>NC_069364.1:12758750-14138125 GCF_021730395.1 Mercenaria mercenaria
AAAACAAACGAAGTATTATGACAATTACTATTTACATCACAGATTTCAAATGACAATGAACTCTTAACTGTACCAAAGATCTATAAAAATAAATAGATGTGTATTTTATACTTCTTTGACTGTACAAACTATAACATCACAGCACATATTAAATATTTTTATGTATAAAACCTCTCATAAGTAACGAGCTTTAGATACGTTTTGTAAGATTTACTGAGAAACTATTTTTAAAACTATGAGAGTTTTTAAGTAAGGTTAATGGACCCAAAAGAGTAAAATTGATACAGTAGTTTCAAATTCATAATTGTTGTAAAATAAAAAGGTAGGATAAATATGTATCAATTTAATAAATTTGGGGAATGTGCCTTAATGTAAAAACAAAATACAACCATCATAATGTTTCAATTTTCAAATTCATTTTATGATTTACTTAACAAAACCAACAATGTAATGATCATTTTATAACACTTCCAAAGAGTAAAAAACATAATAGTTTCTCCACTACCCAATCAAGTACCGATCAAGCGATCAATGAAGCATGCACAGATAAACTTTTACCTGTGACATGCCTTGGGCTAATTTCCACTACTGGACACGGTTTTATGGCTCTTTAGCCTGTGTATTGCTGTCAAATCAAGCCAGTTGCGCTGGTGTATAAATTTGTTAATTGAGGGGCCCATAGTAATAAAAATCGTAACTAGCCAGCCAGCTGGGGGGGGGGGGGGGGGGGGGTCCCCTGGCCCCCCACCTGGACACGTGCCTGATTCATTAATATGTATAAATTGTCAGTTAACCATATTAAAACACTTCGCTGAAGCGAACTGGTTAAAGAAAGGTTGAGGAATCTTGCGTGTCAAGGTGTGTGCAAATAACAAAAATAAATCGCACATTTTTGACAGTTGAGGACTTTCTTCATACAATACAAGGATCATATTTTGATGTACTTAAGAAAACAATTGGACAAATAATCAAGTTGACACTCTCTAAGTACAGACAATTTCATCTTTGTGTCTGCCTTTTTCTCCCCAATAAAAGATCCCATATGTATCAGTATCTACTTTTGTTTACCTCTGGTCCCTTCTTTCACGCATTCGCATGTCAAGATATGTATAACCTTTAACCATTGTTATGAAAAATAGACACAAAATAATTGATAAATTATGATGATTACATCCAGGTATTTAAAAACGTAAATTTACTTTGACATAGAATTTGCCGTAACAGGAAACTACCTGTATACCGAGTCGTCTGCTCGCATTCGGAAAAATCCGGAAAATTCTGTGTCGGCCCGAGTCTTCATTTTAAAAGTAATAGTAATGTTATAAAACACCCAAAGGGTAAGTTAAATAAAATATTTTTTTTTAATTTATTTTTGCACAGTTGAGTCGAGCAATAATTATTCTGTAGAACATCACCGAAGCAAAAACGATTATTTTCACCGATTTTCGAACTTTGAACAATTACCCTAAATTTTAGCAAAAAATAGACATCTACAATTGACGTCAATGGAAAACAAGGGTGGTACGTTTAAAAGTCCAAAGGGTAAGCGAAAGCGTAAACTTACAACATTTTAAATTATATCATCATTTAGATGAAAGATTAAATCAACGAATGCCACCGAAGCAAATTCGTTATTCTAAACCATTTAAACGATATAGTGAATAAATCGAAGTTATCCTTCTTTATTTAATGTGTCAAAAATCGATAATACCGATTATTGGAAAAATTTAAAGTTCAATATGAGTCAATCTCTTTTCAGCATAGTTTCAAAAATATAGATAAATAACTATCTTACACTGAAGAAACAAAATGTGATTGAAATTTAACTAAATACACTGATTTCTGTACATATTGCTACAGTAGTTCAATAAAATGTAAAGACAGTACACACATTGTCTTGGCCTAATATATGTCACTGTCAATTTGTAACTAAATACTTGTATATCTATTTTTTTTTCATGTAAATCATGTATAACTACCATCATGGAAATACAAAAGAATACAGTTATTTTATGGTGCATCTTTAAAGACGCGCCTCGAAATAACTGTATTCTTTTGAGTTTCCATAATGGTGTTTATACATGATTTGCATGAAAAAAAAGAGAAGTAAAGGAGTCTAGTTACACATTGACAGTGACATATATAAGGCCAAGACTATGTGTTTTTGGTATTCACAGTACTTGGTGTATTTAGGTGAGTGTAGATCACACTTTGTTTCTACAGTGTTAGACAGTTATTATTCTGTTTTTTTTTAAAACTATGCTGAAAAGGGTTTGACTGAATAAGTTTGCAGAAGTTGTGAAAACACATTAATTCATGGAGGGCCTAAATTGTCCACCTGTCATTTTGTAAAATAGCTGTATTATACCATTATTATGAGAATGATTTCCACGAAATTCATTTGGGAGGAAAAGGTAGGTCACAAAGTTGTGGCGGGTCGTTAATTTAAAGTAAAAAGGTAAGTGTAAAGTGTTTCGTGGGAAGCCGACGAAAGTCTTCACCCAAAAAAGATGGAACAACTTATTTCCAGCTGAGTCCACTGCAGGTCCCCAACATCCAGTCTAGGCCTATACTGTCTTCTGCCAAATCTTGCATTTTATATTCATTCAATTTTCAAAACTGTTGAGTGGTCGAGCACTGTTCTTGTTTTAAAGTTATGCTCATTTTTCGAATAAGCTTTTTTCTAGTTAAGTCTTTTGTATGTAAGTGTTTCAATCGCCGCGTTTGGTACTTGACTGAAACTTTACACACTTGTTCACCTATAACTTTTTCGCTTTTTGACAAAGTTATGTCTTTGACAATATGATTAAAATCATCTCCAATTAAAGCTACGCATTGGATCTGAAGAAGGTTACGTTCAGGAGCGTACCTGGGCATACGCCGGTACGCCTGTGCGTACAATTCAATTCAACACCGGGAAAATAAAAAAAGCTTAAAGTGTGAAAAAATGCAATAAAATGTAAAGCGTAAGGGGAGTTAGACGGCTATTTCAAGTTCTTCGTTTAACAATATCATCTGCATGAGATCTATCAAATTCGTTTTTGAAATAGATTTATTTGTTCCTGTAATTATCTTGGAAAAGGTAAGGGTAGATTCCTTGCAAGCATAAGGCCCAGCAAATACAGCCAGAGCCACACATCGCCAAATAGGCGCGCCTTAAATAGAAACACAGACGCACACATGATTATTGATGAAAGCTGGTCCTATTGACAGTATTTCATTTAGTACTTCATATGAAAAATTCAACGCCCCGAGTGAGGCTCGAACCCACATCGGTGAGGAGCCAGTGGTTCAATGTTAGCAACCTTAACCACTCGGTCATAGAGGCCCCAAGTAAAACATTGGTATTCAAGCATGCAAAGGGAGAACAAAAATGCTTCAGTCATTCGAGGTCCTAAGTAAAAAAAGCTTGCGCTAAGATTTAACGTCAATATCGATGTGCGATTCAATCAATCAAAGGATACCGAAATACCAAAGCAATTTACGCAGTTTGAATTTTCGTTTGCAAAAATTAGATGTTATTTACATTTAAAATGTTTACTTCCGTGTGAGAAAGATATATCAATGATTATTTGATAAAACCTGACACATTCACAATGAATGGGTAGACGCATTTATAAAAAACCTACCAAAATGCGGATGCAGAAGTCATGCATGAAATTTCAACAATAATTAGGATTTCAAAAACGATAACAACAAAAACTAGTATACCCTTGTAAACACAATCCAATCGAGACTCTCTCTCACTCTCTCTCTCTCTCTCATCTACCCTATACTCACAGCATCGTTACTGGCTCATAGTTATGCTGCTCATTTATCTGGCGTACAGTTCAAAATCATGCAGGTACGCCCCTGACGTTCAGACGACCTTTCCGCTAGCCAATCTGAGATTTGCTTTCAAAATTTTGAAAGTGAAAGTAGAAATCTATATTTAACCTGGGATTTTCAGTTTATAACGGATTTTTAATTCTTATGACTGAACCCGCGTGTTTTTTCTTTGCGAAGGAATAAAATAATAAAGCTTATGAAAACACATGAGAATTAGTTGTTGTTCTTATTTTTTACCAATTCGAAATTGAAAAGCGTTTGCAAAAGGGTACCGGAGATAAACTGCCTTAGTTATTAGCTTTATAATTATGTACTTGTTCCTCTGTGGTGTACTGGTCAAGAACGCGGGAAAGTTTTTATTGCCGCGGCGACCCGGGTTCGATTTCCGACTCGGGCGTTATTTCTTACTGATTTCGCATTTTTTAATCTTAAAGATAGTTTAGAAACAAAAGCTCATGTTCTTATGTCCATGATATAATGAAACTTAAGTTAGCCAAATTTTGTCAAGCCAAACGCTTGTTGAAACAAATCGTTTGATTGGTTCAAATAAAAATAGATTGGTTGAAATAAAAATAACAATATTGGAAATCTATTTATACAGAAAGATGAATTTGAATGGGTGGCCACCAGATCTTACGTTTAGAAAGATCGTGTACTTTAGTCAGATTGTGTCTCTGATGTTATCTAGGGTGGCTGATATAGGACATTTCGTGCAATTGCGTGCGCCCGGTTTATCTGGCAAATTCGTTGTGTCGACCTGGGTCGCGCGCCAATGCACCATAACGAAAATTTGAAACTTTTTCTTGTCGTTTTGGTGCGTGTACAAACGCTACGAATCGAAACAAAGGACGCAATATAATGAAACATAAACACGACAAAACGAAACATTTTATTTCGTGCTGGCGCGCGTGCCATCAACATAAAAGGGGTCGCCAACAAGAACTGAAATATTTCGTTGTTAATGGTGCACACGCAAGCGCAAATGTTCCGTTCTGTCTTGTTCTATGTTTCATTATGTCGCGTTGTTAGTTTTTAAAATCACATCTAACTTTCAAATTCCGTTATTGCGCGTTGGCGAGAGCGAAACGTGCTTCAAAAGCCGCGCGCACGCGATTGTAAATAACAAATTACTAGTACCGTGAATCAGGTACCATACTTCTCTGATAAAGCATCTTAAGAGAGGAAACTTCCATGATTTGGATCGGCAAATACATGTACATGAATCGCACTAGCAATCAACTGTTCATTTACCATGAAGATATATTGCATTTAAATTATATTTTCTTTGCATTAGTTAGCAAATCTGTGGTATAAATTGCGCATTTTTATGCATTTTACTTTTAAGTTCAGTTTTCGTTTTTTTCCTAGGCCGCATACTGAAGCTTAAATGATGCTGTCTCGTCAACTTCCTAGAGCAAAATGACTGTAGCTTTCCTGTCCTGCGCAGGCGCAACCACAACGCTTTTCCGTAGCTCAACGTAGTTGATCGTAATTTGTCGTAGTTGTTCGTACTTCGATCGTAGTATATACGTAGTGTAACGTAGTAACTCGTGGTAAGACGTAGTGATACCCTAGTTAACCCTACCCGATTTACTCGTAGTTGAACGTAGTTGTTCGTACTTACACGTATTTCAACGTACTTAGACTTTCCATATTTCATCTTTTAAACCTAGTTCGAGCGTACTCCAACCTAGTTGACCGTAGTATTACTACGACAAACTACGTTTAAAATGAACTACGACCAACTACGTGCGTGAACGTAAATGTGACCATTGCTTAAGAGTCTCTCATTCAGTATTTTATCAATATTGTATGGTGGCTGTTTACTGCCATATCGTAATTTGGTTTTAGAGGATATAATATTTCCTATGTGTCTTTTTGGTCTTCTAGTTCTGTCGTTCGCCCCCCAATAACATGAAGAGACGACAATTTAGATAAATGACGTCTTTTTGCGGGCGAAATCATCACGTGACAGAAATCAGCCATTGTAAAACAAACGAAACGAAACATTACAGAACAACAACAAAAAAAAAAAACAACAACAATAGAAACAAAAAGAAAGCAAGAAAGTAAATAAATAAACAAATAATAACTTTATCACTGCGCCTTACAGGAGCTTACCTCACGCTAGTGCTTACGAAAACAGCTGCACTACGTTATTTTGTGTGGTTCACGATCTTTTCCCAAGGAAGCGGACACCTGACGAAAATGATGATAACATTGATTTGTTTCAGTGTAAGAGCAAGATGTGTTATGTTTTTCAATGACTAATTCAATTATAACGGTAGATTATATGAGGTTATTTAACAGTGAAATTCTGCTGGACGAGTACACGGCAGTAATAACTCATATTTGGACGAGGCGAATACTGTTGTGTACGAGTCCGATTGGATTCAGTATTGTACGCAACACTGTTAAAAATGGCCCCTTTATTTCACACCATAAAAAGATAGACGTGAAAAAAAAAAAATCACGCATTTCAACTTACAAACAACCGTACTTCTCCAATAACAAATATATGTTAATTTTCCAACTTTTACTCCCAGTGCCAAAAAAAAAAAATTAAATCGAAAACAACTTTTCATGAAATTTTGAACCGAAACCATAATCATCGGATAGGAAACGTTCTAACTAAGAAATTGAGTGCTTACACTTACATGTTTCGTTCAAAAATAAGAAAAATATCGCATTTAAAAAAAGATACTGCAGCCGCTATATATAAGGGAAGTAGTTCTAAATGTCTCTTTATAAGGATTCGGAAGAGTTGTCCCGTCCAATATGACCAATATTAAAAAATATGGAGATTTCGGATGTTGCTGTATATACTTAAGAAAATGCGAATGCCCAGTACAATATTGTTTTCTATTGTATTGCCACGTGATAGAAAAAAAAGCTTCCAATTGGTTGAAAATATGTAGGTGTGAAATAATATTCTTTATTTTCACAGTTCAAACACACGATGTCAATTCGTAAAGGATACCCAGTAGCGCAATTTACCGTATCCAGTACCTTGAAGGCACCATACTCTTTTTGGAACATACAAGTCTTTGTGGCAACCCAAAAGCTTTTGTAGTTTTCTAGGAATGCTGGTCACGGGATCGAATCGAGAGAAAATGTTACTGAAATCGTGAGTTAAGGTTCAATGCATTTTGCTTAAATAGTTCTTTTCCTGAATTATTCACGACTGTATACTCAGTTCCAAAAGAAAGTGTGCACTTTTTTAAGTTTAAATATTTCAAAAAATTCCCCGACGTTTTTGTTTCATTTTTTCATACACTAACTCTCAGGTATAGCTCAAAATCTAAAATGCACACCAATTTGTTTACGAACTGATTTAAATTTCGGTACCAAACATTATAAGTTTTCATGAAAATAACCGAGAAAAAATAACAGAAAACTAAGTGCACACTTTCATTTGGAACTGAGTGTATACACTTCATCATTAACTACAGGTTTTTGTTTTAAATATACTCCCAAACCTATCTGTCTAACAGAATTTTTACGTTCTTAATATTTTTACAATGAGCGAAACACTGTTATACGTTTGCTTAACTGTGATGTTTGTATTGTACAATCATTCCTATGCAATAGCTGTGATTCAACATACAGTACGCACAAGTGTTTAAGGGCGCACGAAGTCCGCATCATATACTTCTACTACGGCAGAATTTCTATCACACGATACTAGAACCACCCTATCCCCATATTTGAAATAACATAAGAAAAATGATTCATTGCTTACAGCACTTGAAGTTGAAAAATCCAAACGAAGGTTTAACTTTTCTCGTGTCCCAATATACACGCACTGACTTCGTCGTTGTATATATATTTATTACGTACTCGTTTCTATTCCCCGATAAGTTATAACGGTACTGTAAACGTCAATACTTTTACATATACTGGCACCTGAATTATATATCGGGTGCGTGGCTTAATTTAATGTGTGTCGTTACATTAGTTCAGTATTGTCAATCAGGCTATTGAACAAATTCATAATATTCAGATTACATTCACACGTGCAAGATGTATGTAATAAAAAGTTATTATATTTGCATCGGTATATATGCACTCGTTCTTAAGCGGAAGAATATTTCGTTCCTAAAGTCGCTGCAGAACTCATGCATATTTCCCGAAAAATTTGAAACAAAGTTATGGCGCAGTATATATTTGCCACTATAATGTTTAGGACAATAAATATTGGTGAATACGGGCCCAGACCTTCACCTAAGCATTTCATTTAACATATGATTAAATTTTTGACAGTAAAAAGTAAATAAATAATGTGACAAATACCTATATATCTATGAATTACTCCCGCAATATGTTCGTATATATACGATACTCAGCAACAACGAAAACTCCTTGGCTGTACAAAATTTACCTAACAAATTAAACCTATAATAGTCTTCCTGTCAATTTATAAAGGGATAACTGATTATGCATGGGGTGTCTTCTTCATACAATATCGATCTGCGTTTTCTGTGGTCTTAGTCATTTTTTCGTCTATGCAAAATCGACATTTCGTTCAACTAGATAAGCAAAATAGCCATCTCCTTTCACTCGGCGTCTATTTCGTAGAAGAACCAATTCGTGATCTATAATAGATCTATAGCAAAATAAATTGCATGTAAAAGATGTCAAGCAGGGCCTCAAAACTGGCTGTGAACTGGTTTATCCCAAACTCACTAGTATCACGTGAAAAATGGTATAATTAGTAGGCCTACAGCTGGAATAAACGGGATAGATATCTTTAAAGACCCACGGCAATATAGTGACCTTTTTTCTGAGTTACTGTATATTCAAAACTTTGATAGCAAATTATTTCTGATTAAATCAATCAACTTACGGTATATTTAAAGGTTTTAAAAGTACCACTGTATAGATAATTGACACTGTGGAAGCCAGGTGTGTCTAAACTTATTTAAATACGTCAGTTCCCCTAACTTCTTCAGAACCCGGACACAAGTGACCACAACTTAGGTCAGTATATACTTATACTGACTCTGACCAAGACAATAACCTATCTATAAACATAAAAAACATATATAGTTTCTATAAATATGTTTAATATGTTGAAGCGATTGGGTAGACTTTACAGCACATCTTTTAACAATATTATGCACAATATTAATATGACCTTTCTTATAATGATAGAATCTAATGATCTAATTCAGTCCTTCATTATTTGATTATCAATAAATGTCAATATCATTTGAAATTCAGTAACTCTTTATGTAGTCACTTATCCCAGATTATCATGAACTGTTCATCTTTCTCAAAATGTCACCTTTCATAAATAAATTCATTCTTATTGATAACAATGCAAAATTTACTATATATACAAAGTAAAAAATTTATGCTTTCAACTTTCAAACATTTTTTTCAAATGTAATTCAATACTCTTAGTCATAGTGAATTTCTGTACTTCAAAACAAATGCCAAATTAAAAAGAATTTTAAGTTAGCGTGCTACTATCATGATACCCAACGCTGAACTGACCACACTACATTTATCATCAATAACTGACCGGTTCTTATCCAATCAGGGGAAATTATTTTCCCGCTAATTCGTTACGCTCAAACGCATTTATTTTGCATTTGGACAATAAACACACAAGGCCTCAAAATGTCACTGGTGAATTTTGTTTTTCTCAATATGGTAAATATCATATTTACAAATGTACAAATAATTACCATTATGGAAGCGTAATAGACTACAGTTATTCTGAGGTGGGTCTTTAATGGAATGGACTTAAAGTCGTCCAAGGATCAGCTATGTATCAACAAAAACAAAACAAAAACAAACAAGGTCATAACTTTATAGTCCGATTTTGAGGTCAGCGATGTTTTTGTACTTTTAATAATGGAATGGTCCGTTATTTAGGTAGTGTTATTCAGTGCGATAGTGGTTCTTATCTAAATAAGGCAAGGCAAATCATGCTGATTTCCCTAATCGGCAGACGAATCTATGAATTGAACTCTCGAAGGTCAAAATAAAACTATACGACTCCGCGATTTTTAACTGAGTGTTTACCTAATGATAGTATTCACGAAAAATGTACACAATATATTTTTATCTTAATTGTATGAGTTTTTTTATGCAAGCGCACGGTTCACCTTGAAAGTCCTTGTACCCATTCTCAGGTATGAGAAAACAAAACAGAACAACCAGAGCTGTCTAAAGGACAGTGCGTTCGACTATACAAACCTATTTGCCAATAGAGAAGTGAAAAATAACATTTTAAATGTAATAGAAAAATTACACAAGAATTTGAAAGAGGAAAGACCATAGATGAAAGAACAATACATTGATTTTTTTTATTTCTTGACATGATCGTTGGGCGAGAGTATTGGGTTGGGACGAAGGGATGAGGATATGTATTGTTCAGATAGAATTTTTTTAACAAAATTAAGTGGTAACAGGAAAATGAAATTTGGTTGCTAAAAAGCAAACGCTGTCTTCACATTGACTTTTATTTCGAGCAATATAATTACATTAGCAAACCCTTTACCACTGAAATGCGCCCCTGCTGGTTGCATAGTATACCTCTGACAACGTCAACATGTCTTCGAAGCAGAACATATTCAAGGGAACCGCGACATTAGAACTAGTGCTGTTTTATACCAACATACTGGGAATTTGCGTTTTATTCTTAATATTGAAGTTACAAAATGTACTTGTTGGCGGTACTGTTTTGCATACATTGCTTTGTTAGTTTGTCTTAAGCTAATCTATCTGATCATCATCATCCCTGAGATACATGTAGTTTTCTCTTATATTTGAAAGACCAAAGGCAGTAAAAATAAAGGAAGCACCACTTTCGTATGTGTCATTTCGTAATCATTTTTGCAGTTTCAACCTCCGAGGCTAAGCGCATTTTTTTGGGGACATTGTCCAATATCTTGACAGTTTGAAACCGTACTATTCACAAGCTACTGCATTGTTACAATGACTTAGACTATGAATACCTTTTGTGTATCCAGAAGTTTCACATCAGCCTTTGTTTATGCTGAATTTAATCCATCTATTCGAACGTTGTCAAAACTGTATCGAATCCCTTTGGTGCATAATCTGATTTTTTAAAACTCCAACATTCTGAAGTTTAATCCGATGACAGAGTTGAAAACTTTGGTCTTAGCTCGGGCCATATTATGATACGTTGAAAGTGTATGCCAAGAACATTAAAAACCCTTTGAGATGACAAGAGGTATTTGCCGAACACGGAATCTAAGACTAATGGGCTTTCCTATTACTACATGCCATCATTTTAAGGGCATAAGGATCAAAGTAATCCAGATGTCAGAAGTACATATTCTTCGATTTAAACTGTCTTAAGAACGTACAAAGTATGTGAGCTTTTAACATAAGTGTGAAGTCTCGACACCTGCAAGTAGAGTGTTAAACTGAATGATTTGGGAATTATGCTTTCGAAACAATTTTACAATGGTTTGGTGTTCTTGTCACATTATTCCGGCCAGTCTGGACGGAAGGGCATTACGATAGAATGTTTATTTAAAAACAACGAAAAAGACCGAAGCCGTCTAATAAAATGGAGACAGTTTTTACCTTGTTTTCAGTGTGAGCAATTATACTTTATTTGCGATTGCTTTGCCAAGCTGAGAACCAGTTTCGTTTTGAGCTGCTGAAAGGAATTTCATCTTTGCGACATTCGGATCTCTCGTCGTTGACTTGTTTATAACTATGTTTTACAGTCTGCTGACTTGACTATTTAATCTTAAGATGAAGACGTTATGCATTTTGTACATTTTAAACTATAAGGCGAAATTTTAAAGTGACTGAAAACGTTCAATATGTTTCCGATATAGTCTCCAATTTTTACATGATTTTAGTGAACTATGAATACAGAATGTAATTTGAACGACAAAATTTCTGCATTTAGGTTACATTATACTTATTCAGTTCCTTCTTTATTTGATATGAACAATTAAATCTGTAGACCCCATTTTTCATTTCTTTAGAGCATTTCAAGATATAAAAACCACTGTGTATATCTAATTAGTATTAAATAAATGAAACATATTAAGATGTCATATACATAGAAGAAACATAATCTGTTCTGAAAAACAACATCCTATGAAAATGCTCCCATGAAATGCATATGCAGACATTTTTCCTCAATGAATAAATCAGAAAACTGCTAAAATATATAATTCACAATGAAAGTGGTCTAGATCTTTACTCAATACAATAAGAAATAACACTAAATAGAAATGCTGCATCCGTATATGCCTCATAATACCATATTTCCTTAACAACATGGAATAACATTTTGGACTACTTCGCATGTAACACTGCGAAGTCATTTCCTATTTGGTGTAAACAGTCCTTTAGAAGACTTTTTTGACGTGATCTAACCAAAGAAAACAAATCAGACTAGATTTAACTTTTGACTGGAATTACAGAAATAAACCTGTCAAAATCCAACACATTAAGACCAACACATTTAAACTAAATAAAACCCCCTTGCCAACCAGAGGAGGCGAAACGAAACGAGATCTTTTTGATTTTAAAGGCAGAAAAAGTCGCTATAATAAAAGATCTAACATTTTTTGCTTTATATTATGGGCGGCGGTTACCGCCAAAATTAGTAAGTATACAATCCATTCATAAACAAGTCAGTCAGTGCAGTGCATTTCAACGCCGTCTAGTCTAAAACTCCATCCCGTCCAATAAATTTGCATTCAACGCATTGTATTTTGAAACCATTTAACACAAAACTTCATTCCTTCCATCTAAACATGGAAAGATGCATTGAAAAACTTGTTGCGATGCATCGTACTATGAAATCATCCAACAAAACATGAAACCATCCAGCTCAATGTGAAGCCGTTTAACACAACATGAGTACGTGCAGTGTAAAATGAAATGATTTATTACAACTTGACGCCGTCTAATGCATATTGAAACCGCTTTGTGTAATTAAGAGCGGTGTATAATAACTTGACGCCGAAGACGTTTAACGCAACATGAGTTCGTGCAATGTAAAATGAAACGATTCATTAAAGCTTGGCGCCGTCTAATGTATACTGAAACCGTGTTGTGTGATTTGGAGCGGCGCATCAAAATTTGATGCCATGCAGCCAAACATGAAGCCGTTTAACGAAACACGAGTACGTGCATTGTAAAAGGTTAATAAGACTATCAGTTCATAAGTTTGCCCTGTTATAAATATAGATACTGAATCAGTTTTACATAAGAAAATCTTAAAATTTATCCTTAAACCGACCTTGTGGTAAAATTCTAACATTTAATTTGACACTGTTCCTGCAATTTATCTGACTTATTTTCGTGAAACATGTTTCTTCTTAGTTTAAGCTTTGTCAGAAGTATGCTTCGTGAAACAGACTCAGTAATAGAAATAATAATGACAAAATTAACAAACACTAAAAATCTCCCGAGTTGATTATTAATCATATAAAATAAATGTTAAGAGACAGAGACGCCCAGAGACAGCCTGTTGTTAAAATATGTGAGCACCTAACTTCACTCATAGTAAAAAGAGAAGGGTGTAAATGCATGGGGCGGGAAACAAACAAGACAATAAAGCTGAAACTGCGGCGGGGGGTGGGGGGGGGGGGGGCGGCGGACAGTCTTTGAACGGTCAGTAACTATGTAAAACCGGGAGATTAAACACGTTTAGGACATGCCAAACACCAGAAACATATTTCATATCAGCTCAGAATAGTTTGAATGTTCCATCTGCTCAATCGTGAATGCGTTGCGGCTTAAATAGTCCAGTAACATACAACTAGAAATTGTATCGACCAAAAATCTTAGAATGTCTGTAAGGAAAATCCTGGTAAGAGCCAGATTATCACAGAAGAATCTTTATTTTAATATTGTCGTCAAATCAAAGTCTATACAACGATCGCAAATTTAAATTAACCATCACGCGGGAAATGTCAACGGTAGTTGGATGGCAAATGTGTTTATTGCTATAATAATCGTTATTATCTTATCACACTAGAGAATCTTATGAAGCATGACAGGACACAACCCCATCTAGTTTTTGAAATACTAAAAGTGAAATTATTTTTTCAGATATTACATATTCTTATAAATTAGAATATTGTATTTAAACGGATGCCGTAGCATACAATTTAATTAAAGGTACAATAGATCTAAATTTGATATATGAAAATATGAGCAATTACTACATATATTTTATGTAAACATAGAATTAACTTGTATATGTTTTAGAATTACTACATATATTTTATGTAAGCATAAAAATAACTTGTATATGTTTTAGAATTACTATGCCTTATATGTGTTAAATGAGCCGTGCCATGAGAAAACCAACATAGTGGGTTTGCGACCAGCATGGATCCAGACCAGCCTGCGCATCCGCGCAGTCTGGCCAGGATACATGCTGTTCGCTAACAGTTTCTCCAATTCCAATAGGCTTTAAAAGCGAACAGCATGGATCCTGACCAGACTGCGCGGATGCGCAGGCTGGTCTGGATCCATGCTGGTCGCAAACCCACTATGTTGGTTTTCCCATGGCACGGCTCAAATGTCGATGAAGGTATAATAAGGCTTTATATTAATTCAAACTTAAGTAAAATAAGAGCGACTAATTACCTGCAAAATCTTTTTACATGTTTCTATTTAAAAGTGACTTTACTTAATTTAAGGCACCGACGTGCAAACGTAAAGAACACTACTATTTGTAACAAAACCATTGCACTTATTTTAGATATGTTTTTTACAAGTCATACTTTATGCTTCCCAGTCCTAAAAAAAGAGGCGGGGAATACCCGACAGCTTTTTGAATGCATGGATTAACACTAGTTTTTTTTAACTTATATTTTTAAATCAAACGTCATTAAAACTTGTAAATTCCATATTCGCCGTGATTCATGCAGTTTCGGATAGAGCTAAAATATACATTTAACCTATATCCACATAAGTATATAAACACTTTTAAAATATAAGTGATACCTACTTTAACTAATTTACTATTTCATGAAAGGTGTCATTTACGCGTACTTCTAAAACAAAAATGAAACGATAATAGTGTAGAGTAGACAGGTGATTATTGATTTGCGTTTCAACAGTTATTTTAAATATTTGATACACATTATCCGAGTATTTAGTGTTTTGATATTATTGAAACCCGACTTCCTTCTTTCTATATATCAGGAAGTGATACTTTTACACTGGATTTAAATGTTTGTTATTATGTTATATCCTGAGATCTTTTCGCCACCTTGGACGACGGACATAAAATCGAAAGAATGAAAATTCAAGAGCATCTTTTGTACATTCTTTTATTCAGTCTGGTCAATACAAATAAAGGTAACTCTTTTTAATTATAGACTTAAAAAGTTGAAAGCTAATTGAATGTAATATTAATAGCACATTATGTGGTTAACATCACATTTGCTTTTGACAGCAAGCTGGTACCATTGTAATTCGGGGTATATTGATCACGCACTCTGAATTCTGCGTACAGGAAAGGAAACACATTTTAGTTCTGAAGATTAAATGTTGAAATTTTGAGATCTGAAAGGGAAACCACTAGTATTTTGTAATGAAATTAAGAATTCTTGTATTAATACTCTTTCACATTTAAAGTTGTAAGCAAATGCAAATTATTTCAAACCAAATCAGTGGCAGAGTAAGTTGTTGGAAAATTTTTAATTTCTAATTTTAGTTAGAGATTCAATCAATACAATCACAATCTTGTCAATTAAGTCAAACAGCATTAACTTTTAAAGTTATTATCTATATTTATAAGAACCCGAAGATTCTTGCTTCAATTTTCAACCCTCTTTGTTTAATAGGAAAATTGATCAGATCGTGTTAGAATATATACTGAATTGTCATTCCATAATCATTATATTTTAGTAATACATTTAACGAAACTTCTAACGCTCCCTTCGGTGGTTTTTGCAATATCTGTCATATTTAATGAGATTCATTTGGTCACGTGTTTGGAAGATTATATTTCAAATAATACATTAAATTCTAAGCCTTGATATCTCTTTTAGGCCTATGTCTAGAATTTATATATCATTTTGGACTTGTTTGGGTCCAACTTTATGTCACACACACATATATATATATATATATATATATATATATATATATATATATATATAAAACTAAAATGTATGTATTCTAGTCATTATAGTTCTCATTTTGTTTATTAAAATGTCTGGCATTGGTTAGATGTCAGATAAAGTCAACATACACACTGTGTTTTCTTTTCTATGTGACATAAATACAACTTCAGAGGCTAGAGATGCGCAAATATAAATATCTTTATACCTGACGAGTGTACGTTTTCATCAAATGAGCCGCGCCATGAGGAAATCAACATAGTGGCTTTGCGACCATCATGGATCCAGACCAGCCTGCGCTTCCGCTCAGTCTGGTCAGGTTTCATGCTGTTCGCTAACAGTTTTTCTAATTCCAATAGGCTTTGAAAGCGAACAGCATGGATCCTGACCAGACTGCGCGGATGCGCAGGCTGGTCTCGATCCATGCTTGTCACAAAGCCACTATATTGGTTTTCTCATGGCGTGGCTCAAATGAATTTGATAGCTTCTAAACAAGAAAGAAAATTCATGATCTGCTATTGTTTCATATAAGATAACTGTTGATTAAAATATCGAGTGCAGCGTTAGAAGTTCCGATTAGTATATAACTTTTAACATTATTTATACTATCAATGTACTTCAGTAAAATGTTTTACATTGAGTATGTTATTACAACAGCACAATGCAATGCTATATGTGAAAACGACAATGCTATATACAAAACAAAGGTCCAAAACTCTTACCTTGCTAAATTTCTATAATGAACTTGTCCGTCTTTCAATTTGGACAATACCATTAACTGTTAAAAGGGGCGCTTACCAAAAAGATACTGACTGAATGGCGAACAGTGCAGACCATGATCAGACTGCACAGATGTGCAGGCTGATCTCGGTCTGCACTAGTCGCTTGCCAACAGTAGGCTAAAGGTAAATGATAAATAATCTTGCTACATTTCAGGTCAGCTTTCTTTAAAAGAAGATTTAAAGACAATAAAGGAATGTGACATTAACAATATTAACTTTAACTGTAGTAACAACGACGACGAAATCATCGCAGTGCAGTCTATAGAGTTTTGGTATTCTCCTGAATGCGAAAGTGTATGCTGTGAATACAACAGCAGTCACGCTAAAGATGATCCATCCTCAGGTGACATTGAAGCTGTTCGCCGAATGTGCTCTGGTAAACAGTCGTGCACTCTAAACTTGGATGTACTGCGTGATTTTAGCCCTTTTGGTCTTCAAAAATCCGTTTATGTTATTATACAGTTTCACTGTATACCTAGTAAGTGAATGTTTGATATCTATTTATTTATTAGCAAAGGAATATCAGTCAGCAGTTTATTTTCACTTTAAAACGACGTTTCGTCAATTTCGCTCCAGTTACAATATGGTCACCCTATTGTTATGTTTCTCCTAAATCTTTCCTCTAAGTTGGTGTATAGATCTGTTAAATAGGGTCCAATTTGGGATTCATGTTTTGGAACTGAAATTGAAACTCTTGTTTTATCAATCACCTATTGCTATACAAGTCAGTATTCAATAAAATTGTACTATAAGTTTTAAAACATCAAAATGTCATAAAGGTACATCAGAATACAATATACAACAAAATTACGTAACAAGATACATAAAAAAAAATCTTTGAAGGAGAAGCATAAAAAGCTGGCTGTTACGTTATGAATCAATGCACAAAAATCTCCAAAATAAAAACGTCGAAGGATTTAGTCTGCCTTGTATTCAAAAGTATATCATCCGACAGTCTCGGACATTCAGTACTGAAACTTCTATCATTAAATGACAACACAGCATCCCAATGTAGTGGTCAAAGGCCTAAAGCCTGGTATATTTAGACAATATTGAGATAAAGGACAAGACAAATAGACTGGTGCATTTCAAATAGAGCAATTGTACCTGAAATAAAAATATTAAAATCTAATGTTGGTTTTGATACGTGATCAAGTCGGGTTGTACAAGACCTATTTGTGCAATTTCCTCATCACGAATGATGAAGTTATACAAAGTATCTATGAAAAAAGTTTGTAAAATCTATTAAATATCATTTTTTACAGGAGCAAGGAGAACGTCAGTTTGCTCTAGTGACGTGGAGCTCATGTCAAACGGACTTCCGTTGTACCTTACAAGCGAAAACTATCCGAGTGTGGTAACTGGAAATAGCATGTGCTCATGTTCGTTCTCATCATGTTCGTCAAATATCAATCTTTATGTTATTGATGTAGACTTATATCTTGAACCGGCAAATTGTGAACAAAGTCTTCAAGTTTTGAGCGGCGCTGATGCAGTTTTACATGAGATGAACTGTGAAAGTCACTATGACAGGAACGATATAGCTGTAACTAATCTGAACTCCCGTTACGTCAACATAAATTTCATTAACAATTCAACACAGAATCAAGAAGGTTATTTTTTTCTTGGATTTGCAGGTATGTCACAATTGACACTTCACGCATATATTGGCTTTAATTTTATACGGAGTTTATTATGCCATACAAAAACATTGTATATATCGGCGAAAACATGTGTCGTAACTTGACACGACTTCATATTACGTGAAAAGTCTCCCTGTACTTGAATTCAGTGTTGTTATATTTTCTTGTCCTTTGGTATCATAGAATCCATTCAATAAATGTGCTATAGAGTTCCGCTTAAGCCGGTGCTAGGGGGCGTGAGAGTTGTTGCACGTTTCATTACATCTCCGTCATGAACAGACTCATCAAACCGTGTCTGCTATTATTCTACTTGGTTGCATTCTTTGCTTCCAAAATATCTCTTTACAGATTTTATTCAATAAACTGCAGAACTGATTTGTTTTGTAACTTATACAACATATTAACTCGTTACATTAACACGTGTAATCAAATTGTGTGCAACGTTACATATCAATTATACCTAGTACATATATCAAATTCAGGAACTTGAATTAAAGCTCGAATGTTTTGTTGTTGTAATCTGTATTATATAACGGTAGCAGCTAAAACAACTGTAAACGTTTTTACATCTTAGATGAAATTTTCGTTGTTGCAAAAATTTGTTGTTTTCATGGAATTTTACAATTACGTTTATATTTCAGCTTCGGATCAAAATGCGAACTTCACCCTTACTTGTCGGGATGAACCAGCGTCCAGCATGTGTATTGGTAAGACGTAGCTGACAGGCATTCAATGAACTAACTATTTTCTATGCCCCTACTAAACTGTGTTTATGGGAATATATAGGAATCACTTCTCCCACCCCGTCCGTCCCTGCCCTTTCCCGTCCCATCTATCCCTTGATACCGTATATATCTATATATCATATATATCTTATTGAAACTTACAAAATGTTTTACGATCATAACATAACTTCACATTAAATGTTCCATTACTCTGACTTTTGCCCTGCACAAAATCGGCCATCCCGTTCCGTCTCCACTCTGAAACCCACCCATATCATGCTGAAACTTAAAATTTAATATTAGGATCATAAGACAAGTTCATATACCAGGTCTAATAACTCTGACTTTTGTTTTGACAATTTGTTTTCACCATTTCACCTTTAATTGAAACTTCAAGCACGTATTAGAGATCAATATGTACGTTTACACATCAGGTTCCATAACTCTGCCTTTTATTTTGACAAAATTACTCACCTTTTTGACTTTCCAATGTGGTACAATCGATGTTCTTTTTTAAATGAAAATATTGCATCAGCTTCAAAATAGGGTTTTTAGGATCATTAATCAAATTAATACAGCAGGCACAAAAACGCTTACTTCTGTTTTGACAAAAATCCATTTTCGCACTTGAAAAATGTCTCGAAAATGAAACCTCCTTCAATATTTTGTAAATATATGTATGCATTGGCCGGACTGGAAAAGTAACTTTACATAAATCAAGAATAATATATAAATATCATATGGCAGCGTGTTTGACATTGATATTGTCAACCCGAGGGCAGAATGTCACCCGAGGCGAAAGCCGAGTGGTGACATTCTGTTTCGAGGGTTGACAATATCAATGTAAACACGCTGTCATATGATATTTATTTTATTATACCGAACAAAATTTAGTATATAAAAATGTTTAAAAATGTTTTTAATTCATTTTATTTAACAGTTTCATCTTTAGCGCGGTAATCGCCTGTGTACACATTGAATAGTGACGTCACTACTATGTGTACAAGGGAGACAATCTTTTGGCTAAAAAATTGAAGCAGTTAATTGCCCTTATATGACATTCAAAATATCAGCGCGGTCACATGACCTGACAGTCACTTTCGCTTGGTCACGTGTCAAAAAACTTGAAAATGTTTTTGATAGTCAAAATATCTCTTTCTCGGGTAATGGGATTTTATCATTGTAGACAAAAGAGAGGTATAATAATAATGTATTTATACACATTAAGTCAATGTAGATGTTTTATTTTGGCAAAGTTAATACCTTTTTCGGACTCGAAATGTAAATAATTATTTCCTTTGAAAGCTCTGACGGCAATGAAGTCATTTCATTTGAACTGTACACAAACTTTTGATTTCATTCAACCTGTCGATATAAGACGTCCTATAACTCTTGACTTTTAAACAAAAAAAATGTCAGCCTGTTCAAATTCTGCAAAACTGATTACATTTCTAATACTTATAACAGTCCTACCATGGAATATTTTTCAGTGTCCGATGGAAGTTGAATATAGGGTTATTTTATTCATTGATGAAATACAGGCTGTATTTCAGACAAAAAATCGTAGATATACAATACAAAGAACAATACACAAACAAGGTTAAAGCTATGTTGATAATTTAAGCACGATAACGCGTGTTAATGCCTTTGAAATTTGATCCATTGTTTAAAGCAATGAAATAAAAGTCAAGCAATTCACACGTCAACTGTAATACATAATGTAAGAGTCTGGCTAACAGAATTTCTCGCGATATGGATTTTAGAACACGATTCGCTCAGACAGAAAAAATAAATGATATGTTTATAAGGTTGTTGAATCCATATACAAATTAAGTAAATCATATTGGGAAATTAATATCTTTAAATGAATAACAGTCAGAGAAATGTCACATGAAATATTGGTAAAGATGGGAGGTAGCCTAAGCTATCATACACATGTGGAGTCGAATAGTCTAATTTAGGAAATCTTCCTAATCACCAATTCTATTTTCTTATATATACTTTCCTTTTTTGATTTGTACATCTTTGATAGTTTTACCAATACTACGTTATCTTTCTTCAGTTTCTGCAAAGCGTGTTTGGAGAACGAGGAAATGAAATAGTTTTTAAATGTTTCGTTTCGTTATTAATGGTACTGAGAATATTATACCAGTATATCATACTTTGGTTCCCCAGAATGTGTGGTGGGCGCCACAGTAACGACCACGAATGGTAGTATTAAAAACTCAGTACAATGTATGTCTTCGAAAATTAATACACACATACATCCGGGGATCTAGTGTGTAAACAACTATTCAAAACTAAATGTTGGCGAGTTGGAACCTAATAAAACTTCTTCTGCCATTCAAGACAATACCTTAGGTGCTTAGTTTGACAAATAATAATATAAGGTTCAAATTTCCTTGTGACATAATTTTTTGAGCACGTCTTAAGTAGTTGTTTTTAATGACAGTATTTGAATGTACTGTGAGCATCGATGATTCTGTCACCAGGATTAAATCGAGCAATGAATGTGGCCGGTGGCCGTAATCCTAACATTTTCTATGTTTGGGTCGCTCGAAACCTTTGATATCCTTTCCGCGGCCGTAACGTAAAAAAAACATATTAACGTCTGATGGCCCTTTCACGCTTCCGTAGAATCAACTTTATTACACGAAATTCATTTTGAAAATATTTCTGAAATGTCTAGGTTTGCAGCTCTCAAATACGGAACAATCTGACATTCGACGCATCTACTGACACTTTTAGACAACATCAAAAAGGACCTTTTGAACGATTTCCAAAATTCTCCATATACCCTTGCTCCGTTACGGACCCCTGTGGGATTTGTGTTTATTTCGAGTGCAAATATTATTTCAAAGATGGAAAGCTAACATGTCGTGCTAAAGCCAAGGTACTTTCAAATTGTAAGAAAATGCTGAATATTGACTTCTTATTAGAAAAAAAGAAGTTTGTTTGCTTTGTTTGTTTGTTTTGGGTTTAACGCCGTTTTTCAACAGTATTTCAGTCATGTAACGGCGGGCAGTTAACCTAACCAGTGTTCTTGGATTCTGTACCAGTACAAACCTGTTCTCCGTAAGTAACTGCCAACTTATCCACATGAATCAGAGGTGGAGAACCAATGATTTCAGACAAAATGTCGTTTATCAAATAGTCACGGAGAACATACGCCCCGCCCGAGGATCGAACTCACGACCCCGCGATCCGTAGACCAACGCTCTTACTTACTGAGCTAAGCGGGCGGGTTTTTAAGACCACATGCATACATTTAGAGCAACTTCCTTTCTACACCACGTCCTAAAAACTTTAGTTATATTGCTCAACTAATCGGACAGAAAATTTTGTGTTATATCCAATTGTATAGGTTTTGAATTTTCAATAATATAAATTCGTTGATAGTTACAACTGAAATATGCAATTTTGCAAGTAGGAAATACATTATTTCTTCACATACAGATTCCTGCACACCAGCAAATGTCCCAGACTAAATGAAAACATGGTTGACCATGGTCACCACAGTTTTTGATGGTTGACCATGTTTTCACATGGTCAACCATCAAATACCATGGTCAGGAGCAGGGTCGGCCATGGTCGACCATGGTGAGAGAAGATTGGTCATGGTCGACCATAGTCAGAAAAGACAATCAACAGTTTGACCATGGTTTACCGTGGTCAACTTTTTTCAACCACGGTTGACCATGGACTACCATGGTCATGTTAGTAATTTTCACAATTATAAAGTTTTACAATGCACAAAGATGCCTGACTGCATTTTGGCTCCAAAAGTTTTCCTAGATATAGAGTTTTCCTGCATTTATAGACAGATTCAAAGGTAAACTTTCATAGGCTGACTATAATTTCTTGTCATCTTAGCAATTTTATGACAAATAAATGACTGATTTGCAAAAGAAGATAGAGACTGCAATTGTCATGTATGTTCACGACCCTTTCAAATTTATATTTATACATTTAATTACTTATCTGTATTGGTGAAATATTTTGATATATTTCCAACAAACCTTATAATTTGTAAAGTGCAAAACATTGTTCAAATATATACAGATATTAAGATATATCAAAATCATAGTGTATTTTGATTTCTCGTTACAAAGTAATTTTTTCACATAATATACCCAAATTTTCAGTATATTTACATAAGTAATTACTACCGAAGAAACGGTCTCTCAGAATTTTGAAATTTTCTCCAATATGATTTTATGGAACAGTCAATTTCTTTTATCAAAATTTAGCCACCGAAAATGTTCCATTATAAATTATAATGTCATCGAACAAGATATCAACAATCTGAGAGATGCTTCCCTCCATATTACACCACGGCCTTATCACTTCAGTAAATATTGCTTAACTAATCGGACAGGAAATTTTCTGTTATATCCATAAGTATAGGTTTTGAATTCCCAATAAAAGCATTGAGTTGATGGTTGCAACTAAAATATGCAATTTTTGTAAGTAGGAATTATATTATTTCTTCACACATAGACTGTGGCGCACCAGCAAATGTGGATGGCGCAAATGTATCAACATCAAATGATAATCTTGAAAACTCGGTAGCAACGTATGTTTGCGAAAATGGACATACACATACTTCTGGAGATCTAGAACTTACTTGTGGGTCCGATGGTAAATGGAATGGAACAGCGCCAGTCTGTACACCTGGTATGAAATGCTACATTTCTTTTTCTATAATCTCATCCAAATTACTGTAGTTAACATAACATAACTGGTCAGATAAGAAATGATTTCTAATGACTGTTTGTTCTAAAGTCCGTACAATAGGCAGATGAACTAATCGTTAGTAGTACAGTTTGTCATTTCAAAATTGCAGACAACATTTGTATATCGGTTTTTCATGCATAGATTGTGGTACACCAGTAAATGTCGATCGTGAAAATGTAACGACATCGAATGCTAATATCGAAAACTGAGTTGTTACGCATGCTGCGGAAATTGATATACAAATACATTTGGAAATCTCAAAGATATTCGTGTGAACGATAGTAATGGAACGGAGCATCGCCCGTTCAGACTCTTGGCATGCACTACAACAATTGTCTTTTTTACACCACGGCCTTATCACTTCAGTAGATATTGCTTAACTAATCGGACAGGACATTTTCTGTTATATCCATTTGTATAGGTTTTGAATTCCAAATCACAGCATTGAGGTGAGGATTACAACTAAAATATGCAATTTTTGAAATTTAGAATTATATTATTTCTTCACATATAGACTGTGGCTCACCAGAAAATGTGGATGGCGCAGATGTAACAACATCCAATGACAATCTTGAAAACTCAGTAGCAACGTATGTTTGCGAAAATGGATATACACATACATCTGGAGATCTGGAACGTACTTGTGGGTCCAATGGTACGTGGAATGGAACATCGCCAGTCTGTACACCTGGTATGAAATGCTACATTTTTATTTTACATAGCGTTTTAATCGTTGTAATAAACATAACTTGACTAGTCAGATAGGAAATATTTTCTAATGCCTGTTTTCAGGTTTGAATTCTGGACAACAGGCAGGTGAATTATTCGTTGCAATTACAAATTGCCCCATTAGGATCTTCAGAAAACATTTGTATATCGTTTCTTCATGCATAGATTGCGGCACACTATCAATTGTGGATGGTGCAAATGTAACGACATCGAATGGTAATACGGAAAACTTAGTAGCAACGTACGTTTTCGAAAGTGGATAAACACATACATTAGAGGATTTAAAACATGTTTGTGGGAACGACCGTAATTGGAACGGAACATCGCCAGTTGTTCGCCTGGCATGTACTACAATAATTGTCTTTTTATACGACAGTCTTATCACTTCAGTAAATATTGCTTATTAACTAATCGGAGAGAAAATTTTGTCTTATATCCATTTGTTTATGTATTGAATTCAAATAAACGGCATTGAGTTCATTGCTGCAATCAAAATATACAATTTTTGCAAGAAGGAATTATATTATTTCTTCACACATAGACTGTGGCGCACCAGAAAATGCGGATGGCGCAAATGTAACAACATCAAATGATAATCTTGAAAACTCGGTGGCAACGTATGTTTGCGAAAATGGATATACACATACTTCTGGAGATCTAGAACTTACTTGTGGGTCCGATGGTAAATGGAATGGCACAGCGCCAGTCTGTACATCTGGTATGAAATGCTACATTTCTTTTTCTATAATCTCATCCAAATTACTGTAGTTAAAATAACATAACTGGTCAGATAAGAAATGTTTTCTAATGACTGTTTGTTCTAAAGTCCGTACAATAGGCAGATGAACTAATCGTTAGAAGTACAATTTGTCAATTCAAAACTGCAGACAAAATTTGTATATCGGTTTTTCATGCATAAATTGTATATCGGTTTTTCATGCATAGATTGTGGTACACCAGTAAATGTCGATCGTGAAAATAAGACTTCGAGTGCTAATATCGAAAACTGAGTTGTTACGCATGCTGCAAAAGTTGATAGACAAATACATTTGGGGATCTCAAAGCTATTCGTGTGAACGATAGTAATGGAACGGAGCATCGCCCGTTCAGACTCCTCGAATGCACTACACTACAACAATTGTCTTTTTTACACCACGGCCTTATCACTTCAGTAGATATTGCTTAACTAATCGGACAGGACATTTTCTGTTATATCCATTTGTATAGGTTTTGAATTCCAAATAACAGCATTGAGGTGAGGATTACAACTAAAATATGCAATTTTTGAATGTAAGAATTATATTATTTCTTTACATATAGACTGTGGCTCACCAGCAAATGTGGATGGCGCAAATGTATCAACATCAAATGATAATCTTGAAAACTCGGTAGCAACGTATGTTTGCGAAAATGGACATACACATACTTCTGGAGATCTAGAACTTACTTGTGGGTCCGATGGTAAATGGAATGGAACAGCGCCAGTCTGTACACCTGGTATGAAATGCTACATTTCTTTTTCTATAATCTCATCCAAATTACTGTAGTTAACATAACATAACTGGTCAGATAAGAAATGTTTTCTAATGACTGTTTGTTCTAAAGTCCGTACAATAGGCAGATGAACTAATCGTTAGTAGTACAATTTGTCATTTCAAAATTGCAGACAACAATTGTATATCGGTTTTTCATGCATAGATTGTGGTACACCAGTAAATGTCGATCGTGAAAATGTAACGACATCGAATGCTAATATCGAAAACTGAGTTGTTACGCATGCTGCGGAAATTGATATACAAATACATTTGGGAATCTCAAAGATATTCGTGTGAACGATAGTAATGGAACGGAGCATCGCCCGTTCAGACTCTTGGCATGCACTACAAAATTGTCTTTTATACACCACGGCTTTATCACTTCAGTAGATATTGCTTAACTAATCGGACAGGACATTTTCTGTTATATCCATTTGTATAGGGTTTAAATTCCAAATAACAGCATTGAGGTGAGGATTACAACAAAAATATGCAATTTTTGAAAGAAAGAATTATATTATTTCTTTACATATAGACTGTGGCTCACCAGCAAATGTGGATGGCGCAAATGTAACAACATCAAATGATAATCTTGAAAACTCGGTAGCAACGTATGTTTGCGAAAATGGACATACGCATACCTTTGGAGATCTAGAACGTACTTGTGGGTCCAATGGTAAATGGAATGGAACAGCGCCAGTCTGTACACCTGGTATGAAATGCTACATTTTTATTTTACATAGCGTTTTAATCGTTGTAATAAACATAACTTGACTAGCCAGATAGGAAATATTTTCTAATGCCTGTTTTCAGGTTTGAATTCTGGACAACAGGCAGGTGAATTATTCGTTGCAATTACAAATTGCCCCATTAGGATCTTCAGAAAACATTTGTATATCGTTTCTTCATGCATAGATTGCGGCACACTATCAATTGTGGATGGTGCAAATGTAACGACATCGATAGGTAATACGGAAAACTTAGTAGCAACGTTCGTTTTCGAAAGTGGATAAACACATACATTAGAGGATTTAAAACATGTTTGTGGGAACGACCGTAATTGGAACGGAACATCGCCAGTTGTTCGCCTGGCATGTACTACAACAATTGTCTTTTTATTCGACAGTCTTATCACTTCAGTAAATATTGCTTATTAACTAATCGGAGAGAAAATTTTGTCTTATATCAATTTGTTTATGTTTTGAATTCCAATAAACAGCATTGAGTTCATTGCTGCAATTAAAATATTCAATTTTTGCAAGAAGGAATTATATTATTTCTTCACACATAGACTGTGGCGCACCAGAAAATGTGGATGGCGCAAATGTAACAACATCAAATGATAATCTTGAAAACTCGGTGGCAACGTATGTTTGCGAAAATGGATATACACATACTTCTGGAGATCTAGAACGTACTTGTGGGTCCGATGGTAAATGGAATGGCACAGCGCCAGTCTGTACATCTGGTATGAAATGCTACATTTCTTTTTCTATAATCTCATCCAAATTACTGTAGTTAACATGATATAACTGGTCAGATAAGAAATGTTTTCTAATGACTGTTTGTTCTGAAGTCCGTACAATAGGCAGATGAACTAATCGTTAGAAGTACAATTTGTCAATTCAAAACTGCAGACAAAATGTGTATATCGGTTTTTCATGTATAAATTGTATATCGGTTTTTCATGCATAGATTGTAGTACACCAGTAAATGTCGATCGTGAAAATAAGACTTCGAGTGCTAATATCGAAAACTGAGTTGTTACGCATGCTGCGAAAGTTGGTATACGAATACATTTGGGGATCTCAAAGCTATTCGTGTGAACGACAGTAATGGAACGGAGCATCGCCCGTTCAGACTCTTGGAATGCACTACAACAATTGTCTTTTTTATCCCACGGCCTTATCACTTCTGTAAATATTGCTTAACTAATCGGACAGGAAATTTTCTGTTAGATCTATATCCATTTGTATAGGTTTTGAATTCCCAAAAACAGCATTGAGTTGATGGTTCCAACTAAAATATGCAATTTTTGAAAGTAAGTATTATATTATTTCTTCACCTATAGACTGTGGCGCACCAGCAAATGTGGATAGCGCAAATGTAACAACATCAAATGATAATCTTGAAAACTCGGTAGCAACATATGTGTGCGAAAATGGACATACACATACTTCTGGTGATCTAGAACGTACTTGTGGGTCCAATGGTAAATGGAATGGAACAGCGCCAGTCTGTACACCTGGTATGAAATGTTACATCTTTATTTTACATAGCGTTTTCATCGTTGTAATAAACATAGCTTAACTAGTCAGATAGGAAATGTTTTCTAATGCTTGATTTTCAGGTTTGAATTCTGAACAATAGGCTGGTGAGTTTTTCGCTGTAATTACAAATTGCCCCATTGGTAACTTCAGAAAACATTTGTGTATCGTTTCTTCATGCATAGATTGCGGCACACTATCAAATGTGGACTGTGCAAATGTAACGACATCGAATGGTAATACGGAAAACTTAGTAGCAACGTACGTTTGCGAATGTGGATATACACATACATTTGGGGCTTATATCCATTTGTTTATATTTTGAATTCCAACAAACAGCATTGAGTTGATTGCTGCAATTAAAATATACAATTTTTGCAAGTAGGAATTATATTATTTCTTCACACATAGACTGTGGCGCACCAGCAAATGTGGATGGCGCAAATGTATCAACATCCAATGATAATCTTGAAAACTCGGTAGCAACGTATGTTTGCGAAAATGGACATACACATACTTCTGGAGATCTAGAACGTACTTGTGGGTCCGATGGTAAATGGAATGGAACAGCGCCAGTCTGTACACCTGGTACGAAATGCTACATATTTATTTTAAATAGCATTTTAATCACTGTAATAAACATAATTAGTCAGATAGGAAATGTTTTCTAATGCCTGTTTTTCAGGTTTGAATTCTGAACAACAGGCAGATGTATTATTCGTTGCAGTTATAAATTGCCCCATTAGTAACTTCAGAAAACATTTGCATATCGTTTCTTCATGCATAAATTGCGACACACTATCAATTGTGGACGGTGAAAATGTAACGACATCGAACGGTAATACGGAAAACTTAGTAGTAACGTACGTTTGCGAAAGTGGATATACACATACATTTGGGGATTTAAAACATATTTGTGGGAACGACCGTAATTGGAACGGAACATCACCCGTTGTTAGCCTGACATGCACTACAAGAATTGTCTTTTAATACGACGGTCTTATCACTTCAATAAATATTGCTTATTAACTCATCGGAGAGGAAATTTTGTCTTATATCAATTTGTTTATGTTTTGAATTCTTCCAACAAACAGCATTGAGTTAATTGCTGCAATTAAAATATACATTTATTTTGCAAGAAGGAATTATATTATTTCTTAACATATAGATTGTGGTACACCATCAAATGCGGATAGTGCAAATGTAACGACATCGAATGGTAATATTGAAAATTCAATAGCAACGTACGTTTGCGAAAGTGGATATTCACATACAGCTGGGGATCTAAAACATAGTTGTGGGACCGACGGTAAATGGAACGGAACATCGCCTGTCTGTACTCCCGGTAAGTACAACAAATTCCTTTCTACACCACGTCCTAAACACTTCAGTAAATATTGCTTAACTAATCGGACAGGAAAATTTGTGTTTTATCCTGTTGTTTAGGTTTTGAATTTTCAATAATAGGAATTCGTTGATAGTTGCAACTGAAATATGCAATTTTTGCAAATAGGAATTACATTATTTTTTTCACATACAGATTGTGGAACACCAGCAAATGTGGATGGCGCAAATGTAACAACATCAAATGATAATCTTGAAAACTCGGTGGCAACGTATGTTTGCGAAAATGGATATACACATACTTCTGGAGATCTAGAACGAACTTGTGGGTCCGATGGTAAATGGAATGGCACAGCGCCAGTCTGTACATCTGGTATTGACATCTGCATTTCTTTTTCTGTAATCTCATCCTTATTAATGTAGTTAACATAGCTTTACTGGTCAGATAAGACATGTTTTCTGCTGCCTGTTTGTTCTGAATTCCGAACAATAGGCAGATACATTAATCGTTACAACTACAAATTGTCAATTCATAACTGCAGACAACATTTGTATATCGGTTTTTCATGCATAGGTTGTGGTACACCACTAAATGTCGATTGTGAAAATGTAACGACATCGAATGCTAATATGGAAAACTTAGTAGCAACGTACGTTTGCGAAAGTGGATATACAAATACATTTGGGGATTATATCCATTTATGTTTTGAATTGCAAGAAACAGCATTGAGTTGATTGCTGCAATTAAAATAAATTATAAAATTTTTGCAAGTAGAAATTATATTATTTCTTCACATATAGACTGTGGCGCACCAGCAAATGTGGAAGGCGCAAATGTAACAACATCAAATGATAATCTTGAAAACTCGGTAGCAACGTATGTTTGCGAAAACGGACATACACATACTTCTGGAGATCTAGAACGTACTTGTTGGTCCGATGGTAAATGGAATGGAACAGCGCCAGTCTGTACACCTGGTATGAAATGCTACATTTTTATTTTACATAGCATTTTAATCGCTGTAATAAACATAACTTAACTAGTTAGATAGGAAATGTTTTCTTATGCCTGTTTTCAGGTTTGAATTCTGAACAACAGGCAGATGAATTATTCGTTGCAATTACAAATTGCCCCATGAGTAACTTCAGAAAACATTTGTGTATCGTTTCTTGATGCATAAATTGCGGCACACTATCAAAAGTGGACGGTGCAAATGTAACCACATCAAATGGTAATACGGAAAAGTTAGTAGCAACGTACGTTTGCGAAAGTGGATATACACATTCATTTGGGGATTTAAAACATATTTGTGGGAACGACCGTTATTGGAACGAAGCATCGCCCGTTGTTCGCCTGGCATGCACTACAACAATTGTCTTTTTATACGACGGTCTTATCACTTCAGTAGATATTGCTTATTAACTCATCGGAGAGGAAATTTTGTCTTATATCCATTTCTTTATGTTTTGATTTCCAACAAACAGGATTGAGTTGATTGCTGCAATTAAAATATACAATTTTTGCAAGAAGGAATTATATCATTTCTTCACACATAGACTGTGGCTCACCAGCAAATGTGGATGGCGCAAATGTAACAACATCAAATGATAATCTTGAAAACTCGGTAGCAACGTATGTTTGCGAAAATGGACATACACATACTTCTGGAAATCTAGAACGTACTTGTGGATCCGATGGTAAATGGAATGGAAAAGCGCCAGTCTGTACACCTGGTATGAAGTGCTACATGTTTTTTACATAGCATTTTAATCGCTGCAATAAACATAACTTAACTAGTCAGATAGGAAATGTTTTCTAATGCCTGTTTGTCAGGTTTGAATTCTGAACAACAGGCAGATGAATTATTCGTTACAATTACAAATTGCCCCATTAGTAACTTCAGAAAACATTTGTATATCGTTTCTTGATGCATAAATTGCGGCACACTATCAAATGTGGACGGTGCAAATGTAATGACATCGGATGGTAATACGGAAAACTTAGTAGCAACGTACGTTTGCGAAAGTGTATATACACATTCATTTGGGGATTTAAAACATATTTGTGGGAACGACCGTTATTGGAACGAAACATCGCCCGTTCGCCTGGCATGCACTACAACAATTGTCTTTTTATACGACGGTCTTATCACTTCAGTAAATATTGCTTATTAACTCATCGGAGAGGAAATTTTGTCTTATATCCATTTGTTTATGTTTTGAATTCCAACAAACAGGATTGAGTTGATTGCTGCAATTAAAATATACAATTTTTGCAAGAAGGAATTATATCATTTCTTCACACATAGGCTGTGGCTCACCAGCAAATGTGGATGGCGCAAATGTAACAACATCAAATGATAATCTTGAAAACTCGGTAGCAACGTATGTTTGCGTAAATGGATATAATCATACATTTGGAAATCTAGAACGTACTTGTGAGTCCGATGGTGACTGGAATGGAACATTGCCAGTCTGTACATCTGGTATGTACTGCTACCTTGTTATTTGAAATAGCATTTTAATCGCTGTTATTAACATAACTTAACTAGTCAGATAGGCAATGTTTTCTAATGCCTGTCTGTTCAGGTTTGAATTCCGAACAGACAGGTGAATTGATCTTTGCAACTACAATTTGCTCTATTTGAAACAGTAAACTACATTGTATATCATTTCTTCACGCTAAGATTGTGGCACACCAGCAAATGTGGATGGTGCAAATGTAACGCAATCGAATGGTAATGTTAAAAACTCAGTAGCATCGTATGTTTGCGAAAGTAGATATTTATTTATATATTTGGGAATCTTAAACATATTTATTGAATCGAAGATAACTGGAACGGGACATCGCCCGTATGCACTCCCGGTATGCACTGCAACAACTGTCTTTTTACACTACGGCCTTATCACTTTAGTAAATCTTGCTTTACTAATCGGACAGGACATTTTATGTTATATTCGTTTGTTTAGGTTTTGAATTCCCAAAAAACAGCAATGAGTTGATGGTTGCAACATGCAATTTTTGCAAGTAGTTTTTATACCACGTTCTAATCAGTTTGATAAACATTTCTTAACTTATCGCACAGGAAATATTGTGTTATAATCGTTAATTTAGGTTTGGTATCCCAAATGAGTTGATGGATGCATCTAAATTATTCATCGTTATCAAGCAAAACTTGTGTATTTTTTTCACACATAGATTGCGGTACACCAGCAGTTGTGGATGGCGCATCTATAACAACATCAAATGGTAGTCTTGAAAACTCAGTATCAACATATGTCTGCGAAAATGGATATACACATACATCGGGAGATTTAGAACGTACTTGTAAGTCCGATGGTAATTGGAATGGAACATCGCCAGTCTGTACACCTGGTATATACTTCTACATTTGTTCCACATTGCATCCTTGTCACTGCAGTTAAAATAATTGAGTAGTGAGATAGGAAATATTGTCTGATGTCTCTTTGTTCAGGCTTCGTATCTCGAACAACAGGCAGATGGATTGATCGTTGCAACTGAAATTTGCTCCAGTTGTAGGTGCAAACTACATTTGTATATATATTTTTTGTCATGCATAGACTGTGGCACACCAGTAACTGTGGATGGTGCAAATGTAACGACATCGAATGGTTCTATTGACAACTCAGTAGCAACGTACTTTTGCGAAGATGGATATACACATACATCTGGGGATCTAAAACATCTTTGTGCGGCCAACGGTAACTGGAAAGGAACAATGCCCGTCTGTACTCGCGGTATGCAATACAACAACTTTCTTTCTATATCACATACTAATCACTACACTAAATATTGCTAGAATTATCGCAAAGGTAATATTTTTGCACATGTATATGATTTTGTTTATGTTTTGAAACCCCCAATAACAGCAATGAGATCGCTGCAACTAAACTTTTTACCGGTCCCAAGTTGAAATTAAATAATTCCATCTCATCACTCATTTATTGTGGTACCCTAGCAAATGTGGATGTCACATTGATATCGACATCAAATGGTTGTATTAAAAACTCAGTAGCAGTGTATGTCTGTGGAAATGGAAACACACATTCATTTGGTGATTTAGAACATGTTTAAATATACTGGTTGGCGGCCCAGATTCGGACAATTTTACAACCTTTTCAGCTGTCATATTTTCATTTTTAATGCAAGATCCATGAAATGTTACCTGAATCAAGTTCAGTTCTTTGGTGATGCAAAACGCCAATTTGCTTGTATATGAAAATAAACTGAACACGTCATTGAGGCCCGAAAGAGGGAACGTAAATCTAACTATTTTAACGTGTTGCAGGACCCAGAAATTAGACAGTAGGAAAACGCTAATTATCATCATTTTTGTCTCGCAGAATCACGTTTAGGTCGGTGTTAATGATAAAAAGACATGTTTACCTTGTTTATATTCAACTATTTATGTTTGATATAAGGCTGTCAAAAGTTTAAAATATCCGGCTGGCCTATTTACGACACAAAATTTAAGGTAAAACAATTTGGCTTAAACGCATTGAACTCGTGTTATTATCGGGAAAACCTTGACACTTGTTTTAAAACACGCAGTTTTCTCGTCCGCATTTAGCAGATTGTAGATGAGTACCCCTTGAATAATGTTGGGGCCTAAAAACAAGTATGCGCGTGCGCACTGAAAGCACATGCAGCTTCCCCAAGCGATAGCTGTCACAACATTTCGTGAACAAATGTATATATTCAAATTTTGTAAGTTTTACTTACCGATTTTCAATTATTGCAGATGATGTTGCACATAATGCAAGCGTTTTTGTACTTGTCAACAAATGATCAAATATAACACAAAAATAAGCGTTTACACGACTGTCCGATTTCCTGGGTCGTCCGAAATTCTGGGTCGCCAACCAGTATATTATACAATAACTTCATAGAATGCGATACACCAGCAAATGTGAGTGGTGCAACTATAATGTACAGCATGGAATCCTAATATATAAAAGTCAATACATCACATCTTCACGTCAGTTAAAATTTGCATACATAATAAGAAATGGTTATACTGTCTTATGTATACACATTATGTTTATAAAGTCCTAACAAAACATATGGGTGAATTTGGTCGCTAAAAGTCCCTGACCGGTGTTCGTCCTTACCCCAGTCAAGATGATTTTTATTGAAAGTTAGTCCCCGGATAGAAGACACTATGTAGAATATACAAGTCTTGTTATAATGTTGTTGCAGAACATGCGGTTAATTTGAGAATGGTAAAACAAATAGCAAAGTGTGATTCTAAGGTGGCCTGTTGGATGTTTTTCATGAAACGTGATAAATGAGTAGATGACAATATGAGGAATATGCACGCCATTAAATTTTGCAGCTATGTCGGCAGATGAGGTTGATCTGCGGACAATTAATCAAAATTATGACTTAAAAATACCCTTGAATCTATTGCGGACAACGTGAATACTACTTTTATTTTCTCGATTCATCCATCTGCTGTCATAAATAGTGGAGTCTGTCATTACTTTAAAAACAAGATATTTTCCATATACTCAACCATAGATAGAAGGCAGTGTATATAATATACAGATCGTTTTATTTTGTGCTATAATTTGTCAGTTTGTCCTTCTGCCAGTAAATCCGACAGTCTTAAATGATAGACCCTTTGTTAACTTTAAAATCCTGCTATTCGAATTGAGAGTATGGTCCTCCAGAAAGAGTGTCATTGTAACACCTTCAGATGGGAATATTAAACACCCAGTTGCAATATTTATTTGTCAGAATAGTTCTTCTCACGCAACCGTCGATCTTCATCGAACATTTACGTCCGAAAGTGAATTGAACTGGACGTTACAAGTTTGCTTGCCCGGTAGATTGCTATTTATTCTTACATTTCCGAATTATCAATTTATAGATTTTTCTATTTGGATAGTTATTTCTCTCAATCAAACACGTGTCGTTCCGCCAGAGTGATAGTGATAACTTTTGAATACAGTTTCACGGATATAAACTCAAAAGTAATTCGTGGCTACGGGTGCCCACCGTAAAACATTTCCAAGTTCTTGGACTTGGTGTTGTTATATTTTCAGGATTTTTGGAATCATAGAATCCATTCAATGTTTTAATAGATAGAATTACGTTTTAAATCAGATTGGGGAAATTTAGGGTTGTTGTATATGTAAGAAATAATATGTTCCCAAACGTGGTTTATCGTAGAATAACCTATGTTTTGAGTTCTTATGCGTAAGAATATATCAAGAAGACCATAGGTCTGAGTGGTATATTGTTTCGCATAAGAAGAAAAATCTCTGGTTATTCTACAATAAATCACACTTGGGAACTTGTTAAATAGATCTAACACGACATACTAGTATCAACAGTGTTAGAAAAAATGGTAACTACTTTTACGATCGTGCTACGCACCTGGATCAGATGACGTCATTGCACGCGCGTGGGGTATTGCACAGTAACCCGAGATAGATTTTGCTCTACATGTATGTAGGTTATTTGATGATCGTGTTAGAATTCTTCTTTTGAAAAGACCCGATCAATCTGATTCTGCTTTTATTTTCCCTGCTTATACTTTCTGTGTGTCCGGGGGATTTTCTTTAAGAAATAATCTCATTTAGTGATTTGTCGCTGAATAAGTCATTGTTTGAAGTTAAGATTCGCCCCGTGATATGATAATACGCATATGAACGACAAACAATGACTTTATTCAAGAGCAAATCACTTACTGAGATCATTTAATATTTGCCCGTTTTCAATCGGTTTCTTTTCAAGCTCCGTTATGACGTTTGATGCTATGACGTAATAATTTGTGACGTCAGAAAAATGAATTGTTTTATAATAATTCACTGTTTTCAGACCTTTTTGTTTCATAGGAAAATGACTCGGTTCGTGTTAGAATAAATATTTTACCATTCATTTATATACTTGTTTTCTTATATGAAATCTGTAGCAATGCAACAAGCACCACCCCCAGAGGACACGTTTGAAATTCTGTAATAACATACAGTTAAGACAATTACACCCAAACATCTAGAGGACTACTACGTACATGTGGGTCAGTCAGAAAATGGAATGGTTTCAGAGTTTGCTACATTCTCATGATCAATTTTATAAATATGTGTTTATATGTGCCGGGTCTCAGTATTGTTATATATGTTCAGGACTCTGACATCATTGAGTCCATTCAATATCTGTGCAACAGAATTTCCGCTTAAGCTGATGTTAATACGCGAGAGAGTGTTATAAGATTCTTTCACTGGTTGTAGGTGCAGATGGGAATATCCGGCCTCGAGGGTAACTGTTTAGGCGGTAACGAGGCTCCTTGCCGAATTACCGCCTAAACAGTTACCCGAGAGCCGGATATTTCCATCTGCACCTACATGTATAACCAGTGACAGAATCTTTTTCTTGCATACCGATTTCAAGAAATAATAATAAAAATAAAATCAATCGAACGGCTTTCTTTTTAGAACTATTTCATATGGCAGTATATTTAAACAAAGCGCGGGAAACCAACGTCCGTAAACAGGAAAGACGTCATGACGTTTCAAAATAAATAACAATGTTTAGTTCCGGTTTTCTTTTATCAGTTGCAGCGTAACGTTATGAATTTTGATAAAATAACGTGATTTGAATCGCGAAATGTACTATCAGGAACCAATAGGAACTGTCAAGGTATTGAATTTTATTCCTTTTTTTAAATAAAATATATATTACTACATAAATCTTCTACATATAGATATGGAGTTCGTAATACGTCATTTAAAGCACGAGAGTCATCTTACACCCCGGGGTGTAAGATGGATTTTTCCAGCACCGGTAAAGATACCGGAAATCCCCGTCTGGTATGCAAGAATGCACTTTCCTTAACCTCTCTGAACAGACTCAGTCAAACCAAGTGTGCTATTATTGTGTTATATTTGGTTATAAACTGAATTGCTATTTAAAAAACAACAACAACATAAAACATGTGGCATCTTCAAATGGCATAAAAATTCAAACTAGCGTGCTCTACTTATTTTTATATTATAGACTGCGGCCCACCAGAGAATGTGACGGGGGCAGTCATAACAACTTCAAATGGAAGTATAGAAAACTCAACAGCAAATTATATCTGTACAGACGGATATGCACATACGTCTGGGAATCTGCAACTTACATGTGGTTCCGAAAGTAAATGGAACGGAACAGTTCCAGTTTGCACCCCAGGTATACTCCAGTTGTAAATTCATACATTCAGCCAAAGATATACAAGTGAACAAATAATCGAGGCCTTCGATTGGTAGGTCGCCTGATTTATAGCCTTTCAGAGTTCGGATACGCAGGAATTGAAGTTTAGTATATAAAAGTATTTGAATGATGAACCATTGAAAATTAGACGATAACCACAAGAAGACCTTGATTGTTTACACTCTTACAAGCTCATTGAAATATTTTAATAAAATTTTGCTGGGTTTCATTCATCCGAGACGTCATGCAGCAATCGACTTCGTATATGACGTCATTATCCTCCCTTACCGATCCGCGCGGCTACCATTTTCTGTTGTAGAATATACAGAGCTTGACCTGCTTATTTGTTTAACTGGAAATCAGATCAGGCTATGTTCACACTGGATAACCGGCTATCCTGACGCCCGCTGGAAATGTAATCCAGCTGGAAATGTAACCCAGCTGTAAATCGGTAGGTAAAGTTTTTCATTTATTTCTATTCAAACGAAGCCAATTCTTGCAAATCAACTTGACAGTTTTGTCAAGAAATGACCATGGCTTACATTTACAATTTCTGGGCCAAATTCGATCGTTATGTTTTGAGATATTTGCTTACAATTTCTTCAGTTTGAAAAATCGAGCAAAAATCCAAAGTTTTGCGCAAATTGATTTGTTTATGAACAATCTGTGAAAACTTTTATCAACTGGTTTAACAGATGTGTCCCTTCGGAACACCTGTGTGAAGTTTCCGGGTTCTACGTTATTCCTGAAAAAGTATATTAGCTGTTAAATAGGCATGGTCGAGAAAAAAGAGTGTCGAAAACGGCCGCTAGTGCTGTCGTTGAACTCGGATGTTAACATTTATAGACTATCCATTAACTCCGATGATTTTGAGTACTTATGTACGTAAAAAGTATTACTGGCAGTGATTTGACGGAAGCGTAATTATTTTTAAAAATGACACTCTCATTTCAAGAGACTTTAGGACTATATTCCTTCACACCCGGGCTGAATTTTAACCTAGTTCACGCGTTCTTGCCATTTTTCCGCCATGCGAAAGCCAACCATATAGTTTTTTGCAGTTATACCGAAGCAATATAGTACATATTGCCGTTCTGCCAGCTTTTGATGGTGGAGGAAAACCACTCCTCCGGGCTGCTACAGAAAGTAATTTCACCTCAGGTTTTGCAAGTGCAAACGGTTGCTTCTGGTCGTTAGTCCTTTGAATTACGTTTGAAGAATTCAGTATCATTAATGAATCTCAAATGCCCGTTCTTGTTTTGAAAAGTGTTCTTTGTGTGGTGCTAGATAGGTGTATAATCTTATTTGCTCATTCATAATTATTTAATTGCTCCTAATGTACTTCTGCTATTTTGTTTTATTCATAAATACCTTTTTAACAAATACCAGTTTATTCATGGTCTAAAACTGCAAGTTGTTGATGTTTCGGGGCAAACGATTGAAAACGATTGTTTCAAATCTAAATAAGCACAACTTTGCAAAATCTCACATGACTGTCAATCAGTTATTTCTTAACATGGCAGCCACTTTAGCTTTAATTAACATATAACAAGGTAGATCGGAACTATTCTTTGCTTGTTTACGATGTTACGATCCCGGATCCCAGGATTTATGTCACAAGAGTTATCCCCCTTTTGTGCAGTTTACACATTTGCTCTTTCTATCTTACACTGTTATTTTGTACAACGCTAGGTATTGTACATTAGTACATGTTTGATTCATAAACAATATAACATTGTATTGATTTTGAAATTATAAATCATGTATTATGCGAAAACAAGAAATAAACCCATTATATCATTGCATAGCAACTGTAAACCAGCTACTTCATCCAGAATATTTTTTTATTGAAAAAAGTAATGAAAAGGACATATTGAAGCAAGTGACATTACCTTACAATACACAGTCAGCTATCAAATAAAACCGCATGAAAATAAAAGTTCTACTATACGACACAATATATTTGAAAATTGCCGGTCTGACACAAAATACTTATATATAGCTCTGTGTTAAAGATTTTTTTGTTATAATGACATTGGAGGTAGTCATTAATGAATGGGCCTCACTAATACTTGTATAATTGGTAACACATGTTTGAAGTTTAAAAATCAATACTTAAAAATCAGTCCATGCATGTAGAATCAGAGCCCGGATAAGACACTGCTGGCGGACGGACGGGCGGACGAAAGGAACAAAGCAAGTTTTAGACTCTTAACCAAAAGGACAATGATAATGAAATCAACCAGAATTACTCGACATGGCAATAAGGACCAAACATACATAAGTATATACAAACTGTTTACTGACTGCAAGTATACACATTTTACACAAATGGAAGACGAAAGAAATCGCAAAAACACAGACTTAACAGATACAAAATATACATAAAGAAGAGACACTACGGGGCATATAACAGGTCTACAAAACAGTTTTTTTTTACTTTACTTTTATACAGCTGTATTCTCGATAGCCGACAGCTGACTTCAACGACTGCCTATTTCAAATACAGCGGCCGTTTTCGACAGTCTTTTTTTCTCGACCATGCCTATTTAACAGCTAATATACTTTTTCAGGAATAACGTAGAACCCGGAAACTTCACACAGGTGTTCCGAAGGGACACATCTGTTAAACCAGTTGATAAAAGTTTTCACAGGTTGTTCATAAACAAATCAATTTGCGCAAAACTTTGGATTTTTGCTCGATTTTTCAAACTGAAGAAATTGTTAGCGAATATCTCAAAACATATCGATCGAATTTGGCCCAGAAATTGTAAATGTAAGCCATGGTCATTCCTTGACAAAACTGTCAAGTTGATTTGCAAGAATTGGCTTCGTTTGATTAGAAATAAATGAAAAACTTTACCTACCGATTTACAGCTGGGTTACATTTCCAGCGGGCGTCAGGATAGCCGGTTATCCAGTGTGATGTTAGAATTATTTTTTTTATCTTCTTAGGTGTGTATGTAACCGGTTTTCAGTAAAATCTGAGATAGTGTATGAAACTGAAAAAGCAGTAAAGTAAGTAAATGGCTTTGCATAAATATTACATAAAACCAAATAGTTTCTACGTAAGCTAAAATGTTCTTTTGTGCTAATCTTCAGTCTGTACATTTATCTTGCAAATTCAGACTGTGGTCCTCCAGAAAACATTACAAAAGCAGTTGTGACAACTTCGAATGGTAGCATTGAAAATTCAGTAGCGACATACGCCTGTGAAAATGGGTACGCTTACATTTCCGGAGACTTGCAACGTGTATGTGGATCCGACAGTAAATGGAACGGATCCTCGCCTGCTTGCATACCCGGTATACATCATTTTCTTATTAATTTTAAGAATGGCTATCACGTGTTCTGTAGCATATGTAAATGTTATGGTATGCTATACAATTAGAGATGGACAATTTTTTATATAAACCAGTAACCTCCGGTCATCTCAATTTTAGTTTTGGAAAGTGTGAAAACATTGTAAAAACTCGCTTATAGATGTAAAGCCTTCTTATAAACCAGATAGTCTGGACATAAAAGCTTTATGCTGTTAATTCCCGGTCGCGGCTGATATCCCGACTAGTGTTTAGTTCTGGGTTGTTTACTTAAATTGGTACTGTTTCCAGCAGTATCGGCCTTGACGGGATGCTGGGGAGGTAAATATGACGCCTGCCGTGGTCCATCCATTCCAGGTGTGACCTTTCGTCGACTAATCACGTTAAACAAAAGGTCTTACCTTTAACCATTTATAGAGTAATGTTGTAAAATGTTTTCCTCTTTATTATTAAGACTGTGGCTCTCCAGAAACTGTGACTGGTGCTACAGCTGCAACTTCAAATGGAAGTATAGAAAACTCGACATCAACATACAGCTGCGAAAACGGATATACACATACTAGCGGAGACCTAAAACGTACCTGTGATTCCAACGGAACATGGAGCGGAACATTGCCGACTTGCACACCTGGTAGATACATCATTTGAAATAATTGACGTGATTTTTTTTTTCATACTCAGTAGGACATACCAAATGATCTAAGTCAGTAATGCTTGATTGTCGATATATTATAAACCTTAAAATCAAGATTTTAAAATAACGTTTATTTATCAGTTGTAATGGAATTTATTGATTGTAAAAATGGTAAACCAGATGTGAATACTCGTGTCGCTTAAAACATGCTTACCCTTGCTTTCAATGTAGTGTTTCCTAGTGCTGTCTGTTTTATATTATAATGTTTGTATATTAAATTCATAATTTCTAATCGTTTAAATCATTGGTGTACAGATATAAATATTTTACTTGTATTGATTATGCATTCTTTAGGAGCCACTACCATAATCTCGAATTTAGACATCAATTTTTGTGTTTTAAAAACATCTGTTTCACCATTAGCAAATTCCTCTTTTCTTTCTTACAGTGGAAGCAGCAACGCTACACCTGAATGATAGAAATGGACTTATGTGTCTGTTCATTTTGATGAATATGTGTATGACAGTTCGCTATCAATTATTGATCTGTAGTTATGAACTGGTGTATGCCAGGGTGCTATTTATAACCAATCATAATGCCGAGCCTCCAGATTACTTTTTTCAATAAAGTGGAAAACTTCCAATTACACTATTTTCTCTTAATTTATCCAAACATACATTGTAGACTGTGGCAATGTCAATACAATCGAAAATGGGAATTTGACCCTAGCGAACATTAACGCCACTCTCGTTGGAGCAACAGCCACAGTGTCTTGTAATAAAGGATACAACATATCAGCACCGTCAATAACGTGCCTTTCATCTGGACAATGGGAAAGTGCCGCATGCAGTATTATAGGTAAGTTTGTATTTGAAAGAAGCCAGATCTATTTTTTTCTAGATAATATGTCCATGTGCAATTTTGACAAATTGAATCCAAAAAGATATATCTGTGTCGCTAAAAGCCGTCGTTTCTACACACAATACAGTTTTTGTAAGAACTTACCTTTTACTGAGATGACATATCGAAAATAAAGGTGTATGTATTTGTAGTACACATTGAGACGTAGTGCGACCATTGAAATACCATCACAAAGAAAGAAATTGCAATAAAGAGTAGCTAGTAATATTCTAAAAGCAACAAATGTATGTGCTTTGTATGTTCAGTTGTCATTACATGTATTATACTTTTACAGTTTCATTGAATTTTGACATGTTTTTGCACAAATTTAATTTCATTATTTTTTTCAAGACCAACTGCTCCCTTTTCAGACTGTGGACAGCCCCCGCTTATAATGCACGGGATTATTTCAGTTTCATTGGATTCAAGTACAACATATGGCTCTATCGCACGTGTCGTTTGCGACACAGAATATAAGACCGAAAAGCAGAATGTTGTTTGTAAAGAGACAGGATCATGGGAGAAAAGCGTTTGTAAGAGAAAAGGTAAATACACTAATGAAATGTTCAAACTGGAGAGAATAATTTTATGTTGAACCGGTCCATTCCTAAAATCAGAATGAATATTGTCTGTAGACAGTTGTCTACGAGCTTCGTTACGTAACATTTCATTACCGGTTTTTCACCTTAACTTTGTCCTTATATGGAACACGTCATAGGATAAGTGATTCCATTGCACGCAGCACATTCAAATAACATAGACAAGAGGTGACATCGTACATTGTGACGTGTATAATGTAAATGTAACACAAAGCAAGTGCGACATCACTTCTGTTAGTGGTGTAGTGTTATAGTAAAACCCTGATACTCAACAGATAATAGCTTTTAATTTGTTCTGAAACTGAAATCTGTGCACCATTAACCGGTTAAACATTTTTTATATTGACCGTTCAAAGATAATTTTCCTTTTTTTTGTTTATTTTGTCCTTTTTGTCTGTATGTTTAACTTAGTCTGTTATGTATAATACTATACTATATACATCCAGACATACCATAGATTTTGGTATGTACTGGATGCATTCTTTGTCATTCCATTTCGTTAAGAACTACAGATAACACATGATACATAATTAAAGTCAATTTGCACTGTACTGATAATATTACTACATTTATTTATAAATTATTGCAGCAGATCAAGATGTGCCTGTAACTATTTTGGTCTCCGTACTGGTGGCCGTGGTGGTGGTCGCCACAGTAGCCGTCGCATTGATCTTGGTTTTGAAGATTCTACCACAGAAAACACCTAATATGCCATCCATAGAAGTAAGTACAAGCATTGCTCGTACATTGACAATAACTAAACCTTACTGCTTTAACAACATTTTTTCTACAGAAAAAATAAAATTCTAGATTAAAACGCTATTTGAAGGTTGTCAGTGACTAATTTCTTTAAAAAAACTAACAGAAACATTATCCGGGAAGCATTTAATGCAGGTTGGCAGCTATCTTAGAAAAGTTGTATATGTCAAATTTTAGTTGAAGATAGAATTACTCATGTTGAGTCAAATTTTCCACTTCAGATATAGAATTACTTTATGTCGATGGTCTACTCGTGCTTAAAATAACGGCCAGAGTGACACGTCAGATTATTCTTCACCATTTAAGCTGAAGAAGAAGGTCCATATAGCTTACAGTATGTCGGTGTCAGTTAAAACCATGCTAATATGCGATTAACAAACTTTGTCAAAAGTTTGTCAATGTATAGAAAATTACTTGATAAAAGACATAAATTTGTTCAATGTTTTCAGTATTCGAGTCCATTTTCTCCATCACCTCCCCTGGCTTGGAACAGTCCTGTACACGCAATGAAAGAAGAACAAATATTTGACTGGAACCATGATGCATACATTTATGATGGAAAACCTTGATAAGTTTGGACATTAGACGACATTAAGATTATCTTGTTGAACAATACGTTTTACATTAAGTGCAATTAGAATTTCATTTAAGTTGATATTATAACTTTTAGTGTTATAGCGTAATACTAGTATGTATGATACAAGCGAATAGTTTAATTCAAATGTAGAAAGATATTTATATGACTAATTTCTAATAAAGGTTTGGCCAAATATGAGAATGGTCAATCATTAAGTCAGTCACAGCGTTATCGTGATATGTCAGTGTAAATATCAATTATAATGTGTGAATACTTTTACATATGTTGACGTAAATATCATATTTCTGTGAAAAAAGTAAAACTTGAGTATTGGTCAGTTTAATTAAATTTGTTTAACAGAAGTCCAGACTGTAAAGGACAAGCTAAAAGTACCACTTGGTACATGTATACGTGTTAAGATTGATACTTTTTCACTTACATGCTAATTTGTTGTTTTACCAGATCTAATAGATCAACAATAATATACGGGTTTTCTGAGCGGTGCAATTACTTGATTAAAAATAGGTCACATTGGTGATCATGACCATAAAATTAGACTTGTTTGTGATTTCGAGGATGTAACCTAGTTCGACCAGTCATGAAAGAAGCGCATACGTATCTGATGCGACTCACTGACTTACATCCTTCAGCTTATCAATACCATAATCAGTACGCATTCATACAGATATGTCATGGGGTGGAGCTGTTTCTTAGATTCTAATTCAACAAATCACATGATGTCAAAGATTTTAAATAAGATCTATATCAAGATCGTTTGGAAATTTCAAGGAAAGTTCCTCTTAAAAAGTATTCATATCAAAAAATATACCAACATCGATTTCGCTACTTGTGAGAATATTGTAAATTATTATTGTATTATTATTATTATGCCGCATTTATATAACACTCTTTTCATGTACATGTACACGTTCAAAAGTGCTTCACAGTAAAATTGCAAAAATACAAACAAATACGCATACAAAAATAATGCATTCCACATTAACAAAAATCATAAATGTAAAACATATAGATTGAACAAGATAAACATGCATACATATTTGAAAGTATTTAAGTGACCCTAAGATGAAATATTGTTCTACGCCGTTTTATGAAAAAGAAGAAAAATAAGCATCAATGTATCATTCAGTTAACAAAATATTGTACAAAGAAGTGGGTTTTAGCAGGTTTTTAAAGCAGCTAGCGTGTCAGCTTCACTGATCTTGATTGGAAGGGAGTTCCAAAGCTTTGGAGCAGTGCACGAAAAGCTACGATTAACATACATAATAGTTTTAGCTTTCGGCATAACCAGTGACAGCGTGTCTTGTGATCTTGGGTTTCTGACCGGTTTATACACTTCTATCATGTACTTAATTTAGGCAGGGGTGTGATTGTGTAAAGCCTTAAAGGTTTAAGTCAGAACTTTGTACTGCACCCTGTATTTCACTGGCTCCTTCAGAACTGGTGTTGCGACGGGGTGTCCTAGTGATGACGCGAGTTGCCGTGTTTTGGACATGGTGCAACGTTTTAAGTGTGCTGTTTGGAATACCACTTAACAAGGCATTACAGTAGCCTAACTATGAAGTAACCAGGCTGTTGATAAGGTTCTTTGTGACATCACTAATAAGATACCGTCTGAATTGACCTATTGTGCGAAGTTGTACATATCCAGCCCGGCACACAGAGTAGACTTGTTGCTCCATGTTCATATTGTTGTCAAGTACTGCACCAAGATTCCTAACACATTTTGTGGATTTTATCACAGAGTCACCAACCTTCATAGAGACATATTCAATGTACTTGGAGTTACGCTTAAAAGTGAATAGCATTACCTCCGTTTTATCAGCATTATGCTTCAGCATGTTGCAATGCATCCACGAGACAATTTCAGCCAGACAGCTCCCAATGCGGCAGAAAAACTCACTTCTAGCTACAGCCTCTATCGGCTTAAAGGATAGGTATAATTGAGAGTCATCGGCGTAGAAATGATGAAGACCATGACGTCTGCATATGGCACCAACGGGTTTAGTGTACATGATATAGTTCTTTGGACCAAGCACTGATCCCTGGGGCACACTGTATTTCATCAACATAGGTGTCGACAACTCAACGTCAACGCACACAGTTTGATAGCGGTCACTAAGATATGATGACATCCATGCAAGTGCTTTGTCTGTGACTTCAAAATGATGTTCGAGTCGGTATAACAGTGTTTGGTGGTCAGTCGTGTCGAAAACTGCAGACAGATCGAGTAGCACGAGGACTGTTACGGAATTTTGGTCGAGATATGTGGGGATGTCATTCTGTACCTTTATCAAAGCCGACTCTGTTGAATGAAACGTTCTGGAGATTTTTATATGATTTATTTTACCTCTTCTGTCGTTGTAGGAGCCAAATTAATAAGACAGTTTGCTACTTCCTGGTGTTCCCGCAAGAATATTGAACCACTATCACTTTGGTTGTGTGAAATAATGACATTCCTAATGTTTTCAATTTTCCTGTTTTCATTTTTCTTGTACACTTAATGCGTAAGACAATGAATTACAAAAAAAGTCATATTTTATTTTCAGAAATAATTCAATTAATATCTCCATGAACATACAGGTATACGCTGTACCGTAATAATACAAAATAATCTGGAAACTTCATAGAATAATTTTTAAAAAATTCAACTAAAAAGTCGTGACAACATGATACTGGAATTTTTCACGTAGTGCACGTTGTACGGGCAAAGTGGGCATAATTTGGTGAAAAGTGGTGATCATAAAAATCATAAAATAAGAAGAAATATGGTTTGTTTCTTTCGTGAACACCATAATCATGTATTGACTCGTGACCGCGCCACTTGTGAAAATATTTCAAATATTATCAATTTAGTGAAATATATTTAGATCTTACTCAGAAACAATTGAGCAAATGTAATATAAAAGGTAAGCAAAGATTAAACATTCCACTACAAAAGACTTAATCACGGATGTCTATAGAAACGAAGTATACGTCGAGCAGAAATCTGAAAAAATAGCGTTAATTGATAACGAATAGGATGATCTTCATGCAAATACAATTTACGACTCAAGCATATGCTGAAAATAAAACTTTAACACGCAATTCATATACATGTTAATTCTTATACATGATAACACGGATATTACTTTGCACATTCATGCTATATAATAACGAAAATTGATTTTTTTTAATTACAGTCAAACCTGTCTATAAAGACTACCCTTGGGGGAGCCAGAATATGGTCTTTATTGTCTTTATTTACAGGTTAAAACTGACTTTAGAGTCAGGTGGCCTCTGTTTTGGGGTGTCTGTAACACAGGTTTGACTGTATATAATAAGGATTATTAACCTCGCATTGTAATAGAATGTAAACGTTAAACAATATAGAAATACGTCTCTTCTTTAGTGTTTGTGATAAAATCGAAGAAAGGTATATGAATATAAGAACAATGTATATAATATCGTTCAACAGGAAATTATTACAGTTGTGTAGTACACCTTCACCAATCAGGAAGCAATGTTTTACTTACATTGAAGCTTTTCAATAGATATTATAACATATTCGTAACTACAACATATATTGAACTGTACAAATATGGGAGTACCTGGTTTTATTTTTGGCGTTGTATTATTCATACTTATTCAATTAAGTGCGGGTAAGAAAGTTTTATATTACATAATTATGTACTTTTTATTTCTGTATGATGAATTTTGAATACTTTTGAATACAATGATCCACTGGATTATACAATTTATCATCTATTGCATGCAAGGCCTTGTGATATTTATGTATTTTATGTTTAAAGTAGTATAAGGTGTTAATAAACAATTACATTCGTTCTCCTTGAACTAGTTCATATGTAGAAGTAACGATAAATGAAACATCTTCAAAGTTAAATGTCAATACACGAGGACCAACGAAATGAGACCTCTTGCATATTTGATATAAATATAGGTTGCAGCAACAATGAGATTGTTGCTGTACATTCCCTGTAATTCTTCTACGATTCGAACTGTTCGTATGTGCTGTTCCTATAACAGTAGTCATTCAAGTAACGGCGCAGATTAAAAAATTCGCAATATAACTATGAAATAAATTCGTCGCATATGCTCTGGTAAAGCCTTCTGGAGTCATATACTTGACGGAATGCTTAATTCTGGCCGCTAGGTGTACAATATCTTTCATACGTTTTGATTAATATTTCTCCATTTCTGGTAAGTGATACGTGAAAGATTTTTTCTTTATAAGTTTATATTGAATTTTCCAAACTAACATGCAGTTCGAAGCGAATGTTTATACATTCTGTTTCAGTTAGTAATCATTACCTGCACAAGGAATAGAAATTAATTTGTCATTGTGCACTGGACTTTTGACGTAATGACGTAAAACAAATACGTCGTATCAAATTTGATCTTAGACAAAAGCATTCCCTAGTTATCTGGCTAAAAAGTTCTACTTTTCCGGGTCAATGTGACCTTGACCTTGGACCTATTGACCTCAAAATCTATAGGGGTAATTTGCCAGTCATGGTTAACCTCTCTCTTTTGTTTCGTGATCTTAGGCCCAAGCGTTCTACAGTTAACGATTTAATTGTTCTAATTTACTGTCACCTTGACCTTTAACCTACTGAGCACAAAATCAGTAAGGGTCATTGGCTGGTTATTATCAATCTCCCTATTAAGCTTCGTGGTCCTACATTTAAGCGTTTTCAATTTATCGTCCGGAAACCGTTAAATATTTCCGGGTTACTGTGACCTTTGACCTATTCACCTCAAAGCCAACAGAGAACATACGCTTGTTATGAACAACCGCTAGCATTCATGATCCTAGGCCCAAGCGATCTCAAGTGATCGTCAGGAAGCTGTTTAACTATTCTAGGTCACTGTGACATTGATCTTTTATCTACTGACCTCAAAATCAATAGGGGTTATCTCCTGGTTATGATCAACATCCTTAGTAAGTTTTGTGATCCTAGGCCCAAGTATTCCCAAGTTATCGTCCGGAAAAAAGGAAACCGTTGAACTGTTCCGGTTCACTGTGACCTTTTACATATTCATCTCAAAATCAGTAGAGTTGATGCCCTTGTCATGATACCTCCCCATCAACTTTGATTACCCTATACCAGAGCGTTCTTGAGTTATCATCTGGGAACGGTTTGACTATTCCAGATCACTGTGACCTTGACCTTTCACCTGCTGATTTCAAAATCAATAGGAGTCATTTGCTGGTCATGATCAACCTTATTAACTTTTAAGATACAAAGCCTAATCGTTTTTGAGTCATCATCAGGAAACGGCCTAGGCCTAGGCCTAATCGTTCTTGAGTTATCATCAGGAAACGGTTTAACTGTCCCGGGTCACTGTGACATTCACTTTTGACCTACTGACCTAAAAATCAATAGGAGGTATCTCCTATTTATGAGTATTCTAGGCTTAAGCGTTCTTGAGTTATAATCCGGAAACGGTTTTGATTGTTCCGGGTCACTGTGGCTTTGACCATTGATCGACATACCTCAATATCAATATCCGTATCACCTTTCATGATCCTAGGTCAAAGCGTTGAGTTCTTGAGTTCTTGAGTAATCTTCCGGAGACTGTTTAACTTTTCCGAGTCACCGTAATCTTGACCTTTGACCTACTGAACTAAAAATCAATAAGGGTATCAATCTTCCTATCAACTTTTATGATCCTAGGCGTTCTTGAGTTACCATCCGGAAACGGTTTAAAATATTCCGTGTCACTCTTGACCTTTGACTTACAGACTTCAAAATGAATAGGGATTATCTGCTTGTTATGTTCAACCTCCGTGTCAACATCCATAATCCTATACTTAAGCGTTCTTGAGTCATCATCTGGAAGCGGTTTAACTGGTCTTGATTCACTTTGACATTGACCTTTGACCTACTGACCTTAAAATCAATAGGGGCATCAACCTCCCTATCAGCTTGTATAATTCTATGTCCAAACGTTCTTGGGTTTTTATCTGGGAATTTTTCCATGTCAGTTCGACCTTGACCTTTAATCTACTGACTAAAAACCGATAAGGGTAATCGGCCTATTATGAGCAACCTTTGTATAAGCATTCATGATCCTAGGCAAAAGCGTTCTGTAGTTATTATGCAGAGACCGTTTACTTGTTCCGGAACACTGTGACCTTGACCTTTGATCTACTGATCTAAAAATCAAAAGGTGTCATCTGCTGATCGTTACCAACCCTCCTATTGTAGTTTTGTGATCCTAGGAATAAGCGTTTTCAAGCCACTCGGTACAAATTTGAGTACCTGCACCAGTCACGTTGTCTCAATATTGCATATTGCAGAGATGCTCCACATATTTTATGCTTTCGTCAACGTTACAGAAAAAACTTGCATGAATTCTCCTAATGAACATCCCGTCTCGCGGTCACGGCAATGTGCACAAATTAGGCGAAATGTAAACAAACAAAAACAGAATGCAAAATATTCACAGTTATGCAATTAAACTAGAAATGATGAATGAAATTCATCTTGTATATGCTTTTGAATGTGAAATCATACATTGGTAAACATCTGTTGTGTTTATTTAATTCATTCTGCACATTTATGCTGCATTTACAGATTTTAGCGTACACGTGTGGTAAAACGACGACTGACATACACTTTCACATCAGCCAGTCAGAATGGTTTTGTAATCTAGACCGGAACTTCAACAGGGAATTTCAAGCAAGTTTTTTTATTGTGTAACGTTGAAAAAACTATAAACTACGCGTTGTTTTTCTAAGATAGTAAGTACTGAAGAAATTTGACCAGTACACAATGGATGATGAATTATCGCGTGTTTAATATCACGATGAGGATGCGTACACCGGATATTGCCATTAAGTGATAAGGTATTTTCCGAAAACGTGATTATTTTTCGTCAACAAGGTAAGTAAAACCCCGATTTACTATTGTATTATACTACTACAGAAGAAAAGAGCACTATTTTTCTTAACTAGATACTGTGTATATGCTGTCACAAGCGTAAAAATGAGTCAATCTTAAGTAGAAATGCTAAAATTTGTGACAAAACGACTAGTTTATCATTTGATAAATGCATGCCGTAAACACATTTTTCCCGATGCCATAACCTATTTGCATTGTCGGGAAAATCTGAATCGTACGATTTATTTAGTTACATACAAAGAAAAAATGTGCAAAATTTCAGCTTTGTAAATGTTCAAATGACGGAGAAATCGGTGGTAAATGAGCGACGATGGTGTACTGTGTATTGATTTTTCAAAATTATATTTGTACTGTGTATTGCAGTTTGGTGTACTGAGTATTGATATTGAAAACGTGCATAGTTTCAGCATTTATGGTTATTAGATAGACAAGGCATGTAATTCCATTGGCTTAAATGATGGAATGTCTTTTTCTGTTTGCAGATGAAATTAGACTTCACAGCGAAAATCACAAGCACCAGTTTAAACACTGATATTACAACTTACAATTACAGCGGCATGCCAATAGTCACTTCGAGAAACTATCTAAAGACTAGCCATTACCGAGTGAAGACCCAGCCGTGAACTTTTATAATAATGTAACACAGGATATGATGGCGATAAGTGTGGAAAATGTCTCCCCTTATAAGAAGAGCAAACATGAAAATATGTTATCCTTTTGCCTTCATACTACAAAGAGATATAAACCTTGATCAATAGACGACTTTAATCGATTATGGTGTCAATACTTCAAAGGTCAAGGTCGTAAAGGCTTTGATCCTTTAAAGTTGTTTCTCCTCAATAACCTTAGACTCATTTGACGTAGAACCTTCGAATTAGCTTCACTTTTCTTAAAATAACCCTATAGTCAACGCTATTTTAATTGCTTTAAATGCATTGTTCTGAAAGGTAATTAGCTCACCGCTTGCTTTATACGAAACAAAATGGGTGTCATATGCACTGAACAATTTGTTTTAAAAGTAGGAGGAAACAGTGCCATGTATTATTCTTGAAATATATTTTGCACACTTTATTTGCAAGATATATATCATTTCTATGCAAACAGTTCGTTATCACCTCCATGTAATCAACTTCCTTGACCAAAATAGCATATGTATTTTCAAGGTCAACTTCGATCTATAACAAGCGACCGGGAATTGACTTGAAGATCATTCCGACTTTTCATGTATTGAAACTGTTGATTGTAAAATAATTATCACCTTTGGTTTAAACATATTTATTCCCAACAATATACATTATTACATTTATATACTAACATTACAAGTGCAGTTGGTGGAAAGGATTAAAACGAAAGACAAATCTTATAGAGTTCTTCTACTATCTTATTATGATCTTTGCTATCTTATGAATTTGTGTTTCCGTTTCGAGTTTGTTTAATAAATATTTCAATGTACATGATTATTTGTTCTTTATCAAAGTAATAATGGCTTTTACAATATTGCTTGTCAAATAATGTTTGGTAAAAGAAATCTGTCACAACAGAACCTATTTCAGTATCAATGCCAAGTCTTATGTGGAAGTAATGTACAGTAGTGACATTTATGCAGTAACTAGCTGCTTCCTATAATGTCAATAAGTATTCGTCTGTCTTGCTTTTCCCTTTCCTCTTAATTTAGCGACAGAAATGCGGTCTCTGTTATTCACGCAGTTGTATAACTATAAAATCATTGAAGAGTTATTACCCTGCTCTTCAGAACAACTTGCAGTCTTCATTATACCTCATATTAACCAAATTGTCGATGAAAACATTATGCGACGTCAAGAAATGTAGGAAACGCTAAAATTAGTTAAAGAAAACGTTTCTTGGCAAACAAACTGATTAAAGGCTATTTATTTATCCATCTATTTTGTCACATTTTTTCATAGACTGTATATCAATGCTCTCCGAAAACCTTGTCTGTCCGTGGAATTGCACTCTGTGTAACATTGCAAGTTCCATGTACACCGCCGTGTATGTGTCTCTAGATTATATTATTGTACTGGTAGCATTGTGTCAATGTTGAGTTCTGCTAGATGGCGTGGTAGGTAGCGTACATTTCCACTGCCGTCAATGAACAGGCTCCTCACCATTTGCCCAAATCAAAGGTTTCTTTCTGTTGCAAATTGTTCCCTTTTGTTAGCGTGTTCCTTTTTGAAACATGTCTGTCAATATTTTCTGAATCAACAGTATATTTTCTGCTTTATTTCTCAGCATATGTCTGGTGCTATCTATGTAATTTACCTTTTTGCGGTTTTGGTCGTTAGCGTACTATAATATTCTCGTCATTTGGGCGGTGTTCAACAAAATGACATACAATGGCCTTAAATTCGTTCGTCAAGCCAGCCAAAAACACACATAAACAAGTTGAATCTGCAACGAAAAAAATCACAATGGAGTATTTATTAGTAGGGTCGGGCTTTCTGCAAGATATTGAAAGTAAGTCTTAGTGGCATCCCAATGCAAAATTTTAAAAGATACCTTTAACTGTTTTTGAGATAATTCATGTTATATCAACTTCAACAATGCTCAGTGATAGAATAGAATATATATATCTACATTTACAACTGGTAAACATAACAAAAAATATTGTCCCTGTTGTACTATGGTGACTGTGAGTTACGTTCTGAGCTTATTACATGAATTACAATAGAGTAAACGCTATAAATATCAATGTAAAAACATCACGTATCTTCAGGGCTAAAGAAATTACTGTTTTGTACTTTGAAAAGGAAATGATTATGTACATTTTGTAAGATTAATTCTATAGAACTCCGTGATAATGTAAACAATACACAATACAGTAAAATGTGATACAGGTCAATACACAGTACATATACTTGCAATACTCAGTACGCCATCGACGCTCATTTATCATCGATTTCTCCGTCATTTGAACATTTACAAAGCTGAAATTTTGCACATGTTTTCTTTGTATGTAACTAAATAAATCATACGATTCAGAATTTTTATCACAAGACAACAAGTGACGATATCGGGAGAAATGTGCCCCCGACCTGCATTTATCAGATGATAAAGTTGCCATTTTATTACAAATTTTAGCAATTCTACTCAAGATTGACTCATTTTACGATTGTGAGAGCATATACACAGTATATAGTTATTAAAAATAATACTCTTTTCTTTTATAGTAGTATAATACAATAGCAAATAGGTGTTTTACTTACCTTGTTGACGAAAAATAAACACGTTTTCGGAAAATACCTTATCACTAAATGGCAATATCCGGTGTACGCATCCTCGCCGTGAATATGCAAAGTACCCATTTACCGGACTGCGTGTTTTAGGTATGAAATGCGCGATTTAAATGGGTTAGTATAGTTTCCCGTTCATGATCATGGTTCTTATACCTCGGGGTAGGGTACAACACGTACAGAGGCATTTTCTTTCTGGTCTGGTGCCAGTGGTCCCTGCATTTCGTGTTTAGTAGTCGCACTTGACAATTGCAAGAAAGAAACCATGTTTGACGAACATAAAAAGCGGTCGGACATCATCTCGGCAAGTAGAGAAGTCGAGCAATAGTATTACTGTTTCAATTCCTTTAAAAAGCTTTTGTTTAGAGAGTTTTTGTTGATGTTTGACGAGAATGATACTAAGTAGTTTGTATATACGCGTAACGAAAACTTCTATGTTGTTTTTTTTTGTAATATATGTCGTATTCAAAATGATATTTTGTCTGACGTTTGTCATATATCAAAGTTCAATTAAAGAAAAAGTCCATGGTATCCCCTACTTAAATCTGTTTTTAAAACGCTACAGAAAAGAAAAAAATGCTTAAATATCTAGGATTAGATATCTACCATTATGTATTCTTAAAACTAACGCATGCGCGTTTTAACCTTTAGCTTGCTACCCCTAAAGACCTGTCCATTTTCGAAATTTAGCAAGTTACAAGTTAAATCATCAAAATATTTAGCCGCACCATGAGAAAAACATACATAGAACATTCGTGCAGTCTGGCTAGAAACCATGCTGTCAATTTCAACGCCTTTTGCAATAAGAGAAACATTTAGCGAACAGCATGGATCCCTACCGCGCAGACTGGTCTGGATCCATGCTGGTAGCAAACGCACTATGTTGGTTTTCTCTTGAAGCTGCTTAAATTAAATATATTGTTAACATATAAGAAATTTCATAAATGCAAATCAAACATTTGCGATATGATAGCTGTTGATTAAAATAGCGAGTAAAATTTTAGGATATCTACTTAGTATATATAATTTTTTAACATTTTAACATTATTTATACTAACAATGTACTTCAGTAAAATGAATTACATTGAGTATGTAATTAAAAGGTCCGAGAAAATCTTGAAACATGGAAAAAGAACACTTTCCTGCCACAGGCGACGCTGAGATTCGAACTCACAGACATGAGGACAGATATTCACTTTGCTGCGTTACGGATAATTCACGGGCGACTCTATGAAGTTGATACCAACAATAAAGACTGTTGCGTTAAGAGGGGCCGTTATTGATAGATAATCTTGATACATTTCAGGTCAGCTTTCATTAAAAGAAGATTTAAAGACACTTAAGGAATGTGATATTAACAATATTAACTTTAACTGTAGCAACAACGACGAAATCATCGCAGTGCAGTCTCTAGAATTTTGGTATACTCCTGAATGCGAAACTGTATGCTGTGAATACAACAGCAGTCACACTAAACAAGATCCATCCTCAGATGACATTCAAAATGTCCACCGAATGTGCTCTGGTAAACAGTCGTGTTCTCTTAACTTGGATGGTGAGCGTGAGTTTGGCTCTTTTGGTGGACAAATACCAGTTTATGTTCTCATACAGTTTCACTGTATCCCTAGTAAGTGAATGTTTGATATCATGTTTGTTTAACGGAATATCAGTCAACCTTTTATCTTAACTGAAAAAGAATTATATAAAAGACGGTTAGTTAATCATAATAATTTACAGGGTAAGACTCATTAAGTTTCATACACAACATAAAAATCTTCTTTTCGATTAGGCCCTCTAACAAACACAAAACATTCACTCGTACAAATGAAAATGTCACATTCATTCAATTGAGCAGAGTTATACAGAAGATAAACACGTTAACAGTCATATACTATTGAAGCTCTACACTGTATTAATTAAAAGAAAGTCTCTAAGTAAATATTTAAATGAATAAACTATGCTTCTCTTTCTGATTAAATAAGGTATATCTTTCCAAATTTCTGCTGCCATAAAAGAAACCGAACGCTGAAGAAAATTTGCTTTAGGTCGAAGGTGTCGTACATCAAAATTCGTTATAGTATGCATTGGATGCCAAAAATATATCAATGTGCAAGCTTATTTTTAATGCTTTATAAAATAGAACGCTAATATTGTATTTCGCCCCTGTAAAAATATGTTCATCGTATATTTAATGTTTGCCCAAAACTAACAGCTTAATTGCAGTAACGATTTGCTATATAGGGCCCATTTTAGCATTTTTGTTTTATAACTGAAATTGAAACTCTTTTTGATTAATCACCTATTACTATACAAGCATGTATTCAATTTAAGTGTACAATAAGTTTTAAAACGTTGAAATGTCATAATAGTACATTAGGATAGTCGTAATATATTGAAACTCATATTTAGTAAAAACTACATTAATCAAAGTTAACATTCAAGGAAAAACATAAAAAAGCTGGTTGTTGTAAAACAATGCACCTAAGACCATGCATAACAATCTTAAAAGTAAAATGTCTTGAATCCTTTTTAAAATATCTAAGGAAAGGATTTTGTCTGTCTTGTATTCTAAAGTATATCATCCGACAGTCACAGACATGCAGTACCAAAACTTCTGTCATTAAAATACTTATTGAACTGTTCAACATAGCATCCCAGTGTATAGTGGAAAGACCTTTTACCTGGCTTATTTAGATAATACTGAGAAAAAAGATAAGTTAAATAGACTGGAGCATTTCAACCAGAGCAATCGAAAGAGAGAAATTTAATTCTAATCCTGGTTTTAATAGGTGATCAACTTAGTTAGTACAAGGTCTATAAGTGCAACTTCCCCATCGCGAATGATGAATTTATACAAAGTTTGTAAAATCTATTAAATACAATTTTTTAACAGGAGCAAGAAGAACGTCTGTGTGCTCAAGTGACGTGGAGCTAATGTCAAACGGACTTCCGTTGTACCTTACAAGCGAAAACTTCCCGGAAGTGGCAACTGGAGATGGCACATGCTCGTGTTTGTTCTCATCATGTTGGTCAAATATAATTCTTTATGTTATTGATGTAGACTTAAATCTTGATCCGGGAAATTGTGAACAAAGTATTCAAGTTATGAACGGCACTAATGCAGCTTTACACGAGATGAACTGTGAAAGTTACTATGACAGGAACGATATAACTGTAACTAACCTGAACTCTCGCTACTTCAAAACAAATTCCATTGACAATTCAACACAGATCCAAGAAGGTTATTTTTTTCTTGGATTTGCAGGTATGTCACAACTGACAGTTCACACATACATCGGTTATATTTTATTTATTATTTTTTTTATTGTTTAGTTTATTTTGCCATACAGAGAATATTGTCACTACCGGCGATAATATATTTCGAAAACTGGAAACGAATTCTTGAAATTACGGAAGAGATCTTGTATCTTATACAGCATAATAAATCCTTACATAAACACTCACAATGTATATAGAAACTAAGTGTAACAGCATATGCATTAAGCAATCAATCATACCTTGTACAAAACATGTATTTAATCAGATTCAGAAACTGAAAAAACGGTTTATTTTTACATTAAATAAGGTTGTAGTCTGTATTATGTAACTGCAGCAGCTGAGCAGTTGTAAACGTTTTTACATCTGAAATGTTCGTTGTTGCAAGAATTTGTTGTTTTCATGGAATTTTATTTTTCGTTTATATTTCAGCTTCGGATCAAAATGCGAGCTTCATCACCCTTACTTGTCAGGATGAGTCAGCGTCCAGCATGTGTATTGGTAAGCCTTAGCTGACGGGCATGATTTTAGCGAAATATTTCATGTCTCCTCCAAACTATATTTTTGGGACTATACAGGTATCATTTTGTCCCATCCGGTCTGTTCCTGCCCTGTCACGTCCGATCTCTGATTTGTAAACATATTTATGCATCGGATTTGAACAGTTACTTTACATAAATCAAGAACTGTAATGTATTTACACATCAAGTCAATTTAGATATTTTATTTTTTGCAAAGTTAATGCCTCGTTTGGACTCGAAATGTGAATATTGGACTTCGAAAATGAGATTAAAATATTGTTTCCTGATACCAGTGAAGTTGTATACAAACTTTTAATTTTGTACATGTCGATAAAAGACGCCCTATAACAAAAAAATGTTAGCCTGTAGAAATTGTACAAAACTGATTACATTTTTCTAATGCTTAAAATAGACCTACCATGGAATATTTTTCCTTGTTCGATGGAAGTTGAATAATGGACATTTTATTGATTGATGAAATGTAGCTTTTTTCCAGACAAACAATTCGCAGATGCAAAATAAAGATCAATACGCAGACAATGTTAAGATAGCGTGTACTAAATCTTTTTTGAAATCTGACCCGTTTTAAAGGAATGAAATAAGTCGAGCAAGAAATGCATATTGTAAGATTTCCCGTTACATGAATTTAAGAACACCATTCGCTCTGACAGGAAAATGAATGTTATGTTTATAATGTTGTTGTATCCATATACGATCTCAGTAAATACTATTGGAAATGAATATCTTATTGGTAATGAAGAGAGACAGACTAAGCTAGTACACAATATGTAGAGTCAAGTAGCCTAATCGAGGAAATATTCCTAATCACAAATTTCTGTTTTCTTATAAATACTTTCCTTTTTGGTTTGCACATTTTTGTTAGTTTTATGAAAGATTATAGGTTGATTTTTCACAGAGCACTAAAACACAGCCTTAGATCCACGCATTTGCAAAGTAGGCCCACAACAAAAAGAAGCTGTAAAGGAAAAATATTAAAGACATTTAAATATTTTGCATAAGACTACGTAATACCTTTCTTCAGCTTCTACAAAAAGAAGTAAAATAGATTTTAAACGTTTCTTTTCGTAATTAATGGTACTATTAAAAGCGCAATAACAACGTTTATCTTGCCTCCTACAAGTTTCTTGCATTTCTATTGGTCAATAGACGTCACGTGGAGACATGATATATTCCAAATCCTGCTAGTACATTTCAGATATGAATTTTGATTTAGAAAAATGGCTGCCGCTTTGTTAATTTACAAAATATTAGATTATAGCATGTAAGTAAAGGGCAGTCGGCAAGATAAAATCATTACACAGCTTGTTGGTGACAGGATACGGGATATACGCTGTCTCGAAAACCCATATCAGGATCGAGCTTCGCTCTCGCCTGATATGGATTTCCTCGGCAGCGTATATCCCGTATCCTGTCACCAACAAGCAGTGCAACTAATAATACACACATACATCCGGGTATCTAGTATTTCAAAACTAAATGTTAGTGAGTTTGATCCTATTTAAACATCTTCCGTCATTCAAGACAGTACCTTAGGTGCTTTCTTTGACAAATGATAATATAACAAGTTCCCTTTTTGAGCAAAAGATAATAAGTCTTAGGGTAGTTAATGTGAATGTACTGTGAGCAACGACGATTCTATCAAGCAATAAATGCGGCCTGTGGCCGTAGTACTATTATTTTCTATGTCGCTCGAAGCCTTGGATATCCCTTCCGCAGCCGTAACGTGAAAGTGCTATTAGCGTCTGATGGCCCTTTCACGCTTCCGTAAAATGTCAAATTAGGTACTCTTATAGTTCATAGAATATAGAAACTTATCTATCATGTAACTGCAACTTGACTCGTCACGTCTAGGGATGAACACCATCTGGGGGTTTTCTTAATTGATTTCATTATCTGCGTGACTAGCCTAATTCTCATACTAAAATTCGGTATATAGTATACAAATACCTTTGTTTTGTATCACTTTTGTGGAATAATCCGGTTTGAACGATTGTGACTATAATAGTTTTCTCCTTGTTAAGGTATCGCTGTAATAAAATGACTTTATGTGCAATTTATTTAAAATTATTACGGGTTGAAATAATGTTAGGTCAATAATCGACATTTTTTTAACTAGCTGGTCGCTTCGCATCCGACAACAGAACAGTTCCGAATAGCACTGGTTCGAACATTCAACTTTCCACTAGAGTCGGAGCCTTACCTGCTAAGCTTATATTTATTCGTCAAATCAGGAATTCCCAAGGAGCAGGAAAAACAAAAACTACACTTCTGCGTAATGTCAACCGTATAAACATAAAAACATCTTTAACTTAATGTTTTACTTGAAACAATATGAACATTCCTGGTCATTTAAGCCATCAACTCCTTGTTCTACATGATTACTACAAATGATTAACTGCAGAATATTTGATACTGTTCTCTCAAACAGCTAAGTTGGGTATATTGTATTAAATTGTTTAAATCCTATAAGCTGGTTTTGGACTGTACTGAATTATCGACGACGTTTATTATCATGTAGATCTAGTGTGAATCTAGGGTTATCATTGGTATATCTTTAGCGTAGTAGCTCTAAGAGTGATATCCTTCAACAAGTTGCCTATGCCATTCACAAACTTCAGACTTTATTCATAAGTGTTCGTGTATTAGTACATGTCTATATCAAGCAAAATAAGGCGAAAGTTTGATGAGTTTATTTCCAACGTGCAAGAGCATACCATTTCCAGTAGTTACTGAAGGGTAATTCTCGTCCGTAAGGTACAGCGGTAATTATCCCTGCGACATTATCTCTTCATTCGAGCAAATTGGTTTCACCCTTGATCCTGTACACACGAAAAGTTAGAAAGTTGTCAACCGATGAAATGTTTATCTAATTAAGTTTAAATTCCAAAATCATATATACTCGTTGGAATGCATAAGTAAATAAACGCCTCAAAAGTTCAAAGACTATTCAAATTGTTATAGAATTTTATTTCACATTTTTGTATCAATAATCTAGAGATAGTATGCTGATCAAATATTTCAATGACAGGTTATATGTATAATGTGCTGCTCTTGTTAACTATAGAATTCATTGTGAAAGAGTTGTACATCATTTGACCACGGACCAGTTAGTTCTACTTCGCAACCATGTATTGAATGTATTTGAAACAGTTTAAAAAAAAAAGCTTCATTTCATAAATATAGCTTTTGTGTACTTAAGAGTTTCTCTCCGACATGCATAAAAAGTAATTGAGTTGTATAATGCTCTTTTGTCTTCCTGTAATAGCCGTCTTGGCTTTACAGTAACTTTCACAATGCTTCGTTTTGTTTTTATTTGAACTGGACACTTTGGCTTTCATTAAAGAATAATCTTTCATAAAGCTGATAGACTTGTTTCAACTGTCAAGAAAGATACTTTATGAAACAATATTCTCTATATTTACATGCAGAAAAAGATTGCATTTATTATCTATCCTGTTTGTTATTTATTTGTAATACAGAGAAAAATGTTATTGTCATTCGACGATTTCCAAAATATAGATTACCTTTCAGATTGTGGCAATGTACCTCGGATAGCAAATGGTATGGTGACACTAGTAGATAATCAGAATACAAAGTACGGTGCCTTAGCAAATGTAACGTGTTCGGAAGGATTCGAATCTGACAGCAACAACATTACCTGTTTAGTTTCAGGTCAATGGTCTCAAATTTTGTGCACATCTAAAGGTGAAATACTGATTTAGTTGAAACTGTCATGAATATTCAACACAAAATATATCAGCAAGCAAAATAAAATGAAAGCAGACTAGGTTGACTGAACCGGCTCTTGAGAGGGTTTTGGTTTTAATTAAAGCTGTCATGAATGTTAAAAAAACTATTGATGGCATGGGACATACCCAAGCAAATTAATAGCAGGCTTTGTTGGTCATAAGAGGTAATGTAATGTGCAATCCCCACTTTTGTAGTACTTTAAGTCTACGTAGTTGTCGCTCTTACAAAACATCTTTCAAATTGTATTTATTCAAAATTGCTCAAAGGGGCCTAACCAATGAATTGTTTATACATGATTCCGAAAGGTCAGTGTACAACTTCTACTGTTACAATGTATGTGTTATTAAGTAATATATATATGGGGCGTTCCATGAGAAAACCTGCATTAGTGACAAAAATTTCAAAATTTAGATAACAAAATATTCATGAAGAACATTCTTTTATCTTTCAAATCTGAAAATTTGATGTAATTGTCTTCACTATCTTAAGAGCTACAATGTTTTTAAGTTAGCCACCGAGGGCATTTTGAGACATGACGTTAAGAACGTCATGAAAGCAGTATGACGTTGTTGTGCATGGCGCGTATTTTTCAAGTCATTAATGGAACAAATTATAAGTAACACTTACTTAGCATCATACATTTAAATATTAAGCAACACTTTACAGCGATTTTAATAAAAAATAACTTAACCGTATATTTTGGTTTCATCACAGGCCATTTATCTAAGCACCTCTATATTTTCATGACGCATAGGTGCTTTGAAATTTCCGTTGCCATGACAACAGAAACAACATTTATATGAAAAAGATGGTAGAATTTTGTTTGTCTCAGATGACAGATGCACACTACATTAGTTTCTAGCAAATGTTTTGTGTTCTGTATATTTTCATTGTGCATGCTATATATTTTAACATTTGTTACAACTACATTTTTGAAAACAATCGATCTTGGCAGAATGTTTAATCCGTACATACACGTTACCTTTACAATATAAACTTCCTGTAATAAGAGTTTTGAGTTCATTTGATGGGTATATGACTAAGATGTGTTGTCTTAATAATAGGAGATTCAAAAGCGTATTTCTCAGTAAATGATGTACATGTATTTAAATTTTGCCAACAGTTATATACATATACAAATATGTGCAGTTTATGTCCGCACGGATTGATATATGTAAGATGTTGACATTTGTAAATTAGTAAAGCTGTGTTCTGTCCTCTCTTTTGATTTCTTACTGCACGGCTGTAGATTGTGGAAGCATAGCAAGGCTTGATAACGGACAAATAACATTAGCATCCGAGAATGTGACCAGTGTTGGAGCTATCGCAAATGTTGCATGTGATATTGGATATTCAGGTTTTCATATCTACTGTTTTCTTTTGCTGTATTTGCATGTTCCGTCAAATACTATATATTTCATTAAAAAAAATAAAACTTGTAATTGAGAACATGACTATAAAACAAATTTAAAGTTGAAACACCCAGTTTTATTTGCTTGTTCATGTAAATAAAGATGGAAATTTTCTCATCTTCCATGAGAGATTTTGATTTCTCTGGTAGAACTGAGTGAACCTTTAACAGCAAAAATAATCAAAAAAAAAAAAAAAAAAAAGGTTTTGACCATTACTTATCTGTCAAAACAAATAATCATAACGACATAATGTTATTATGTCTTTTTGTAATAGAACAGTCAAATGTGTGATGGATTTGCATAGCCGTATTAAAAAATAACTTGTACCATCCTTAAACTATCTGACGTAGAGGTGAAGTTTCCTTGATGTAAGACAATGATATCGCACATGTCAGCTTTCAGGTTAATTATCATTGTGTTTATTTTGAATGTTAACATGTTTTGTATGTTAACATATGGTATAAACGTCAAAAACTGTGTGTGCTTATAACTGAAGACAGCCGGCGGCAAAACTACAGATTCATATAGTACTGATGAAACTTCTGTATGAGATTTTGCATTGAAATGAAATGACTTGTAATCCATGGACAGCAATAATGGAAAAATGTAATAATAAAATGACATTGAAATCATGTTGGGAATATAATTTATAAATACATTTTCAAAGCAGGAAAACAATCATGTAGTCTAAGTATCTAAAACCAATCGCCTGAAGGGCAGTTTATATACAGTCAAACCTGTCTATAAAGACACCCTTGGGAAAGCCAAAATGTGGTCTATATTGGGAGGCAGTCTTTATTCACAGGTTAATCTAACTGTAAATATCAAAATGGGATACTAAACATGCGGTCTTTAGAGCCAGGTGGTCTCTATTCAGAGGTGGTCTTTATCACAGGTTTGACTGTACTTCATTGTGTACGAAAGAGTGGCCATTTAAACACTGACTGACTGGAGAGACCAGTGAAAACAACTACGTCATTCCAACTATTGTTCTAATCTAAATAACGTAAAGTAAATCCTGCATAATTTCAATTTCCAGACAAAAAGGCACTATTTATTTTGTAATGTTAAGCTTTATTTATTTTGACATGACTTTTATAAGTAAAACAAAAAATATCGACAAGTATTATAGAACAGACTAGCCATATCTTTAAAATATCTTTACCTTTTTACGAACAAACATCATTGTTAAAATTTAATGTAAATCTATAGAAATGAAGGTTATTTTTCTTCTTTTTTATGAGGAAAATCCTTTCTTGAGTACAGCTTTAGTTAAAAAAATAAGAATATAGTTCATAAATATAAGCTTACATTAATCATTTAGTCTACGTTTTAAAGTTTATAGCTAGTCCATCAACAAAATGATTATGCAACTTATATTCTGTTTGTTTTTAGACATTATCTTACTCATACAAATCACAGAAAACAGCTAGAACCATTAATATAGTTGAGGACTATGATTCAAATAAAAGAATTATCTAAAATATGATTTAACACGATAAAGACATTTTAATGAGTTTATGAGCTATATTGTCTGTTTTTTGTTGAATTTCATGTCTTACAGACTGACGTTTGTACATACGACAACCTTGCGATGCTGTAAGACCACAATTGTTCTCATAGGATATACTCAGGCCCAGACGGGCTCCTAGGTAGAATCACCGGCGTAACGCGAGTCAGCAGGATGGCTTCCTCACTTGACGATCCTATCAAAGTCAATGCCAAAAAGATAATCAATTCAAAATCAGTGACTTAAGAGGCCATTAACTCCTTAATTTGAGCTTTGGTTTTGTCCTTTATTTGTCTGTTTATCCTTAGTTCAAAGTAAACCATACCGTAGAAAATACACCGTCAACATAGTTAAGAGCATGTACAATTAAACATTGAGCATCCAGATGAACGTCAGAATATCATATATGTGATATATAATAACCATAAATCAAAATTATTTAGTTCATCATATGTAATGTGTCAGTCACATTACACCGTATAGCGTTAACGGACGCCAAACGAATAGAAAAATTGCGGCAGATAGTTTTCCGATGACAAAAGACATCCCCTCTGCTGCTCGGTGCTCTTGCGATCGGTGTATGGGGCGCATAAAACGCACAATGACCTCAAGATTTAACGCATATATATAGGACGAACAACGTTCAAATGACGGATATCACCGTACTAGTAACGGACTTGCACGGCGTAAAACGTTAGCGCAACGCATGAGAAACTGACATAACGTTCTTTTCAGTTATCGTCCATTTAACATACGTTACATTCGATGTATGTCCGGTAGCAGTCCGGTCGTGAATGAAATCTACCGGAAAAGAACGAATGCGAACCAGTCAAGTACAGAATAGGGAACGCACGAGTAAGACCAATGAAGTTCTGCCAGAAAATCAACAATGTAAAGAATCGAATAATGCTGTCAAACCTGATGAAGTTCTGCAAGAAAAACAATACATAGAAACGAATGTTGTTGTTTAATCCGAAGAAGTTCTACCAAAAAATCAACAATGTCAAGAAACGGATGTTGCTGTCAAAACCGATGAAGTTCTGCCAGAAAAGGACCGATATGTTGATGCGATGACTGAGAAAGTTCTGCATGAAAAGCAACAAGGTCAGGATTCTGATGCCTCTGCTCCGAATGACAAACTATCAGACAACCAACAAAGTCAGGTTTCGAATGTTGCTGGGGACACACAAGAAAAAGAAAAGCCGGATCAGAGTTGAAGTCTGAATAACTGTTGTTATAGAACGCAACCATTTCTTAAATATTGCATTACAGTTTTAAGTGTGATTGTGTAACATTTATTAATGGCAAAGCTTTGAATAAACTTCCTTAATTTAAATGTGTTACTTTGACATACTACACATGTACATAACAGTTCAGTTTCTATACTACATACATCAGACTGGTAAGTGTGCAGGAAAGGAATCCAATTGAAAATTACTGGTAAAATGTGTATATTCACCTTAAATGGGTATTATGACATTGTGTTCTGGTTTCCTATGTGTCTGGTTGAGAGTAGCACCGAAACAATTTATGTAATAATGCGACTCACATTTTAAAATGGTAGGTGTCCCAGGGTGACCCTAGGGGCAATAGTTCAGGCCTGGGCGGGAACTGTGTCAAGACCATTGACCTTCCATTAGGTAGTTTGATGTTAGAAAGGTTTTGAACCCATATCAGTAAGGCAAGTGGTTCCAAGTCAGCAACGACTATTACCATTTGACCAAGTAGGCTTCGTGTGTAATACTTGGAAAAAATAAGACTTGAATAATGAAACATAAACTCAGTGTCATAAAGTAAAAAATACATATTTCACCGGAATTTAATACGATACTAAACAAGTACCAAAACTGAAAAATATTCTTATCGAATGTATGAATGTATTTTGCTGTTGTAGATATATATTCGAAAGATGTTAAACCGCTTTGTCTACGTTTGAGGTTCTAAATTTTGTGTTATTCCTAAAATGAAATACCGGAAGAGTACATTTTAGAGTAAAATATTAGATCTTTACAAAACTAATGTGCCTTGATCTCATTAAAACTAATCTTGAGTAGCCTAAACACTCATAACAAAATACTTTTCAGTTATTGTATTTCGTTTCTGATATTACTATTTTAATTGTTATATGTGTCGTTAAACTGACCTTTTATTAAATAAATGTGTTTAGTGTTTGTGATTAGATATAATTTGTTCCTAACTATTGTGATCTTCGTTAACTCTAATTAAAAAACAATTTACATGTTAACATGTTGCAAAATGACGACATAGTAAGTCGTTCTTTCTTTCTGAGTTCTTATGATGGTAAAAAGTCTTATATACAAGGCCGGTAGCGATTTAATAATCAATCATTTAATGTGTAATAAAAAACACAGTGACACACCGCCACACAGACAAGCGAAAAGAAAGACATTCTTTGAGCAAATGGACGAAATATTCGAATGAACACTTGCACGATATTTGATAATGAATCGTTTATAAAATACTGGTTAATACACATCGTCTGTTTCATATATAGTCGTAATATGAATTCCGAGTGTTGAGGAAAGTAATTGATCTCCTAGGGCTGAAGCACTATTCTCTTTAGTTTATTGCAGATATAAATCTTCTGAATTTTATAACCGAAATAGTTATTCCTGGCACTGTATAAGGCCCACTAACGCGCATTCAGCAAAGAAAACGTACTATTTAAAGAAAAAAAGTAAAACATTCAACGAATGAGCACATAGATACGAAACAGAGTTGCTACAGTGACTAGTCTTAAGTAACCGCCAGCAAAGTTTATGTTGTAAAGCCGATACCGGCAACAATATCTATTGTGTTGCTAACTAGATGATATATATTTGGTTGATCACAAATTCAACATGTTATCAAATACATATGATAATGGGAATATTTCACGAATACAATTAAACTATAAGGGCATGCTACTATGTTGTTTTATGTTTTTAGTTGAGTTAAGATAACACTGACACAATTATATGTCATATGGAAGCTGTTCAGCAGTTGATGCTGGAGGAAGAATCCAGGAGTCCCTCCGGGCATTATTTCATTAAGGACCAAGAGTAGAACCAACGGCATTCGTTTACCCAGCTGGATGGCTTCCTAAAATTACACCATAAACAAGGTTTTGAAATTCCACAGTAGTGAGAAGCAAGTAATTTGAAGTAAGCGACAAAATATACTTTTCATTTTCCGTATGAGCTGTAGTTAATCACCATTGGCATGAATAGGAATTTTAATGCACACAATGGGGACTTATAAAACTGCAACTGTAAGATGTTTTATTGGTTAATCTTTGTTTTTATCTTCCTCTCTTTACTGAAGCGTGGCAAGATCTTTTGAACGAGCAGTCAAAATTATTACACATATGTTTCCCAAACTTGTTTATTTCATTTAATTAACGCAATCCTATGAACGTAAAGTTTTCAAAATATACAACAATTTAGGTGAAAATTTAACAGCAGGTTTTACATGAGAGAATATATTCACCAACTTCCTTTTTGTGCGTGACTGCTAACCGATGTTAGCATACACAAAGAAAAGAAACATGTTTTAAGTTGACTTAGAAAAAACAAGGCTACATTATATCGTATTATATTACATTATACTGTCTATACACTGTATATTATAAAAACGTTCGACTTGTTTACTTTGGTTTCGTCTGTGTGATTTTATCACGTAAATTGCACTAAATGCTGTTAGAATTCCTTATTTGTTAACAATCTGTTTGACTTTGACTTTAAGAATTTAACAACATGGCAATCAACTTGTTAATTTCTTGCATACCGGACGAGATATTTTGGTGCTGGTAAATTCCATCTTACACCCCGGGGTTGGAGTAACGCGACTCTCGTCCTGTTAATGGCAAAATAAAGGTAACAAACTTCATTTATGTTGTAGATTCGTGATGAAATCATTTTCTTAAAATATTGAGACCATCGCCATACAAAGAACATGTTAGATTGGGAAGATAATATACATACAAAAACTGAATTTACCTCAAGCGTGGGAATGACTCATCAAGGTAGGAATTCACCATACCAGAAGATAACTACATTACAACATTGAAAACACTGTAAAACATGAACCAAAGGTGGAGGACAAACTACTACAGACGCACTGTGTCCTGACAAAATGTCACAGTAAACATCTACCTCTTTTAAACATTATACTCATACCTTTAATATGTACCAGTTGCGAAATCTAGTTTGTACTGGGTGACGCAGTAGGGCGACATTTGATATTGTAAAAGTAATATCAAGATAATATCTTGACAACTAATGTATTGAATGTACAGTTAACACTAGTATCGTTCTCATCCGTCAGAAATTCGTCAAAATCCTGCACGGACCTGTTCAACCAGGTGCTCTGCATCCGGGAATGTACTAAAATATGCATAACCAGATCAGAAATAATTATGGAGTCAGACCTTTATTCAATATAAGAAGTCTGATCTCTAAGTGCAGTTTGGCAGTCATGCACACATTTGGTCTTCTCTAGACAGGTGGCAGTTGAATTATGTAAAAATGTACAAAAGTCCACCAGGAAAAACCACATTTAAAGAATGATGTGGCCAATATAGCACTTCACATTAAACAATGAGTATTTGTAAATATGTGAGTGCACATTGGCTGAGCACATGTATAACGCGTTTATAAGGTTATAACACACTAAATAGCCAGCACTATATATTCTATATAAAATGACATGTTTTCACAATGCTGCAATACACACCTAGACCCATTTTAAATTTCTTTAACTTACATTTTCTTGTAGAGCAACGTTTATACTGTAAAAATATCCAAAGAAAAGTAGGGGTCATGTTTGATGCAAGAAAAATATTTCTGGCCAAACGGACACACCGTAATTTTTGAACCGAAGTGACAATCACAATTTAGGGTAGGGGTGTATGAATAAATTTCACATGTTAAATCAGTTTGGAGTCTTTTTTCAACATGCGAATGCTGCCAGTATGTCAAGTATAGGCATGCAATATGCTTTCAACCAATATATAGCAATGATTTCAATATTTGAGACCAAAATGTGCCAAAGTTTCAAACTTATAAGACCGGTCCGGTATTGTCTGCAGATGACTGGCTTTTAGTTGATCTATATTTTATAACAAATACTAGTGGGTGTTTTGAAATAGTGCCCAAAATTGAGCAAAATCTACCTTGATGGATGACCGTTCCTAGTGTGACACATTATTTTAGTTTTAAGACCCGATCGTCAAATGGAGCCAAGAAATTCAATTCAGTCATCATTTATTTTACACAACGATTACTAATTCGATCGAATGCTTAGTTAAACATTAGAAAAATAAATGCCTATACAAACAGACCCTATTATTCAGAAAACGTACCCTAGCCACAATACTTAGCTGACCCTTGCACTAAAATGCTTAGTTAATGGTACAGCAATATAAAAGCTAGATATATAGTACACCGCACAAGTATATTGTTTTAGTTGTTTAAAGTTACTCGTGTATTGTAGTGCCTGCCATTCAGCACAGTAGTATAAGGTTACAAGTCCAATTTAAAATTAATATTTACATTTTAGATATTATAAAAAGTGTATAGAACCACAGCTCGAATTTATTTTAATCATTGTCGACTGCCGTACAGACAATATTTCTTTTCGGTATTGTCTCAAAATTGATGACACAATAGAATACTATAGGTTTTTCTCTTGCAACAATGCAAACAAAAGAGACATGTTGTTCTGCATATAACTGTAGTACACCTAAGAGGGTCACACGTTAAAAAATAGGACAAACTTTAGAGTGACATTTGATTTTTATTTTGACTGGCATATGTTTGACATAAAACAGTTTTTTTCTTACTTTGACTATGTTCCATATTTATCGTGATTGTTTTTATGCTTATTTTATTTGCGGTTGGTCAGGTAAAGACAATTGTAGCAAATAAGCACTAATACAAACCGAATTAATGTCATGAAAGAAAGCTTTTAAAATCTTATGTAAAACAATTAACTTAGCACCTAAGATATTTTTTTACAATCCTTATTTGTCGATAATACGCTATCCGCTTCAATTAGCGTGTGTGCACTGGGAAACTATATATTTTTAATGTTATTGTATTCAAAATTAATAGGAGCGACGGCCGTTAAAATTCCTTCATTCTGGAAGTGAAATTAAAATGTATCACATTTTAACATACTATTGGGAAAATTCATAATACATTACTCTAAAAGGACTAAAATGGATGAATATTCCTTTTGTTTGATATTTTTCATTCAGGTTTTAAACTTTATTACAGGTAACAGATTTTGATGATCAATTGAACAGGTAGAAGATAGTAGTTGTAGAGCTAGAAACTTGATTTTACATTAACGGGCTTACATTTTGACGATCACTATAACTCAAGTGAAAAGTATTATTAATAAATATTTTCTGATTAATTTTGTATTCAGTTGTTTACAAAGAAATATGTTCCATTTGTATTTAATAATCTCAATATTCTAATTATCTAACAAAGCAGTAGGAAAACAATTATTGCTGTAATCTTTCAAACAGTGTCGAGAATGTAACGTTTCTTAATCTTTATTCGAAGTTCCTATATATACTTTAGATTCCATTATGTAAATGAAATACAAAGTCTTGTCTAAACCTGTTTCGCTTTAACAAGGTTCTTCGATTGACATTATTTATTTAACTATAAACAAACCGTAAGTAATAAGAAAATCAAAATACCATAAATGGGAGTTTTTGTTTTGAACTATTTCAGGTCAACTTCTACCACAAGAAGAGCTAAAAAATGTCACATCGTGTGACTTTCCTATAAAAGTAACCTGTGGAAGCAATGAAATTATTGCAGTTCATTCCTTGTACTTCTGGTACCATGCAACTTGCACTGGCACATGCTGTAACTATGACAGCAGTCACTTTAGTACTGGTGCAGATTCCGGCGTTATCCAAGCTGTCCGTCGTAAGTGTTCGGGTGGAAATGAATGTACACTAGTCCAGCTTGATCTTGATGGTAAACGTGATTTTGGAAGTGGGGGTGTCCACGACCCTTCTTACATTATTGTCAAATATTACTGCATACCTGGTAAGTGGGAAAATTCAAAATTAAGATTAAAGATAAAAATCCAAATTCGTCTTTGTGCTTTAATAATATTTAATAATGAAGAACACTCTTTAATACAGTATGGTACTGTGAAACAAATTATCATAGTTTGATTCATTTTGTTACAGAAATTCGACATAAAAACAGGTGCATGTCTTATGAGCCTTATCCTACAGTCTTACTTTCACCGTTTTGAGCTGTCGTTTTTCCGCAAAAACAAATATGTCCAACATATTTGTCAAATGTCAACAGATTTCTGTCGCTAGCTAGTTAACTACAACATTTCTTTTTTCATGTTTTAGATCGTTTAGGTCTACCACTAAAGTCATTTTGCTGCTACATTGTAACACCAAAGTATATAAAAAGTATTTCGTATTGACTTTTGTATTTTGTTTTCAATTTAATCTGTCTTAATATTTTTCTTTGTATACAGCATCGAGGACGACTTCAATTTGCTCAGATGAAACGCTAACGTCTGCAGGTGAACCAGTGTATCTAACAAACGAGAATTATCCCTCCGTGACGACTGGAAATAGCACGTGCTCGTGTTCTTTAGAAGTTTTCTCGTGCACGTCGAGTATAAACCTTTATATACTTGATGCAGACATGTACTTGGATGCAGCAACTTGTGAACAAACTATTGATTTTGTTGATGGTACAAGTACATCTCTCAGTATGATCAATTGTAAATCTTATTATGAAAACAGGATAGATGAGATAAGCTTTAGCACCAATTACGTGAAAATTGATTTAATTGATAATTCTGTACAAAATCAAGAGGGATACATTTTCCTCGGATTTGGAGGTAACTATGTTGTTAATTTTTAGATTTTTAAAAATATTTTACAAATGTGAATGTTACTGTTCTTTAGTATAAGCTTTTTCTTTTCTGATTACTATCTAAGCCATGTTTGCTCTTTACGACAACAACAAATACATACCCAAAATTCAGGCCTTTAGTAAGCATTATACACAGTAGTAATTTGTTATTAAAATAAACACATAGACCATAAAAGAAGACTGGTTCTTAAATAACAGAAAAATATACTTTATGACTTTTAGATTGATCAAATTATTAGCTAAACTAGAAGAGTGAATTGCCATGTTTTTTTTGCATTTCAGTGTCTGAAAAAGTTGCCTTTAAACTCAGCTGCCCATACGAACAACAAACTGTATGCCGTGGTAAGTATGGCAAATGAATATGTGAATAATGGTCAGTCGTAGCAGAAATAAACAAAATTAAGCTTGTGTCAATTTCATTTATGTTTAATGCTTTTGACACTAGATGACATGTCTTGTTGTAAATGTGTGGTCAATTATCTTTACTAGCAAATCATGAATTAAATAACCATGATGGTAAAATTGCAATGTTTTATAAAATAAAATGATCTAGTAATTCATTTCATTAAGCTGTTATTATTTTGAAGAACCATAAAAGGTAAGTCAAGAATAAAGATGAGCTACCGATATATCCAATCCCCAGGTAGTAATAAAATATTGAACTGTATTATTCTTTTGAATAACTGACAGGTTGTAGTCTTTTTGTGCATTATGTTCTCAACCAATTCCAATTTTGTTCCACTTTCCACTTTAACATTTAACGTTATACAGTATTACTTTTTTAATGAGGCAATGCTATCCGCAGTAAATTGACGTCGATATTTCAATTGATAAAAATGTTACATAAAATTATTGCAGACTGTGGAGTTCCGGGCCTTATTCCTGATGGAAAATTGGAACTCGTCGATAGCAGCAACAGTAGTTATGGTTCATTAGCTGAGGTCATCTGTGACAATGGATATGAGTCAGATGATTTAAATGTCAGTTGTCTAGATACAGGCGAGTGGGAAAGTACTGCGTGTTCACTCAAAGGTTAAGATATATACTTGATTAAGACATTAAGACAAGTTTTGTTTAAAACATGTGTCCTTTAAATACGTGGCAATTAGTTTGATTAGGTAATGGTTGCAATGAATGGCTTGCAGCGAAATATAAGTAATATAAACTGTAGCGTCTTCTGTGGCCATTTTAACCATTGTTTAATTTACAAAATACTCAGTTCCATTGTTGTTCATCGAACAGTTTTGGCTCTGCAACATTTTCAATAAAGGTATTTTAACTTTCAGAGCAAATGAGAATAAGTAAAATCACATTAAAATATTGGACCCAACAGAATTAATGTGGGAAACACAGTAATACAATGTTAATATACTTGTGTTAGCATAATGTTACTGAATTAAATCTGAGCTCTGTGGTAGTATTCCCACTTCTATAATGCAGAACAAGTGCATATGCCATTCTGGACCCAATCTAATTAATAACGTCTGTCCTTATTCTTTTGTATTAGTTCTTTGATGAAACTGAATGTGAAAGGGCCATTCTAAAACTCTAAAAATTAAAATGCAAATCAATATAGAAATATATTTCACAGATTGTGGGACACCGTATGATATCTCCAATGGCACTATAACACCTGTCATCAGTGGGAGTACAACCTTTGGCACAACAGCTAATGTTATATGTGATGAAGGATTTAAAGTAAAAGGTAAGAATACAGTATGAAACATATACAAGTATATATGCACTTTTTAGGGAGACTTGGAGGACATATCGTGGAAGGAACAGTCTTTGTTATGCATCGTTTCACACAGATAAGGTGCCTAGTGAGCACTGTGAAAAAAGTAAAATGTTGTATGTGATGAAGGCTTTGAAATAAAAGGTAAGAATACAGTATGGAAAATATAATTTAAAATGCCCCTTTGAGGGTGAATGGGGAAGATTTGTCTTGAAATGGAACAGTCCTTATAACTTATTCTTTCACCCAGATAACGTGACCATTGAGCAATGCGAAAAGCTAAAAACAATTTGAATATTTGGAAACATAAAATTTAGGATAAAAGTTACATTTTAGATTTTTCTCCATCAGTTGAAAATTTTAATTTATTTTTATAAAATAGTAAGTTAAGAATACATTGCAGCATCTCTAGAATGAACACCGCCGAGTAAACTAAGATTATGTTTGTAATTTATAAAGATTATTTAGAGCTTTATAAAGCTTCCACTTGTCATTTTGTTCTGTGAATAACAGTAAATAACATGGACTGTTCCATTCCATACTATTCGTAGAGGCGTGTTTTCTCTCTAGAAGTATCGTTAAGGGAGTTTCTATTTCATACCATTCAGATTATACAATGTGATATTTAATGTTAATGCTTTATTAAAGACAGAATAAAGTACCAATATATTATGTCATTTGACTTTTTACTTTCTTCGTGTCATAAAAACATCGTCTTTAAATTGAACTGAGATAAATTTTAATCAAAATTATTTGAAGGTTAATATCTACCATTACAGGAAATTGTGCTGGTACCCAGTTTCAGTGTGGCGATGGTTCGTGCATCGACAACAGTTTGTGGTGTGATAATTTTCCACATTGTGACGACATCTTAGACGAATTATTGTGTGGTAAGTCATAATGTATTTTTTGTTCGCTAAAAGCTATCAAAAGATAGGCTAATTTTTACACATCCCATTCAAGAGTCAGATAACAAATTAGGTTCAAAATCACTAAATACTATTGCCTATAAGTTATATATAAAATGGACACTGTCCACGGAGCTGTCATACAAAATGGTGTATCGCTGCTGCACGAGTGAAATGAAATGTTATTATTCTTGAGTGTTTGCTTTCGTTTCAGATGGTGAGCAGTCTTGTCTTGAAGGTCAAATGTTATGTGGTACGAGTTGTGTTGATTCTCAAGTAGGCCTATCATGCAATGGTAAATATTATCTTGTAAATAGAGGCCACTTCGTTTGAAAGGTATATTAATTCACTTCATTCTACTTCACATATACCGTCCTGAAGTGAAGTTTGCAAGTATAATCATAGTTATCAGACCCAACTATAATTTGCACGTTATGATGGCATTGACCTTCTTTAAAATACATAATATATTTTACGTCTTATTCGCAATATACCCATCAAATTAGGTCAGAAGGAAGAGCGGAAATATAAATTGAGATGTCGTGAATTCGATGTGGGAGCGGCGAATGCTGCCAACAGGTTACGATTTGGGACATGGCAATGATTGAAGTCATTCGTCCTCGACCTCTGATTTCCTATTTGGAAGTTGTTAGTAACTCCTAGAGGAGTGGCCAGTATTTGGTATCAAATCCGATATACAAAATATTTAATGTAATTCTATTAAAAAACGAAATAGACCCATAAGAAAAAACATTCCCTTTCAGTATAGACATAAACGATATTATAGCTACCGTTCAATTAAAGCTATCGCCTTGTTTGATCAGGATGTTGACGACAGTGTAAAATGACAATTACAGCTTTTGGTGATATATCTCAAGATATAGTGTCGTATTTACAGATATTGTTCAGTATTTTGTTCAGTTGTACATGTACATTATTTATATATGTAACAACAGAGCAAGAGCATTGACAAAGATGGTGCGTTTAATGTACTGCTGTTGCTTTCAGTCAGCAGTACAACTGATACAGAAGCAAGCACTGAAACTATCACCATTAAAACCGTTTGAATAATTTTGATTCACAGTTGTTTTCAGACAATGGTATGATGCATACCGAACAAGCACTGGAACTGTTTACAAAGAAAGAATTTGATATATTTATTGCACTTTTGTTTTTACACAGTGGTATATGGATACCAAAGCAAACACTGGAACTATTTACACAGAAAGAGTTGGATATATATCTTAATGCATTTTTGTTTTCATACTCTGGTATCATAGACACCAAAGCGATCACTGGACAAATTTACATAAAAAGAGTTAAATTCAACTTTAATGTTTTTTTTGTTGTTTCCAGATAGCGGTTCAACTGATGTTGAAGACAGCACTGGAAATATTAGCTGTTTAGTGATAGGCAAATGGGAGGTTGTCAAATGCTCAGCAAAAGGTACTTTCATTGTATAACAAAATGACACAGATTTCAAATCTATGCAATTGTTTATATTGGTTTATGGTCAGTCGGCGGGGATTAATACAATGTATTATCTTTTTATATTATTACTTCATTTTTAAAACGTATCTTTACATTATTTCTTCTATCAGTGAGGTCCGGGGTCGCGTTAAAGGAGGGAGTCAACTTGGCATAATTATTTACATAATATTGCACTGTAACTTGATACTAATTCGCGAGTGCCCGATACATATTTGAATAACATTTGTGACTTATCACGAGTTACGATTTTTTTTAAAGTGCATAGTAGTTACTTTTAAAATGGTTCGAATATTTAGACACTTAATAATGTATGTTCGGACACGGATGTTATACTTAAAGCTGTACACCCCTGTTTTATAGTTTTATGTCTTTTTTTTTGTTTCGAAATTAAGAAAACGTAACCATAAGTTAGTAATTACAAGAAAAATACATCTTAAAGTGATTCTTGGCGTTTTAAGAAATTTTTATCAGCGAGACAATAAAATTTATTTAAAACGCTCAAAAGCATTAGTCACACTATTGAAATTTAGTATAAAATAGAAAGGTATACCATACATAATTGTTAAAATATCTACTTAAATCAATACTTTCGTACTGTGTTCGATATCAAATTATAAAGAACAAAAATATCGTTCTCCTAGCATGGGTCTTGACATTTGCGATTGACTATACATATTCTATACAGTGAATTTATAAAATAAAGTATCAAGCTTTTGTTTACGATGATTATACGTGATAAATCCTGGTCAAACAGTCATTTCATGTAAAGACTCATAAGTTTTTCACATTTGTAAACATCGCACATAATTGTTATACTTTGATGTCATCACTGCAAGTACTAAATGATGTTCTTATAGTTAACAAAGTTTTTTTTCTTACCTTAATTAGACTGTGGAAATCCCGTGGAGATTCAGAATGGTAATATATCCCTTACTGACATCGACATGACAACGTATCAGTCAACGGCTGCCGTAACATGTGATGCAGGTTTTGTGGCATCGATTGAAGCAATTTCCTGTCAGGCAAATGGCACTTGGGAAAATGCCAGTTGTATTACTGGTAAGTCATTATTATTTCTCTGTTATTGGCAAATAACAAATCAAAAGATCCTTAATAAGAGTATATGGTTGATGAACGCCTTCAAACTTTGCGTGTTTCATTATTCAAAAACTAACAAATAGCGAGATATTAGATATATACTGTTTATATTCCTCTCGATTGATGGTTGTATAGTGAGGAAATTTCTCGGATATGTTTCAAACCTACTAAAAACTTCATCGTAATTAAAGACTCAAAGTCATAGTATTCACAAAACACATTATTAAAATGTCGTGGATTTTGTCAACTGGTAATGTTTTCGGTCCAGGAACTTCTACTGTTTCTGTGCTCCCATAAAGGGTAGCAGAGAGTCGCCGCTTCTTACGTCCGTCCGTCCGACAGTTCTTGCCCGGAGTATTTCTCAACAACCACTTGTTGGAATTTAGCGAAACGTCATAGGAAGCTTTAATATCGGAGAAAATGCTGTTTTCGGGCGGAATTTTGTTCTTTTAGTTATTACCATTTGATTACTCAACATTTGTATATAATAGTACAAATCTTGTCCGTAGTATTTTTCAGCAACCACTGGTTTTAATTTAGCGAAACCTCATAGGAAGCTTCACTATTAATAGAAGATGCACATATTATCTTCGTGTTTCGGTCAGATGATTTTGAACTGAGTTATTGCCCTTTGATTATTTAGCATTATTATACTACAGTACAATTATTGTCCAGAGTATTCCTAAGCAACCACTGACTGGAATTCATCGGCAGCATTAATGGAAGCTTCACTGTCAGGAGAAAGTTCTTTACATGTTTCGGTTGTATGATTTTCGCTGAGAGATTGGCCTTTGAATATTTAACATACTGTACTACAGTACCATTTCTTGCCCTTAGTATTCCTCAGCAGCCACTGGCTGGTTTTCAGCGAAAATTCTATGAAACTTCACTATCAAAAGAAGATAGGCATATTATCTTCATGTTCCGGTGGGATGATTTTTCAAGGAGAAATTGCCCTTTGATCTGTCTAATAAAATTCCGCTTAATCTGGCGCTAGGGGCGTGAGGAGTGTTGTACTTATCATTACCTAGAATGAACAGACTTTGTCAATCAAAGTGTGCTATTACAATGCTTGGTTGCATTCTTTGCATTCAATAGGGTCGTCTTACAATTTTTACCATTGTTACATAATTACAATAAATAGACCATTTTACAGTCACTCCAGCACATACCCATCATTTGTCACGTATGTGATGACCTGACAGTACTAGAATCATCTTGATTTTACTCGTATGACCAGGTGAAATTACAGTCTTTTTTTCTTGCGAGTGTAGCTTTTACTGCGCCGCCACAAAAGCCAGTAAGACTGCAAACAGGCACGTGGGATTATTTTATTGACATGTATTTAGTTTAAAACATTTTAAAGTGATCCCGCTGTGAAATTGTCAATGAAAATGCGTTTTCCTTATGTTTCAACTTATAATACTACACACAATTACAGGGTTATTACGTAAACATCTGCTTATTAGCATTATGATATGCTTAAAGTCTTTAATTACTATTAGTATCAATTTGGCACAGCTAACATGTTGCATGCAATAGAGGTACAATTTACAGCGGCATGATATACAACAATGAGGGCGTTTTTACATTTTAGAGATAAGCGATCAAGCTATAGCTAAAGTGGTAAAAGAACTACCAATTGGTTACTATTTGAAGAGGCTGAAGTCTTGGAACCTAGAATTGCATTATAAACATTTTTCATTGTTTATAGAATTATCAGTTAAATTGGTTTTTTTAAGTTGTCATTAAATGGACATTCTGACCTAATGTTGAAAACACTTTCCTATCTTCTAAGGATTGTCTAGATCAATAGTAATGACGATTACATACAAACATTATGTCATAAAGAATCAGTTTTTTCCACAATCTCAGATTTGATATACAAGAAAAGAAATGATTCAGTCTTTTTCTTTGAGAAAATGACAGATATGATTGAAATCATCAGAACATACACTATTGTTATTCATTGTATTCTCGTAGACTGTGGTCCGCCTCAAAATGCGACCGGTGCCTCAGTAACAACTTCAAAGGGTAATATTGAAAATTCAGTAGCAACATATGTATGTACAGATGGATACGCACATACATCTGGGGATCTACAACGAACATGCGGATCTGACCATAAATGGAGTGGAATATTGCCAACATGCACGCCAGGTAAACCTTTGTGTATTTGTTTCTGTTCCGTTTTAGGTGAAGTGGCAAAGAGCTTGTTCAGTACTGTGGCCAGAAAATATTTACCATTACTGTTAAAGCATTCAAAAACAATATTTTCATTTTATCATAAGGTATTAATGCATTATGGAACGGCTTAATACTATCGGCCCATCCTGCACTTTGTAACTATTTGTTTTTAATATACGTAAAACGTTGTTATTACACTCTTAGGAAAGCCTCATCGTTACACTAACTAAAGACGTTTTAGGTTTCTTAATTATTATTTCATTCGTTTTAAGACACTTCTATCTGAAGTGAATTGTAAGTCGTTCGTCTTTATATATTATCTTTTCGACATTATATATTTACTTTCCATCGATGAATTTTGACTATCATTGAATTATTCAGGTGCTATGTAAATTCAACACAGCATGTTCGATGCTTCAGCTTAGAAAAAAACGATACATCTAATTTAAACCAATGAATACAGTCAGTGTCATGCTTTACCAGTTAACAGCTTTCACTATAGAGTTTTATTAACGCATGTCAATATTATTTCTCTTCGATCTTATATGATAATTTTCATATATTCTGAAAGAATGAAATTTCTTAAAAGTATTTAAGTCAATTGTAAAACATTTACTTGTTTATGTTTAACCTGAACGTGATCTTTTATGCTGTTTTATATCCTTCAATATTCCAAGTATTTTATAGGCCTTTGTTTATCATAAAATGAACGCCAAACTGTTCAAAGAAGTAGACGATTCTTTCAAGAGAGATTTTCTGTATATCGCAACACATTGCTTCCTGCATAACATGTAATTCGGCTACAAAAATAGAAGATTTACAGTAAAAAAGCATGTGATATAAAATAAAATGAATATTTCCAAACAAAGTGATCTTTGTAGAAAGTACGAGGGCCATTCTAAAACTAATGAAAATCTTGCTGGAATATGATACAAAGTCTATGTACAGACTTCGAATTTAGTTTATCACGTCAAAGTATTCATACCAGGAGACCTGGATATTCTTTTGTGGGCCACAGAGTCGCGTTGACAACAGACAGCGGCTGCATAAAGGTGACCGTACACCAGTTATTGCAAACAAACTATAACTGTACAAATTCCTACGCTGTCAGGAAAGTCAGTCACTGGAAAGTTTTATAGATATAGACACAAAGTACTAAAAGCTATTAAACGAAAGTACAAAAGAAAATGCGTGGCTTTGTGCTATCATCTTAACTTGATTTTTAGCGTTTCTTTAGTGCCTTTGGCCCTATTGACCTTTTGCTCCTCGGTTAACACGGGAGGCACCCATCGGTCACAAACCTTTCTTAAACCCAAGTGCTAGGTGAGAATCTCATGAGTTCTCCCCGTTGAAATGCCAAGAAAAGACGCTTTCACCGGCTGTGTGTACCTGGCGTCTTCACCAATGTTGACGTCACTGCTATTTTGGGCTTGCTAGTATAAGTCTTGTCTTTAAGGGTTGCCCAGCCATTTCTAAACTTACGTACCCACTCTCTGATACAGCAGACTTGAAGTATGCAATTCAATGAGTATCTGCCTTGCCGGTATTTCTAAGGAACAACGTACTTCCATCTATGCTCTAATTTCAGAATTTTGTAAGCTTCTCATAGCTAAATGTATTTTGCTAAGTGGATATAACTTCACTGCATTCAAAATTATATATCCCCGAAACGGAACGATAGCTTTAAATACTAGTAAAACTTTGCAAGATTATAAAGGAGTCATTCATGTATCATCCATGTTAAACGCGAGTTTCTTTTTCCGTATCAAACTTCTACGGGAGAGCGCGATTGTCATTATTTTTAGGATGCCACTTGTATTTCCTACTTCGCCTGAACCATTCAGTAAATGCATGTAACGAAAGGCATTGTTCTTTGAAGATCAAATGTACCCGAGGGACGGTCGCGGGACACTTTACATTAATCTAAAACTCTTTAGCTTACTCCAGCCAACATTCTAGATTTTATTTCTTCTTCCATCCCTGTAAAGCTCACCATAAATTTACAATCAACGCTAAACATGCTTCTTTATTCTAGGTTCGATGCGTCATGAGCAGATGCTCTTTTGAAATGGCAAAATGAAACCTTATTCCCTCTATACAGAAATGTCGTCCTTCAATTCCCGCTTGAGAAGCTTGAAATGAGCATTGCAAGCATTCAGGTGATTGCATGGCGGAAACAGAGTGAAAAATCAAAATATTACCGAATCATGATTTTGCAATGACATTTTAGGTATGCAAGGTATCATATATAGGCAGTTCATGCACACGGCGACGCAACGCTGGTATATCTGCCACCACTAACAATACTAGCTGGCTAAGCACTCAGATGCAAAAGTCATATTTCGCCGCCGCTGGTAGTTTGGCTGAAAATGGCACAGTTTTGTTACTAGTTATGTCTGTTCACTTTGTAACATCAAATCTGTATGAAGTAAGGTAGATGTATCGGTTTAATGTTGTTAAATCTCGAAGTGTCTGTACACATGGCTAAATATTTTAAAAGATGGATGGACTATCATTTGTTTATTGTGTTATACGTTACGGTTTAATCAACAACACTCCCCCCTGTTTTATTTTCTATAGAAACTAAAAAATATAGATAGTAATTTCAGCTGTTATTACTTATAAAACTGGAAACTAAAATCAAATAATAGCACAGTATGCACTAAGATAAAGTAAATTTTATATAACAACACTCCCCCTGTTTTATTTTCACGAGAAACTAAACAATATAATTATGTGGAGCAAATTCAACTGTTACTAACCATTCAAGTAGAAACTAAAATTAAAGAACTGCACAGTCTGCACTTAAAAGAAACTAAATTTTATAGACCAACACTCCTCCCTGTTTTATTTTCAAGAGAAACTAAAAAAATGTAGATAATAATTTCAACTTTTATTGCCCATACAAATGGGAACTTAAATTAAAGATAAGCACAGTCTTCATAAAAAGAAACTAAACAATATGGATAGAATCTTTACCTTATTAAAATATTCCATTATCCTTTGTGTCTTCTCTTTAGTCAGTGATGTCTGTTGTGCTGATTGCATTTTGAATGTGTGGCATTAGAGTGCCGAGTGTTTCAGCTGAGTAAAACATGTTTAAGGCACCACTACATTTTCGTAAGGAATGTATAATGTCATATATTCTTGGTTTTTTTTCCAGCATAGGCTGTAGTGTCTGAAGTGCTGGCTAAGGATGCATGACACCTTATTTTACTTTATTTTCGTTTCCTATTAAATTAATACCTTAAAAAATATATAAAACTCACTACCTTAGGACTGCTACTTTAAATATTAATTTCAATACCTTAAAATGTATGCAGATCGCTGTCTGTAAACTGCCACCTTTAAAATTCTTGAATATTATAGTGAATACTGAATTGATAGAACTGTTAATTCTGAATTAATTTTGTATTATACATTATCGGATTGTGGTGGTACTTGATGCTTTAGAGTGGTAGTGCTAGACTATTATACTTACTTCATTTGAATATTCGGATGCGGTGACTTTGTGTTTACATTTAAATTTGGAATATTTGAATGACAATTTTCTGCGTGCCAGTTCGTTCATTTCATTATTACGGCTTGATGTTACAAGATTCATGAATACAGGGTGAGGATCCCTGTCTATAAGGGCCACGCCAACCTTACAAATACAGACATGTTCGTTCAATTCCTCTAATAGTTTTACATTCAGGTATTTAAGAAGTCAATGGAGATTGCTTTTGAATGACGTGGCTGTGTGTTTTTCAAACGTAAATATGTCATAATGAGCGGTAAGAAGCAACAGGTATTGGTCGTACAATTTCTCTAAAACAATTTACCTTTAGGTATTTAAGAAGTCAATGGAGGTTACTTTTGAATGACTTGGTTGTTTGTTTTTCAAACGTAAGTATATCATAATGAGCGGAAAGATGAGGCCGCGATCATATTGAATAGGACAAGTATTTGCACGCTGGGGAAAATATTTCATGATGGACCTGTCAAAGCTTTACTTGTGGGTGAAACAGGTCTCATAAGCGTAAATACGACTAGCTTCTACTGATTATAAAACATACCGTACGATTTGTTGTGAATTAACTGTTGTTGTACTTTTAGTAGTTTAACCGCCACCCTTGTTTAAGAGCAACATTTTAAAAACACGTTTTTTTCATCCTCAAGTAATAAGTAAGTAGACTCACCCAGTTTAATCAATCTAGACGCATAATCTAACTGTTATATATAGAGCGCTTACTTCACCCGATTTACATTCGGAACATTTTCACGCGTTTCGGGCTTTATCGTATGTTTAACATGGGATTTTTGAACCGTTCAAAGATGCTGGAAATGTTTATCTCATTGTTTATTTTTTTTAATAAAAATGTTACTGCTTTCATTGTCTACCACTTTTTTTTCCACCTTTGCCTGAAAAAACAGTAATGAGTTTGTACACTGTTCAGACAATTTAACCAAACACAAGTTTACCTGCATAAACAGAAAGCATGATATGTCACCATGCGCGGATCCAGGGTGGGGGGGGGGGGCGGGGGACCGGGGGTCTGGACCCCCTCTGGAAAATCTTTAAAAAAGGAAAGAAGACAAGAAGGAAAGAAAATGTTTTTCGAAAAAGGCAACATTAGGACTGCATGTAAAGTATATGCGGCTGCTGCTACATACGACCCCGACATATATATCATATTATTTATCTAAAAGAAACTAAGAGTTTAACCTTCAAGAAAGCTTGATTTTATCATTTTCCCAAATTTAACAGGTTAGTCCATAAAACTGTTCCAGAATGCAAAAAATGAAGTGCTAAATTTCAAAATTTCCAGGATGTGGGGGCGGGGGCAGGGGATCGGACCCCCTCTGAGAAAATTGGCTTTGTCCGTGCATGGTCACTATACCTGTCCAGTGCTGGACATTATGGTAAACGCTTCTTTCCTGCACAAATGACAATTTCGCAACTTCTGTCCGGTTTGTACAAATTTCTGGCCGCGATAAACCATTTGACTTGTTTACAGACTGTGGAGATCCAGAAAATGTTACTGGTGCATCTGTTACAACGTCAAGTAATAACTTAGAATCCTCTGTTGCTACATACCTATGCGGAGACGGGTACATGCATACTTCCGGCGATTTGGAACGGACGTGTACATCCGATAGTACTAGGAATGGAACACTTCCAACTTGCACACCCGGTATGAAATTACGCAGTTCGTTTAAAACTTGAAAATACAATACATTTCTTCATGAAGATCTCTGATAAGAATTTTATGTGTTATAATCCATAAAATGTCCATTCACTTAGAATTATTTCCTATTTAATATTTTCAAACTATGCAGATAGATTTAGGAAATGTTACAAAAACTGTACATTGTGGCATTTCTGCAAGTTCGGTATGTATTTTTAGCTGATACTGCTGAAAAGTTTGCAGAATAGTACTTAGTATTTTAGACTATGACAGATCAATAAATGATATATATGGTAGTTTTGATCAAATCTGAAATTCATAATCATTATATAGGCAGTGACTTACTGCTTTCCATTGTAAGATCAAATTTGTATGAAGTAAAGTAGATGTATCAGTCCAATTTGTTAAATCTCGAAATGCTGCGTGAGCATGTTTGTTCAATTCCTCTAAAAGATTTACATTCAGGTATTTTAGAAGTCAATGGAGATTGCTTTTGAATGACTTGGTTGTTTGTTTTTCAAACGTAAATATATCATAATGAGCGGAAAGATGCAACATATAACTTATTTACAGATTGTGGAGATCCAGAAAATGTAAATGGTGCAACTGTTACAACGTCAAGTAATAACTTAGAATCCTCTGTTGCTACATACCTATGCGGAGAAGGGTACACGCATACTTCCGGCAATTTGGAAAGGACGTGTACATCCGACAGTACTTGGAATGGAACACTTCCAACTTGCACACCCGGTATGAAATGACGCAATTCGTTTCAAACATGAACATACCATACATTTCTTCATGAAGATTTGCGTAGAGAAAATCCTCTGATTTTTTTGTGATAATTCAATACAATGTCCGTTCCCTTAGAATTATTCCTTATCTAATATTTTCAAACTATGTAGATAGAACAAGGAAATATTATAATATGTGTACATTGTGGTATTTTCCTAAGTTCCATTTGCTATAAGGTAACGATTCCAGCTAATACTGCTTAAAATTTTGCAAAATAGCATTTAATATGACAGATCAATAAACGATAAATAATGTATTTTGTATCAAATCTGATATTCATAATCATTATACAGGCTGTGTCTTACTGCTTTTTGCTAAATTCTGATGTGTATGAAGTAAGGTATCAGTGCAATGTCGTTAAATCTCTAGATTTTGCATGAGCGTGTTAGATCAGGTCTCCTTAAAAATTACATTAAGGTATTTTAGGAATCAATTGATATTGCATTGGAATATCTTAGTTGTTTGTTTTTCAAACCTAAATGTATTATATATGAGTGGAAAGATGCAACAAATAACTTATTTACAGATTGTGGAGATCCAGAAAATGTAACTGGTGCAACTGTTACAACGTCAAATAAAAACTTAGAATTCTCTGTTGCTACATACGTATGTGGAGAACGGTACACGCATACTTCCGGCGATTTGCAGCGGACGTGTACATCCGACAGTACTTGGAATGGAACACTTCCAACTTGTACACCTGGTATGAAATCGCCAAATTCTTTGATATATTAACTTGGAGAATATTGTGTTAATAGTCTCTGGAAAAACAAATTAGTTCATGAGGGTTACACCTTGAAATCTGATACAATTTAAATTGACGATTATGATTTATATATCTGTTTTATCTCAATAAATTATATAAAAAATATTATATATTATCATATATGTAGATTGTGGCACTCCTCCAAATTCGACGGGCGCTGAATTAACGACATCAGCTGGTACTCTTCAAAATTCAGTTGCAACATATGTTTGTCAAAATGGATTCACTCATACATCCGGTAATCTTATGCGTACATGTGGACCCGACAGTACATGGAATGGAACACTTCCAACTTGCACACCCGGTATGAAATTATGCATTCGTTATAAATATGAACATGCAATACATTTCTTTATGAAAGTCTTAGTAGAACAAATCCTCTAATAAACATTTGATGAAATAATTCAATTAAATGTCCGTTCTTTTAGAATTATTTTCTATCTAACATTTCCAAACTATGAAGATAGATTAAGTACTGTGAAATCATTTAAATTCGCTGGCATGAAATTTCGCGCAAACGTGAGGAAGGACTGTTTCGCGCGGGCTTTAATTCGCGCATTTTCAATTTTAGCAATAAAAAATATAATAAAAAATAATAATAGCGCGGTCTTAAATTCGCGCATCGGTCCTAACGCAAAATACGCGAAAATTCGTCCTACGCGAATAAAAATGATTTCACAGTAATTTTTATTAAAGTGCACATTGTGGAATTTCCGCTACTTTGGTGTGTAATTAGGTAACGAGTCCAGCTGATACTGCTGAAAATGTTGCAAAATAACCGTTATTTCTTAACACGATGACAGATTAATAAATGATATATAAGGTATTTTGTATCAAATCTGATATTTATAATCATTATAAAGGCCGTGCCTTACTGGTTTCTATTGGTAAAACGATACCTGTATAAAATAATGTAAATGTATTGTTGCAATGTCGTGACATTTGTAGATGTTTCTTGAGCATATTTGTTCAGTTCGTCCTAATAATTAACACGTAGGTATTTAAGGAATCAATGGAGATTGCTTTTGAATGTCTTTGTTGTTTTTGTTTGAAACATGTATGTATTATATAAGCGCGGAAAGATGCAAAATATAACTTATTTACAGATTGTGGAAATCCAGAAAATGTAACTGGTGCAATTGTTACAATGTCAAGTAATAACTTGGAATCCTCTGTTGCTACATACGTATGTGGAGAAGGGTACATGCATACTTCCGGCGATTTGCAACGGACGTGTACATCCGACAGTACTTGGAATGGAACATTTCCCACTTGCACACCTTGTATGAAATCACCATATTCTTTATATATATATATATATATATATATATATATATATATATATATATATATATATATATATATATATATATATATATATATATATATATATATATACGAATTGTTAGCAGTCTCTGGAAGAACTAATCACTTAATGAGTTTTATACTTTAAAGTTTGTTACAATTTAAATTAGCGATTATGGTTGATATATCTGATAAGTCCGACCAAATTATTTAGAATGAATTTGAATGTATTATCATTTTATGTAGTTCTTGGGATGGAACACTTCTAACTTGCACACCCTGTATAAAATTACACAAATCATTTAAAACAATAGCATGCCAAACATTTCTTCATAAAGGTCTTAGTTGAACGAATCATCTGATAAACGTTTTATGTGATAATTCTTTAAAATGCTCGTTCACTTAGAATTATTTTCTATCTAATATTTTGAAACTATGCAGATAGATTAAGGAAATGGTATTCAAGTGCACATTGTGGGTTTTCCGCTACTTCGATGTGTAATTAAGTACCGATTCGAGCTGATACTGCTTAAATGATGCAAAATAGCATTTATTTCTTTACACGATGACAAATCAATAAATGATATATAAGGTATTTTGTATCAAATCTGATATTTATAATCATTATAAAGGCCGTTACTCACTGGTTTCTATTGGTAAAATCAGATCTGTATGAGTAAGGTATATGTATCGGTGAAATGTCGTGACATTTGTAGATGTTGCGTGAGCATGTTTGTTCCCTTCGTCTTAAGTATTTAAGGAATCAATGGAGATTGCTTTTGAATGTCTTTGTTGTTTGTGTTTGATTTGGTTTGTTTTGGATTTAACGCCGTTTTTCAACAGTATTTCAGTCATGTAACGGCGGGCAGTTAACCTAACCAGTGTTCCTGGATTCTGTACCAGTACAAACCTGTTCTCCGCAAGTAACTGCCAACTTCCCCACATGAATCAAACTGAGGTGGAGGACTAATGATATCAGACACAATGTCGTTCATCAAATAGTCACGGAGAACATACGCCCCGCCCGAGGATCGAACTCGCGACCCCGAGATCCGTAGACCAACGCTCTTTCCTATTGAGCTAAGCGGGCGGGCTGTTTGTGTTTGAAACATTTTATGCATGATATATGAGCGGAAAGATGCAATATATCACTTATTTACAGATTGTCGAGAGCCAGAAAATGTAACTGGTGCAACTGTTACAACGTCAATTAATAACTTAGAATCCTCTGTTGCTACATACCTATGCGGAGACGGGTACACGCATACTTCCGGCGATTTGCAACGGACGTGTACATCTGACAGTACTTGGAATGGAACACTTCCAACTTGTACACCTGGTATGAAATCATCAAATTCTTTTATATTGACATGATGAATGTTGCGTTTGTAGTATCTGGATAAACTTGTCATTTAATGAGGTTTTATCCTTGAAATTTGATACAATGTTAATTGGAGATTTTGGTTTATATATCTGCTATATCCGACTTAAGTACGTAGAATGATTTTAGATTAAGGAGTTTCACCAAAACACAGAAATATTTGATAAACGAACAACATCGTTACCAATATTTCACCTGACCATTACATGTTCTGCCGTACTGCCCCCTACGACGGATACGTAAAATATTCTGAAAAAATTGTCCCCCTTTGAAAATGAATGCCATTTGTACAAAAATAAAAATAAACAATTGCTGAAAACTGTGTTCCACCTACTTATGTGAAATTTCAACACTCGAATGCTATTAGGCAGTCCTTTTCCGGAATTCAATGTTTATATCAGTATACTGACACTTGTTTTGTTGAGTAATATACACAGTATCATTACAAAAACTACAAACCAAGTGTCAGTATACTGATCCACATGAATGCTTGGATTGTTTGCTAACTTTGAAGATGTGAAACCTGACTAGAGATGGAAGGTTATTAGATAATAAGAAGGTTCTCCCATTATATATATATATATATATATATATATATCAAAAGCAGGATTCCTATGGAAGTAGACGTGTGGTCGGCGACTTTTATTGCCGAGCAAAAGTCATGCTATTCGAATTAAGACTGTGGTCCTCATGAACGAGTGATATTGTAACAACTTCTAATATTAATATTAAACATCCGGTTGCAATATTAATCTGTCATGACAGCTTTTCTCACGCAAATGGTGATCTTTACAGACAATTTACGTACGAACGTAAATGAAATTGGACGTTAACAGTTTGCTTATATGAGAAGCATTGAGGAGAGGAATGATATTCTGCAATACGGACAAGTTGTATTAGATGATGACATTTCGGCATTATCATTGAATGAAGAACATCAAGCGGGGCAATATACGCCCGAAGGCTTACATCACAGGATGGGAGCAAAATTTTAAGAACTTGACTGTTGTAGCCCAAAGGACTAGAACAACAAAAGGAAAACTTCAAAAAACAAATCTAAGTCCACAAAAAAAAATGTTCAAAGTCTACAAAAAAATCCTTATCAGGTACAGATATGTTAAAATAGACCTAAAAATTGGAAGTACCATCCATGTTGTACCACAGAAAAATGGTCTCGGTTTTTCCCTACGGCCAATAATAAAAAAGTTTCAAAGTAAGCTATTTATAGTAACATAAAAGGGAAGTAATTTAAAAAAATATTGTGTGTAAAAAAAAGAGATCTGCAAAATAAAAACAAGAGCACTGCAATGCAGAGCAATATACACAAAGCAAAGTCATATATGACCTTTGACCCTTAAGTGTGACCTTGACCTTGAAGTGAGTCATCCGGAACATGTGCTCTGCACATCGTCTCAGCGTGGTGAACATTTTTGCCAAGTTTCTTTGAAATCCTTCCAGCAGTTCAAGAGTTACAGAGCGGACACAAAACAAACTGATATGACTTTTGACCCCTAAGTGTGACCTTGACCTTGAAGGGAGTCGTCCAAAACATGCACGCAGCACGTCGTCTTTGTGTGGTGAACATTTGTATAAAGTTTCTTTGAAATCCTTCAAGGGGTTCAAGAGTTACAGAGCGGACACGAAACAAACTGTTATGACCTTTGACTCCTAAGTGTGACCTTGACTTTGAAGCGAGACATCCAAAACATGCGCTCTGCACATCCTCTCAGTGTGGTGAACATTTGTGTCAAGTTTCCTTGAAATTCTTCAAGGGGTTCAAGAGTTACAGAGCGGACATGAAATTGCTAACGGACTGACGGACAGACGGACGGACGTTCTAACGAAACGGTATTTATGTGACACCCCCATCGTTCTCTCTATTGTTCTATCAGTCACATAAAAAGAAAAAGGTCACATAAACAGAACGGAATGAATGACATCAAAGAGAAAATACCGTTATACAGTGACTTAACCATCATTTTGCGGGCACGGACAGACGGATACCAGCGTCATAACATAATACGTCCCTTCGGGCGTATAAAAAGGTGAAGATCGGTTAAGTCATATAGAAAAACAGTTGATGATAATAAGAGTCTGATAAATTGAAATCGTCTTTCAGAATCTTTGGTCTAGAAGAGAAAGAAAATGAAGATAAACCACTGATGTTTATAATTGAGGAGGAAATCCTGAGTGTGACTGAGGAAAGTAACGATAAGGTTTCTCATGAGGTTATAATTCATGCTAAAGGTGTTGGCGAAAAGATAGGAGTAGCGCCTAGGATGGTTATGGTTAAGTTTACAAATAGTGACGATAAATTTAAGTTATTTAAATTCCGAGATGTTCTTAGGCAGAAAGATGTTAGGTTATCAAATGATATCTCATATGTACAGCGCCAGCAACTTAAAGAGGTTAAGCGGAAGGGTTTAATAGGTTATTTCAAGAACGGGAAGCTATGTACGGACAGGCCTACACCAGAGGAATATAGTGGTGAATCTAGAGTCTTTGAACAAGCACGCCGAAGTGCTAACGCTAATAATGTCAGGGATAGGTGTGAAACAGACGATATGGAGTTAGTTCCCAATGATGTTGACAATGACAGTTTATGTAGTAAATAGGTCGACGGCCAACGCCCAGCACAATTGAGGAACAACATTAAATTGTTGACATGGAATATAGAAGGTTTCACGTCTAAATTGATAAACTATAATATAAATTATATTTTGAAATCTTATGATATATTTGGTTTGCAAGAAACTTGGGAGTTAGATTCTGACAGTCAAAAAGCTGAGTTTCCAGATCATGCATTATTCTGTTGTAAGCTATACAATCTGTTGCTGGAGGCCAATCTATTGGTGGTGTTACAGTATTTGTTAAAACCATTTACTGCCATTTGTAAAGCATATGTATAAGGATTTTAGTTTTGGTTTCATATTATTGTTAGAAAAATCACTGATTTCACTAAGTAGATGTACTTTATGTGTGTATGAATGTTCCTCCAGAAAACTCACCATTTTATAATTATGTAAAAGTGTCTGGTTTACAACAGCTTGAAGTGTATATTACAAAGTTTTCACTTTTTGATAAAGAATTTATGTTAATTGGAGATTTTAATGCTAGGACTGCGAATGTTCCCGATTTCACTGTATTTGATACAAATGTCCCAGAAATGAATGAATATATTGATATTTTTGACAATGATATATGTACTTCACGATTATCTCAAGACGCAAAGATTAACAAATATGGCAACGAATTAATTGAATTTTGCAAAGTTTATGTATGTTATATTGTTAATGGTCGCATTGGCACAGAAAATGGAAGTGGTTTTACGTTTATAAACCAAAATGGGTGTAGTACAATTGACCACTTTATTGTTTCGAAAGCGATATTTGAGAAGATAGAAAATTTTCAGATTTTGTCAGATGTCGAGAGTTGTCATTTTCCATTGGAAATGTGCATTTCTTCAGTTAAGAATACACTGACTGATTGTTCAGGGACGGATAAGATACAATATTATTATTCCTTAGATAAAAGTAATTGTGACGAGTATTTACACTGTCTAGCTGAGAATGCACTAAACGATTGTTTTGATACAGTTGGTAGTTTATTATCCAACATTGACTCTGATATAAATGTTATTGTTGATGGCTTACATACAGCAATCATGCAAAGTAGTGATAAATTTTGTAAAATAAAGAAACCTACTTTTAAGATGAAAAATAAACCCTGATTTGACAGAGATTGCATAATAGCTAAATTAGATACCAGAAGGATGATAAAACATTTTCGTGCTAATCAAAATGAGAATATCCTAAATAATTATCTCCTAAGTAAGCAATAATATCAGTCTCTGTAAAAGGAAACGCATAGAGTATATTAAGAGATTTTTAGATAAACTAAAAGCTTCGGTGAACGATGCCAAAGTATTTTGGCGCGAGTTAAATCGATTGAAAAGTAAATCTAGATCTGAACCGAATATATCACTAGTTGATTGGTTCGACTATTTTCATCTGATGGTACTGAGTTACAAGGTACTGCTGCTGAAGTTGATAATTCATTGTCTGATAATTTTGATGATATTGAAAGGTTGGTCTTTGACTCATGTAGTACTGATGAAGAGATTATAGAAGCTATAAAAGCCTTGATGTTACATAAGGCGACAGGGGGTATTCTTATCCCACAACATTTAGTTTATGGTCTGAGTGTTTTATTACCGTATATACGCAAATTGTTTAACAGACTGTTCTCTAGAGGTGAGTTTCCAGATTTATGGGCAAAGTCTATTATTATCCCTATACATAAAAAGGGAGTGCCTGTGATCCAAATGATTTTAGAGGAATAGCATTAATAGATGTACTAAGTAAAGTGTATATATCTATAGTAACCAAACGTGTAACATTTTATGTCGAAGCTTATAACAAACTTTCAGGGGCTCAGGCCGGTTTTAGACGTGGATACTCGACAGTGGATAATGCTTTAGTGCTTTACACGATTGTTAGCAGATATTTTTGTATGAAAGGTAGAACAGTTTATGTGGCCTTTATAGATTTTCAAAAGGCCTTCGATTCTGTTAATCGCTTGAAATTATTTGATGTTTTACAGGAGAATGGTATTAAAGGAAATTTGTTAAGAACTATAAAGGCTATATAATCATCTGTAAAAGCTTGTGTTAAAACCAGGGATGGGTGCTCTGATACGTTTTCATGTCCCGTAGGTTTGCGTCAAGGATGCAATTTAAGTCCGATTCTCTTTGATATGTTTATAAATGAGGTATATACATTATTAAGTTGTATGATATACGGGGTCTTCAGCTTTTTCCTGATACTATTGAAATATTCCTCCTTATGTTTGCTGATGACATTGCTCTTTTATCTGACACAGTTTTTGGTTTGCAAAAACAATTAAATATACTGCATCAGCTCTGTATTGAAAGTAAACTTGTAGTAAACAGAGCTAAAACAAAAGCCCTTGTATTCAAGGGGGGGGGGGGGGGGGGGGGGGGGGGGGAAGGAATTTGGCAAGAAGAGAGAAATGGTCTTATGCTAATACTGAACTAGAGGTTATAAATGGTTTTGCTTATGTTGGAATTTATTTCTCTAGTAGATTATCCTTGTACAAAATGGCCGAAGAAATGTCAGTAAAAGCAAAAAAAAAGGTACTTATGCACATATTTGGTTCATTTCAAAGTATACCAGGTTCACCAGTTTAGTCATTTTTTAAAATATTTGATTCCAAAGTTGCATCTGTGCTTCTGTATGGATCAGAGTTATGGGGGTTAAAAAATCCACACTGTATAGAAACTGTACAAACATATGCATGTAAACGCCTGTTGAAAGTACCAATTAGAGCATGTAACGAAGCAATACTTGGAGATTTGGGAAGATTACCTATGTATATATATTCATCTAAACGCTGTATTAAATATTGGCTTCGTCTGCTAGAAAGAAATACCAAGAAATAGATATATAAAATTGTGTTATGAAATGCTTGTTTACTATAATGACAGTCTAGGTTTTTGTAATTGGGCAACAGACATCAGAAAGAGCTTGTACACAAATGGTTTTGGTTACATATGGGAATCACAAAATGTGACAAATAAAGAGCTTTTTGTTTCAGAATATATCGAAAGACTTAGAGATCAGTATATACAAGGCTGGAGGTCAGGGTGTTTGTCTTGCAGTAAATTATATCACTATATCAACTATAAAGTTGACTACAGCACTGAGATGTATTTAAAGGTGCTTGATATTGAAAAATTCAGAAGTTGTATGGTAAAGTTTAGAAGCTCCTGTCATAATCTCTCAATTGAAAAAGGTAGATACTATGATCTTTGTAAAGATTTTCGTCTCTATCAATATTGTGAGGGTCACATTGAAAATGAGTATCATTTTATTCTTGTATGTCCATTATATTCTGACATTAGAGAGAAATATTTGCCGGATACGTTTTTTAGGTTACCATCTCTAGAAAAAGTTTATAGTTTAATGTCAAATACAGATGTAAATATCATTCGAAGTTTAGCTATGTATTTGACTTACTCTCTACAGAAAAGGGATGAATTTATGTCAATGTTTTAAAATAACATGATATATGTTTAATATTACTCATGGGTTTTAGATAGAACTAATAGAAATATGTATTATGGATGTTATATATATGCATTGGAACTAACTGTGTAAATGCATATCCCTGTATTTAATGTGTAACCCGTACTTTACATATTGTATAATAATGCTTTCTTTGTATTTCAATGTACATTTGTATTTGTGTATGGGCCGGAGGCCTTAGTGCGCAATAATTTTTGAAACTTGAAACTTACACGATAGATGGCTATTTATTATTACATTTCCGCATAATCAACTCATAGATTTCTTTTTATTTTGATAGTTATTTCTTTAAATCAAAAACGTGTTTTTCCGCCACAGTGATAATGATAACTTTTAAATACAGTTTTGCGGATGCTTATTGATAGATGAAAATCCGAACATAATTCGCGGCTCCAGGTGCCCACCGTTAAGTTTTCGATTCGTTGTTGCTATCTTTTCAGGAGGTTTGGAATCAAAGAATCCATTCAATTGCTTTAAAGCCAGAATTCCGTTTAAAATCAGATATGGGAAATTTAGGGGTGTTACATATTTCTACTTTTGAAGAGACTTCATCAAACTAATTTTGCTCTAATTTTTCCAGATGTTGCTTTCTTTGTTTAACGTTTATGCATCAGTTGTAATGTAAAATATCGATTGTAAAAATGGTAAACCAGATGCGAATACTTGTGTCGCTGAAATCATGCTTACCTCTGCTTTCAGTGTAGTGTTACTTTGTGCTGTCTTTTTATATTATGGTGTTTCTATATTAAATTTATAATTTGTAATCGTTTAAATTATTGGTGTACAGATATTAATATTTTACTTTTATTGATTATGCATTCTTTAGGAGCCGAATTTAGACATCAATGTTTTGTGTTTTAAAAACATCTATTTCACCATTAGCAACTTCCTCCTTTCCTTGTTATAGATGAACCTGCAATGCTACACTTGGATGATAAAAATGGATTATGTGCCTATTCATTTTAATGAACATATGTATGACAGTTCGCTATAAATTGCGGATCTGCAGCTATGAAACGATGTATGCCAGTGTGCTATAAATAAACAATCATAAAGCCGAGCCTTTAGATATCTGTTTCTCAATAAAATGGAAAATTTCCAATTAGACTATTTTGTCTTATATCATCCATACCTACATTGTAGACTCTGGCAATGTTAATACAATAGAAAATGGGAATTTGACCCTAGCGAACATAAACACCACTCTCGTTGGAGCAACAGCCACAGTGTCTTGTACTAAAGGATACAACACATCAACAATCTCAATAATGTGCCTGCCCTCTGGACAATGGGAAAGTGTCGCATGCAGTATTATAGGTAAGTATGTAAACTGAAAGAAGTCAGATATATTTTCTTTCTAAATAATATGTCCATGTGCATCATGGATTTTTTGAATCCAAAACGGCATATCAATTTCGTTCAATAGCCGTCGTTTCTACAAGAATTTACCATTTACTGAGATGACATGTCGAACATAAAAATCCATGCGTAATAAACACGTTGAGACGTAAAGCGATCATTCAAATACTACCAGAAAGAAAGAAAGAAATACAGTACAGCTGTAGCTATCCATTGCATATGTTTAAATGTTAATATTCAAAATGCAAGAATTGGACTTGTATAGTAAATTCACCTAAATTCAAGTTATTACACGTATTTCGCATCGCATACTTTAAAAGTTTCATTGAATTTTTATAATGTTTTTGCATAGAGTTCATGTTTATCTAATACCAATTGCTTCCTTTTCAGACTGTGGGCAGCCCCCGCTTATACTGCACGGGATTATTTCAGTTTCATCAGATTCTGATACATCATATGGATCTACCGCACGTGTCGATTGCGACACAGGATATAAGACAGACAAGCACAATGTTGTTTGTAAAGAGACAGGATCATGGGAGATAAGCGTCTGTAAGAGAAAAGGTAAAGATTCTAAAGAAATGTTCAAAATTGATAATACTTTTGTGTTGAACTGTCCATTCTTAGAATTAGAATGAATATTGTCTGAAGACCGTTGTCTAACATTTAAGTGTTTTTCACCTTAACACTGTCTGTATTTGAAACACGTCATATGTACAAATAGGTAAGACATTCCATTGCACGCAACACATTCCATTTACAAAAACAAAAAAAGGTATTATATCGTACATTGTGCGTTGTACAATGTAAATGTAAAACAAATCAAGTGTAATATCACTTCTGTAAGTGGGATAGTGATGAGAGTCAAATCTAACACTCAACTGAGAGTAACTGTTAATTTGTGTACAACGGAATTCTGTGTACCATTAACTGGTTTAAACGTTTTTATATTGATCGTTCAAACATTGTTTTCCGTTTTCTTTTGTTTATTTTGCCCTTGTTAACTGTATGTTTAACTGTGTCTGTTATATTTAATTTCATAAGGTACACATCAACACATACCTTGCTAAACTTTGGTATGTGCTAGATGCATTTGAACTGCACATTACACAAGATACAGCGTTTTACGTCCATTCGCACTGAGATATATTCATAATATTACTATTCATATATCATTACAGCAGATGAGGCCGTGCCTGTTACGATTTTGGTCTCCATACTGGTGGCCGTGGTGGTGGTCGCCACAGTAGCAGTCGCATTGATCTCGATTTGGAAGATTCTACCAAGGAATACACCTAATTAGCCATCTATAGAAGTTAGTAAAACATTGCTCCTACATTGACAATAACTTTACCTTACTGCTTTAACAACATTGTGATTTTTTCTAGAAAAACAAAATATTAAATTTAAACGTTGTTTGAAAGTAACCAGCGACTAATTTCTTTAAAAAGCTGACAAAAAAATATTATCAGGGAAGCATTAAATGCAGGATTGAAGCTATTTCAGAAAAATTGTATCTTTTACGTTTAAGTTAAAGGTAGAATTGCTTATGTCGATTCAATTGTCCACTTGAGATTTAGATTTATTTTATGTCGATGGTCTGCTCGTGACTAAAATAATGGCCAGAGTGACACTTGAGATCATTCTTTACCATCCAAGCTGAAAAGGCTCCATATAACCTACAATATGTCGCGGTAAGTTAAAACCATGCTAGCAAACACGAGACGAAACAAAATTTGTAACAGTTTGTCAATGTATAGAAAATTATTTGATAAAAGACATAAAATTGTTCAATGTTTTCAGCTTTCGGGACCATCTTCTCCAACACCTCCCCTGGCTTGGAACAGTCCTGTACACGCAACGAAAGAGGAAAAAATGTATGACTGGGACCATGATACGTACTTATATGATGGAAAACTTTGAAAAGTTTGGTCATTAGAAGACTGTAAAGATTATCTTGTTGAATCATACTTTTAATATACATTAGGTGCAATTAAAACTTGATATTATAACTTTACATGTTATTAGCGTAATATGTATGGTACAAGGGAATATTTAAATTCAAATGTAGAAAGATATATATTATGTAATTAATTTCTAATAAAGGTTTGGCCAAATATGAGAGTGGCCAATCATTCATTCAGTCATAGCGTTATTGTGACATGTTCGTGTAAATAGCAATTATAATAACTATGTGGATAGTTTTACATAAATTGACGTGAATATCATATATCTATGAAAAAAAAGTGAAACTTGAATTTTGTATTTGTTAGTTTGTAGAAAACGTGTTTTATAGAAGTCCAGACTGTAAAGGACAAGTACCACTTGGCACATGTATACGTGTTGAGATTTAAATACTTTTTCACCTATATGCAGATACAACCGTTTCATGACCAACCTTCCACATATGAACTTTCTACACGTGACTGTAACTACATCAATAGACAAATTAACAAGGCCGATGGTTGCTCTGTTGTTTAACCGGATGTTTTGATTCTAATGTTATTTACTGTGTGACAAAAAGGCCGTTCTTATAGATCAAAAATAATATACAGGTTGTTGCTAAGCGGTGCAATTTATTACGTACTAATTCTGCAAATGACATGATTAAATATAGGTCACATTGGTGATCAAGATCATATCATTAGATTTGTTTGTTATTCCAAGGATGTCACCTAATTAGACCATTCATAAAAGAAGCGCATACGATGTATCTTTGTTGCGACTTACTGACTTATACCCTTCAGTCCAGTTCGCACTCGTACAAATATATCATGTGACGGGGCTGTTTCTTAAATTTACAATGATGTTTAAAATTGTAAATAAAATCTTTATCAAGATCCTTTGGAAATTTGATGGAAAGTTACTTTTAAAAGGATGTTCATATCAAAAATATATCAACATCGAAATCGCCATTTGTGAAAATATTGCAAATGGTGTTCACTCGGTGAAATAATAATATATTTTGATCTTATACTGCAATAAACAAATATCCTACATGTATTAGCAATAAAAGAAACATGCGATACCTCTATCACTTTCATTCTTCTTGTACGAATCTACACTTGAATGCGTAAGAAATTGAATTACAAAAACAAAAATCGTTTTGTTTTTTTGCAAAAATAATTCAATAAATGCCTCCATGAACATAAATATATACGCTGTACCATTATAATGTAAAACAAATCTGGAAACTTCATAGAATAATTTGAAATATTTTCAACATAAATATCGTGACGTCACGATACTGCAATTCATTACGTAGTGCACGTTTACGGGCAAAGTAGGTATAATTTGGTGAAAAACAGAGATCATAAAAATCATAAAATAAGAAGCAAATTTTTTTTTTCCTCTATCGTGAACACCGTAATAATATTTTCACTCGTGACCGAGCCACTCGTGAAAATATTTCACATACTATTCACTCGGTGAAATATGTTTAGATCTTACTCAGAAACAAATACATATATTAAAAGAAAATGCAATATAAAAAGTGAGCAAACATTAAACATTCCACTGCAAAATGAGATACCCAGAGACTTAATCACGGATATCTATAAAAACGAAGTATACGTCGAGGAGAAATCATAACGGTATAATTTAACCTTTACCCTGCTAAATTTCTAAAATGGACTGGCCCATCATTCAATTTGGGCAATACCATTTATTACTTATAAGGGTGTTCACTGAAAATTTACTGACTGAATAGCGAACAGTGCAGACCATGATCAGACTGCACGGATGTACAGGCTGATCTTGGTCTGCACTGGTCGCAAAGGCAGAATCACTTGCCGCCAGCAGGCTAAGGGTTAAACAAAATTAATTGATTACGAATAGGATGATCTTGGTGAGTATTATGGATATTTTATGCAAATACCTTGAATTTACGACTCGAATATATGCTGAAAAAGCGCATTATATATATGTAAATTATTTTACATGGCAATACGGAAATTACTTTGCACATTGCTTTATATTAACGAAAAATGTATTTTTCTAATTTTCTAAATGATTGATTTTGTAACTATATAATAAGGATTATTAACTACGCATTGTAATAGAATGCAAATGTTAAACAATATAGAAATACGTCTCTTCCTGTAAGTTTTTGTTATAAAAGCGAAGAAGGGTGCATGAATATAAGAACAATATATAATATCGTTCAACAGGAATTTATCACAGTGGTATAGTACACCTTCACAAACCAGGAAGCAATGTAACACTTAAATAGAAGCTTTTCGACAGATATCATAACATTTTCTTAACTACAACATGTATTGAATTGTAAAAATATGGGAGTACCTGATTTCATTTTTGGCGTTGTCGTTTGCCTACTAATTCAATTAAGTACAGGTAAGGAAGTTTTATAATACAAATGTACTTTTAATTTATGTATGAGGAATTATGATTAAAATGATCCACTGGATTATACAGTTGATCATCTATTGCATGCACGGCATTAATGTTATTTATGTATTTTATGTTAGGTGTTCTGATATGAAATGATTACATTCGCCTGAGATCTACCTAGAAGTAATAATAATTATTAATAACATTTAGGTCAAATGTTGATAAACGAGGAGCTACGGAATGAGGCCTCTTGCACACTTGATGTAACTATAAGTTGTGGCAACAATGACATTATTGCGGTACATTCCGTGTACTTCTTCTATGATTCGGACTGTACCAATACGTGTTGTAAATACAACAGCAGTCATTCCAGTGTCGGCGCAGATGAAAACGATATACAGGGAATTCGTCGCCTATGCTCTGGTAGAGAATCATGCAGTCATGCGTTTGACGGAAAGCGAAATTTTGGACAGTGGAATGTACAGACGCCTTCCTACGTTATGGTACAATATTTCTGTATTCCTGGTAAGTGGTATGTTAATGGTTTTATTTTACTATATATATTGAATTTCCTATTCTATCATATGATTCGAAGCAAATGTGTGTACATACTATTTCAATAAAAAAATCTGCACATCCTAGTGTTTCAGATATTTTCCCACGGTGTATAGCAATGGTCTTTTGTTAACAGAAAGGAATAATGCGTCCAATATTATTTGAAATAAACGAGAGGCAGTTGGACTATTTTGAATTCATCATGAAAAACGGGTTCAATTGGTTTTCTTTCAGGTTTAGCTACACAATGTGCGTTAAACATTACAGACGTTAACTGACGAAACTTTTAACGCCTCTTCGATATTTTTACCTTACAAATAGTGTACGTATAAATTTCTCAAATACGCCCGCTTAGCTCAGTAGGTAGAACGTCGATCTACGGATTGCGGGGTCGTGAGTCCAGTCCCTGGGTAGGGCGTATGTTCTCCGTGACGATTTGATAAAAATCTGAAATCATGCGTCCTCCACCTTTAATTCACGTTGGGAAGTTGGTAGTTACTTGCGGAGAATAGGTTTGTACTGGTGCAGAATCGAGGAACACTCTTTAGGTTAACTGCCCGCTGCTACATAACAGAAATACTGTTACACCCAAAACAAACAAATATTATTTAAAACGATATATTTCAAATAACATATTAAACTTTCAAGGAAATTGAAAACAGTAATGATATCTTTTAGTTTATTTTAAGACCGCAAACAATTTCTGGAAGTCACAAAAATACAGATAAATATCTATAATTATGAAATGAACGAATTTCGTATATTGCACGAACATAATGACAAAAGCAAATTTACTACCTTATCCTGCCATATCTAAGAAGAAAATTAAATGTAGAAATATTTTCATCTACTCCTTAATATCATATCAAATGATATCCCACGTTTATTAAAAACGCAAAATATTTAGGTATTTTTCTCTAACTTTTCTTAAAATGGGTTGCGGTCGTAAAGTGAATAAAATGACATCATTTCATAATTCGATTTTCTTGCAATTTCTACATTCCATTTACAACATGTTGGTCAAAATGTATGTATGATTTCGTAAAATGTACTACTTGTAAAAATATGACAGATATTGAAAAAAATATCAAGGGGGCCTTAAAAGTTTCGCAGATGTTCAGTAATTTATTGTTATTTTAAGGATGAATTGAAGTCTTAATTTAGATGTTATCTAGGATAACAAAGCATTTTAACATGACCTTAAAATACATTTTAAACAATAATTATGCTAATGTCTCTAACGAAAACAGGATGTAAAAAAACAGGAAATGTTACCTTAATATGATTTCCATGGGCAATCATAAGTGCATCAATGATGAATTTATTTATTTTGTTCGGTTTAACGACGCACATACACATTTATTGGTCATATGGCGACTTTCCAGCTCCGATGGTGGAGGAAGACCCTAGGTGCCGCTCCGTGCATTATTTCATCACGAGCGGGCACTTTGGTAGAACCACCGACCGTCCATAAGCCAGCTGGATGGCTTCCTCACATGAAGAATTCAACGCTCCGAGTGAGGCTCGAACCCAAATCGATGGGGGCAAGTTATTTGAAGTCAGCGACCTTAACCATTCGGTCACGAAGGTCCTGCATCAATGGTGAAGGAACTAGCTGCCCAATGCAATAGCTGTCACATATTGATGTCGAATCATGTGTTCATTCATAACTAATAACCTAATAATGCGAATGGTTTGTGCTAAAATGGGCATGTCACGTTTAATCTGCTCGAAGAAGGCCATAAATGTATACACTGTAAACGAAAAGTTTTGAAACATTGTCTTAATCACAGCCGAAGTGTTTGGGTACAATTAAAAGTTAAAAAAAACAAAAACTATAGCCGAATGTTAAATGCTCAATAATCGTCAGCTCACTCAATCCTATTTTTCAAAATTACTGGTTAATTTAAAAGTAGTTGAGTCTTTAATGTGGAAAACATTCTGCGAAATGGACACTGTAATGCAGATTCCAGACTTATAGCAGCCGAGCACATGAAGAAACAGTCGAGCAGTTATCACATCAAACACCCTCATCTGACTTCTTCCTGTTTAAATGATTAAACAATCGCTAAACATAAACCTTACATACATATAAAGCGCGCTTTTAAATAGCTCCATATACGATCACTGGATGATCATGCTACGTTCTCCGGCATTATGTTTCTCGTTTTGAAAAGTATGTGCCAGCTCATTGTGATTTTATTTTGTTTTATTTTTCATTTTGTTTTAATTTATACTTCATAGATATAAAATTGATAATATAAAATTATTATGCTATGTTGAAAACTTTATTTCAGTTGTAGCTGATTAATACATATTTGCAGAAAAATATCAGAACCAAACTTGATCTATTTAAATAGACCCCTATCCCGTTATGCATCAGACATCGAAAAACAAGTAGAATCTGTTTGGTTAAATGGTACATAATAAGACATATTTTGATGATTTAGAATTTATTCTCAGCATAAATTTTGTAAGGAAGAAACAATATTCTAAGAAACATTTTTCAAAATGGCGGATATCCTGAAAAACGCTAGTACATCATTAAACTGAACATGCATATTCATTTTATGATAAAATATATAAGAAGATCCTTTGGAATGATAGCAGACTCGGTTTAGTTCATAAGAGGTAATGGAAGATGCAACACCCCTCACGCAATTTAATGGACTCCATGATCCCAAATGACCTGAAAATATAACAACACTGAATCAAAGTGCGGGAGATATTTTACGACAGCCACACGGCACTTAAAGATCGAGGGTTCAACGCAATAAGGGCGTATCTACTTATAGTTATCATATGTAGATACGCCCTTATTGCGTTGAACCCTCGAGATTGCTGTTGTGATAGTCAGTAAAATCTTCAAGAAGATCCTTTGGAAGCATAGGATGCAACCAAGCAAAACAATAGCAGACTTGGTTTGGTTCTTGAGAGGTAATGGAAAGTGCAACACCCTCACGGCCCCTAGGAAGCGGCATTCTATTACATAGATATGAATGAGCTCCATGATACCAAAAGTTCAGACGATATAATAACACTGATCATGCATTGTCTTAACAATTTCGTCCTTTATGGTTAAAATATTTGAATATTTTTTGTTAGGAAAATTTATGAATGATTGCAACTGTCTTTGAACTTTTGAAACGATTATCTACTTGTAGATAAGATTTTGGCATGGTAAGAAAAATGTTCAAATTAATTAGATAACATTTAACCACTTTCTACATTTTTATATATACAGGATCAAGAATGAATACAGTTTGCTCTAATGAAGAGATAATGTCGCAGGGGAGATTACCACTGTACCTGACAAACGAGAATTACCCTTCTGTAACAACAGGAAATAGTACGTGCTCTTGCTCGTTGGAGATAAACTCGTGTTCTTCAAATGTTCGCCTTCATTTGTTAGATATAGACCTATACTTAGACACGCAAACCTGTGAACAAAGTCTCGAATTCGCGAATGGCAAAGGCAACTTGTTGAAGGACATTCACTGTGAAAGTTACCACACCAACAATATAACAACAATAAATCTAGGTTCGCACTACGTGAGAATAACCTTCGTCGATAAATCAACGCAAGACCAGGAAGGATACTTTCTTCTAGGATTTGAAGGTACTAGTATTCCTTTTACATTTTTTAAACAACTTAATACAATCTACCCAGCTGTTTGAGAGAATAGATTCAACTATTCTGCCGTTAAGAATTGGTAGTAATAATGAAAAACTATATTTTGACATATGATTAAAATATGAGTTGACAGCTTAAATGACAAGAAATGTTCATATTGTATTTCAAATAAAACATTTATTTAATGATGTTTTTTATGTTTTAACGGTTTATAGGGAATCGGTCGCGAAGCGACGAAAATCGGGACCAATCCCTCTACGATAACTTGCGATATACATAAAATGAAATATACTATCAAATTTAAAAACGTGGTTTTCCGGCACGTGCAAAGAGCGTCTAACTTCTCATTTTTTTGGAAGAATACGCTTATTCCTTGTGCGTAATAAGCGTCCACGTAACTTTTCCAAATCGCATCGTCTTGCACATCAGTACAAATATGTGCAGTAGGGTTTTTATTCAAAAATCTACCTTTAAATATATACAAACGTATATTTCTGGGCAAGCTGATGGACTGTAACGATTCCCAGTTGAGGCATTGCTTTAGTTGAAAAGGATAAAATCCGAAAGCTAGGCTTAAAATGGTCTTCTGCTATATGGGATAAATTAAAATTTTTAATAAACTTGGCGGAATTAGATATGGGCTTGAAATATGTCACAGAACAAACATTTAGCGAATGTGCATTGAAAAGAACAAATGACATGAAACCAAAATTGGTATCAAGTTAAAAATTAACAAAGTTTTCCAAAGAATCCAGATTTGAAATCGAAGTTAATAGTATAAGTGACATTGAAAAAGATAGCGTTAAGTTTATTTATAGGATGATTTCGTCCGGTAGTGCGAACTGCATAGACAAATAGATAATATTGGTAAAGTGAAAAACACATCGACTATAAAGCGTCCTTATAGAAATGAAAAGAAAAAGAAATGAATGTATAAGGTTTGGTTTGGATTGATGAAGGTTTGGGGAAATTGGAGCGTTAGTTACTACAGTTTTTATAAAGCTCATAGACAACGTTTGCTTAACCTGATGTAGTTCTGAGCTGCTAGGAATGTGCTGTTGTTGATGTCGTCGCTAAGATTCTGGTCCCCACACAGAAGAGTGTGCAGAGTGACAGTGCAGAAGCTGGAGGTTGTTTGGAGGAGTCTTCTACGGATATCATTGTAATCGGGACATTGAAAAAAGAAATGTTGATTGCTCTCAGTGCTTCCGCAATGACAAAGGGGTAAAGCAGAAATGTTTTGTCTTGTAAAGATGTTGGTTCAGACAGCTACACTCAGTACGCAGCCGGGCATTATAAATTTGCCATTTCTGTACACCAATGTAGAAGTATTTTGGACATGTAAAGGTGTTTCACTTTAGCTGTGATTTAAAGGTAGTCAGGATTGGTGAAATTTGTATTTCTGACGGTAAACTATTCCATTCTCTTAGAACTGATGAAAGGAAAGAGTTGTAGAAAAGAGCAGTTCGAGCGTGTATACCCTGTATACTATTAACATTGCGTAAGTTGTATCGGGTGGCTTCACCAACAGACGGAGGAACTAGAGCTGAAAGGTAGCCAGGAGAAATACCATTTTTCATTTTGTACAGTAGTAAGAAGGGGTGAATGGAAAGGTTTTGATGTTTCGCGTGAAATTATTATTGTTTCTGATTCAGATGGATAGAATGTGACTAGACATTTGTCAGCCCGGTCTGAGATTTTATTGCTATCGGACTGACGAATACCTGCAGCAGATACCGGGCGATCAGCGATTATATAGAGATTTGTATCATCGACAAAAAGGTGGACATGAGAGCCCATATCTTCCATTATGTCGTTGATATACACTAAAATCTGGAGAGGACCAAGGATAGAGCCTTGGGGAGCTCCTGTCTTTATTGTAGACCAACTAGATATGGTACCTTGTACAACAACAGCCTTATTTCTATCAGAAGGGTAATCATGAAACCAGTTAAGTCCCTGCACACCAGCTTTTCGGAGCTTGAAAATTGAGCCTTGATTTGCCAATACAAGACATATGACTAGATCACTAGGACTCACATGAGAAGAAAATTTATTTTAAGTTGCAAGAGGAATAAATGTAAAAAAGTTATGGTAATATAAAGATAAGTCTTAAACAGGTATTATAGATAGTGGAAGAAAGGAAGTATGTGTTATATGGTGAGAAAAAAATGTATGGTCCTTGGCAAGCGGTGGTTTCTCACCAATGACTTTTCCATCCTCTGTTACCACGACAACAAGACCATCGGGGTCCGTGTAGAACACGCACTCTAGGTAGGCCCTTTTCATATTCCATTGGTTTTCTGTCGTCAACGCGTACAGCCCCTGTATATCACAACGACGCATGGGCCGGATCTCGTACTTTGGGGATTCAACAGTACTGCATAATCTTATTATAGGCCTGCAAGAAAAACAAAAATCAACACAAATTAAACTATTGACAAAATATGATCTTTTTACAGAGATGCATACTATCAATGTTCTGAGACAGAATCGTTTTGTTGTTCCAAGTCGTTCTCCTATGAAAAAGAAATAAACAAGAAAAAATATATAAAATAGCTTGCTTTTTAGATCCGATTCTACGGGTGTTGTTTATGTTCTTTTCGATATTTTGCAGAAACCAGAATTATAACACGATAAGCTTTACAATATGATTAATTTCCCCCATATTTCATTCATCTTTTTATATTGAAAGATACACTCGAGGCTCTTTAAATGTAAATAAGATATAAGTTAAATCAGCCTATTCCAGTTAGAGAATCTGTTAGCGAATAGCATGGATCCTGACCAGACTGCTGGTCGCAAACGCACTATGTTGGTTTTCTCATGGTGCGGCTTTTATTATGATGATATTTCTTTGTTATTCACTTATTTCATCCGTTCACAATTCCTATGGATCATATGAATTGCTATTTACAATTTGTCTGTTGGCAGGCACGCTTTGTGCTGTTAAATCACAATGTCTTTCAAATCGTATGGAACATGAAACAACCTATTCTACAAAATAATATTCTATTATTTGGGAGTATTTAAAAATATCATCATACTTAACCCTTAGCCTGCTGCAGGCGAATTTAACAGCCTTTGCAAACAGCTTGGAACCAGATCAGACGCCGATTAAATCGGCGTCTGATCAGGTTCCAAGCTGTTTGCTACTCTGACAATATTTCTTCCAATTTTGGAGCAAATTAAATGAACTTTACAATTTTAGCAGACGACATTTCCAGCAGACGACAATTTATCTAGCATGCTAAAGGTTAAAAAATGTTTAAATAGAAATATTGTAATATAATGGTTTAATTATCTCGTTGGGTATTGATTTCTCTTTTCTTTTTTTTACAGCGGAAGCTTGGGCTCCTACTAATCAATATGTTTTTGTGTGCATATTTAGTAGGATGTTTTACAATGTAACACTACATTTGCTTATCTCATCCCATTTATATTGATTTAACTAAGCATGTGAAGATATAATGCTACTCGAAAGAGGAAAAATGTTTATAATTTTTTATGCACTTTTGGGTTTTGTAATTGGGTCGATTAGCGCAACTACAATTAACGATACGGAAACTCTACATACGGACTTATTTCAAAATTATAACAAAAATGTGCGTCCAATAAACAACCAGAGTGCAGCTATGACTGTAAGAATATCCCTTTATATCAAATCAATACAGGAATTTGATGAAGTGAATGAAAAATTTTCATTTGTTGCGGCTCTACAGTTAGCTTGGACAGACGAAAAATTGATGTGGAAGCCCGAACAGTATGGTGGACTTAACCTGATAACGGTATCCTACAACGATGTCTGGGTCCCGGAACTGACTTTATCAAGCCCGTCTGCAAGGGGTACAACAATCGGGAAATCTTCCGACAGAATTCGTATAGAAGACAATGGCGAAACCGAATGGATGCCAGCAAATATCATCGAGAGCACGTGCAGCGTTAACGCAAGAAATTTCCCTTTCGACACTCAGAGTTGTTCGACTAGTTTTACATCGCTGGGTTACAAAAGCAACGAAGTTACTCTAATAGCAGGGTTGTCAACGATTTCGTTTAACGTTTATTCTCCTAATGCATTGTGGGACGTGACTGGATCGGAAGCTAAGACGGAAATATTTGGTACTGCTAGAGAGTCTGAAATTACGTTCACTCTGGAGTTGAAAAGAAAACCAGCTTTTGTTGTAAATAACATCATATTGCCAACTTTTATTCTCAGCTTGTTAAATGTGCTGGTTTTTGTTCTAGTGCCGGAATCAGGAGAGCGTATAGGGTACTGTATCACAACCCTGCTAGCCATCGCCGTGTATATGACAATTGTGAGTGACTTGTTGCCGCAGACAGCTGAGCCAGTACCTCTTATTTCATATAAATTAATGATTGACATGATCTTAAGTGCACTGATTGTTTTAGTCACCATTGTGAATATGCGGCTGCGCTCCAAAGATGATGCTGACATTGTCCCAGCATGGCTGAATTCTGTTTACATAGTTTTAAGCTGTACACGGAGTAAGATACATCCAAAAGAAGACGCCGAAGAAATTCCAAAAAGAAAAAAGTTGTTGCAAACAAGTGCGGTCGAAAAGGAACATTTAGCTGAAGAGAAAACTAAAGGTGACTTTGACCAGAAAAGTAAAGCAGAGAGTAAAGAAACAGACAATCCGATCACGTGGAAGAAAATAAGCTACATGGTTGATTGGCTCGCTCTTATAACGTTCACATTTGCTTCGCTGTTGAATATGACTGTGTTCATTGGAATCGCAAAATCGTGAGGCAGTGTCAAAAAGTGAACAGATGTTTTTTTTCGGAAAAGACGTCTGTATGAAACTGGACAAGGACAGGAAATATACGGGTCATCTTTCTTTCCCTGTAGATCTTAAAGTATACTGAAAGGTTTGAAAGGAATCTTGCTCTACCTTACCATATCTGTTTTTCTGTCTTTATAACATCAGACATGATCGACTCCGCATTATAATATCTAACACGATCGACTCCGCATTATAACATCAGACACGATCGACTCCGCATTATAACATCAGACACGATCGACTCCGCATTATAACAGCAGACATGATCGACTCCGCATTATAACATCAGACACGATCGACTCCGCATTATAACAGCAGACACGATCGACTCCGCATTATAACATCAGACACGATCGACTCCGCATTATAACATCTAACACGATCGACTCCGCATTATAACATCAGACATTTTAAGTCGACTTGGAGTGTTTGATTTAATAAAAATACTCTTTCTGCTATAGTCATTTCAATGAATGTAAAACAGTAGCAACAGTATTACTAAACATGAATTTTACTGATACAACAAGGACATGTAAAGGATCAATAAAACTTGATAAACTTGAAATATATTCCATTAACCATTGGTACACTTGTGATGTATCGGGTAAGTAATGTCTTAATAAAAAAAGGGAAACATGTGATGATAATAACAATATATGCGATACCTAGACTCCGCCGAGTTACGGTCAAAACGGCTACCCGAGAGTCGAACATTCCCATTCGAGCATTACAGGCAGTGATATATCTTCTTTCGTGCATACTATATTCTACGAGTTATAGAGAAAATAAAATAATGAAAGTGTTAATGAAAAACGTGCATTTTCCTCGAAGTTTCCCATGGGAAGTGTTCGTTGTGATGTGACAATACAATGTTTGCTATTCAAACTGTCGCCGTTTTTTATCGTTTCAGAGATTTATTACTTTAAAAATTTGCAGCATAGGATCAAACAAGTCAATTAGAAAGGAAGATAAAATAACTGTAATTATAAATTATGGAGTTATATTTGATAATGGAAAAATATTTTTAGTGTAAGAAACACGCTGTAAAATCAGCTAAAATTGATACCCCAAATTATACTGGTTGTGTATAACTTAAGTTTCAAAATGCTGGAGGAGTACTACTATTTCATTATGAAAACGCTTACTTAATGGCAAACAGACATCTGGCATGGATTTGATTCCAGCAAAACAGTGCAATGAAAATTACGAAAGTATTTCTATAGAGTAAAACAAAGCTATTTGAATTCGTCATTATGTGATACCATTTTTGCACGCAGGAATGTATTTACTACCCTGTGAAAATGCCCCCTTTTTCGTGTTTGAGTCATACTGTTCAGTAGTATTAAAATGGTGTGCTTCTATACTTTCTGCACAGCTTTGTGTATTTTCGGTGTACAATAGGTCAACATATTTAATCTGTTCGTTTGTATTTGTTCTTTTATTAATGTCTTATCTGTATACATCATATACATACAACACCAACAATTTAACATTAAACAGTACTGTTAATATATATTATACAGCCGCTCTATACAGAGCAACAAGAGACAATACATACATTTCATTCAAAATAGAGGTCACTTAAAATAAACTCATCAGATTTGTATTTAGTTTACATCCTAGGTAGGTAAAGAGCATTCTTCAAATATTAACTGGTTACCTGCTTCGGAGACTAAACTAAATAACTCTTTGTCATGTTTTTAAAATTCAAACCTTGCTCCCTCATATATGAGTGATAATTTTACCCCTGTCAGTGTTGTCCATAATTACTCTACTAGGTTCAGGGTAAAAGTCGGTACCAACTTTGACAGTCCATGTAACATAGTGACAGATAGTAAGAGATATGCTATTCTTACTGTCAAAGGCTTTGGCAAGTCGAACAGTTTGCCTGAATATATCATTGATTCTAGAACACCTCTTCTTTTGAATCCATTGTAAATGGACAGTTTGTAAATTCTATTTAACTTTTACAACATGTGCCGTATACATTTAAGTTTCAACTTGTTCAGATAGATAATCTAGTCATTTAAACGTATGTGCTTTATACAATATTTTAGTAATTTTCAATATGTTCAGATACATAGTCTAGTCATTTTAATGTTTCACATTACATACCCAGGACCACAATGGAAATAAGTGTTTATTTTAACTCTTTTTGTGTTATTCTTGACATATATTGTTGATTAACATGGCTATATTAATTCATACATTGTTCATTGATTGTGCGTAAAGCTCTTCAGGCGATTGTTGTGTAGTTGGGTTTTGTATTCTATATCTGAAGTTAGGTGTACATGTCTTGCATCCATGGTAGTGACAACCCTTTACGTAGATAAAAATAAAATATTAATAATTATCATTATTATTACGATTATTATCATTTTATTATTACTATTAGGGAATCGACCATCACTTTGCGACGAAAATCAGGATCGATCCCTCTACGGTAACATGCTATATACCGAATGAGATATATACTATCGAATTAAAAAATGTGTACTTCCGGCACGTGCATAGAGAGTCTGACTTCGTTCTTTTTGGAAGAATACCCCTTTTCCTTGTGCCTAATAAGCGTCCACATAACTTGTCCAAACTTGAACGTCTTGCACATCAGTACAAATGTTGACATATGATATATATACACGTAGTATGCACTTGTAAATAAAAGCACCTTGTGAGCACAGTTGATACAAATAAATATACCTCTCCGGAGGCTGCGCCAATCCAAGAGGTGGAAATTACCTGTAATACAATACAATGTGGGAGTTGTTTTTATTCCAAAATCTTCCTTTAAATTGATAGGGAATCGATCCTATGCATGGCGACGAATATCGGGATCGGTCCCTATGCGGTATCATGCTACATACCGAATGAGATATTTTCTATCGAATTAAAAATGTATCCGTCCGTGTTGTCATTAGACAGTTCTTTTTAAATGTTATGGGGTGAGTTTAAGTCTGGTCGATACCCGATTGAGGCAGTGTCTTATTTCAAATAATTATGTACCAGTGTAGTAATTCCTTTTCTTGCTGTTTGGGAATTCTTAATTTGATGAATAAATATTACTAGCTTAGCAGATAAGGCTCCGACTCGAAGCGGAAAGTCGAATGTCCGAACAAGTCCTACTAGGAAGTGTTCTTATTGTGGTCGGATGCGGAGCTACCATCTAGTTAAAGAATGATTGATGATTTCAACACGTAATAATTGGAAATAAAATGCACACTAAAGTCATTTTTCTTAGAGCGATAACTAATTACAGTAATAATTGTTTAAACCGGATTTTGTCTACACCAGTGATACAAAACAAAGATATGTTTATACAATATACCGAATTTTAGCATGAGATTGAGGCTAGTCATAAATGTTTGTGTTACATTACTGAAAAATATAAATACTGAAGAAAATCCCCAGATAGTGTTCACCCCTAGATGAACGAGTTTTAGACATTTTTACATCTTAAAAATGGTAAATTTTACAACACGCCTACCTTCATAATGTGGCTTTAAATTTCAGTGTCTCAAACACATCTATAAAAATGTTTTTGTGTAACTGATACGGTCATCGGATTTAGTTGTTACGACGTCCTATAACATTGAAAGGCCTTGAGTGGGAATTAATCTACAATCTGTGTGAAACGATTCCAAGTAATTAGAACAAACTTTGCTCACCATGTAGCAGGATTTTCCATATTTGTCAGTTAAATGGATATGTCGATATGTCGATGAAACGTTTCATAACGTTAAACTTAGATCTGATAATCATGCTAACAGAATAAATTGAACTATGTATCGACAGTCAAAATACATATTTTTTGTTCAAACGTAGCCGGGAACGCAGGCTCTACAAATTTTGGCTGATACAATGGAGACAAGTTGATCGATCGTTTATTTCAAATTTACTAGCCTTAGTGCTATATCAACCACAAAACATTGAGTACTTTTTATTGAACAACTGTTGTGGAAACAATTATTTTTTTGAATATTTACTATTCCTGGTTGTGATGTTACCTCCCTTTGAAAAATGCCGTGGTGTACAACTGATTTATTTTGAACTGTCACGGAGGATATCAAAACGCCAACGCAGCTTTTCAATGCAAAGATTACTCTTAAGATAAAACGACTTGCTAGGGATGACACTGTCATCAATAAGAATATAACTTTTATTGATCTATGTTAAAATATACTTTCTTAATTAGATATCATTTTGTTTTCTCACAAAATCTGCAATAATTGTTTCAGCTTCTGATGCAAATGCTTTAGTCAGTCTTAGCTGTACTTACAAGCAAGAGTCGATATGTCGCGGTAGGTAGTTTCATTTTTATTTTAATTCCATTTCTGCAGGCAACTTTCCCACTATATCTGCATAATACTTCGAGAATGATATTATTTTTTTAAAAATATTCGCGTCTTTACTGTCTGTGATTTTCTTTTTTTTTTTGTTTGGATAAAGATCCAAATCAAGAATAACTTTCAGTGACAGGTACATATTTAAGTTAATAGGCAGATAGAAAACTTGCAACAGGAATGTTATTGATAAGAGAAACAAAACATGCAATTTATCTAGGTGTGACATGCTAATTGCTGATTACCTTGTCATGCATATCATTCTAGATTGTGAAGATAATGCCAATGTTTCAAATGGTAGCTTAAATCTCCATAATGTGAGCAACACTGGTACTGGTGCACTTGCTGATGTCGAATGTAATCCTGGGTATGAGACCAAGAAAACAATTGTAATTTGTCAAGAAACAGGACGTTGGGAAAATTCTACTTGCTTTCCAAAAGGTACAAAATATCACTGTAATATGAAAGATGATTTGATACTGTTAGCAGTGCCATTATATCAGATTCCTAAAAGCAGTAATGTCTGATTTCATTGAATTTTATTTCACATTTTTACACAAATAATCCAGAAATAGCATGCCGATCAAATATTTCAATGGCAGGCTATATGTATAATATGTTCCCATTGTTAACTATAAATGTCATTGTCAAAGAGTCTGATCTTCTTCGCAAACCATGAATAGACTGTATTTGAAACACCTTCATCGAATAAATGTAGTTTTGAAGATGCAATATTCCATTACATATATTAGAATATGTATTAGGAGCATAAAACATAGCCAAGCAAATTAATAGCAGGTTGAGTTGATTCATGAGAGGTAATGAAATGTGCAATCCTCTCTTCTTTAGTACTTTAAGTCGACGTAGTTGTCGCCCTTGCTAAACTGAATGGTATTTATCTAAAATTGCAAAAAACTGATTCCGAATAGCTAGAGTACAGCCTGTACTGTTATGGGGTATGTGTGTGTGTGTGTGGGGGGGGGGGGGGGGGGGGGGGGGGTGGAGGTGCTGCGTTCTTTGCACGTCGCCTTTTCTATTGGATCTTTGACTTCGTTTTGACCTTAACATTACACTTAATCGAAGAAGTGACATGGTTCTTGGTCTCAGTTATTTTAATTGTTTTGTGTTCTGTATATTTTCCTTGTGCATGTTATATATTCTTTACAATTGTTACAACATTAAATTAAAAAAAAACAAAACAATCTATCTTGACAGAGAGATTTATCCTCGTATATATGTAAACTTTACAATATAAACTTCCTGTAATTAGATAGTCATTGCGAGTTCAATTACCGGGCAGAGAGATGTACTATCATAGGTAGGTACTAGAAGAAATGATTTTGACAAAGTTAGACTTACTATATTGATTTCTTTTTTAAATTTGCACCCGGGAGGTAATTTCTGCATGGAGTAGAGTTTAATTTAGGCAGGGTTTCTGGCCTCTATTAAAATAATCTATTCACTGAGCTTAGACTAAATGTTCAATGTATTCTTTTCACAACTTACATGTTGATATCACAATTGTAACTGTATTTACATGCTGTTTTTGCAGTGAATGAATTTATAAGTACACTAAATAGAAGTAAATAAAACATGTAAAAAGATCCTTTGGAAGCAAAGCAACCAAACATCATAATAACAGACCCTCACGCCATGTAGCATAACGTATCATTGCAGACTGTAAAATTGTCGTGATATGATACACACTCAGTCACATTAAACTGACACCGGGCTACCAGTCCTAGTTCTATCCTCTAAATGCTGAGCACTAAGCGAGGAAGTAACTAGTACCATTTTTACGTCTTTGGTATGCCGCGGCCAAGGATCGAACCCACGACCTCCCGCACTCGAAGCAGACGCTCCACCACTAGGCTACCGATGCGGTCTTATGTAGGGTTATTACCTGTAATGTAAGATTCATGTAAGTTTTTTGCAGATTGTGGCAAACCGCATGACATTGAGTACGGTAGTGTTACATTACTGAAAGCCTCGAGTACAATGTACAATTCCATGGCACGGGTTACATGTCAGGATGGATATAACACTAGAAAGCAGGTGATTACTTGTAAAGAGACAGGCGACTGGGAAAGTAGTTCATGTGATCCAGAAGGTAATTAGGGAAAAACTTCTTGATAACAATACTACGTTACCAGTATATCATATAATGTGAAGAACAGAACAAAATCTTATTATGCTTTATTTCTTGTGCACATATTGATGACTTTGTAGAATAAATCGTAATATTTTTAAGAAGGTAAGAATGAAAAACCCTTCATTGCGAAACATCCGGCTTTCATTTAAGTCTTAGACCGAAGCATTAAATCTATGATCACGTATTTTGATTGTATATGTAAATGATTACCTTCTTAATTAATGTGATACATTAGTATAGATCTAGTAGTTCAAGCAAACAGTTTGAAGGAATAAGTAATTTAAACATATGTGCGCATGCGTATAAGACTAGCAATCATTAAAAAATAGTTACCTCGAATACAATGTCGCTTGGTCTGTCCGTCCATAGCCTTGACAAAATTATTTAAAGTATTCATAGTGATATAATACAATGACTAGAAAACAAACACCCCTGGGTAATTGTTTCTAAAAACTTATAAATCTTGCAAGGAAAGTTACTGTTAACTGATACATGTTGGGTAAATCAGATATACAAACATTCCATATCACACTGGATAACCGGCTATCTTGACGCCCGCTGGAAATGTAACTCAGCTGGAAATGTAACGCAGCTGTAAATAGGTAGGTAAAGTTTTTCATTTATTTCTATTAAAACGAAGCCAATTCTTGCAAATCAACTTGACAGTTTTATCAAGGAATGGCCATTGCTTACATTTACAATTTCTGGGCCAAAAACGATCGTTATGTTTTGAGATATTCGCTAACAATTTCTTCACTTTGAAAAATCGAGCAAAAATCCAAAGTTTTGCGCAAATTGTTTTGTTTATGAACAACCTGTGAAAATTTTTATCATCTGGTTGAACAGATGTGTCCTTTCGGAACACCTGTGTGAAGTTTCCGGGTTCTACGTTATTCCTGAAAAAGTATATTAGCCGTTAAATAGGCATGGTCGAAAAAAAAAGACTGTCGAAAACGGCCGCTGTATTTGCAAAAGGCAGTCGTTGAAGTCAGCTGTCGGCTATCGAGAATACAGCTGTATCAAAGTAAAAAAAAATGTCTTGTAGACATGTAATATGCCCCGTAGAGTCTCTTCTTTATGTATATTTTGGATCTGTTTTGTCTGTCTGTGTTTTTGCTACTTCTTTCGTCTTTAATTTGTGTAAAATGTGTATACTTGCAGTCCGTAAACAGTTTGAATATACTTATGTATGGTCCTTATTGCCTTGTCGAGTAATTCTGGTTGATTTCATTATCATTGTCCGTTTGGTTTAGGGTCTAAAAGTTGCTTAGTTCCTTTCGTCTGTCCGTTCGTCCGCCCGCAGTGTCTTGTCCGGAATCTGATTCTACATGCACGTGAACAATTTCCTCGTGTGCAGAACCTGAACTTGTCCTCTAATTGATTTTTGGATCTAAGATATCCAAATGACCTCTATCATGTTTTGAAGTACGGGATTGGCAGTACAAATCAGTAGGCTATCATTGTACCTCTGAGTCACATTTATACACGAATCTTAGTAGATAAGATCTATACACGAATACACTAAAAGTCTGTGTTTTATGGCAGCTTATTTATGGCCTAATACTGTGTATGCGTAAAACTTTTATTTTTAAACAAAAAGACATCATGTATGTGAAACAATATACAATACCTAGCGTTGTACAAAATAACAGTGTAAGACAGAAAGAGCAAATGCGTAAACTGCACAAAAGGGGGATAACTCTTGTGACATAAATTCTGGGATCCGTTATCGTAAGATCGTAAACAAGCAAAGAACAGTTCCGATCTACCTTGTTATATGTTGATTAAAGCTACCTGTGACTGCCATGCTAAGAAATAACTAATTAACATTCATGTGAGATTTTGCAAAGTACTGCTTATTTAGATTTGAAACAATCGTTTTCAATCGTTTGCCTCTATACATCAACAACTTGCAGTTTTAGACCATGAATCAACTGGTATTTGTTGAAAGGGTATTTATGAATAAAACAAAATAGCAGATTTACATTAGGAGCAATTAAAAATAATTATGTATGAGCAAATAATATTATACACCATCTAGCACCATCAAGGACTGACGGCCAGAAGCAATCATTTGCACTTGCAAAACCCGAGGTGAAATTACTTTCTGTAGTAGCCCGGAGGCACCTGTAGTGGTTTTCCTCCACCATCAAAAGCTGGCAAAATTGCAATATGTACTATATTGCTTCGGTGTAACTGCAAAAAAATATATGGTTGGCTTTCGCATGCTGGAAAAATGGCAAGAACGCGTGAACTACGTTTAAATTCAGCCCGGGTGTGAAGGAATATAGTCCTAAAGCCTGTTGAAATGAAAGTGCCAATTTTAAAAATAATTACGTTTCCGTCAAATCACTGCCAGTAATACTTTTTACTTACAAAAGTATTCAAAATCATCGGAGTTAATGGATAGTCTATAAATGCTAACATCTGAGTTCAACGACAGCACTAGCGGCCGTTTTCGACAGTCTTTTTTTTTCGACCATGCCTATTTAACGGCTAATATACTTTTTCAGGAATAACGTAGAACCCGAAAACTTCACACAGGTGTTCCGAAAGGACACATCTGTTCAACCAGATGATAAAAATTTTCACAGGTTGTTCATAAACAAAACAATTTGCGCAAAACTTTGGATTTTTGCTCGATTTTTCAAAGTGAAGAAATTGTTAGCGAATATCTCAAAACAAAACGATCGTTTTTGGCCCAGAAATTGTAAATGTATGCAATGGTCATTCCTTGATAAAACTGTCAAGTTGATTTGCAAGAATTGGCTTCGTTTTAATAGAAATAAATGAAAAACTTTACCTACCTATTTACAGCTGCGTTACATTTCCAGCTGAGTTACATTTCCAGCGGGCGTCAAGATAGCCGGTTATCCAGTGTGCATATGTAACCAGGTATCCTTTATACATGATAGAAAATATTTTTTAAATTTTTGTCACATATCCAAATCCTTCAGCTATTGTTTCCCATTATCGCACATAAGAAGCCACACATCTGTTATAAGTAATGCATTTGACTTAAAATGTAATTGTTCACTTCTTGCAGATGATGACAGGCTAACTTTATTTGTTCTGGTTTCCATTTTGTCCACCCTTCTAATAGTTGTTATGATACTGTTCGGGTTCTATGTAATTTGGAGATACCGGAAGAGGCAGCGAAAAAGAGGTTCTTCAAAGGAGGTAATATCCCATGCATATGTCTACGTCTCTTGTAAACAGTAATAAATAGCTAAACGCAATAAAAGAAACTTGTTTATTTCTATGAAATATTATTACATAGACCTTAAGTAATAAAATTCTTGTTTGTCTAATCTCGGTTCATTGATATATTGATCATTTTCCAGGTGAATACGTACGAAGAGGTATTCAGACAAAGTCAGCAACCCCAGTATTCGGACATTGCTCTGGAAAACACCAGAGTAGATGAATAAGATGTGTTATTGCATGACCTTGTACTACTAAACGCTGTATTCAGGACATGTATATACTATAATATCAATATATTAACATTTGGAAGTCAAAACTTTGCGACATTTACAACTATACTTCTTCTGGATTATTAGAATGTTAAGTGGTATAATTATTGTATAAATTAATTCTGTAGTTCCTACAATGTGACCTATTTTTTATTATTTCTGTTGTTTAGTGCGGCAGTATAGTTGTATTTGTTTACCATGTTTATATGATATATACCAGCATACAAATAACAAAGTCGTTCGGCCATGCCGAAACATAAAGTCTAGTGATTCTAACTATGTTATGTTTTAATTTCAGTCAGTTATGTGTACGTATCCTAACTTTATTTACAAATGTGTATATTGTCTAAAGCATTTTATGTTACTACAATTATTTTTTTGGATTATATAACACTTTTGTACCAAATAGTATTAAATATTCTATGAGATGTCTTGAAACACACCATGTTTGTAACTCTAGTGCATGCCGCTAACAAAAAATAAATTGCTGTTTAGTTTAATATTTTATTGCTTATATATACATGGACATTTACGACACAGTAAATAGTGCAAAAGGGCTGTAAAGATTGTTTCATATTTATTAACAAATCATTTATAAAACGTAATAAGCCAACGTGAGGTGATTCTGGTTTTCATATTTACTGTTTTCTTTTGCTGTATTTGCATGTTCAGTCAAATACTATATATTTCATTTAAAAAATAAAACTTGTAATTGAGAACATGACTTGTATAACAAACCTAAAAATAGAAAACACCCAGTTTACTTGCGTGGTCATGTAAATCAAAATAGCAATCTGCTTTCCTTCCATTAGAAAGTCTGATTTCACTGTTAGAACTGAGTAAACCTTAAACGGCAAAAATAATTAAATAACGAAGAAATAACTAGTTTTGACGCTTACTTTTCTATCAAAACAAATAATCATAACGACATTATGTTATGATGTCTATTTATAATAGAACAAGTCAAATGTGTGATGGACTTGCATAGCCGTATTAAAACGTAACTCGTATCTTCCTATCAATAACTGACGTAGAAGTGAATTTTCCTTGATGTAAGACAATGGTAGTGCACAGGTCAGCTTTCAGTTAAATTATCATTGTGTTTATTTTGAATGTTATAGAACATTAGGTATAAACTTCAAAAAATGTGTGTGGTTGTCATGGTAACTGAAGACAGCTGGCGGCGAAACTACAGATACTACTGAAGTTTTCTGTATGGGATTTTAAATTGAAATGAAATGACTTGTACAAGACAATAATAACGAAAAAATGTAATAATAAAATAACATTGAAATCATGGTGGGAATATAATTTCACCTCAACATTTTCAAAGAAGAAAAACAATCGTGTAGTCTGAGTATTTAAACCCAGTCGTCTGTAGTGGAGTTTATATACTTCATTGTGTCTGAAAGAGCGGATACTTAAACACTGACTGACTGGAGAGACCAGTGCGAAACAACTACGTCATTCCTAATATGGTTCTAATCTAAATAAGGTAAAGTAAATCCAGCATGATTTCAACATCCAGAAAAACGCGGCACCATTTACTTTGTAATGTTAAGCTTTATTAATTTTGACATTACTTTTATAAGTAAAACAAATAATTTGGACCAGTAATATAGAACAGCGTAGCCATATTTTAAAAAATATCTTTGTATACTTTTTTAAGAACAAACATCATTGTTAAAATTTAATGTAAGTCTATAGATTATTTCATGAAGAAGGTCCTTTCTTGAGTACAGCTTTAGTTAAGAAAATTAAAAATATAGTTCATAAATATGAGCTTACATCAACTCCTGCACCTTTAAAACTTTGACAGATAGTACTGATCTTTTTGTATGCATATATGACAAGGCTGTTGTAGTTTTCATTTCATCTACTATCTTATCTACTGTTAAAATTGGTACGCATTCAAATTCTTGAAGTCTGATGAATTTTTGAACAAGACGTTTCACATAGTCTTCCTCACTGTCCTCAAAATCTGAGTCTTCCAACTCAACTGTCTCAACTCCGTCATTGTTTGACTGTTTGTTTTGTTTCTTGATATAGACAAACACACGGTGCACAATCACGTGGTCTATGACGTCATGCTGTAGGTATCGCGCCAAGCATTTTTTGTCAACAAAGCGTCGATTCGAGAAAAATCGTCGTAAGTATTTTGTTACGAAGTTTTGTAAAATGTCTTTAGTATGTTGCAAGTCCGTTTATAAATGCGTACCTCCGATCACACAGCATCTGTCCGTGTTTGCTTTAGTTTGGCTGGAAAACGGGACAAACTGACCAAAATCTCAAGATCGCTCTTGTTATCGCTCCAAGCTGATTCAAGAACCGCATTAAAACCAGCTTTCTCTTGCTGAATTTTCCAGATGGCCGTTTTTGTTTGTTACTTTTTGTCTCAAAACAGCCGCTGATAGATTATTTTTCACGTTAAAAGTGTTATTTTCAAGTAAACCCAAAGATAAAAAAGTATGCTATTTCGGCAAGTTCTGAAAGATAATTGATATCGCAACAAGCTTAAAATGTATGCTCTAGCACGTAGTTCTAAAAGATAAATGCTATCGCAACAAACTGAAGCATTTATGTGCGACGACGGCTTGAAAGGTTTGAGCGTGATTTTCAGGATAAACAACGGCTTTGAAGCAAAATAAATCTGTTTATATGTTAATGTAGAGCGGTAAATTCGCGGGGCTATTATTATCATATTACAAGATTAAAGGTTAGTCGTCAAAGAAGACTAATAAAACATATACAGTTCTTATGTTTGTAATTTGTTCTGTGATTTACAACGATTTGATTAATGCCAGTATTTCATAGTTCAAAGTATGTTTTGTTGCAGTAGTCATTAAATACAGTCACAATTGGCCGGACGTCAACAATCCGTCTAATACAGCGCCCACTCACATGCACGCTTGAACACACACACGCTTGAAAAATCGCCCATGCCCTTGCACTGCTTCCCAAAATGGCCTTTAGATCTTTTACGATCTGCATTAGATCTTTTACGTGAGGTAAAAAAAAGCTTCTATTTGCCACCAGGCTGAGTAAAATAAATTTCAACCAATGAATTCCATCATATACACAATACACTTTAGGACATTTCCGTTACAAAAATATACACCCGGAAATAAACGTTTATAAGCATATCATTTTAGGCCATGAGTGCAGTTTATTTCGTTTATTTCCGGGTGTATATTTTTGTAACGGAAATGTCCTTAAGTGTATTGTGTATATGATGGAATTCATTGGTTGAAATTTACTTTACTCAGCCTTCTTTAACAAACAAACAAATTGACGTCATACTTCTTGTAATGCAAAATCAGAATTACGGGATTAAGAAGTATTAACGTAGTCTTTCTATTTTCAGAAAAGAAAACGTACTGTTGATATATTAAGCCTTGTTCACTTTATTTACAGATAAACATTGGGTCTTTAAGAAAAACAAGCTAAAGCGATCAATAGCTAAACAATTCTGGCATTATTTTGCAAAGTAAATATATAATGAATGTTCAGAAACAAATTCATTCCACTTTTTCAGTAGCTAAAATATAGTGGATATATTACACACCTTTAAAATTGTAGGAATTGTAATACAGAGAAAATAGTTTGCAATTGATACAACTATGCTTCGACATGTGGAGCAGTTACTGGAAGAAATTATTTTGAAGTTTCGAAATATAAAATTTTAATATCGTATGTTACATTCACATTCATTGGCAAAACTGGTGTAAGCGTCTGATTTTATCCGAAATCCATCATTACAGAAATAATATACATATTTTAGATACTATAAACACATCTTTAAAGTTTACAAAATTAATGTAAAAGTTCTTTTAACACATCATGAACTATTGTTTCAGAAATAACAGGATTTCTTACTTTCAATGTAGAGACAAGGTATATGTAAAAACCAAATATTCATAGGAACGAATTTTCGGGAAATGATACATTATTTTACAATCATATGATAAGTGTGAGTTTTATCTTGTTTACGTATGATTATACATGAACATGAAGTTACATGTCTTTAAAACTAATAAAAATGAAGCTGAAAGTTCTGGAATATGTTAGTTGTAAAATATTACAAATGTTTAAACGAACTGACTCAGGAAAAGTCCAATCTACATCATGATACATAGCCTTAAAGGCTTACGAGAGTTAACTGTGTAATAACTAAAATTTCCAATATACAAAATGTCTTCAAACTTGGTCTATTGACTCATGACAATGTCTAAAATAGAATTTTGAAAGAAACGCCCTATGTCAGCAGCCTTGAATTTTTAATCGAAAGGCAGTCAAGTAACACGCAAACATGTTGTGTATCATCAGTTTCGAGTCCAGTTCTAACGCTCAGAGGGATCATAGTTTGCTTTCATTCTGCCTTGCACTGCTGTCCCATCGAACACAAAGGGGTCCCACTTAACAGCATTCCTGTCTAGGCTCACTTTAGCTACCTTTTTCATGCACAAGACCCTAGTTCTCTCTGAGCGATCAAAGTCGTGGTCCCTGTAACAAGCAAAAAGACAAAAACTGGTAAAGTCTTATAAATTTTAAAATGACTTATCATAAATGCAGATGTGACATGTCTTGTGCTTGCTATAACATGTCGCCACGTATTTAATCCCAAAACAAATGAATACATACATGTACTGCTTAAATTACTGCGTTGCCAAGGGCGTTGATAGTTTTGTTTTACTCATAGTTCGTTATGAACTGACTCAAATCGAATGTTGGTTTCTTTTGTCTTTTTTTTTCTACGGATCTCTTCAGAGTTTATTCAATTATTTTGTAACACGAAGGCGTTTCCTATTAAGTTTGTTTGTTTTGCCGATGTAAAGGTTATTTCAGTGAGTTTACAAACTAGAATTTCCCATATTATTATCATTATTATTATTATTATTATTATTATTATTGAATATAATTTATTACCTGTCTTCCAATGTACAACGCTTATTAGTGGGCACACGTTGTATGGATCTGACATCTGCTTGTTGCTTTGTCCACCAGATTGCAAACAGCCTTCCGGCTAGTTCGATAGTAAAAGGACCTGTAAAATGTTTAATCCAATGTCATATTTTCTCAAAATAAAAGTATCAAATATTTCATATGGCATTTGCATTATCATTTGACCAGTTTCGGTTTAGGTAAAAGAGTGATATGCGTTGATTTACGTATGAATACTGATGGGAAAACTGACTTAAAATAAGAATATCATTTCAGCTTGTTGCGATATCATTTATCTTTCAGAACTTGCCGAAATAGCATACATTTTTTATCTTTGATTTTACCTGAAAATAACACCTTTAAGGTGAAAAATAATCTATCAGCGGCTGTTTTGAGACAAAAAGTAACAAACAAAAACGGCCATCTGGAGAATTCAGCAAGAGAAAGCTGGTTTCAATGCGGTTCTTGAATCAGCTTGGGGCGATAGCTAGAGCAATTTTGAGATTTTGGTCAGTTTGTCCCGTTTTCCAGCCAAACTAAAGCAAACACGGACAGATGCTGTGTGATCGGAGGTACGTATTTATAAACGGACTTGCAACATACTAAAGACATTTTACAAACTTCGTAACAAAATACTTACGCCGAATTTTCTTCTTGATTCGACGCTTTGTTGACAAAAATTGATTGGCGCGATACCTACGGCGTGACATCATAGACCACGTGATTGTGCACCGTGAAACAGTATCTGCATAATCTGGTATACTCTGGCTATGTGAAATATCTTGGTGACACCGAGTTACACGGGAAGTAAAAGAACTGTACTCTCGTGAACAGCCCTGAACTTGGCATGATACTTTACATCCACTCCTCACATGCACCATTCAAGTGAGTAAATAAATCAAGAACTGAAGTAAACCATTGTTCACATAAGGTGCATTTTCTAGCAGTGGGACACAAAGTTAAAGTGGACAGCTGTTTATCCCACAGGTGATGAAAAAGCTTGGATCGCTTTTATGTGAAAAAGCAATGTGATGTAAATATAGCTTCACACTGCCCGTGTGCTTGTCACAAAAGTTACATACTATTACTGGTAGTAGTCTACTAATCCAAAATGTTAAGCAAATGACTGCACTAAGAACATATTTATTCGTTGAAACCATACCTTACAATGCGAACACCACCGAACGTTGTGTAAAATATGAGCGTCTCGCAGGGCCGAACGTTTTGTAAAGGAGGCAGTAAACAGTTTTCTGAACTTCTCGGCCTAGAGTCGCCTACCCAACTTTCAAAACCTCACACAAAAGTCTGTAACCACACGCCTGAAATAAAGATATTGCAACATTAACATCACTGTATGTCTATCGTTACGAACCATCTGCAATACATCTCTAATATCTAGTTTTCTGTTTATAAGACCTGAATTTTGTGCTCTCCCGGTCGCGGAAACTGATGACGAAAAAAACTAAATTGCCAATTTTCAAATCGCTGTAGAAAATTCCCTGCAAATGATAGCCCCAACTGCTACACTGTTCCATACTCCGGTAACACTGTAAAATCTGAAAATAAGCTCAAATATATGTGCCATCCGTACCGTTTTTTCACTATTCCAGTTTTCCTGAGGCTCCTGCTAAAATGACAACCCCACTTTAAGCTAGCTCAGAGGAAGCATGTATACGCACATGCAACTCGTTACGTCATACTATCAAGATCAAGGCTATTCAACTGATTTTCTTTAGATAAGTGAAACTCAATTCTAGCCGCTGAAACTTCAATTCTAACAATTATTATTATTTTAAACTTCAAATATCCACTTAAATCCGTAAATTGCCTCTTATTTGTAAATGGCCAGTTCGACACTAACAGCTCAAAACTGTTTACTGCCTCCAAAATATATGAGCGTCGCGCAGACGCAGATTATTTTTACATATTTACACGTCCATGTTAGATTTACGCCGCATTTCGTGTAACGGTTAACGGAAAATTAACACGTACGATAGATAAGTTACACACTAGTTAGTGTAGAACATCTTTACACCAGCAGGAGTGCAAACAATGTTTAACAATTAAGAAAGCCTACACTACGCATTTTTCAAAGTGTTACTAAACACAACATAGAAAACAAAGACAACGCTGGTGTAAAATCATTCTTTGATATACCTAAATTTTACCTGAAGTGTATTTTTACCTTGAAATTGGCGTAGCTTCGTTGCTGACACCAATTCTGGTGTCAAAGTGACACTTATTACAAGGAAATGTTACGCATTTGTTTTTACAGAAGTTTACATACGTTCTGCAATTTGTATAAGATCAATTTATATTTTTACATGTAAAGATTGGAAAGATCCCTTTAAAAATGTGAGAGATGTTAATCAGACAAGATTTCAGTAGTGTTTTGCACACTGTAAAATTTCAAACGGACATAAGTCATAAACAAGACGTGGTACAATATACGCAAGTTCACATCACAGTGAGGCTTTTATTAAGGGAAAGGCAACTGCCTGGGTATATGGGGTAACCTAAGACGTACTTCTTGTTAAAATTGACGATTGGTACAATTTTCTTCATTTCTTTTCCTATTACGTTTTGCAGTCCTAATAAGCTCTTTGATACGTGTTGTAATATAGGTTTATGTACCTTCTAAGCATGATAAAAAGAAACGTGACCTTTAATATTTTAGCGAATAGATATTCATGAGGCGTGGTACGTCACATGAAGCAACAAAACAAATAGCTTGGAGTCTTCATATGTGTTTAAACATTATCAGAAATGTGTTTGCATTTCCTTTCCGAAAACAGAAAACCTACCTTTTTCTAGCCTGTTAAACAGAGATCCAGTTAAGTTTATGCATCATTAAAGATATTTAAGCTTAAATATGCATACAGAATGAATACAAATTTTTCCTCATTAAACATTTGTTATTCTTGGCGAATGTAAGACTAGCTCAAAGGTCAGGGTCATGAAAAGTGCAAAATTCTTCAGGCTTTTAAGTATCGGCTACAATAGAACTCTATTATAAAAAGACATTGGGTGAACCTCAAAGGCCGAGACTATATAACAATATTTCGTCCAAATACGGAGAGATTTTTACGACAACCACACCAATCAATTTACTACTGGGCATTCCGTTAATTTTACATATAATAACTTATACATGTGAAACTGTTCGGAACAATGTTGTCTTTGCTGCAAATACGTGGTTGTCTGTAATAATTTGCAAATAGTTCAACACAAAGGAGATGAAACCTTTCATTTTGTTTGATCAAAGGGTGAAAAGGTAAAATTTAAATCTTTCAGAAGTTTAGCCAATATCTACATTTTTTGATTTTTTAAAATGTCGTTAAAATTGTGATTTTCCTATAGACTTTCATTATAAACAGTACCTTTAGGAATATCCACCCGAAGCGAAATACGCATTCAAACTACATAAAAGGACAATAAAGAAGGTAAAATGTTTCATATGTAACGTGGGTTAGCGACGATTTAGATGGAAAATTGCTTTCCAGTCATATCCACGATATGTGGAATATTTCTCTTCAAGTATCCATTCTATGCTGATACTGCTAATGTCACAAGGTGAGATAAATGTGCAGCCAGACCGGAACTCGAACCTGGGGCCTCGGAATACCGTTCCGATGCTCCACAGACTGAGCTATCCGGCCGCCTACACATTTTCTCTCATTTTGATATTCAGATAAATGTGCAGCCAGACCGGAACTCATAATTGGGGACTCGGAATACCGTTCCGATGCTCCACAGACTGAGCTACCCGGCCGCCTACACATTTTCTCTCATTTTGATATTCAAGTCATATACCGTGACACTACAACATTACAAATTTAAGTTTATCACCAAGCACTGAAAACTATACGGGATATTAGCCGCAACAAGGAATCGAACCCGGATCAGTATCGTTGTAGTCCCACCTGCTAACCACTTCGTCAATGACCCCCTTGAAATGAATCAGTTACTCCCATATTTGCACTCTTCACTTCACTAGACCAGGACGTTATGTTTAACAATGTTTAACAATAGGTAAGTGTTTTCTTCCTTAAACTTGTAATAGCAGTCCAAGGACATGAATAAAGTAATCATATACCAACAGGAAAATATTTAAATTTTGTAAATGTGAAGGAAATCTATTTCCTCAATCAGGAAGTCAAGTAGCACTTATATTACTGTATTTAAATAGATGCCGTTGCATATTTGTCACTTTAATATGCAGTGAATATGCAGTGAATAGTGCAAACATGGGAGAAAGTTATTTTGTTTTGGGCTTTGGCTTTTGTTTGCTTATTCAGTTAAATACAGGTAAGGAATCTTTAAAAAAATCTTATTCATTTTAAGGTACTTAAATATTTTGATCCGCTTGAAAATAGAATTAATAATATATTTAATGCATTCTTTTATGAGTATTATGTTGTTATAAAGAAAAACTTAATAAGAAGTTACATTTCTAGTACATTAAAGTTTTCACAGTTATAATGATTTTCCGGTTATAAAGAACACTTCCAAATGTCCCGACTTTCCTCTTTTTATTATTACTAAAATAAAATTGTTACAGTGAATTATCGGATATAAGGAAAACATTTCTAATCCACAACTCTATATTAAAATACCATCGTTTATAGCGAACACCAAACATTCATAATCAGAAACTTGTATAGTGATTTAACATCACCATCGTTTTTCTTATATGTGCTTATTAATGTTCGATATAGTTTTGGACCAAACAATGTATGGTGACAAACAATTATAAATTATAACAATCTACGTGAAAAAAAAAAAACAATTATGTGAGACAAATCACGTTTGCGCTGTAAGCAACATGTCCTATTTTAAAAGCTTTTACCAGAGGTTACTGTACTATTTATACTAATAATTTCTAAAATACTGATTTGGCGATAAGCATTATTCGTATTGTAACTCGTCGCGTCTTCCGACAGTGCACACTAAAGAAGCTTTCTGGTCAGTCCTTGCAGGTCTTCCAGCAGCTGTACAAAACAAATATTTTCGAAAACAGAATTTTCCAATCAGAACGCGTATAATAGGGTTATTACAACAGTAGCTCGATCTGGGATGCTGTATTCGGCTCGAGTGGATTTTGCCAGATAGGATCTCACGAGGCGCGTAATCCACTCGAGCCGAATACAGCATCCCAGATCAAGCTACTGTTGTAATGACCCTTTTATTATATACATCCACCTTTTTGTTTTCTTATTTGTAATCGAACGAAATTTTGATTGTTTGTTGATGTTAAAATGAAATGAATGGTGGCTTTATGTGCGCTATTTATATAACTGTGTCAGGTCACGCATATTCAATGAAAGTTGTCCGTCAACAAACAATACAAAAGGTACAATACAGAATTTTTTTCTGTCTGTTCATATTTACTTGTGAAATACAGTCCGAATTTTTGACAGAATTTATATAGGTATATAATAAAGTAATTTATAATTCACATTTCGGCCTGGGTGGTTCCAATACTCCCGCTTTCATAGCTTTGGGTATTGTTTAATCACCCCTTGGATATGGTGCCTGCTTTTTAATTTTGTCTTTTGGCAGTTTCTGTGATATGCAGGTTCATAACCACAGATCCCCTTTCTAAATTCTAGTTTGTTTAGTTCTGCTCATTGTTTTCTCGTTTAGGGCAAACCCATTATTTTAATTGGGGACCATACGCCGCTTTTCATGGAATTACACACTAGTGTAGCATTGAAGGTTCCATGTGCACCGCCGTATGAAAACATCTGCGGATGTCTCTAAACTGTTTTTGTACTTTTAACATGTGTAAATGTTGAGTTCTGCTCAACCCGGGGCTAGAGGGCGTGGACGGTAGCATGCATTTCCACTACCGTCCATGAACAGGCTCAGTCAAAACCGAGCCTGCAACATTTTCGTTTTTGTTGTGTTGAGCAACCTGTGGAGTTTCCACTTTTTCTATTCTATCATCTCATTCAATACAAAAACATTTCAGTTCCATATCACATCATTTTTCACAATTGAAATATTCACATTTGTATAATATGATATATTTGGAAAGAAATAAGCGAATTATCATTATAGGTCAACTGTTACCAGAAGAGGAACTTCGGAATGAGACCTCTTGTACACTTGATGTAAATATAAGTTGTAGCAACAATGAGATTATTGCGGTACATTCCCTGTACTTCTTCTATGATTCGGACTGTACCAATACGTGTTGTACATACAACAGCAGTCATTCAAGTATCGGCGCAGACGAAAACGATATACAGGAAATTCGTCGCCTATGCTCTGGTAGAGAATCATGCAGTCCTGCGCTTGACGGAAAGCGAAATTTTGGACTGTTGAATGTACAGACGCCTTCCTACGTTATGGTACAATATTTCTGTATTCCTGGTAAGTAACATTTTAATAATTTTAGTTAATTAGATTACCATCAATGAACCATCCCAGACAATCCTGTATAGTTACCTTTTCTTCAGCATTAAGTGATTCATATGACATCAATTTGCGATATAAGTATTGGTGATTCAACGATATAACAGACGCTACTTAGCGATGGTCGTGCATGAAGGGAATCACTTCTGCTAGGCTATATTTAATGCGCATTACACAAAACCGGTGTTATGATATATATCAGTTTAGAGGTTAAGTGTTTTGATATAAAATCAATATTCATTGTGAAACTATACTTCCTTAATTGTGTGATAAACATGAGTCCTGTATAGGTTGTGAAAAGTTAAGCAATTTCATCTCAAATAAAATTATTATTGATTTGCGACCTATAAATTTTAACCGGAACAGGCATTTGCGGAAAACAAATGTATCACTGCACATTGTGCATCGATTCACGAAATTCTCATGTGAAATTGTTTTGTGTTGAATGGACATTTCTTGTATTACCTGTTCCCAAAAGCCAACAATAGTATAAACTGCAAAATAAATTTTCAAAGAAACTAAAATATACTGTTTGACTTGAAATTTAAGACAACCTTATTCTCATAGTGCATGTTTCTGAAGGACTCCTGGGGTTTAAAATTATTAGAATATCTTGATAAGTTTTTAATTCATGATTGTAAAACAAAGGGTTTCAATATTATTGTAATTTTCAGTCACATTTGACACCAAAATTTATCAACATTCAATTTTACCTTGACTTTCGTTTGGTGTTTTATAACTGTCAGGATATTTACAATGCAGCACCTAAAACATAAAGCAAACATTTCAAAGTTGGCCAAGTATATTAATTACAGTATCTCAAAATGTCAAAAATATCCTACTACCAACCATTGAGACTATAAAAATGATATATGAGCCGTGCCATGAGAAAACCAACATAGTGGCTTTACAACCAACATGGATCCAGCCCAGCCTGCGCATCCGCGCAGTCTGGTCAGGATCCATGCTGTTCGCTAACAGTTTCTCTAATTGCAATAGGGTTTGAAAGCAAACAGCATGAATCCTGACCAGACTGCGCAAAAGCGCAGGCCGGTCTGGATCCATGCTGGTCGCAAAGCCACTATGTTGGTTTTCTCATGGCACGGCTCATATGATTTTCTGGATCATACAAAATAAAGCCTAAAAACGTGTAACGGATATGGTAGGCATCACAATAGATAGCTGAAAGCATTGTTGTTGGCTTTTTATTTCCTGTCGAAGTGTCTGGTTATGATTAAACAATGGAAGAAACAGGCAAAAGAGGGGACACAATACAGTTTCTCTTTTCTCACACTTATAGTTAAGGAAAAAGACGTTTGCAGATTTCATTACTTCTCATGAACAGGCTCAAACAAATCGAGTCTGTTTTTATGTTGCTTGGTTACGTTCTTCGCTTCCAAAGGATATTTACACATTTTTATCATTAATGCCAAACGTTTGAACAGCTGTCAAGTTCAAAAATCATTAATTCAAGCAATGCTTTCTAACAAACACAGGCAAAATTTGAAATACATATGTCCTGGATATTGTTCAACAAGTACTGCGGACATAAAACAAAGAACCGGCAGTCGTAACCACACGAACCATACTCAAAAGATCTAAGTTCATATTATTTCGTCCTGTTTCCGCGACTGATCATTTTCTGTTGAACATTATACATAAAAAGCACAAACATATATAAACCAAGCATCTTCCGCGCATATTTTAGGCGACTTCAGAGTATACCGGTGGATGATTATACTTCGGTTTTTCGGGTCCAGATATATTAGTTATGTTCAGTCTTTGAAGGGCATACTTTAATAACGTTCTTCCATTATAAGGAAAATTTGAATGTTTTTTTCTCTAAAATATTGAAGTTACTTAGCTATTACTTTGTTTGTTCTCCAACGAATGTATAATATTTTGGCAGAGAATATAGCGTACATGTAAAACTCGAAAGAAATTGTATTTTATTATGTTTGTTTATAATCCACATTTTACATTAACTGGTATACTCAACTGGTAGGATGACAAACGTTCAGTTGTCGAGTTTTCAATGAATGTATTTAATCTACTTTGGTATATTTTCTTTCAATATTTCATATTTTAATGAGGCAAGCCTGTTTCCCTATTATTATGCAATTAAGCATGATACTTGATAGGTGGAAACTGGATTTGGAACTTATAATGTTAAAACTTGGCATAATGCATCAGCATTTTGAGACAAATTGAATTGTGTATTTATTTTTGATATACATATATATGTACTGAATTTAAATTTTTTCTCATCACGACGTCTCCCGTAAATGGTAAAATATTGCTAACAAATCAGTTCTTGTAGATTGTGAAGATAAATACAACATTTCAAACGGATACATTAGTTCACGAGATGTTAACAACACTGGTAAGGGATCATTGGCAGATGTTAGTTGTGACGCAGGATATGAAACCAACAAAACTTACGTCAGCTGTCTGGAAACAGGACATTGGGAAAATGCTACGTGTTCCCCAAAAGGTACACTGGGTTTCCAACATGCCGAATGTTATTTTTATCAAAAAATATTTCTTAATTATTTCAAACAAGACATTTATGTATACATGCTCAGACCAAGAAACGTATTAGCTTCGTGATAGCAAATTAATGCATATATAACTTAGTAAAGAATACAAGCATGCTACGTGTTAAATTTTTATACATAAATGGTTAACATTTTTACTGGTATCAATGGGTAATTTGATTAACATACTTTTGTGACAATGAATTCATAAAATCTGAATGATATTCATATTTCGTTTATAAAGTAAATGTTGTTACAGACTGTGGTAATCTTCCTGAGATAAGGAATGGTGAATATACATTGAAAGACCCTCAGAATACAACGTATGGCGCTTTAGCAACAGTAAACTGTTCAAAAGGGTTTGAAGCTAAAAGTAGTAGCATCAGCTGCTTGGAATCAGGACAATGGTCTCGTGTGTCATGCACTTCTAAAGGTGATGCAGTTTAGTATAATCGGTTTGTAATAGATATGAACATTAAGTCTGAGTAACAAAACAAACGAATTTATTTAAAATATGAGTATCAATGTGTAAATTCCCCATGTGTTTCAGTGAAATGGCTCGTTCGATGTTTCAGACCATTGTGCAAAATGTACGTTTACATTTTCAATCCCAGAAATACCATTTATAGCTTGTATATAGCATTTATCTAAAAGTAAGAAGAGAATGAAAGGATCATTTAATATTTTCCTGTACTATACGTGATATATTTGAAAGTGTGTTCATTCAGAATACATAAAAAACTCATATCGAGGGCTTAGAGCAAAACTGGTCTATCTGTATATAAAAATATAAGCAGATAGACCAGTTTCGCTCTAAGCCCTCGATATGCTTTTGGCATTTGTCCAATTATATATCCGTATTGAATACAAATGTTAGATAACATAATAGTATATGATATGTATGATAAAACGAGGTTCTCTATAGTCTTGAAATGTTCATATACTTGGAAAGAAATAAGCGAATTATCATTATAGGTCAACTGTTACCAGAAGAGGAACTTAGGAATGAGACCTCTTGTACACTTGATGTGAACATAAGTTGTAGCAACAACGAGATTATTGCGGTGCATTCCCTGTACTTCTTCTATGATTCGGACTGTACCAATAGGTGTTGTACATACAACAGTAGTCATTCAAGTATCGGAGGAGATGAAAACGATATACAGGAAATTCGTCGCCTATGCTCTGGTAGAGAATCATGCAGTCATGCGCTTGACGGAAAGCGTGATTTTGGATCGTTGAATGTACAGACGCCTTCGTACGTTATGGTACAATATTTCTGTATTCCTGGTAAGTAACATTTTAATAATTTTAGTTAATTAGATTACCATAAATGAACCATCCCAGACAATCCTGTATAGTTACCTTTTCTTCAGCATTAAGTGATTCATATGACATCAATTTGCTATATAAGTACTGGTGATTCAACGATATAACAGACGCTACTTAGCGATGGTCGTGCATGAAGGGAATCACTTCTGCTAGGCTATATTTAATGCGCATTACACAAAACCGGTGTTATGATATATTATCAGTTTAGAGGTTAAGTGTTTTGATATAAATTCAATATTCATTGTGAAACTATACTTCCTTAATTGTGTAATAAACATAAGTCCTGTATAGGTTGTGAAAAGTTGAACAATTTCATCTCAAATGGAAATATAATTAATTTGCGACCTGCAAATTTTAACCGGAACAAGCATCTGCGGAAAACAAATGTATCACTGCACAAGTTGCATCGCACGTGAAATTATTTCGTGTTAGATGGACATTTCTTGTATTATCTGTTCCCAAAAGCCAACAATACTAGCAACTGTAAAATAAATTTTCATAAAATATGAAATATACTGTTTGACTTGAAATTTAAGACAACCTTATTCTTGTTACATCTTTCTGAAGAACTTCTTGGGTTTTAAATTATTAGAATATCTTGATTAGTTTTGAATTCATAGTAAAAGAAGAGGTTTCAATAGGGTATTTTTTCTATTGTTATTTTCAGTCACACTGGACACCTAAATGTATCAACATTCAATTTTACCTTGACTTTTTGTTTGATTGTTTTATAACTGTCAGGATAATTACAATGTAGCATCTAAACATAAAGCAAACTTGCTGGCCCAATATATTACTTACAATATCTCAAAATGTCACAACTATCCTACTACCAGCCCTTGAGACCTATATTAAAATGATATATAATATTCTGGATCTAACAAAATTAGGCCGAAATTCAAAAAACAAAAAACAAAAAACAAAACAACATTTAACGGATATGGTAGGCCACACAATAGATAGCTGAAAGCATTGTTGTTTGGCTTTCTATTTCCTGTCGAAGTGCGGTGTTGTGATTAAACAATGGAAGAAATAGGCAAAAGAGGGGACACATCGATTACTGTTTCTCTTTTCTCACACTTATAGTTAAGGAAAAAACCTTGTACAGATTTCATTACCTCTCATGAGCAGCCTCAATCATACCGTGTCTGTTTTTATCTCGCTTAGTCGCACTTTTTGTTTCCAAAGGATCTTTAGACATTTTCATTTATGATGCCTAACGTTTTAACAGCTGTCATGCTCAATGCCTATCAATTCAAGCAATGCTTTCTATCAAACACAGGCAAAATGTAAAATACATATATCCTTGATATTGTTAAACAAGTACTGCGGACATAAAACAAAGAACCGGCAGTCGTAACCACATAAACCATCTCACCGCACTTACGTTCATATGATTTCGTCCTGTTTCCGTGACTGATCATTTTCTGTTGAACATTATACATAAAAAACACATACATATATAAGCCATGCATCTTCCGCACATATTTCAGGCAACTTCAGATTATACCGGTGGATAATTATGCTTCGTTCTTCCGGGTCCAGATATATTAGTTATGTTTTCAACATTCATGTCAGCCTTTGTAGGGCATAATTTAATAACGTTCTTCCATAATAAAGAAAATTTGAATGGTTTCTTTTCTTAGATATTGAAGTTACTTAGCTATTACTTTGTTTGTTCTATACGAATATATAATAATTTGGCAGACAGAAAATATAGCGTACATGTAAAACTCAAAAGAAACTTTAATTTACTATGATTGTTTATAATCCATATTTTACATTTTGTTTTTTACAGGGTCAAGGGTGAATACAATTTGCTCTAATGAAGAGGTAGTGTCGCAGGGGAGACTACCATTGTATCTGACAAACGAGAATTATCCTTCCGTTACAACCGGAGATAGCACATGCTCTTGTTCTTTGGAAATAAACTCATGCTCTTCTAATATACAGCTTCACCTATTAGATATAGACCTATACTTAGATACGAATACATGCGAACAGAGTCTCGAATTTGTAAACAACAGGGATGGTGTGTCAGAGAAAATCAACTGTGAAAGTTACCATAACAACAATATTACTTCTATGAACATAAATTCCCACTACGTCAGAATAAATTTTCTTGATAACTCAACACAAAACCAGGAAGGTTACTTTCTTCTTGGATTTGAAGGTACATTTATCAAAATTTTGCACAAAAGGTAAAGTCTGTTTTAGGTTAACAAGTAAACATGCTATGACTTTAGTACTTTAGCGAAGCATTGTTCTTAACCATGATTAAGTAATTTAATATACTCTATTGGGGCGTAATTGTCATTGTCATGATTGAATTTGTAGATAATCTTGTGAGATTTTTTTTTATATCTGGTTATATATATTTTAATATTTGACCAAACCCCGCCCCCACCTCGCAAAAAAAAAAAAACAATACAAAGAAACATAGTTCTTTTATTGGTTATGATTAAATAGATCTGCCCATTTTATTCATAATGACGTTTTTAACATTTTAGCGACTGGTGAAAATACTACCTTCAGTATCAGTTGTCCATACAAGCAGGAGTCGATTTGTCTTGGTATTGACCAGTATTCCTTCTCTACTGGACCCATTCGAGATAACATTTAATAATTTTTATAATTTTCTTTCCCTATAACCTCTCAGTAATAGAAAGAAAAGAGATTGTTTTCAGGTTTTCTTTGTTATTAAAAAGGAGTAAAATCAACTGGTAGGATGACAAACGTTCAATTGTCGGGTTTTCAATGAATATATTTAAACTACTTTGATATATTTTCTTTCAATATTTCTTATTTTAATGAGGCAAACCTGTTTCCCTATTATTATGCATTTAAGTATGATACTTGATATGTGGAAACTGGATTTGGAACTTATAATGTTAAAACCTGGCATAATGCATCAGCATTTTGAGACAAATTGAATTGTGTATTTATTTTTGATATACATATATATGTATTGAATTTAAATTATTTCTCATCACGACAAGTATAATAGTAATTTTTTTCTGGACTTCTCCCGTAAATGGTAAAATATTACTAACAAATCAGTTCTTGTAGATTGTGAAGATAAATACAATATTTCAAACGGATACCTTAGTCCACGAGATGTTAACAACACTGGTAAGGGATCATTGGCAGATGTTAGTTGTGACGCAGGATATGAAACCAACAAAACTTACGTCAGCTGTCTGGAAACAGGGCATTGGGAAAATGCTACGTGTTCCCCAAAAGGTACACTGGGTTTCCAACATGCCGAATGTTATTTTTATCAAACAATATCTCTTAATTATTTCAAACAAGACATTTATGTATACATGCTCAGACCAAGAAACGTATTAGCTTCATAATAGCAAATTAATGCATATATAACTTAGTAAAGAATATAAGCATGCTACGTGTTTAATTTTTATACATAAATGGTTAACATTTTAACTGGTATCAATGGGTAATTTGATTAACATACTTTTGTGACAATGAATTCATAAAATCTGAATGATATTCATATTTCGTTTAAAAACTAAATGTTGTTACAGACTGTGGTAATCTTCCTGAGATAAGGAACGGTGAATATACATTGAAAGACCCTCAGAATACAACGTATGCCGCTTTAGCAACAGTAAACTGTTCAAAAGGGTTCGAAGCAAAAAGTAGTAGCATCAGCTGCTTGGAATCAGGACAATGGTCTCGTGTGTCATGTACTTCTAAAGGTGATGCAGTTTAGTATAATCGGTTTGTAATTGATATGAACATTTAGTATGAGTAACAAAACAAACGAATTTATTAAAAATATGAGCATCAATGTGTAAATTCCACATGTGTTTCAGTGAAATGTCTCGTTCGATGTACAAAATTGTACAAAATGTGCATTTACATTTTCAATCCTATAAATACCAATTATAGGTTGCATATAGCATTTGTCTAAACGTAAGAAGAGAATAAAAGGATCATTTTTATATTTTCCTGAACTATACGTGATATATTTGGAAATGTGTTCATTCAGAATACATAAAAACTCGTATGCTTTTGGCATTCGTCCATTGAATAAAAATGTACGATAACATAATAGTATATTATATATATGATAATACGAGGTTCTCTATAGTCTTCTTTGTTTGTTTGTTTTGGGTTTAACGCCGTTTTCAACAGTATTTCAGTTATGTAACGGCGGGCAGTTAACCTAACCAGTGTGCCTGGATTCTATACCAGTACAAACCTGTTCTCCGCAAGTAACTGCCAACTTCCCCACATGAATCAGAGGTGGAGGACTAATGATTTCAGACACAATGTCGTTTATCAAATAGTCACGGAGAACACACGCCCCGCCCGAGGATTGAACTCGCGACCCCTCGATTCGTAGACCGACGCTCTACCTACTGAGCTAAGCGGGCGGGTTCCTATAGTCTTCTACCTTTCATAATCATCATTGTACTTTACAACAGTTAAATACCACAACATTTACATTTCATTGAACCTTAAACTTTATGTACGGCTACAATGCGTTGGCTCTTTAAATTATATATCTAAATAATGTATTTCTAAAGCACAGTTATACTGTGGATATCCTATATCTAAGACTATGGTAGTACATACCCGCATGATTATAGCGTTAGTATCTAATGCAACTTAAGTTGGCGCTGTTGCTACCGTGACGTGTAATACAGGATACAATGTATCGGTGACGTCAATAAAATATCTTCAGTCTGGAAAATGAAAAACTGCTTCGTGTAGTATTAAAGGTACGTTCTAGATGAAATGGATTAGACAATACAAGGTAAGTTCTGTGGTGTAAAAAGCAACGAAAGCTACCAAAAGGATAGTTTTTGCGCCCTATATCATATTGCAGTTAACATTTTAGAAATTTTTATTTTTATTTTCGCAGACTGTGGAAATCCACCTGTTATTGACTATGGAAGTATCAGATCAGAAGACGGAAGCACAACATACACTTCTACAGCCAGAGTTACATGTCAAGAGGGTTATAAGGCAAAGAAACAGGTGATCACTTGTAAAGAGACGGGGATGTGGGAAAGTAGTTCATGTGAACCCAAAGGTAACTCCTTTTCATGGTTGAAAGAAAGAGTTTCTACAGTCTTCTCATATGAACTCGGTTGTCTTATTTCTTATTGAGGTTTTTAAAAAAATCAACATCGTGACGTTTAATTTTCTTGAACTTAAATGAAATACTTGTTTTTGTCATAAACACAGGAAATATTATATTTAAAGTTAAACTGATACGGTGTAGGTCAAATGATGATTTTTATGGTGGATAGATGATGGAGAAAGACTACAGTTGCACCCCTGGGTGTAATTTCATGACGAGTGTGTATCTGGGTAAAAATACCGACCTTTCGTACGCAAGCGGTAAAATAAAAACAAGAGGTTTTGCGCGCTATTACCATATTGCAATTATGTATATGCCTTTAACAGTTTTATAAACATATATGATCATATTCGAAGACTGTGGAAATCAGCCTGATATTAACTTTGGAAGTATCACTTTATCAGAAGACGGAAGCACAACGTACACATCTACATCATATTACAGTTAAAATTTTAAGAAATGTGTATGGTTTTTTTACAGACTGTGGAAATCCTCCTGTTATTGACTATGGAAGTATCACTTTAGAAGACGAAAGCGCAACGTACAAATCTACAGCTAGAGTTAAATGTCAAGAGGGTTATAAGGCAAAGAAACTGGTGGTCACATGTAAAGAGACGGGGATGTGGGAAAGTAGTTCATGTGAACCCACAGGTAATTTGTTGTCGTGATAAAAGATCGAGGGTTGAACGGGTCGTTTCTTATATTATTAGGAAGGAGTTGCGATGGTTTTCTGCTGAGCACTTTTTCCATGTTTTAAATACTCACTACCTTGACGTCTCATTTTATACGCCCGTCTGAACTTGGGACACTTGTTCACCATCATATGCCGGAGTGTCAGCCACAAGAACCAGGTCCGTATGCTTGAAGTCAAGGTCATACTTAGAAATGACATTTTCTTGTATGACTGCTTGTACTTATTGTCACTAAACTTTATATGCAGATCACCCATGACACTCAAATTAGGTCAAGGTCAATATGTCAAATTTCAAGGTCACTGTGACTTCATTTACTAAAATGCATATGAAAGGTGAATGATTCCACCCATTGACTTCAAAGTTAAATGTTAGGTCACCTATTACACCCATTTGGAGGTCAAGTTCAAGAGGTAAAGTGTCAAGGCCATTGTGAATGCATACGGAATGTCAATGCTTCCACATGTTGTTACAAAACTTTATATGTAGGTTAACCATGACACCCGTTTTGAAGCTCCTTTTATACACCTGTTACGGAAAGTATTTTGTTGCTCGGTCACATAATGAGATGAGGCGTTTGGAGGAAGTTCAATGTACAAGAAACTTCGATTTGTTTAATATTCTGATTGCAAATATAGGTGTTAGTATAAAGTAATTTGATATGATGGGCGTATATTGTGATATTCTGGAACTGAAAATCGTACATCTTAATTATGATGTAGATGAAAACTGAAACACTATTCTCACACGAATGAAATTCAGGTGTACTATTCTTGTCTTCAACCAAGTCATAAACATTGGAAATGGGTTTTAATCACACTGACACAATTTTGGTCAAACGGCGATTTTCCAAATTTAAAATTGTGAAAGAAATAAACTTAGTTGCCTTTCCGGGCATTATTTCATCACGGATGGGCATCTGGGTAGAACCTATGAGCTACCTTAAGCCAGCTAGATAGCTGCCTTGCATTCTACACAAAAAGCAGTGTTTTGATCCAACATCGGTTTAAGGCAATTGTGTTGAAGTCAGTGATTTAAACCACTTGACTACGGAGGCCCATTAACATATATAAAATCTGTGCTACATATATATATATGAATATAAGAACAAAATGAGGTAAACTATTTTAACTATATCACTTAAATGCGTATAAAATTTTGCGAGATATATAATGACACTTTTAAAGAAAAAGACATTTACATTGAAATATAGCTTTTTTCAGTTGCATATTAATATACATGTACGTAGACCGGACCATAGCTTTTTTACTGCAAAGTAAGATTACATTTATATGTATAATATTCCGTCATCACAAATTCATTTTTCTTTTTTTTTTTATTTAACGTCCCCCCGACACATAATAGGCCATATGGTTACTTTCCAGCTTTAATGGTGGAGGAAGACCCAGGTGCCCCTCCGTGCATTATTTCATCACGAGCGGACACCTGGGTAGAACCACCGGCCTTCCGTAAGCGTGCTGGATGGCTTTCTCACTTGAAGAATTCAGCGCCTCGAGTGAGGCTCGAACCCACATCGATGAGGGGAAAGTGATTTGAAGTCAGCGACATTAACCACTCGGCCACGGAGGCCTCTAGATTCAAATATATTTTAGATTTCGAAACTGTTCAACATGCATTTTTTCAAATATTTTAATTTAAATAAACTTTTTTTTCAGAGAATACACACGATGAAAAACAACAAGCAGGTATGTAACATATGGAAACATTTCATCAATCCAATTTCCAATTAGAAGCAGGTTTTATGAATTCATATTCTTTTCAGGATAACGAAAAGTCAGCAATTAACATATATTTAACATTTTGATTCATTTTAAATAACTTACGAGATGCTAAGGTAGATTATAATGAGATGCTATTACTAGTATCTCACATTTCAATAATTAATGCTCGTTTTTTTTAGATTTTCTGGTGTGATCCTGTCGTATGAACACAAAATACTTAATTTAAAGAAAAAGGAAAGAAAATATGTTGCTATAAATAATATTTTTTCTAATTTCTACATGTGTTGAAGCAAAAAGGTAAAACAAATGTAGTTTGAATTTTTGATAGAAACGTTTATTAAGTAGGACTCGAGTTCTCTGAAAGCATTGTAAGATTTTTTCAGAATTATGCAAATGGTGAAGTACACAGTTCACTAATATACCAGTACTATAATATATGGATACATTGTCGAAATGACATAAGAGATACATTTGCTTTTTCTTTACAGAGGATGGCAATGCGTCTTCGACCACTCTGGTAGCCGTGCTGGTATCATTGATGGTCATAGTCATACTGATATTAGCAGTCTATGTCATTTGGAGATACAGACACAGATTGTGTAAAACAAGAAGTTTTAAAGGGGTAATCAAATATACGTTATATATTCATATGTTCATATTGCATTGAATTGAAATTATGGGGAAAAATGAGGCACCCATTTAAAGAAATGTTTGATTAATAGCTTATTTATTGACAAGGCATTCATTTTAAATTTCTTCAATTGAAACTTACTTTTCCTTCCTTTTTATTCCCATTTTTTCAGCATGAAAGCATATCATTTAAGAATGAAGAAGTTCTTCCAGAAGATCAAGGATATCAGAATTTGAATATATCCTTCGTGAATGAAGGCGGCGAGTCAAAAGATCAACAATGTCAAGATCCCAATGTATCTTTTAAAAATGAAGACATTCGTCCAGAAATTTCAGAAGTTCAGCCAAGTCAGGATTCGAATACTAATATCCAGACTGACGAAATTGTGCCAGAAAAACAACAATGTCAAGAATCGACTGTTGCTGTCAAAACTGATGAAAACCTGCCAGAAATACAACTCCAGGAATCGAATGTTGCCGTCAAAACCGATGACGTTCTGACAGAAAAGGACACAAATGTTGATGCAATGACTGCAAAAGTTCTGCATGAAAATGAACAAGGTCCGGATTCAAATGAAACTGCTCCGAATGACGAACTACCAGAAAACCAACAAAGTCAAGAATCGAATATTGCTGTCAAAACCGATGAAGTTCTGACAGAAAAGGACAAAAATGTTGATGCAATGACTGAAAAAGTTCTGCATGAAAATGAACAAGGTCAGGATTCAAATGTAACTGCTCCGAATGACGAACTACCAGAAAACCAACAAAGTCAGGTTTCGAATGTTGCTGGGGACTCGGAAGAAAAAGAAAAGCCGGATCAGCATTGAAATTTGAATTTTGACTGTTGTTATAGGACTCAATCATTTCTTGTATATTGCATTACAATTGTACGTGTGATTGTGTAACGTCTATTAATGACAAAGCTTTGAATAACCTTTCTTAATTTAAATGCAACACATTGACATACTACACATGTACATAACAGTTCAGTTTCTATACTACATACATCATCCTGGTAAATGCGCAGGATAGGAATCCAAAGGAAAACACTGCTAAAATGTGCATATTCACCTTAAACGAATATTATGCCATTGTGTTCTGGTTTCTAATCTGTCTGGTTGAGAGTAGCACTGACACAATTTATGTAATAATGCAACTTTCACGTTTCATAATGGTAGATGTCCCAAGGTGACCCTAGGGGTAATATTTCAGGCTTTGGCGGGAACTTGGGCAAAACCATTGACCTTCCCTAAGGTAGTTTGATGTTTTTCTTATATGAAGAGAAAGGTTTTGAACCCATATCAGTTATAGACAACTATTACCATCTGGCCAAGTCGGCTTTCTGTGTAATAATTGAAAAAAGCAACAACAACAAAAAAACTCTTAAACAACTGTTTTATAAAGTAAAAATACATATTACACCGAAGTTTACAGCGATCCTGAACAAGTACCAGAACTGAACAAATATTCTTATCGAATGTCTGAATGAATTTTACTACAGTAAATATATCTTCGAAAGATGTAAAACCGTTTCATCTACAATTTCTAAATTTTTATTTTATTCTCTAACAGAAAATACTGGAAGAATAAATTTTAGAGTAAAATATCAGATCTCCACAAAACTAATGTGTCTCGTACTCACTAACTGCAAAACGTCTTTCTACAAAATGCAATGAATCGTACTATACCAATGTGTCTTTTTAAATCCATTAATTAATTAACTATTCTTGCGTAGCCTAAAATCCCAGAACGGAATATTTTTCAGCTATAGTATTTCGTTTCTGATAATACCTTTGTGTACTTAATTGTTATTTTAATTGTTATATGTGTCATTATACTGACTTCTTATTAAATAAATGTGCTTAGTGTTTGTGATTAGATATTATTTGTTCCTAACTACCGTGTTATTCTTTAACTCTCATTTAATAAAACAATTTACATGTTAATATGTTACAAAATGACGACATAGTAAATCGTTCTTTCTTTCTGAGTTTTTATGATAGTGAAAAGTCTTAAATACGGGACCGATAGTAATTTAATAATCATTCATTTAATGTGTAATAAAAATCTGAGTGACACTGCTATACAGACAAGTGAAAAGAAAGAAATGTTTTGAGAACAAGAATCAAAACATTATCAGGGATGAACACTTGCACGATATTTGATAATAAATCTGTTATAAAATACTGGCTAATACACATCGCCTGTTTCTTGTAAGAATACATATAGTCGTAATATAAATGCCGAGTGTTGAGGAAATTAATTGATCTCCTAGGGCTGAAGTACTATTCTCCGTAGTTTATTGCAGACATAAATCTTCTGAATTTTATAAGCGAACTAGTTATTCCTAGCACTGTATGAGGTCCACAAAGTACTATTTAAAGGGAGAAAAAAAAAACATTCAACGAATGAACACATAGATACGAAACAAAGTTGCTGTAGTGACTAGTCTCAAGTAACCGCCAGAAAAGTTTATGTTGTAAAGCCGATACTGACAACAATATCTATTGTGTTGCTAACTAAATGATATATATTTGGTTGATCACAAATTCAACATATTATCGAAAACATATGATAATGAAAATAAATATTGTATGAAAACAATTAAACTATAAGGGCATGTAACTATGTTGTTTTACTTTTTAATTGGAGTTAAGGTCACACTGAAACAATAATATGTCATACGAAAACTGCCCAGCTATTGGTGCTTGAGGAAGAAAGCAGGAGTCCCTCCGGGCATTATTTCATTAAAGGCACTGAGAAAAACTAACGACATACGTTAAGTCAGCTGAATTGCTTCCTAATATGAAAGAAAACTACACCAGAAGCAATGTTTTAAAATTACACAGTGGTGAAAAGCAAGTGATTTGAAGTGAGCGACTTTAACCCACGGTCAGGGAGGGACCGATTTTTTGTTTGGTTGAAAGTCAACCGACACAATTAAGGTCATATACGGGCGACTTTCCTAGCTTGTGACGGTAAAAAAGATCCCAGGTACTCCTGTTTCAGGCATGGGCATGCACCTGGATAGAAACTTCGGCCTTCCGTAAGCAAACTGGATGGCTTCCTCGAATGGAGAATTCTACGCCCAAACAAAGTTAAAGCCCACATTAGTGAGAAGCAAGGTGATTCAAAGTGAATTAACTTAACCATTCTACCATGGAGAGAGAGCCTAGAACTTTTTTACTTTTTCTTTTCTCGTATGATCTCTAGTTAACTACTTTTTGGTCTGAATAGGAATTTCAATGCATAAAACGGATCGTCTTTAGAATCCGTTGAATGATCGGGGACTTATAAAACCGCAGCTGTAAAATGTTTCTCAAACTGGTTTATTTCATTTGATTTACGCAATCCTACAAACGCAAAGCTTTCAAAATATATAACAATTTAGGTGTAAATTAAACAGCAGGCCATGCATAAGGGAATATATAAACATTTTACCAACTTCCTTTTTGTGCATGACTGCTAACACAATAAAACATATGTTTTAAATTGACTTAAAAAAACAAGGCTACATTATCTCGTATTATATTACATTATACTGCCTGTACAATGTATATTAAAAACGTTTGACTTGTTTACTTTGGTTTCGTCGGTGTGCGTTTTATCACGTAAATTGCACCACATGCTGTTAGAACTCCTTATTTGCTACCAGTCTGTTTGACTTTGAGAATATACCAACACGGCATTCAACTTGTTAATTTCTTCCATACCGGACGAGATATTTTGGTGTTTTCAACGGTGCTGGGAAACTCCATATTCAACCCTGAGGTTGGCGTACACGACAGTCACTCGCGTGCTGTTAATGACAAAATATAAATAACGAATTACGTCTATGTTGTAGACTCGTGTAGTAATCATTCTCGTTTTTTCGTAAAACAGGATAAAATGTATTATGTTAATAGTTCCTCTTTGTTCATTACTACATTCATATTTATCTAACTTCCTGTTTGAATAAAAAAGAAATAAAACTATTTAGACCATCGCCATACAAGGAAAATGTCAGATTGGGAAGATAATAAATATACATACAAAAACTGAATTTATCTCAAGCGTGGGAATGTCTCATCAAGATAAGTATTCACCATACCAGAAGATAATTACATTATAGCTTTGAAAACATTGTAACATATTCATCAAGTTATAACACAATCAAATATGACGCGCTGAGACACCCGGTGTAACAAAGCTGATCCATATACCGTCGGCATTTCAAAAACGTGCTGACATGATATATTCATATTCAGATGATTCAAAAATGATATTTTTTCTCCGTCAATTTTACACCACAATACTCTCGGGGATGGACGTGATTTCCGCCATTTTCTGGTTATAATGCCGTTTTCAACAGTATATCAGTTATGTCACTTATGCAGTCTCTTCACATTGGTAGAGTGTACCGGTGCTGACATATTCTCCACATGAACCAAAGACGCATTGTGTCCTGTCAAAATGCCACGGTAAACACCCCCCTCTTTTTTAACTTTATAGTGACTCTCATACTTTTAATCTCTACCAGTTGCGAAAACCATAGTTTGTACTGGGTGACGCAATAGGGTGACATTTGATATTGTAAAAGTAAGATCAAAATATTATTTTTCATGTTTAAATACAAGTACATAATATAGCCTTAAACTGCACATACCGATCGTGACAACTTATGTATTGGATGTTTTCATAAATATGTTACAATTAACAATAATATCATTCTCATCCATCAGAGATTCGTCAAAATCCCGGACTGACATGTTCAACCTGGTGCTCTACATCCGGGAATGTACTAAAATATGCATAAACAAATCAGAAATAAATATGAATTTGGACTTTCATTCAATATAAGAAGTCTGATCTCTAAGTGCAGTTTGGCGGTCATGCACAAACTTGTTCTTCTCTAGACAAGTAGCAGAGGAATTATGTAAAAGTATACAAAAGTTCACCAGGAAAAGCCACATTCAAAGAAAGCAGTGGCCAGTACAACACTTCACATTAAATTATGAGTATTTGTAAATACTATTTACGAATTGCCATGTATTTGCGATTGCGCATGTGGTCAGTTAAAGACATTATTTGACGATCACTGTAATAAAAAAATTACTACAGAACGAATTATTGTCTTGAAAAACTTTAAAATTATTATGTAAAACTATAAACATATCGCATAGTGCGGCAATTTTCCTTTGATCTTTACAGCATGTTACACATGGTAACACACATTATTACTACAAAATCTGTGCTGATATTTTACAAAACTGTTGCGATATATATCAAGACGAAAAGCTCTATGGAGTTTTATAAGAAAGAAACTGTTGTGATATATATCAGCACAGTTAAACTGTTCCGAAATATATCGCAACACTTTTTCTCTTACAGTGGCCAGGTCCTATCAAGGGAGTATAATTTTTTCCTTTCAAAGAAAAGATGATTTTTAGCTCCAATTTATAGTTCACAGAGAAAGAATAATCACAAACACCTGCATCTATAAAGTAAAAAATAAATAAACTACAATATTTCAAAGACTCGATATTTATCGCCAAATGAATATCAGAAATACATGAAATAAGAACTGATGAGTGTTCCCAAATGTTTCTTTTTCTTTATCTTTTTACAAACAAAACAACAAGTCTACAATACGTTTGGCCAATGAAATGCAAAGATTTAAAACGAATGCAGAAATCTGTTGGATACTTTCATCTGGGGAACACATTTTCTAAAACAGAACATTTCAGTGTTTCAGTCAGTGAGGCGCAGAAAGAGAATTCATAAACATAAATTTAAATGAAAATAATATATAAATTTTAATGATTAAACTATGCAATAAAACAGTTATAATATGCTCATGTGTTACAAGGATATATCAGAGCTAGGGGTACATCTCGGTATTTTTCATCTTCACATATCTGTCTCGGCCTACCGGCCTCGACGATATGTACAGATAAAAATACCCTCGATGTACCCCTAGCTCTGATATATCCTGGTAACACACTCTCACACATAATATAACTATTACTTAACACTTAAGATAACTTTTCTACTATCCTTATTTGCCGATGATACGCTACCCGCTACAATTAGCGTGTGTACACTGTGAAACTTTATATTTTTAATGGTATTCTTTTCAAAATTAATAGAAGCGACGTCCGTTGACATTCCTTCATTCAGGAAGTGATATTAAAATGGATCGTTTTCTAATCTAGGAGGATTCACAATATATTATTCTGCAAAGGACTAAGCATGGGACTATATGAATATGCCTTTTGTTCGATATTTTTCATTCAGGTTTTAAACTTTATTACAGGTAAACAGTTTTCAAATGATCAGGTAGAAGATACAAGTTGTTGACATTGAAACATGATTTTACACTAACTGGTTTACATTTTGATGAGAAACATACATTCCATGCCTAAGTGAAAACTATTAAATGTTTTCTGATTAATTTTGTATTCAGTTGTTAACAAAAAATATGTTCCATTCGTATTTAATGATTGTTTTATTCCTGTCTAGTGTGTATTTTTCCGGGGAGGGATGTTTGTATTCAAGATGTATTGATATAATATTTAAGAAAATGTATGAAGAATTGATTAGAGCAGTATTTCCTAATTCTATTCTTGGTAACCAACCTCTATGGTTTTCAAGTTACAGCTTTTGTAATCGTAATTTCAGGTCAACTGATACCGCAAGAAGAGTTGAAAAATGTCACATCGTGTGGCCTTCCCATAGATGTAACATGTGGAAGCAATGAAATTATCGCAGTGCATTCCTTGTACTTTTGGTACCATGCGACTTGCTCTGGCACATGCTGTAACTATGACAGCAGTCACTTTAGTGCTGGTGCAGATTCCGGCGTTATCCAAGCTGTCCGTCGTAAGTGTTCGGGCGAAAATGCATGTAGCCTAGTCCACCTTGATGGTAATCGTGATTTTGGAAGTGTGGGTGTCCATGACCCTTCTTACTTTGTTGTAAAATATTACTGCATACTTGGTAAGTTGGACAATTTTAAGCTATTTTACGATTTAAGATAAAAATCCAAATTCATCTTTTTGCTTTAATAATGTAGTACACTCTTTAATGGTATTTTGAAACAAATTATCATAGTTTGACTCATTTCATTACAGAAGTACGACATTTTAGCATCAAAGTATATAAAAAGTATTTCGTATTAACTATAAATTCTATTTTGTTTTTAAATCTGAATGTTTCTTAATATGTTTCTTTGTATACAGCATCGAGGATTACTTCAATTTGCTCAGGGGAAACGCTAACGTCAGCAGGTGAACCAGTGTATCTAATTAACGATAATTATCCGTCCGTGACGACTGGGAATAGCACGTGCGCGTGTTCAATAGAAGTTTTCTCGTGTACGTCCAGTATAAACCTTTATATACTTGATGCAGACTTGTACTTAGATGAAACAACTTGTGATCAAACTATTGACTTTGTCGATGGTACAAATACATCCCTCAGTGTGATCAATTGTAAATCTTATTATGACAACAGGATAGATGAAAACAGATTTAACACCAATTACTTGAAAATTGATTTTATTGATAATTCTGAACACAATCAAGAGGGATACATTTTCCTCGGATTTGGAGGTAACTTTGTTGTTAATTATTAGTTTGATCTTTTAAAATCTTTTACAACTGTGACTGTTACTGTTGTTGAGTATAAGCTTATTCTTTGCTGATTATTATCTAAGCCAGGTTTGCTCTTTACGATAACAACAAATATATATACGATGATATCCAAATTGAGGTCTTTTACTGCAGTAATTTGATATCATAATAGACACATAGACTATATAAGAAGAATGGTTCTTAAAGTACGCAACGGTAAAAACAGACAAAAAAGTTTTGAGTTTTAAATTGATCAAATTACTAATTGAACGATTGTAAACAAAGTTTTAAGGGTAAAATTTTTTCTTTTTGGATTTCAGTGTCTGAAACGGTTGCTTTTAAACTCAGCTGTCCATACGAACAACAATATGTATGCCGTGGTAAGTATTGTTACATGAACATGTGTATTACGGTCAGACGTAGAATAAATAGATGAAATTACATTTGTGTCAATTTTTTTTATCTTAAATGCTGTTGATATTGATATTAGATGACAAACATTGTTGTAAATGTGCGGCTAGTTACCTGGAAGACCAAATATTGAATTAAATGCCCGAGGTAAAATTGCATTTTTTTTATAAAAAGTATCTAGTTATTCATTTTCTTACGTTGTAATCATTTTGAAGAGTTACTAAAGACAATCCAAGATGACAACCGATCCATGAGTTACCGACACATTCAATCCCCTAGTAGTTTCAATAAATTGTTGAATTAGAGAAAAATGTAGTCATTTTTGTGCAATTTGCTCTCAACCAAATCTAATTTTATTAACTTGTCTTTAACGTATGATTTTATTCAGTATAGTTCTTTAAATGAGGCAATGTTGTCTACAGAAAAGTTTGACGTCCATAGATATTTTAACTGATAAAATATGTCACTTATAATTATTGCAGACTGTGGAGTTCCGGGCCCTATATCTCATGGAAAATTGGAACTCGTCGATAGCAGCAACAGCAGTTATGGTTCATTAGCTAAGGTCAGCTGTGACAATGGATATGAGTCAGAAGATTCAACAGTCAGCTGTCTAGATACAGGCCAGTGGGAAAGTGTTGCGTGTTTACTCAAAGGTTAAGATATATACTTGACTTTGTCAGAAGTTTTATTTTAAAGATGTGTCCTTTAAATACGTGACAATAACTTTACTTAGTTAATGGTTGTAATGAAAGGCTTGCAACGAAATATAAGTAACATAAATTGTAGCATCATCTGTTGCCATTTCAACCATTGTATAAATTACAAAATGCTCAGTTTGATTCTTGTTCATCAAACACTATTGACTTTAACACTTACCCTGCTAAATTTCTATAATGAACTTGTCCATCTTTCAATTTGGACTGTACTATTAACTGTTAAAAGGGTTGATTACCAAAAATATACTGACTGAATGGCGACCAGTGCAGACCAAAATCAGACTGCACGGATGTGCAGGCTGATTTTGGTCTGCACTGGTGGCAAAGGCAGAATCACTTGCCGCCAGCAGGCTAAGGTTTAAACACAATCAATAAAGGTATTTTAACTTTCAGAGCAACTGAGAACACAAATATTTAAATTAATGTAGCAATACAATGTGAATAAACATGTGTAAACATAAATGTCCCTGAAAAAGATCTGAGCTCTGTTTTAATAGTATATATGAGGCAGCATTCTCATTTTGTCATGCAAAACAAGTGCATTTACCATTCTGAAACAAATCTTATGAATAATTCCTGTCATTGTTTTTATATTAGTACTTTGATGAAAATTAATGTGAAAGGGCCATTTTAAACTCTAAAAGTTGCAATGCATATCAATATATTCTTACAGATTGTGGGACACCATATGACATTTCCAATGGCACTATAACTCCTGTCATCAATGGGAGTGCAACCTTTGGCGCAAGAGCTAATGTTATATGTGACGAAGGATATGAAATAAAAGGTAAGAATAGAATATGAAAGATATACAAGTATATATGCACTTTTTAGAGAGACTTGGAAGATATATCGTGGAAGGAACAGTCCTTGTTATTCATCTTTTCACACAGATAAGATGCCCAGTGTGAAAAAGCTTAAATGTTATATGTAATGAAGGCTTTGAAATAAATGTTAAGAATACAATATGAAACATATAATTTATAATGCCCTTTTCAGGGTAAAATGGAACAGTCCTTATAATTTATGCTTTCACACAGATAAAGTGACCACTGAGCATTGCGAAAATCTAGAAACAATGTGAACATTTGGAAACATAAAATTTAGGATATCAGATTTTTTTCCATCATTTGAAAATTGTAATTTATTTTTGTGAAATAGTAAGTTAAGAATACATTGCAGCATCTCTAGAACGAACACCGCCGGGTAAACTAAAATTAGGTTTGTTATTTATAGAGGTTATTATTTAGAGCTTTATAAAGCTTTCACTTGTCATTTTGTTCTGTGATAAACAATAAATAACAAGGACTATTCCATTCTATGACTGCGTAGAAATATCTTTGCTCTCCAGAAGTATCATTAAGCAAGATTTTATTTCATACCTTTCAGATTATGCAGAATGACATTTACTATTTGCGCGTTATTAAAGAAAGAATAAAACTACGTATATGTTCTTTACTTTCTTTGTGTTGTAAAAACATCGTCTTTAAATTGAACCAAGGTAAATTTTAATCAAAATTATTTTGAAGGTTAATATCTACCATTACAGGAAATTGTGCTGGTACCCAGTTTCAATGTGGCGATGGTTCGTGCATCGACAACAGTTTGTGGTGTGATAATTTTCCAAGTTGTGACGATATGTTAGATGAATTATTGTGTGGTAAGTCGTTATATATTTTTGTTCGCTAAAAACTGTCAAATACATAAAGGCTAATTTTTAGACATCCCATTCAGGAGTCAAATAACACGTTGTAGTGTAACTGTGATTAAGGAACGTAGCATTCCCTTTGTATATTCATCCTTGTTCTACTTTCCCCTTCAACCCCCTCCCCCATCCCCCTTACCCCTTCCTCTCCCTCTATCTATATTTTGCATAAAATTAAAATGTACTTGTTGGATTTTTGAAGCAACCCGTCTGTAATATTTGTCCGTTTCATCTTCTTTTTGTTGTTAACTTACTTTGCAAATGCGTGGCTCTGAGGCTGTGTTTGTGGTGCTTTGTGCTTCCGAGAAGTCTACCCTTACCTATTATCAAATAACACATGAGGTTCAAAAACACTAAATACTATTGCTTATACGTTATATATAAATTGGACACAGAGCTGCCATACGTAAGTGTGTAAGTTAAATGAAATGTTATTATTCTTGAGGACTCTGTAGATTTAATAATGAATCATTGTTTGCTTTCGTTTCAGAGGATCAGCAGTCTTGTCTTGAAGGTCAAATGTTATGTGGTACGAGTTGTGTTGATTCTCAAGTAGGCATAACATGCAATGGTAAATATCTTGTAAACAGAGGCCCCTTCGATTTAAAGGTATATTAATTCACTTCATTCTACTTCACATATACTGTCCTGAAGTGAAGTTCGCAAGTATGGTCTTAATAGTCAGGCGGCTAGACTGTAATTTGCACGTTATGATGGCACTGACCTTCTTTAAAATACATAATATACTTTACGTCATTTTCGCAATATACCCATCCAGTTAGGTCAGAAGGAAGAGCGGAAGAATATAAATTGAGAAGTCGTGAATTCGATGTGGGAGCGGCAGGTTACGATTTGGGAGATGACAATGATTGAAGTCATTCGTCCTCCACCTCCGATTTCCTATTTGGAAGTAGTTAGTAACTCGTAGAGGAATGGCCAGTATTTGTATCAAATCCGATGAACAATTGAAATACTGTTGAAAAGAAACGGTATAAATCCCAAATAAGAAAAACACACCCCTTTTCAGTACAGACATAAACGATATTACAGCTACCTTTCAATTAAAACTACCGACTTGTTTGTTCAAGATGTTGACGACAGTGACAAATGACAATTAAAGCTATTGGTGACATCTCAAGATATAGTGCCGTATTTACTGATATTGTATATTTTGACGAACAACCCAGATATTTGCCGAGACCGTTTTCCGTATATCATACGATATTCGCTGAAGCTTAGTATATATTTTCATATTTATATCACGCTGTGTTTAGTTGCTTATATGTAATTAACCAGTGTAGTAGAGCAAGAGCACTGAAAAAGATGGTGTATTTTAATGTACTATTGTTGCTTTCAGCCTGCGGTACAACTGATACCGAAGCAAGCACTGGAAGTATTAACAAAGACAGAGTTGGATGTATTATAATGCACAGTTGTATCCAGACAATGGTGTGATGAATACCGAACAAGCACTGGAACTATTTACAAAGAAAGAGTTTGATATATTTTACTGCACTTATTTTTAGAAAGTGGTACATGGATACTGAAGCATGCACTGGAAATATTTACATAGACAGAGTTTGATATATATTCTAAAGCACTTTTGTTTTCAGGCAGTTGTAAATTGATACCGAAGCCAGTACTGGAACTGTTTACACAGAAAGAGTTGAATATATATTTAAATGCACTTTTTTCAGACAGTGGTATCGTAGAAACCGAAGCGATCAATGGATATATTTACATACTATTAGAAAGAGTTGGATATATACTTGAATGTCTGTTTGGTTTCAGATAGCGGTACAACGGCTGCTGAAGCAAACACTGGAACAATTAGCTGTTTAGTGATAGGGAAATGGGAGATTGTCAAATGCTCAGCAAAAGGTACTTCTATTATATAACAAACAAAATGTCAATGGCACCAATTGCAAATCTATGCAATTGTTCATATCGAACGGTTTATGGTCAATCGGCGAGGATTTATTCAATGTATTATATTTTCATATTATTACATCCACCTTTAAAACGTACTTTGCATTATTTCTTCTGTGAGTGTCGTGCGGAGCCGCATTAAAAGAGGGGCATATTCGCATATTACATAATATCACACCGTAACTTTATACTTATTCGTTATAGCCTGATACATATTTGGTGACTTATCACGAGTTACGATTTTTTTGAATGCGTAATAGTTACTTTTAAAATGATTTGAATATATAGACATATTTACTTATTTAGACATAGATATTTGTACGGACAGGGATTTTACACTTAACGCTAGATTTATTTTTTGTGTGTAAAAATTTAGAAAATGGAATTATTAGTTAGTACAACAAAATAAATTTCGAAGTGATTCTTGGCGTTTTAAGAAGTTTTTATCTATGAAATACTATTCTAGTCAATAAAATTTATAGAAAACTCTCAAAAACATTAGTCACTCTATTGAAATTTAGTATAAAATAGAAAGGTATACTATACATATTAAAACATCTACTAAAAACAATATTTGTGTATTATTTTCGATATCAAATTATAAAGAACAAAATTTTGATGTCCACCAGGGGGCATGGATTAAACTCTTTTTACCACGACATACTGAAATATGGTAGCATATAGGCGCCGTTTCTTCTGTCCGGCCGGTGTAATGAAGTATTTCGACCCCCATAGAATAACGACCCCCCGGTCATTATTCTATAGAAAATGTGACTCCTATCCTGTAAAATATTGACCCCCCTTATAAAAAACTGACTCCCTTTGAAAACTCTATAGAATAACGACCCCCCGGTCATTATTCTATAGAAAAACTGACCCCTCCAAGTAAAATACTGACTCCCTGAAGATGACTCCCTTCGAATTTCATAGAATAACGACCCCGGTTATTATTCTATAGAAAAAGTGACTCCTTCCATGTAAAATACTCACTGCCGAAATTACTACATTCGAACTCTCATACAGTATCGATTCCCGGACATTATTCTATTTAAAAAGTTACTCATTCCGTGTAAAACACCGGCTCCTAAAAAGACTTTCGACGATAATATCCATTAAAACGTGATCCCCACCAAACCTAACGGACATTTTTACAAGATCTACAACTCTAATACCCTCCATTGCCAATAGTTAACATTTTGATTGTACTACTACTACTGGTGCCGCTACTTCTATTGCTATTACTACATGTACTTCTTCTTCTACTACTACTACTACTACTTCTACTACTACTACTACAACTGCTACTACTGATACTACTATACCTGCTTCCACTAATACGTCTTGTACATCTACCTCTTCTTCTCCTGCTGCTGTTGATGCTGTCACTTATTCCTCTGCTGCTGCTGCTGCTGCTGCTACTGCAACTGCCACTACCACTGCCACTACTACTACTACTACTACTACTACTACTACTACTACTACTTTCTATTGTTGCCGCTACCGTACTTTACTGCCACTGCTAAGTATTGCAACTTCTGTTAATACTAAGTTCTATGCTAGCAGTTTCTTGTGCAGTTTTCTTCTGAAAAATTACGTCATACCGAAGTTTGCAGGGATTATTGACACTGGTGTGTTTTGTGAACGTATTGTGAATTGTTATTTTCCTGAAAAAAATGTATACACCAAGATACAGCGTCTAGAAATAGAATCCCTTTTCCTGTTGCGGAATGCTCTGATTTCTGTGTCAAGTGATGGTATCTGATGCTAATGGTCAAATGGAAGGACAGACGGACGGACAAGGGCAAATCTATATGCCCCCTCCTCCGAGTGGGGGCATAAAATGCAGCAATTAGGCCTTAGATACAGGAGTTATCTCTAAATTTGACCAAATGACCGGGGGTCGTTTTTTTACGGGAGTCAATATTCTTCGTGAGGTTCAGTTTACTTCACGTGGGGGAGTCATAGTACTATGATCTGGAGGTCATAATACTATGACCGGGGGGTCACTTTTTCTATAGAATAATGACCGGGGGGTCATTATTCTATAGGGGTCGAAATACTTCATTACAAGTGTCCTACAATTCTTGTCCCACAATTTCTTAGCAAGTAGTTGGAATTTAGCGAAACTTCATAGGAAGCTTTTACTTTCAAGAGGAAATGCGCATATTGTCTTCTTGTTTCGGTCGAAACATTTTTCACTTAATTATTTCCCTTTGCTTATTCAACATTAGTTTACCTTAGTACAATTCTTGTCCGGAGTATTTCTCAGCAATCACTAGATGGAATTTAGCAAACCTTCATAGGAAGCTTTGCTATCAATAGCTGATGCGCATATTATCTTCATGTTTCGGTCGACCGATTTTTCACTGAGTTATTGCCCTTTGATTATTCAGCATTATAACACTACAGTACAATTCCTTTTCGGGGTATTCTTCAGCAACCACTGACTGGAATTCATCAAAACTTTATAGGAAGCTTCACTCTCACGAGGAAATCCGCAAGTAATTTTTATGTTCCGGTCGGATGATTTCACTGAGTTATTGTCCTATGAATATTTAACATAGTATACCATAGTACAATTTCTTGTCCAGAGTATTCCTCAGCAGCCACTGGCTGGAATTCAGCGAAAATACTTAAGATGCTGACGATGATTCTTCATGTTCCGGTGGAATGGCTTTGCAAGGAGATATTGCCCTTTGATCTATCTAATAGAATTCTGATTAATCCGGTGCTAGGTGTTAGAGGAGTGTTGTACATACAACTACCTCAATTGAACAGACTTAGTCAAACAGAGTCTGCTATTATATTGCTTGGTTGCATTCTTTGCAAGGGTCGTCTTATGTTTTTTATCATTGTTACATAATTACAATAAATAGACCATACTTTCACTGCAGCACATGCCCATCATTTGACAGGTATGTGATGACCTAACAGTATTAGAATTATCTTGATTTTACTCGTATGTGGCCCAGTCAAATTACAGTCTTTATTTCTCACAGCGTGTAGTTTTTGACTGCGCCGCCACAAAGGCCATTAGAACTGTAAACATACACGTGGGATTATTTTACTGACATGTATTTAGTTCAAAACATTTTAAAGTGATCACGCTGTGAAATTGTCAGTGAACATGCGTTTTCGTTATGCGTCAATCTGTAATAGACATTTGCGAATTAAGACGAAGTAGAGTGTGAAGACCTAGGACGATCTATTTTTCACTGGGGTTATCTCAACTAATTTGATAATGTTTAGTGCTGAAGAAAAAATGCATACAACAGGAATAAGGTCTGGCATATGATGGTTTATGCCATAACTATTGTGGGACATGGACGTGGCTTTGTCTGTTCGTCAGTCTGTTCTGTCCGTCAGAAAAAAATGTGTTACACATACAGCAAAAAGTATTGAACGACCGTCATGAAAATGTACAGGTATATTATTCAACATTTGGAGTTGCGCTTCCGTGTGTTAAGCACATCTGAGCACAAAGTGAGCTATTGTGGTAACACTGTTTCCGTCGTTTGTCTTCGTCTGTCGTTCACAATTTCAATTTCACTTCGCAGAGGTTGCATTTTTAGCCCAGTTTTAATAAAATTTGTCAAAATGTTATATTTAGAAAATCTTGGCTCAGACATTAGGCGACTTGGGCAAATTCTAGAAAAAGCTTTTTTATCTCTATATTCCATTTTCTTCATCTGCCGGGCAATATTTTCTACTGGATCTTATGAAACCGGGCAAGAATATTTGCCTATATCAAATGCAGGTTTATTTTGATCCTGGGTCGAAAAGAATATGACAATGACAAATGAAAGAACAGCATCCCTAACACTCTGGAGACTAAATAATATGAAACATAACCAAAACGTTTGTCTTAATAAAGTGTACGTACAGTTTGAAAGTTAGTCGTCTGGCGTTTAAAGGTAGGTCAGTAAGTTAAATCATAGAAACACATTCTGAACACTCTAGATGCCATATTTTCTACATAAAATTTAGTCAGAACATTTCTCTTTATAAATTGTAGAACAAATTTGAAATAGTAATATGAACTGGGGTATACAACTAGGTCACTTTGTCATATCAAATAAATTTTCTATCCAATCTATCATAAAAAAAAAGTCAGAAAGTTTGTCTTATTATATAATCTAGGTAAAGTTAAAAGCTTGGTTATACAGGGTCAATGTTTAGGTTGTAAAGTCATTAGGACTACAGAAACAATATTTTCCATTTGGTCTTTTATAAAATTTTGTCAGAATATTTTCTTTATATTATATGTATATAGTTGTAGATCAATCTCAATATTGCGTTGTCTGGGATTAAAAACTAGATCACTTAGCGATTTACAGACAGACCTAGTACGACTTTAAATCACTTGCTCCTCTCCAAAGTGGGTTCGAGACTCACTCGGGGCGTTGAATTCTTCATGTTAGGAAGCCATCCAATTGGTTTACGGAAGGTCGGTGGTTCTACTCAGATGCCCGTCCGTGATGAAATAACGGTGGGGAACCTGGGTCTTCCTCCACCATCAAAGCTGGAAAGTCGCCATATGACTTATAATTGTGTCAGTGCGACGTTAAATCCAACAAAACAAACAAAAAACAAGCAAACCTGGCAGCCTTCTTTTGTCATTTCGTTAAGACAAATATACTGACAGTCGTGATACGATTAGATCTTAATTGTGATCTGTGAAGTTTTCAAAGTTAAATTGTTTACGTCTGATGACGTCGGCTTAGACTGACCACTTTGTCTCAAATGCATAACTTTTAATGTTGAAGAAAATTTCGGTAAGGTGTTATGACAGTTGGTCAAAAACTTTTGGCTATATGTATAATATAAATTTTCTCTGACGGACAAACGAACGGACGGACATACAAATATATATTTCAGAAAAAGGTGGCATAATAAGCTAGATCTTATCACAATTACTGGCATGCATTTCCTACCGCACATAATTCTCCGCGCCCACAGGCGCGGAGTATTTGTATCTATTTATTTATTTGTTGGGTTTAACGTCGCACCGACACAATTTTAGGTCATATGGCGACTTTCCAGCTTTTAATGGTGGAGGAAGACCCCCGGAGTATTTGTGATGGCTTTTTGTCAGTGCAATGTATGTCGTAAATGACAATTTTGTCCTTTCGATTTGCAAAATTTCAAATTTTAATTTTTAATACCTTGCCTGGCTTATAACAATGGCATCAACTTTAAAAACATAAACGAGAAAAAAAAAAAGTTTAACAAGACAGGAAAGAAATCAAAGAGCAGAAAAAGCACTTTTTGTCGGACATCACTTGGAAAATTCCTTTCCTTTTCAGTTTGATGAATGTGCCAGAAAGAACTAGTTTTGATCCATAAACTAAAAAACGTGAATGTGCATTTCTCAAGCACATATTGGTGGCTTACCAATGTTGTTTTAAATGTAACCGTATCTAAATATTTTGTTCAGTGTGTTGCAATAATTACCGTTTGCGTAATAAAATTGGCAGTTGCTGCGTAAATGTTTCGCGCAAATTACCAATCTAAGCGTTTTGTAATCGCGCAGCGAAGATAACCAACTGGCGATTTAAGACATACTGATTTTATCTTCCGACAAAATTTCATAAGAGGACCTTTCATATAAAATCGTTTAATGATACAAATGACAAAAACCAAACATGCTTGAAGGTGTGAATTGTCCGAGCCGTTCTGTTTTAAGTTTACATTTTTTAAATAATAAAAAACGTGACTCATATAAATGCAGCGATTTGAAGAAGATATTTACGGCCTTGGTAATTTACGTACTATTTCTTTAAAAGTACTTATCGTCATCCCATGTGTATTTTATAAACACTTTATATTTTTAAAGCCACAATTGTCGTGTGTAAAGGTAATTTTTAGAACATGCGTACGAGTTTATAACATTCAGAAGTTAATATAGACCAAAAACGTTGTCGATCACCAGGTACTTACACTCAAATTATTACAAGAATAATTTTCCGAAGCAAAAAAGTTTTCACTTTTTGTTTTTGCCAACCACTATTTTAAATAGTGTTTATTTACATTTGTATGCCCTTTCGACAAATGTTGAACACATATTCATTTGACATTGATTATATTGAACAATAGGTAGAGGATTAGCCATTATAATGATACACATAAAAAACATCATACGCCCCTCGGTTTCTCAGTAAAACTCCTTACGAACAGGTAAATGACTCTTGCCCCTTGAAAATTTTCGATCGTCATAGGTGTCCACAGTCCACTTTGTCAAGTGTGAAATGTTAACCATATGTGTTCCTTCTAAAGGAACAATAACGAAAAGTGAAAAAAAACGAAGTTTATTTGGATTCGATGTGTAAGTTTCAGAGCCATACAAGACGTTTAGTTTTAGTATGAGCCGCGCCATCTGAAAACTAACATAGTGCATCTGCGACGAGCATGGATCCAGACCAGCCTGCGCATCCGCGCAGTCTGGTCAGGATCCATGCTTTTCGCTTTCAAAGCTTATTGCAATTAGAGAAACTATTAGCGAACATCATGAATCCTGCTGGTCTGGATCCATGCTGGTCGCAAATGCACTATGTTGGTTTTCTCATGACGCGGCTCAGATCACTCTTTGCCAAGGGACGCATTGCTACGACTGCTTTGTTCTACACTTTACACAGACTGAGAATTTTAACAGACTGGTATAACAGTTTGTGTAAATTGTGAATGTAGAACAATCCAAAGAACTATAAAATACATTTATTTTATAGCTCTTTGAACAATCTAACTGTCTTTTGAGACTGTCTTCCTGTGTTTTACAGTAACAGGAAAATTTTAAACATAAAAAGATAAAAGGTAAGGGTAAACTTCCCGGAAGCACAGATCACCCTAAACACAGCTACAAAGCCAAGTAGGACCGCAACAAAAACAAACCGCAGCGAAAAAATAGAATAGACGGGTTACTTTAAATATACAACTATAAGTACATTTTAGTTATATGCAAAACACAAGAAAGGGGGACAAGGGGTAAACAAAAGGCAGGGGCGCCGGGGGAAAGTGAAAAAAGCAACAGGGAAGCAACGCTGTCAAAACGCAGTCCCCCGCCGCACTTCTTCAATTAATTTTTTTTCTAATTTATAAAATTGATTTGAAGTTTTACATGCAATGACCTTCTGGGCTCCTAATCAAGAGCCTCACGAGCCGAGTGCAAAATTTAATCTGTTTCGCCCGGCTGATAAAGTAGACTGCAGCATGGCGGACTTTTCGCCACACAAGATATTGAAACTCACAAAGTCATATTAAAATTTTAAGAAAACGAGCCAATTAAGATCTTGACTGCGCAAACTTATTAATAGCTATACTTAGAATCTAAATGTTTAAATTTTGCTAGCCCGACAATAAAATTCTCACCTCAGTATATCAGGCAAGTGTAGATTTAGATGGCTGTACTGGTCAAATTTCAGCGTGCTTCGGCTGCCTACGTAGTGATGTACATATTAAAGTGGAATTAAATACATTACACAGTGAGAATGCTTACAGCTTAAACGGTACTTGGAATCTGACATGTAAGCAGGGTTTGCTGGTTCGAGCCAAGGACAGTTCCATCAAGACGGTATCGTTGGTTCTTGTTGCATAAATCAGATCTGATAATGACCAGACATCAGTCTATGTTTGTTCGACGAATATAAAACATCCTTCATATTTGTAAACGGACTACATATTCCCTTGCATATTGATGATATCAATTTGCAGCTGAATCGACTCAGGCATAAATGATGAAATACCATTTCGAAAGACGTACCACAATGGCTCTACAGAACCTCAGATATTTTGATGTGATGGCAAACAACAAAAACCACTCGGGTACACCATTTTCAAGCTGTGACACACATTTTGAAGCAAAATAGATAAAAAAGTAAATTTTATAATAAGGAAAATAATGCATATGTAAATCATAAGACGAAACGTTAGTTCATTTAATGTGGGAATGCAACTTTGCAAGAAATGTTTGGAAATGTATAGAAGAAAGGCTGAAAAACATCTTAATACAGTTATTGATATCACTTGTTTAAACTCGCGGTAGATTTTGGATTATATGAACATAATCATACCAGCCTTAATCTACTAATTAACACTGTTATTATTTTTAAACGAAATGGACTATTTGGAAATACTGAATTCATTGCAAATTCAATGTAAGATTGAATCAAGATAAAGTTTTTATATAAAACCTTTTGCTAATATCCGTCACGTTGATCAAATTCATTCATCTTTTCTGAAAAAGAGTCAACATCGTTCCACGACTTATACGCTGATACGCTTATGATTATTACACATTAATGATAATGAATTTTATGCGTTTTGGTTAAGATGTAATACTTTATTGCTTTCATTACAATGTATGATATTGATTTCTTTTTGTTAGGCGGATAGACCAATGCTCCCCGACCCCAATCACGCTATTGACGGGGATAATAAATGGGGTAACCCCTTTCGAGGGCGCCTGAGAAAAAATATTTCAACTGATAATTTTGTTGTTGATTTGGAAAGGTTTTGCTGTCCCATGTGACATTTAGCAAAAGCCGTATCGGCGTTTGATCATTCTTGTTTTGTGGCTGTACATGTCCCTTATCCATGTAGAGGAAAGCAAACATAGTCACCACCTTTTTAGATTTTACGAGTAGGGATAATTCCCGTTCAAAAACGTTTGGTCGTCAAAAGGTTGGCTTATTTTAAGTAAGTCGGCCCAAAGACCGGAATCAAAGCTATATTTGTTATGAGGGTGTGAGAGGCCCAAGGTATCCATGATAAGTTTATTACAAGATCCGTCTGTTTTTAAAAGTAAAAGCTATAAAAAAGCTTGAATTGATTAGTCAAACGTCCTGAATTCTTGAAATTTCTGTGCATCCTTTACGTAACAGACACCAAATTCAAACTGAAATTAGTAGTAAAATGATTGGCCATCTTGCTGGTTTCCGAGAGGTCAGTGGTTCCTATCAGGTGCCCGCACGTGCTGGAAATAATATCCGGAGGGGCACCTTGGGTCTTCCTCGACGATCAAAACCTGGAAAGTCACCTTACGACCTATACCTGTCGCTGTGTAACGGTAACCCCAACAAGGAAGAAAACAACGACTCGGAACTATATGCAAAGGATAAGTAATAAGAATAATAAGAAAGATGCAACAATTTCTTACTTACAGATTGTGGAGCTCCAGTAAATGTAACTGGTGCAACTGTTACAACGTCAAGTAATAACTTAGAATCCTCTGTTGCTACATACATATGTGGAGAAGGGTACACGCATATTTCCGGCGATTTGCAACGGACGTGTAGATCCGACAGTACTTGGAGTGGATCACTTCCAACTTGCATACCCGGTATGAAATCACCAGATTGTTTAATATATTTAAATGACGATGTTGTATGTATGTGTATAGGTTGGCGTGGCACTTATGAAAAGTGTCTTTGCCGCTGTATTCATGAGTCACGCAACATCAAGCTGTATTAATGATATGAATGAATTGGCACGCAGAAAAGTGTCATTCAAATATTCCACAAAACCACTGTGTCCGAAATTTCAAAATGAAGTAGGGATCATTTCATTTCAGTTGAACACAATCACACACATGCATCAAGCCCCACCACAATCCGACAACTATTAATTTAAATTTAAAATAGAATAAACAGTTCCCCCATGTCTATGTTTACTGTATTCTTCAAGATTTTTAAAGATGTATACATGAATCATTGAAAACAGTTTTAAATGGTGAAACAGATTTTCTTCATACTTTTGCAATTAAATTTTATCTTATTAATATTTTAAGGTAGTTGTTTTATTTCTACTGTAGCAGTCCTAAGGCAGCGACTTGTATATATTTTTAGGTATTAATCTTAATAGAAAACGATAATAAAGTAAAATAAGGTGGCATACATCCTTAGCCAGTACTACATACATTATCTATCGGGTTCGCCTATGCTGGAACAACCCAAGCATATATGACATTATACATTCCTTTTGAAAATGTACTGGTACCTTAAACATGTTTTATTCAGCTGAAACACTTGGCACTCTAATGTCACATATTCCAAATACAATCAGCACACCAGACATCACTGACTAAGGATAAGACACAAACAAAGGATAATCGAATATTTCATTTCAAGGATTTAAGCTTTATGTATTTATTTCCAGGACAATTGCAGTAAAAATTCTATCTATATCGTTTAGTTTCTTTTTGTGTAGAGTGTGTTTTTCTTTAATCTTAGTTTCCATTTGTATGGGCAATAACAGTTGAAATTAATATCTATATTTTTTAGTTTCTCTGTTTACAGAAAGTGCAAGACAAGTAACATTCATCTATTGAGTTCAGTTGCTTTCAATACAGAAATTGACTTTTATTATTTAGTTTCTCTTAGTAAAGGTAGGGCAAATTTTTAGAAAATTCTAACTACATATTTGTTTCCCTCTGTAGGACGTTGAAGAAAATGAAACACCCATGCATTGTTTCGGTTCCCTTAAATACAGACAATTACCTTTCTTAAATATGCAGGTCCTAAATCTGTTCAATATATCATTTATCTTTGCACCCAGAAACTATGAAAATATTTTAGCCTTGTGTTCAGATGCTATAAAAACTTCACCTATTTATCTAATGTAACTAACGTTGGTGCTGTTGCTACCGTGACGTGTAATACTGGATGCGATGCATCGGTGACGTCAATAAAATGTCTTCAGTCTGGACAGCTGCGTCATGAAGAATTACAGGTACGTTCTAGATGAAATGCAATAGACAATATAAGGTAAGTTCTGTGGTAAAAAAGCAACGAAAGCTGCCGAAAGGATAGCTTTTGCGTGCTATATCATATTGCAATTATCAATTTTAAAAATATATATGTTAATTTTCGCAGACTGTGGAAATCCCCCTAATATTCCCTATGGAAGTATCACTTTATTAGAAGACGGAAACACAACGTACAATTCTACAGCTAGAGTTACATGCCAAGAGGGTTATAAGGCAAAGAAACAGATGGTCACATGTAAAGAGAGGGGGAGGTGGGAAAGTAGTTCATGTGAACCAAAAGGTAACTTTTTTCGTGGTTGAACGGGTCGTTACTCATATAATAAAGAAAGATTTACGACAGTCTTCCGATATGAATCGGTTGTCTTTTTGCATATTGAGGTTTTTAAATAATCAACATCGTGATGTTTAATTTTCTTGAAATTAAATGAAATACTTTTTTGTCTTTAAAAAAGTCATAAACATAGAAAATATGTTTATAGTTAAACTGACACGGTGTAGGTCAAATGGCGATTTTTTGATGGTTGATAGATGATGGAGAAAGACCCAAGGTACCCTTCCGGTTGTAATTTCATGACAAGTGTGCACCTGGGTACAACCATCGACATTTTGTAAGCCAGTGGTAAAACAAAAAGAAACGAAACCACCGAAAAGACAGGTTTTGCGCGCTATTATCATATTGTAACAATGTCGACGCCATTAACAATTTTAGAGATACATATTTTTATTTTCACAGACATGTGAACCCAAAGGTAACTTGTTGTCGTAATAAAAGATCGAGGATTGAACGTGTCGAAACTTTTATTATTACGAAGGAATTACGACAGTTTTCCACTGAGCCTTCGATATAATAATCAGTCGTCACGTTTCAAATAATCACCACCATGCCGTCTCATTTTTATACACCCTTGGCGGGCGTGCGGGCGTGCGGTCGGCGTCCACAAACTTTGTCCGGAGCATTTCTTCTTCATGCATAAATGGATTTTGATATAACTTGGCACAAATGTTTACCACTATGAGACGGAGTTTCATGACTAAAAACCAGGTCCCTATGTCTAACGTCAAGGTCACACTAAGAAGTCAAAGACCAGATACAAGAATGACATTTTTATCCGGAGAATTTCTTCTTTATGTATGCAGGGATTTTGATGTAACTTGGCACAATTGTTCACAATTATAAGACGGAATGTCATGCGCAAGAACCAGGTCCCTAGGTCTAAGATCAAGGTAACATTTAGAGGCCAAAGGTCAGATACAAGAATGACATTGTCCGGAGCATTTCTTCTTCGTGCATGGAAGGATTTTGATGTAACTTGGCACAAATATTCACCACTATAAGACGGAGTGTTATTCGCAAGAACAACGTCCATAGGTCTAATGTCAAGGTCATACTGAGAGGTCAAATGTCAAATGCAAGAATGATTTGTCCGGAGCATTTCTTCTTCATACATGGAGTGATTTTGATGCATCTTGGGACAATTGTTCACCATCACGAGCCGGAATGTCACGCGTAAGAACCAGGTCCCTATGTCTAACGTCAAGGTCACACTAAGAGGTCAAAGACCAGATACAATAATGACATTTTTGTCCGGAGAATTTCTTCTTTATGCATGGAGGGATTTTGATGTAACTTGGCACAATTGTTTACCATTATAAGACGGAATGTCATGCGCAAGACCAGGTCCCTAGGTCTAAGGTCAAGGTCACACTTAGATGTCAAAGATCAAATATAAAAATGGAATTTTCTTGTATGACATTTTAGTGGGTTGATGAATGCTTCTACTTATTGTCACAAAACTTTATATACAAGTCACCCATGACACTAAGTTTAGATCAAGGTCAATAGGTCAAATGTCAAGGTCACGCTGACTTCTTTTACTAAAATGCATAAGAAAGGTGAATGATATCACCTATTGACTTCAAAGTTCATTTTAGGTCACTGATTACACCCATTTGGAAGTCAAGGTCGATAGGTAAAGTGTCAAGGTCACTGTGATCTTTATTATAAAAATGCATACGAAAGTTGAATGCTTCCACATGTTGTCACCAAACTTTATATGTAGGTCAGCCATGACACCAATTTGAGGCTCCTTTTATACAGCTGTTACACCTGTTACGGAAGGGTATTGTTGCTACTTCACATAATGAGAGGAGACATTGGGCGGAAGTACAATGCACAAGAAACTAAGACTTGTTTAATATTCTGATTGCAAATATAGGTACTAGTACAAAGTAATTTGCTATGACGGGCGTATATTGTGATATTCCGGCACTCTTGTTTAGAACTGAAAATCTTACATCTTAGGATCTAGATGAAAACTGAAACTTTTAAAATTCAGTCTACGTTGTTAGTAAGACTATTCTCACACGAATGAAATCCAGGTTTACTATTCTTGTCTTTAACCGAGTCATAAGCATTGGAAATGGGTTTAAACTCACACCGACACAATTTTGGTCAAACGGCGATTCTTCCATTTTTAAATTGTAAGAAACACCCCAGTTGCCTTTCCGGGCATTATTTCATCACGGATTGGCACCTGGGTAGAACCAGTGACCTTCCTTAAGCAAGCTAGATAGCTACCTTGCATTCTACACAATAAGCGAGGTTTCGAACCAACATCGGTTTGGGGCAATTGATTCAAAGTCAGTGACCTAAACCACTCGACTACGGAGGCCCCCTAACATATAAAAATCTGTGCTACATATATATCTGAATATAAGAACAAACTGAGGTAAAATATTTTAACTATATCATTTAAATGCATATCAGATTTTGTATGCGGGATAATTATGTATAATATTCCGTCATCACAGATTCAAATATGTTTTAGATTTCGAAACTGTTTAACATGCAGTTTATCAAAATGTCATTTGACAAGGGCAATTTTGATTTACATAAACTTTTTTTTCAGAGGATACACACGATGATAAACAACAAACAGGTATGTAAGTTATGGAAACATTTCAACACTCCAATGTTCATTTGTTTGGTAATAAAAGAAACAAAATTTATAAAATTTATATTCTTTTCAAAGTCAGCAATGAACATATATTTAACATTTTGATTCATTTTAGATAACTTACGAGATGCTAAGGTAGATTATAATGAGATGTAATTACAAGTATCTCACACTTTAATTATTAATGCTCGTTTTTTTCTAGACTTTCTGATGTGATCCGGTCGTATGAATGCAAAATATTTGATTTTATGAAAGAGGAAAGAAAATATGTTGTTATAAATAATATATTTTTTTCTAAATTCTACATGTTTTGCAGCAAAGAGGTAAAAGAAAATGTAGTTCGATTATTTTATAGAAACGTTAATTAAGTAGGACCCGACTTTTCTCAAAGCATTGTAAGTCATTATTTACATTAATTTCTTTTTGTGTCTTGTACATTTTACACAAATATACGTTGAAAACTTTTTTTCAGGTTTATGCAAATATTTGTTTTCAGAATTATGCAAATGATAAAGTACACTGTTTGCTAATATACCAGTACTATATTATATGATACATTATCGAAATGACATAAGAAATACATTTTGCTTTTTCTTTACAGAGGATGGAAATGCTTCTTCGACCATTCTGGTAGCCGTTCTGGTACCAATAATAGTCATAGGCATAATATTAGCAATCTGTGTTATTTGGAGATACAGACAAAGATTGTGTGAAATAATAAGTTCTAAAGGGGTAAGCAAATATACGTTATATATTCATATGTTCATATTGTCTTTAATTGAAATTATGGGAAAAAATGAGGCACTCAGTTGAAGACTAAAGAAATGCTTGGTTAATAGCTTATTTATTGACAAGGCATTCCTTTTAAATTTCTTCAATTGAAACTTAATTTTTCTTCCAATTTTATTTTTTCAGCATGAAAGCATATCATTCAAGAATGAAGAAGTTCTTCAGGATCCAAATGTATCTTCCAAAAATGAAGACATTCTTCCAGAAATTCCAGAAGTTCAGCCATGTCAGGATTCGAAAACTGATGTCCAGACTAACGAAATTGTGCCAGAAACACAAAAATGTCAGGAATCGAATGTTGCTGTCAAGACCGATGAAGTTCTGTCGGAAAAACAACAATGTCAAGAATCGAATGTTGCTGTCAAAACTGATGAAGATCTGCCAGAAAAACAACAATTCCAGGAATCGAATGTTGCTGTCAAAACCGAAGACGTTCTACCAGAAAAACAACAAAGACAAGAATCGAATGTTGCTGTCAAAACCGATGAAGTTCTGCCAGAAAAGGACCCGAATGTTGATGCGATGACTGAGAATGTTCTGCATGAAAAGCAACAAGGTCAGGATTCAGATGTCTCTGCTCCGAATGACGAACTACCAGACAACCAACAAAGTCAGGTTTCGAATGTTGCTGGGGACTCAGAAGAAAAAGAAAAGCCGGATCAGAGTTGAAATCTGAATGACTGTTGTTATAGAACGCAACCATTTTTTGTATATTGCATTACAATGTTAAGTGTCATTGTGTAATATTTATTCATGGCAAAGCTTTGAATAACCTTTCTTAATTTAAATGCATTACTTTGATATACTAAACATGTACATAACAGTTCAGTTTCTATGCTACATACATAAACCTGGTAAGTGTGCAGGATAGGAATCCAAGTGAAAACACAGCGCTGCTAAAATGCGCATATTCATTTTAAAGGGGTATTATGTGTTTTGGTTTCCTATCTGTTTGGTTGAGAGTAGGACCGACACAATTTATGTAATAATGCAACTTTCAAGGGTTTTTTTTAATGGTAGATGCCACTAGGGGCAATATTTCAGGCCTGGGTGGGAACTTGGGTAAAACCATTAATCTTCCGTTAGCCAGTCTGATGTTTTTCTCACATGAAGAATTATACCTAACGAGAGAGATTTTGAAGCCATATCAGTAATAGGCAAGTGATTCAAAGTTAGCGACGACCATTACCATTCGGACAAGTAGGCTCCATGTGTTTGACGTGAAAAGAAAACATTTGAATAATGAAACAAAAATTCAGTTTCATAAAGTAATAATACATATTATACAGCGATCCTAACCAAGTACCAGAACTAAACAAATATTAATTTCTATGAATGTATTTCGCTGTAAATATAATTATATTCGAAAGATGTAAAAACGTTCTATCTACGTACGAGATTCTCGAATTTGGTTATATTCTCTAACAGACAATATTAGAACAGGAAAAATTAGAGTGAAATATTAGATCTCCACAAAACTAATGTGCCTCGTACTCATTGAACTGCAAAACGCCTTTCTACAAAATGCAATGAATGGTAATATGCCAAAGTGGAGTACATGCATGTAATGAATCCTTTGATGAATCCATTAAACTATTTTCTTGCATAGCCTTAAAACCTTGAACGAAATACTTTTCAGTTACTTAATTATTATATTTAATTGTTATATGTGCCATTAAACTTAATTCTTATTAGATAAATGTGCTTGGTGCTTGTGATTGGATATAATTTGTTTCTAACTACTGTGATCTTCTTTAACTCTCATTAAATAAAACAATTTACAAGTTTACATGTTGTAAAATGACGGCATAATAAGTCGTTCTTTCTTCGTGAGTAAAGACTTTGTTCCTACGTTGTTGAAGCAGACCGAGTTAATAAACAATCATGGACTGTGTAATAAAAATCTGAGTGACACTGCCACATAGGCAAGTGAAAAGAAAGACATTTTTGGAGCACATGGACCAAAACTTTGTCAGGGATAAACACTCTCACGAAATTTGATAATGAATCTATTATAAAATACTGGTTAGTACACATCGGACAATGTAAGTTGTAATATAAATGTCAGTTGTTGAGCAAATAAATTTCCCTCCTAGAGCTGAAGCACTATTCTCTTTAGTTTATTGCAGACATAAATCTTCAAAATATTAAAACCGATTATTCCTAGCACTGTATTAGGCCAACAAACGCGTATTTAGCAAAGATTACATACTATTTAATGAGAAAAAAATCCAACGAATGAACACGTGAAGACGTAACAGAGTTGCTGCAGTGACTAGTCTCTCTAGTAACCGCCATCAAAGTTTATGTTGTTAAGCCGATACTGACAACAATATGTATTGTGTTGCTAACTAGATGATATATATTTGCCTGATCGTAAATTCAACATGTTATCAAATACATATGATAATGAAAATATTTTACGAATACAATTAAACTATAAGGGCATGTAACTATGTTAATTTATGTTTTTATTGGGAGTCAAGGTCACGCTGACACAATATGTCATATGAAAACTTTCCAGACTTTGATGCTGGAGGAAGAACCCAGGAGTCCCTCCGTGCATTATTTTATTAAGGGCACCGACTAGAACCAACGACATTCGTTAAGATAGCTGTTTGGCTTCCTCATGTGAAAGAAAACTACACCAGAAGCAAGGTTTCGAAATGCAACAATGGTGAGAAGCATGTGATTTGAAGTTAGCGACCTAAACTATTCGGCCATGGAGGAACCGATTTCTTTTGTTTGGTTGAAAGTCAACCGACACAGTTTAGGTCATATGACGACTTTCTCAGCTTGTGATGGTGAATGAAGATCCCAGGTACTCCTGTTTCAGGCATGGGCATGGACATGCATCTGGATAGAAACTCCTACCTTCCGTAAGCTAACTGGATGGCTTCCTCAAATGGAGAGTTATATGCCCAAACGAAGTTAAAGCCCATATAAGTGAGAAGCAAGTGATTCGAAGTGAATGACCTTGACCATTCGACCACGGAGAGCCTAGAATTTTTGAGACCCGAACATATACTTTTCTTTTTCCGTATGGTCTCTAGTTAACCACCTTTGGCATGAATAGAATAGGAATCCAATGCACAAAACGGATCGTCCATAGGATCCGTTAAATGATGGGGACTTATAAAACCGCAAATGTAAGATGTTTTATTGGTTAATGTTTGTTTTTATCTTCCTTTCTTTACTAAAGCGTGGCAAGATCTTTTGAACGGGCAGTCAAAATTATTACACATATATTTCCTAAACTGGGTTATTTCATTTAATTTACGCAATCCTACAAACGCAAAACTTTCAAGATATATAACAATTTAGATGTTAATTAAACAGAGGGAATATATAAACATTTTACCAACTTTCTTTTTGTGCATGACTGCTTAACAATGTTAGTATATACAAAAAGAAACATGTTTTAAGTTGACCTAAAAGCCAAGGCTACATTATCTCGTATTATATTACATTATACTGCTTGTACTATTTATATTAAAAACATACGCACGACTTGTTTACATTGGTTTCGTCGGTGTGCGTTTTATCACGTAAATTGCACCACATGCTGTTAGAATTTCTTGTTTGCTAACTATTTGTTTCACTTTGGGATTAAAAATTTACAGCACGGCAGTCAACTTAATTTCTTCCATATCGGACGAGATTTTTCGTTGTTTTCAACGGTGCTGGTAGACTCCATCTTACACCCCGGAGTTGGATTAACGCGACTCTCGTCCTGTTAATGACAAAATAATAATAACAAACTACATCTATGTTGTAGACTCGTGAAGTAATCATTCTCTTTTATCGTACAACAGGATAAAAACGAATTATTTTGATAGTTCCTCTTTGTTCATTACTTCATTCATATTTATCTAACTTCCTGTTTGAATAAAAAAGAAATAAAAATATTTAGACCACCGCCATACAAGGAAAATGTCAGTTTGGGAAGATAATATACATACAAAATCTGAATTTACCTCAAGCGTGGGAAAGTCTCATCAACATAAGTATTCACCATACCAGAAGATAATTACATATAACATTGAAAACATTGTAAAACATGAACCAAAGGCGGAGGACAAACTACTTCAGACGCATTGTGTCCTGTCAAAATGTCAAGGTAAACATTCACCTTTTTCAACATTATAGTGTCTGTCATATTTTTAACCTCTACCAGTCCCGAAAACCATAGTTTGTACTGGATGACGCAATAGGGCGACATTTGATATTGTGAAAGTAAGATCAAAATATTATTTTTCACGTTTAAATACAAGTAAATATGATAGCCTTAAATGAACTTACCGATCTTGACAACTAACGTATTGGGTGTTTCTATAAATATTTTACAATTAACACTAAAATCATTCTCATCTGTCAGAGATTCGTCAAAATCCCGGACGGACCTGTTCAGCTGGGTGCTACACATCCGGGAATGTACTAAAATAAGCATAACAAAATCAGAAATAATTATGAATTCGGACCTTCATTCAATATAAGAAGTTTGATCTCTAAGTGCAGTTTGGCGGTTATGCACAAACTTGTTCTTCTCTACACAAGTGGCAGTTGAATTATGCAAAAATGTACAAAAGTTCACCAGGAAAAGCCACATTCGAAGAAAGCAGTGGCCCATAAAGCACTTCACATTGAAATATGAGTATTTGAAATGTATACACGTACACATTAGCTGAGCACATGTAAAACGCGTTAATACTAGCGCAAGAAGGAATCATGAGAAAAGAATTTTGAGATTTGCTAGGATAGAGTAGAGCGAATGTAACACACATACGTAGCTGTTTATTGTATAGCATTTTCAAACAGTCAATTCAGTCGTTTATACAATGAACACGAGTTTCAGGATACTATATTTGAAACAAAAAATGTGCCAAAGTTTCAAACTTATAAGACCAGTATGGTATTGTCTGCAGATGACTGACTTTTACTTGATCTATATTTTATAACATATTCCAACGGTTTTTGAAATAGTGTCCCAAAGTGAGCAGAATCTACCTGGATGGCTGACCGTTCCTAGTTTGACACATTATTTTAGTTTTAAGACCCGAACGTCAAATGGAGCTATGAAATTCAATTCAATCATTCATTTTTTTTACACAACGATTACTCATTCGATCGAATGCTTAGTTCAATAAAAATCAGAAAAATAAATGCCTATGAAAATAGACCCTTTTATTCAGGAAACGTACCCTGACCACAATACCTGTTGACCCTTGCACTAAAATGCTTAGTTTTTGATACAGCAATATAAAAGCTAGATATATAGTACTGCGCACAAGTATAATGTTTCAGTTGTTTAAAGTTACTGTAATGTTACGCACCGTGAATTGTAGTGCCTGTCATTCAGCACGGTAGTATAAGATTACAAGTCCAATTTTAAATTAATATTTACATTGTAGTTATTATAAAAAGGTGTACAGAACCACAGCTCGAATTTATCTTAATCATTGTCGACTGCCGTAGAGGCAATGTTTTTTTTCCAGTATTCTCTCAAAACTGATGACACAATGAAATACTATGTTTTTCTTTTGCAACGATACAAACAAAAGGCACAATTTGTTCTGCATATAACTGTAGTACATACATAAGAGGGACACACGTTCAGAAACAGGACAAACTTTAGAGTGACATTTGGTTTTTATTTTGACTGGCATGTGTTTGACATAAAAAAGTTGTTTTTTCTTACTTTGACTATGTTCATCATTTATCGTGATGGTTTTATAAATTTTATTTGCGATTGGTCAGGTAAAGACAACTGTAGCAAATAAGCACTAATACAGAACGAATTAATGTCATGAAAAACTTTTAAATTCTTATGTAAAACTATCAACTTAGCACCTAAGATAAATTTTCTACTATCCTTATTTGTCGATGATACGCTACCCGCTTCAATTAGCATGTGTACACTGTGAAACTTAATATTTTAATGTTATTCTATTCAAAATTAATAGGAGCGACGGCAGTTAACATTCCTTCATTCAGGAAGTGAAATTAAAATGTATCACGTTTTAATATAGGAGGATTCAAAATATATTATTCTAAACGGACTAAACATGGAACTATATGAATATTCCTTTTGTTTGATATTTTTCATTCAGGTTTTAAACTTTATTACAGGTAACAGTTTTTGAATAATCAATTGATCAGGTAGAAGATAATTGTTGTAGAGCTATAAACTTAATTTTACATTAATGGGTTTACATTTTGACGATCACTGTAACTCAGGTGAAGAGTATTATTGATAAATGTTTTCTGAATAATTTTATTCCTGTCTACTACAGTTCGTTTTTGTAAACATCAAGTTTGTTAACATTAAAGATTGCGTTTTGTAACCTTAACTCCGGCTTCCATATTTTAGTGTTTCTAGTATATGAAAAACATGAGCTCAAGCTAAAACAAAACATAATCAAAAATTAGAAAGGTCATTTTGTAAGTAGAGAAATTTTGGTTTGAAAACGTGTAAACACGTATGACCTAATAATCGAACTGTAGTAGTGTTATTATTTTACGGGGAGAGATGTTTGTATACAAGATGCATTGATAAAATATTTAAGAAATGTATGAAGGATCGGTCAGAATAGTATTTCTTAATTCTATTCATATGGTGTTTAGGTTACAGCTATTATAAACGTAATTCAAACAACTCTTAAAGAAAATAGTCTAAATATCCTAACTATCTAACTAAGCAGTACTAAGACAATTACTGCTGTAATCATTCAAACAGTGGCGAGAAGATAACGTTTCTAAACCTTTATTCGAAGTTCTTATATATACTTTTGATTCCTTTATATAAATTGAAAAACAAAGTCTTGTCTAAATCTGTTTCGCTCTAACAAGGTTCTTCGATTGGCAATGTTTATTTAAATATAAACATGAGAAACGAGGGAATCAAACTAGCTTAAATTGGAGTTTCGTATTTTTGTTTTGAACTATTTCAGGTCAACTTATACCGCAAGAAGAGTTGAAAAATGTCACATCGTGTGACCTTCCTATAAATGTAACATGTGGAAGCAATGAAATTATCGCAGTGCATTCGTTGTACTTTTGGTACCATGCGACTTGCTCAGGCACATGCTGTCCCTATGACAGCAGTCACTTTAGTGCTGGTGCAGATACTGGCGTTATCCAGGCTGTCCGTCGTAAGTGTTCGGGAGAAAATGCATGTAGCCTAGTCCAGCTTGATGGTGTACGTGACTTTGGAAGTGGGGGTGTTCATGACCCTTCTTACTATGTTGTAAAATATTACTGCATACCTGGTAAGTTGGAAAATTTAAAACTTTCTTAAGATTTAGAATAAAAATCCAAACTCGTCTTTGTGCTTTAATAACACTCTTTATTACAAAATGGTAATGTGAAACAAATTATCATAGTATTACAGAATACGACATATTGACAGGTGCATGGCGTATGAATCTTATCATACAGTCTTACTTTCACCGTTTCCAGATGTCGAATTTCCTGAAACAATATGTCCAACATCTCTGTCATATGTTCAGAGATTTCCATCCTAGCTAGTTGACTATAACATTTCTGCTACATTGTAACAGTGTATAAAAAGTATTTCGTATTGACTTTTGTAATTGTTTAAACTTAATTTTGTCTTAATAATTTTTTTTGTATACAGCATTGAGGACGACTTCAATTTGCTCAGAAGAAACGCTAACATCAGCAGGTGAACCACTGTATCTAGCAAGCGAGAATTATCCATCCGTGACGACTAGGAATAGCACGTGCTCGTGTTCTTTAGAAGTTTTCTCGTGCACGTCGAGTGTAAAACTTTATATTATTGATGCAGACTTGTACTTAGATGAAACAACTTGTGAACAAACTATTGACTTTGTTGATGGTACAAGTACATCTCTCAGTACGATCAATTGTAAATCTTATTATGAAAACAGGATAGATGAAATAAGCTTTAGCACCAATTATGTGAAAATTGATTTCATTGATAATTCTGCACAAAATCAAGAAGGATACATTTTCCTCGGATTTAGAGGTAACTATATTGATAATTATTAGATCTAGTTTGATCTTTTAAAATATTTTACAAATGTAACTGTTACTGTTCTTGAGTATCGGCTTTTGTTTTGCTGATTACTATCAAAGCCAGGTTTTCTCTTTACGATAACAACAAATGTATACTCAAAATTCAGGCCTTTAGTAAGCATTTATACAGTACTAATTTGCTATTAAAATAAACACATACCCTATGAAAGAAGAATTGTTCTTAAATAACAGAAAAAAATACTTTCGAATTTATTATTGATCAAATTATTAGCTAAAATAAGAGTAAAGCGTCATTCTTTTGCATTTCAGTGTCTGAAGAAGTTGCTTTTAAACTCAGCTGCCAATACGAACAACAAACCGTGTGCCGTGGTAAGTATTGTAAAATGAATATATGTATAATAGTCAGTCATAGCAGAAATAGACAAAATAAAGCTTGTGTCAATTTCATTTATCTTTAATGCTTTTGACACTAGATGACATGTCTTGTTGTAAAAGTGTGGTCAATTATCTTTACTAGTAAATCTTGTATTAAATAACCATGGTAAAATTGCAATGTTTTATAAAATAAAATGATCTAGTAATTCATTTCATTTAGCTGTTATTGTTTTGAAGAGCCATTATAGATAAGTCAAGAACAGAGATGAAAACAGACACATGAGCCACCTATGTATCCAGTCCCCAAGTAGTAATGAAATATGGAACTGTATTATTCTTTTGAATTACTGACAGGTTGTAGTCTTTTTGTGCAATATGTTCTCGACCAAATCCAGTTTTGTTCCACTTTCCTTTAACGTTGAAAGTTATACAGAATTATTTTTTAATGAGGCAATGTTATCTACAGTAAATTGACGTCGATTTCTGATAGATATTTCAATTGATAAAATATGTCATTTACAATTATTGCAGACTGTGGAGCTCCGGGCCTTATTCCACATGGAAAATTGGAACTCGTCGATAGCAGCAACAGTAGTTACGGTTCATTAGCTAAGGTCAGCTGTGACAATGGATATGAGTCAGACGATTTAAATGTCAGTTGTCTAGATACAGGCCAGTGGGAAAATACTGCGTGTTCACTCAAAGGTTAAGATATATACTTGAATTAAACATAAGTTTTGTTTTAAACATGTGTCCTTTAAATACGTGGCAATTAATTTGATTAGTTGATGGTTGCAATGAATGGCTTGTAGCGAAATATAAGTAATATAAACTGTAGCGTCTTCTGTTGCCATTTTAACCATGATTGTTTAATTTACAAAATACCCAGTTTGATTGTTGTTCATCGAACAGTTTTGGCACTGAAACATTTTCAATAAAGGTATTTTAACTTTCAGAGCAACTGAGAATAAATAAAATCACATTAAAATATTGGACCCTACAGAATTGATGTGGGAAACACAGTAACACAATACTTGTGTTAGCATAATGTCACTGAATAAAATCTGAGCTCTGTGGTAGTATTCCCACTTCTATAATGCAGAACAAGTGCATTTGCCATTCTGGAACCAATCTAATTAATAACTTCTGTCCTTATTCTTTTGTATTAGTTCTTTGATGAAACTGAATGTGAAAGGGCCATTCTAAAACTCTAAAAATTGAAATGCAAATTAACATAGAACATGAAATATATTTTTCAGATTGTGGGACACCGTATGATATCTCCAATGGCACTATAACACCTGTCATCAATGGGAGTACAACCTTTGGCGCAAGAGCTAATGTTATATGTGATGAAGGATTTGAAATAAAAGGTAAGAATACAATATAAAACATATACAAGTATGTATGCACTTTTTAGGGAGACTTGGAGGACATATCGTGGAAGGAACAGTCTTTGTTATTCATCGTTTCACACAGATAAGTTACCTAGTGAGCACTGTAAAAAAGGTAAAATGCTGTATGTGATGAAGGCTTTGAAATAAAAGGTAAGAATACAGTATGGAAAATATAGTTTAAAATGCCCCTTTCAGGGTGAATGGGGAAGATTTGTCTTGAAATGGAACAGTCCTTATAACTTATCCTTTCACACAGATAACGTGACCATTGAGCAGTGCGAAAAGCTAAAAACAATTTGAATATTTGGAAACATAAAATTTAGGATAAAAGTTACATTTCAGATTTTCTCCATCAGTTGAAAATTGTAATTTATTTTTATAAAATAGTAAGTTAAGAATACATTGCAGAATCTCTATAAAGAACACCGCCGAGTAAACTAAGATTAGGTTTGTAATTTATAAAGGTTATTATTTAGAGCTTTATAAAGCTTTCACTTGTCATTTTGTTCTGTGAATAACAATAAATAACAAGGACTGTTTGTTCTCCAGAAGAATCGTTAAGGGAGATTCTATTTCATACCATTCAGATATGATATTTAATGTTAACGCTTTATTAAAGACAGAATAAACTACCAATATATTCTGTCATTTGACGTTTTACTTTCTTCTGTCATAAAAACATCGTCTTTAAATTGAACCGAGGTAAATTTTAATCAAAATTATTTGAAGGTTAATATCTACCATTACAGGAAATTGTGCTGGTACCCAGTTTCAATGTGGCGATGGTTCGTGCATTGACAACAGTTTGTGGTGTGATAATTTTCCACATTGTGACGACATCTTAGACGAATTATTGTGTGGTAAGTCATAATATATTTTTGTTCGCTAAAAGCTATCAAAAAATAGGCTAATTTTTACACATCCCATTCAAGAGTCAGATAACAAATTAGGTTCAAAATCACTAAGTACTATGGCCTATAAGTTATATATAAAATGGACACTGTTCACAGAGCTGTCATACAAAATTGTGTACCGCTGCTGCACGAGTGAAATGAAATGTTATTATTCTTGAGTGTTTGCTTTCGTTTCAGATGGTGAGCAGTCTTGCCTTGAAGGTCAAATGTTATGTGGTACGAGTTGTGTTGATTCTCAAGTAGGCCTATCATGCAATGGTAAATATTATCTTGTAAATAGAGGTCACTTCGCTTTAAAGATATATTAATTCACTTTATTCTACTTCACATATACTGTCCTGAAGAGAAGTTTGCAAGTATGATCTTAGTAATCAGACTAGACTGTAATTTGCACGTTATGATGGCACTGACTTTCTTTGAAATACATAATATACTTTACGTCATTTTCGCAATATACCCATCCAGTTAGGTCAGAAGGAAGAGCGGAAAAATATAAATTGAGAAGTCATGAATTCGATGTGGGAGCGGCGAATGCTGCCAACAGGTTACGATTTGGGATATGACAATGATTGAAGTCATTCGTCCTCTATTTCTGATTTCCTATTTGGAAGTTGTTAGTAAATCCTAGAGGAGTGGCCAGCACTTGTACCAAATACTATTGAAAAACGGTATAAATCCCAAATAAGAAAAAAAAAAACTCGCCTTTTCAGTATAGACATAAACGATATTATAGCTACCTTTCAATTAAAACTATCGACTTGTTTGATCAGGATGTTGACGACAGTGTAAAATAACAATTACAGCTATTGGTGATATTTCTCAAAATATAGATATTGTATATTTTGACGAATAACTAAGATATATGCCGAGACCGTTTTCCGTGTATCATACGATATTCGCTGAAGCTCAGTAAATATTTTCCTATTTATATAATGCTGTATTCAATTTTATATATGTGTAGCAGAGAAAAATGGTGTATTTTGATGTATTGCTGTTGTTTTCAGCCTGCGGTACAATGAATGCCAAAGCAATCACTGAAACTGTCAACATAAAAACTGTTGGATATATTTTAATGCACAGTTGGTTTCAGACAATGGTATGATGAATACCGAACAAGCACTGGAACTGTTTACAAAGAAAGAGTTTTATATATTTATTGCACTTTTGTTTACAGACAGTGGTACATGGATACCGACGCAAGCACTGGAAATGTGTAAATAGAAAGAGCTGGAATATATATTTTAATGCTCTTTTGTTTTCAGACAGTGGTACGTTGATACCAAAGCTGGATAAATTTACATAGGAAGAGTTATATGTATATTTTAATGTATTTTTTGTTTTCAGATAGCAGTACAACGGATGTTGAAGACAGCACTGGAACTATTAGCTGTTTAGTGATAGGCAAATGGGAGATTGTCAAATGCTCAGCAAAAGGTACTTTCTTTGCATAACGAAACACAAAGTCAATGACACAAATTTCAAATGTATGCAATTTTTCATATCGAACGGTTTGTGGTCAATAGGCGAGGATTAAAACAATGTATTTTCTTTTTATATTATAACTTCCATTTTTAAAACGTATCTTCACATTAATTCTTCTTTCAGTGAGGCCCGGGGCCGCGTTAAAAGCGGGAGGCATGTTAGCATATTTGCATAATATCGCACTGTAACTTAATACTTATTCGTCAGAGCCCGATACATATTTGAATAACATTTGTGACTTATCACGAGTTACGATTTTTTAAAGTGCATAATAGTTACTTTTAAAATGATTCGACTATTCAGACACTCTATAATATATATCCGGACATGGATTTTATGCTTAAAGCTGTACACCCCAGTTTTATAGTTTTGTATCTTGTTTTTGTTTCGAAATTTAGAAAACGGAATTATTAGTTAGTAATTACAAGAAAAATACATTTCAAAATGATTTTTGGCGTTTTAAGAAATTTTTATCTATGAGTCAATAGAATTTGTAGAAAACTTTCAAAAGCATTAGTCACTCTCTCAAAAGTTAGTATAACATAGAAAGGTATAGAGGAGAGATCGTGTTTGTATACAAATCCGTTGTATTTTGTTTTCGAACTGATAAGACAAAGGTCGGGTGGGCAGACGCCGAGCGTCCATTTTTTTTTTGTAAACAGTGATATTTTTTGTAACGGCTTAAACTTTCTTAAAACACAAATGATATCAATATGTTTTTGATCAATGGAAAGGTAATAAAACAAGCAATTTATTGATTACTTTTAATTATTATTTTGAAATAAAATAGATTAATTATGAACGCTTAACTTACAGTGTTTTTTCTAAAACTTTGGAGCATCGTTACGCCGCTATTAAAATCATATGTCATTTAAAATGGTTTTTCATTTTAAAAAGATATTTAAATATGAAAATATGAAAATCGTAAGCATTTCAAAACTTTTTGAATTTTTAAAATCCATAAATTAGCGAAAAGTTATTAAAATTTAAAAACTCCGATCCCATACACAAACGATGTAAAACATTTGTTTAGCCCACCACCAGATAAACAGGTGTTAATGTGTGACGTCACGGCGATCTCTCCTATACCATACAGAATTATTAAAATATCAATTAAAGACAGTACTTCTGTACTTTTGTTCGGTATCAAACTATAAAGAACAAAAGTTTGATGTCCGCCTGGAGGCATGTCTTTTAACTCTTTTTACCACAACATACTGAAACATGGGAATGCATTTAAACTCATCACCTGTGATTAGACCACCTATCCTTAGCCTCTGACGGTCACTTCATTTCCACTGTCAACATTTACTATGTAATTTGAAAATGAAGACCACATTCAAATAATGACTACTCACATTTTTGTTTTCGTAGCTGGGTTTTGATATTTGCGATTGACTATTCAAATGTTCTAAAATTAATTTGTTAAGTAAAGGATCAAACTTTTATTTCCAATGGTTATACGTGATAAATCCTGGTTAAACACAGTCATTTCATGCTAAGTCCCTTCAGTTTTTCACAGTTGTAAATATCGCACACATTTTTTTATCCTCTGATATCATAACTGCAACTATGAAATGATGTTGTTATAGTTAGCAAAGTTTGTTTTCTTACTTTAGATTGCGGAAATCTCAGGGAGATTCAGAATGGTACTATATCCCTTACTGTCATCAATATGACAACATATCAGTCGACGGCTGCCGTAACATGTGATGCAGGTTTCGTTGCATCGGCGGAAATAATTTCCTGTCAGGCGAATGGCACTTGGGAAAATGCTAGTTGTATTACTGGTAAGTCATTATCATTTCTCTGTAATTGGCAAATAACAAATCAAAAGATCCTTATTAAGAGTATGTGGTTGGTGAACGCCTTCAAACATTGCGTGTTTCATTGTGGTATTGAAGATTCAGATTATATGAAATACGAAAAGTGTAGAGATGATCAGTGGTTACGGGACGCAGTGTAAAATGATATTAAATTTTGTCTTCTGGCCTGCTTTCGGCTATTTAATGGTGTTTTCTTGTTGCTCTATAATTTCATCTTTATTGACTATATGTTATGCTTTGTCTACGCATTAGTGTTTAGATATTATATTATAAATTTAGATATGTAAATATATATAAAGGAACTACAGAAAGGTTACTGTTCGAAGAGGCTGCAGTCTTGGAACCTAGAATTGCATTCTAGACATTTTCATTGTTTATAGAATTATTTGTTAAATTGCCTTTTCAAAGGAACTTTTTAAAGTTATCGTTAAATGGACATTCTGACCCAGTGTTGAAAACACTTTCCGTATATCTTCTTACGATTATCTTGATCAATAGCTGTTTGCCGATAATATATAAACATTAATGTCATAAACGAATCAGTTTTTTCCACAATCTCTGATTTGATATACAAGAAAGGAAATGATTAATTTTTTTTAGAAAATGGCAGGTATGATTGAAATATACACTGTTATTCATTGTATTCTCGTAGACTGTGGTCCGCCTCAAAATGCGACCGGTGCCTCAGTAACAACTTCAAAGGGTAATATTGAAAATTCAGTAGCAACATATGTATGTACAGATGGATACGCACATACATCTGGGGATCTTCAGCGAACATGCGGATCTGACCATAAATGGAGCGGAATATTGCCAACATGCACGCCAGGTAAACCTTTTTGGATTTTTTTCTGTTCAGTTTTAGTTGAAGTGGCAAAGAGCTTGTTCGGAATATTTACCATTACTGTTAAATCATTCAAGAAACAATATTTTCATTTTGTCATAAGGTATCAATGCATTGTGGAACGGCTTAATACCATCGGCCCATCCTCCACTTTGTAACTGTTTATTTTTAATATACGTAAAACGTTGTTATTACACTCTTAGGAAAGCCTCATCATAGACACTAACTAAAGACGTTTTAGGTTTCTTAATTAGTATTTCATCCGTTTTAAGACACTTCTATCTAAAGTGAATTGTAAGTCGTTCATCTTTATATATTATCTTTTCGACATTATATATTTACTTTCCATCGATGAATTATGGCTATCATTGAATTATTCATGTGCAATGTAAATTCAACACAGCAAGTTCGATGCTTCAGTTTAGAAAAAAAAAGATACATTTAATTTAAACCAATGAATACAGTCAGTGTCATGTTTTACCAGTTAACACCTTTCACTATAGAGTTTTAAACGCATGATTTCTCTTCTATCTTATATGATAATTTTCATATATTCTGAAAGAATGAAATTTCTTGAAAGCATTTAGGTCAATTTTAGAACATTTACTTGTTTATGTTTAACCTGAACGTGATCTTTTATGCTGTTTTATATCCTTCAATATTCCTAGTATTTAATAGGCCTTTGTCTATCATAAAATGTATGCCAAACTATTCAAAGGAGTAGAAGATTCTTTCAAAAGATATTGTTGTGTATGGCGCAACACATTTGTTCTGCATAACATAGATATTCGGCTACAAAAGTAGAATGTTGACAATAGAAAAGCGTGTGATGTAAAATAAAATGAATATTTCCAAATAAGGTGATCTTTGTAGAGAGTACGAGGGCCATTCTAAAACAAATGAAAATCGTGCTGGAATATGGTACACAGTCTATGTTCAGACTTCAAATTCAGTTTATTATTTCAAATATTCATACCAGGAGAACTGGATATATTTTTCTGGGCCACAGAGTCGCGTTGACAACAGACAGCGGGTGCATAAAGGTGACCGTAGACCAGTAATTGCAAGCAAACTATTACTGTACAAATCCTACACCGTCAGGAAAGTCAGTCACTGGAAAGTTTTATAGATATAGACACAAAGTACTAAAAGCTATTAAACGAAAGTACAAAAGAAAATGCGTGGCTTTGTGCTATCATCTAAATTTGATTTTTAGCGTTTCTTTAGTGCATTTGGCCCTATTGGTCTTTTGCTCCTCGGTTACCAAGGGAGGCACCCATCGGTAACAAACCTTTCTTAAACCCAAGTGCTAGGTGAGAATCTCATGAGGTATCCCCGTTGAAATGCCAAAAAAAAGACGCTTTCACCGACAGTGTGTACCTGGCGTCTTCACCAATGTTCTTTGACGTCACTGCTATTTTGGACCTGCTAGTATAAGTCCTGTCTTAAAGGGTTGCCCAGCCATTTCTAAATTTACGTACCCACTCTCTGATACAGCAGACTTGAAGAATGCAGTTCAATGAGTATCTGCCTTGCCGGTATTTCTAAAGAACAACGTACTTTCATGTATGCTCTAATTTCAGAATTTTGTAAGCTTCTCAGCTGAATGTATACAAAATTATATATCCCCGAAACGGAACGATAATTTTAAACACTAGTACAACTTTGCAAGATTATAAAGGAGTCATTCATGTATCTTCCATGTTAAACGCGAGTTTTTTTTTGCGTATCAAACTTCTACGGATGAGCGCGATTGTCATTATTTTTAAAATGTCACTTGTATTTCCTACTTCTTTTGAACCATTCAGTAAATGTATATAACGAAAGGCACTGTTCTTTGAAGATCAAATGTACCCGAGGGACAGTCATAGGACACTTTACATTTATCTAAAACTCTTAAGCTTACTCCAGCCAACATTCTAGATTTTATTGCTTCTTCCATCCCTGTAAAGCTCACCATAAATTTACAATCAACGCTAAATATGCTTCTTTATTCTGGGCTCGATGCGTCATTAGCAGATGCTCTTTTGAAATGGCAAATAAAACCTTATTCCCTTTATACAGAAATGTCGTCCCTCAATTCCCGCTTGAGACGCTTGAAATGAGCATAGCAAGCATTCAGGTGATAACATGGCAGAAACAGTAGAGAGTGAAAAATCAAAATATCACCGAATCACGATTTTGCAATGTCACTTTAGGTATACAAGGTATATATAGGCAGTTCATGCACACGGCGACGCAATGCTGGTATATCTGCCACCACTAACAATACTAGCTGGCTAAGCAGTTAGATGCAAAAGTCATATTTCGCCGCCGCTGGTAGTTCGGCGGAAAATGGCACAGTTTTGTTACTAGTTAATATGTAGTTATAGAAACATACGCATTAAAATGATACACAAAGATAACTGATACAAAAAAAAAACTTAGTAAACGTAAATATATTTCAAACTCAGTTTCATATATAAATCGATTTTTTAAGCATTTTAGTCCGTTTGAAGAGCGCCAACACGCAATCAAAACATGCAAATAAACGCACCGATTGGCTGGCTAGTTTGTCGCTCTGGCGTATGTAAGTATCTACGAACAAACGAATTAGATAGAAGTTGACGGAGAACATTGCCAACTTGCATATCTGATGTGCAGTCTCAAATGTCTCTAATATTCGAACATGCTGAACGTTGTTTTAGTATTCCTTTGTTGAACTAATCCTTAGATGGGAGGTACATTTTATACCAGGCAATCTTATGAAATGAAAAGTCTGATATGCAAAAGCTTTACAGAAAGGTTGTTAATATTTTATCGTATAATTTTTATGTAGATTGCGGCATACCTGCAAATACGACAGGCGCTGAAGTAACGACATCAGCTGGTACTACTGAAAATTCAATAGCAACGTACGTATGTCAAAATGGATTCACACACACATCCGGAAATCTAACGCGTACATGTGGACCCGACAGTACTTGGAATGGAACACTTCCAACTTGCACACCCGGTATGAAATTACGCAATTCGTTTGAAACATGAACATACTATACATTTTTCTTCATGAAATTCATAGTAGAGAAAATCCTCTGATAAGAGTTTCATGTGATAATTCCATACAATGTCCATTCACTTAGAATTATTCCCTATTTGATATTTTAAAACTAATTAAATAGATTAAGGAAATGTTATTATATGTGTACATTGTGGCATTTCCCCAGACTCCATGTGTAAAAAGATAATGATTCCAGCTAATATGGCTGAATAGTTTGCAAAATAGAATTTATTATTACAAATCAATAAATGATAAATAATGTATTTTGTATCAAATCTGATATTCATAATCATTATACAGTCAGTGATTTACTGTTTTCCTTGCTAAAATCTGATCTTTATGAAGTAAGGTAGATTTATTAGTGCAATGTCATTAAATCGCTAGATGTTGCGTGAGCGTGTTAGATCAGGTCTCCTTAAAAATTACATTAAGGTATTTTAGGAATTAATTGATATTGCATTTCAATATCTTAGTTGTTTGTTTTTCAAACCCAAATGTATTATATATGAGCGGAAAGATGCAACAAATAACTTATTTACAGATTGTGGAGATCCAGACAATGTAACTGGTGCAACTTTTACAACGTCAAATAATAACTTAGAATCATCTGTTGCTACATACGTATGTGGAGAAGGGTACACGCATACTTCCGGCGATTTGCTACGAACGTGTAGATCAGACAGCACTTGGAATGGAGCACTTCCAGTTTGCACACCTGGTATGAAATCGCCAAATTCTTTGATATATTTACATGACGGATGTACTGTATGAAATAAGGTAGATGTATCGGTGAAATGTCGTGACATTTGTAGATGTTGCGAGTGCATGTTCAGTTCTTCTTAATAATTAACACGTAGGTATTTAAGGAATCAATATAATTCAGTTGCAACATACGTATGTCAAAATGAATTCACACGTACATCCGGTAATCTATGGCGTACAGGTGGACCCGACAGTACTTGGAATGGAACACTTCCATCTTGCAAACCTGGTATGATATTACGCAATTCGTTTAAAACATAAACATACCATACATTTTTCTTCATGAAAATCTTAGTAGAGAAAATCCTCTGATAAGAGTTTCATGTGATAATTCCATACAATGTCCGTTCACTTAGAATTATTCCCTATTTGATATTTTAAAACTATGTAAATAGATTAAGGAAATGTTATAATATGTGTACATTGTGGCATTTCCCCAGACTCCATGTGTAATAAGATAATGATTCCAGCTAATATGGCTGAATAGTTTGCAAAATAGAATTTATTATTACAAATCAATAAATGATAAATAATGTATTTTGTATAAAATCTGATATTCATAATCATTATACAGTCAGTGATTTACTGTTTTCCTTGCTAAAATCTGATCTTTATGAAGTAAGGTAGATTTATCAGTGCAATGTCATTAAATCGCTAGATGTTGCGCGAGCGTGTTAGATCAGGTCTCCTTAAAAATTACATTAAGGTATTTTAGGAATTAATGAATATTGCATTGGAATATCTTAGTTGTTTGTTTTTCAAACCCAAATGTATTATATATGAGCGGAAAGATGCAACAAATAACTTATTTACAGATTGTGGAGATCCAGACAATGTAACTGGTGCAACTTTTACAACGTCAAGTAATAACTTAGAATCCTCTGTTGCTACATACGTATGTGGAGACGGGTACACGCATACTTCCGGCGATTTAAAACGGACGTGTACATCCGACAGTACTTGGAATGGAACACTTCCAACTTGCACACCTGGTATGAAATCACCAAATTCTTTTATATATATACATGACAAATGTTATGTAAGTAGTCTCTGGAAGAACTAATCACTTAATGAGGGTTACACCTTGAAATTTGATACAATGTAAATTGGCGATTATGGTTTATATATCTGATATATCCGACTAAATTACTTAGAATGATTTAGGATGTATTATCATATTATGTAGATTGTGGCACACCTCCAAATTCGATGGGCGCTGAAGTAACCACATCAGCTGGTACTCTTGAAAATTCAGTTGCAACATACGTATGTCAAAATGGATTCAAACATACATCCGGTAATCTAACGCGTACATGTGGACCTGAAAGTACTTGGGATGGAACACTTCCAACTTGCACACCCGGTATAAAATTACACAAATCATTTAAAACATTAACATTCCAAACATTTCTTCATAATTTAAAAGATCTTCGTTGAACGAATCCACTGATAAGCGTTTTATGTGATAATTCCATAAAATGTCCGTTCACTCAGAATTATTCCCTATCTAATATTTTCAAACTATGCAGATACATTGAGGAAATGTTATTATAGTGCACATTGTGGAATTTCTGCTATATACTTCAGTGTGTAATAAGGTAACGATACTGCTGATAATGGTGCAAAATAACATTAATTCTTTACACGATGACAGATCAATAAATGATATATAAAGTATTTTGTATCAAATCTGATATTTATAATCATTATAAAGGCCGTGACTTACTGGTTTCAATTGGCAAAACCAGATCTGTATAAAATAAGGTAGTAGTATCGGTGTAATGTCGTGATATTTGTAGATGTTACATGAGCATGTTTGTTCAGTTCGTCTTAATAATTAACACGTAGGTATTTAAGGAATCAATGGAGATTGCTTTTGAATGTCTTAGTTGTTTGTGTTTGAAACATATATGTATTTTATATGAGCGGAAAGAAGCAATATATGACTTATTTACAGATTGTGGAGATCCAGACAATGTAACTGGTGCAACCTTTACAACGTCAAGAAATAACTTAGAATCCTCAGTTGCTACATACGTATGTGGAGACGGGTACACGCATACTTCCGGCGATTTGCAACGGACGTGTACATCCGACAATACTTGGAATGGAACACTTCCAACTTGCACACCTGGTATGAAATAACCAAATTCTTCGATATATTTACATAATTAATGTCGTGTTAGTAGTCAGTGGTAGGACTAATCACTTCATGAGAGTTACATTTTGAAATCCGAAACAATGTAAATTAACGATTATGATTTATATACATGTTATTTCCGAATAAATTACAGAGAATGATTTAGGATGTATTATCATATATGTAGATTGTGGCACTCCTCAAAATTCGATGGGTGCTGAAGTAACCACATCAGCTGGTAATCTTGAAAATTCAGTTGCAACATACGTATGTCAAAATGGATTCACACATACATTCGGTAATCTAAGGCGTACATGTGGACCCGACAGTACTTTGAATGGAACACTTCCAACTTGCACACCTGGTATGAAATCACCAAATTTTTTGATACATTTACATGACGAATGTTGTGTTAATAGTCTCAGGAAGGACAAATCACTTGATGAGAGTTGCACCTTGAAATTTGATACAGTGTAAATTGACGATTATGATTTATATATTTGTTATATCCGAATAAATTACACAGAATGATTTAGAACGTATTATCACTTTTGTAGATTGTGGCACCCCTCCAAATACGAATGGCGCTGAAGTAACCACATCAGCTGGTACTCTTGAAAATTCAGTTGCAACATACGTATGTCAAAATGGATTCACACATACATCCGGTAATCTAAGGCGTACATGTGGACCCGACAGTACTTGGGATGGAACAGTTCCAACTTGCACACCCGGTATGAAATTACGCAATTCGTTTAAACCACAAGCATGCAAATCATTTCTTCATGAAGATCTTCGTTGAACGAATGATCTGATAAGCGTTTTATGTGATAATTCTATAAAATGTCCGTTCACTTAGAATTATTCCTTATCTAGTATTTTCGAACTATGCAGATAGATTGAGGAAATATTATTATAGTGCACATTGTGGAATTTCCGCTACTTCTGTGTGTAATAAGGTAACGATTCCAGCTGATACTGCTGAAAATGTTGCAAAATAACATTTATTTCTTTACACGATGACAGATTAATAAATTATATATAAGGTATTTTGTATCAAATCTGATATTTATAATCATTATAAAGGCCGTGACTTACTGGTTTCCATTGGTAAAATCAGATCTGTATGAAATAAGGTAGATGTATCGGTGTAATGTGACATTTGTAGATGTTGCGTGAGCATGTTTGTTTAGTTCTTCTTAATAATTAACACGTAGGTATTTAAGGAATCAATGATGATTGCTTTTAAATGTCCTAGTTGTTTGTGTTTGAAACATATAAGTATCACATATGAGCGGAAAGAAGCAATATATGACTTATTTACAGATTGTGGAGATCCAGACAATGTAACTGGTGCAACTTTTACAACGTCAAGTACTAACTTAGAATCCTCTGTTGCTACATACGTATGTGGAGACGGGTACACGCATACTTCCGGCGATTTGCAACGGACGTGTACATCCGACAGCACTTGGAATGGAACACTTCCAACTTGCACACCTGGTATGAAATCACCATTTTTATATATATATATATATACATGGCAAATGTTGTGTTAGTAGTCTCTGGAAGAACTAATCACTTAATGACGGTTACACCTTGAAATCTGGTACAATTTAAATTGGCGATTATGGTTAGTATATCTGATATAAGCGACTAAATTACTTAGAATGATTTTGGATGTATTATCATATGATGTAGATTGTGGCACTCCTCCAAATTCGATGGGCGCTGAAGTAACCACATCAGCTGGTACTCTTGAAAATTCAGTTGCAACATACGTATGTCAAAATGGATTCACACATACATCCGGTAATCTAACACGTACATGTGGACCCGACAGTACTTGGGATGGAACAGTTCCAACTTGCACACCCGGTATGAATTTACGCATTTCGTTTAAAATATGAACATACAATACATTTCTTCATGGAGATCTTAGTAGAACAAATATTCTGATACGAATTTTATGTGATATATCCATACAATGTCCGTTCATTTAGAATTATTCCCTATCTATTATTTTCAAACTCTGCAGATAGATTAAGGAAATGTTACAATAAGTGTACATTGTTGTATTTCCGCAAGTTCGATGTGTAATTCCAGCTGATACTGCTGACAATTTTGGGTAAAAAAAACATTAAGTACTTTAGACGATGGCAGACCAGTAAATGATTTATAAGGTATTTTGTAAAAAATCTAATATTCATAATCATTATATAGGCAGTGACTTATTGTTTTCCTTGGTAACATCAGATCTATATGAAGTAAGGTAGATGTATCAGTCCAATGTCGTGAAAGGTCGAAGTGTTGCGTTAGCACGTTCGTTCAGTTCCTCTAAATCATTTACATTTAATTATTTAAGAAGTCAATGGATATTGCTTTTAAATGACTTGGCTGTTTGTTTTTCAAACTTAAATATATCACAATGAGCAGAAAGAAGCAACATATTACTTATTTAAAGATTGTGGAGAACCAGAAAATGTAACTGGAGCAACTGTTACAACGTCAAGTAATAACTTAGAATCCTCTGTTGCTACATACGTATGTGGAGACGGGTACACGCATACTTCCGGCGATTTGCAACGAACGTGTACATCCAACAGCACTTGGAATGGAACACTTCCAACTTGTACACCTGGTATGAAATCACCAAATTCTTTTATATATATACATAACAAATGCTATCTAAGTAGTCTCTGGAAGAACTAATCACTTAAGGACGGTTACACCTTGAAATTTGATACAATGTTAATTGGCGATTATGATTTATATATCTGATATATCCGACTAAGTTAGTTAGAATGATTTTGGATGTATTATCATATTATGTAGATTGTGGCACACCTCCAAATTCGATGGGCGCTGAAGTAACCACATCAGCTGGTACTCTTGAAAATTCAGTTGCAACATACGTATGTCAAAATGGATTCACACATACATCCGGTAATCTAACGCGTACATGTGGACCTGAAAGTACTTGGGATGGAACACTTCCAACTTGCACACCCGGTATGAAATTACACAAATCATTTAAAACATTAACATTCCAAACATTTCTTCATAATTTTGAAAGATCTTCGTTGAACGAATCCTCTGATAATCGTTTTATGTGATAATTCTTTAAAATTTCCGTTCACTTAGAATTATTCCCTATCTAATATTTTCAAACTATGCAGATAGATTGAGGAAATATTATTATAGTGCACATTGTGGAATTTCCGCTACTTCGGTGTGTAATAAGGTAACGATACTGCTGAAAATGTTGCAAAATAGCATTTATTTCTTTACACGATGACAGATCAATAAATGATATATAAAGTATTTTGTATCAAATCTGATATTTATAATCGTTATAAAGGCGGTGACTTACTGGTTTCCATTGGTAAAATCAGATCTGTATGAAATAAGGTAGATGTATCGGTGTAATGTCGTGACATTTGTAGATGTTGCATGAGCATGTTTGATTAGTTTTTCTTAATAATGAACACGTAGGTATTTAAGGAATCAATGGAGATTGCTTTTGAATGTCTTGTTTGTGTTTGAAACATATATGTATTATATATGAGCGGAAAGAAGCAATATATGACTTAATTACAGATTGTGGAGATCCAGACAATGTCACTGGTGCAACTTTTGCAACGTCAAGTAATAACTTAGAATCCTCAGTTGCTACATACGTATGTGGAGACGGGTACACGCATACTTCCGGCGATTTACAACGGACGTGTACATCCGACAGTACTTGGAATGGAACACTTCCAACTTGCACACCTGGTATGAAATCACCTAATTCTTTGATATATTTACATGACTAATGTCGTGTTAGTAGTCCGTGGTGGGACTAATGACTTCATGAGAGTTACATCTTGAAATCCGAAACAATGTAAATTGACGATTATGATTTATATACATGTTATTTCCGAATAAATTAAACAGAATGATTTAGGATGTATTATCATATATGTAGATTGTGGCACTCCTCCAAATTCGATGGGTGCTGAAGTAACCACATCAGCTGGTAATCTTGAAAATTCAGTTGCAACATACGTGTGTCAAAATGGATTCACACATACATCCGGTAATCTAAGGCGTACATGTGGACCTGACAGTAATTGGGATGGAACACTTCCAACTTGCACACCCGGTATGAAATTACGAAATTCGTTTAAACCAAAGCATGCCAATCATTTCTTCATGAAGATCTTCGTTGAACGAATACTCTGATAAGCGTTTCATGCGATAATTCTATAAAATGTCCGTTCACTTAGAATTATTCCCTATCTATTATTTTCAAACTATGCAGATAGATTGAGGAAATGTTATTATAGTGCACATTGTGGAATTTCCGCTACTTCGGTGTGTAATAAGGTAACGATTCCAGCTGAGACTGCTGAAAATCTAAAATCATTTTAAACATTTACATTCCGAACATTTCTTCATGAAGATCTTCGTTGAACGAATCCTCTGATAAGAGTTTTAAGTGATAATACTATAAAATGTTCGTCCACTTAGAATTATTCTCTATCTAATATTTTAAAACTATGCAGATAGATTAAGAAAATGTTATAATTGTGTACAATGTAGCATTTCCCGAAGTTAGGCATTTAATTTCAGCTGATCCTGCTGAAAGATTTGCAAAATAGCATTAAGTATTTCAGACGATGACAGATCAATAAATGATGTATAAGGTATTTTGTATCACATATGATATTCATAATCATTATATAGGCGGTGACTTATTGTTTTCCTTGGTAACATCAGATCTGTATGAAGTAAGGTAGATGTATCAGTCCAATGTCGTGAAAGGTCGAAGTGTTGCGTGAGCATGTTCGTTCAATTCCTCTAAAAAATTTTACATATAGGTATTTTAGAAGTCATTGGAGATTACTTCTGAATGACTTGGTTGGTTGTATTTCATGCGTGAATGTAGTATATATAAGCGGAAAGATGCAACATATAACTTATTTACAGATTGTGGAGATCCAGAAAATGTAACTGGTGCAACTGTTTCAACGTCAAGTAATAACTTAGAATCCTCTGTTGCTACATACGTATGTGGAGACGGGTACACGCATACTTCCGGCGATTTGCAACGGACGTGTACATCCGACAGTACTTGGAATGGAACACTTCCAACTTGCACACCTGGTATGAAATCACCAAGTTATTTTATATTTTTACATGACAAAAGTTGTGTTAGTAGTCTCTGGAAGAACTAATGCCTTAATGAGAGTAACGCCATGAAATCTGATACAATGTATATTGACGATTATGATTTATATATCTGTTATATCTGAATAAATTACACAGAATGATTTAGGATGTATTATCATATATGTAGATTGCGGTACCCCTCCAAATTCGATGGGCGCTAAAGTAACGACATCAGCTGGTACTCTTGAAAATTCAGTTGCAACATACGTATGTCAAAATGGATTCACACATACATCCGGTAATCTAACGCGTACATGTGGACCTGAAAGTACTTGGGATGGAACACTTCCAACTTGCACACCCGGTATGAAATTACACAAATCATTTAAAACATTAACATTCCAAACATTTCTTCATAATTTTGAAAGATCTTCGTTGAACGAATCCTCTGATAATCGTTTTATGTGATAATTCTTTAAAATTTCCGTTCACTTAGAATTATTCCCTATCTAATATTTTCAAACTATGCCGATAGATTGAGGAAATATTATTATAGTGCACATTGTGGAATTTCCGCTACTTCGGTGTGTAATAAGGTAACGATACTGCTGAAAATGTTGCAAAATAGCATTTATTTCTTTACACGATGACAGATCAATAAATGATATATAAAGTATTTTGTATCAAATCTGATATTTATAATCGTTATAAAGGCGGTGACTTACTAGTTTCCATTGGTAAAATCAGATCTGTATGAAATAAGGTAGATGTATCGGTGTAATGTCGTGACATTTGTAGATGTTGCATGAGCATGTTTGTTCAGTTTTTCTTAATAATTAACACGTAGAAATTTAAGGAATCAATGGAGATTGCTTTTGAATGTCTTAGTTGTTTGTGTTTGAAACATATATGTATTATATATGAGCGGAAAGAAGCAATATATGACTTAATTACAGATTGTGGAGATCCAGACAATGTCACTGGTGCAACTTTTGCAACGTCAAGTAATAACTTAGAATCCTCTGTTGCTACATACGTATGTGGAGACGGGTACACGCATACTTCCGGCGATTTACAACGGACGTGTACATCCGACAGTACTTGGAATGGAACACTTCCAACTTGCACACCTGGTATGAAATCACCTAATTCTTTGATATATTTACATGACTAATGTCGTGTTAGTAGTCCGTGGTGGGACTAATGACTTCATGAGAGTTACATCTTGAAATCCGAAACAATGTAAATTGACGATTATGATTTATATACATGTTATTTCCGAATAAATTAAACAGAATGATTTAGGATGTATTATCATATATGTAGATTGTGGCACTCCTCCAAATTCGATGGGTGCTGAAGTAACCACATCAGCTGGTAATCTTGAAAATTCAGTTGCAACATACGTGTGTCAAAATGGATTCACACATACATCCGGTAATCTAAGGCGTACATGTGGACCTGACAGTAATTGGGATGGAACACTTCCAACTTGCACACCCGGTATGAAATTACGAAATTCGTTTAAACCAAAGCATGCCAATCATTTCTTCATGAAGATCTTCGTTGAACGAATACTCTGATAAGCGTTTCATGCGATAATTCTATAAAATGTCCGTTCACTTAGAATTATTCCCTATCTATTATTTTCAAACTATGCAGATAGATTGAGGAAATGTTATTATAGTGCACATTGTGGAATTTCCGCTACTTCGGTGTGTAATAAGGTAACGATTCCAGCTGAGACTGCTGAAAATCTAAAATCATTTTAAACATTTACATTCCGAACATTTCTTCATGAAGATCTTCGTTGAACGAATCCTCTGATAAGAGTTTTAAGTGATAACACTATAAAATGTTCGTCCACTTAGAATTATTCTCTATCTAATATTTTAAAACTATGCAGATAGATTAAGAAAATGTTATAATTGTGTACAATGTAGCATTTCCCGAAGTTAGGCATTTAATTTCAGCTGATCCTGCTGAAAGATTTGCAAAATAGCATTAAGTATTTCAGACGATGACAGATCAATAAATGATGTATAAGGTATTTTGTATCACATATGATATTCATAATCATTATATAGGCGGTGACTTACTGTTTTCCTTGGTAACATCAGATCTGTATGAAGTAAGGTAGATGTATCAGTCCAATGTCGTGAAAGGTCGAAGTGTTGCGTGAGCATGTTCGTTCAATTCCTCTAAAAAATTTTACATTTAGGTATTTTAGAAGTCAATGGAGATTACTTCTGAATGACTTGGTTGGTTGTTTTTCAAACGTAAATGTAGTATATATAAGCGGAAAGATGCAACATATAACTTATTTACAGATTGTGGAGATCCAGAAAATGTAACTGGTGCAACTGTTTCAACGTCAAGTAATAACTTAGAATCCTCTGTTGCTACATACGTATGTGGAGACGGGTACACGCATACTTCCGGCGATTTGCAACGGACGTGTACATCTGACAGTACTTGGAATGGAACACTTCCAACTTGCACACCTGGTATGAAATCACCAAGTTATTTTAGTAGTCTCTGGAAGAACTAATGCCTTAATGAGAGTAACGCCATGAAATCTGATACAATGTATATTGACGATTATGATTTATATATCTGTTATATCCGAATAAATTACACATAATGATTTAGGATGTATTATCATATATGTAGATTGTGGCACCCCTCCAAATTCGATGGGCGCTGAAGTAACGACATCAGCTGGTACTCTTGAAAATTCAGTTGCAATATACATATGTCAAAATGGATTCACACATACATCCGGTAATCTAACGCGTTCATGCGGACCCGACAGTATTTGGAATGGAACACTTCCAACTTGCACATCCGGTATGAAATTACGCAATTCGTATAAAACATGAACATACAATAGATTTCTTCATAAAGGTCTAAGTAGAACGAATCCTCTGATAAGAATTTTATGTGATAATTCCATAAAATGTCCGTTCACTTAGAATTATTCCCTACCTAATATTTTCAAACTATGCAGATACATTAAGGAAATGTTAAAATAAGTGTACATTGTAAAATTTCCGAAGTTCGGTGTGTAATTCTAGCTGATACTGCTGAAAATTTTGAAAAATAGCATTTAGTACTTCAGACTATGACAGATCAATAAATGACATATAAGGAATTTTTTTTATCAAATCTGATATTCATAATCATTATATAGGCAGTGACCTACTGCTTTCCTTTGTAACATCAAATCTGTATAAAGTAAAGTAGATGTATCAATCCAATGTTGTTAAATCTCGAAATGCTGCGTGAGCATGATCGTTCAATTCTTCTAAAACAATTTTACTTTTAGGTATGTTAGAAGTCAATGGAGATTACTTTTGAATGATTTGGTTGTTTGTTTTTCAAACGTAAATGTATTATAATTGAGCGGAAATATACAAATTATAAATTATTTACAGATTGTGGAGATCCAGAAAATGTAACTGGTGCAACTGTTACAACGTCAAGTAATAACTTAGAATCCTCTGTTGCTACATACATATGTGGAGACGGGTACACGCATACTTCCGGCGATTTACAACGGACGTGTACATCCGACAGTACTTGGAATGGAACACTTCCAACTTGTACACCTGGTATGAAATCGCCAAATTCTTTTATATACTTAAATGACGAATGGTGTGTTAGTAGTCTCTGGAAGAACTAATGACTTAATCAGAGTTACACCTTGAAATTTGATACAATGTAAATTGGCGATTATGGTTTAAATATCTGTTATATCCGACTAAAATACGCAGGATGGTTTAGGATGTATTATCATATTATGTAGATTGTGGCACTCCTCCAAATTCGATGGGCGCTGAAGTAACGACATCAGCTGGTACTCTTGAAAATTCAGTTGCAACATACGTATGTCAAAATGGATTCACACATACATCCGGTAATCTAAAGCTTACATGTGGACATGACAGTACTTGGAATGGAACACTTCCAACTTGCACACCCGGTATGAAATTACGCAATTCTTTTTAAACATCAACATACAATAGATTTCTTCATGGAGACCTTAGAAGAACAAATCCTCTGATAAGAATTTTATGTGATAATTCCATATAATGTCCGTTCACTTAAAATTATTTCCTGTCTAATATTTTCAAACTATGCAGATAGCTTAAGGAAATGTTACAATAAGTGTTCAGTGTGGCATTTCCACAAATTCGGTGTGTAATTCCAGCTGATACTACTAAACATTTTGCAAAATAGCATTTAGTACTTTAGACTTTGACAGATCAATAAATTATATATAAGGTATTTTGTATCAAATCTGATATTTCAAATCATTATATAGGCATTGACTTACTGTTTTCCTTTGTATATCATCAAATTTGTATGAAGTAAGGTAGCTGTATCAATCCAATGTTGTTAAATCTCGAAATGCTGCGTGTATATGTTCGGTCAATTCCTCTAAAAGTTTTACATTCATGTACTTTAGAAGTCAATGGAGATTGCTTTTGAATGACTTGGCTGTTTGTTTTTCAAACGTACATATATCATAATGACCGGAAAGATGCAACATATAACTTATTTACAGATTGTGGAGATCCAGAAAATGTAAATGGTGCAACTGTTACAACGTCAAATAAAAACTTAGAATCCTCTGTTTCTACATACGTATGTGGAGAAGGGTACACGCATACTTCCGGCGATTTGGAACGGACGTGTAGATCCAACAGTACTTGGAATGGAACAATTCCAACTTGCACACCCGGTATGAAATTACGCAATTCGTTTCAAACACGAACATACCATACATTTTATCATGAAGATTTTCGTAGCGAAAATCCTTTGATAAGAGTTTTATTTGTGATAATTCCATACAATGTCCGTTCACTTAGAATTATTCCTTATTTAATGTTTTCAAACTATGTAGATAGATCAAGGAAATATGTGTACATTGTGGTATTTTGCTAAGTTCCATTTGTAATAAGGTAACGATTCAAGCTAATACTGCATAAAAATTTGCAAAATAGCTTTTAGTATGACAGATCAGTGAATGATAAATAATGTAGTTTGTATCAAATCTGATATTCATAATCATTATACAGGCAGTGTCTTACTGTTTTCCCTGCTAAAATCTGATCTGTATGAAGTAAGGTAGTTTTAATGTCTTAGTTATTTCTTTTTCAAAACTATATGTATTATATATGAGCGGAAAGATGTAGGTAATAACTATTTACAGATTGTGAAGATCCAGAAAATGCAACTGGTGCAACTGTTACAACGTCAAATAAAAACTTAGAATCCTCTGTTGCTACATACGTATGTGGAGACGGGTACACGCATACTTCCGGCGATTTGCAACGAACGTGTACATCCGACAGTACTTGGAATGGAACACTTCCAACTTGTACACCTGGTATGAAATCACCAAACTATTTTATATACTTAAATGACGACTGATGTGTTAGTAGTCTCTGGAAAAACTAATCACTTAATCAGAGTTACAACTTGAAATTTGATACAATGTAAATTGGCGATTATGGTTTATATATATTTTATATCCGACGACTTAACTACGTAAAGTGATTTATAATGTATTAATATATTATGTAGATTGTGGCACCCCTCAAAATTCGATGGGCGCTGAAGTAACCACATCAGCTGGTACTCTTGAAAATTCAGTTGCAACATACGTATGTCAAAATGGATTCACACATACATCCGGTAATCTAAAGCGTACATGTGGACCCGACAGTAATTGGGATGGAACACTTCCAACTTGCACACCCGGTATGAAATTACGTAATTCGTTTAAAACATGAACATGCCAAACATTTCTTCATGAAGATATTCGTTGAACAAATCCTCTTATAAGAGTTTTATGTGATAATTCCATAAAATGTCCGTTCCCTTAATATTATTATCTATCTAATATTTTTAAACTATGCAGACAGATTAAGGAAATGTTATAATTTTGTACAATGCAGGATTTCCCTAAGTTCGTTGTGTAATTCCAGTTGATACTGCTGAAAGTTTTGCAAAGTAGCATTTGCTACTTCTGACGATGACAGATCAATAAATGATGTATCAAGTATTTTGTATCAAATCTGATATTCAGAATCATTACAGTGACTTACTGTTTTTCCATGGTAACATCAGATCTGTATGAAGTAAGTTAGATGTATCAGTCCAATGTCGTGAAAGGTCGAAGTGTTGCGTTAGCATGTTCGTTCAGTTCCTCTAAAATATTTATATTTAGGTATTTTAGAAGTCAATGGAGATTTTTTTGAATGACTTGGTACTATTGTACTATTAGCATGTGTAAATGTTGAGTTCTGCTCAACCCGGGGCTAGAGGGCGAGTACGGTAGCATGCATTTCCACTACCGTCCATGAACAGGCTCAATCAAACCGAACCTGCAACAATTTCGTTTTTGTCGTGTTGAGCGACCTGTGAAGTTTCCACTTTTCTCTATTTGGTTGTTTGTTTTTGAAGCGTGAATGTACTATATATGAGCGGAAATATGCAACATATAACTTATTTACAGATTGTGGAGATCCAGAAAATGTAACTGGTGCAACTGTTACAACGTCAAGTAATAACTTAGAATCCTCTGTTGCTATATACGTATGTGGAGAAGGGTACACGCATACTTTCGGCGATTTGCAACGGACGTGTAGATCCGACAGTACTTGGAATGGAACACTTCCAACTTGCACACCCGGTATGAAATCACCAAATTCTTTTATATGTTTACATTTACATGACCAACATTATATTAGTAGTCTCTGGAAGAACTAATCACTTAAAGGCAAGGAAAATCTCCTATATAAGTGATCCCCGATCCCCTTAATACCAGACATCTTAATCCCCAATAAACAGGATCCTGTCTGGTCCAGTCCAGTCTGATAAAGGTCCATAAAACCCCTGTAGACCTGACATGCAGTCCATGTCAGAGGATCATAAATTTTATTGATATGTACAGTTAATTGGTTATTTCATGTGTTTGCATTTTATTGATTGAAATGCAGCTTTTTTCAGAATATACACAAAATTCTTTTATTTGATAATATAATAATTATAACTGGTCACGTTGAGTAATGCCCTGACCAATTAAATTATAACTTACAGCAAAGCGATTCTCACCCTTTTAGAAAAATCTCAACTTTATGTACTAAAAAATTAAATAATTATTTAAACCTGAAGAAGAGAAATAAGTTTTTTATTCAATTTTTATGATCTTTTTATCTATGTAACAAAATAAAACCAGAAAAATTGATAATCACTGGATTTTATTACATATTAAAGAAGCGTTCAGTTGCAATTTTAATAAAGAAAGAAAGAAATATGCATGGACAAAAGAAATTTATATATTAAAATGCATTTGGGGATATATAGCTCCCTGTGTAGGGCCTAAATACATTTTCTCTTAATTTAGAATAAAAACCAGCAATAAAGAAATATCATTGTTCAAAATACACATGTCTTATTATTTAAAAAAGGTGCCAGAATGCATTTTCTTTTATTTTTAATAGAAATCCAACAGTAATGAGATACTATTGTAATAAAACTTGATTCATTAAAAAATACAAATTACTGTTAACACTTTGTTTGTTTAGCCCTAATTAAATCTGGCTTTCTAAACTCATAATGGTGAGAACTGGTTTGCTATAAAGGTGAAAAATATCACATGCAATCTATATGTACTGCACAGTAGCTATACAGTAGCTTAATATTATGATAAACAGAAGCAAGTCTATCAATCGTCAAGTCTTGTATATTGTCTCTTACCGCCAATGCGCAGATCATAGGCCACATACCTTGCATACCAGAATCATTGTCTTTAATGAGAGTTACACCTTGAAATCTGATACAATGTAAATTGACAATTTTGATTGATATACTGTATCTGTTATATCCGAATTACTTACACAGAATGATTTAGGATGTATTATGATATTATGTAGATTGTGGCGCCCCTCAAAATTCGAAGGGCGCTGAAGTAACGACATCAGCTGGTACTCTTGAAAATTCAATTGCAACATACGTATGTCAAAATGGATTCACACATATTTCCGGTAATCTAAGGCGTTCATGTGGACCCGACAGTACTTGGAATGGAACACTTCCAACTTGCAATTACGCATTTTTTTTAAACATCAACATGTCAGGTCACACTCGGAAGTCAAATGCCAAAAAGGTTTTTTTCCTGTCCAGTCAGTAACTCAACAATCCTTAAAAGGATTTTGATATCTCTTGGGGCAAATGTTTTCCATCATGAGACGGAGTGTCATGCACAAAAACCATGTCTCTAGGTTTAAGGTCAAGACATAGAGGCCAAACGTCAGATACAAGAATGCCTTTGTCCGGAGCATTTCATCTTCATGCATGGAGGGATTTTGATGTATCTTCACACAAATGTTCACTACCATGAGACGGATTGTCAAAAGCAAGAACCAGGTCCCTAGGTCTAAGGTCATTGTCACACTTAGAGGTCAAAAGTCATATTCAAGAATGACTATGTCCGGAGCATTTCTTCTTCATGCATGGAGGGATTTTGATGTAACTTGGCACAAATGTTCACCACCATGAGACACCCTTGTTTTTAGAATTACTTCCCTTTGTGTTTTCTATAAATAGCTTATATTGTAACTTTTTATTACTGGCCGTAGGAGGGATTTTGATGTAACTTGGCAGAAATGTTCACCACCATGAGGCACCCTTGTTTTTAGAATTACTTCCCTTTGTTTTTTTCTATAAATAGCGTACATTGTAACTTATTACTGGTCGTAGGAGGGATTTTGATGTAACTTGGCAGAAATGTTCACCACCATGAGGCACCCTTGTTTTTAGAATTATTTCCCTTTGTTTTTACTATAAATAGCTGAAATTGTAACTTTTTTATTACTGCCCGTAGGGAAAAATCGAGACCACTTTTCTGTGGTGCAACATGCATGCTACATCGAATTTTAGGTGTATGTTGACCTAACTCTACCTGGTAAAGAGTTTTGTGTGGACTTATAGTATATATAGATTTTTTTCTTTTAGGATTAATTTCCTTTTGTTGTTACTATTAATAACTTATATTATAACTTTTTATAATTGCCCTAAGAGATTCCATATGAAAATGTAGGTGCTAGTTTAATAACGGGCATATATTTTGAAATTCTGGCACTCTTGTTTATATTTATAGATGTTATGAAACCAACAAAAACTGTAGATTTTTGTATATGCAAATTCTAATCCAAGTGTTTTGTTATAACATATTGTATATATAGTACGATATTGTTTATACATCCTTGACAGATATCAGTTCATTATTTTATACTGCAGTAAAGAAAATTAGTTGCTTTCCAGTAGGGGACTTTGTACTGCATGGCAATACTTCATTCACTTGTTTAGTTAAATTTTGCAGACTGTGGTATCCCCAGTGCCATAGACAATGGTACAATATTCGTTGATGTCGACGGCAGAACCACATATCTATCTACAGCAACTGTAACTTGTGTCTCGGGATTTTATCCAACGACTGATACTATTATATGCCAAGCTAATGGCACATGGGAAATAGTCTATTGCGTTGTTACAGGTAATATCTTCAAATCTTTATTCAGTTCAATTTTCTGTTGACCTTCCGTTTAGCTGTTTACAGAGAACACTCAACTTATCAGTTTTAAGGTGTTAAGCTCGACATCCGGGCGAGTGAATATTGGCAAGCCTTCTAAAATCATTCGACCGTCACCTTTTGTCATGTAATTGAAGGTATCAGATTTTGTGCAAAACAAGTAAATACTAGAACTGAATCCAAAAAAAAAACCTTGGTAAAGTTAACTTAGCGCAGTTACATTAAGTGATGTATGTTGCAAATATCATATTATTTAAACCCAAATTATCTCTCAATTTATTAGTTATTATAGGAAAAGAAGATAGTTTATTTGTACCAAAATCCCGAAATGGGTCATGGACAAAGCATCAATTTAACATAGCAATGTAAAACAGTGCAAAGCATGGGTAGATGGCTAGACAGCGTCTGCATTTGCGCAAGTTTCGCTGCAGTAAAATTTATTTTAAAATCGGAATGTTCTTAAAGTCACACAATTAATCCCCAACCTTCTCATCCCCTCCAACTGATTTGGGCTTTTTGTGCCCCCATGAGTGGTGAGGGCATATAGATTTGCTCTTGTCCGTCCGTCCGTCCGTCCTTCCGAGAATGTTGTGTCGCGCCTAGCTCCAAAAGCTTTTGACGTAGAGTCACAAAACTTTACAGGAATGTTGATCAGCATGTGTAGTTGTGCTCCTGGGGTTTTGCGTCTGGATTCATTCAGTCGTGTAGGAGTTATGGCCCCTGACTTTGTAAAAATTTGTCATTTTAGTGTTGTGTCGCGCCTAGCTCCAAAAGTATTTTGACGTAGAGTCACAAAACTTTACAGGAATGTTGGTCAGCATGTGAAGTTGTGCACCTGGGGTTTCGCATACGGATTCATTCAGTCGTGTAGGAGTTATGGCCACTGAATTAGTAAAAATTGGTCATTTTAATGTTTTGTCGCGCGTAGCTCCAAACGTATTTGACCTAGAGTCACCAAAGTTTACAGGAATGTTGGTCAGCATGCGCAGTTGTGCACCATGGGTTTCGCGTCCGGATTTATTCAGTCGAGTAGGAGTTATGGCCCCTGACTTATTTTGTTTTTTTTAAGTTTTTTCATTACACAAGACCAGACTTCTTGTCCAGACTTACTAAAAAAAAGTTTGTGAAACATGTATGTAAAAATGTACTTGACCTAGAATCATAAAATATTAGAGGATTGTTTTATAGGCTGTGAAGTGTTCTCTTTAGGATTTTACTCAGCTAGGCCAGAGTTATGGCTAACTAAGTGAAAAATACACATAAGGTTCTTAAAAGTTTGTGTTGCAAACATCTTAAAAATTATTTAACCTGAGTCATAAAACCATGTTAGAGTGGCAGGTGGGTGGGGGGGGGGGGGGGGGGGGGCACCTTTGTCCTATGGACACACATCTAGTTTCATTTGTTTAACAATAGTTGATATTCATTGTTTTTATATGCCAATCAACTGTTACTTAATTCAGACTGCGGGAAGCCTCCTCAAATTATGGATGGTAAATTCGTCCTAAACAAAGAAACGCAAACGACGTTTGTTTCTTCTGCAACTGTTGTCTGCGACATTGGCTATACAGCAACTTCTCCTAAAATATCATGTCAAGCCAATGGTTCATGGGAAAATGCATCATGTGAAATAAATGGTAATACATTTATAATAAAATAATCTAAAATAATTGCAAATCGTTAATCAAACATAATGTGAGCTATACAAAAAAGTGCAATAAAAATGTTGAGAAATGAAATAATACATATAACAATTATATTGACATCTAGACCTTTTCACGTAAAAGCAGCCGATAGTTAATTCATCTTAATATGCGGTCTATCATAGGTGTCAAAATTTAAACGTCGTATAACTCGGAATAAGACTGCGGTTATTCAGTTGATAGCGGTCACTAAATGATTTATATTGAATTTAAGACTGCGGAATCCCAAATACCATAGACAATGGTACCATATCTGTAGATGTTCCTGGTACAACGACGTACCTTTCTACTGCGACGGTATCATGCGAAGAAGGGTTCGATGCATCATCTAATTCCACATCGTGTCAAGCAAGTAGTGTATGGCAAGATGTCTCCTGTGTAATTAAAGGTAATGGGTAAAAATCAAGCTATTATTTATGTCACAGGGTGTGAAAAAGCAAAACAGATACGTTTAACGTATGTAACGATACATTTGCATCACGAAAATATCAACTTAAAAAGTGCCAAAATTTCAGCAACGTCCCCTCAGTCCTAAAACCTTGGATCCGCCCCTGTAGTTTTACGTTCCTATTACAAGTTTGTTGAAGGTCCAGTCCCGCATAAACCGAAACACTTTATTGTATTATTTAAGTATGATTAATTTTCTACAAATATACTAAAGCTGCACCGTTAATAAAATATGCAGTGGATAAAACTGTTCTACAAAAAATGAGCATTTATATCAAATTTCAGATTGTGGTATCCCAAAAACAAAGACATTAGACAATTTTCTGTAAAATGTAAAACCCAGTATGTCATAGAATCAGCCATATTCCTTGAGTTCTTGTTAAACATCTTCGAATTTCCAATTGTAAGCTACCAGTAACTTTCGTAAACTTGTTTTCGATTATTATGACGTGAAATATAGATCTAATTATTTACTATCGAGAAATGGGGTATCTTTAAATATACCTCAGGTGCCCCTCCGTGCATTCTTTCATCACGGGCGGGCACTTGGGTAGAACTACCGACTTTGCGTAAGCCAGCTTGATAGCTTCCTCACATGCAGAATACAATGCCCCAAATGAGGCTCGAACCCACATCGATGAGGGGCAAGTGATATGAAGTCAGAGACCTTAACCACTCGGCCACGGAGTCCCCTTGTATTTTTCAGTAGATATTACATTACAGAAATATTTTCTGTAAAATGAAACCACCTAATATGTCATAGTATCAATTTTATTCCTTGAGTTCGTGTTAAACATTTTTAATTGCAAAGCGTGTTCTCCTGCTTCCAACTGTATGACTGAAATGACATTTGCGTGCTAATGATAGTAATAAAAGCTTAACCAGTGGTAGGGGCTTAATGTCCCATGCAAACGAAAGACTTAAATTCGACTGCATTGGTTTGCGAGCAAATAGTTAATCTACGCTTTACTATAGGTTATTCAATGGTTTTCAGTTTCACGCATCATTTTTTTGGAATATTGAGGCGAGTAATGACAGGTAAAACTATATATATTTCTGTACCTGTATAGTTTGTACGTTTCTTTTTCTTATTATTTTTAAGTTTTAAGTCACACGATACAGTTAAGACCTTCCGGTGACTTTCTGTGAAATAACCCAATATTTCAGGCAAAAGCTGGCACCTTTGTAAAATCATTGACCGTACGTAAAAATGTTAGAGAGCTTCCTCATGTTAATACAGAAGCAGTCCTGAAATCCAGGGAAGCGAGTGACAAGTATTCAAAGTGTGACCTTATCAACTTGGTTTAGGCCTTTGTAGCAAACTTTTTGATTCTCAACACTGATATGAATGTTTTCGTTATCTAATTTGCAGATTGCGGAATTCCTAGGACATTAGACAATGGAACAATAGATATAGATACTCCTGGTAAAACATCATACCTTTCTACTGCAACTGTGTTTTGCGACTCTGGATTTGATGAATCATCTGATTCAATATCGTGTCAAGCGAACGGTACATGGCAAGCCGCGTCTTGTGTGATCAAAGGTAATATATACATCTATAGTAGTTCTACACATCTATTCTTACTAGCCTTCAGCCTGAGAAATGTCAAATACAATAGATGATGGCATAGTATATAGAAGTTTTTCTGATAAAACACACTGCAAGTCGCGCTTTTCTGATCAAAGGTTATACATGCACATAAAATTGCACTCTTTCACTCTTTAAATGATAGATGCCAGCTTTTATTCTTAGCCTGCAATACCGTATTGGGGCGATGATAACTAAAGTTTATACACTTGGACAAGAACTATCGGAATTTTGCATTTTAGTACTTTAAACGATTTATATGCATGTCATAAAAATTTCAGCGCCTTTTTTTCTGATTAATCTTAATTTTACTTAAATCTGTATCATTATAGTCATCATATTTTATTATGTTTGATTTTAAGAACCCATTGCAAAACACAGACTGAATTTTCATAAAGTTCACAAAACGAATTACGCCCGTTTCTATCTAAACACCTCATAGGTCGTCTGACCCAAGTTTCTATTTGAGCTTTTTGTACGGCTTTTTGGGCAGCGTCCGTTAACAATCATTCTAGGCCAGAATCTATATAGCAAAGTCGTGTTTCACTTGTTTAGTTTTATTTCATAAAATAGTTCTGTGATATGTAGTTTATGTACATGTCCTTTGAGTCATCATTTCAGTAGTCCGTATTTGTGAAGTCCTTTTAATCAATTATGTAAAATTTAATGTTAGAAATAAATCCTTGAGTTACCAAATCTTGCATTTTATTACATATTAATGTTTCAATCTTGAATAATTCAGACTGTGGAATGCCTCCGAAAATAGATGACGGAAACATTGAAATAAATGCAGAAAACAAAACAACTTTCGGCTCAAAAGCGGTCATTAAATGTCAAACTGGATTTAATCCATCCAGTGTTTCAGTTATGTGCCTTGCAAACGGAACATGGACTGAAGCTTCGTGTACAAGTAAAGGTAATTAAAATCAGCATTGATATGAGCCGCGCTATGAGAAAACCAACATAGTGGCTTTGCGACCAGCATGGATCCAGACCAGCCTGTACATCCGCGCAGTCTGATCAGGATCCATGCTGTTCGCTTTCGAAGCCTGTTGCAATTAGAGAAACCATTAGCGAACAGCATGGATCCTGGCCAGACTGCGCGGATTCGCAGGCTGGTCTGGATCCATGCTGGTCGCAAAGCCACTATGATGGTTTTCTCATGGCACGGCTTATATATCAGTTCTATTACAAATTAAATACCTGCTTATTTATAATCCATTTTTTCAAACGTAAAACGAAGACCAGTTACATGTTAAAGATAGGATAATTATATTTTAGTATTACGGATACTAGTAATATTCATACACAATAACGAAAAAATGTATTACGACATGTTTTATTTTACAGCTTTAGATTGTGGGCCTCCTCCTAACCTCGATAACGGACAAATCACCTTGTCAACCATTGGAATGACGCAGGTCGGAGCAACCGCAATAGTGTCATGTAACATTGGATATATTAAATCTGTCTCGTCAGTTACGTGTTTAAGGTCTGTACAGTGGCAACAAGCATCGTGTGATATTATAGGTAAGGTAAAACCTGAGATGGTGTAACAGTTGCCATCTCAGCAGCTCACTGAATCCTACACGACCGCACCCGTAAAAAAATCTCTTTAACTTCAATCTTCTCGCATCCCTAATATGCGAGAGTAATCTATGTCTACAGTCCAAAAGGTCAAACTTTTGAGTTAAAATTAACACTGCTTAAATAAAACAGGTTGGAAACTCCATAGGGTAAAGGCATTAAAAGGACACTCGCTGAAAGGGAATTCGCTGAGTTTTACCAAACCTATTTATTATACGGAGTAAATTAAACTCTGTGTGTATCCAGTTTGTCAGGACATTTGTGTATCTAGCGACCGCTTTAGCCAAAGGTATGATTCTGTTACTGATATTGTTACTGGTAGTGCGAGGTTATCTAGCTAGAATAATCTAAAACGTGATATACGATTTATAGATTGTTGTTTGAAAGTCAACACATGTAATCTGTTGTCTACCCGTAAATCTCTAAGACTAGCACGTTTTAATAATAATATAAATAATTTTAGGCTAGAGAAAGTTTTATTCATTTCTTGTCCCATCTTTTTCTTCTACAAATGTAGCACCTAAAAGAGATGTCACAATCTATTTAATCCAAATTACACTTTTTTCATTACGTTTGCTTAACGTATTTGTTGGTTTTCTCGGAAACGCATTTCAGATTGTGGAGACCCGCCTATTATTCGCCATGGTATAATTGAAGTTTTAGAGGGTTCATTTACAACCTACGACTCCGTTGCCCACGTTACCTGTCAGGAAGGATATAGAACAGAACAAAAGTTTGTTGCGTGTGAGGAGACAGGCACGTGGGAAACTAGTACATGCATTCCTGAAGGTACTGACTCATTAATTAATCATAACTACCTACAGATACAAACGAAAAGATAAGCGGAAAAAAACGAAAAGTATGTCTGTTTCTATCGGGGCCAAACATTTGGGACGAAAATAATATACCGAGTCCGTAGTTATCCTGTATATTCTTATATTTGATGTAATCTATTTATTCGATACATTTATCGTCTTGTTTGATCTGGGTTTAGCGACGTTGTTCAACAGTTTTCCAGTCATGTAACGGCGGGCAGTTTACATAACCAGTGTTCCTGTATTCTGTGTCAGTACTAACCTGTTCTCTGCAAGACTAGTAACAGTCAACTTCTCCACATGATTCAGAGCTAGAGGGCGAAATGACTTCTAAAGCAATGCCATTTCAGAAAATTACAACGGAGAGAACATACTCCTCGTCCGGGGATCGAACTCACGGCTTACATGTACCAATGATTCTTGTAGTTCATTATTATTTTTGTACGAAAAAATATAGCTTTTTCAAGTAATTATTGTTATTTCTACCGAAGTCTGTGAAACAAACAAATACAAGGATGAATATCCAACAAGGAAAACAACGTTCCATAAATGCAGCCTCCCCAAACCGAACTAAAAGCTTGTTGACATGCACTCGACCGACACATATAAATCCATTTTTATCGGTAATAAACATGTACGAACAAGACTTCATATCCTTTAGAAGACATGATAATGGTTCATTAGTTCAATTATTTAAAGAAACGAAAAATCTATAAGGCTTCTTTCAGGGCGGGTTTTGTATTCCCTTAGTATATACATAGCAAATTATGTGTAGATCATTAATATGTTTGTAAGACATGATAGTGGTTCATGTGTTGTGTATACGCTTAGTTTACAAAGCAAATTATATGCAGATCATTAGTGCATGTTAATAAGACATGATTGTGGTTCATTAATTATTACAAGAAAACTATGTAACTGTTACGAGACATGGTTTTGTATCCGTAATAGAAACATATCTGAAAAAGACAGAAAATCAAAATAATAAACGAATTCTCTTACAGAACACGACGATGACATTTTTATCATTCTTGTGGCAGTAGGTGGTGCTGTGTTGTTGCTCGCGCTCATTATACTGGTAATAATCAGCGTATTGAGTAAGTCAAGGAAAACGTCTATGAACTTACACCATGAGGTAATATAACACGCATTTAGTTGTTACTGGGATGTGTTTGTTTAATTCAGTCTCGACAAGCGGCGTGCATTTAACTGAAATCTCACATTTATACAGTTTTTATTTTTTTAAATTTTGTAAAACATTCCAGTAAGTTTTGACAAAACATTTTGATAGAACAAGAGGCTATCCTTCCCTCATACTGGACATATCAGCAGATGCATATAACCTTTTTAATTCATCAATCAAAATTCAAGATTATGTTACATGCATGCGAAATATAACTAATCACCGGTTAGTTAAATAACATCTCTTATATTTACAGAGAATGAACAGAGATTTTCATAATTATGATAATAATATTACTAGAGAAAACTATTTACCAACTAAACACGGAGCGATTGAAGATGAAGACTTTTCAATCGACGAAGCTATTGCAGTTGTAGAAGGACCTCCTATAGAAAATGGTGGAAATATACTGTGGATTGAAGCTCCGCTTCCAGAACAGGGACATATTATGTCACCAGACGATATTAATGTATTGGAAGAAAATGTTTTCAAACAGCACGAACCTCACATGTGGCATACTGATATGCACACACATACGGAAGGATCAGAATATGATTGGGAATTTTCACCATACCATTTCTAAGAAAATACCTGCTACCGGAAGATATCATTCAATTAAAAAAGAAGTTCAGGTCACAAGATTAGTGATATTAATTTTGCCGATGACTCATGCGGAGAACCGTAACACATACAAGTTTAATTTCTGGTATTGAATTGTCACTTATGAACTATTGTCACCGTCATCAGTGTTTTGTGTTGTAGATACATCAGTTCGAACATTTGGAAACCATAAAAGCCGTTGATAAATTTTGTTATATATGACTAGTCACTCGCTCAAGGTGTTTGAACATATGCTGATCTTAATGTTTACATAAATCATCTTATTATTACAATAATATCTGGTTTATCATTTCATCAGTAAATCAAAACTAATATTATTAAAGATGACAAGCAAATATCTTCTAAATCTTAATATTATTTGATCGCTAAATTTAAGGAAAATAGTCTTTTATATTCGTTTACTTATTAACAGATGTTGATAGGATTTTACTTAAGAAATAATAGGTTCCCAAACGTGGTTTATCGTTGAGGTCTTATGCGTAAGAATATATCACGAAGGCCGTAGGCCTGAGTGATATATTGTTTCACATAAGAACGAAAAACTCTGGTTATTCACTGATAAATCACACTTGGGAACTTATTATTTCGATTCTAACACGACATACTAGTATCAACAGTGTTAGAAAAAAATGGAAACTACTTTTTACGACCGCGCTACGCACCTGGATCGGATGACGTCATTGCACGCGAGTGGTATATTGCAGAATAACCCGAGATAGATTTTGCTCTACATGTATGTAGGTTATTTGCTGGTCGTGTTAGAATAGTATGTAACAGTTGATTTGTATACATACACGTTGAACTTGTCTTATAGGTGAAGACAAACGGAAACCGATCCTGTAAATACTTGTACATATGAAAAGTTTAAAACCCCATTGCAAATTTTCTACGTTCATTTATTCATTATACTGATGTAAAATCATATACAATAACATAAAAACAATATTACTTAGAATACCGTTGTCATCTTTGTTATTGCCTGCGTTTAAATTTTACTCTGTAAATAAAGTGACTTATAATGCAAGTATGTATAGGTCTGTTCATTATTATAAACGTAAACACAAGTCACTATCATAAGAGATTTATCATATCTTATCTTGTGTTATATTATTTCCTACACAATTACATGTACATTACCATATGAGACACCTTATGTTCTTTGCTTAGCCTTTTTCTTCGACATCGTTTATTGCCCGTACTTTTATGTTGTCAATGACGTTTTTCTTTTGTACAAATTACCACATTTAAATTGGTGGTCATTAAACTGCTGTTAATACTTTTAAGAAAAATACCAGTCAAGCAACCCTTCAAAAATTGGGTTATCTGTATTCAGAAACTTTTATAGATATGTTATAATAATTAAAAGGACAGCTGACACAGACTTCTTTCCCTAACATGATTATGGATGATCATTCAACATATTTTTGTTAACAACATTATAAACATTTAGATAGACAATTGAAGAATCAAGATACAAATTACAAAACAAAAGACGAAAAACGGCTTCGCGCATTTCAACAAATTCTCGTAACACAGAATGCAAAACATTCCAGTCATTCCGGCACCAACATTGTCTTACTTGAATGTATGTGATCAAATCTTGTCCATCATATGTGATTAAATAGTCATAATAAAAACACATATGTTCAGTGCCAATTAGTATAGCAAAGTCCGTTGTACACCTAAATATGCACAATGCTGTATGCTTCACTATAAATTCCATTGTTTACACGTTTCCTCAGTGATTAATGGTATACGGCTAAATGCATGTTTTTGCATAATGGTCCATAAAACAAAACATTGTGTATAATTTAATAAACACAAAGTCGCATGTTTCGCAATATCATCCATGTACATGTAGCTTTCACGTTTATTTCACACAAAAATAGTGCTACATTTTACAAACGCTCCAAACACCAACGTACTTTGGTAAATACAGGCTTTATCTATACTAAGTAAGTTCGAATCTTCTGCCTAATGTGTCTCTGGCATACTGGACACTGTGTCAGTGGTTCAGCGCACTCCATGCATAGACGGTGATGCGTACATGGAATGAACAAAACGTTAACATCATTCCGTCCACACGTCATGCATTTTATCAAACTTTTAAGACGCATATTTTCTTCCATGGGAGTTTCTGAAATGTATAATGCTCAATAATATAAACATTTCAGCTGCAAGAACATCGCTTACACGTTCTTAATGCGTAAGATTCAACTGTATTCAAATGTTATCACATTTTTTTCAGCTTGACATGTTCGAGTGAAAAATATGTAGGTACTCCAAAGTTGAAAATACTTTTTTGATACTTCTTGCTTGTACGAACCTTCAAAATTGGCAAAGATCTAACCATTGCAAACTTTAAAAAATGTTTGTTTTACATGATGATTCAAAACATCTTTCACACCAGTTTTCATGACAATATTCTGTCTGGTAAAAGACATCTCGATGTTACATTGAAACAAATGAATCTTCTCTGTATGCAGTATGCAGTACAATAATGGTACGTAACAAACTGCAAGAGTTGGACATATTGTCATAATTTCATGGAACTATATAAATAAGTGTTTTATTATACGACTGCTGAAGTAGATTTTCATATTCTATTTTTTCCCCCGCCTTTTTCGAAGAAAAAAGGGAGATATAGAAATAGGCTGCGTCCTTCCGTTCTTCTTTCCGTCCGTCCGTCACACTTCGTGTCCGGACCATAATTCTGCCATCCATAAAGGGATTTTGAAAAAAAACTTGGCGTAAATGTTCCCCATAAAGAGCCGATGTGTCATGCACAAGACTCGGACCCCTAGCTTCACAACATGCATGTTACATCCAAATTTTATTTTAATTTGACCTATCTCTACCTGGTAGTGTGGCCTTATATTATATAGAATTATTTTTTAGGATTAACTCCCCTTTGTTGTTACTATAAATAAGTTATATTATATTTTTTTTTATAATTGGCCAAAAAGTTCCATATGCAAATACAGGTGCAAGTGTAAAGACATTTGCTATGATGGGCGTATACTGTGACATTCTGGCACTCTTGTTTACTTATAATATGTAGTACTGGCATGCAATATGTTTTGTGAAAAATGTCTCTAGGCGGGGTACGCTGGTAACTCTGTTACAATTTTTTGTTTCTAGTAATAAATGTAATAAATACTGCTATACAACTTACAGTACTGATGCAACTAGCGTGTAATATGAGACACGTTACGAACACTAATTTTTCACACGTGATGACCATAGGGGTATAAATTAAGGCCAGGTTCTGCTTAAATTTCAATGTGGATGTATTTTTGACACATTGTTAGAACTAAATTAGACAGAATGCTGCATTTGGTGAAGTTTACCCAATGTAAGTATGAGCAGTAATACCATATCTGATGTAGTTTTGCGATGTGTGACAGTTAAAATCTCTGTGAGAAGATACTAGTACATAATCCCTACTTTTCTCTTCATTTATGATAGTTTTAGCTGATTATTCAAAATGAGGTAAGGATTTTTATTTTATGCTACCTAGTGAAATACTGAAAAATATCAGTGAGATATTTCTCTATATCACTCACAGTGCCGAACTTCTTTTTTTTCAGATAAGATTATCTCCCTTGAAATATATTCTATAATTAACTGCCTTTGTTGCCTTTATAATTGCTGGTATCCTATTATTATCATAACATTTAAGCCATACAGGAGACATGTACAGCTAGATAATCCTATATAGGCCAAGCTAGCTATAATAAACTTTGCAAAAGAAATAAAAGTAGATCTAATGCTCTAGAAATATTACCTTGGTTGCTTGGCCTTCAAGCCGTTAATGTGTTAATGTATAATAGATAATCTTTCCTCCACTTTTCATCGGTTCCTCACCATCGTATGGTAGATTTTACTGGCGACAGCACATTTAGTTGGTTGTTGTCTTAGTTTATTATCACAAGACATCAACTCAACCTTATGTAATATGCCAGCATTTCTGTCGAAATTCTTCCCCACCCAGCCAGTTGTGTTCCAAATTCCATCCCTATTCGTTATGCTGTACAGCTCCTAGACAAATATTTCCATTAAATCCATGATGATATTCAATTCTGCAGCTTGATTTTCCAAGGACTTTCGGATAATCCCCAGTTGTTTACGTTTTTCGGATTGTTTTTTAATCTGACCTTCAGCGTTTGTAAAATTAATAAAGCAAGCTTCTGGTTATTCAACGAACTGACGGCATTGACCGAAAAGTTTTAAATTTGCTTACTTAACTTCTGTCTGTTGGCGGCGGATTGTGCATTTTTTAACAAAATATTTTAAATGTAGTTTTTGTTTTCAAAAACAAAATGGCGTCGTGTTGATTTAATGGACCTAATCACCAATATTCGATATTAATGTGCCTGAGTGTCCATGGTAATTTAGCGGATGCATCATATGTAACACGGAAGCCTAAATAAATCTTAAGATCATCATGAATTATTGGTCTTATTTGAACATGTAAGCATGTATTGAACAGAAAATTCGTTGATCTTTACCAATTAGCATAAAATAAAAAGAAAATGTGTTTGTTTGCAGTGTGATATCGAAATATATCTTCACCGATAAGGGAGACAATTGAATATTTTCACGAAGGGGGAGCCTGAGCGAAAATATCAGAATTGTCTCCCATATCGGTGAAGATATGTTTCGATATTACATTGCAAACAAACAAATATCCTCTCTATAATCTGAAACGGGCCTGGCTGTGTGTGATGACACTGTGAACATAGAATATATAGTAAAAGGTATAATACCAAACAAACGTTTGATATTTACCCTGATGACGTCGTTCTAACTCAGTAGCTTTTTCCTGGCGTTGTTTCTTTTCCTTTATTACCTCAACCATTTCAATTATCTCCTCTATAGTGGGTTTGATAGAACCTGTAAATAGGTGAATAATTCTACTTAACAAAATAAGCTTTAAGCTTTTATCACGATCGAACTAAATTAAATTAGTATAAATTAATTAACAGATACGAAGAACTGTAAAATCAGTTGCAGCGATATTAACACCTTCAAATCAAACATTGGTTTTAAATACATTATGCTTTAAATATCAAAGTTTGCAGGTATATCAATTCTGGTTTAAGCCGGTGCAGATTTGGTAACTGATCAGTATGATGTACATTTAAAATGCTGGATAGAGGAAGTGTGACCGCACTTGCTTATAGGATGTGGAAGAACAATGCTCTAAATATTTTAAAAGCAAGTTAAACTGAATAAAATTCTAATCAGTAGTTACAATGCAGTAAAAAGAAAACAATTAAGATTAAAACGTTGAGACAGCGTCTATATTAATAATTATCTAGGAGTGAGTTATGTTTCAATGATTCAGAAACCCTGAAATTTCTTTCTGTAGCTGCATATGCATTTAGAAAAAGGTGCCTTTATTCAGGGACTGAATTATTTTTACATTATTTCGAAAGAACATCAGTCTTTAAATCAAAATGGTAGAATTAAACTAAGATCTATTTTGGTTAAAAGGAGTGGGTGCGTTTATTAGGAAACGCTTTTAACGGGTGTTAACACTGGGGTTTAACAGTAGTTTCTGCACTAGATCCCTTAAAACAGTTACATGGGCTATCTGTAGAGCAAAAAAAAACAGCATTTTGTAAAACTTTACAAAGCTATAACTCTTAAATCGGGCATGGCTTCCATATGTTCTGACAACATTGAGCAGATTCACTTCATATGTATACATTTCTGAAAGTATGGAGCAGATTTCTATAAAATTGTTAAGAGAAGTTAGTCTTACAAGGCTTATTAGTATTCGGCAATATACAGCGTTCTGTAAAATTCCGAAGGGCCATAACACCTTAACCAGACAAGGTCTGACAAGATGAGCAAGTTCAATTTTGTAAATGGTATTTCTGTCAGAGAAGCTAACCAAACATGACTCATATAAGTATTGCATTTCACAAAGTTTCAAAAGTCCGTAACTCCTTAACTAGATAAGGTACATGTATGTCCTGACACATGTGTGTATGTTTGGACAAACTTCCTCCAAAACTGTAGGAGGGATGGATAACATGACGACAACTATACCCCCTCCACCTCTCTTTCTCCCTTCCACCCCTCTCCCGACACACACACACAAAAAAGACAACCAATTTCTCGGCGCTTATAAACTAGGACCACGTGCAATAAATGTAACATAATGTCACTTAAAGCTACTCGCCCTCGCCCCAAGTCTGGGTGAAAATTTTCAACATATTACTTATAAGAATAGCTTGCAAAATTATTATGCCAATAAGTTTGTACCACGAGTCACTTTCAGAGTACTCAATTCTTATGGATTTTAGAGGGAAAATACTTTTCGCCTAAAATGTGTTGGTTGGTACATTTAATACATTTATAATATAAGTATTTTTAATTTAATAATTGTACAAACAGTCATACTGATTTAGATATGTTGAGCTTTTAAATACACTCCTTAGTTTAAACTTTAAAAAGATGCTTATAAATTGTGTTTACATTTGAATATAAATACTTAATGATTTCAACAAATGACAAGCCCTGTATTTTCCTTCTAATGTAATTGTGTTAATGTGCACCGATCCCAGTAAAAGTGCAAACATTAGCCCATGTGAGAGACATAATGTGTTATTTTGTCTTTCAAACACACCCCCCCCCCCCACCCCCCCCCCTTCACCCATCCCCCAGAAAAATTAAATTTAGTTTACATTAACTATCAGACAAGGATAATAAATGGTTAATCAGTGCAGACTAACCCATGTTTCGCAGATCTTCTACAGCTTCGTTAAAATCTATCAGTTGATATCCCATCTCTAGACAGGTGTTCTTATGTTCCTCTAGAATAGCTTTTATTACTGGATCTCTCAGAGCTAGCTGTCCAGTTGCACCAGGCAGACCTTGACGACCGGGGGCTTCCTCGTTTTCTGGCTCCTGCAGAAAGTAAGCTATGTCACTCAATTATACTGATTTTTATGTATTTACATATCCGCAATGTTCGATCTACTACATAAAACATCAAACAAATAAAGGGGAATGTTATCTACCTCTGAGTTATATTGTTCCGAAGCTTGAACAAGCGCTATGAATTCATCCCCTTTCTTCTCCCTGGCATAATCACATGCCGGAAACCAGCGACAATGCTCTGTCCATGGAATATCATCCGCGTCCCAACGTCGAAGTCCACCATCACACATGAAACAGCGCACGTGGTCTTCGAATCCTGTCAGATGATAGCAATTCATGTAGGTGGTTTTATAGATATATTCAGGCAATTTCTAAGACACAGAACAAGGATATATTTCTATAATTTTCTCATACATTGAGAGGAATATGAAAAGGCAGTTAATGTGTTGAATAAAGTAGTGCATGTAACTAATCGTCTCACACTGACCACTTATTATCGTAGATAGTCGGTGACAAAATCAGAAAGAGCAGCAAGTGAAGCAAGAGGAAAATGGTACAGAGTCTGTAGTAATGTATAGCACATGTAAGCTAGATTAACAAAATGAGCCGCGCCATGAGAAAACCAACATAGTGGCTTTGCGACCAGCATGGATCCAGACCAGCCTGCGCATCCGCGCAGTCTGGTCAGGATCCATGCTGTTCGCTAACAGTTTCTCTAATTGCAATAGGCTTTGAAAGCGAACAGCATGGATCCTGGTCGCAAACCCACTATGTTGGTTTTCTCATGGCGTGGCTCAAATTATGAAAATGAAACTTGCACGTCATTCTAAGAAATCCTAATCATGCGCGTCAACAAAATGTAAGAATAACTTGATCATAATAATTGATAGAATTTTAATATTTGGTTCACTGTCCGACCTGAATCCTTCAAACTATTCTATAAATGGACACAATATATTATTGTTAAGTTAGTCTCCTGAAAAATACAGAAAATCATACCTGTATAGTACAGTCCAGCGTCAGCTAATTCGGCAGGTGTCTGGTGTAAATAATTCGGCCAGCCAGTATATGATGAAACACGGGCCTCATATGTCTGGTATTCAGGATGTCGGCACTGCACGCTTGTCTCTGGATCTATAAATAGTTGCTCTTTTAATTCAATAAAAGTACTCATTTGGGACAAGTGTTTTACATATATACGTTATTATTGTTACGAAAGCAAACGGGGATGAAAATGAAGGAAAATCCAATAGTGTTTCCGGCTGTTACGGAAATTTCCTTATTTTGATACAATTAATCCGCCGAGTAATTTCGGGAAGAAAAGACATTCTAAACCTTTCACTTATCATTACCGCGTGTAACCACATAAATTAATATATTGGAAAAAAGGAATATTATCTTTTCGATTTTCGCTCTTTATTGGACGGTCTTTTAAAATAATGAATGAAGATACCGGACTAATTTTACTTTTAGAGTAAAAAGAAACATCATTCCGTGTCTATTGTAATTTTTACGAAACTCTTCACGAAACAAACTTAGTGCATTTTTATATATTAATTCGTTATTTTGAAATATTATCTTATTAAAATATTTCATTTTGAAAAGAGAATGCTCATAAGGATCACAGTCTATCTATAGCAAATGAACGAAATCATATTTCGATAACTTAAAATGGATGTTTTAAATACTCACGTTGCAGGTCACGTGCTTGTCCATTAGTTTCTGCTTGCTGGGTCTGAAAGGAAAATTTTTAATTAAAATAAAAATCCTTACCACCGAAACTGTGTCATAATATATTAGCTATGCGTTTACCTTTGCTATTGTTATATTCTAGTAAAGCAAAAAGTACATAAATATTTATATGAATGTTTCTGTTTTGTCATTATTTTTTATATTATAACATCACTGGGATAACATGATAAATATAAAACGGTAACAGTGATGATCAATGAAAGATGGTCAAGTCAACAGTTATGCATTAATAGAAACTAAAGAATCTGACTATACATAAGTGTAAAGAATTCCTAGAGAGGTAACTGGATTTTTCAAATTTTCACGGTGTCTTCATTTAGTTCTGCATTTGTCATCAAAATGTTTGATGGGTTATTAATAGGGTATTTTAGATTGTAAAGAATGACCATTCTGGACACCAAAGAGTGATTTTTTAATTTTGGTTTTACAATTTGGCCATAAAACTGACATTATTAATGATATCTTAAACATTCTAACATAAAGCATCAATTTATGAAAGAAAATCTTGTATGGATATGGTGGATCAGACAGTAGACTATAAAAGTTTGTGTTAACCCTTATCATGCTGGACACGATTGATTCTGTTTTTGCTACCATATCCCAGTGTTCGAAACTTGAACCGGTTAAATTTTCATTCAAAATACTGTTCTTGGTGGGAGACACTGGTATGATGTTTTGATTTTATTGTAAAGATTTTTCAGTGTTCATAATTCTTAACTCGTACATTTGTTTTTCGAAGTCTTCTGAAATGGGGAAAAATAACCCTAAAAGTTTATCAACCGTTAGCTTAATCGCCTGTTAAAGTTTCGAATAACTGGACAGTCTGATCAAGATCTGCACTGTTCGCCATTCAGTCAGTATCTTTTTAGTAAGCACCCCTTTTTAGTCAATGGTAATGTCAAAATTGAAAGATGGACATGTTCATTATAGAAATTAAGCAGGGTAAGGTTTAATCGGTTAACCTTTATAGCAGATAATCTTGCAGCTCCGAGATGTTCAAGAAGGTACTGACATTCTCCCGAATATCGTACATGTTCTTGTATGGGATCATCGCCTTCTGAGAAATCTTTGAGACCAATACCACACTGAAAACAGCGCACCAGGTCACCTTGATCTGAAATCACAGGAAAAAACAACGCCATCCGTTAAGGTGAACCAGAGAAAGTAAGGGCGGAACAATTTTAAAAATTCACACCTAAATGAGCATTTTGCCGTTATTATAATATATAACTTAAAGCGTCACAATGATAATTTAACAAAACATATATTGCCTAACTGTTGGTATCTAATTAAAAAACTATTAAATTAAATCTGCATTATATTGATAACTAGTAGGTTATGTTCCCTAATTTAGCTCTTTTATTAAATTATTCAAGGTCAAGATACCTGTGAAGAAGAAGCCGGCTTCACAAAGGCATACTGGGCCGGGATTTGAACGCGTCCATCTTGCGTATGTTTGCAGCCTTTGACTGTAGTCTATAAAGTCAGGATATCTTGCGGGTCGGACCGATCTTTGAGGTACTGTCGCCGTTCCTACAGTCGGTGCGTATGCTGATTCAAGCTGTCTGTTACCATTAAGAATACCATTTCTGGTCACATGATGTCCAGTGCTAAAGTTATAACCACCTCCCGCGGATATTGCGGAAAACGATGCTCCATTTGAAAACGCGATTTCAGATCGCTCTTGACTTGCCTGATCTGATGATACCTGCTGGGGAAAGCTAGTTCTTGCAAAATTTTGTGCCATCATACCGAAACACTTGACAATGAATATGAAGAAGCAGGCAGAAGCGGATGTTAACTTGTATCTTGTTGCTGGACTTTTTTCATAAGCACTTGATGCGTACAAACACTAATTCTACATAACAAATTAATACTTTACAAAGGCAAATCAGACAATTACCTTCCTCGGTCAACGGTTCGTTTATTTAACATTGGATGGGAACCGTCACTGTCACTGGTATACTGATGATTTGCATCTGCTTCACAAATGTCACGAGCAATTAGATGTATTATCTTCTTGACGTATTTCCATTCAGCACATCGAAAACGCTGAGGACCATAAATATTTCTTTTGCACAAATGTATTCTTTTACAATAAGCAATGAGCTCTGCTTTAGGAATATACCTTGGGGAATGTAGTATTTTTGCTGTCACCATTGTAGTGGCTATATGGAGTTCCTTCAACTGGGTAGATAGCCGTTATTATCTGAAACAAATAACGGGAATTTTACTGAATTAAAACCAATCTTTTTACACACTTCAGGGTTTCCAGTATCAACCGAAACTTATGATTTGTGTGTATAAATAGCTGGTATCCTATGCTTAATCTTGTTAAAGGACTTTATAATGAACATCATCCTTTATCAATTTTCTATAAGACTATCTCATTTATTTGTTATAGAGGATTGCATATTTGATAAGTATAGTAGAACATAGGACTGAATTTATTTGTTTTAAATGCCTCCGCCTCCCCCCCCCCCCCCCCCCCCCCCCCCCCCCCCCCCCCCCCACACACACACACCCACCTACACACACACGTTTTATGGCTCTGACAGTGTGACAGTATATGTTCATGTGCAACATTGAAAGTAGTGCTTCTCTGAAATAATTTTGCATATTCACTATTTGAACAACTATGCTATCTGTTTCTAGAAACAACAACAACAAAAACCCGTAAGACAGCCAAGCTCGACTATTCGAAATATTGTCCCAGAAGCAGGAAAATATTACCAAAAAGGTTAAATATCAAAAGAGTTTTTAAGTTCAAAAGGGGACAAAATTTAACCAAAATGCATGTCAGAGTTATGGGACTTGGTGCTATCAACTAGTTTTATAACCCTGAAGACACATGTGAAGTTTCTTTTCAATATCTGCATTAGTTTTGGAGATAGTAACTTGCATGTAAAACTTTAACCAGAAATTTCTATGTCCAAAAGGGGGCATAATTTGCCCAAAATACATGTCAGAGTTATGTGACTTGACCCAGTGAGGTTTGTAATTGATCTAGAAAAAGAAAAAATAAGTTTCAAATCTATATGCCCTTTAGTTATAGCTGTAAGTACTTGCACGCAAAACTTTAACCAGGATTTTCTAAGTCCAAAAAGGGGAATAATTTGCTCAAAATACATGTCAGAGTTATGGGACTTGATCCAGTGAGGTTGTTAATTGATCTAGAAAAAGAAAAAATAAGTTTCAAATCTATATGCCTATTAGTTATAGCTGTATGTACTTGCACGCAAAACTTTAACCAGAATTTTCTAAGTCCAAAAAGGGGCATAATTTGGCCAAAATGAAGGTCAGAGTTATGGGACTTGCTGCTATCAACTAGTTTTATAACCCTGAAGACACATGTGAAGTTTCAATTCAATATCTGCATTAGTTTTGGAGACAGTAACTTGCATGTAAAACTTTAACCAAAATTTTCTAAGTCCAAAACGGGGCATAATTTGCTCAAAATACATGTCAGAGTTATGGGACTTGACCCAGAGAGGTTGGTAATTGACCTAGAAAAAGAAAAAATAAGTTTCAAAGCTATATCCCTTTAACTGATGGCTGTATGTACTTGCATGCAAAAACTTAACCAAGGTGTGACGCCGACGCCGACACCGACGCCAGGGTGAGTAGAATACCTAGACTATTCTTCGAATAGTCGAGCTAAAAACAAGAGCTCCACCAAGCGGGACAATATACGCATGTGAGGGGATGGGAGGGGAGGGGAGGGGGGCGTGGGTTGCAATGTAGATTGTTGAAGTCTGCATCAACACCTGTCTATATTCCAAGTTTCAAGTCAATACCTTTAATAGTTTTTACGTTATGCTCTGGACATGAAATATGATTGGCTGATTTCACCTTGCTGTGACCTTGACTTTCGATCTACCACCCTGGTTCATGCTCTCACCACATCGCCTCATCACCTCATACCTACATCCCAAGTTTGAAGTCAATACCTTGAATGGTTAATAAGTTATGCTCTGGACACGAAAAAAAAACGAAAAAAAATTGATCTTTGAGCTCAATTTGTGACCTTGACCTTGGACCTACAGATCCGGTTCATGTGCTCTGCACATCGTCTCATCGCCACCTACCTATAAGCCATGTTTGAAGTCAATATCTTGCATAGTTATTTAGTTATGCTCCAGACACGAAATATGATGGCCAATTTTGATCTTTTAGCTCAACTTTTGACCTTGACTTTTGACCTACAGAGCCGGTTCAAGCGCTCTGCATATCGTCTCATTGCCATCTACCTATATGCCAAGTGTAAAGTCAATACCTTTAATGGTTATAAAGTTATGCTCCGAACACACATTATGACGGATAGACGGACAGACACACGCACCATCACATAAAACGTCCCGTTTTTTTTCCAAAAAAGGCGTATAAAAAAACCCAAACAAAAACCATAAAAAAGCACTAAGAAACTTTAAAGGACGTGATAGACTCCACCATGTACTGTTACAAAAATGATTTCTTTATTGATTAAAGGTTAAAATGTGTATGCTATAACTGTATCAGCCGAAAGCCAGTTAATAAACACAGCAACATATATCAACTTTTGTTAAAATACTGTGTGACAGATATCAGCAAAAGCGATCACTCAAACCCTATCAGGAACAACAACTCTGCTAATTATGCTTTGATTTTAACGACATTGCAAGTGAACACGACCATCTGCAACAAATAGCAACCAAACTATACTAAATAGTAGGCAGCTGGTGAACAAAAATTACAGTGTCTTGTAAATGAGAGGGTAATACATCTAGTACTATAATGTACAGATTCAAACTGCAATTAACATAACCATTCACATAGAATATAAACCGAAGCACAAATACTTTTACAAAGTTACAAGAAAAAAGCGATCATTCTTTCACGAAATCAGTGAGATAATCGTGTCCAATCTGACTAAAATCATTTCCTATTAACGCTACACTTTGGATATGAAGACAAGCTATAGAGCATCACGTTCAGACGTCCTTTCCGCCTTACTTTCAACAGTAAAAGTTAAAGTAAAATATATTTAAACATTAGATTGTGATTATCGCGGGTTCATAATTGGTATGGTTGTGCCCTCGTGTTTCATTTGCGAAGAAATAAAATAATAAGGCTTGAGGAAACACCTGAGAATTAGTTATTTTCCCTATTGTTTCCCATTCAAAATTGAAAAGCATTGTAACGGAGTACTGGAGGTAAAATGCCTTAATGATAAAGCTTTATATTTAACAATCGGTAGGTAGGTGTTCCTCATGCTCTGTGGTGTATTGGTCTAGCACGCGGAGAACTTTTTATTGCCGCGGCGGCCCTGGTTCGATTCCCGGCTCCGGTGTGATTTTTTCTTGATTTCGCATTTTTAAGATAGTTTAGAAACAAAAGCTCATGTTCTTATGTTCATAATATTACGAAATTTCTATTCTAAAGATGATTTTAGCCAAAATCTGTATACTGGCGGAAATAAAAATAGAATATTGGAAATCCGATTATACAAGAAGATGCGATCCCTCTCTGCCTGTAAAAAAACCGTTTTATAAGACCAATAATGATAGTTCTGAGAGGCTATACTGTAGTAGATTCTTGGATTTCGCGACGAAAGAGGGCCTACCAGTCATCTACTGCTTGCATCAACTATGAAAGTAAAAGATTAACTGCGTAACCATAATAATTCGGTAGTGTTTGTTTTACGTTTAACTACCTTTTAACAGTATTTCAGTCACAAAAATAATAGTAATAATTTACGAAAGTTGAGTGGGTAATTGCATCCTCATACATAGTCCATTTTTGTTATGTCACAGTCCACATTTCCGAATTTATCCGTACTTAACTAATGCTTTCATGGCATTCATACACGTTTCTGGATGTTCATGTAAACGCCTGCAAATTGTATTTTTGTTTCGAGTGTTGCGAGGAATTTTTAGCATTAATCATAAGATTTATATACCGTTATGTTCAGATTTCTTATTTATTTGAGTTACCTTCGAACAAATGGTGCAACACATAGGTGAGTTTTCTATGGAATGTCATGCAAATTTCTAACTACACCATTCAAAACGATAAATGTTTATTAATTTAAATGACTATTTTAGGCCCTCCTTACAAAGTTGTTATTATACCATAAATCTTGGCGATATCCGTATTAAAAGAAAAACGCGCTTTTCTTTTGTAAGCGCATTAAAACTGATTTTGGGCCTGCATGCCCTAGCAAACATATTTTAAGCCTTTAATTAATACCTGAAACAGAAACCTATTAAATTATGCGTTTATGAAACGCGTGACATTCTGTAAAATGGGAACTTCCGTGTTCCTTTCAAAATATAAACGTTTATAGAACCCACCATATAACAAACTGCCTTCATTTCTTGCGTCTGAAGCATTCGCTCACATTTGTTCGTTCAGACTGTCTATTTAAAAAGAAAAAAAAAACGTCTGCAAATAAGGTACCCCTGTTTTATTAACATGTACTTACATGAACCTTAGTTTTGTCACAATGTTTTGGAATTTTGTACTCGTATATTCTATTTCAATCTATGCTTTCGGATGAAATACTGAGATATAAAAGATATATTTGATAAATTCAAAGTGAAAAATATCAAATAATTTTACAGTACTTCAGTTTGGACTACTTTAACAGCGTTTAAATTCATTTCCCCTTAGGGTGCCTCAGACGCTGTCATCCAATGCGATAATAATTTCAATAAGAGTAGTTTCCGGTGTACAAATTAAATTCATATTGAAACCAAGTTTTCCTTAGTTTTAAGCTTCCGCCTCGCTATGCGCCGTTTATTAACAGAAACGAAAATAGTATCATTTAGTATGGTTTTGACTTCCGATAAGATATTGAAAGGGTCTGTAGAATTTCAGGCATATTCATGTACAGCCCAGCAAAAACTGTCATTGAACTAATAAATCACAAAAACAGTATATTGCCAGGCAGGTAAACAAATAACCCATTTTCTCATGCAGTGCACATGTCCGCAGCAGTCAATTCTCCCCGGATGTACCATTCCAACTACGCTAGTTCAAGGACACATTATCCGCATCCGCTGTGCTCTTGCTAATTGTAATAAGAAAGTGTTTCATTGTACGTGCTTTACTCTTGCCATGAATTAAAATAAATCCAGTACGTGTTATTGAAATGAAATGTCACAGCTCCGCCACTCGTAGAAACAAGAGTGCCAGACTGTCGTCATCAAACTTAATCTAATTCAAGGGGCATAATCCAAGAGTGCCTGGGGCGATTTGGCCGGTTATCGAACTTGGCCAAGATATTATGCCCTTAAACATTGTCAGCAAGTTTGGTGAAGATCCGATGAAAACTGTCTGACTTAGAGACCGGACAAGGCTAAATGCACAGTTTTTCTGTAATTCAAGGGCCATAATCCAAGAGTGCCTGAGGCGATTTGGCTGATTATCGAAACTGGCCGAGATATTATGCCCACAAACATTGTCAGCAAGTTCGGTTAAGATCGGATGAAAATTGTTTGACTTAGAGACCGGACAAGGCTAAATTCGCTGTTTTTCGAGTAATTCAAGGGCCATAATCCGAGAGTGCCTGGGGCGTTTGGCTGGTTATAGAACTTGGCCGAGATATTATGCCCACAAACATTGTCAGCAAGTTTGGTGAGGATCCGATGAAAACTGTTCGACTTAGAGAGCGGACATGCTTTGGACGCCGCCCGCCCGCCCGCCGCCCGCCACGGGTGTTCACATAATACGCCCCGCTCGTATAATAAAATTGCTTACATGAGTTAACACAACTAGTAGCAACCGAACGAAAGTCCAATACAAGAAACACGAGAAAAACACAATCGTGTATGCGTGAAAATCTACAGTGTATTTTATAGTTATTAAAATTAATGTGGATAAGTAAATAAAACCGAAAATTAATTTATGAATATTTTACGCCAATGGCTTATACGTACATGTGCTTCTTTATTGGTCATGATATAAACAAGAGGGCCAAGATGGCCCTAGGTCGCTCACCTGAGAAACACACCATAACACACCATAATTTGACCTAGTGATTTCATGGAAAAAAATATTCTGACCAATTATCATTAAAATTGGAGCAAAAACCTTGAGTATAAATAAGTATTTTCTTTGATTTGACCCAGTGGCCTACTTTTTGATCCAAGATGACCCATATACAAATTTGACCAACATTTCATCAAGGCAATCATTCTGACTTAATTTCAGGAATATCAATCGGAAAATATAGCCTCTATTGCATACACAATGTTTTCTTTGATTTGACCTAGTGACCTAATTTTTGACCCCAGATGACCCATATTCAAACTTGACCTAGATTTCGTTAAGGCAATCATTCTGACTTAATTTCAGGAAGATCAATTGAAAAATACAGCCTCTATGGCATACACAAGGTTTTTCTTAGATTTGACCTAGTGACCTTCTTTTTAACCCGATGACCCATTTTCAAATTCAGCCTAGATTTCATTAAGGTTATTATTTTGACTTAATTTCAGGAAGATCAATTGAGCCTCTATCGCGTACACAAGCTTTTTCTTTGATTTGACCTAGTGACCTAGTTTTTGACCCCAGATGACCTGTTTTCGCATTCGGCCTAGATTTTATCAAGATAATCATTCTGACCAAAATTCATGAAGATTAATTGACAAATACAGCCTCTATCACATACACAGGCTTTTTCTTTGATTTGACCTAGTGACCTAGTTTTTGAACCCAGATGACCCATTTTCGAACTCGGCCTAGATTTCATCAAGATAATCATTCTGACCAAAATTCATGAAGATTAATTGAAAAATACAGCCTCTATCGCACACACAAGCTTTTTCTTTGATTTGACCTTGTGACTTAGTTTTCGACCCCAGATGACCTGTTTTCGAACTCGCCCTAGATTTCATCAAGATAATCATTCTGACCAAAATTCATGAAGATTAATTGCAAAATACAGCCTCTATCGCACACGAGTGTATATCAAAATCCCCTTGATCAAAATCCCCTCCACTGAAAAATGACTGGGTGTTACAAAATCCCCTTCACACATTTGCAGGGGGTATCATAATCCCCTCTGTTATTAACATTATAGATATATAGATATCAGTGCTCCAAATTATATTATGTTTGCTAAAGGCATTGTATTTACGTGCTTTGGGCAATAGACTTTTAAGTTGTATATAGTTGTATTTGAACTTGATGAAATAAGTAAAAATCACAGAGGGGATTATGATACCCACTGCAAAAGTATGAAGGGGATTTTGTAACACCCTGTCATTTTTCAGTGAAGGGGATTTTGATCAAGGGGATTTTGATGGTCTCCCATCGCACACACACCCTTTTTCTTTGATTTGACCTTGTGACTTAGTTTTTGACCCCAGATGACCTGTTTTCGAACTCGGCCTAGATTTCATTAAGATAATCATTCTGACTAAAATTCATGAAGATTAATTGAAAAATACAGCCTCTATCGCACACACAAGCTTTTTCTTTGATTTGACCTAGTGACTTAGTTTTATCCCAGATGACCTGTTTTCGAACTCGGCCTAGATTTCATCAAGATAATCATTCTGACCAAAATTCATGAAGATTAATTGAAAAATACAGCCTCTATCGCATACACAAGGTTTTTCTTTGATTTGACCTACTGACCTAGTTTTTGATTCCAGATGACCCATTTTCGAACTCGGCCTAGATTTCATCAAGATAATCATTCTGACCAAAATTCATGAAGATTAATTGAAAAATACAGCCTCTATCGCACACACACGCTTTTTCTTTGATTTGACCTTGTGACTTAGTTTTTGACCCCAGATGACCTCTTTTCGAACTCGGCCTAGATTTCATCAAGATAATCATTCTGACCAAAATTCATGAAGATTAATTGAAAAATACAGCCTCTATCGCATACACAAGCTTTTTCTTTGATTTGACCTAGTGACCTAGTTTTTGACCCCAGATGACCCATTTTCGAACTCGGCCTAGATTTCATCAAGATAACCATTCTGACCAAAATTCATGAAGATTAATTGAGAAGTACAGCCTCTATCGCATACACAAGCTTTTTCTTTGATTTGACCTAGTGACCTAGTTTTTGAACCCAGATGACCCATTTTCGAACTCGGCCTAGATTTCATCAAGATAATGATTCTGACTAAAATTCATGAAGATTAATTGAAAAATACAGCCTCTATCGCATACACAAGGTTTTTCTTTGATTTGACCTAGTGACCTAGTTTTTGACCCCAGATGACCCATTTTCGAACTCGCCTAGATTTTATCAAGGAGATCATTCTGACCAAATTTCATGAAGATCAGTTGAAAAATACAGCCTCTATCGCATACACAAGCTAAATGTTGACAGACAGACAGACGACAGACGACGGACATCGAGCGATCAGAAAAACTCACCTGAGGTGAGCTAAAAAAAAAACATTGTTTTAAGTAAGACGCGCTTCGGACAGTCCAGTATTTTACATATTGGATCGTTTTCGTCTTATATCATATACTTTCATTCTAATGACAGTAAAATGAAAGAAAAAGATGTCAACAATGTATGAATTTTGCTAAAAGATTTATAATCAAGCTAGATAATGATAATAATAAAAATTAAGAAGAAAAATACCCTTTATACAGCATAAAAGTTTGCTTCTACAACCCTCTGTATTCCTTTCAAATTTACCCGAAGCACGTAGTATTTTGTTTGGGATTCCAAAATTAAACTGCGTATTATACAGGTAGTGTTTATCTAGCACAGTTTAAGCTATTAGGTGAAGATATCAATTTCTCACCTATCGGACAGAAAAATCTCTATTTTTAAAAATGCTGGAAAATCTTATCTCACATGGGTTATCCCACACTCCTGTTACGGACTACTTCATGCACTGAATATACATATTATTCATGTAAAATAATTAAAAATCAGGTACCTTTATCTTTTCTCTCCGTTCCTTATAGTGTATTTCTCGATTCAAAATTCATTACTTTATGATAAGAACGTACCGTTATGCTACAAACGATAAAACTAAAGCGGAACTTTGTTATTGTGCGTCACTGAAATGTCACGACTCACTTCTGCTTACAGACGTCAATTTCCCGCGTTTTAAATAGTTTCATATTTTCATGCTTGTTTTTATTGTTTCTGTTGTGGTAAGTGAGAAATAGAAACCATCATTGGTGTTCGACGAAGATCGGAAATCCTAACCCTCGGGCGCACCGCTCAAGTCTTAAACTCGGCACAGCCTCGTTTAAGACTTGAGCGGTGCGCCCTCGGGTTGGGATTTTCTGATCTTAACCGAAGACCAATGACAGATTCTCTATACGTTCTTTATTTGATTTTGTTGTTTGTGTGTATGTGTGCACGTGTGTGTGTTTTTGTAGCTGATTTGTTTTTCTTTTCTTTTTCTTGCATATTAAATAGAAATATACATCTGACAGCTCTATAGTGAAAATGTTTCGTAGACATCAACATGTACAAAAGCTGATTAACATATCAAGAAACATACCAAGAAAATAGTAACATTTTATTTAGTGACAGATCGTTATCAAAATGATTGCCGTATTTACTAATCCCCAAAGATAACGTGATTCCGGCGCAAACGCGAGGACGCGTCCATTTCATGATAATTGATAAAATGATAATTCCTACTGATTGTGCAGTATGTGACACATAAATATCATTATTTGTTTCATTTTTGACTGACCGGTAGGTATATGGCAAAATAGCTCAGTCGGATAAAATGCAGGTACCAAATCGTTTTGCATGATCAGATATTTTGTTGTTGTTGTTGTTTTCCTATCCCTTTTCAATTCTGTTCCCGTATTGTTCGTTTTTTTTCTCGTATTGTTTGTGTTTGTGTTTGTTCATGTGTTGCATATGTTTAGTACATGAGTTTAACTAATATGACCTTTGATATGATATTAAACTTTCCTCATCTGCCATGTCGGCTTCAGATATTTCTCTCGGGTCATAGAGAAAATGAAAAAAAAAAACTATTTTTATACAAAAATAAAATGAAAATTAACTGCCGTCGCTGAGTTTTGAACCCATGCGGCAAAAGATCTGATGCTAATTTGTAATTGGTACGAAAGCGTGAAATATTTAGATTTTGACAAGTTACAAAAATGTGCCCTATTTAAATTTTTGTAAACATCACGTTATCGTTGGGACATATTTACCCGGGTTATAGTCCGATTTCGAGGTCAGCGATGTTTATGACTTTTAATAATGGAATGGTCCATTGTTTAGGTAGTGTTATTCAGTACGATAAAGCGGTTCTTACCTAAATAAGGCAAGGTAAATTGTGCTGATTTCCCTTATCGGCAGACGAGTCTATAACGCCAAAATAAAACTATAGCTGACGTGTTTCTATATCGATTAACAGACAGTTTACCTTGAAATCGGTGACTGTTTCAAATATCGGTCAGTGCAGTTGTTGTTGTTGTTTTTGTTAGGTTTAACGTTACTCAGACTTACGTAAGGGTCATATCTGTTTTCTTCCAGTTTAGCATGGTAAAGGAAATTCTTATTTGCCCCTCAGGCTTAGGTTGGACTGGCAATTGGGTATAACAATAAACCGACCTTCTGTAAGCCAACTGGAAGGCCTACATCTACACCCCAACCAAATGTTCGAACCCACATGAGTCGAAGTCTGTTACTTAACCACGCGGAATTATAGCCGTTATCAAACAACTGTGCACGATTTCTATCTGAAATTCCTAGTGGATCTTAACATCATGATGTTACACCCTTGAAAATAACAAATTAGTTTAAAGATACTGTGTTTACATACATATTGTTGATTGCGTACACCTAAGTCTAAAAATAGATATTTGGTTTTCCAACAATCAATATTTTATAAAAACTTAGTGTTAAGGCTCGTCTACTCTATTCAAGAAAATCTTGTAGGGCCCATAAATCACTAGATAATTTATATCTTGTACAAGCAATTAGTGCTTTGCAATATTACTTGAACTTAAAAGAAACATTAATTTTAAATGGAGGGAAATCATGACAGGTAAATAAAAACGATGGCCGAAATGATACCGGTACAAAGTGTTTATAAGTAATAGTTACAGTATGTGTGAGAGTACCGAGATGTACCCCTAGCTCTGATATATCCTGGTAATACACGAGCATTACATATTATAACTGTTTTATCGCATAGTTTATCATTAAAATTTATATATTATTTTCATTTAAATTTGTTTATTATTATTTTTACTCTTTTGATTCCCTTTCTGCGCCTCGCTGACTGAAACACTAAAACTTCTGTTTTAGAAAATGTGTTCCCCAGATAAAAGTATCCAACAGATTTCTGCACTGGTTTTAAATCTTTAAAATTTCATTGGCCAAACATATTGTAAAACTTGTTGTTTTGTTTGTAAAAAAAAAATCGAAGAAAAAGAAACATTTGAGAAATCTCAGAATTTCATATATTTCATGTATTTCTGAATTTGGCAATAACTATCAAGTTTTTGAAATATTCTAGTTTATTTATTCTTTTACTTTATAAATGTAGGTGTTTGTGACAATTCTTTCTCTGTGAACTGTAAATTGGAGCTAAAATCATCTTTTCTTTGAAAGGAAAAAAATATACTCCCTTGATAGGACCTCATGCAATAGAGAAAAAGCGTTGCGATATATATCGGAACAGTTTTACTGTGCTGATATAATATATCGCAACAGCTTTTTTATAATGAAACTCTATAGAGATTTCTGTGTTGATATATATATCGTAACAGTTTTGTAAAATATCAGCACATATTTTGTAGTATTAATGTGTGTTACCATGTTTAACATACTGCAAAGATCAACGGAAAACTGCCGCACTATGCGATATAGATTAAATATTTGTACATTTAAAAAAATGAATCATTGGTGAAAACATTGATTGAGAAAAAAACAATCTCTAGTTGAAGTGATACATATCCAGCTGAAGAACAAAGCTACTTAAAAGATATTATTTCAGGAAATATGATATAACAGTCATATTTTGTTAATATGAAACCTTGTGAGAAACATCATTGATAATGTAAAAATACTTTTTTGAGAACACCGAACTTCCTGATGTTACTCTTCCACTGGAGTACTAGATATAATTTTATTATTGAATTATATAAACTTGGCTTTTGAGAATGTCATTCAATTAAAACATCATTTTTTTTCTGCTGTCCACACTGCCATGTTTATTGTTAAATTATCAAAGCCAAACATTCAATGATGGTTTTATTAGATCTCAATACACATTTAATGAAAAAATGTAAACAAAATACCATACTGGGCATTTATCAGAGCATTTGACAGCACTACCAACCAAGAAAAATAGGACGAGTTCTAAACGCTACAAGATCTTGTAGCCGAAAATTATCTGGAAACTGCTTATCAAAAAGCCACTAATGGGGGACACAATGTACCGTCTACACTATACAAGTTGCTGTGATTTATATCTTGTGCAAGTTTTCTTGAATAGTGTAGACGAGCCTTTAGCCTTGAAATACTTCATCACAATAGTAAATATAATGTTGAGATATAAACTACATAAATATTTACGTAAAATAAAGCTGTTGTTGTTTGTAGTATTATAGAAAAAGACAGCTGTTTCTATTTTTAATGTCATAGATAATGATTTAAATGTAAGACAATAACAACAAGAGCTGTCACAAGAGACAGTGCGTTCAACTATTTCGATGCTAGATAATGAAAGTCGGCACATCTGAGAAAGCTGGAGCTGTTTCTGGAATGTTGAATGAATCCATTGAGGATGAAGATATTGGACATCTGTATCAAATGTATTTTGTAAAGTGCATAAAAAATATAAAGGCGAGAAAATTCATAGGAACATTCTGCAAGAGAAATGCGTCATTTATAATTATCATGTGGCTAAAAATGTGGAACAAGTTTGAATCAAATCTGTTCAGTAAAAACGGAGATAGAGCAAAACTGCATCACAACTTGAATCTGATTTTCTAAGTAAACAGGGGACACAACTCATACCATATTGGTGCCAGCGTTATGGACCTTGTCATATGATGTGGGGTGAATCAAATCCATTTAGTAACAACAGAGATTGGCGAAAAAGTATGAAAAATTAAACTGAAATTCTAAGTAAAAAGGGACATAATTCAGGAAATATTGGCGCAACAGTTATGGCTATGTTATGTGTCATAGTGTGGGTGTTGATGTGGAATAGTTATTTTAAGTTAGAATCAAATCCGTTTGGTAATGACAGAGATCGAGTAAAAGCTTAAGTGCATCAACACTTTCCCCTGAAATTCTATGTAAAAAAAGGGAATATTTAATTGAATATTGGTGCCAAAGTTATGGCCCTTGTGTCAAATGATGTGGAACAACTGTTGTAAGTTTGAATCAAATCCCTTCAGTAATAACAGAGATATATAGGAAAATACATCAAAATAAACCTAAAATTCTACGTAAAAAGGGGCACAATGTAAGAAAAAATGGTATATCTTGTGTCATATGATGTGGAACAACTGTTTAAGTTCGAATCAAATCCATTTAGTAACAGAAAGTGAAGAGTGGAAGTGCACCAAAACTTTAACCTAAGGGTAATGGGGGACTATTCATGAAATATTTGCGCGAGAGTTATGACCTTTGTGCCATATGATGTGGATGATGATAAGGAATAACTATTTTTAAGTTTGAAGCAAATACATCAAGGTATTACAGAGAGGAAGAGAAAGTGCATCAACACTTTAACTGAGGTGTGGACGCATAAAGACGCCGACGCCGGGTCGAGTAGGATAGCTCTCCATACACTGTGTACAGCGGAGCTATAAATCAGTAATACAGATAATAATTGTTGACTGTCTACTCACTATAATGTCCCGTTATAGTTATCGTGCTATCGTTTTTGCATCATGTACAATAATGACACCGGAATACGTTTGAAATTGGATCTAGTACCGTTAACGTTTTCAGCATATTTCAGAATAACAATTCTGTTCATCCAAAAACAAGTAAGCCGACCAGCCCGGGATCCAGATTTCTTTACTTAGGGCGGTATTTTGGTATCATTTTGGTATCAACCCCTATACTAGTTTAACCTCAGGGTCCATGGTGTGGGAAGATACGTGGTGTAGGGACACACCTCCTACAGGGGTGATCCAGGAAATGTTTGAAATAAAATATAGGTATAAAACGGTGAACTTGGTGCATTTTTGCGTTTAAACTTTGATGTGTATAAGTCACTGCTCAGCCGACTAGAGGTGGTTGGACATGGACCACCGGCCCCAAATCCCCTGGAAATAATTTCATGTTGTAAAGTTAAGAGAAACATGATCTTTTGATGGGTTTCTACTAAGAAAAAGAGGATACTATGGCAAAGGAAATTGTTTAAATATGCGGAAAATGTTGAAAGATATAAATGATTTAGCTGCCAAACAGTGAGGAATGAATGCCACGTGATATGTATAAGAAAAGTAGAAAAAGAGCGCCCAATGTGCGTTTAAGCTATGAAAACAGAAAAGAAATGTTGGTTTAAATAAATGCAATTTTCACTGGAAATGGGGTCAATTTTTGAGCCGCTCGAGTGAAATTTGAAAGTCTGCACACATTTTATTTTATCGATGCTGCTTTACTTTGTATACACCTTTTGAAACGCCAGCCAGTTAATAGTCAAAACAAGTCAAAACAATTTGCCTGAGGTCCGATCTCGAGCAAACGACTTCCACCATTGACCGGCTTTTATTACATGATATCAGAAAAAATTCAAAGTTTTGCTTTCTTCATTTGTTCATGCTAGCACAGAAAACCTGTGTTGGACTACTGACCGGTCAATAGCACTAACTATGGACCGCCGATTTTTATAAGCAATCATGTAGTAATGTCAATTAGCGAAAAGTACCTAAGACCTAAAACAGCCTTGATGCACTTACAACAAAAGTCAGGTCAATAAGTACCTGTGTACAAGCGAGGCATATATATCTAAATGAATGAAAACAAGAGCTAAAGATCATATGAGTTTTAAACGGATAAAACTTTTACGAATTTCAACTGAAGGACACTTAATGTACCAAAGATATGGCTTTTTTGCCTGGTTAATCTGTACAATAAATAGGTGGCAAACTTGTTCTTGCGTTTTTCTACATTTTCTAGCTAATAAGTTGGAAAGATCAGAGAGGCATTTCTTGTTTTCCTGTCTTAGTTCAATAAAATTGCATCAAAAAGGCTCCATTTATTATTGGGGCGTATAGGACGGTACAGATGTACATCTCGTCCAAATAATAGGACGTTTCGGGACAGCGTGATAACATTTGACTGTCGCTTTCATCCCGATAAGCCAAATGAGTAAGGCTAATGTACATGATACCTTCACTGAATCGCATACTTTGACATTTTGTGATTATTTAAATTATAATATTATTCATATTCTTTCTCGTTTAAATACTGTTCCTATCAGTGAAAGTACATTATGATAATCTCACTGTTTATAACTGTGACATATTCAAATATATTTTCTCGATATTTCAAGAAACCACATGACATGAAATGAGCTAATTGCACAAATTCTCCCTTACGTCAAATACATTTACCTTACACCACCATTACAGCACTAAATGCTGCCAAAATACGCAGTGAGTAACACATGATTACTTTCTTATGAAAAAAGAGAAAACCAAGCTAATAAATACCTGTAACAACATTTTTGAAGTCAACAAATGTAAATTCATTCAAATTATCCATTCAAATTAACCTCTCTGAAAGATGATTGGTCGGTTATTATTACCCCTAGAAGCAGGAAGTATAAAATATGTAGTTTATGTAGATTGGGTTCCCATTTGATATTGAAAGTTATGTTCACTAGTTCACGTAAAAACAAATACGTTTAAGCAACAAGCTATAAGCAACTTTGAAGTTTTATCACCACTTAAAATACAAAATGCAAAAACAAAATTATCAATCAGCTGAATATTGAAATTTTGCTGTACTAATACTGTTTACTTACGGAAAATCCACTAAATCAACAATCGCGCACATTCAGAGGCGTAGCTTGGCAAAATTCAACTTTGCAAGGAATATTGGAGCATTTCCCCTTGGAAAAGATTGAAATTCTGTATCACCGCAGCTGCACTCAGGTGTATTTTGAGACATAATTTGACGAAAAAAAAAGTGTTGTAGTATTTGCCATGCAAATATAATATTTTCTATACATCTGCTTATAAAACAAATTTAAAAATGCAAAACTATAATATAACAATACTTTTACGCACTTCATTTACATATAGAAATAAAAACAATAGAAATAAGAACGGCGACACAAACTCTACTGATCAAAATAGAAAACCTGCCAATTATTATTTGGCCGATGGATTATGGGCTTTAATGTTTTTAAATACCTAGCTATATTGTTGTTATCATTGTCAATAATCCTTTTAAATCAAATTCAATAAAAATTAAACGTATCTATTGTCGGAAAGGTTTCAATAAAATTTAATGTAACACCATTAGCTTTGCGAAACCTTACACCGAAATTCTTTTAATTAAATAAAAGAAATACTTCACAGGGATTATCAGATAGAAACAGGAGAATAACACAAGATTGTGTCGTAAATAATTGCGAGTAAGCTGTTTATGATAAAATTTAAAATAATTGGTGTGTCTACATTCGCGAAAAGCTCATAATTAACATATCCCAGGACCTTACTGTTCGTAGAATAACTCAGAACTATAACATGTGTAAGAAAGACTTTTTGCTTTTTATAAGTGATGTAAAACGTTTTTGGATGGAGTAGATATAGGGTCTTTATATAAGTGCAAAATAAAGTACATGTTTCCTTGTTCAAAATTTCATGCACATTTCTATAGACATGATGTCCGACTGGATATATATTAGTCAATCTTTCTACACTTCTCCGAAAGATTTAGACATCCGTGCAATTGCGAATGTGCTGATTTGATTATAATGTCATAAGTATTTGTCGGATAACGAAGAAATTTTGAAGGAACTATTATAAATGGAGATATTTCCAGGCCTTTTAATGCGTTCTGAAAAGTTTTACCGCACAACCCACCATCATTTTATCCTTCATTTTTTTGCAGTCTTTGAATTTTTACATATAGTTTTTCAATCTTGAGAAAAAAGATGTAAGCACGTGCCTTAAGTGCTTATGAGAATCTACGTCAATGACATTCTTTATGTCGTCCAGAGTAATTTATTTCCCTGCGATTAGATGTCATGCATTTATTATATATTTTGTGGTTATGATTTTACTTCCCCTCGGCTGAAGTCGTGCTTTGGAGTTTTATATTTCAGCGAAAACTGCAAAGAACAGAACAAATTACATAAAATAAATAAGATAAAATTTGAATCCAATAAAAGAACAATCATCCCGAGCAAAGGGTGAACAAAGGGAATCAAAGTACTGAAAGTACAGAAAGGCTGGCTACCACAAAACACTGGATGAAATCCGTGGGGGAAAGATGTTTGCATAATCTTAAATATTATGGGTTTTCCATATCTAACTAAGGCGAGCATAGGGTATTGATGTGATGAACCATCTTGATTAATTTGTGAAGGCAGTGTAAGAATATTACAGACTAAAGATGGTGAAAAAATACATTGTGTTTGCTTCATTGGGGATAACATAATTAGTGAGACAAACGGCACATAATGCTCACTTGGGAATCTGAAACCACAAAAATTAATATCTTATAAAAACGTAAGGTTCCGAGAATGTAATCCAATCAAACCACATAGGATAATGAACGAAATTCATAGTTTATTCGAGAAACGTAGTTTATCAAATGTAAACCATGGTTTAACGGTCGATATATTAGGATTAAAAAATCAACCAGGAATTTCGGGTGTGAACCTGCGTTTACGAATCTTGAACGCCTGTATACGAACGTGAGCCTAGGTCTATGATCTTGAACCATAGTTTACAGACGTGACATTTATGAAAATCGTCCAATAATTACATAAACCTAGGTTCACAGTCGAAAAACTAGGATTAACGATGGATAAACTAAGTTTTCCAAACTTAAAAGCATGTAAACCTATTATTTCGAGCGAAAACAAAGGATAACGTCGTAAACCATAGTTCACATCGTAAACATAGGTCCACGTTTGTAAACCCAAGTTAAAGTTCAGTCGAGAAACCTAGTTTATCGAACGTAAACATGGGTTCAAGAGTGTAAACTATGGTTTACGCCTGTTGTCCTATGTTTTCGCTGGAAAATATATGTTAGTATTCGATAATCCTAGTTTTTCGACCAAGAATGTAATTATTGGATTGCCGCGAACCATTGTTTACGGGCGTGAACCTATGTTTACGACCATGAACTTGGGTTTACGAGATGAACCATAGTTTACCGGAACGTGAACCTAGGTTTACGTTCAGTAAAATTGGTTTCTCGAACAAAACTATGATTTTTGGTCGTAATCCTATGTTCACGAGCGTGAACCTATGTTTACGGTCGTAAACCCATTTTCACGGTCGTAAACTTAAGTTCTCGATCGTTAACTTATGTTCATGTTCGTAAACTATGGTTTACACTCATGTAGCCTGGATTACGCCCGTAAACTTAGGTTCACACTCGTGAACTTAGACTAACGACCGAAATTCATAATTCATAAAAAAAACTAGTTTAAACCTTGTTTCACGGGCGTAAACTATGGTCAACGCCCGTTATCTTATGTTTCGCTCGAAAATAATTTATGGGTAAGTATTCGAAATACTTGGTTTTGCGTTCGAAAAACCTACTTTATCGTTTGTTAATTCTAGTTTTTCGATCATGAACCTGGGTTCACGTTATTATCGGGCAATTAGCGTGCCATAAAAGTTTATATATGTTTATAAAGAAACAGTAATGAACATTGAGAGACATAATTAAGAAATAATAAGTTCCAAAACGTGGTTTAGCGTAGAATAACCCGAGTTTTGAGTTCTTATGCGTAAGAATATATCACGAAGGCCTGAGTGATATATTGTTTCGCATAAGAACGAAAAACTTGATTTATACAAGATTAACAAATAAAAAAAAAACAATCAATCAACAACGACATGGTAAAAGTCGTTTAAAGATGCAACACAGTGCGAAACAATGTTAACTTCAAGACTGTATCAATTAATGCATTTGTTAAACATTACCGTTACGAGTCCACTATGATCGTGCACCTTTGTACAAGAAATATAACTATTAACATTTAAATTTTGTTTTCAAAAAAGATCGCTTGCATTATTGCACAAGAAATATAACTAGTAACATTTGTTTTCAAATAAGATCACGTGCATCTTTGCACAGTAAATATAACTAATAACGTTCGTTTTCAAACAAGATCACGTGCACCTTTGTACAAGATATATAACTAATACATTTGTTTTCAAATAAGATCACGTGCATCTTTGCATAAAAAATGTACATAAACACGTTGTTTTTCAAAAAGTATCATTGTTCATATCATTACAATTTTCACAAGAAATGTAACTATAAATGTTTAAAATGTTTTCAAATATGATCACATGCACACTGCACAAAAGATGTAAATAAAATTTTCAAACATGATCACATGCACCTTTGCAAAATTTGTTGTTTTCTTTGATGTTTCTTTGTTTCTTTTTCTTTTTTTAAATCATAATCAGTTTTTAAATTCCACGTGAATCGTTGCACAAAAAGGTATAAATATGTTCACGTGCATCATTGCACTAGATCTTTTTTTCAAATATGAAATATGCATCATTGCACAAGAAAAATGATCACGCTCATCTTTGCACAAGAAATGCAACTGAAAAACAATTATTTGCAAATAAGTTTATATAAATTTTTCATTGAAAATTATATGTTTTCTTTTTCCAGATATGACCACGTGCATAATTGCACAAGAAATTGACAAATATTTATGTACACCATAACCCTAAACACTTGTTACTGCAAATGTGCACGTGATCTTATTTGACAACAAATGTACCCGTTTGTTTGATTGCTGTTGTTGCCTTAAATATCTTTTTTATCACGTGTATCACTGCACTATAAATATGAATTTGCATCTTAGCACAAGAATTATGAATTTGTTTTCAAATATGAACACGTGCATCATAGCACAAGAATTATGATCACGCTCATCTTTGCTCAAGAAATGTAACTAAAAAACATTTGTTTGGAAGTAAGATTACGTGCACCATTGCACAATAAATTTAAATTTGAATATTTCTTTTTGTTTTTCTTTGTTGGTTTTACCCCCAGATATAGCCACGTGCATCATTTCACACAAAATTACAAAGTTCATGTGTACCATAGTACCCAACAAATTTGTTACTGTAAAACTCGTTCGTATATCTTCCTCTCTATTGCAAACAGCCATTTTTCCTCCGGGTTATGTCATTAAGCTTTGATTTACTTGACCCTTGTTTGTTTATGCACATAACAGTGACTGTATTATCTGATCGTATTCTGATATGAAAAGGACAAAGTTCACTTAAGCCTTATATGGCCTACACAATTTGGAAACTTTTCAAATTGGTTATAATATACATTGTTTGCTACCAGAATGTTTATCTACTATAATGAATTTAGTTTTTTTATTAACAATTTATTATTTTGTTCAAAACATGCCACTGAATAAACATGCCACTGAATATTGCTGAAATTACAGATTTTTTAGAAAATGAACATTTTTTGCCATATTTATGTCACATGGGCATGTTTTAGTAGTGAGCACACTCAAGGACCACAAAAATATTTTGACCATAGGTCCAGCCTCTTTCACAGAATTTATGGTCATTTTTTAATTATGGTCGACAGCTGTGCTCATAATGAAAATTTCAGATTTGTTTAAAAATTTGGTTAAGAACTGAAGATTTCCCATACCCTTAATGTTAAAAGTATTTTCATTTACGGCATATATTTTCTTAGACAATGAATAAATTGTAAAATAGTTCATGCAGTTTGATAAAACAATACTTTTTGATGAAAGAAAACTTGTTTTTCACTCCATTTTGAGACGTTCAGTTTTTAGGCCATTTTTGGGCAAAAGTGAATCTTCTCCAAAATTTAATGCGTATCTTTACAAATAGACTGTAATGCTAATAAAACCGCCTTAAGATCTAGGTGTTTCTCGTTTATATCCCATTGACCAATTCATAACAGTGTCCCACCCCTCTATTGATAAGTCTGTAAAATGTGCTATGTTGTAATCATTTGTAACCACAGATTTCTCACAGGAAGGCAGATTAGTTATCCACCATTGATATCCTCTCTACAGTCAATTAGTTAACTGTATCATTGAATCATAGTTCACTTTAGTTGGCCTGCAGCATATCATTTCGTAAAATCTCTAAGTGTTTGTAAAATGCTGTAGTAGCGGACAGGGCACGGCGGGGGGACAAACAACAAACCTTCAGATCTCAAATAGATAAAGTCACCTTATCCAAAATAGACTGGCAAAGAGATATGATTTTCTTGCACTTTCGTTTGATAGCGTTTCTGTCATTTTCACTGATTTTAAAACAAACCATAGAATGACTTTTCTGGATGGATTGTAAGACCTAAGCCATCAAATAATTTCAGTTTTTAGTTGTTGTTTTTGTTGCACATTTTGAGCACACTCTTCGTACTTATAACCTTAGAGAAGAGAATCATCAATGAAACCAGTATTCAAATAGTCTTGCTTCCTTAAGTGTGAAAAAGAATATTTCAAGAGTTTAGTGAAATATCGTGGACATAAATACAATCCGTTTGGCAAACATGTATATACTGATAGCAAATGCTTCCCCAGAAAAAAACGCAAATATTTCCTGCATTGTTCCGCCACATTTACACTATAATAAACATCTTAAAATTGCAGCTTGCTAAGTATAATCAAAGCGCTGAAAGCACTGTAGGACGGTTGTCCTGAAAAGTGTCAAACGAAACAGAGCAAAAATGAACATTGGTGTTAAACAAGTAAGTGCTTACCAAAAGCCACTCTAAGGCTTATTTTAAGAATTAGTTTAAGTACAGTAAGCCTTCGTTTGCATTGTTTCTGTTGGTGCATATGTGGCAGATAAAGGTTAATTTCAACCTTGTTTCCATTTTCTGCTGTACATGTGTTATGTTCTTGCATTTATCATGTGGTGTCGTCTCAGAAATGCTGCAAAGTAGATTTTTTTGGCTTCATCACTAGACACTATAGACACAAGGAAAATACTAAATATTGTATTCTGGAATAAAGATTTCACTAGGAGGCTTGTATATTCTTTATATAGGTTGAATTAACCACTTCTGTAACAAACCCATTTCAAACATGTTTTAACTGAAAAGAAAGAACATTATGTATTCTATAAACTTTAGCAATAAAACAATGTTAGACTAGTTTAAAATGTTCTAAAAACAAACAAAATTAGGATTTTAACATGCAGGCATTTACAAAAATGGTTTATCTTATTTCCTTTTTATTTTTAATTATTTTATTCAACTCGTTTTATAAATATCCTCTATGTAAAACACATATATGCAAGACTCATCTGCTGACAAATTGTAAAAGAAAAACGCGCTATTCAGCTAGGGCTTGAGAATCGTTTTCAATATCAAAGCTACACCCTGTGACTTTGAAATCGAACTAACTTTGATGACCTATATGAAAATCACAGTGATTCAAGAATCATATAATAAATATAAAGTTTCAACGTGTTCGTCGGTTAACTATCATGAAAATAAGGTATATGGATCAATGGGCCAATGCTTCTTTGTAGGGCAATACGAAGCAAGATTTAATAGGAAATTTAGCCAATATGACCACCCCCATCGTCTTGAATATTGCGCCCCAGATGTGAGACTATGTTTTTGGTCCGAGTAACAGTTACATTTTAAATGTATTAAACTTAACAAGGTATAAATACTAGTTCACGATTTTACACGAGATCGATGATGGGCGCCGGATTAATCAACGATATCCTGCAACAAATTTTCTACTTTTATATATTCTTTTGGTTTAATTTTAGTTTTCAACAATATTTCAGCTATTTTCACAGACAGTTTACCGAAACATCATTCCTGGGAAATATCAGAGATGTTATTTAAAGTTATATCAGTGACCTTAAAAACGCAGAATGTAGGTTTTCTCGTGACGCGGCTCATTTTAGAAATTTTATTCAAAAAATATTTGCTACTCTTTAGACATTCAGTGCGAGTACAATACAAAACATAAGCATATACAGGTTATAAATAGCACACTTACACTGAAATACTGTTACTAATTTTAGACATTCAATGCAAGCACAATACAATTTCAGCTTCAGAGATGTTTATGTGCGGTTACGGATCTCTGTAAAGTAAATGGACGCAGAAATAACGCCTAACCAACTTTACTAAATAAATAAAACATGTACTTTTGTGAAGAAAATCAAGACAGCGCCGCACTGCAAATTATGCCCCGTCGTAGGATAATACAACAAGTTCAAGCTTCCTTCCAAAATGGCGGCTTCCAGTGAAATGATCGTGTCTTTTTGTCCCGTGACGCAGCGTCTGTATTAGTACTCGTTTATATTTCAAAATACTTAGGTTTTTTTACTTGTCTTAAGATAAAGTTCGGTGCGACTTAAAAGGCAGAGCTCCTTGAAAAATCACCAGTGCCCCTTAAAATTCATAGAAGTGGTATTATTGCAATGGCTTCAAATATCTGTAATTACGGATCCTTATTAGGAATTTTACGTTCTGTTTTTACATTTATGATATTTGTATCAATGGTTATCTAGCAAATTACGTGCATTTTGGAAGGAAGAATGGGACAAATTTCGGTCAGGAAACACTGCTATGCTAGACCTCTGGTATGGGAGAATGACAAACAACCATTTACATGAACATTTTTGTTTTAAATTCAAAACAAAAACGTTTTCAAAAAAGTAATTGATCAGAGTTTTACACACTCAGAGAAAAACACTGAACACAGAAATTCTCAAAAGCCCATGTTTAATTCACCAAACCGCTAACGGTCTAGGGCTTTTTAAATGTTAATATTTTTCATCTCTTTAGAGTAGGGGGTGGTACTAGGAACCTTTTGGATGTTAATTCTCATTTGTATAGCTAAAAAACATTCCCAAGTGTAAAACACTGGTCAATGATTTCTAAGATTTATGGATGCAATATATGTGAAAGATGGGAGGAGCAATATGTGTTTTTCAAAAATTCCACGCACCTTCTTTATTGTTTGATGTACAGGACGTACATTGGAAGCTGACATCAAAATAAAACCTTGTTAAGTTTTCGCACGAATGATTTTCGTGAGAATATTTCAAAATACATGTTAAATTCATAAAAAATAATAAAACTAGTGAAATTAAAAAAAAATATTCCGGTAGGGTTCGAACTACCGACCTGTTGATTATGAAGCGAGAACGCTAACCACTAGGCTACAGAGGAATAGTGACGTCACACCTTTTATAAACACTTTTATAAATTTATAAATTTTATTTACAAAGTCGGTGCAAATATAACAAATAACAAAAGCTCTAGTGAGCTTTTAAAACCGACTTAACATAGCACATAATAAATGGCTGGCATTTAAAACTATTATGCAGGACATACATTATATACATATATCAATACGAACAAACTAAAATATAAGAGATCAGCGGGTATCAAAAGTGCATCAGTTAAAAAAGTAAAATACTGGTTTTTAAAATTAAGATTAAGAAAGACCTAATTATCATAGTATTATCTATTCTATATTCAATATCACAGAGAGTGCCATCACATTACACATGAGTATCAGTTACATATCACATAATTATCACAGAACATTATTTTTTAAGTATTGATAATCTAGACTAAATTATTACAGTAGTGATAATATTTATAAAACCGAGAAATCCAAGTCCATAAAAGTGCTGTTAAAAGTCAAAATAATGACAACAAGCATACAAAGGATGGTACAGTATGCAGAGTGATCTTGGCGCCCACCATTGAGCCATTTTCGAATGTTCCAAATTTCAACACTAGCTCAAGGTCAAAATCAAGGTCAAATTTCATTTCGGTACACAACACTGTGCATGTGGTCCATGCATGCGGTCCAAATTTGAAAGCTAAAGCTTGAGAAATGTCAAAGTAGGTCACTAGATCAATCTCAAGATCAAAGTTCATTTTAGTACACAAAACTATGCATGTGGTCAAAATCTGAAGGCTAAAGCTTGAAAAATGTGAAAGTAGGTCACTAGGTCAAAATCAAGGTCAAATTTCATTTCGGAACACAAAACTATGCATGTGGTCCAAATTTGAAGCCTGTACCTTCAAAAATGTGAAAGTAGGTCACTAGGTCAACGTCAAGGTCAAAGTTTTTTTCGGTGCACATAACTATGCATGTGGTCAAAATTTGAAGGCTGCAACTTGAGAAATGTAAAAGTGGGTCACTAGGTCAAAATCAAGGTCAACTCGTGTCAAGATTCATCTTGCCACTCAAAACTATACATGTGGTCCAAATTTGAATGCTGTAGGTTATTGACAAGAGATTTTAAGCTTTTCCCTATATAAGTCTATATGAACCATGTGATCCCCGGGGCGGGGGCCATATTTGACCCTAGGGGGATAATTTGAACAAGCTTGGTAGAGAACCACTAGATGATGCTACATTACAAATATCAAAGCCTTAGGCTTTGTGGTTTGGACAAGTTTTTCCCTATATAAGTCTATGTAAACCATATGACCCCCAGGACGGGGCCATATTTGACCCTAGGGGAATATTTTGAACAATCTTAGTAGAAGACCACTAGATGATGTCACATACAAAATATCAAAGCCCTAGGCTCTGTGGTTTTGGAAAAGAAGATTTTCAAAGTTTTTCCTTATATAAATCTATGTAAATAATGAAAATAAACAAAGGGCCATAACTCATTCAAAAATTGTTGAACAGCCTGATTTTCAGAGGGACACAACTAGGATACAAATACATCATTCTGACAAAGTTTGGTCAAAATCCCCCAGTAGTTTCTGAGGAGATGCGATAACGAGAAATAATTAACGGACGGAAGGACGGACGGACGCAGAGTGATTTGAATAGCCCACCATCTGATGATGGTGGGCTAATAAATCGGTATATTGGTTTCACCTGTACTTGTCCCTTTAACGATTACACATAGCAAAAAATAAAGAAATTAAATAATTCATTGAAAAATAAAAAGTTTTCGATGAAAATAAAAGAAACATTAACATTCATATTGCAATCGACCATCAGTAAAATTATATATGTAATAGGTCGCGTTTCACACACCACACAGAGTGGCCAGAAAAGGGTTTTTTACTAAATATGACCGATTTAAATTGATCAGGGAAGCATTAAGATCATGATACATTTCATTTTATAAACATCATTAAAACCTTCATACTTTGTAGTTTGTGCACATATGTGGATAATGTTTATACTAAAATTATAAAAGTACGAAATTTCTATTTGAAAAATGGTCATTTATGAAACATGACTCTTTTCCTTCTGTTTTGTATTGTGAGAATAGGGAGTGATAGTATCAATTTTATAACGAGTAGGGAAGCATTAAGATGCTATTAAATCACAAAACTTTTTACATCATTATAATAATGAAAGATTAAAGTTTCTGCTGATATGTGGATAAATTATGTGGCATTATAAATAAAAAAGTTACTACAATTAAAAAAATCATTTCCTATATATCTCTATAGTAGCAAAATCAATCGGATCGAGAAATCGATAACGCCGATTTTTCAAGCGTATTTTCAAGGGAGACAATTCCATCGATAAGCCAGCGATTATCATTCAGGTACATTATTTTACACAGAAATAGTGATTCATTTAAAAAACGCATCAAAGACCAACGTATTTGGTAAATAAAGGTTTTATCTATGCTAGGTAAGTTCTAATCTTCTGTCTGATATGTCTCTGGCATACTGGACACTGTGTCAGCGGTTCCGCGCACTCCATGCACATACGATGGTGTGTACACGGAATGAACAAAGTGTTAACGGCGTTCCGTCCACACGTCATGCAGATTATCAAACTTTTAAGACGCATATTTTCTTCCATGAGAGTTTCTGAAATATATAATGTATATAATACTCTATTAATTGTCAAATAAAAGTAATATTTAAGAATATAAATACGTTATCTATACACGTTACATATTATATATCTAACACAAAAATTTACTTTCTTGTTAAAACATGAAACATAATGCTAAACATATATTTTTATGTCTATGTACACACAACAAATAACTGTCTGTAACAGGAATTACATATACATTGTATTAAACTGAATCAATGTCTTTTATACAGTACTATACTGTCTCCTACATCCTAACTATGACATTTATCAAGGCCATAAGTTTCTCTTTCTTACTTAGTACAGTTTTGTGAAATGGGCAGGGATCTTCACTCGGTACATATTTACGGAACAACTCTATTAACATTTAATGATAATTTATTACTGTTAATTCTAAAGCTGGGTAAAAGTTTGTACTGATTCTTCCTACTGTCATAAGATTAATGAAATAAGTGTAAAAATCATAAAAACTCAATCTCCGAGAGAAATAAAAAAGACGATATAGACAGAAGAAAGTGACATACGAGGGGCGTTCAATATGTAATGTTACTCCGTATGTAGTTCCATAACCGCTGGTTATTTTTAGATGCAGTTTTCGGCAGATTATAGAGCAATTTATTGGGACCACAATAAAAAATCCGCAGGTTCAAAGTAGAACTATAATCATTTTAGTGAGGTGTACTCAGGTATACTAGACCATTTTTATAATTTAGGTTTGTCCTGGGCATCCAGAGTCTAAGAAAAATAGAATAACTTGTAATATCACAAAATTCTATCATTTTTCTTCGAGGCACAGCAATTTGTGATGCGTTTGCTTTTGTTTTAAACTATTTATTGCATTTTCAATTTTATAACACAACTAAAAATTCTAAACTTGAGGTCGATTCCATCTGGAATGGGTGTTGAGAGCGATTAATCAAAGTTGTAAGAACTAATTTCGCAATCGAGAATTAAGATACTAGTATCAACCTTAAATATAAGAATTTTTTAAACGATGATTATCTTGCATGACAAAATTGCAGAGGCCCATTGTACTCGCCTTATCATTTTTCGAGTAACAATATACACACTCAATTTAAAACTGTTATAAACTTTTTTATTTTAGTTTTCATATGTTTTTGTGAAGATCATGATTTGTTTTATTTAATTTAACTGAAAATTGAACTATAGTTCTAGTTGTTGAATAGTAGAATCAAGGAATTGCATATTACAATCACAATAGTTTGGACATAAAATTGTCCAGTATACCCGAGTACACCTCACTAAAATGATATTTTTTTACTTTGAATCTACCAATTCTTATAATTTATATAACATTGTGTTGCAAATAAATTGCTCTATAATATGCCGAAAACCGCATCTAAAAATAACAAGCGGTTACGGAACTACATACGGAGAAACATTACATATTGAACGCCCCTCGTATATATTACAACGCAAAAAACATAAAACCATAAAAATACCTATCACTTATAGTAAGTCGGGTAACATAATTTTTATGACCCAGCTTGAAACAACACTGACCGGATAGTGCTTACCCCTAGGCAATATTATAATACACAATGAAATTCAAAGGGCTATTAAACATTTGACACAATTAAATTATTTTATGCTTAATGTAATTGTGTGCAATCTTGGGATTAAATTAAGTTAATTTTCAAACGAATAATTAAAAATGTACCAAAAACAGGCATTAAAGGCACTGGCCTCAAGATCGTTCAACAACAACAAAAATATTTTTTAGACTTCTGGAAATGAATGCTATGATTTCTTAAGAATGCTTTGAAACTAAATTACTGAGAGACTATACGTTACGGAAACATTATGATTACAAGAGCTGACACTAATGGTGACAAATGCCCCCGCAGCACCTTGACCTTTGACCTGGTGACCCCAGTTCAGTAGGGGTGGTGTACTCATAAAGTACTATCAGCGTGTGAAGTTTGAAGGTCTTGGGTGAAGTGGTTCGCATGTAAAGTGCCTTCATGCAAAAAGTTAACGTTGGCCCCTGTGACCTTGACCTTTGACCTGGTGACCCCAAAGTCAGTAGGGGTGGTGTACTCATAAAGTACTATCAGCAAGTGAAGTTTGAAGGTCCTGGGTGCAGTGGTTCGCGAGTTAAGTGCCTTCATGCAAAAAGTTATCGTTGGCCCCTGTGACCTTGACCTTTGACCTGGTAATTCCAAAGTCAGTAGGGGTGGTATACTCAATAAGTACTATCAGCTTGTGAAGATTGAAGGTCCTGGGTGCAGTGGTTCGCGAGTAAAGTGCCTTCATGCAAAAAGTTAACGTTGAGACTAACGAACTAACGAACGAACGAACGGACGGACGGACAGTTGAAAACTAATATGCCTCCCTTCGGGGGCATAGAAAATTAAAAGGCGTTTTTATATTCAAGCGCATTTAACACTAAATCCTCCATAGGGTTATTGGTACCTCATTATTGCCGCGGCGGTCCGGGTTCGATTCCCGGCGCAGTCATCTTTTTTCCTTGATATGGCATTTTTAAATAGTTTAGAAACCAAAAATTCATATTATAATGTTCATAATATGACCAAACTTCAATTTGAAAGATAACCTTGATAAATTGATAATTCTGTTGTTGTTTTTTTTAACCTCCTTTCAATATTTTATTCTGTATTTATAAATTAAAGCAGTCATTTGCCGATTTTTATCGTAAAGATATAAGTATATCCTGTGTATTTATTTGTTTCGGAATTCAACTATTAATTCATTAAATTGGTCTAATTACAATCTCAGTTGTTGTTTTTTTTTTGGCACTACAATCCATAGGCTCTGAGCTATAACAATCTGTACCGACAAAACCCCTGCAAACCACAGTATGTTCAAATTGTATCATTTTTTCAGCAAAACATTGAAATATTAGAGTGAAAAATATCTGGGTATTTCAAAGTTGAAAAAAATAGTTTTAAAACTTTTTGCTGGTACGAACTGCAAGTATCCGGAAGATGGAACCATATACAATTTGAGTATAGCTATATTATACCGCTTTTGAAATCAAATGTAAAAACAATGATTCATACAAATGTGATTCAACAGAATGGCAAGCCTGAAATTCGTTCAAGGTTTAACTTCTGAAAATCTAGAATAACCCACATACATTCGAGTGCGAACAGTAACTTAAGGTTTTTTCCTGCTTGCTATTGTTGAAATAGTGGAGTGAAATACTTCATTAGTACTGATCTGTGGTTAAACTCTTTGCAAAAAAAAGAAAGAAAAAAGACACTGTGTCTTTTCCGTTTAAAATATCTTTCACTCGTGAACACCAGATCTTAAATCTTCACTCTTGGTTACGCACTCGTCAAACAAAATTGCGTCTGGTATTCACTCAGTGAAAGATAGTTTGATCTTACACTGAAACTAAAAGCTTCCCCTTGCATACTTGAAACGTATGCATAGATGTAAGGTAGGAGAGAATTGATACTGTGAGTATATACTGTAACATTGTCTTGCAAGCATTCCTTTAATCCGACAGCACTACTTACACATTATCCACGTATTGAAAGGCTTGCTTGTGAATAGTCAAAACTATTGCTCGAAGTCCTAAAGACCAAGGGCCGATAGTTATGATTACTGACCGCGGCAAGTCATTCAATAAATGTTTTATTACATGGCAGTAGAAAGAAAAATTCATATTTTTCCTTTAAGGTTTAACTGTAGCCCAGAAATGTAATGTAGAACAATAGACCGGTCAATATCACAAACTATGACCCGGCGATCATGTAACAAATAACAATACTAATGGAACCAGCGCATATGGTGGACAGGGTATAAAACACTATTTTTTTCACATGCGATGAGTTCTGATGACAATAGAGGTATAAATTAAGGCTAGTGTTTGCTTAAACTTCATTGTGGATGTATTTTTTGAGAATTTTGTTTAAGGAAATGTTAGAGAATGAAACAACTGATGACGTAACACTCAATGTTAATATGAGTAGTAGTAGTACCAAATTTGATGTGATTTTGCGGTAACCAAATATGACTGGAAATTTCTCTTATATAAGATACATAACTCCAACTTTACATATCATTTTATGTTAGTGTTAAGCTAATAATTAAAAATGAGCGGATCTGGCTACACTGGGAACATAAAATATATAATACAAAACGAATGTGAGATATTTACCATGATGACGTCGTTCTAACTCAGAAGCTCTTTCCTGGCGATGTTTCTTCTCCTTTATAATTTCCACCATTTCAATTATCTCCTCTATAGTTGGTTTGACAGAACCTATTGGTATGTGAAAAACTCTATGTAGCACAGTTATAATGAATACGCGGAAACTGTTAAATAATTTGCAAAGTTACATAATGCCTTTATATTTAATATCATGTGTTAGCATATTCATCTATCGGATTTAATTCTGATTTTAGTTGGCATGGGTCAGTAAACTGATGTGTGCTCCCCGAATACATTCTGGACACAGGAAATGCGACAACATTTGCTTGTAGGATGTGAAAGAATGAGGCTTTTAAAGATTTTAAAGCGAACTATTTTTCTTGCATTGAACAAAATTCTATTCAATTGTTACACAAGGTAAAAGTGTAAGATTAAGTACGTAAGTTGTAATATGTCAATAATTATCTGGGATTGAGTTATGTTTCACTATCTGTAGTGCAAAATACAGCATTTTTGAAAACATCTACAAGGACATAACTCTTGAACCCGGCATGGCTTCTATATGCACTAACAACACAAGCAGGCTCACTTCGTATTTATACATTTCTGCAAGTATGGGGAAGATCCCTACTAAGGTTTTCTACAAAGCTTATTAGTATTGTGCAATATGCAGCGTTCTTTAAAATTTCGATGTGCCATAACACATTAACCTTATAATGTCTGACGTTATGCTCAAGTTCATGTAACAAAAATATTTCTTTGTATTTTAAAATTGTAAGAGAAGTTATCAGCACAAGGTACCTATTAGTATTGCATGCTACGAAGTTTCAGATGTAGGTAACTCCAAAACCAGACAAAGTACATGTTTGTCCGGTTCACTTCATTGTGACACGTTTGTGTACGTTTGGGCAAATTTCCTTGAAAATTGTAATTTAGGTATCAGAAGTGACAGAAGGACAACGTTGCAACTAAATCCCTAAACAAACTCTTAAAGAGCAAGAGTAACATAGTACCACTTAATACATTTATATTAGATCTAATTATGGAATATACTAACTTAGATATTTTGATATTCTAAATACACTCCTTAGTTTAGACAGATGTTATCGATATTGTTTACATTTGAATACCTTCAACGAAAGACATGTGTTATATTGTCCTTAAAATGAAACTGTGTCAAGCGATCAAGGTAAATATGCAAACATTAGGCTCATGTACGCTTTTGTAATGTTTTGTCTTTAACTTACAACTCAAGAAAAATTAAACTGTGTGTACTTTTACTAATTAATGGGGTTAATAAGTAAAGACCACAGGGGTCCGGTACATGAGTGAATTGAGTTTAATGACTTATTTTTGAGTCCTAGAGCCATAATTATGAAAAACCAATGCTAATATAACTTCTCACTAGGCATAGGGAATAGTAATATTAGCATGTTTTTTTTGTTTTTGTTTTTTTCTAATTATGGCTCATGTACTCAAAACTAAGTCATTAAACCCAATCAACTCCTGTGCCGGATCCCTGAGGTGAAGACTAACCCATGTTTCGCAGATCTTCTACAGCTTCGTTAAAATCTATCAGTTGATATCCCATCTCTAGACAGGTGTTCTTATGTTCCTCTAGAACAGCTTTTATTACTGGATCTCTCAGATTTATTTGTCCAGATGCATAAGGCAGACTTCGACGACCAGGAAATTCCTCGTTTTCCGGTCCCTGCAGAAAATAAGAGATGTCACTCAGACTGGCGGCTATGTAATTACATATCCACAATGTTCGATTTAGACCTTTCTAACGTAAACGTAATTACGAAACGGAATACTGAATCCGTAAAATTTTAGGCTAATTTGTGGTCTATGGGAGACAATTTCATATAATAGTAATACAATAGTATCTCCCTTAGACCATTATTTGCAAATAACATTTACGGATTCAGTAATCCGTTTCCGATTTACGTTTACGTTAGAAATGTCTTTTACTAAACAAAATTAATTAAATTACAATAATAGAAAAATTTATATACCTCTGAGTTATATTGATCCGAAGCTTGAACGGGCGCTATAAATTCATTCCCTTTCTTCTCCCTGGCATATTCACATGCCGGAAACCAGCGAATATGTTCCCTCCATGGAACATCATCCGGGTCCCAACGTCGAAGTTCGCCATCACACATGAAACAGCGCACGTGATCTTCTAAGCCTGGCGGAGGAAAGACAGACAAAACATTTCCAGTCAAAAGGTTTGCATATAGAATATTTTAAAAGCATTAGTTTTTTTTCATTTAATTTATTTAAATTCTGTATTAGGGAAGCAAAACTACAATAGTGAACCAAGTGGTGCTATGTCCCACTATGTGACGAATCGCCCAATCCAAATCTAAACACCAACATGTTTTTTTCGTTGTTGGTCAGCGGTAAAATGATTAGTAAATCCCAAAAAGAAACTAGAATGTGTCTGTAGGACACAGGGTGTGCCCCCCATTGTACATTTGTCACAAATAAGGGGCAATAATTCAAATGCTTGCAGTGTTAATGGGATTTAGCCTAAACAAACATTTTATTGAAAGGATTTATTATTCTAGGCCATATATTTTTGAGCTATGAGCATCACAAACAAACAATCCACTATTTTGGCTATTTCGAGGGCCATAACTCTATAATAAGCGCAAAGATTCTCAAGAGGAATGCCAAGTGTGAAAGGTCACATCATGATAAAAGACTCAAGCAATGTTTCATGAATTTACATTAAACACTTTTTGAACCAGGCACATAATTAGGTGAAAATGTGCATTTTTTACTATTTCAAGGGCCATAACTTTAAAAATAGGGGGTGGAGCCGGCCAAAAAAATAAAAGGTGTGAAAGTTAAAATCATGATAAAGACTTATGCAAGTTTTCAACTAATTATATAAAATACTTTTAGAGCTAGGTGCGTCAAAAGGTGAAAATGGGCATTTTTGACTATTTTAGGGGCCATTACTCTGAAAATAAGGGGCGGGGCCAGACAAAAAATAGGAGGTACGCAGGTTCATATCATGACAAAGACTCATACAAGGTTTAATCATATTATATGAAATACTTTTTGAGCTAGGCACGTCTCAAGGAGAAAATGTGCAATTTTTACTATTTCAGGGGCCATAACTCTAAAAATAGGAGGCGGAGCCAGACAAAAAAATAGCTGATGTACAAGTTCATATCATGATATAGACTCATACAAAGTTTAATCAATCTATATGAAAGACTTTTTGAGCTAGGCGCGTCACAAGGTGAAAATGGGCATTTGGGCATTTTTGCCCATTTCAGGGGCCATAACTGTAAAAATAGGGGGCAGACCAAAATGAAAAATAGGAGGTGCGCAAGTTCATATCATGATTAAGACTCATGAATGCAAGGTTTCATGAATCTATATCAAATACATTTTGAGCTAGGCGTGTCAGAAGGTGAAAATGTGCATTTTTGACTAGGGCCATAACTCTAGAAATAGGGGGCGGAGCCAGACTAAAAATAAGAGATGTGCAAGTTCATATCATGATTAAGACTCATGCAAGGTTTCATAAATTTATATCAAATACTAGGCGCGTCACGAACTTCGGACGGACGGACGGACGGACGCACGGGCAAGACCAAATCTATATGCCCCCACCACTACTCATAGGGGGCACAAAAATGTTCATTATAATATCTAGAAATATATGGCATTAGGAGAATAAAGAAAATAGTATACCAGTATAATACAGTCCAGCGTCAGCAAACTCTGCTGGTGTCTGACGTAAATAATTCGGCCAGCCTGTAAATGATGAAACACGAGCCTCAAATGTCTGATACTCAGGATGTCGGCACTGTACGCTTGGCCCTGGATCTATAAACAGTTGTTTTTTAATATAATAAAAGTATTCATTTAGGTCGAGTGTTTAACATATATATGGTTATTATTGTTACGAAACCAAATGGGGACGAATATAACGGAAATTCATAACAAGGAGACTGTGACTCAATGCAGACCTGGAGCACTTCGTGCTCAGGTGAGCTAAAAAAAAAAGGAAGACAGAAAGAAAAATACGCCAGTAAATGCCGGAATCATTCCTGAAAAAATTATAAATCGTTTTTTACATGTGTCTTAAACTAATAACGTCCGTGTGATTTTAACGGCCACACGCCGAACCGCAAAAATGTATAGTTACCGCCACTGCTCTGTTTTTGTTTTGTTTTTTTAATGAATCAACTCGTTGTTAAGCATTTGATCTTAATGCACTACTCAGAAATATAATTTTGAAATTAATTTCAAAGGATGCTGTGTTGCCACACAGATAATTACTTAAACAGTTTATTACAGAATGATTATTTTCTTTATATAGAAATAAATATATTTTCATCAAAATATTATTACATTTAGTATGCACTTGTGCGATGGCCTCATGCTACGCACCAGAAAAGAAAGTTTTGAGAATAGATACAGAAGCCATTCTAAACCATTTTATGCGTTCTATATCATATATACCTACAATTACGCCGCCCGTGATGTTATAAAATCATAGCCATTAATCGTATTATTCTAACGTGTATTTACTCATCACTAGCCGCCCCTGGATTTTTCAAGCTCATATCAGTTCATAAAATTCGGTGTAAAAATAAATATACGGAAACGTATTAAAACTATTCTAAAAAGAAGTGAATCTTTTTTTTTTATGAACAAAAATTTTTTTTTTCTTCAAACTACGTTGCTTTGATGCACACACCGAGTTTCTACGCACCTGAATATTTAAATATTTTAAGTCAATTAAGACGGGTAGCATTCCTGATAATCTTGTGCGTGGTCTTTTATATATGAATAAAACTAACAACACCCGTATGATTATAACATACGCTGAACTTCATATTTCTCAATCAAAAAGGCACCAATTATTATCCGCCCCTGGTTTCTAGAAACACGTATCAGCGCATCATAAAACATTTCGTTTCAATGCAGTACACAAACTTACTTATAAATTCGAAGATAGATAGATTTCTTTATTTCTTCCAAAAATGGAGAGCATACAATTCTATCTTTCCACGCACATTAATAGTCAGCTTATACAGAATTATTTTTTCTCGTAAGTAGAAATTTAATCCAAATTTTATTATATTTCAGTATGCACGCACGTGTTTTCCCTATCGTTGCCCGCCCCTGGATTCTTAATATTCATATCAGTCCAATTAAAAAAAAATCTTTATTATATATATATATATATATATATATATATATATATATATATATATATATATATATGTATATATATATATATATATATATAATGAAACTATTCTAAAAAGAAAGACTGAATCATATTTATCAAAAAAAAATCCCTTTATTTCAATTTATGTGGCTTTGATGCACACCCCCGAATTGATACGCGCCTGAATACCCAATTATTTTATACCCGTTGATGCAGAAATCATTCCTGAATAATTGTATGTATCATATTGGTATATATGTCTAAAGCCAAGACCGCCCGTGCGATTATCACGGCTATACCCGGAACCGTGCGATTCTCACGCCGCCGCGTAATTATCAGGCTGATCACTACCAAATAGAATGTAAGCCTCCGCAGGTCTATCACAAGTAGTCCAAATATAAATAGTACTAATCGTTTTTTCCTTTCCTAGTGCATTTTCTGGGCAGCAACGTGTTTACTTTTACCCTACCGCGTTTCAGTATGTATCTCTTTGCATTCTATTGAAATCGGCATGTTCCTATTGCATGCTAGGTAAAAATGGCGGCGTAAGAATTTAATGTCTCGAAAAGAGAAATTGAAAGAAGCGAAAAGTAGTAAATTCAGCGGGTTGTATTTAACGAAATGTAGTTTTCTTATATAAAAGTTAACACCCCCTTTTCTTTTTGCTTTTCTAAAGTAGCGATCTAGTTCTTTATGGGAATATAAGTCTCTGAAAATCCGATATGCTAGAAAATGTCGAAAAACCGTTATGAAGTAAGTGGATTTTATATGAAATAAAGAACAGCTGGATTTAGTGGTGTTCAGCCTATCACACGCATGGTAATATTATCAAGCGTGTGATATTCACGCGACACCGGTACAAATTAGGTAGCAGGGTACACTTGGATTCGAAAAATTTGGGCACGGACAGTCTTACATGTAGCGAGTCGCAATATTGCACTTCCCTTATGAGCAGAATCAGGGTGGCCATTTTATAAATTGCGTGCATGTTTTGTGCTTTTAATTAATGAAAGATCAGGATTCTCGTACAAGAATAAAGAAAGTTATCAAAACGCACTTCCCTTATGAGCAGAATCAGGGTGGCCATTTTATAAATTGCGTGCATGTTTGTGCTTTTAATTAAACATCAGGATTCTCATACAAGAATAAAGAAAGTTATCAAAACGAAAGTTTTACACCATATATTAAAATAGCATGCAAAAATCATCAATTTTGCACTTTTTGAACGGCCTGCAATGATCTCGCTGCAAGAACAATGCCCAATTTTATTGCATTTCTCAATTTAATAGTCCTTACTGAACTTCAGGATATAAACGGAATGGGGGCCCATCCAGCTCATTTTTTCACAAAATAGCAAAAATGTTCCCGGTATCAATCAACAAGCACAGAACCCTTCCGTGATTTGAATTTTTCCGCGAAAAGGTGTCTCATCGAGCAATACGAAGCTAGCAGCAGTTAATTTAACAAGTGACATCAGAATTTTACATGTATCGGCTGTATAAATTTTCAAAAGAATTAACAATCATTACCTCTCACCTTAATTTACAGACATCCAAAATCACGAAGTTTTAATTATTACAAATATTGACGGGGGCCAAAATTCGAAGTGTACCCTGCTACCTTACAGACTCCGGTATATGGCCTAAGACCACAGTTATTTTTACTATATGTTTTATATAGGCACTGGACACTACTGCAATTTTGCATGCATTCCAACCCCCTTAAAAATACCTGAACTCAACAGAACTATTCAAGAGAAAAAATTCCAGCCATAGTAAACATGGGGTTGACCCGCTCTTTTTTCCACCATTTTGAACCAAATCATATGCGTATGAAGAATACTCGCTAGATGGCCGCAAACAGGCAAAACAGGCCCTATCAAAAAGTCATGTTATGCATTTTCTGACATTCTCATTCTGTCAAATTGTACATGTACCTACTATTTCATATCTCCTCTATTAAATTATGCCATTTATTGCAGGTCTTTCCCTAAAGAATTCACCAATATTCACCATCAATCAGAGGAACTATTTTCCGCGTAACCACTTCCGTATTGTGTCAACCAAGGGCAAATAACTGTGATCTTATGCCATATACCGGGTTCAAGCAATTTGAACGAAAAGTATCTAAAATGTATATATTTTCTAACAATGTTAATACTAACCCTAACCTTTAGTCGGAATATTATACATATTATACTTTAAATGCGTTCGGACATGCAATAAATTGAGTATGTTTGTCGTTCTCTCCGACAATAACTTCTGGACATGCGCAGAAAACATATCAGCAATAAGCAACATCGTAATTTTATGGCATACAGACACTAAATAGGAAAAAATGGTAGTCGCTTTATGGCGGATACAAATAGTCCTCATCTATGCTTGACATGTAGGTAGCATTTTCATAATGAAATAACAACATGACAAAAATTTTCATGGAAACTGAGATCTTACACCACCACTACAATTTGGGGTCTCATATTTTTAGCTGATGTTGCAGTTTGTGTGTTTGCCTGAAAATAGTTTTCTTGCATCAAACATGATCCCCACTTTTCTTTTGATTTTTATTCAGCACTGACAATATTCTTCTAGAAAATGTAAGTTACAGACATTGGAAATATGTCAATTTCATGTAGAATAAAGAAGAACGGCTATTTAAGGTGTTGTAACCTATTATTACGTGTACATGATCAACTGCTAGTGTTTCCGGTTTTTGGAGATCGGTATAAATTACAGACTCCGGTATAAAGCGGATTCAGGCAATTTGAACGAAAAGTATTTTAAATGTATATATTTTCTAACCATGGTAATAATAACCCTAACCTTAAGTCGGTATATTATACATATTCTAAATGCGTGCGGACATGCAATAAATAAATATATAAAAATCGTAATTTCATTACTTGTATATGATTGATTATTAGTGTTTCCAGTTGTTACGGATATTTCCTTGATTTTAATAACTTTCATCCGCCAAGTAATTTAGGGAAGAAAAGGCATTCTAAATCAATCACTTACCATGACCGTATATAAGCAGATTATTTTTTAAATATGAAGCCAGGAATATTATTCTTTCGATTTTTGTCAAACAGTCCCGGTCGTTTAAAATAATGAATGGCATTACAGGACTTAGTTTATTTTAGAGAAAGAAGAAACATCATTCTTTGTTTTTAATGTAATTTTACGAAACTTTTTATAAGACAAACTAACTACATGTTTAATTTCATTTTATCGAAATTCTAATTCGTTATATTGATATCTTATTTTATTAATTATTTAGTTTTGAACAGCAAATGTTCACAAAAAATTCAAAGATATAAATCACAGTCTATTTAATATAGCAAATAAACATTTTGGAATATTGGAATAAGATTTCGATAAATCGATATTAATACTCACGTTGCGGGTAACGTGCTTGTCCATTACTTTCTGCCTGCTGGTTCTGAAAAGGAGATTTGTTTAATTCATATAAAAACCTTACCACTGAAACTATGTCTTTATATATCAGCTATGCGTTTACAATTATTAGTCTAGTTTTCTAGTAAAGGAAAAAGTACAAGAATATTTATATGCATGTTTCTGTTTGTCATTATTTTTTATTCTATAGTGTTACACCTCAAAATGGTAGTTTAGGGAGAGAGTTTCTAAAAAAGCTAATGTAGCTTCCTACCCAATCCTTAATGTTGCTATATGTATTATTGTAACAACTGTAATTATACTGAATAAAAATATTGTTTAAACCAAAATGGTAGCAACGCATTTTGGTAGTCACTACCAAAGTTCGGCCGAGTTTTGATAGCGACAAAATGCGTTGCAAGGGTACATATGATGTGTTAATGATCATGGAATGGAACGTATTTTGTGTGCTCATTTTTACATTACGCACAAAAGAGATAGATAAAAGGAGGGAATGTCTCCTATAAAAATAGTGGGAGAGGGGCTTCGGAGCTCCCCTCTCGAGATATGGTTTTCGTATAAAAACTTTCAACCAAAATGTAGATTCCTGAGCGTGTGAAAGGGGCATACCCTTCCTGTCCAATGATATTGTATTGTTTTGTTGTTTTAATGTGTTAGTGTTGTCGGAGGGATAGTCCCCCGAGTTTTTAAAGTACGAAAATGTTGAATTCTGTAAAACGCGTGGGTCCTCCACCAAGATAATTTTTTAAAACATACCACATAGACATAAATGGTGAATTCTGTGCGTGTTTAGGGTTGTTAGATAAATATGTAGGCTACAAAGTGTTTTTCTCTTTAAAGGTGAGGGGTTTCGAGATTTCACCACATATCTTTGAAACACAACGTAAAAGAATGGTAAAATGTGGGCGTGGGCTTATTCGAATAATTTTCCAAAAACTAAATTCTTCGCCATTAGATTTAGATTTAGTTGTGCGAAGTTCCTTCAATATCTCAAGATGTATGTCGAAGTTAGAGATGTACTGACCTCTCTTACGTATGTTCCAATGGTCCTGCTTGACTGAATCTAGGGCCGTTATATTTTCAAGGTCAAATGGTCAAGGTCGGATGAGCGACTAAGTTTCATCATGACTCTCTTTGAAATAATATTGTCCATTCGTCACAAAATATTCTTTTTGTACATCACGAGATTATGATCAATACCGTTTTCCGTTGGATGTGTACATATCCAACGCATTTTGGTACTACATTTTTGTAAACTATCAAATTGCGTTGAGTGTAACGCATTTTGGTAGAGACTACCAAAACTCGGCAGAATTTTGGTAGTGACTAAAAAATGCGTTGCTACCATTTTGAGGTGCAACATAGCATCACTAACTTCGACTTTTAGCGAAACAGTAACAGTGGTGATAAATGAAAGATGGTCAACACTTATGCATTTACAAAAGTAAAGAATCTGACAATACATACTTGTAAAGAATTCCTAGGATGGTAACTAGATTTTTCAAATTTTCATGGTATCTTCATTAGTTTTGCATTTGTCATCAATTTTGATGGGGGTATTAATAGAGTAATCCAGATTGTAACTTGTGACACCAAGTATTGTTTGAATTACAATTTTGGTTTAACATTTGTGCCATAAAACTGACAACATTTGATATCTTACACATTCAAATATAAAGCAGTAATTTACTAAAGAAAACCCGGTTACGGATTTGATGGAACTGACTGTAGACTATAAATAGTTTGTTTTAATCGGTTTACCTTTATAGTAGACAATCTTGCAGCTCCGAGATGTTCAAGAAGGTACTGACATTCTCCCGAATATCGTACATGTTCTTGTATCGGATCATCCCCTTGTGAGAAATCTTTGAGACCAATACCACACTGGAAACAGCGCACCAGGTCACCTTGATCTGAAATTCCAGGAAAAATGCCAAGCTTAAAGCTGACCAGAGAAGGGGCGGAAGAATATGAATAATTCATACATTAAAACTGCACAACGATAATTTAACAAAACACATTTTGCCTGAAGTACAATGCATGCCTTAAACCTTCACAGTGAAATTTTAACACAACATAAAAATATTACCTTAATTGTTGGTAATTAATTTAGCAACTACAATTTGATTTTTGTTGGTAACAATTAAGTTAAATTTTGTATAGAATTATTCAAGGTCAAGGTACCTGTGAAGAAGAAGCCTGCTTCACAAAGGCATACTGGACCGGGATGTGGACGCTTCCATCTTGTGTATGTTTGCAGCCTTTGACTGTAGTCTATATAGTCAGGATATCTTGCGGGTCTAACCGATCTTTGAGGTACTGTCGTTGTTCCTACAGATTGTGTGTATGCTGATTCAAGCTGTCTGTCACCATTAAGAATACCATTTCTAATCACATGATGTCCAGTGCTAAAGTTATAACCATTTTCCGCGGATATTGCGGAAAACGACGCCTCATTTGAAAACGCGATTTCAGATCGCTCTTGACTTGCCTGATCTGATGATACCTGCCGGGGAAAGCTGTTTCTTGCAAAATTATCTGCCATGACACCGAAACAATGAATATGAAGAAATAATGCAGAAACGTTAATCTAGTTGCTAGACTTTTTTTCAAAAAGAACTGGATGTCAGTACCAACACCAATTCAACACAACACATTTATGCAAAACAAAGGGTAAAGCACTTGACCTTCCTCGGTCAATGGTTCGTTTATTTAACATTGGATGGGAACCGTCACTGTCACTGGTATACTGATGATTAGCATCTGCTTCGCAAATGTCACGAGCAATTAGATGTATTATTTTCTTGACGGATTTCCATTCAGCACATCGAAAGCGCTGAGGACCATAACTATTTCTTTTGCACAAATGTATTCTTTTACAATAAGCAATGAGCTCAGCTTTAGGAATGTACCTCGAGGAATGTAGTATTTTTTCTGTAACCATTGTGGTGCCTATATGGCATTCCTTCAACTGGATGATCAGTCTTTATTATCTGGAAAAATATAACGGAAAAACCAATCTTGTTACACACTTTAGAGTTTCCAATATCAACCAAAACCCATCAGTTGTGTGAATGTGAAACTGGTCATGAGTACATCAGTGTAATTAACTGGTATCCTTATCCTATGCTAAAAGCGTCATAATGACTCTTGTTAAAATGTGACTGATGAGGACTTTATAATGAACATCATCCTTTTTTTCAATTTTCTATAAGGCTATCTCATATATTTGTTATAGAGGATTGCACATTTAATTAGTATAGTAGAACATAGGACTGCATTCATTTTCTTTTAAATGCCCCCCAACCGACACACACACGCTCGCAAATACGCACGCGCACGCACACGCACACGCACACGTACACGCACGCACGCACGCACACACACACACACACACACACACACACGTCTTATGGCTCTGAAAGTATGGCAGTATATATTCATGTGCTTCGCTGAAATAATCTTGCATACTTACTATTTGAACAATTATGCTATCTGTTTCTAGAAACAACAACAACAAAAAAACAAGAGTTTCACCAAGCGGGACAATATACGCATGTGAGGGGATGGGAGGGGAGGGGGAGCAGGGTGTGTGTGTGTGCACGGTGGTGGCGTGGCGGGGGCGTGGGTTGCAATGTAGATTGTTGAAGTCTGCATCAACATGTCTATATTCCAAGTTTCAAGTCAATACCTTTAATAGTTTTTACGTTATGCCCTAGACATGAAATATGATTGGCTGATTTCCACTTGCTGTGACCTTGACCTTCGATCTACCACCCTGGTTCATGCACTCATCACATCGCCTCATCACCACAAACCTACATCCCAAGTTTGAAGTCAATACCTTGAATGGTTAATAAGTTATGCTCTGGACACGAAAAAAAAACGAAAAAAAAAAGATTGATTTTTGAGCTCAATTTGTGACCTTGACCTTTGACCTGCATACCCGGTTTATTTGCTCTGCGCATTGTCTCATCGCCACCTACCTATAAGCCATGTTTGAAGTCAATACCTTGCATAGTTATTTACTTATGCTCCAGACACGAAATATGATGGTCAATTTTGATCTTTTAGCTCAACTTGTGACCTTGACTTTTGACCTACAGAACCGGTTCAAGCGTTCTGCATATCACCTCATTGCCATCTACCTATATGCCAAGTTTAAAGTCAATACCTTTAGTGGTTATAAAGTTATGCTCCGAACACAAATTATGACGGATAGACGGACAGACACACGCACCATCACATAAAACGTCCCGTTTTTTCCCAAAAAAGGCGTATAAAAAACCCCAAACAAAAACAATAAAAAAGCACTAAGAAAATTTAAAGGACGTGATAGACTCCACCATGTAGTGTTATAAAAGTGATTTTGTTATTGATTAAAGGTTAAAATGTGTATGCTATAACTATATCAGCCGAAAGCCAGTTAATAAACTCAGCAACATATATCAACTTATGTTAAAATACTGTGTCACAGATATCAGCAAAAACGATCACTCAAACCCGATCGATTTTTTCTTGTAACTTTGTAAAAGTATTTGTCCTTCGGTTTATATTCTATGTGAATGGTTATGTTAATTGCAGTTTGAATCTGTACATTATATTTTACAAAGTTACAAGAAAAAATCGATCATGATCGAAATCAGGGGCAAATAAATCATTTGAGTTTCGTAGTCTGAATCAAATTTTGATTTAATGGAGATAATCGTGTCCAGTCTGACTAAAATCATTTCCTATCAACGCTACACATTGGATAGGAAGACAAGCTATAGAGCATCTCGTTCAGACGTCCTTTCCGCCTTACTTTCAACAGTAGAAGTTAAAGGTAGCAGGGTACACTTCGAATTTTGGCCCCCGTCAATATTTGTTATAATTAGAACTTCGTGATTTTGGAGAGATAATGATTGTTAATTCTTTAGAAAATTTATACAGCCGACACATGTAAAATGCTGATGTTAGTTGTAAAACTAACTGCTGGTAGCTTTGTATGAATCAATGAGGCACCCCTGTAAGGGGAACTTCTTCTTCAATATTCTAAAGTTTCTAGGGACTTAAAACGCTACCTGACGGCACAGCAGCTCAAAAATGTTACGGTGAGGACACATAAAAGCATAAAAGTCAATATACACGCATAAGATTTTTTTAGATTCTAGCTCCAGTAACAAGGTTCTGGTACAGTAAAAACTTCATTTTTATCCTTATTAACACACACAGCGCATATTTGGTACAAGAATTGCATTTCGTCAATCAGGGGGATGTTCGGACGATGAGGACCCCATGAAATAGGAAATTAGGGGGTGGGGACATTTTATTTTCGCAAAATGGTGTAGAATTGCCCTTACATCATTCCTTATGACAAAATACGTTATATCATGTCAGTAAACGGTAAAAAATCGGATGTATTGTACGTTCTTCGTCTCGTAGCGACAATTTGTAAATTTCGGCTAAATCTGCGCATTAGGGGTGGGCAAGTTTAGACTCTCTCATACAGACATCTTTTCATGCTATTGAAAACATTTTTATTTGGTTTAATTTACGGAAGACATATAAATAGTAAAACCCTCTTTTGTTCATTAACTGAAAAATTTTAAGGTAGCAGGGTACACTTCGAATTTTGGCCCCCGTCAATATTTGTCATAATTAGAACCTCGTGATTTTGGATGTCTGTAAATTAAGGTGAGAGATAATGATTGTTAATTCTTTAGAAAATTTATACAGGCGACACATGTAAAATTCTGATGTCAGTTGTAAAACTAACTGCTGGTAGGTTTGTATGTATCAATGAGGCACCTTTTCGCGGAAAATTCAAATCACGGAAGGGTTCTGTGCTTGTTGATTGATACTCAGGAACTTTTTCGCTATTTTGTGAATAAACGAGCTGGATGGGCCCCCATTCCGTTTATATCCTGACGTTCAATAAGAACTATTGAATTGAGAAATGCAATAAAATTGGGCGTCGTTCTTGCAGCGGGATCATTGCAGGCTGTTCAAAAAGTGCAAAATTGATGATTTTGGCATGGTATTTTTCATGGATGGTGTAAACCTTTCGTTTTGATAACTTTCTTTATTCTTGTATGAGAATCTTGATCTTGCCATTAATTAAAAGCACAAAACATGCCCGCAATTTATAAAATGTCCACCCTGATTCTGCTCATAAGGGAAGTGCAATATTGCGACTCGTTACATGTAAGACAGTCCGTGCCCAAAGTTTTCGCATCTAAGTGTACCCTGCTACCAAAGTAAAATATATTTAAACCTTAGATTGTGATTATCGCGGGTTCATAATTGGTATGGTTGTGCCCTCGTGTTTCATTTGCGAAGAAATAAAATAATAAAGCTTGAGGAAACACCTGAGAATTAGTTATTTTCCCTATTGTTTCCCATTCAAAATTGAAAAGCATTGTTACGGAGTACTGGAGGTAAAATGCCTTAATTATAAGGCTTTATATTTAACACTCGGTAGGTAGGTGTTCCTCGTGCTCTGTGGTGTATTGGTCAAGCACGCGGAGAAGTTTTTATTGCCGCGGCGGCCCTGGTTCGGTTCCCGGCTCCGGTGTGATTTTTTCTTGATTTCGCATTTTTAAGGTAGTTTAGAAACAAAAGATCATGTTCTTATGAATGATTTTAGCCAAAATCTGGAGTTCAGTCCCTTTAAGCCAACCCCCGTCTGACTGGTTCAAATAAAAATATATTGGCGGAAGTAAAAATAGCAATACTGGAAATCCGATTATACCAGAAGATGCGATCCCTCTCTGCCCGTAAAAAAACAGTTTTATAAGACCAATATTGATAGTTCTGAGAGGCTGTACTGTGGTAGATTCCTGGATTTCGCGGCGAAGGAGGGCCTACCAGTCATCTACTGCTTGCATCAACTATGAAAGTAAAAGATTAACTGCGTAACCATAATAATTCGGTAGAGTTTGTTTTACGTTTAACTACCTTTTAACAGTATTTCAGTCACAAAAATAATAGTTATAATTTACGAAAGTCGAGTGCATAATTGCTTCCTCATACATAGTCCATTTTTGTTATGTCACAGTCCTCATTTCCGAATTTATCCGTACTTAACTAATGCTTTCGTGGCATTCATACACGTTTCTGAATGTTCATGTAAACGCCTGCAAATTGTATTTTGTTTCGAGTGTTGCGAGGAATCTTTAGCATTAATCATAAGATATACCGTTATGTTCAGATTTCTTGTTTATTTGAGTTAACTTCGAACAAATGGTGCAACACAAAAGTGAGTTTTCTATGGAATGGCATGCAAATTTCTAACTACACCATTCAAAACGATAAATGTTTAATAATTTAAATGACTATTTTAGGCCCTCCTTACAAAGTTGTTATTATACCATAAATCTTGGCGATATCCGTATTAAAAGAAAAACACGCTTTTCTTTTGTAAGCGCATTAAAATTGCTTTTGGGCCTGCATGCCCTAGCAAACATATTTTAAGCCTTTAATTAAAACCTGAAACAGAAACCTATTAAATTATGCGTTTATGAAACGCGTGACATTCTGTAAAATGGGGACTTCCGTGTTTCTTTCAAAATATAAACGTTTATAGAACCCACCATATAATAAACTGCCTTCATTTCTTGTGTCTGAAGCATTTGCTCACATTTGTTCAGACTGTCTATTTAAAAAGAAAAAAAACACATCGCAAATAAGGTACCCCTGTTTTATTAACATGTACTTACATTAACTTAGTTTTGTCACAATGTTTTGGAATTTTGTACTCGTATATTATATTTCAATCTATGCTTTCGGATGAAATACTGAGATATAAAAGATATATTTGATAAATTCAAAGTGAAAAATATCAAATAATTTTACAGTACTTTAGTTGGGACTACTTTAACAGTGTTTAAATTCATTTCCCCTTAGGGTGCCTCAGACGCTGTCACCTATTGCGATAATAACTTCAATAAGAATAGTTTCGGGTGTACAAATCAAATTCATATTGAAACCAAGTTTTCCTTAATTTTAAGCTTCCGCCTCGCTATGCGCAGTGTATTAACAGAATCGAAAATAGTATCATTTTATGGAATCGAATTAGGGCAAAAACTGCATGGTGCTTTCGTAGACCCAATCTTGCGATTTACATATATGCATTCGTTATTCTCATGTTCACATGCTTCCTTCGGACATCCCATTTTGCATTGTTACATGACCATTTGTGCATCCTATGTTTACATGTTCCTTTCTTACATTCAGACATGCTTAATTGTTTCATTTTAATATCATGGTTACTTCTTCATTAGTCTATGACATTATCTTGCTTTCGGTCATGCTGCAATGTGACATGCATCACTCGGTGTATTAGCTTGTGGTTAACCTAGACACACCTTCCCAATGTGTTTATATTGTGTAAATGCCGATGATATGGACAGAAGTGGCTCCTGGACAGGTTGAATGTGCTTACTCGTACGTATGAACAGCTAGCAAGGTTTTAAACAAACACAATCTCACTTGTCACAATGCAGAATGCAATATAGCACTAAGCATAATGAGGTTACCATAATGTACATTTCTCATTATGTTACCAGAGGGCGCAGCTTCCGCTAAGTCACGGAAAAAATATGACACTACGCATTTTGGCTTTGTGTCCGGTGACTGGACCAAACCTGTTTGATTTGTCTAGACGCCCGGTAATCAAGTTCGAAAAGGCCTGTGTATCATCAAACATGTTAGCACCTTATTTATTGCATTAAGTCAGTTGAGATAACATTCGTTTTAGCTCGACTGTTCAAAAATAGTCAAGCTATTCTACTCACCCTGACGTCGGCGTCGGCGTCACACAAGTTTAAAGTTTTGCATGCAAGCACATAAGGCTATCATTTAAAGGCATATATCTTTGAAACTTATTTTTCCTTTTTCTAGGTCAATTACCAACCTCACTAGGTCAAGTCCTATAACTCTGACATGTATTATGGCCAAATTAAGGCCCCTTTTGGACTTAGAAAATCCTGGTTAAAGTCTGGCGGGCAAGTTACTATCTCCAAAACTAATGCAGGTATTTAATTGAAACTTTACGTGTGTCTTCGGGGTTATAAAACTAGGTGATAGCATCAAGTCCCATAACTCTGACATGTATTTTGGCCGAATTATTCCCCTTTTTAGACTTAGAAAATCTTGGTTAAAGTTTTGCCTGCAAGAACATATAGCTATTACTTTAAGGCATTTAGCTTTGAAACTTATTTTTTCTTTTTGTAGGTCAATTACCAACCTCATTAGGTCAAGTCCCATAACTCTGACATGTATTCTACTAAATTATGCCCCCTTTTAGACTTCCCTGATTAAAGTTTTGCTTGCAAGTTACTTTCTCCAAAACTAATGCAGATATTGAATTGTAACTTCACATGTGTCTTCTGAGTTATAAAATTAGGTGATAGAACCAAGTCCCATAACTCTTACATGTATTTTGGCCAAATTATGCCCCTTTTTGGAGTTAGAAAATCCTGGTTAAAGTTCTGCGTGCAAGTTACTATCTCCTATACTAATGCAGATATTGAATTGAAACTTCACATGTGTCTTTGGAGTTATAAAACTAGGTGATAGCATCAAGTCCCATAACTCTGACATGTATTTTGGCCAAATTATGCCCCTTTTTAGACTTATAAAATCCTGGTTAAAGTTTTGCTTACAAGTTACTACCTCCAAACCTTAAATGCAGATACTGGATTGAAACTCTATAGATATTTTAACATTTAGGGTAATATTCATGCTTCTGGGACAAAAATTTGAATAGTCGATCATTGGCTGTTGTACGGACAGCTCTTGTTAAAAGCAGCATTTAAAAGCAACTTTTTTGACAGGCAGCTACGTTTACTATTCATTGAAAATCTCCGTTTTAATTGTTAATTATGTAATTTAAGAGTGTTGAACTTAAAAAGTTTCGGTGCTGCGGGTGATACCGCTTTGGCCGAGTAAAATCTTAGTCGTAAGTTATAAAGTAAAACAAACTACTACTGATACAGATACAGCGCTACATTAAATCTCAATTTAAGGCTATCAAATATACGCTCGACTGTGTATGTGGGGAGACAATTAATTCAGTTGACATAATTTTGTTGTGAAAGCGCGCTATAAATATCTGCTAACTACACAATAGCAAAGGTAGTGTTTCGAAAACAATGCTTATTTCACTTGGATTCAGTTAAGAATATAATGTTGTTGTTTCTCCTGTTACCGGACGTGTAGTCTTAACACTCTCGGTACAGTCCGTGTGTTTCCGTATTTTATTACAAGGGGGTTATCTCAACTTGAACAAGAATTTTAGAATGTAAAAATATATGTTGTCACAACGCATCATAACCCATAGCTAAATTTATATGTAAGCATCAAAACTCCTTGCATTTTAACATTTAAGGAACCACTTATGTTCTTTCCATCAATTAGCATACACCATTGACGCTCCAAAGAAGACACAATGCAAGTAACCACTAGTAAGTAAGATGAATGATGGATGTAGTTTGTCAGATTAGCATGTCCGAAGCAACACGGACATTTTAGAAAAATGAAGCAAGCACAGATCATTTCTCACAATTAAGCACGTATGAATGTCAGAAAGGAACATGTAAACATATGATGCACAAATGGTCATGTAACAATGCAAAATGGGATGTCCGAAGGAAGCATGTGAACATGAGAATCGCAAATTCATACATGTAAATCGCAAGATTAGATGTACGAAAGCACAATGCAGTTTTTGCCCTAATTCTGTTCCATATCATTTAGTATGGTTTGGACTTACCAGTAGCTGTATCCGATAAGATATTGAAAGGGTCTGTAGAATTTCAAGCATATTCATGTACAGCCCAGCAAAAACTTCATTGAACAAATAAATCACAAAAACAGTATACTGCCAGGCAGGTAAACAAATAGCCAATTTTCTCATGCAGTGCACATGCCAGACTGTCGTCATCAAACTTGCTCTAATTAAAGAGGCATAACCCAAGAGTGTCTGGGGCGATTTGGCTGGTTATCGAACTTGGCCAAGATATTATGCCCACAAACATTGTCAGCAAGTTTGATGAAGATCCGATGAAAACTGTTCGACTTAGTGGACAAGGCTTAATTCGCTGTTTCTCGAATATCTCAAGGGTCATAATCCAAGAGTGCCTGGGGCGATTTGGCTGGTTATCGAATCCGGCAGAGATATTATGCTAACAAGCATTGTCAGCAAGTTTGGAGAAGATCGGATGAAAACTGTATGACTTAGAGACCGGACAAGGCTAAATTCTCAGGGGGAGGGGTGCGGTCATGACTGTTTGTTACAATAAGGCTGTTATTATTATTATTGTCATTATCAATATTGTTATAATAATAATTATTATTATTATGTACAACTCCATTGAATATGTCATTGTATGAAAATAGGCATTTAATCAAATTATTCAGTTTCAGTTTCAAATTCATAGTTTTTCGGTAATTCAAGGCCTATAATCCAAGAGTGCCTGGGGCGATTTGGCTTATTATCGAACTTGGCCGAGATATTATGCCCACAAACATTGTCAGCAAGACTGGTGAAGATCGAATGAAAACTGTTTGACTTAGAGAGCTGACAAGGCTAAATTCGCTGTTTTTCGAGTAATTCAAGGGCAATAATTCGAAATGCCTGGGGCGATTTGGCTGATTATCAAACTTGGCCGAGATATCTTTGCCAACAAACATTGTCAGCAAGTTCGGTGAAGATCCGATGAAAACTGTTTGACTTACAGACCGGACAAGGCTGAATTCGCTGTTTTACGAGTGCCAGACTGTCGTCATCAAACTTGCTCTAATTCAAGGGGCATAATCCAAGAGTGCCTGGGGCGATTTGGCTGGTTATCGAACTTGGCCAAGATATTATGCCCACAAACATTGTCAGCAAGTTTGGTGAAGATCCGATGAAAACTGTTCGACTTAGCGGACAAGGCTTAATTCGCTGTTTTTCGAGTAATTCAAGGGCCTTAATCCAAGAGTGCCTGGGGCGGTTGGCTGGTTATTGAACTTGGCCGAGATATTATGCCCACAAATATTGTCAGCAAGTTTGGTGAATATCCGATGAAAACTGTTCGACTTAGAGAGCGGACATGCTTTGGACGCCGCCCACCCGCCCGCCACGGGTGTTCACATAATACGCCCCGCTCTTTCAGAGACGGGCGTATAATAAAATTGCTTATTCCGTACATGAATTAACACAACTACTAGCAACCGAACGAAAGTCCAATACTACGAAGGCAAGAAACACGAGAAAAACACAATCGTGTATTATGAGAAAAACGTGCGTGAGGACCTACAGAGTATTTTATAATCATACAGCAACTGTTATTAAATGTAGATAAGTAAATAAAACCGAATTAATTTATGAATATTGTACGTACATGTGCTTCTTTACTGGTAATGATATAAAAAACATTGTTTTAAGTAAGACGCACTTCGGACAGTCCAGTATTTTATATATTGGATCGTTTTCGTCTTATATCATATACTTACATTCTAATGACCGTAAAATGAAAGAAAAAGATGTCAACAATGTATGAACTTTTCTAAAAGATTTAAAATCATGCTAGATAATGATAATAATAGAAATTAAGAAGAAAAATTTCTCCAGCATAAAATTTTGCTTCTACAACCCTCTGTATTCCTTTTAATTTGATCCGAAGCGCGTAGTTTTTGTTTGGGATTCCAAAATTAAACTGCCTGGTATACAGTAGTGTTTTATCTGGCACAGTTTAAGCCATTAGGTGAAGGTGTTCTTTATTTGATTTTGTTGTTTGTGTGTATGTGTGCATGTGTGTGTTTTTGTAGCTGATTTGTTTTTCTTTCTTTTTTCTTTTTGCATATTAAAGTGAAATATACATAAACAAAGATATAAAGGAAAATGCATCAAAATAAACCTAAAATTCTACGTAAAAAGGGGCACAATGTAAGAAAAAATGAAATTGTATATCTTGTGTCATATGATGTGGAACAACTGTTGAAGTTCGAATCAAATCCATTTAGTAATAGAAAGTGAAGAGTGAAAGTGCACCAAAACTTTAACCTAAGGGTAATGGGGGACTATTGATGAAATATTTGCGCGAGAGTTATGATTTTGTGCCATATGATGTGGATGATGATAAGGAATAACTAGTTTGAAGCAAATACATCAAGGTATTATAGAGAGGAAGAGAAAGTGCATCAACACTTTAACTAAGGTGTGGACGCGGAAAGACGCCGACGCCGGGTCGAGTAGGATAGCTCTCCATATACTTTGTATAGTGGAGCTATAAATCAGTAATCGTGCTATCGTTTTTGCATCATGTACAAGAATGACACCGGAATACGTTTGAAATTGGATCTAGTACCGTTAACGTTTCAGCATATTTCACAATAACAATTTTGTTCATCCAAAAACAAGTATGCCGACCAGCCCGGGATCCAGATTTCTTTACTTAGAGCGGTATTTTGATAACATTTTGGTATCAACCCCTATACTAGTTTAACCTCAGGGTCCATGGTGTGGGAAGATACGTGGTGTAGGGACACACCTCCTACAAAGGGTAGTCAGGGAAATGTTTGAAATAAAATATAGGTATAAAATGGTGACCTTTGTGCATTTTTGCGTTTAACTTTGATGTGTATAAGTCACTGCTCAGCCGATTAGAGGCGGTTGGACATGGACCGCCAAACCTGTAACATTAAATTTTGACCCCGTTAAAAATTGACCTCATGGGTCATTTTTCAACGGATTAATGATCAATTTTCAACATTGAAAATTGACCCTTCCCATTATTTAATGACCCACCCACGCGTAAAATTTTGACCCTTGTTGAAAACTGATCAACTATAGGCAGGTCATATTTCAACGTTGAAAACTGATCCCAATAATCTTACGCAATATACCTTTTACCATACAGATGAAAGATTAATATTTCTGTACTTTTTCTGAACTTTAAAGGCCTAGATTCACTACTATATAAGTGTCCCCGCCCCCCGCCCGAAATCCAATATACAACTCCCATCTTATCTGCTGCTTACCAGCGATTATGTAACCGTAACTGATTAGAGGGCAATTAGCACAGTAGGGACCCCAACTAGACCATGAAGATGTGTGCAGTGGCCTTGAAAGAAATTATTTTTTCTTCAGTGAATGTGGAATGATAATAATATTAATTATTATTTTGATATTATATAGATGATAATAACTATTACTTTAATGTTATAATAATATTAATAATACTCATAACCATAACCATAACCATAACCATAACCATAATCATAATCATAATTATTATTATTATTATTATTATTATTATATTACATAAAGGATGATTATATATACAGTAATGATATTGAAAATAATAATGATAATAAAACACAAGTATAGTGAAAACTTCATGAGTTCTTTGTGCTGACAAACAATATTTTTCTTATTGGAAACTGGGTTCCTTGTATTCATGTAATCAACATTATTTGAACTTAAAATTATTGTGTTCCATCTATAATGAATTTTCAATTTCAGTATGTTGCCAAAAGTGACTTTTTTCATGCTTTGCTTTGTAACTTTGAAATGCACATACAGTTTTTAGACAAATGTTATATACAGTATTCTGCTAGCTTTAGATGAGTGAAAGTCGCATTTTTCTGAAATATCACAATTCTCCAGACAGACTTTGAAAAAATAAAAACTTGCATATTTCTTTAAGTAAGTTTATCATTATTTCATTATTGTGAAACTATGTTTCTGATTATCTTATTATTGTGTTTGATCAACAAATATATTTCTTTACTTAGAAATGCCAAAAAAAAAAAAAAAAAAAAAAAAAACTAGTATAACTTTAAAAGTTATCAATTATATATCAGTTTAAAATAAATTACATTGTTTCCCCTTCTTACTAATTGATACACTTTGGTAGACTGACTCTCTAACAAACATTGACCCTTGTTAATTGGAACCATACTATGATGGTTATTAGCCCCCAACTGTGCTGGTGAAGACAGAAATCCCTTGGCCCACTGCCAAAATCTAGGCCTTTAAGTAATAAATATTTAGTTATACATTCGATACTGGCCAGAAATAGAAGTTAAAACCCAGCTACTAGATCGTTTCTCTATACAATAAACAAGAAAACTAAGCCAAAAATATAACAGTCACCTCCTCACGTCACTCATTATACTAAGTTTCATCCATAGCATGGAACTACATTTTGGACTACTTCACAATAACACTGAGTAGTCACTTCCGATTTGGTGTAATCCATCCTTAATGGTAGCCGGGTAAGTGGGATAATATTACAGATTACCTAATTGTTTTTCATGATGTAGCAAGTTTGGCTGTACGATTTCCGCATAAAGTTTCGGAAAGTGCGCAGTACTATCTCATTTCACAGAGTGGTTTGACGTGATCCAGCTATAATATATTAGTCATTCGTATCAGTTGATGTTTTGCTTTCGGTCTTGTAAATGTGTTGTAAGTTATATTTAGACATAGGGTCATTTTACGTTGGGCGTTCAATATGTAATGTTACTCATGTAGTTCCATAACCGCTTGTTATTTTTAGATGCGGTTTTCGGCACATTATAGAGCAATTTGTTGAAAACACAATGCTATATAAACTCAATTATAAACTATAACAAGAGGGCCATGATGGCCCTATACATCGCTCACCAGAGTTGATCTGGCCTACTGACCTAGTTTTTGACCCCGCATGACCAAGAGTTGAACTTGACCTAAAGATCATCAAGACAAACATTCTGAATAAATTTCGTAAAGATTTGGTTACAACTGTGACCTCTAGAGTGTTCACAAGCTTTTCCTTTGATTTGACCGGTGACCTAGTTTTTGACCCCATATGACCCAGATTCGAACTTGACCTATAGATTATCAAAACAAACATTCTGACTAATTCCCATGAGTTTCAAACTTAAATTGTGGTCTCTAGAGTGTTCAAAAGAATTTCCTTTGATCTGGCCTAGTGACCTAGTTTTTGACCCCACATACCCAGATTCATACTTGACCTAGAAATGATGAAGACATACAAACATTCTGACCCAGTTTCATAAAGATTGAGTCACAAATGTGGCCTCTAAAGTGTTCACAAGCTTTTCCTTTGATTTGACCAGGTGACCTAGTTTTTGACCCCACATGACCCAGTTTCAAACTTGACATAGATATTATCAAGACTAACGTTCTGACCTTGTTTCATAAAGATTGGGTCAAAAATGTGGTCTCTAGAGTGTTCACAAGCTCTTCCATTGATCTGACCTACTGACCTAGTTTTTGACCCAGCATGACCCGGTTTCAAAATTCTCCTAGAGATCATCAAGACAAACATTCTGACTAAGTTTCATAAATATTGGGTCAAAAATATGGTCTCTAGAGTGTTCACAAGCTTTTCCTTTGATCTGACCTACTGACTCAGTTTTTGACCCCACATGACCCAGTTACCTGACCTAGAAATAATCAAGACAAACATTCTGACCAAGTTTCATAAAGATTGGGTCAAAAATGTGGTCTCTAGAGTGTTCACAAGCTTTTCCTTTGATCTCACCTACTGACCTAGTTTTTGATCCCACATAACCCAGTTTCAAACTTGACCTAGAGATCATCAAGACTAACATTCTGATTAAGTTTCATAAAGATTGGATCACAAATGTGGTCTCTAGAGTGTTCACAAGCTTTTCGTATGATTTGACCTACTGACCTAGTTTTTAACCCCATATGACCCAGTTTCAAACATGACCTAGAGATTATCAAGACAAACATTCTGACCAAGTTTCATAAAGATTGGGTTACAAATGTGGTCTCTAGAGTGTTCACAAGCTTTTCCTATGATTTGACCTACTGACCTAGTTTTTAATTCCACATGACCTAGTTTCAAACAGAACCTAGAGATTATCAAGACAAACATTCTGACCAAGTTTCATAAAGATTGGGTTAAAATTGTGGTCTCTAGAGTGTTCAAAATGCAAATGTTGAAGGACGACGGACGACGCACGTCGACGGACGCCGGACAATGACTGGTCACAATAGCTCACCTTGAGCACTTTGTGCTCTGGTGAGCTAAAAATCGGTAGATTAAAGGTTAAAATATAATCATTTGAGTGAGGTGTACTCGGGTATACTTGACAATTTCATGTCCAAAATATTGAGATTGTAATATGCAATTCCTTAATTCTACTATTCAACAACTAGAACTATAGTTTAATTTTCAGTTTAAACAGATAAAACAAATCATGATCTTCTCAAAACCATTTGAAAACTAAAATAAAAAAAGTGTCTAACAGTATTTAATTGATTGTGTATAATTTTACTCGAAAAATGATAAGTTGAGTGCAATAAGCCTGTATCATGTATCTTAAGTTGATACTAGTATAATAATTCTCGATTGCGAAACTAGTTCATACAACTTTGATAAATCGCTCTCAACACCCATTCCAGATGGAATCAACCTCGAGTTTAGAATTTGTAGTTGTGTTGTAAAATTAAAAATGCAATAAATAGTTTAAAACAAACGCAAACTCATCACATCATGCTGTACCTCGTAGAAAAATGATAGAATTTTGTGATATTACAAGTTATTCTATTTTTTCTGAGACTCTGGATGCCCAGGACAAATCCAGGACAAACCTAGATTATATGTATGGTCCAGTATACCTGAGTACACCTCACTCAAATGATTATATTTTTACTTTGACCCTGCCGATTTTTATAATTTATATAGAATAATGTTTCCAATAAATTGCTCTATAATGTGCCGAAAACCCCATCTAAAAATAACCAGCAGTTACGGAACTACATACGGAGTAACATTACATACTGAACGCCCCTCGAACAACGTTGAAAATTGACCTCCTGGGTCATTTCAGCGTTACACCGCCATTACATGACAGACCTGTATTGAAAAAAGAATGTCATATCCATTTGGGCACTGTTACCGTCCTATTATATTAATCAGAGGGACCAAATCACTTGCCCCTCATCGATGTTGATTCGAGCCTAATTCGGGACGTTGAATTCTTCCAGCTGGCTTACGGAAGGTCGGTGGTTTTACCCAGGTGCCCGCTCTTATTGTGACAATCAGACGAGAATTTGACCTTTATCAGAACATACTCCATAAATGTCTAGCTGACACGGAACCCCAAGCTGATCATGGGATCCGCCCTCCCGACACACTCTTGATTTTACAGATATGTTAAAACTCTTCAATCATATTGAAAATGACACATCACCAGGCACCTTGAAGATAATGGACCCTATCCAGGCACGTAGGAAGAATTCACCAAATAGGCGAGGAGTATGGAGACGTAAGCGTCCAGGGAAGAGCCGTGGTAGGGGACAGGCGGGCGAAGCTCCACCCACGCCCTCTGGCGGAAAAAAAAATGGTTTGCAGAAAAGTATGTAATATTTAAAGCTCTTATTGCTGATAGTATCGATCAAAATTTTACGATTTATTACGGAATCCTGTTCGTGCCACTTAAAGTGTCGCCTCGCTATGGGCTATGCAAAATGGGGACTGTAAGAACGTTGACTGATGATAAATTCGACCACTTTGTCATTTTTTTGGAATTTTTCCCATAGTATTATATTGAAACTTTCCAAAAAATGCTGCAACATTCATTCCGGATCAAGTCATGAAAAGTGACCCAATGTAAGGCCTTCACGTGTTGACAGTGAGCAAAAAAAAACAACAAAACATCCTCTTCCCCAGTAATTTTGGATAATTTTTTTTTAAACAGATAAATGTAAGTCAGTTATTTATACAGAATATTTACCAATTCTGTTTTTTGTTTACACCAGTTGGTGCTGCAAATGGTTGCTATTTGACGGCATGTTCAGTTATATAAATAACTAATTGCAATCGGAAAATTCGAAGGTGGTCGACTTTATCATCTGTCTGAGTTTATCATCAGTACCAGTACACATTTTGAAACGCCAGCCAGTTAATAGTCAAAACTATTTACCCGAAGTCCCTACCATGACAAAAAGTCAAAACAATTTGCCTGAGGTCCGATCTCGAGCAAACGACTTTCAACATTGACCGGCTTTTTATTACATGATAGCGGAAAAAATCAAAGCTTTGTTTTCCTCATTTGTTCATGCTAGCACAGAAAACCTGTGTTAGACTACTGACCAGTCAATAGCACTAACAATGGAACGCCGATTTATATAAGGAATCATGTAATAATGTCAATTAGCGAAAAGTACCTAAGACCGAAAACAACCTTGATGCACTGATCATTAGGTACATGGCCTGTGTACATGCGAAGCATATACCTAAATTAATGAAAACACGAGCTAAAGATCATATGAGTTTTAAACAGATAAAACTTTCACCCATTTCAACTGAAGGACACTGAGTGTACCAAAGATATGGCTTTTTTTTGGCCTGGTAATTCTGTACAATAAATCGGTGGAAAAATTGTTCTTGCGTTTCTCTACATCTGCAGATAATATGTTGGAAAGATCAGAGAGGCATTTCTCGTTTTCTTGTCTTAGTTCAATAAAATTGCATCAAAAAGGCTTCATTTATTCCGGGGCGTATAGTACGGTACAGATGTACATCTCGTCCAAATAATAGGACGCTTCGGGACAGCGTGATAACTTTTGACTGTCGCTTTCATCCCGATAAGCCAAATGAGTAAGGCTAATGTACATGATACCTTCACTGAATCGCATACTTTGACAGTTTGTGATTATTTAAATTATAATATTATTCATATTCTTTCTCGTTTAAATACTGTTCTTTCAGTGAAAGTACATTATGATAATCTCATTGTTTATAACTGTGAAATATTCAAATATATTTTCTCGATATTTCAAGAAACCACAGAAAAACACGAAATGAAATGAACTAATTGCACAATATCTCCCTTACACCATCATTACAGCACTAAATGTTGCCAAAATACGCAATGAGTAACACATGATTACTTTCTTATATGAAAAAAGAGAAAACCAAGCTAATAAATACCTGAAGCAACATTTCTGAAGTCAACAAAATTAATGTAAATTCAAATTCAAAATATCCATTTATATTAACCTCTCTGAAAAATGATTGGCCGGTTATTAATATTATCCGAAACAGGAAGTATAAAAATATGTAGTTTATGTCAACAAACTATAAATAACTATAATTGTGTTCATACAAAAAAATCGGATTTATTTCAATGAAAATCGGATGAAAACGTATTAATTAATTTGATAACATAAATCTACAATATTTTGGTAAGGGTAAATACGTATTGATGCATGCCACTTTTTCTGTTCTTTGTTTTTCTTGTCCAGATAATCAGCATTTGTATAAGAAAATGGGTTGGGTAAGGAATTTACATTATAAAATGTGTTCAGACTAGTTCAGATTTTCAAATTTTCCAATCCTTGAGTAGAAACTAAGGTTTATAGAGAAGTGAACAGTACATATAATTGTGAAGATTTACAGTCTAATTTAAATTTACTTGGGGCATGGGCAGATCAATCGCCATTTTGTTTCAATGAATCAAAGAGTGTGGTACGCTTGATTGGAGGTGGGAGAAGCTACTTGTGATACAATCCCTCAAACATTAGCTGTTAGCTGTTTAAATGCATGCACGTGAGCACAAAGTACTGAAGTAGAGCTAAATTGTGATTGCCCATTGTGCGCTGACATTGTCATCAACGGTTGCTTTTTGAATACACCTGATGCCTAATGTCTGTACCAATAAAAACTTGGTCAGAATGTTTGTCAATATTATAATGTTGAATGGTAAAAGCTACCCACATGGTCACTTGATCTATTAAACCGGTACCTGTAAGCCCTTCACAGTACAACTCAATACAATACAATATCCATTTATTTTCTCATTTCATATGAACATATGACAGAATAAGGACACAATATAACAAATGTTTGAACGAGGCTGTTACATGTTTTTACATTACAAAATAATAAGAGAAAAAAGAAGAAACAAATATTCTTCTAGCATTTTACAAAACAGTACATATGTACAGATACTATTACATGTGTAGTAATACATAGTTTAAATCAATACGGCAAATATTAATATGAAGTTGATTATCTTAAGATGTCTAATCCTGATGGCAAATTTTCATGGCCCTTAATTTGATATACAATTAAAATATTATGAACCCATTAAAATTGAATCTGACATATTTAATGAGATCATTAATCAATTTTTCAATAATCAACCGCCATTAAAAAAATGATGGCCCCATTAGTTCTTACTAATTATGTGGAATTAAGGGGTACTTTTTTAATGGCACATTAATTTCATGCCAATTAAAATTTTTCATGGAGTTTTAAGGAGCCTGTTAACTTATTTTAATGGTTTATTTAAGCAGCTTTTCATGGCCATCAAAGTCATTTTTAATGTATGGCATTAAAACTATGGTCATGAAAATCCCATTAAATAGTAAGACGTAATGGGTGAATTTTAATGGTGACCTGTTAAAACTCTGTATAAACTTTTGAAAAAATTAAGGCCAATTTCGTTACTCTTTTAATGGCATGTGCATCCAGTAGTGAAAGTCTAAGTAAGGTATGGTTCAGTGGATGTGTTGGATAAGAAAATATCTAGACTCTTCCACGCGTTTATAATACATATTTTGTATTCACTAAGACAGATCTGTGTAACAGACTTAGAAAATATCGTGCGGGAAAAAAGTTCCGCCGACCGGATTCGAACTCTGTACTTTTCGGTTACTACGACAGCGCCGTTATCCTCTAGGCTACGTATCCATGCAGGCTATAGGTAAAGAAATATAATCATAATCCAGTACAGTATAAGGTAAACCTTGGAAAGTAAACACTATATCACGTCACTGTCAGGTATTAACAAAACACGATAACTTTTACTAATACCGGATCAACCCATAACAACGAAATAGGGAATGAGGTGGACACATTTTATGACAAATATCTTATATAGCGAAACTAATGTAAATAGTGACGTGGTCTAGTGGTTTACACGTATGATTTGTAACCTTACGGTGCTGGTTAAAATACAGGACGAGCTACTTTTTTATTTTCCTAGCATGGTTTTACCTAGAGAAGGAATACAGTTACAACTATTTTGTATCATGATTTTCTCCTGTAGTTATACTGGGTCTTTATTGACATTTTTCAGAGTGTCACATTTTAGAATATACATTGAACTATTAACATTACAAAATGGATAAAGAAAACTCTTGCAAAAATGAAAATGAAATCAAATTTGCAATCGTTAAAAACATTTTGAATGTTAATATTTTTTTAAGTAAATACAAAAGACGTTATATAAAAGACTTGCTAAAATAGAATAATAAGTAAAAATCATTTAAGAAAGAAGGGCTCGAACCTACACCATACAAACATAAAAATTATAGAAGTCCGATACCCTATCCACTAGACTACAAATCTGTTACTGAATAACAAATCATATTCTAGAGTTAAGAATACTACAATATACAAGTTAACACCACTTATCGGATAATACACCTGCTTTACCTGTTTTTTGGATTTTTTCAAGTACCGTTAAAATTAAATTATCGCGATCCATTAATATCCCTGGTCGAATAGTACTATCCGACCAGGGATACCTGACAGTGACGTCATATTATGTTTACTTTCCAATTTTTACCTTATATTGTACTGGATTATCATTATGTTTCTTTGACTATAGCCTGCATAGATACGTAGCCCAGAGGATAACGGCGCTGTCGTAGTAACCGAAAAGTACCAAGTTCGAATCCGGCCGGTGGAACTTTTTTCCCGCACGATAGTTTCTTATTCAACTATATAGTTATCTTGATTTTCTAGTGCTTCACGAACTATGCGTACATAATAAATTGTGTAGAAAACATCCGTCCATATAAAATGGCTTAAATGGCTATGAACACGTTTTTAACTGTAATTAACGAGCCTTTGCAGAATAACGAAGAAGCAATATCTATTCTAAAGCACAATGGACTGACGATGAGACAGTTATATCTTGCATTAACATTTGGTATACTTCATAATAAAAAAATGATTGATAATTAAAAAAACCCATAAAACTAACAAGAAAAAATGTAAAAACATTTTCCAAATCAAACTGGTCTTTCAAACAATATATATATACAAGAAATACATAAAATATACCTCGCCTATCACTGGTTTTGAACTTACATCGCTTGCGTGACAAGTAGCCATCACATCCACTGGGCTATACCTTACTTAGAGTTTCTCATACGATAAGAACATATTTCTATCTATTATAAGTATACATCCGTTTTGGGATATACCGTGGTTATTTATAGTTTGTTGACAAAATTACGTCACTGTCAAAAATTGTCGGTGGATTAGTAGATTGGGTTCCCATTTGATATTGAAAGTTATGTTTTTCTTTTATAAACACTAGTTCACGTAAAAACAAATACGTTTAAGTACAACAAACTATAGTTGTATCACTACTAAAAATACAAAATGCAAAAACAAAATTATCAATCAGTTGAATATTAAAATTTTGCTGTACTAATGATACTGTTTACTTACCATTTATGTTATCCGGAAATATAGTTGCACTATCAATAATCACTTCTTTTGTAGTAACACATTCAGAGGCGTAGCTTGACAAAATTCAATGTGTAGACGGATATCGGAGCATTGCCCCTTGTTCTGTATCACCGCAGCTGCACTCTGGGGCATTTTGAGGCATAGTTTGACGGGAAAAAAGTTTTGTTATATTTGCTATTTTCTGTAAATCTGCTTATAAAACAAATTTAATGCAGAAATCTAAAATAATAATACATGTACGTACTTCATGTAAATATAAAATTATAAACTAAGAACGGCAAAGGTCCGAGCATAACACAAACACTTCTGGTCAAAACAGCTAACCTGACAATCATTATTTGGCCGGTGGATTATAAACAACTAAGTTTTTAAATATATGTAGCTATATTGTTGTTGTTATTGTAAATAATCCTTTTCAGATCAAACTGAATCAATTTTAAACGTATATATTGTCGGAAAGGTTATAATTAAAGTTAATGTAACACGAAAAGCTTTGTGTAACTACATCGACATTCTTTTAATTAGAAAAAAATCATAGGGCACTAGCGGATTCAGAGGGGGACGCACCCGGCGCCCGCCCCCTCTAAAATCGCCGGAGCATAGGTAATTTGTCTTGTGTTCTGGGTAAAATAAGCGCAAAAGTATACATTTTTCTCGATTGCTACGCTCGCGTAAACATAATCTGTCTTTTGTTCTGACTGAAGAATAAAAAGCATGCATTTTTTCTTGCTCGCTACGCTCGCATTGATAATTTATCTTTGTTCTGGGTGACAAATATGCATTTTTTGTCTCTCACTCTACGCTCGAATACGTCATTTGTCTTCTGTTCTTGGTGAGAAATATAAAATATGCATTTTTTTCTTTGTCGCACAGGTTATTTGTCTTATTTTTGGCGAAGAAAATATGCATTGCTTGTTATGCTCGAACATTTAAATTCTGACAAGTTTTTCATGAGCTCCTATAAAGCCCTTCACAGTTTTTGTGTTAAATAGTTCAGGTTAACCTTCCCAATGAAATCCCCAGAAATCGAGCTAAGAAATTCCTAGGTACTTGTGCGAGAATAAGTCTGACAATTCATAAAATGTGACTATAATTAGCATGTTATTTTGACTGATTTTGTCACAAAACCTGTCCTTTGTCAATAGCAAATAAAGTACCTCAGAACGCCCAGAATGCACCAGATGGATCCATTGTTTTCAAAAATTTCCGGGGGAGCATGCCCCTACTTCCTTTATACTACAGATATTTTACGCCCCCTCTAACACCAAATCCTGTATCCGCCCCTGTAGGGGAATTACACAAGGTCGGAAGTAATGGATAGATCCGGTCTGTCAATCAAACCAATAATATTGGCCAATAAGATAAGGCGTTATCCGTCAATCCGTAGACTTTGTTGCTAAGACGCCATTGCGTCTCACAAGCTTACCGTAACTAAATATCTACAGACTGTAAAGTTCCAAATAAAAAGAGTACTCTTTTACGTTCTCTTCACGGTCATGTGTGGAAAAAGAGATGCTTTACATATAAAATGTAAATATGATATCTAGAAATAAGAAAAGAAGTGACAACATGTAATAAAAACCAATGTAGAATGCACATTTATCAAGTGTATCATTTCAAGAAATTACAGCTATTCATGTATTTTTGAATTGGTTTTCAGACAGGTGTCACAGGATTTTTATTCGATGCTGCACTCGAGAAAAAGGCAATTCTCTAAGGCAAATAAAACATATACATGTGAACGGCGATCTCCAAATTTTGGCCACACTACGAATTTTTATGCTAAATATTCGTGAACTGATTTTGTTTCTTTTCTCCTAAGAATGTCAGAAGTAATGTCGAATGCATTATCATTTTTAGTTTCAGCCACACTCAACAGATTGTGTGTGTGTAAAAATTTAAATGTTTTTTGGTTTTTCTCATTAAGGATATCAGAAGTAATTTTAGATGCGCGCCACGCGTTATTCATGTTTCTTGCCTTATTTAATGTTGCAGATGGTGCGTGGACCAACTGAAGCGTAGATTGTTATGAAAATGATGTTTGTTGCGTTACCACACTTAACTATAACGCCTAATTAACATAAATTGCTGTTCTGGTTCTGATGATAAATTAACTATTTTTATAGATAATTATGTATTTTACACGGGAATCAGCATACATTCGGAAGGGTGTTTCTGCATCTTTTTTCCAACTTGTAATGTATATATTTCGGAATAATGTCTGGGAGTACGTGTGCGCGAGTGCATGAGTCTTTTAATATAGCAATTAGCAGAAAATTCCGTAACAATGTATACACATATATTTTTTAACTTTCTTGTTTTCAAAATACAAATCTCAATGAATATAGAATTAACATGCGTTAAATTATCGTATGGCCTCTACATCTAATACACTTATAGATGTGTATAAACATCATTGTGTACATCTTGTAAGAATTACGTCAATTTGTAGCATTGACTGATCAAATAATAAGATAAGTTAATTAATGACATGAATAAATGTGTCGCATATTGAAAAACGTTGATACCTGCAGATTTGTTACTCTTTCTTTTCAATAAAAATATGTATTATCAATTACAACTATAACAGACACCCTCTACTTGTGATTAACACCGATGTGACAATCGATCTGTTTCCTTTTGTCGTTCGCAGCGGGCAAAAACCATGGTACCTACTGCCAAAGTTTAACTTTTTCAAACCGCCGGACATTCCTTCAGAAGGTATACATAAATATTGCAGCATTTCCACACCTAACGATGTTGTAGCTACCAACGTCGTGTGAAACACAATATAGGGAGCATTTAGAATATCACATTGTTATTTCATGGTTTTCATAAACTTCCTAACTCTTTATTGCAATTTAACATTTACACTTCATAACACTAAATATGAAGAAGTTCTGTGCCAAATTTAATTGATTTAGCTCAAATAGTTTTCAAGCAGTGGCAAAAAACACATCTAGAAAAAGTCATTTTTGAAGCGTTATGTTGTTGCACTTAGAATTTTCCATATTTTTCAGATAAAATAATGGTATGATATTATATATTTCTATGTAAATGTGTGTTATCAGCATAAAGACAATTTTTTAAGGATTATTTTGGTGTTTGATTTGTTATGATCGGATGAAAATTGTTGAAGCTGTTGAGAAAAATGTGAAGTGGGTAAGATGTTATGCAGTTTTTTACTGAAATTCCTTCCTTTTGTTATAATGAATAATTGCAATGTTAACAATATTTTTTCTTTAATATTTTGGTCCAGAATACTTCTCTGTTGTAATAGTACTTAAAGAAAAAAAATCAAAACCATGTATTTCTGAAATTTAATTGTATGAATTTTTAAAATTGAAAATCAGGTTTTTATGAAAAGATGTAGAGTCCGTAACCAATTGTATTTTGTAGATTTGTAAGATATTATGAGTCTTTATTGATTTTTTCTTATCAAATTTAACTGTTGACATTAAATTTTTATGCTATTTCCTTTATCGTTAATTACATTTTTGCTGTAGCACCATTAATATGGTTACGGACACTATAAAAACCCTGTAGTGTCCGTAACCTGTCTTTCAATGGTGTAAATAAACATTTTTTTAAATTTTATTTATAGTTGTTCTTATGAAAGTAATAACTGATTTCACAAGTTAATTAATCAACTTTATTTTTTATCAACTTGTTGATGTTGCAACCACATTGGAAAACCCTTACTGCGGCATCTTTATATACAGCATCATTTTCTGTTGCTGCAGCATGAAATTGAAAGATGTCATAGCAAACATGAAAACGACGAGAGATAAAGAATCACTATTTTTTTCAATATGGAAGGTTCACTGATGACAAATTTAACCAAGTATATTAATAATTTCACTACAAAAGGTAAATTTTGTCTACTTAATAATGCTACTTGAAACTGTAGTGTCCGTAACCAGAGCTGAAAAAATTAAAACTTGCATCTTTTTACAGAAAAATGAAAAATTATCATTTCAAAGTTTATTATTATTGAGAAAAAAAAACAAATATATGTATTTGTTGACAAATATTTTCAGATATAAAAATATAGATACAGTTCAAAAATGCTAAAAATCATGTTTATCATCTAAATTGCACAGATTTATATTAAAAATGTAAAGATGTGATAATGATAATTAACAGTTATTCACTTAAAGGCAAATTCCTTCACGAGCATCAATGTTAAGATAATTCAAATTCATGTAGCTTAAAATAATGTTTCTTTTCAAAATGTTTCAGAGGGGCGGTGTTATCTGGTTACGGACACTACAGAAATTAAAACAATGTACAAAAACAACCAGTATCACTGAAACTTCTGTTTAAATTATTATACATTTTACAGTTCAAGTGAATAGATCTTTACGAGTATTAATGATTAAAAGTATTATCTAAAAACTTGCAAATGAAAGAAAAATCTCTTCAAGAAGTACAAAGTACAAACCATGTGATGACAGGTACATGTATATTCATTTAGATGAGATTTTATATTTATGTGATGGGCATATAGTGTTGCTGCTCTATGTATGTACATCCGTCAGTTCGTTCAAAATCTTGTGTGTCCAACACCTCCCACCATTAGATTGCTCTGCTTCAAACTTTCATAGATGAACAACCTTGATGTGTAGATAACCATAAAAGAAGGAATTTCTCAGTGACTATTTTAACAACAGTTATGATACTATATTTTTATATAGAAATATAGAATATATCTAGAAAAATCTTGTGTGTCCGACTCCTCCCACACTATTAACCTGATTTGATTCAAAGTTTTCACAGATGAACAAGCTCAAGATGTGTATATTACAATAAAGCAAGGAATTTTTTCTGTGACTATTTTACTACTGTTATGGCCCTTTGATAGTTTCTGTTTTAATCATAAGGAATATAGAGAAACATTTTTATGTGTCCAACTCCTCCAACACTAGTAGCTTGATTTGTTTCAGACTTTCACAGATGAGCAAGCTTGATGTGCAGATGACCGTAAAGGGAGAAATTCTTTCTGTGAATGTTTTTACTTTAGTTATGGCCCTTTGATAATTTTTGCTATATGGAATATAGTATGATAGGGGAAAATCCTGTGTGTCCAACGATTCCCTATCTTTTAGCCTGATTTGCTTCAAACTTTAACAGATGAACAATCTTTATGTGCAGATGACCATAGGGGAAGAAATCTTCTCTGAGTATATTTTTACTGGCGACAGTTATGATCATTTTTGCTTTATAGAGAATGGCACAGTATGTGTGCGCATCTGTGTCGTATGGTTATAATATCTAGTTTTATATTGCAATTGAATTGCTTTATACGTAGAAGTATGTCTGATTTCATTGTGCATTTGTGATTCAGATATAGAGTTTTGATCTGATGAGGCAGCTGCAGTGCTGAAACTTAAAAGGCACAAAAATGCTGAATAGGTTAGAAGAGGTTAAATGGCAAGAAAGGCAGAAACTCAATCCAGGCCAATGTGAAAATTAAAAGAAAAATGAGAGAGAAAGAAAGAAGGATTGTAGAATGAGACAGCAACAAGAAGTAGAGAAGAGTAACTCAAAACTAGATTAGTTAAGAAAGCAGAACTAATATCAAAATCACATGATGAAGGAAAAAGAGTGGAAAGAAATTTATGTGTCCGCACAAACAGGATCTGTCATACGAGATAAGAGACAATGTTGTTGCATTTATAGATGAATCTACTATGACTGATAATAGTGCTACATTTTCAACACCAAGACATCTGAAAATTTGAAAAAAAAGTTACAAAAAGATTACAGATATGTGTACTTTTGTTAGATAATTCATAGTGTAGTGTCCTTAACCATGAACTTAATTTCTTTTTTCTGGTCAGTGACATTCTTGAGTTAAAAAGTTTAAGTATTAGTTGTGTGATATGAATACAAAGTATTGATAATAATATATCACTTAGAGAACTTAATATTGCTTATTAAGTTACAAGATTTCATGAAAACAGGAAGTTTTCAGATTTTTTTGTTCTGTTTTCTTATTCATTGGTTTTAATTTGGCAAGTTGTATATTTTTGTTTGAAGAATATCAAATTTAAATACACTTTCCATTCAGATATCATTTTAACATTATACCAAATAATTCATGAGTGGGTTTAATGTTTTTAACATAATCTAATGCAAAACCATTCTTGAGGCTTTTCTGTAGTGTCCGTAACCAATTACTGGTATCTATCAATATTTAGGATTTTTTTAAAATTAATCACTTTCCCTTTAATCTAAGTCACTTAGTTCAACAAAGACAGAATTTGTGTTGATTTTTCATTAAGTTTTTATCATTAACACTGAATTTGAAGATGTCTGATGATTTGCAATATACATGTTTTTTAGTAACAAAGTAATATCCAACAATATGTTTCTTTTTTCAATATCTATACCTTTCCCAGTCCTATGTTTGCCTTGCATTATGTATTTCCATGTGTTTTTCCTACAAAACAGTAAAAATAGTTCAAGTTTATCATAAATTTGAAGCTTTATTTTACAAAATGTACCACTTGTAGTGTCCGTAACCAGCAAAAATATGCATTTTATCAGGCTTTAAAAATTACATTTCCGATGCAAGTACCAGCAAACCACTTGAGTTGCTTATACTTCAAGCACTCTACTATGTAGAAAAATACTTTTTTGCCAAAATTAAGACCTTATTTTTTCCCCTCCAAGTGCAACACTACTGTTCCCTGTATTGTTTCACCCGAGTATCAGTCGAGTCTCAAGAAGAATACAACATATTTTTAGTTTAATCATATTTTATTGTGTGTATATATATATATATATATATATATATATATATATATATATATATATATATATATATATATATATATATATATATATTCACACATGTATACATCACATTTAATACAAGCATTAAATTAAATACATACAAATGGGTTGGGCCAAAAGTTATCCCAACATTATCTAGGACCCTCCCCAGAACAGTCAGTTTATAAGTAGCTCAAAAGTAATGTGTTAAGGTTGTGTGATTGGTTGTACAATTTCAAGATTTAAATAAAGAATTTTGGAAAATATGTATCGAAAAGAAGTATTGAAAAGGAGTTTAATAAATATTTTGCTAGATATCAAACAAAGTGTTATAAAAGTGTAAAAATGATAAAGAATTAAACATACAGGAAGATATACCATTGTTTAGTTGCCGCTAGTACTGACACTACCGCCCCCAGTTTTCGCTAAATAAGTTTGCAGCAGAACATGTTTTGGTGAACTCGAGTTAGTGTTTTTATTATTTGAATCTTTTGCTCTCTTTAATATAAGTTGGTACTTCTTTGAACAGTATTTCATTCTGGGATTCAGTTAAAGTGTCAATGCCAAATAAAAGTTTATTTGCGCTAAGAGGATGAAAGGCTCTAGTATTAATGAATAATGTTCGCCTCTGAAGTGTATATCGTTTGCAAGTAAAAAAAATAATGCTCTGCATTTTCATTCTCAGCACCACATTCACAGGACGGGCTCGGAAGGAGATGATTTTTATACAAATCAGAATTTAGATTACTGCAGTTATTTCTTATACGGGCATGATGAACGGCTGAAAATCTTTCGCCTTTAGTGAAAAAAGATGGAACTACTGGCGGTTGATATAATTCTTTCAGTTTACTTTTAAAAGAAGATAGTGATTCTGAGTCTCGAATATTTAACGGAAGATCATTCCAAAGGTATCTTTTTCATATTGTGTACAATTATCCCAAACTAAAGTAGCATATTCTAGCTGAGGTCGTAAATAAGAGATATAGATGTGATTAAGTGTTTTTCTTTGAACTTTAAATTTTAGCATTTTCATAGAACCAAGGATTTTCGATGCTTTAGATACAATATTTGAGATATGTTGATGCCATGACCCGTCCTGACTGAATTTGACACCTAGAGGCTTATGATGTTCAGCAAAGTTAAGTTGTATCTTGTCTATTACAGAACGAGAAAAACATAATTTTCGTTTTAGAAGGATTGAAATTTACTAACCACTGTTTAGACCATGATGTAATTAACATAAGATCATTATTTAGCGTTTCTTCCATTAAAGCAATGTCACTTGTTGATACGGATAGAGAACTATTATCTGCGAAAAGTCTAGTAATACTTGTAAGTGACTCTGCTATTTCATTGACGTAAATGAGGAATAGTAAAGGACCTAACACTGAGCCTTGAGGAACACCCCCATCTAGATAACTTGAATTTGAAAAGGTTGAAGCCACAAAAACTTTTTGAGATCTGTCTTTTAAATAATTACTTAACCATTTGATTAAATTTCCAAGAATTCCATACTGTTGAAGTTTGAAAACAAAACCTTTATGCCAAACCCTATCAGATGCTTTGGATATATCACAGAAAATGATGCAAGTAGAATCTCTGTTGTCTAAAGCTTTACAGATTTTATTATATATGTCAATAAGTTGATATACCGTGAAATGACCTGGTAGAAATCCAGACTGATTTTGAAATGTTAAAGAATTGTCATGTAAGTGGTTATATATATGTTTGAATATAATACGTTCCATTACTTTGCTAACGCAGCTAATGAGAGAGATTGGTCTATAGTTTGACGGTTCATGTTTATTTCCCTTCTTGAACAGGGGCATAACATGTGCTAGTTTCCAATTATTAGGATAAATACCCTCAGACAATGAGCGATTAAAAAGTAAACAGAGTGGAACACAAAGCGTTGTTGATGTTTCTTTTAACATTTTATGGCTTATTTCATCTGGTCCAGATGCTTTGTTTGTAACTAAGTTTGCTAAAATATCTGTAACTTCCCGTTCTTGGATAATAAAGTCAAGGAGTCTCGCATTTGATTTAAAAGTAAAATTTGGAAGATTCTTATTAGTGTCATCTACCTGAGATATTGATACAAAGAAATTATTCAGAGTGTTCGCTTTCTCTACATCAGACAGTGAGTAAGTATCGTTGTTGTTTTTTAATGGCGGTATACTTCCTTTTTGACAAGAGTTCTCCTTTATTAACATTCTAACAATTTTCCAGTATTGACGCTGATTTGAAATATTCATTTCATATAAAGAGAATTCTAAGTTGTTATAAAAAGTTTCTTTAGCATTTTTCATCATATTATTTACTCGATTTCTAAGTTTTTTATATATAACCCTGTTGTTTTACCACTGTTCAGAGCTTTGTGAAATTGCCTATCTCTCTGTCGTGTACTCCTTCGGATATTACTGTTATACCAAAGTTTATCTTTTGGCCTTACTAAAGCATAATGTGTTTGAATACACTGTTTTGCAAGATCCATAAATTTATTTGTAAAGTTAGAACAAGAATCGTCTACACTATTATCATGTATAAATGTCCAATCTGTATTTCTAGTTAAAGTATTAAGTTTAACAAAGTCAGCTTTTTCATAATTCCAGACTCTCCTTTTAAAACGTTTGTTAGAATCAAAATCAACTTTGAGGTAAACGTAGGTTCCAAAATGGTCACTAACTTCACTTTTTGTTTCAAAAGTGCCCGAGTCAAAAACATGTATATTGTTAGTTACTGCTATTGGATCTAGTAATGTTTGCGTATTTTGCGTAATACTTGTCGGTGTACTAATAATATTGGTCATGTTATTTACTAAAAGTACATCTTTAAATTTATGATTATTTATATTTAATTGATCTTCATTTATATCTCTAACAATTATTACCTGTTGCCTTAACTCTAATACCATTTCAAGACAACTGTTCAGTTTATCCCAAAAATCGACCTTATAATGGGGTGGTCTATATATTGAACATAATAAATATGATTGCTTTTTATCTCTAATTTCCACCCAAATTGATTCTGGAAGTATGCTTTCTAAGTTACATAATCTTTTCGGCCTTAAAAATGCGGATATATAAACTAGAAAGTCCCCTGAATGACAAGAATTATCCTTTCTAAACATATACTCAAAGCCCGATAACTACAGATCTATTTCTTGTATATTTGAATCTAGTTAAGTTTCAGTGAAACATAAAGCCTAACTAAACTAAAGGAACCAGCGTGGGAGCCATCTGGTCTAGTCGCGAAATGGCTGCCAGGTATTTGAACACTAATTTTTCACTTGGCATGGTAACAGAGGTCTAAATTGAGGCTAGTTTTTGTTTAAAGGACCTCGGACATTTTCCTATTCAGATTGCCTATCCGATTAAGGAAAACCTGACATAGGGATAGACTTCTGAAACTGCATAGTTATGATAGTTGAAGACCATTTCTTGATAAATGCGACTTCATTTTACAAGTTTATGAACAAAAAAGAAGACTTTGTAGACATTTCTCATTCTCTTTTCTATTAAAATATGAACATAAATTATTTTTACGTTTTAAACATCTTTCCCACCAGTGACGCAACAAAATAGTTCACATGCCTTTGTAAATAATTATTATATACGTATGCTGCAAAAATGACACTTGGTCACGGGTGGGAAAGTGTTTAAAATTGAAAAAAAAAACTACGTACAGGGTGTCAGCAAATAAATTTTAACATAAATATTTGACACTTATTGCATGTGTTTCCTAAACCTTACATATATACACAGTTTATTCATTTTTGTAAATATTTCAAGCACAGAAAACACTAAACTAAATAAATAGGGGACATAGAAAGTGAAGCTAGAAAGCAGACAGATCTTTATAAGTATATCTTATGAATTTTGCAATCAGATCTGTTACCTCTTGACAGTCTAAGTCCATCGATTGAGTGTTATCAGGATTGAGACAACTGCATCTGTCATAAGTCAAGAACCAAGCAAGTGGCTTCGACATATTACATATGTATCTTCAACGTAAAGTAGACAAAGAAATACAGACGAACTTTTATGGGAATAGTGCCACTTAAGTGCATTTCTTTTACCTTTTGTAGGACACAGTTGAAGCGAACATAGAATGCATTTTAAGAGCAACATTTGTTTTTATTTGATCCAGCATCCTATACCCTAACAAAAACTACACCAGACACCATCACATTAACTAACCTAATTGCTTCCAGAACTTACACTGACACCCATAGAACTAATACGGACTCGCCCATAACTAACACGGACACCCCCGGAATTAACATCAATTCGCTCACACATCTGAAACTTATTTCGAAGCCAACCGAAATACTAGTAAGGACCTCAAAGAACTAACACAGACACCCCAAGAATATCTATATAAATAAGGTTGATACTAGCTAGTGAAGTTCCACTGATATAAAATGCTAAAAGTAAGGCATCCCTGAACCCGTAGTGGAATAGGCAGTCTCCTGCACCCCTCCGTTTCAACTGAAAAAGGCCAACTACGCCAATGTATGGCCAGCTACACCACTGCATGTATTCAATAATAATCCTCCACATAATGACCGGTCAGTATTGTACATGTGTATAAATACAGTCTAGCAATTGATGTATAGAAAACAAACAATAGGATATGATCAATGCATCAGTGTTATCATGGGCACTCGGGTGGAAATAACTTGAAGTACAGTTAGGGACCAAATGTTTTGTTCCACCCTTATTTTTTCCGTTTCGTTTATTTTGAAAAATGTCAATAAAACTGATAATCTCTATGGTATCAGTTTATTTATTGTGTCAAAATATTTCATAGTAGACATACCTTAAATACCAATGCTTATTTTAACTAAAAATACACATTTAAAATTTTTCAAAAATATGACCCTTAGTTACAAACTGTTCGAATTTCAAGAAAACAAATATAACATAAAACTATTTTTTGTGACAGTTTGATAGGAATATAACTTATTTATCAGTATTTGAAGCTGTTATATAAAACTATCAGCTACTGAAGCCAAGAAATAGCATTGAACTTAGGGCAAAATCCCTAGCATAATGTCCGATGTCCTTTCATTGTGGATGTATTGTTGACATTTTGGTAGGAAAAATGGGAGAGCAGGTCGTATTTGGTGAAGTCAAGCTCAATTTTAGTATGAGTAGTACTTCCAGGTCACAGCAGTTTGATTTTGATGTCAGTTTACAGTAAGTAAATGTGACCAGAGAAATCTCTCTTAGAAGATACATGACCCCTACTTTTCTCTTCATTTTATATCAGTTTTATCATAACTCTTTAAAATGAGGTAAGGATTTGTTCTCTGAAATGGGTCTAGCTATGTTTGGTAGCTCTTTGAAAAAGGTCAGTTTTATATAGAATATATAGGGAAAACTATTTAGGCTATTGTGACCATAATACATCCATGTCTAATAGGTTTTCTGTGATAAAGTCAAATTTGTTCCGTATACTCTGAATATTTTGATGGAATATTGAAAGGCAGTGTTCTTTATTAATAATGGGACCCGGATTACTTTCAACATCACCAGACGTAATTATCAAGTAAATAATATATAACATATAGTTCATATTCAAGAGATCATTTAACATTAAAGACTGATTATTCATGTAACTAACATGAGTGATTCTGTTTGATGAATTTTGTACGTGGCCTATAAGTAATATTTTACTTGTTACGAAACTGAAATTCATATTTGCTCGACACAGATAATTCATTCCGAAAAAAGATAGACGGCATAAAGAAAAAAGAAGAACAAACATTTCTAAAATAAATTTAACGGGGTTCACAGTATATATAAAGTTTGCTTTGGTCAACTGCTGACGGTTATAAAATGACCCCACCGATGCCCGCCATGACATCAGGTCATTACCCATTAGGGTATAAATATATCGTAAACAAGTACAAAGTGAGCAAAAATGGGGTCAGTATGTCATAAGTATTGAAAACGGGGCGAGGCGACGGCGGCAATAAAAATAGAGCAACATGACTTTGGTAAGAAGACATTCTAGTAGCTGAAACATTACATAAGAGTATTCTAAAGGGCTTAACTTGATTTATGATTTACAAAATCCATCTGTTATCATATTATATAACAGATACTGATTTATAAACCGTATAACTATCAATTTACAAAAAAAGAAAAGAAAAAAAAATCACAAAAATCAAGCAAACAAATAAACAAACAAATACATACACACACACATAAATGCATCCCGGATAACATTATGACGTTAAAAATTCTAAAAATTGAAACCGATTTTTGGATTGGTTATTCGGCAGACTAAATCCAATCCTTCAAGTAAACATATTTTATGTGAATTTGCAAAAATATGTGAAACCACAAAAAGACTAATCTACCCAGTGTACTAAAACAAATGTCAAATATATATGTCGGCAGTTTTGATAATCTATATAATCATTGCGCGTTTATGTTAATAATTAAATAACTTTAATTGTGGATATACTTCTATCAGATTGATAAATTAACTTCAAATTTGATTTTCCCTTCAAAGGTCATTTACCTGTTAGTAGGGACTTTCTATAATTAAATTTTAGGGGTGCATAATGTTCGTTTATATGTATCAATAACGCGGTTATTCCTATAATCACAAGCGGTCTACCTGTAGTTAAAAATAAATCAATCTCCAATAATATGCGGATGACCTTTGTCTCAGGTCATTAAAAGCAGACGAACATGATATACAAAAACGATTATGAAAACTTTGTTACACCATTAGAAAGAGATATACACACATATATATATTTTCCTGATAACATTTAGAGCGTAGATAACTGGCGATCGGCTATGCGCTTTTGGTCTAAATTAACATTTTGTATTTAATGAATTTCAAAAGACTTTTGTACATAATATGTATCTCTTAACGTTACATTCCTTCTAACGTGAGTAAAAACTAAGAAAACGTTTAAAGAAGCTTTATTGTATAACAAACAATATATACATAGTAACATTTTCATAAATTTCAAGTTCTCAAGTTTTGACCCGTCAGCCATATTCACCCAATACTGCTTAGGATACTATAATAAAATGTTAGTGATATGTACCTATATATGTGACAGCTCACTTGTCAACATACATACTGACAAACACTTGTATTTATTATCATCAAACTATTTACATTTTTACTACAAATAGTCAGAATTTGTAGAAAAAGACTATGTACATCACACTGATTAGAACCAGACAGTAAGTTCGTATTTAGCCTAAATATGCGGATTATCTATCGTCATGCATTTCTTAACTGAAAGTTGATTTTAACATAAAGTACACGATTGTAACAACAAAAGACGAAATTATTTTGTAAATATGTGAATAATATGGATATTGATGTACTTTGAAGACACAGGTAAGCGTTCTATTTATAGAAATTTTGATCAGGTGTTCAGGCGGAAAAGCCATGTTCTAAAAATAAACGTGACTGTGCTGACTGAATGGTACATAGTAAATAACTAAATATAGTAAGGTCATGGTAGTGTAAATAAACACAAACACGTGCTCACTGTCAGTTCAGTTCTATGTACAAGATCCGTACAGCTACTTTGCAGAGTCTATGGATACACTGGACCAATGTACTGCGGTTTAATACCGGCTCTTATCTCTTCTATGGCTTCCATGCTTCTGATCTGTACTTTAATCTCCTCATTGTTAATTTTCATAGTTCCATATTAATATTCGCTCCATGCGACCCATGTTTTAACAAGTTTACCATCTCTTTTTAATTGTCTAGCTTCATATGACAACTGACCGCTTTCTAGTTAACGACTCCTGTACGAATATTCCGTCTGGTAGTGTTTTCCTGGCTTTGTACAGAATACAACATATTAAATAAAATACAATGATTTTAATTCAAAGGACAAAGTTCACTTAAGCCTTATATGGCCTACGCAATTTGGAAAATTTTCAAATTGGTTATAATTACAACAAATATACATTGTTTGCTACCAGAATGTTTATCTACTATAATGAATTAAGTTTTTTTATACAATTTTATTATTTTGTTCAAAACATGCCACTGAATATTGCTGAAATTGCATATTTTTTAGAAAATGAACATTTTTTGCCATATTTAGGTCACATGAGCATGTTTTTAGTAGTGAGCACACTCAAGGACCATAAAAGTATTTTGACCATAGGTCCAGCTTCTTTCACAGAATTTATAGTCATTTTTTAATTATGGTCGACAGCTGTGCTAATAATGAAAATTTCAGATTTGTTTAAAAATTTGGTTAAGAACTGAAGATTTCCCATACCCTTAATGTTAAAAGTATTTTCATTTACGTCAGATATTTTCTTTGATAATGAATGAATTGGAAAATATTTCATTCAGTTTGATAAAACAATTCTTCTTGATGAAAGAAAACTTGTTCTTCACTCCATTATGAGATATTCAGTTTTTAGGCCATTCTGGGGCAAAAGTGAATATAATACTGGTACTTATTCGCAAATATAGAAATGAATAAGATTTTTAATCATAATATATCGGTTGCGTAAAAGCAAACATAATCATGCACGAACATATAGAATTTACAATGCGCAGGTGTTATTCAGTGAAATCAACAGATAAATTAAATTTATTTATAGACATATTCCTTGTATCGTGATTTCTTTTTATTATATGTTTTTTAATATATGTATCATACTTTTACCGATAGTCTGTGAACATTTTGTGCGGTCCCAAAAGAAACAAAATTTATCAAATTCTACGACTTTCATATTTATGAAGACCTTATTGCACCGACATTTAACGGCTACATTTCGTCACTTTTCTTCATGGAGTTAATATAAGCTTAAGTATAATTATCAAATGATTCACTTAGCGCGTGATCCGACAGGTTTTTGATCTTTTTACAGTAATGAGTAGAAGATTCAGATACTTTATAAAAGAAAATCCGTCATAGCGCTATAATGTATATCCGCCATTTTGGAGAAAGCTTGTGAGACATAGCAACAAATCCAAAGGGGCGGGGGGAGGGGGGGGGGGGGGCGTTCCTTATCAAAAGAATCGGATCTATCCATTGCGAGTAAGCTTTTTATGATAGTATTCGTAATGTTTAGAATAATTGGTGTGTCTACATTCAAGTAAAGCTTATAATTACCATATCCCAGGGAATAACTCAGAACAATAACATGTTGTGTAAGAAAGAATTGCCTTTTTAAGTGATGTAAAACGTTTTTGGAGGGAGAAAATTTAAGTCTTTATTTAAGTGCAAAATAAAGTGTACCCGTTTTCTTGTTCAAAATTTGATGCACTGTGTATATAATGATATTCTTTAGAGATGATGTCTCTAGCAATTGCGAATGCACTGATTTGATTACAATATCATAAGTAGTAAGGGTATGGTATTGGTCCTTGTTCGTTTGTCTGATAATGAAGAACTTTTGAAGGAACTTGTATGAATGGAGCTATTTCCTGGCCTTTTTATGCTTTCTGAAATTTTTTATCACACACCCCACCACCATTTTACCCTTCCATTTTTTGAAGTCTTTAAATTTTTACATTTTTCAATTTTTTAGAAAAATATTAAAAATTTGTATTCAAATTGAAGTTTTATGAGTAAATAATACTTACCCGACAGTACTGTATGGATTTCCTTTCCGTTTATTTTTCTCAATTCGCTCTTTAATACCGGAAGTAAAATTTGAGTTACCTACTCTTACTTCCGGGGCACGTGAAAATGTTTAGTTTCTATTGAGGCGACCAATTCCTCTAGAAACTTTAACAATGTGGGGAAGGTTGGGTTGGGTATAATTGTACTGTCGGGTAAGTATTATTTACTCATAAAACTTCAATTTGAATACAAATTTTTAATTTTCATTTCGTAAATAAACTTACCCGACAGTACTGTATGGATTAATCCAGATTAACAAGCAGTACTGTCAGGAGGAGGGATTGTTAAAGTTTAAGCAAATTTAAGGAACACTTACCTATGAAGTGATCCTATAAAAACTGTCTCTCACATCCTGATATCAACTGGTGGATCCATTTGGTTACTCCAGGAATCCAAATAAATCATGGAATATATGTACACACTGTACTATCAGTGTATCAATGTATTTACAAACATAAATCCCAACTATACAGCATATCCAATAAAGATACCCATCTGTATACAGTTCCCCTTAAAAAGCTGTGTATACAATATATATTAACAACGTTTTAATCAAACAGCAATTCGCCGGAAAAAAAAGAATCACTGTTCCAAAACACAGTCATTAAGAGAAATTTTCCTTAATTTCTCACCATCAATGAAAATCTAATATATTTACATCCACGTTTTTCATGTAATGTTTGATAAAAGTGGTCTCAGAAGACCAATCTGCCGCATCTAGAACCTGATCTAAAGAGGCACCCTTGAAAAGAGCCCAGGATGGACCAATACTACGTGTTGAGTGTCCTTTAACTTTGTCAAGCTGTTTATTGCTCTTTTTGTATGCAAATTTAATCACATTGACCAACCATTTAGAGATAGTTTGGCTTGACACTGGTTCATGCGGTTTAATAACACTCAAGAAGAGTTTAAGTTCATTTTCCGAGCCTTGAATTCTGAAACATTCTGTTTTCTTCAAATAGTACGTCATAGCTCTTTTTGGATCTAACAATTTATTACTTGGAAAAGATGGTACAAAAATCTTCCTGGAATGATGATTAGGTCTATCTTGTTTTGACAAACCTGCTCGTAGGAAAGTTAGTCCTTTCTTTTGTACATTTATGTTTCCTTCACCTAAGCGTAAGGCTTGAATGTCGCTGCAACGACGAAAACAAGTTACTGCTATCAAAAAACAAGTCTTCCAGGTCACATATTTCAAGGAGGCTTCTTTCATCGGCTCAAAAGGCGGTTTCTTCAGACATCCTAAAACAAGAGGTAAATCCCATTCAGGTACCAGTTTTCTAAGTGGTGGTCTTTGATTAAAGATACCTCTCAGTAATCTAATAATGAATGGATGTTGACCAACTGGAAATTTTTCAATAGGTGCTAAAAGTGATGACAGCATAGACCTATAACCGGTAATTGTTTTGTACTTTAACCCTTTGTCAAACAAAAAAGTGAGGAAATGGGCACAGTCTGCTAAAGATGCAGTATAGGGATCAATTTCTTGTTCACTACACCAACTATTGAATTTTCTGAATTTACAGTTATAGTCTTTTTGGGTGCCTTTTCTCCATGAGGCGGCCAATAGCTTTCTAGTGTTTTCTGAAAAGCCTCTTGTTCTGAAGGCTTTGTCGATAGTAGCCATGCAGTCAACTGCAATGTCTCTAGATTTGGATGCATTACTTGCCCTTTGCCTTGTGTCAACAGATTCTGAATTACTGGTAATTTGATTGGTCTTGCTATCAACATTTTTAGCAGATGAGGAAACCAATGCTGTCTTGGCCAATTTGGGGCTATGAGAATCAACCTGCACTGGAACAGCTGCATGTGACTCAGAACCTTCGGAATTAACTGAACTGGGGGAAATGCATATGCAAACATGCTCTGCCATGCAATTGACAGGGCATCCAGTGCTAAAGCTTGGGGATGTGGAAACCATGAACAAAACAGTGTTGTCTGTTTGTTCTCGTATGTTGCAAACAGATCTATGAGGGGATAACCCCATTGACTGAAAATTTGTGTTATCACTGTTTTGTTCAGACTCCACTCTGTATCCTGCACTTTCTTCCTGCTCAAAAAGTCCGCCAAGTTGTTGGACTTCCCCATGATGTGGGCTGCTTTGAGACTCATTGTGTCTCAGGGCTAAATCCCACAAGTCCCAAGTCAGACGACATAGAGCTGGTGAACGTGTACCCCCCTGGCGATTGATGTATTGACATACCGAGGTGTTGTCCGATCTGATCAATACATTCTTGTTTTCTAGAGCAGGAAGAAAATGTTGGACAGTTAACATTACAGCTTTCATTTCCAGAATGTTGATGTGTTGCAATTTCTCTAACTTGGACCAACGGCCTTGCACTGTAAGGTTGTTCATGTGACCACCCCAGCCCCACGTTCCACTAACATCTGTGGTTATAGTGACTGGAAAAGAAACATGTTGAACTGATTTTCCCTTCAAAATGTTCTGATCTTGAAGCCACCATTTTAGATGGTATTTGAGCAAAGGAGTCAATGGAACTATATGACACAGAGACATTCTGACAGGGCTCCAATTTTGCAGTAAGTGGAGCTGAATTGGTCTCATGAACAACCTTACATTTGGAATCAGGTCTAGACAAGAAGCTATTGTACCCAACACAATTAGGTAATGTCTTGCTGATGTATTGCCTTGCAGTACATTTAACACTGCTATTTTGAGCTTTGAAATTCTTTCTTGTGTGGGGTACACTAGCCCCATCTTCATATTGAACAGACCCCCTATGTAAGAAAATATCTGAGACGGAACTAACGATGACTTTTTCTTGTTCACAATTAAACCTAGTTGAAAAAGGAGATCTAGAACTGACTTTCTGTCTTCTAACAACTTTTTGTATGTTTGGTTCAGCGTTAACCAATCGTCTAGATAGGATGACAGACGAAGTCCGCGTTGTCTCAGGTATGCTATTATGACTGACATTATCTTGCAAAATACCCTTGGTGCTGACGTTGGGCCAAAGCAAAGTGCCCGAAACTGGTAAACTATCCCTTTGAAACAAAAACGAAGATATTTGCGGTGATTTTTGAATATTTTTAAATGGAAATAACCGTCTTTTAGGTCTAGATTTATGCCGTAATCTCCTTTCTGAACTAGATTTAGGACTTTTTGCATTGTTTCCATCTTGAAATGCTTTTTCCTCAAATACCTGTTGAGTGGTTTTAAGTTTATAACTGGTCTCATCTCCCCGTTTTTCTTGGGAACTAGAAATAACGTGCTGTAAAAACCTGAATGAATCTGAGTTTTGTCTACTACTTCTATCGCATTTTTCATTAAAAGATCTTGTATTTCTTTCTGAATTAAGTTTTTTTGCTTTTCTGAAACTTGTGTATGTTTGATGCCTGAAAACTGAGGTTTTTCTTCGAATTCTAGCTTGTACCCATTTTGAACTAAATCTAGAACCCATTGGTCTGTTGTTATTTGTTTCCAATTTTTCAGAAATCGAGAAATTCGACCACCGACAGGTATCTGAGGACATTGCGCAATGATACTTACATTGTCATTGTGAAGCTGGCTTTCCCATCCTTCCTCTCGAGGATCGTTTGGGAAAGGATTCTTGTTTGAAGCCAGACTTGTCATACTTAGCAGAGGTTCTGAAGGACTGATCCCTCTGTTCTCTTGGTACTCTAGGGATGCGAAAATTGTTCCATCCTGATGAATTTTTGTTTGTAGTACTAGTAGAAGTACTATAGTGCTGCCGTTTAGCTTCTGACTGTGACGCACGATCTGGTGAGTATTTTCTTTTACTCCCTCGTTTCTTCAGTTCAGGTAACATTTCATCTAACTGTTTCTTTTTGTCTTTACGAGCTTTGAGTAACGGTTGAAGTCCTGTGCCAAACACTCCTTCTCCTGATAAGGGTAGATTAGCAAAGTCAGAAGAATCTGCCAGTTCATATATGCCAGTGTCTGTCATAGCCACAGTACGTCTTACTATGTGATGAAAAGCAGCAGTTCTGCCTAACTGATCCAAACATTTGGTAGACATCGCAAAAATGTCCTTTACTGACTGTATAGCATTGTCTTTTGAAAAATCATCGGATGACAAGTATTGTACCAGATTACCCAAACTTTGTTGAACATATAACTGCATAACTACACCAAGTCTCGCAGCTTGTTGTCCACGGTAAGCAGTTTTTTCTACCATCTTGCACGGTTGTGAATACAATGTTTTTGCTTTGCTTTTCTTAAACGATGCTTTAGAGCCATGCCTGTTGAATAACAGATTCTCAATTAAAGGGTCCAATGTAGGTACCTGTAAGTAACATTCTGTTTGTTCATCCACTGGAAATAAATCGTAATTTTCCTCACTGAACGCAGTTAAATGTCTTGGTGTTTTGCAATGATAGCCGTCTTCTAGCACTTCCTTTTGAGACAAGTCAACACAAATGCCATCCTTTTTTACAGTCTTCTTATTTGTGGCATCATCACCAAAAATCTCATACAAACATTTTTTGGTAGATTCTTTTAAGTCCTGTTTATTCAACGGTGAGTTCATGTTATTCTCATCACTAGAATTGTTCTCACTGTGTGATGGTGAATGACAAGTTCGAGAATATAAAGACACTGCATCTTCATCAGAACTGTCTGAAACTGATGGGGATTTCGAGAACTTACTTCTCCTTTTCCGTGAATTACTACTATTCTGACTTTGTGTCGAATTTGCAGAAGCTTGGATTGTGGCAATAAGACCGTCCAGCTTGTTATCCAAGGTCGAGAATTTTTTATTCCATTGTTCCTCTAGTATGTCGTATCTCGACCGGCGTTTATTTGGAGTTTTCGGCGCATTACTGCCCGACTCCTGATTTTCTGAGTCTGAGGGAATAATTTCCCCTTCCTCGCGTAAACCTTTGCTATTCACCTCGGCTTGAGCCATCAAGAGCGCAGAGAAAAACACGACCGAACAGGTCGCCGAAAAAAAGAAACTAAACATTTTCACGTGCCCCGGAAGTAAGAGTATGTAACTCAAATTTTACTTCCGGTATTAAAGAGCGAATTGAGAAAAATAAACGGAAAGGAAATCCATACAGTACTGTCGGGTAAGTTTATTTACGAAATGAAAATGTAGGCCCGTGCCTAAAGTGCCCAAGAGAAACTACGCCAATGACATTCTTTATGTCGCCTCATGTAACTTATTTTCCTGCGATTAGATTCATGCATTTATTTCACATTTTGTGATTATGATTTACCTCCCCTCGGGTGAAATTATATTTTGGAGCTTTATACGGCTAGTGGCACTGCGGAACGGAACGAAACGAAACGGGACAAGTTAAGAGGCACCCCACGGGGTATAATCAAAATGTAAAAAACTGTGCTTTCAAACTAATCATACCACAATCTCTGATAAAAAAAAATAACCTATTGCATTCGATTCATTGTCCTGGTTAGTCGCATGTTAGTGACAAATGAAGACTGTTCTTCTTTTCACTTACAGTTTAATTGTAGCTGTATTCATTATAATTGTAAATCTATGTACTATCTACAGAATTTGAAACTGAGAATGCGTGCCAATGCTTTCAAAACGTATGAGCTGCAGAAGCAGTGCACGAAACTAGTCAGTTGGTTGTCTGTGGTACAAGCTGAAATCACATCAAGTAAAATATTTCTTGTTCCGTTCCGTTCCGCAAAATACCATTACCTATATAGCTATTGGTACTTTGCGGAACGGAACGGAACCAAATCAGGAAAAAAGCTGAGCTGCATCTAATGTAGAACTGACTAATCTGAATATGTTACAAACATCACCAGAAGTTAAATCGTAATTTGTCAGATGTAATCATGACTTGAAGATTACAGCAACACCGTTATTCTTTTCACTTACAGTTTGTAGGTGTATACTTGTTACTCGGATTCTATGTACTATCTACAAATATAGAAACTGAGAATGTGTGCTAATACTTGCAAAACGTATTTGCCGCAGAAGCAGTGCATGAAACTAGTCAGTTGGTTGTCTCTGGTACAAGCTGAAGTAACATCAAGTAAAATATTTCTTGTTCTGTTCCATTCCGCAAAAAAACATTACCTATATAGCTATTGGTACTTTGCGGAACGGAACGGAACGGAACCAAGTCAGGAATACACTCAGCTGCATCTTATGTAGAACTGACTAATCTGAATATGTTATAAACATCACCAGAAGTTAAATCATAATGTGTCAGATGTAATCATGACTTGAAGATTACAGCAAGACAGTTATTATTTTCACTTACAGTTTGTAGGTGTATACTTGTTACTCGGATTCTATGTACTATCTACAAATTTAGAAACTGAGAATGTGTGCCAATGCTTGCAAAACATATTTGCTGCAGAAGCAGTGCATGGAACAAGTCAGTTGGTTGTCTGTGGAACAAGCTGAAATCACATCAAGTAAAATATTTCTTGTTCCGTTCCACAAAATATCATTACCTATATAGCTATTGGTACTTTGCGGAACGGAACGGAACCAAGTCAGGAATAAGCTCATCTAATGTAGAACTGACTAATCTGAATATATGTTATAAACATCACCAGAAGTTAAATCGTAATGTGTCAGATGTGTGTGTGTGTTCAGGGTTTAACGTCTTTTTCAACACTTTTTCAGTCATATAAACGACGGTGTCTACTTGTAGCAGTGAGCACAATGCCTAATTTTATAGTGCTGCATCACTGGAATATCACGCCGTAGACACATGACATGATACCTCACCCAGTCACATTATACTGACACCGAGCTGACCAGTCCTAGCACTATCACCTTAATGCTGAGCGCCAAGCGAGGAAGCTACTAATACCATTTTTTACATCTTTGGTATGACGCGGCCGGGGATCAAACCCACGACCTCCCGCATTCGAAGCGGACGCTCTACCACTAGGTTACCGAGGCGGTTAATGTGTCAGATGTAATCATGACTTGAAGATTACAGCAACACCGTTCTTCTTTTCACTTACAGTTTGTATGTGTATACTTGTTACTGGGATTCTAAGTACTATCTACAAATTTAGAAACTGAGAATGTGTGCCAATGCTTGCAAAACGTCAGTTGGTTGTCTGTGGTACAAGCTGAAATCACATCAAGTAAAATATTTCTTGTTCCGTTCCGTTCCGCAAAATATCATTACCTATATAGCTATTGGTACTCTGCGGAACGGAACGGAACCAAGTTAGGAATAAAGCTCAGCTGCATCTAATGTAGAACTGACTAATTTGAATATGTTATAAACACCACCAGAAGTTAAATCATAATGTGTCAGATGTAATCATTACTTGAAGATTACAGCAAGACCGTTCTTTTTTTCACTTACAGATTGTAGGTGTATACTTTTTACTCTGATTCTATGTACTATCTACAGTTAAAAATTGAAAATGAGTGCCAATGCTTGCAAAACGTATTTTCTACAGAAGCAGTGCTTGAAACTAGTCAGTTGGTTGTCTGTGGTACAAGCTGAAATCACATCAAGTAAAATATTTCTTGTTCCGTTCCGTTCCGCAAAATACCATTACCTATATAGCTATTGGTACTTTGCGGAACGGAACGGAACGGAACCAAGTCAGGAAAAAAGCTGAGCTGCATCTAATGTAGAACTGACTAATCTGAATATGTTACAAACATCACCAGAAGTTAAATCGTAATTTGTCAGATGTAATCATGACTTGAAGATTACAGCAACACCGTCCAGATATTGTGCGCAATTTTAAGATACAAACTACATATCGGTTTTGACAATGTTATGTTGTTTTTTGGGGATTTTTTTAATAGTTTGACAAGTATGAGAATATCATAGAAATTCAAATGTGTTATGAAACAATAACGATTGTTAATGATATATATAGCCTACTTTTTTTTTATTTGTAACTATTATTATTGTACATTATTGATGTTTTAAAGAAAATAAACGGACTGCTTCAGTAGTTCCAAAAAGAAAAATGTAAATTCATTCAAATTATCCATTCAAATTAACCTCTCTGAAAATTGATTGGTCGGTTATTATTATCCGAAACAGGAAGTATAAAAATATGTGGTTTATGTAGATTGGGTTCCCATTTGATATCGAAAGTTATGTTTTTCTTTTATAAACACTAATTCACGTAAAAACAAATATGTTTAAGTACAACAAACTATAGTTGTATCAATATTTAAAATACAAAATGCAAAAACAAAATTATCAATCAGCTGAATATTAAAATTTTGCTGTAATCACTCCTTCTGTAGTAGCACATTCAGAGGCGTGGCTTGACAAAATTCAATGTGTAGACGGATATCGGAGCATTGCCCCTTGGAAAGAATTAAAATTCTGTATCACTGCAGCTGCACTCTGGGGCATTTTGAGGCATAATTTGACGGAAAAATAGTTTCGTCGTATTTGCTGTGCAAATATAACATTTTCTGTACATCTGCTTATAAAACAAATTTAATGCAGAAATATAAAATAATAATACATGTACGTACTTCATGTACATATAAAATTATAAACTAAGAACGGCAAAGGTTCGAGCATAACACAAACTATTCTGATCAAAATAGCTAACCTGACAATACTCTATTTATTCGTTTAAGGATAAATATTTTATCCAACACATCACCGGAACCAAATATCTCATAAGGGCCTCCTTAGATTTCATTTTGTTTAAGAGAATTTTCAAGGGAGACAATTAATCATCAATATATTAAGTAAAGCGATCTCTAGAACTTTCTCTTTTCACGACAGCTCCATTGCAAGGTAGACATCAAAAATTATTTACATTTCTTAAATTGTACGTTTAATATTCATTTAATTTATAAAACAAAACAAATGTTTATTGATGTTCTTATATAAATTATTAACATTTTAAAAATATTTAATTGATACGAAATAGTTACTAGTGACAATTTCGGCTTTATTTTAATCGACCGCATTTTCAAAGAGCGCCATGTTGATTTTAAAATTTTATTTTTTTAACAATCGTTTTTTATTAAAACAATTAAGAAATTTGACTAATTTATGAGACGAATAATGTATAATTTAGTTTCTCAGATTATTTAGATCTAATCTTGTCATTCTTGGCGAAGAAGACGTCGACTTTTGCGTTGACTGGGTGACCACGTGGTATTTCATTATTTAAGTCTAGACGATACTTTGGGCCCTTTAAATCTTCCTTCCAGTCCCACAATAAAATATTAACGACAACGTAAGATAAATATTGATATTTCAGCTTGATATATTTAATCAATCATCGAGCGACTTTACAATAAAGCGAAGATGACGCAATGTCTGTGGAATGAGTAGTTCACACGCACTGATTGACCTGCTGCGGTAGATACATTTAGGTCAAACCAAACAGTGAAACAATTGTTCGGTGGTATCGGTCTCAACAAAAGATATTTCTGTCATTTTCAATATATATCTTAATCAGTATTTTTCTTTTCTTTTTCTGATTAGTCCCAGAGTACACTTTATTTACTTTTCATAATGAATTTAATGATCAATATTAATCTATATAAATAATTATATCTTAAACTAGCTCTTGATAAATTTTTACTGACATTTATGTTTTCTTTTTTCATATTGAACCATGCCAAAATCACGCACAAAAACAGCGAAATCCGCCGTGACCTCACGTCGACGGGTCGCAGACGGAAATATTGATCCCCCACAACCTGCAACACTATCTGGAAGGCGGGCTGGCTATGATAGAAAATGGTCTCAAACTGTCAGTAACAGAGGGAACCAGCTACCGACTAACCTTATGGCTAATAATCAACATCCGGGAACCCAGATTCTTCCATAAGGGAATCAGCTCCCACAACCTCCTCTTAACCAAGAGAACCAGGTGCAAACACCATTTCAGATAGAAAACGGTCCTCACCCTCTAGATAATCAGCTGTCACCCCAGCTTCCTCTAGATAACAATCTGCAAGATATCCACCAGAAGGCGTCGTCGTCTGCAGACACGATTCAGCAGCAGCAGTCAGCAGCCACAGGTGATATTTCTTCTAATACATTAATGATTAACACTTGTTCAGGTACAATGCTTGCCGCTCATGTTTCTTCAAGTTTAAAGGAAAAGATGTGGAACAATCAATTTATTGAATTGCAAACCTTATTACCAAAAACGGTGACGCCAGAAGATAAGCAAAAAATTCAATTTATAGATGGTGAATTTTTGGTTAGTAAGAAAGAGCAAAACCCAAAACAAGTTGAAAAAAATGAAGTCTGGTCAGACGCTTTAATCATTTTTATCAGCATTTATATTGATAAATATCCTGATCAGGCAAATAAGTTATTAAAATACCTATCTAATATAAGGCTAGCGGCTTCTAGAAACGTTGGCTGGTTCGAGAATGATCGGCAGTTCAGGTTGAAAATGTCCGTATAAGTAAACGTTTCCTGGGAAAACATTGACCCAGAATTATGGATGTTGTATATGCAACCTATTCGCCGGTGGATTATAAACAATTAAGTTTTTAAATATATATAGCTATATTGTTGTTGTTATTGTAAATAATCATTTTCAGATCAAACTGAATCAATTTTAAACGTATATATTGTCAGAAAGGTTATAATTAAATTTAAGGTTTAGGAGTATATCACTAAAACACAGAAATATTCTATAAACGAACAACATCGTTACCAATATTTTACCTGACTATTACATGTTCTGCCGTACTGTCCCGTACTTAAAATACTCTGAAAAAGTTGTCCCCCTTTGAAAATGAATGTCATTTGTAAAGAAATAAAAATAAACAATTGCTGAAAACTGTGTTCCATCTAGTTATGCGAAATTTCAACACTCGCACGCTATTGCAAATGCATCAAAACGAACATGTGTAACAATTCCTTGAAAATAGTGAGTTTTTAAAGGCGTTTAACTGTCCGGAAGTGGGGCCCCTTTAGGCAGTCCTTTTCCGGAATTCAATGTTTATATCAGTATACTGACACTTGTTTTGTAGAGTAATATACGCATATCATTACAAAAACTACAAAACAAGTGTCAGTATACTGATATAAACATTGAATTCCGGAAAAGGACTGCCTACATGGGCCCCACTTCCGGACAGTCAAACGCCTTCAAAAACTCACCATTTTCAAAGAACTGTTACACATGTTCGTTTTGATGCATTAGCAATAGTGTGCGAGTGTTGAAATTTTACATAACTAGATGGAACACAGTTTTCAGCAATTGTTTATTTTTATTTGTTTACAAATGACATCCATTTTCAAAGGGAGACACCTTTTTCAGAATATTTTAAGTACGGGACAGTACGGCAGAAGATGTAATGGTCAGGTAAAATATTGGTAACGATGTTGTTCGTTTATCAAAAATTTCTGTGTTTTGGTGATATACTCCTAAACCTAAATGTAACACGAAAAGCTTTGTGTAACTACACCGACATTCTTTTAATTAGAAAAAATCATAGGGGAATTACACAAGACTATGTCGAAAGTAATTGCGAGTAAGCTGTTTGTGATAGTATTCGTAATGTTTAGAATATTTGGTGTGTCTAGATTCAAGTAAAGCTTATGATTAACATATCCCAGGGAATAACTCAGAACAATAACATGTTGTGTAAGAAAGACTTGCCTTTTTAAGTGATGTAAAACGTTTTTGGATGGAATAAATTTAAGTCTTTATTTAAGTGCAAAACAAAGTGTACCCGTTTTTAGTTCAAAATTTGATGCACTGTGTATATAATGATATTCTTTAGAGATGATGTCTCTAGCAATTGCGTGCATACTAATTTGATTACAATGTCATAAGTAGTGGTCCTTGTTCATTTGTCGGATAATGAAGAAATTTGGAAGGAACTTGTATGAATGGATCTATTTCCTGGCCTTTTTATGCTTTCTAAAAAGTTTTATCACACACCCCATCACCATTTTACCCTTCCATTTTTTGAAGTCTTTAAATTTTCACATTTTTTCAATTTTTTAGAAAGATATGTAGGCACGTGCCGAAAGTGCCTATGAGAATCAATCAAATGACATTCTTTATGTCGCCTCATGTAATTTATTTCCCTGCAATTAGATTCATGCATTTATTTCACATTTTGTGATTATGATTTACCTCCCCTCGGGTGAAATTATATTTTGGAGTTTTACACTTCTTACTCTTTCCCTCTTCAGAATATATATACCGATCTGTTTGAAATAAGTAAGAAAGGTGTAATATATATCGTCATTGTAAAATATATGTATTGATCTATTGAGATGGCTTATTGACACACAAACAGAACAAGACCCGAAGGATGGTTTATCTATTCAATATGTGTGTTGCATCCAAAGTATAAATTCACACTCTCTCTATAGAAATATGTATATATCTTACATACAGAAACAATAATGAAATATTCATTGACAAAACGTCTAGGCGGTCGTCGTTTCCTTTGCGACCTTTGACGTGGTGCAAATGCAGTATCTGCAGGTTTCGTCTGCGCCGGCTCATGACCACCTTGAACTACCCTGAACTTTGACACGTCTCGTGTAATTTCCTTTCCTCTGTGCTTGATTGTTAGCACTGAACCTTTCCTAGCAATGACAATGCCAGGTGTAGGGTCAAACACTGTCTCAAATTTGTTACGTTGTTCCCATTTTAGTAACACACGGTCTCCAATTTTCAATGCACTTGGCTGTGCTCTTCTGTTTTTGTCCGCATAAATTTTGTTTTTCGATTTTGACAGGCTGTTCCTGTCGCGAACATCTGTGTCTTGCTATTCAAATGTCATTGATGGTAATTTCATTTTTACGTTCCGATTGTACATTAAATCACTAGGAGCTTTTTGTGTTGAAGATTGTGGCGAGTTGCGAAAATTCATTAGATATCTATTCAACGCTCTCTTATAATCTTGACCTGACGCTATTGCGGTTTTGACTGATTTTTGCAATGGTGCCATGAATCGCTCGACTATTGCATTACCTTGTGGGTGCAATGGAGTAATTCGTTTATGCTTGAATCCCGACTTATCAGCATATTCTCTGAAAGCACGACTCTGAAATGGAGGTCCATTGTCCGTTCTCAATACGTCTGGATATCCAAATATCGAAAATATTGATTCCAAACGCGGTATGACAGTTTCTGCGGATGTTGCCTGACTCTCTCAACTATTGGAAAACGACTATAATCGAATATCACTACTAATAACAGGTACCCGTCCGGGAATGGTCCACAGAAGTCACAACTGACTTCAGAAAACACATCTCGTGGCAGAGGCATTGGTTTGATAGGATCTGGAGTACATCCTGGTGATGCAGCTTGGCACACAATGCATGATTTGCATGCTTCTTCAACCATTTTATCCATATGCGGGACAACAATATTCCCGAAGTAATCCTTTGCACATTGATTGGCCTTGGTGACCCTCGTGCAAAAGTAACACTGTTTGTTTTTGCAAAGTTTCCGGTATACAAAACTGTGTACCCCGTAACAACACATATCCTTCATCGGTATATGCAATTGCAAGTTCTTGATTCTTGTTTAAATTTTCGTATAACCGAAAACTTTCATCGAATTGGCATTTCTGATTTTTCCAGTCATTTGTTTCTATTGCACCCTTGACACAACTTAATACACAGTTTGATTAAGTAGCTTTTGCGACGTCTGATATCTTCAATGCATCTGGCAAAGTGTTATCAATGATAAAGCTGATATATTGTTCGGCTACTGTGTTGGTCGCGTGTCTCGCGTGCGGATGTCTGGAAAGATAATCTGAGATCATTAAACTACCTGGTCTGTAAATCGTCTGGAAATCATACGTTAACAACTTCAAACGCCAACGTTCTAATCTTGGTGACTGTATATTCTTTATGTTGTTGAAAATTGATTGAAGTGCAGCGTGATCCGTTATCAATTTGAATTGCTTGCCAAATAAGTACAAATGAAAAAGTTGAATCATGATAACATCACTTAAAGCTTCTCTCTCTGTTTTGCGAATAGCGCGCTTGTACTGAATTGTAAGCTTTGCTTCTATAAGACACTATTTTTCCTTTCTGAATAAGTATTCCTGAGCAGCCTTCTGGGCTGCCGTCTACCAAGAGTTCAGTTTCTTTCCTCGGGTCAAAATACGTCATGACGATTTCCTGATCGTCATTCCATTCGAATTTTACATCCTGATGTGTAAGTCGTCGTAATGGTTCCGTTAGGACTGAATAGCCATCTATGAACTTAGACAAATAGTTTGTGAGACCAAGAAATGAACGGACTTCGGATAGAGATTTTGGTCTGTCCATGTTTTTTACTGCATCAACGTTAAGATTATATCATCCACCGTCGGACTAAAAATTTTCTCAGTTTTGATTGCGGTGTTGGCTTTCCTCATATCTATTCACACTCTTACTTCTCCCGTTGAATTTGGTTTTGGAGCAGCTACCAGGTTCGATACCCATGGTGTTGGTACACCTTCCACTTTTTCATTAACATCCATATCCTCCAAACTTTTATGTTCCTGCTCAACTTGCTCGCGCACATGAAATGGCACTCTCCTAGGAGGCTGAGCTACTGGTACAACATTTTCATCAATGTGAAACTTAACTTTTCTGTCTTTCAGACATCCTAACCCAGTGAAAACTTGCGAGTATTCCTCAGTAAGTCATTCATACTCGTCTTTGGTTTGAACAGATTGTATCTGCGGTAAAATCCCAAACTCTACTGATAGCTCATAACAAATCAATGATTCTTTATTACCCGTAACGATATGGAAATCCCTGGTCACGAATTTTGAGTCCGACTCAACAAGCAAAGAACATTTACCTTGGAATTGCAGTGGAGACTTCTGTCCAAATGCGAACGCTTTCGTGGTCGTTTTCTTGATTTCCGGTGATTTTTTCATTTTCTCAATGACAATTTCACTTACAATGTTGATTGATGACCCGCTATCAATCAAAACATTCACATCTACGCCATTTAATTTTATCCTTTCTTTGGCACTTTTTTCCCATCTGACATAAATCCAAATAGCACATCACATTCATCCGAATTGAATCCGTCGCGTATTCATCTGTTAAAACTTCTAAATCCGGTTGTTCATCCTCGATCAATGTCACCTGCTTCCTGCGTTTTCTACAAACCGATATATAATGGTTCTTCTTATGGCAATAATTACATTCTGCTCCAAGCGCGGGGCAACGTGATATATGTGGGTATTTTCCTCCACAGTTACGACATTTCTTGCTGGTTTGTTGAGGACTGATTCGCCTTCCCGACGACGAGCCTGCTTGCGGTAAACCTTGGTATGAACTAGAACGTTGTTGCGAACGTTGTGGTCTGAATCCCTTTGATTTCCGACTAAAATGTGGATTGCTTTTTACACGCACTACCTGCTGACTACTAGTGTCCTTTGACATACTTGTTGCTTGAGTCTTCGAAATTTCCATTGTTCTCATCATTGTAAGTAAGTCATTAAGTGATTTTTCTGAATCTTGCAAACATCGCATTCTCATTTTTTTGCGAAATAACACCCTGTATGATTTGGCTTTTAATTTCTGACTCAGTGTCCGAAAATTCACAGTTTTAGCTTTTTGTCGCAATCTAGTCACATATTGGTCAATCGTTTCACCGTGCAACTGTTTAATATTCCTGAATTCGAAAATTTCAAACTGAGTGTTTTTTCTAGGTTTAAAGTAGTTCGTAAGTCCAGCTTTTGTTTCATCGTAATTTTCACTCTCTCCATGCAGATTTAACGTATCATAAATGTCATATACATCATCTCCAGCATAGTGCAGTAACCGTGCCTTTTTCCTTTTTCTTGTATTTATACCTAGCCAAACAAATAAATTCTCCAATTTATCTACATATTTGTCACACCGAACACCTAGGGAATTTTCGTCAGCGTAAACATCAAATTTGGGAAACGCAGGTAAATTTTCCATTGTCACAAAATCATTTAATCCTCAGTTTTAAAATAATCCGATCCTCGTCGCTATTGTAATATATCGTCATTGTAATATATATGTATTGATCTATTGAGATGGCTTATTGACACACAAACAGAACATAGACCCGAAGGATGGTTTATATATTTAATATGTGTGTTGCATCTAAAGTATAAATTCACACTCTCTCTATAGAAATATGTATATATCTTACATACAGAAACAATAATGAAATATGATATCATAGGCGGAGTTTAATCTATCTTGTAGACTTGCTTACTACAGAAGGCTTCTAGAGAGGATGTTGTGTATTTTTGTTAGATCATTTTGATTTCACATAAGTTGAGAATAGGATCTCATTTGTCACACAACAAAGTACGAAATCTGTGATCGTGCAGGTTTCTAATGTGACATGAAATCACATTCTTCGCATTTCAATATTGATATGTAATTTTACCGAAAATATGCATATTTACATGTGAATCGCATTTTTCACATTGCTGCGTTATGAACTCTGAAATGTACTTACAGTAAGTTGTATGCTTATAACGTTGTTCCCATGGAAACTGATCTTTCAATAATTTGCGAATCTACACTGTATAATGTACTCTGTGGTTGATTTCGGCCTGGGATGGAACTTTGAAATAAGGAATTTTAAACTTGGCAAATACATTCAATAGTAAGGCGACAGTTGTGACTATTGACCGGCAAGCCATTTGATAAGTGTATACTATATGTGCTAAGACTAAAGTCCTTGATGTGTCACTATATCAGGAACCAGAATTCCTGCTGAGGGTGCCAGATTCTAAACGCAATGTGTACAAGTCTCATTTCGGAAACGAGAGCATCATGTGTAAGAATGGCTGTAGGCAAAACATTAATACTTCTAAATAAGTTTTGCTAACAGTGGACGGATAGCTCAGTGGTTTGCACACTGGCCTTCCAATCCTGAGGTCGGCGGGGGTTCGATCCCCGGCAGCTACTCGGGAAGTTTCAGAAACGCTTTTCAGTGTTTCCCACCCAACTAGAGGTGTACTGGTCAGGAACCCAGGCAATCCTTCCGTGTTTCAGTGCTATATACTGGGTATGTTAAAGAACCAGGCTGTCTATTCGCAACGAGCTAGGCTAAGTTAGCCGGACAAGCCTGTATCTGATTTCTGATCCCTCTGTCGTGGGGGCTTTGTCTCACTCTGTCCCTCTGATCAGATCGCTCTGTGTCTGTAGAGGATGAATTATGCGCCCTGTGTGGCTGCATTTGAACTATGTAAAGCGCCTTTGAACGTGAAATTGATCATGAAAAGGGCGCTATATAAATCTGGTATAATAATAATAATAATAATAATAATAATAATAACAAACAAACGCAACTGCGATACAAGCTTGTCATCATATGATTCTTCGCAGTTGTATACGGCTATTTAACGTAAAGACTCCCAACTTTAATGGTATATGTACTTTTAATCTGTTCACCTTTTTTGAAAATCATAGATGTTCGTCTCAGTACAATTAACGCTTAGCTCCCATCTATCACAGTTATCTTCTTATGATAATTAACCCTTTCTTAGCTCTTCTTCTAACTCTATAATAATAACATTATTTCATCAATGGACAGTATATAACAGGGAATGACAGCGGCCATAAATCAGACTCATCAGACATTATTTTGAGAAAATAATAGTTAAAGTTATTAATGACTGATGATATCATCATTTCGTTGGCAGATGAGTGAACGTCTGTCATACCCACTTAAACTAATTTATCAGTATAACTGAAAACTACAACACAGCTAAATGGGAAAAGGCAACGACTTTATTTAGAAATTTCGTATGTGATATAATGTTTAAAGTGCAAATACGATACAAACAGCTACACATGTATATTGAAAATAACCTAATTTCATTTGCCCCAGCGAAAACTGCAAAGGAACAAATAAATTACATGAAATAAGATAAAATTTTAATCCAGCGAAAGAACAATTATACCCAGCGATGGCTGTAAAGGGACAAAATTGCTTACGGTACACATAAGTTTTTAGAGAGTATGAAAAAACCTTACTGGTAATAAAACAGTAATCACCAAATTAACATTCTGATAATAGAAAAGCAAACATACGGCATCATAAAATACAACTGAGATGTAAATCTTGTTGAAATATGTACAAATATTATATGAGATGCCGTCATATCAATTAGGATGCATGCTACAATCAAATATGTATATTAAACAATATACATGTATAGTTCAAGTCTACATTTTGTTATGAACAACAAATTTGATTATTTGGTTGTATATTTCTTAAACGGAATACGAGACCCCGTCCCTGACTTGAAATACTGAAAAACGGAACGAATTCAAGTATGCTAAACTATATAATAGTTTTCTATTTTCATTCTTTAACTATTTCTTATGATTGTCATGCCTAACTTTGCAAAATATGAAAGCAGAAGAACATCAAAGTACATGTAAACCCATTTTATATATACACTTAATATATCAAAGTGTTTATAACTTTAATTTGAAATAACACTGCTCATCATAAAAAATGCGTAGTATAAAGGTAAGGTGCGGGAGACAGTGACATACAGGTTTCTCCTGTCAATGACCCTTTTTAAAACTAAGTCCCCGCTGTGTCAGGAAAGCATGTACAGTCGATTGAGAACTTCAAGTACCCTAGGGGCGAACAAGACTTGCGACCCAGATGTCTAGAACAGACCATACATTGATCAAAGTAACTAGTTGAGTTTCCACACTACAGCATACTACGACCTGGCAATGCCGGCAACCTATGACGTCATCTAATGACACAAATTGAGGTCAACCTATGAAGTCAGTTAGACTTAGACAAACTTATTGATTAGCAACTACATAGCCTTGTCTGTTAATTGTGGGAATAAACATTCTGCTATTGTCCTGTAAAGTATATAGTGGTGTAAGAAACATATATAGTGCTAAACTTTCTAGCACCAAGGATGAGTACCACCAGAAGGAGAAGGAAACATCACAAAGCTATATGCTGTTACATTAGATTTACTGGGAAGGTCGAATTACACACAAGTGCAGTATCTTTGGCAAATGACTTGCTACGATACTTTGCCGATAAAATAATCAAGTTGAGAAATGATCTTGACAATACACCATTTGAAACACCCAGCCATGGTGATTCTTTCTACTCGAATTCACCTGTATGAATACATTTGCTGTGTTCAAACCACTTACCGAAAAGGATATTTTGAAACTGGTATATGTGTCTAAATCTACATGTGAACTTGATGTGATTCCAATTAAAATATTAAAGGAGCATTTTTCTCTACTTGCTCCCGTTGTGACAGAAATTGTAAATCAATCACTGCTATCTGGTGTGTTCCCTGAGGAGTGGAAAGGTGCAGTGATAAAACCTTTGTTGAAGAAGAAAGGTCTCCCACTGAAAAACTATCGCCCGGTATCAAATTTAACATTCCTCTCCAACATTCTTGAAAAAGCTGCACTAAACCAAATCAATAAGCACATTGAAGCTAACAATCTCCTCCCAGCTTACCAGAGTGCCTATAGAAAATATCACGAGGTTGAAACAGCAATGGTCAAAATGTATAATGATCTTTTGGAAACCATACTAGATAAAAATCAAGTAACAATCATGGTCGATACCATCGATATCCAGATACTGATTCAAATCCTTCAAGATGAAGGCGGATGTAAAATGTCTCCCCCCCCCCCACCCACCCCCACCGCGTACTTGGATTCAGTGTTGATTTATTTTCTGGTCCTTTTGGATAATGGAGTACATTCAACATTTGTGTAATAGAGTGCTAGGGGGCGTGAGAGGTGTTGTACATTTCATTACCTCTCATGAACAGACTCAATTAAACCGAGTCTGCTATTATTCTTCTTGGTTGCATTCTTTGCTTCCAAAGGATCATTTTACAGATTTTATTGATATACATAGCACTCCTTTGAAATGGATAGAATCTTATCTCACGAACAGAACAATGAAAGTCTTAGTCGAACAATCTGACACGGAACCACTGAGCTTTGGTGTCCCGCAGGGTCCTTGCCGGACCGGTGATCTTTACCCTGTATATATCGGCTCTCAACCGAATGGTACAGAAATATTCAGCCGATCTCTATGGATACGCGGACGACCGCTGAGTTAAAAATATGCCACGAGTGAAACAATTACATAGACCTGTCTGAAGAGAAAACAAGGATAAATACTCATTTATGTGTTACAGTTCATATTCTTTAATAAGCTGTATCAATAGTGGACATTAGGGTTAACTTTGAACAATGTCCTGTCATTGTTTCACATACATTAGACATAATCACCAGTTTGTTCGAGTGTTGTCAGTCATTCTTTGACGTTAAGTCTTATAAGAATGTAAGCCACACTCAACCGGTAGCAAATATATGAAGCTGCACAAAACTTGCTATAAATGTAGGCGCCAATCTAAACAAGTAGTGACAGGAAGTTGTAACACAAAACCATCATTAAGTGACCACACTGAACCAATGATGACATCAAACCAGCAGCAAGAGGACGTAGCCTCATAGAGCAGTCAGTGAGCAGACACTCTAAACCAACGGTGAGTGAAGTCTCACACTTAATAAGCAACGAGAGAACGCAGTTACATAAAAAATGTGTGTAGCTACACGGAAATACGTTAAACCAGAGTTCAAGGTTAAACCAAGAGCAAAATTACGTGTTCGTTCTTCTTATTCATAACAAAACAACAGTACTTGCAGATTGTCAAATTGAACTAATTGAACTAGTGCGTGCCTACATAAGTAATTTTATGAGAATGATATTTACAAACCGAGAATTTTTTATATAAGCAAATTATGACCAAGTTATTTTGAGGCACAGTCTATATTTGCTGTTCAGTCATTTAAGACTGGACTCTCACTCGTTTGTTGTGTAAAAAGGAAAGATGGAAAACGCCGTATTTTGCAGCTCTTAAAGCCCATTGGTACTGATTACCTGCTTCGTCAAGCACTGCACTGGGTTCCTTGTGTTTATGTGTATTGTGTAAAGCATTGACTACTTACATATCTTTGTTATGTTTTACAAAGGCATTTCTGTGCTTTACATATCTCGCCTTTTCTTTCATTTTAGGTGTAAGGGATTCACATGGTTGAGATATCATTTATTTACACTGTTCTGTAAAGGAACAGATGGAAAACTCGATGTTTTGCAGTTCTTAACTGAGATGTTTGGTATTTGTCTTCTGTCCTGTTACATCGGGTTCCTTGTTCCTTTATGTAAACCATTAACAATATCCGTATATGTTTTTTTATATTTTCTTTTTGTTATGTCTTACAAGGGTATTTAAGTGATCCACATATCTTGTCACTTATTATATACCTATATAAATTCTATTAAAAATCGGCTTGTATTTCACAAGTAAATATGAACATGCAGAAAAAAGTCCGTATTGTACCTTTTGTATTGTATGTTACCGGACTACTGTCATTAATATGCATGACCCGACACAGTTCTATAAATATCGCACATAACAACTTCATTAAGTTCCATTTTAACATCGATAAACATTGTTTTCAGTAACAAAACACAAAACAAAAAGGTATAGGTATATAATCAAAGGGTCATCTCGTGGATTTTGCAAGGTCGGATCACACTCGGCGCTTGCGCGTCTCGTGATATCCAATCTGGCAAAAATCCACTCGAGCCGAATGCAGCTACTATTATAATAACCCTTTTTAATTACCATTGCATATGTAAGAGATTCACCTGGCTGATATTTTGATTATGATAGGCATAAAGAGTGAGAGTTTATCTAACTAGTTAGAACATGCCAGTGGTATATTTGTACCTGAACGTGCATCACAGTGTCCCTTAATTTGTATTTCTACATATATTGTTACTTTTCTATGAATTTTCTTGCAAATAATTGTCATGTTTTCATTTCCATACACACACTGTTTCATGTTGCATTTTGACAAGGCCGTATGCCTATACCTCAACTGAATATTCATTTCCGTGTTTTTTCTTTGTTTAATCGTATAAAGACTTACCAATCAAACAAGATATCCAAGATACTTGCCAGCCAATAGGAGAAAGTACATATTATTCAATTTTATTGAAGGCAAATTCCACATCGTATTAGAATGTTACAAGAAGATCGTTCATACATTTCATTCTGACATATTGCAAGATAACAACAAATGTTGTATGCAAGGCGTCCGACCACCATCGTACATCTGTTTACTTTCTCCTGCAATTGAAGAGCAGAAACGACATAATTCAGTTAACTAGGTTAAATAGAAAGTACCCTTGTAATAAAAATGGTGTAATATCCAACACTGTGTTTAAAATTCACACATACTAATTTCAATATTATTGTACTAATTCATGGCCAATAACTTAGTATGCGTAATCTACTAGCAATTTTTGTCAAAAATAATATTTAGTTTTACTCATAAATATTCAAAACTATGTTGTTTAAAAATGATTGTATTTGTCATTTATTTAAAGGTTGTACCAGAAGTAAACAAAAAAGTCATATAATTCACTGTTCAGATATTGTTAATTCATAGGCCCCATGTGGTTCTGGGACGATCTGTGTATGAAAAGAATTGGAACCACTGCCTTACCCCTGCATGATCGTAAGAGGCGACTAATAGGGTCTTAACACATGGTTTTGCTGTAACTCTGTGATTCCAGCAGGTATGCAAATTTTGATTCCATACCTCATGCTTTTATTTCGATGTAAGTGAGATGTGAAACCAAAATTTGTAGTCCTGTTTGGCGCCACATAACCTATACTGTGTTGGTGCGCCGTAAAACCCAAATAAATAAATAAATAAATTCGTAGGTTTATGACGTATAGTTCAACAAATATATATATATATATTTGCCTTTAAAAGTTTGCATTGTTAAATAGATTGATTGTCATTACATATCGACTTGAAATATTCTAATGCTGTGGTGGTATTATGCCAGAACTAATTTACCACAAATACGTTAATTTATAAAATTAGCCTAATGTGCCATTTAATTGTTGCTGTATTCTACATAATGTGTCACTTTATCAATAATATATGTCAAAAATGTTTGACATTATTTTCTATATAAGTGTGGAACCGTATAAATTCAGAGTTAAGCATGTTGAGTGCTTAGTTTCATAGGATAAGCTGTTCATACGTTTAATGCCATTAGAACATTTGTGATAGAATTACAAAAGAAATATACAACTGCTTACAATATTTTGGAACACTAAGTGTCATAAGACAAAACCATTAATTCAAATTGGAAATATGACAACTAAATAATACAACATCTAGCGTGACACTGCTTATATATGCTTATTGTTCCTATTCACACTTAGTATACACTGCATCATCTACAATAACACAGAAGAGAAAACAACTGTTGACGAGACGGAAAGATGACACCTTTTGTGATAGCGCTCAGTATAATTATCATCATTGGGTCTATTGGCAACATTATTTGTATCGTTGTATGGAAACATGGAAAAAGAAGCAAAACTGCAAGTTGTGGAACATACATGATGAGTTTAGCTCTGAATGATCTGTTACTGCTTTCAGTACTTGGAGTAGAATATGCATTGTTAAGATCTGGAATACGTTTGCGAGATCATCACAACATTATATGTAAACTAGCTATTTTCGGTGGGGAATTTCTTCCACAAGTATCTGCCTGGATAACGGTTATTATCGCAGTGGAGCGCATGTTGTATGTGTGGTTTCCTATTAAAATGCATCAAAGCAATGTGAAAAAACGAACTGTCATAACATTGTGCCTTATTGTACTGTTTTCTGCGGCTTTGAACATTTCTGCAATAATTTCCCCTGAAGTAATTACATATTTCAGTAATTCCGGAAATAAAACAGTTTCAGTTTGTGGTTTTTACGATGCCGACATTGCAGGAGTGAGTGACTTGATGTCAGCAATTTCATATGGAATTTTCACTTTTTTGTCTCCCCTTATCTTACTAACGATAAGTAACAGTGTTACTTTGATAATAATTTGCTCACGTAGATTAATTGCACGGCATAGTATACCTCAACAAAGAAACGTAAGAAAATTAACTAAAGTAGTTGTATGTATAAGTGTATTACATTGCGTTTCTACTTTGCCATATGCTCTCTTTCACTATGGCCATTATATAGGCGTGGTTTTTCCTTCAACCCTCATTGCAGAGCAGCTAATGTTAATAAGTTACCTTTTGAATAGCGGATTTAACTTTGTATTGTACAGTCTTTTTGGCAAAGACTTCAGGCATGATCTCAAAGATCTATTTGACATTTTGTTAAAAAACTGTCGGTCTTTTTGCAATTGTGAATTTTATAGAAGTACATTTTGCAATGTTCAACCAGCACATGGAGCAGAAGCTACGAGAGAAAATATTCGCGTACTACCAGCCAGGAGTATCATTTAACACACACTAATTTACCAGGAAGAACGGAATGCAGTTTGCCACCATGAACCAGAAAGACAGAGTCACACGTTTTTAAAATGGAATGTAGTGTGCTTACAAAACAATCAGAAAGAACAGTTGTCAGTAGTTGATCAGTTTTTAACGAAACGGATTCAACGATTTAACATTTTTTTACATTTTGCATTGATACCATCTTGTAGTGGTTAACGAAGAAGGGGCGATTATTTCTTTTTGCTCTTTTTTTTATTACCACGTTTTTTCTTGTTTTTTGTTTTTTTAATTTGCCATTGACCGGTACATGTGTTCATCTGATAGTATTCAGTGAATTCTTCATCTAGAAACTAGCAGATATGGGTTAAAGTAACAGAAATTATAAACGAATATACTATTTTATGTAATGGGTATTCTTAAAGACCCACCACTACCTAGTGACCTACTTTTTCACGCACAAAAACGTCATCAAAATCATTCTTATAATACAGGTAACATACATCTATACTACAAGTTTTCAGGTGGACAGTTAAGGCTCATCCTAAATGAACGATATCTGCAAACGTATTCAGTCAATCTCTTTTCATCATGGTTTTAAGAATATAGGTGAATAACTACCTTACACTGTAGAAACAAAATGTGATTGAAATTTAACTAAATACACTGATTTCTGTACGTATTCCTACATTAAATCAATAAAATGTTAAGACATTATACACATAGTCTTAGCCTAATATATGTCACTGTCCATTCGAAACTAAATACTTGTATATATCATATTTTTCCTGCAAATCATGTATAATTACCATCATGGAAATACAAAAGAATACAGTTATTTTGTGGCGCGTCTTTAAAATTTGGTTGAATTTAATTTTTATTGTATGTCACAACAAGCCTGCCCAGCCAGCATTCTATATCGGCCCGATATCAGGCCGACGTCGTTGTCTATAACGGCCCGATATCGGATTCAATTTCGGCTGCAAATAGGAATGATGTTGGCCCGACAGGGCAAACATCATATAGACATCGGTCCGATATTGGCAAACGATAATTGGCCAACATCAAAACGATATCGGCCCGATATTGGCAGATCATATCGTGGAAGCGAAATAGTGTGACATGCAGTGCTTTATCAAAGTTTTCTTAAGATATACATAATTTAGATACGTTACATCCGAATGGTATGAATGCAAAGTCACTTTATAAATTCTCAGAGTAATTTTCTTGAGAACTGATATGTCACGCATCATGTGTATGATGCTTTTTTGTTTTCATTGATATAATATTTTTCACAACTATATACTTAACAAATAATCAAGGCCTTCGAGTGGTTTATTGTCTGATTTACAACGGTTCAGAATTCAGATGCGTAGGAATTGAAAAATACTGAAGCATCTGAACGATGAACCGTGGTAAATTAGACGATAAATCACAAGAAGGGCTTGATTGTTTTCATTCTAACATGCTCGTTGATATATTTTAATAAATATAATACTTGACTTCATTTACGCGAGGAGTAATGTATCGGACGTCATGCGGCTATTTGACGTCATAATTGACGTCATAATGCTGTCTTACCGGTCAGCGCGTCGACCATTGTTTATCGCAGAATATACAGAGCTTGATTTTCTTCTTTGTTTATCTGGAAATCAAATCGAACCATGTTAGAATGCATGTTTTATACTGTTACGTATGCTTTCTGTATATTCTTAACACTAAGAAAATTATTCAATTAGAATTTTAAACAAATTTATATTTCAATTTTTTGTAAATATAAATATTTCTATGGCGACATTTTACAAAAAAAATAATAAAAATGCATCTTAATCATTACCTCCCTTTATTACATATAAAATTTTGATAAATACTGTCTACAAATTTTGTTTGGAACCTAGTTTGATTAATTCTGGCATATATCATATTTGCTTAATAAATAAGCACATATAAACAATTAGATTACTTACTACTGTGTGCACACTTTTTGAAAATGTTGCATTATCTTGTTAATAATTTATAGTTACATTAGAGAATACAATATCGGCCCAATGCCAATCCGTCGTACGAAATAGTTACACTGATTGATGTCGATCTACCGATTTCAATATTTTGCGGCACTACAACGGCCCAACGTCGGCCCCACATCGGCAGATTTTGTCGACATTCCGACATTATACCTATATCGGGCCGATATAGTCATGCTGGCTGGGTGGTGTTTTGTGCAAGCAAAAAACAGAAAACATTTGAATTAAACTGAATATGGCACGGATGCGACTCGATGTAAGGTGGTGTGTCATAGGAATGTTGGAAGCTGAAGTTCATTTATATAGGATATGTACTTGTTCTGTTGAAAACACTGAAAACATCCTTCTGAAAAATCATCAGATTTCACTGTGTCAAGTTGTAAGAAATGTGTTCTTTCGTTTCCATCCTATTTCTTGTTAAATACTTTATCTTGCATGTACATTAAATGATCTACAAGAAAAGCATCTCAATAAAAAGTGAAGGTAAAATTCTTTGTAGTAAGATAATTTAGCTCATGAACACGAATCACATAATCACTCACACAGTGTTACAGCCCCTGTGGCTATTGTCAAATGTATATCATTGAGAGAAAAAACGGCAACAACACACTAAATTTACTCTCAGAAAAGATATCAGTTCTTCCAGCTGTAATAATCCGACTTGATTCGACTGTGCCAGCAAAGCGGCAGCGATTGGGTATTGATTAAAATTCATATCGGAATATTACTATCATGGTCTACAAGTGACGTCTCTTGACCAATAGAAATGCAAGAGACTTGTAGGAGGCAGAATTCACAAGAATTATTATCTTCAATCTTGCCGATTGCCACCCAAATATTAGCCTAATTTGTGGGGTTTTCTTTTCCGGCGCGTCACTGTGACGTTTGACGCTATAACGTAATAACTGTGACGTACAAAATTTGACTTCATTACAATATAGCACAGCTTCAGTATTCTTTGTTAAATGGGAAATAAAAAAGGTCGGGTTAGAATTATAATTCTAATATATCTAGCTATGTTTAAATCATCACAACGATATTGACGTCACGTCGACGTGATATTTAGCGCCATATATGCATCGAGAAATAGCGCTTTCAACTTTGATCAAATATTTTACTTAAAAACATGTTAAAACGAAATGTCACATAGAACAACTGTTTTGATTATTTTACAAACACACTGGACTGGTTATTCGCCGTGCAGAATACTTCGCGATTGTTTTCGCCCCAATGGAACTATTCCACAAAACGTATCATTAATTTACTATACTTACCTGGCGTGTGTAAACAAAGGAGCGTGACGACCTATCGCTTGGCGGCATACATGTGCGAAGAAACAGTTCTATAATATTTGATCTAAATTTTACAATAAAAGACATCTTAGGATCGCAATAATTTATAGCAAAACAGTGTTTGAACACCATTTATACACTTTGTACGAAATAACTGCTCCCAACTTATAACCGCCCATCATGTATAAATAGTGTTTAAACATGGTTTCGTCATAAAGTATTTATTGAAATACAATACATTCAAGAAAAGTAAAAGTGTAACATGCATGACAAACATTTCAACTTTTATATACATTCTATGGCCATTATTCGTTAGATCCTATCCTTTTCGCGGCCGAAACGTAATAAAACGTATACGCGTCTGATGGCCCCTTCACGCCGTAGAATCAACATTAAATACAAGAATTTTTTAAATATTTCTAAAATGTCTAGGTCTGCTCTCAAATACCGAAATATCTGCCATCCGAGGCATATACTGACACTTTTAGACAACATCAAAAAGGACATTTTGAACGATTTGACGAAGTTTTTTAAAATCTGCATGTACCCTTGCTCCGTTACGAACCACTGTGAGATTTGCGTTTATTTCGAGTGCAAACATTTTTTCATAAATGAAAAGCTGACACGTCGTGCTAAAGCCCAGGTATTTTGAAATCGTTAGAAAGTGCTGATAATTGACTCCTCATTCGCAAAAAGTAAAAGTAAAAAAGACCACGCGCATACATTTAGACTGGGTGACCCCTGTGTGTGAACCCTGGCTATTGACCAATTCAAATGTGATTTTCGTTTCCAATAAAATCTGTAAAAGATCCTTTAATTGGGGCTGCTCATGATAGGTAATTAAATGTGCAGCACCTCTCACGCCCCCTAGCATCGGCTTAAGCGGAACTCTATTACACATAATATTGAATGGACTCAATGACCATAAAAGGCCACATACTTTCTGAGGATCATGCTAGATTTTTCATTTTCTAGAAAGATTAGAACTTTCACAAATATTGAGACGCTAGTTTTATGTCTGCTTTGAGTGTTATTTCTTATAAAAAAGACTTTGGCGTATTTCCCTTGTTTTCTTAACAGCAGTTTCTTTCTTGAGGGAAATAAGGGGAAAAGGAGCATTATTAACACAATATTTGTTCCCAGAGTTATGTGCCGCTTGATACGAGTGATGATGCAAGTTTGAATCAAATGCATTTAGTAACAACAGAGGTATGGTGAAAATATCATCAAAATTGAAAATCTAAGTAAAAAAGGTTCATATAGTCATTAAATGCTTGTGTCAGAAGTATGGACTTTGTGTTCTTTGATGAGGACGATGGTGTGGAAGAACTATTTAAGTTAAACCAAATCCATGAAGTTTTAACAAAAATGTAGCGAAAAAAGTGCATACAAGCTTATAATTACCCAAGGTACTGATGCGGACCCCTATGTCGACACCGGGGCGAGAAGGATGCTTTACATATACTTCGTAGAGTCGAGATAATTAGTTTCATATATTTGTAGCTATCGTTTCCGAATAGTGAAGTTACTGAAATATAAACATAAAATAAGTCCACGGAAATTATATTTGGACCATCCTGGCCGAGTAGATTTAAACATATATGTCTTTATAAGGACCTCGGGCAAACACTTTTGACATCGGCCGGCAGCCAAAATTCTTACCAAAATGAATAACTATATAGTATTTTTAACTAAGAGCAATTGAACTAACTATGATATTACTTGTTTTAATGAAAGTTTCAAGAATGTGTCATAGTCGTGGTTAATTGTCCTGACATTTTCCGACATTATAGAAAAGGCAACATTAACAGATTTCTTCTGATTGGAGTATTTTTTGTCAATTTCTAGTGTATTTACGCGACTCATAACATCTGCTTGTCGCCAATAGTCTAGTGTAAAACATTATTCACTATAATATAGAGATGTAGGCGCATGTAATAGTAATAGACAGCAGACGGAAAATGTGATTTATCTTAGACATTAAAACAAATTCAACAAATACCAACCTTTTCAAGAAAGAGTATCATTATCAGTATATTTCAGTATGTGTCAGTAATAATGAATACATATCTTTAAAATGATCAAAATTCATATGAGATTACAAAGACCGAGAAAAAACTCATTATTCATAAAAGTGATAAAAGTTATGAGATAGTAAGCCTGCGTTCCCAATCAAAATCTTTGTCAAAGAGGACGTTGACATAGTAAATTTTGATTTTGCCAAAGTTGCTTTTTGTCTCTATCAAAGTGTTTGATGGTTTTACATAGAAATTGGTGCAACATAAGCATCATGTTGACATAGAAAAAAGTTCCAGCTAGTCAAATACTCATAGAGAATACTTTTAATGTTTTTAGCTCACCAGAGCAAATGCTTAGTTGAGTTATTGTGATCGCTCGATGTCCGGCGTCCGTCGTCTGTCTGTCTGTCTGTCGTCTGTCTGTCAACATTTAGCTTGTGTATACGATAGAGGCTGTATTTTTCAATGATCTTCATGAAATTTTGGCAGAATGATTACCTTGATGAAATCTAGGCCAAGTTTAAAAAATGGGTTATCTGGGGTCAAAAACTAGGTCACTAGGTCAGATCAAAGAAAAACCTTGTGTATTCGATAGAGGCTGTTTTGTTTTCAATTGATCTTCATAAATTTTGGTTAGAATGATAACTTTGATGAAATCTAGGCCAATTTTGAATATGGGTCATCTGGGGTCAAAAACTATGTCACAAGGTCAAATAAAAAAAAACCGTTGTGTATGCGATAGAGGCTGTATTTTTCATTTGATCATCATGAATATTGGTCAGAAGAATTTCCTTGATAAAATCTAGATCAAATTCGAATATGGGTTATCTGGAGTCAAAAATGAGGTCACTAGGTCAAATCAAGGAAAAACATTGTGTATGCAATAGGGGCTGCATTTTACACCGGATCTTTATGAAATTTGATGAAAATATTTATCTTGATGAAATCTAGGTCAAGTTTGAATATGGACATCTAGGGTAAAAAACTAGGTCACCCAGTCAAATTAAAGGAAAAAAACCTTGTGTACGCACTGACCCAGCAGCAGGAGTACGAAGCTGTAAAAACAACAGTAAGTGTAGGGTATTCAGTCTGCAACTCTGAACCAGCAGCAAGTAGATAACGTAGAAGCATAACGAAACAAACATTTCTTTCAGATTGTCAAATTGAGCTAATAGAGTCCATATCCACATAAGTAATTTTATGAGAATGATATTTACAAACCGAGAAGAGAATTTGTTATATTAGCAGGTTATGACCCAGTTATTTTGAGACACGGTCTATATTTGCTGTTCAGTCATTTAAGATTGGACTCTCATTCGTTTGCTGTGTAAAAAGGAAAAGATGGAAAACGCCATATTTTGCAGCTCTTAAAACCCATTGGGACTAATTAGCTGCTTCGTCAAACACTGAATTGGGTTCCTTGTGTTGATGTGTATTGTGTAAAGCATTGCTTACTTGTATATATGGTACCTTATGTTTTATATTTGTTATGTTTTACAAAGACATTTCTGTGCTTCTACATATCTTGCCTTTTGTTCCATTTTAGGTGTAAGGGATTCACATGTTGAGATGTCATTTATTTACACTGTTCTGAAAAGGAACAGATGGAAAACTCGATTTTTTGCAGTTCTTAACCCAAATTTGGGACTGAAGTGCTTTAGTATTTGCCTTCTGTCCTGTTACATCGGGTTCTTTGTTCCTTTATGTAAACAATCAACTACATCCGTATGTTTTGTTATATTTTGTTTTTGTTATGTCTTACAAGGGCATTTTAGTGTTTCACATATCTTGCCATTTACCATATACCTATACAAATTCTGTAAAACATCGGCTTGTATTTCACAAGTAAATATGAACAGGCAGAAGAAATCCGTTTTATACTTAGAGTGATAGTTTATGCATATCTAACTGGTTAGAACATGCCAGCGGTATATTTGTACCTGACCGTGCATCACAGTGTCCCTTAATTTCTTTTTATAAATATTGTTACTTTTCTATGAATTTTCTTGTATATAATTGTCATGTTTTCACTTCCATACACATACTGTTTTATGTTGCCATGTGCCTTTTCTTCTATTGAATATTCATTCCCATGTTTTTTTCTGTTTAGTCGTATAAAGACTCACCAACCAAACAAGATATCCAAGATATTTGCCAGCCAGTAAATAGAAGGAAGTACATATTATTCAATGTTATTGAAGACAAATTTCACATCGTATTAGAAAGTTACATGTCACTCCGACATATTACTGGAAACATCCAAAGATAACAACAAAGTTTGTATGCAAGGCGTCCGACCACCGTACATCTTTTTCCTTTCTCCTGCAATTGTAGAGCAGAAACGACATCATTCAATTAACTAGCTTAATTAGAAAGTGCCCTTGTAATAAAAATGGTGTTATATCCAACACTGTATTTGAAATTCACTTATATGCACACAAACTAATTTCAGTATTATTGTACTATTTGTAATTCATAGCCAATAACTACATAAAAGTATGCGCTATCTACTAGCATTTTTTTTTTCAACAATAATCTCTGGTTTTACTCATTAATATTCAGAACTATGTTGTTTAAAAATGATTCATTTATTTAAAGAGTGTACCAGAAGTAGACATATTATTCACTGTTCAGATATTGTGAATTCATAGGATTATGACGTTTAGTTCAACAAATATACATATATACATATTTGCCTTTGAAAGTTTCCATTGTTAAATAGAAATTGATTATCATTAAATATCGACTTGAAATATTCTAATGCTGTGGTGGTATTATGCCAGAACTAATTTACCACTTATACATTTATTAATTTGTACAATTAGCCTAATGTGCCACAAAATTGTTACTGTACTCTACATAATGTCTCACTTTATCAATAATATAATTATGTCAAAAATGTTTGACATTTTCTTTCTATATAAGTGTGGAACCGTATAATTTCAGAGTTAAGCATGTTGAATGCTTAGTTTGATAGGATAAGCTGTTCATATGTTTAATGCCATAAGAACATTCGTGATAGAATTACAAAAGCAATATAGAACTGCTTACAATATTTTGGAACATTAAGCGTCATAAGAAAAACTGTTTAATTCAAAACGGAAATATGTTAACTAAACAATACAACATTTAGCGTGACAGTGCTTATATATGTTTGTTGTTGCTATTCACACTTAGTATACACTGCATCATTTATAATAACACGGAAGAGAAAACAACTGTTGACGAGATGGAAAGATGACACTTCTAGTGATAGCGCTTAGTATAATTATCATCATTGGGTCTGTCGGAAATATCATTTGTATCTTTGTATGGAAACATGGAAAAAGAAGCAAAACTGCAAGTTGTGGACCATACATGTGGAGTTTAGCTCTGAATGATCTGTTGCTGCTTTCAATTATTGGAACAGAATTTGCATTGTTAAGATCTAGCATTGACCTGCGAGCTTACCACGATGTTTTATGTAAATTAGTTGGTTTCGGTGGGCAATTTCTTCCACAAGTATCTGCCTGGATAACGGTTATTATCGCAGTGGAGCGCATGTTGTATGTGTGGTTTCCTATTAAAATGCATCAAAGCAATGTGAAAAAGCGATCCGTCATAACGTTGTGCCTTATTTTACTGTTTTCTGTCGCTTTGAATATTTCTGCAATAATTTCCCCTGAAGTAATTACATATTTTAGTTTTTCGAGAAATACAACAATTTCATTTTGTAGTTTTCACGGATCCAACCTTGCAAGAGTGAGAGAGAGTCGCTTGATGACAGCAATTTCATATGGAATTTTCACTTTTTTCTCTCCTCTCATCATACTTACGACAAGTAACAGCGTTACATTGATAATAATTTGCTCACGTAGATATGTTACACGACATAGAATATCTCAACAAAGAAACGTAAGGAACATAACTAAAGTGGTTGTTTGTATAAGTGTTTTACATTGCGTTTCTACTCTGCCATATGCTGTATTTCAGTATGGCGATTATATAGGTGTGGCTTTTCCCGTCACCTTAATTGCAGAGCAGCTTATTTTAATAAGTTACTTTTTAAATAGCGGATTTAACTTTGTATTGTACAGTCTTTTTAGCAAAGACTTCAGACATGATCTTAAAGATCTGTTTGACATTTTGTTCAAGAACTGTCGGTCTTCTTGCAATTGTGAATTTTATAGAAGTACATTTTGCAATGTTCAACCAACGCATGTAGCAGAAGCTACGAGAGAAAATGTCCGCGTACTACCGGCTAGAAGCATCATTTACCATACTAATATACCAGGAAGAACCGAATGCAGTTTGTCACCATGAACCAGAAGAGAAGCCAGAGTCACACGTTTTCAAAATGAAATGTAGTGCACTTACAAAACAATCAGAAAGAACAGTTGACAACTGTAGTAAACTATCAAAAGCTACAATTCAGTAACTATCAGTAGTTGATCAGTTTTGAATGAAACGAAGAAGTTCTCTATTTTATCTTACAGACAAAAAGGTTTTATCATTACGTTTCTTCCCTTTTTTTAAATTGCTCTTGACAATCCGTAACATATGTTCATCTGATAGGATTCGGTGAATTTTTCATCTAGTAACTAGCAGATATGGGTTAAAATAACAGAAATGTTCAACGAATATACTAATTTATGTAATGGGCAACTTTAACACGTTTATAGTTCCCATGATTTAAAGTCTTTGTTATTTTACACTAATCATTCTACATGACAGTATTGTTTGTATTTTTATAGTGTTTTTAAACAATTACCAGTATAAGCAATAATGGCCACAGCATCGGTCCTTTGAACGAATATGAAAAAATGTCGACAAGCCGAAAACATTGAAGGTTTTTCAACCGACCAATATAAAATAATGCATATAGAATAGCGAAAAGTGGAAAGTAGACTATGAAGGAAAATGTTTAATATAACTGTTTTTAAATCTAATGTTAGAAAAACCTTAAACAAACTGTAACGTCTGGCTAATGCAACAATATATCATCGTATTTTTTAAAGTATTTGAAATAAATGACAAAAGAAAACACGTGGTAAGATCATTCAAGAATGGAGTTGACTATTAGATTATCAGGTTATCTATGTTTATTAAGTCACACAGACAGAATTTATATACACTGTGTTACGGCCGCTTACATATACCTTGTAAGGTTAAAACCAATCTCTGACAACTGCGTAAGGGAATCGACTCTTTGGCTCAGCGGTTAGAACATTGGACTTCCACCCGGTTGACCAGGGTTCGAATCCCGCAAATTCGATCCTCATCAATTTCTGTTACGCTCTTAAGTCGTAAGATGGGGGCTCGTTCGGGATATGGACTTTATCTAGTGCCTAAAATGGCACTTTCAATGCCTAAATGGCATTCACATCATCATAAATGATGACTCCTTTGAAGAGGAGAAGGGTTACGGTCGCTTACACATACCTTGTTAAAACCAATCTCTGACAACTGCGTCAGGAAGTCGACTCTTTGTCCCAGTTGTAAGAACATTGGACTTCGAATCCCACCTCAGACACTTGGGATTTTTCATTATAAAATCCTATCCTTCAAAGGATTGCATTGATTTTGTTTTGCTTGAAATATGTACGAAAGTTTGAAAACATGATACTGTATGCATGCGATATTTTGAATCTTTTTACTTCGCCCTGATATTGGTTTTGACTTTAGAACATGTTGTTTTAAGTTTTAGTCTAAATTATTACGATGTATTTCGCAGTATCATGCACAAATAGGTACGCCCTATTTGGATAGCTGTATACAGTAACTGCAGTAAAAATTAAATGCCAGTTAAGATATTTTGATTTTTTTGTAATATTGCCGCGCATACTTCTCTGCCGCTTTATATCAGCAATTGATCAAATTTCAAAAGCGCATTTGATTAAATTCTATTAGTACTTTTTCATTGAAAGTCAGTTGTAATCAGCATTGACTGTTTCGGCTGTAAACGTAGATGCTTCAGTGCTGTACGCAATGACTCAATTAGAGACTCTGACCTTCTAAGTTATGAAACCACTTTTTTCAGTAAATTACTTTTACTACATTGGAATTAGTTTGATCATTATCAGATGTGTTGTGTGCCATTCACGATTAAATCCCTTGATCCTTTTCATATCCTGCCTATTCTATTTCTTACTCCCCTTCTTTATCACTTCCTTTTCAGTAACTCAGCTTGCCCTGCCTAAGGTTTGCCCCACCACTTCTAGCTATAGTCGCTTATGGTTTATTGTCATTACTCCTGACGGTGTCCTAATGAGGCTGGAGACACTTATTGTTACGAATGGCTACTCTCTTCCTGTAAGTGATGTTGGGCATCTTTTCTATGACAGACATGCATCTGTTTGAATCTCGAATGATTTACTATAGATGCCCCTCGCACTTTTTGCTTTCGCTGCACATGATTTGTTGTTTGTGCTTATTTTATAACACGTTTTCTGTCTTTTCAGTATATTGTAATATACTTCATATATCAAATACAGTACACTATAAACATCACCCCTCACGGACAGTACATCCGAATACCTCTCTTTACACTACCAACGCTATCTTTGTCAGGCATCTTATATGGTGCCGATTCCAAGTTACATTTTACCTCTGGCTGTACATAATACTTATGAAAGCTGGTGATATTCACAAAAATCCAGGACCATCTCTCAGTCATTCTTTTAACTCTTCAGTCTGCTCATGTTCTGGTATTACTGATATTTTGAAATTAAGTAACAACCTACTTTCGTCCATTATAATGTTCAAAGCATCTACAACAAGATTGATATACTTGCGTCTGAGCTAACCGACTTTGATATTTTAGCTTTTACTGAAACCTGGTTAAATGATTCAATCTCTAATGATGACCTTCTCATACAATCTTTCCATCCACCGATTCGTAAAGACAGATTTGGGAACAGTCATGGCGGAGTGATGATCTATGTTAAGGACTGCATTCACTTCAAACGTAGACCTGATCTCGAACCTAATCGACTGGAATGCCTTTGGATTGAACTCTCTCTTTGCAACAACAAACGGACACTTTTCAGAACCTTCTACCGTCCCCCAGGATCGGACTCTGTCTACAACACTCTTCTAGATGATTCATTTTCTCTTGCTGTCGATACAGGTATTCTTGACATAATTGTAACAGGTGTTTTCAACTGGAACTGTATGGACCAACGCTCCAACTTAAAATTACCTCACTCTGTCAAGAAAATAATCTCACCCAATTGATCCAAGAACCAACGCATTTTACAGAGAACTCAAGCTCTGTACTTGACCTCTTCTTTGTTTCTAATCCAAGATCTGTTGTAGCTTCCGGTGTCAGTGAACACTTTCTGGAACAGGAGCTCAGATATCATAGTCTTACTTATTGTATTCTTAAATTCTGTAAACCTAAGCCAATAACGTTCACTAGGCTTATTTGGATGTACGATCAATGCAACTTTGACCTCTTGCGGCAAAGTTTCTTGTCAACGATTGGGAATCGTGTTTCAACGCAGATATCAATGCATATGCTTCTAACATAACAAACACCATTTTATCATTAAGTAAAAACCTTATTCCCAACAAAATCGTAACTGTACGTCTTAGAGATGTTCCACGGATGACAAGCGCAATACGAAGGAGTATTCGGAGGCGTCAACGTGCATACAGAAAAGCAAAAGTGTCGGGATCTGAGAAGCAGTGGTCAAAATTTCGAAGGATTCGTAATGACACTATACGTTCCATCAGGCAAGCCAAAGCAACGTATTACTTAAATATCGCAGACAACTTAAAACCAGCACATCCTCTTCAAAAGACTGGTGGAATACACACTGTAGCCTTTCATAACTAAAGACTCTTCTGTTTCTATTCCACCCCTCATCGATCCAGTAGCGAATATGCCAACCACAAGTAACGCGGAAAAGGCCTAATATCAGTCCTATATCTCATACTTCGAAATTTGCGTAGGAAACCCGCCAATCACCTTAAATAAGGAGTAGAGAGAGCCGGAAAGTTGCTGAGATGCCTCGCACAGAATACAGTTACTAATTAACTATTCTCTGCATTCCGCTAACGTTCCCCTGTCCTGGAAAGGCGCTAACGTGTGTGCTGTTTTCAAGAAAGGTGACTCCTCTCTCCCAAACAACTATCGGCCTATATCTCTTCTCAGCTGTGTAGAAAAAGTATTTGAAAATGCTTTATTTAAACATATTTACAACCACCTTCACGACACGGCATGTTATGTTAACTTCTGTTGGTATTTTCACCTAGCCTGTCACTGTTAACACCTTGCTTTATGGTGATTCTTCTTTGTCTGATACTGGCAACAGACAAATCTTCACAGCTGTTCAACAATTTATCCTTGAGAGCCATAGGTTTACTTGACTTGTGATCTAACCCCAACACTGTTCTGACAATTCTCTCTCTCTCTCTCTCTCCCTCTCTCCAGACAACAACACTGTTAAGTATATAAGCTAGGAGTGGTTGGGGGCAGCTGAGCTTTTTCTCTTCATTTCTTCTCCCTTTCCTTTTATTCTAGTGAATATAGTTTCTTATTCAGTATTTTATACCGTCACCTTTATGGGTACCTAATTTTGCTAAAATATTTCAAATACTAATAATTCAATATATTAGTACTTTATTTCATCTTTCCTTCCATTTTTGTGCTTTTTTTTTCTTTTCAAATTTAATTCAGCATGTGTTACACATAATTAAAACAGCCATCCATAAGTATATTATCTTTTCGGAGGTTGACTCGCTAAGTATTCCAATACTTCCGTCAATATCCTATTGCTTGTGTTGTTATGTCTTTATGTGTGTGTATGATTGTATTTTGTGTAACATTTGCAATAAAATAATTTTAACTAAACTACACATCCTTAATAATGTACAGAACAAGTAGCGACTTGAACATATACTACCATACATAAATGTATGACCTACCCCATAGCCTTTAGAGCTACTCCAGAAGTAGTTACCATTTTTTCTAACACTGTAAATACTAGTATGTCGTGTTAGAATCGAAATAATAAGTTCCCAAGTGTGATTTATTGTAGAATAACCGGAGTTTTTCGTTCTTATGCAAAACAATATATCACTCAGGCCTACGGCCTTCGTGATATATTCTTACGCATAAGAACTCAAAACTCGGGTTATTCTACGATAAACCACGTTTGGGAACTTATTATTTCTTAAATAAAAAAAAATCTCGCGCATACATTCTAGACGGGTTGACCCTTGCGCGAAAACCTTGGCTATTAACCAATGCAAATGCGACTTTCGTTTTCAAGTTTAGCTAGTGTACTTTCATTTTCTTTACTTCAAGGAAAGTTGAAGGTCACCTGACGTCATTTTCTGTGTTGTCGAAAACATACGTATGCCTGGCGAGATAGCATGAACATGTGCTTGCCGGCCTATCGTTATGGTGGTTTCTCTGATGATATTCGAAGCCTGATCTTTGTCATATGTAGTATTGATAAAAGTATCACTGGTACCTGTATTTATTTTGAAAAGATGATAAATATGTACACATAATCAATAACAACAGAACACGGATTTGCTTTGTAAGTGCTGCTATTCTTTTTGTTTATTATAATAAATAAAACCTTTACCCTGTCAATTTCTAAAATGGACTGATCCATAATTCAGTTTGGGCAGTGCCACTTACATTTCAAAGGGGTGTTCACTGACAACTTACTAACTGAATAGCGAACGTCCGTGCAGGCTGAGGTCGCAAAGGCAAACTCACTTGCCGCCAGCAGAGGAGAGGTAAATTTGAGCCACACCACGAGAAAACCAACATAGTGCATTTGCGACCATCATGGATCTAGACCAGCCTGCGCATCCGCGCAGTCTGGTCAGGAGCCTTGCTGTTCGCTAACGGTTTCTCTAATTGCAGTAGGGTTTGAAAGCGAACAGCATGGATGCGCAGGCTGGTCTGGATCCATGCTGTTCGCAAATGCACTATGTTGGTTTTCTCATGGTGCGGCTCATTTCGTCTTGGAGACATTTGAAACGCTTGTTATACAAAATTATTGTAAAGCTTACAATATATATTATTCATATTCTCTGAAATGTCATGGTGCTATAGGCGTTTTAGTGTATGAATTATGCACACTTATAGTCATAAATGTTAGCAATTATTCTGAAAATCTGATATTTCACGTACATGTGTATTAATGAAAGTATCATTAGGCTAATTGTAGATTATCAACAGCTAAGTAAACACTCCCAGTCAGAATATAATTGCACAATTTATATAACAATCTGATGATTTTCTCGTGAGAATTATTCACACACTAGCACAATATTTATGAATATACTTCGTTAGCAGTTCCTGTTTCAATACAGTTATATTTAATTAGAAATATACTTGCCATACACAAGTTCATACTTAGTTCGCCACGTTTTAACAATGAAAATAAGGTTATGTAACGTATAAAGGTACAATTGTTGTTATATTTTATGATTTTATGTTTTATTGTGTAAATCATCAACGATGGTATGTGACTTTTTAGCTAATTACAGATATGTGATACATCGTAGAATTATTACAATTGCAAACTGGACTTACCTATGCACTTTCACCAACAATCCATTGGGCTCCTGCAGACGTAAATACACAAATAAACGTGTATAACCATACGTTCGTAAATAAAATAGGAAAACAAAGATAAATCAAAGCCTTAAAACGTCTGGTGGTTGCGGGTTTTTGTAGATTTATTTTCTGTTTAATGGCAACTGTTGTGTACCTCAATGCCTTTCATTTACAGCTAGGATCAAGCAGAGACCATCTGCATTTACATTTTTGTCTATTTAAAATGTCATGTCAACTGTACAAAATGTAACTTTATGAAACAAAAAAAAGTATCAGTAAAACCGATAGATGCTCATCGAAATATGCATTTTTTTTTATATTACAAGAACAAAAGTGGAATTCACTGACGATAATGGCGCTATAGTTTACTCATGTTGAGTAATCAAAGGACGGTTACAATTACTCATCCGAACGAAACATGAAGATAATATGTGCATTTCCTATTAAGAGTGAAGTTTCAAGGAATTACATTCAGTGGTTGCTGGGGAATACTCCAGACAAGAAATTGTACCATAGTATACTCGATCTGTTGGTTACACTCTGTTGGTAACAAAGCTAATGCCAATCTATAAATGTACATGTATAAGAAACAAATACAAATGTGCCTCATATCTAAGAAAAACTCTGCCTAACCTTACATAAACTTACCTAAATTGCCAACTGGAAATCACTAATGAAAGCTTGGGCTTGAATACCTCTTATATAATCTAAATGGCCAGTGTGAATGGATACAGGTTGAATTAGAACTGCTTGATCATTGATAATTCATCCGCAATGTTCATGAATGGGACTATTTGTATTACTGTAGCACATGAACATCCTTTGAATCTGATTAGGAATAAAATAAAGATGCTATATGATTGTCAGAAATACACTTGTAACTTTGGTAGCGGGATAAACCCGCAACCAAAACATATGCGCATTTACTGAACAGTAAGTTTTCTTTTTTTATGCGCTCAGCTATCGTGATTTTGCGCTTTCTTTGTCGTGATTTCGCGCCTCCCTTTTCGTCATCATGTGCAGGCGAAATTCGATATCAAGATGGCAAAATTGCCAAAAGTTCTTGGTTTTGCCCTTTTCCATCGTGATCTCGCGAATCGCTAGAGAAAGTGATGCATAAAGCTCAAAGCGCAAGCCTACGATGACGAAGCGCAAAGTCACGATGGCGAATCTGCGAAATCGGAAATTTCTTCGTGTTTCGCCTTCATTATCTCACACTCCCGCACTTCACCATAGTGATTTTGCGCTTTGCCTCCGTGACTTCGCGCTTTTCGCGCGGGCACTCTCAGAAAAGAGGCGATGGCCCTTAGGGAAACCATACTTAATGGAATCATTCTTTCTCTAACTTCTTTATTAAGAAATATTTTGTTAATTGTTTTAAATATTACTAAAAGACATAAATTTTGTAAATGGAATATAACATTATTTCCTTTACTTGCTTTTGAATTAATCACAAATTATAATATACGTTTTGATAATCGTTGAATATGCTGATGCGTATATAGAATGAATAAATACATAAACATATTTAGCTGCATATTGAAGTGCAATGGTATTATACCTGTAGCTAAGTTGTAATGTCGGCGAGAATAATTAATCCTTATTTTCATATCACGCCTGAAAACGCTTGCTCATCATTAAAACAGTTGGTACTGTAAATCTTTATCCGAATATTACTTTAATTTCTTTACCTTTTATATTATAAGAAAAGAAAACGATGTACAAAAGGTCAGTAAATTATACTGTTAAGAATTCAGATGTCTCTGTTGGAAAAAAGATAATGAAATTAAAGAAGGGAAGTAACTATTCCATTTCTAAACATTGATTAGTAATGCACCTCTTTGACCCTAAGGTTAACTTGAAAATGAACATGTATGAGATCTTTATTAACGATTTATTTTCGTTGTATACTGTATATGGCACTGAAATTGAAATGTTTGTCGTTAAGATACAAATAGATGCGTTAACTTAACGGATATGGAAACTTACAGGCCGTCACACGGATTGTCTCTACAAGTAACTGTAACGTGAATCCTATTGGTCCGAGAGCACACGAACTTTCATTGCAACAATTGAGGCCAAACGAAGTTTATACTTTCTTGGAAACAATATTTCATATCCTTCATGAAAACCCATTTCTTAAGTGCAAAAGCTGTGCCTATCTACATTTTATTCACTTATGTTTGTGACAGGGGAGGTAAAACTCACTTGTAAAAATATTAGTGGGTATGGTAAAGTTTACGTCTACCAGTTCTTTTTTTTCTTTTTTTTTTTTCACTGTTTAAATATAGCAACTGTCTGAGAAACTATCAGTGTACTTGATTTTTCCCAATTTTGCATAAACAATTATATATAATCAATGCATGAATTGCTAGTTGTCATTAACAGCACGAGAGTCATCTGGCATGGAGGAAGCCAGATGGGGTTGACGCTAAACATATCTCAGGATTAGCTGTTTAACAAATAAAGGTATAACCATACTACTTTCGCACGGTATTTGTAACAATAACATGTTAAATGTTACTATTGAGAAAAGGGGAACCGGGTAGTTAAACCATTATCCGTGACAAAATAATTGTACTACTTTTGAATTGTATTGACTATAAAGAAAACCTTGTTTTACCATGAAGTAAACCTGATTTACCAATAAAGACATAATCGACTTTTCCGATGTTTTCGTTATCGTTCTCTATTTATATAATTCTACCGAACTACACAAACAAACGATTTCGCCGTACATATGTCTTCTTTTTCAGATGTGTATCATTGTAGTCATTTCGATTTACATGTGATTTCTATCCCTTATTTGACGTTTTACATTATAATAATATCTTAATAGACATTAAGATATCAGCCATGATACGCATGTCATTGCTCGTAAGGCCTAAAAGTCTTTGTTTCCGGCAACATGTTAAAAAAATTAGGGTAGGTACGTCGGAAAACTTTTTTTTTTTTTTTTTTGTTTTTTTTTTTATTCAGGGAGGCTTTTCGGAAATTATTTTTGTGTCAAAAAATACAAATAAGGGGGTTATGTCTCTAGAGTATCAGTAAGTTGATTTCTAACATCACTGGCCATGTTTAAAGCATAAAAAAGTGCAGCTTGTAACCTTTTAGAAAAAAAATCGCCAAGACCATAAAAACATAAGGGTCGGGCCAAAAATATAGGGTGGGTCGGGATACCTGAAACAAACAATTTTTTTACGCCTAAACGACATCTTGCGATAACGGACCATCACCTAATACGTTGCTATTTAAAAGTCCTGTTTCGATAGATTTGTATAGGAAGTGTCTAGGAATACGGATCCGTACCTTTAGAATCTGATTAAAAAGGTACGGATCCGTACCTCTAGACATGACTGTTAGGAGTTGTCTAGGGATACGGACCTTTTCCCCCAGATATATATATGGTTATTTACATCTTCAATTTTGTTGTTAATGAAATGTCATATAAGACTTAATCAATATTCACCTAAAACTTTTAATCTGAATGAAACTACCTGTCCTGTATTAATCAAAGCCTTGAGATGTCTGGTGGTTGCGGGTTTTGTTAGATTTATTTTCTATTTAAATAGCATTCTATAAATATACATGAATGAAAAACAAATACAAATGTGCCTTATATCTAAGATGAACTCTGTCTGACCTAGCTTGTGATGTAACTATGGGCTGGAAAACAATCTATGAATGGATAGAAATTGAATCAGAACTGCTTGATCATTGATAATTAATCCGCATTGTTCATGAATGGGACTATTTTGTGTAGCACATGAACATCCTTTGGATGTGATTTGGAATCAAATAAAGATGCTATATGATTGTCAGAATTACACTTAACTTTTGTAGCGGGTAAACCCGCAACCAAAAACCTGTTCTGTTGTGACACTTTGATTCAAGCAAAACTGTATTATCTTTACTACAATAAAAGTTTTACTGGTATGTCATTTTATTATCGGTCTGTTAAAAGTTAAAGACCTCAAATTAATGAATTGATTTTTTTCAATACGCATCAAATGTAGGAAATATTGTCAAAATGTAGAACGGACTTAACATTAACTTATTACCCAGCATACAAATACCAGTAATTTCCACTTTTCTGAACTGGTGATCCCTGCCTATTGCATCAAATTAGAAGTACATATTTTATTGATATATTTGATTGCCTTACTTAATCTATCTACCTTACGTTGACCGAGTTAAATATAGTTATATATTTATTTATTTATCTATTTTTCTAAAACATCCTCGTTTAATCGGTCATATTATATAAATAATAATATGACCGATTAAAGGAGGACGTTTAAGAAAAATGCAGCTATAGGTTAGTTTTTTATCCAATCATATTATCTTGTGAATAAATCGTTAGGTGTTTGACCTCATGAAATGAGATTCTTCTATCGGTGCTCGCATATCGGTGACTATATTTGATACGCTCTGGGAGTACACTTTTGCAATACGCGAAGTATAATTATTTTCATCACGATATAAACTTATGTGAAAAGCATATAAAGTAAGCCCCGACAGCTATAAACGTCGGTTACATGGCTTAAACTAGGAGAAAGGTATTTGAATTTTTAAAGAGACGTATTTTAAGCGAGAAAAAAAAATATAATACCCTGTTCAGACAATAGTTTAAATGTAGTTTAAAACGGATTTATATTTTAACCTAGTTTGCCTCCACACACAATTAAATTGAATCTTAAACATGACAAAACCCTGTGGCACATATTTATTGAATGAGAGACATTGTATTAAAAATTCTAACATGACCAGCAAATAACCTAAATACACGTAGAGCAAAATCTATCTCGGGCTATTCTGCAATAACCCACGCGTGTGCAATGACGTAGCACGTTCGTAAAAAGTAGTTCTCATTTTTTCTAACACTGTTGATACTAGTACGTCGTGTTAGAATCGAAATAACTAGTTTTCAAGTGTGATTTATTGTAAAATAACCAGAGCTTTTCGTTCTTATTCGAAACAATATATCGCCCAGACTTACGGCCTTCGTGACATATTCTTACGCATAAGAATTCAAAACACGGGTTATTCTATGATAAACATCGATTGGGAACTTATTACATTGTGTATTTCTTAAATAATCCTACTTAATAATGAAAGAAGTTCAATAATTTTAAATCCCATAACCTTATTTTCTTTTATAAAAATAAACTAAAAATACCCTATTACGGTATAATGTGTTTTATGATATTGACTCATCGAAAGCATTTACAACAACCAGACAATAGGTATATTCACAGATGATGTCAATAAATGTTATTATAAAAGCCAAGGACTGAGATGAACTAGCACTATAGAATTATGAACTCTAGTCTTTAAAGTATTGCGAAAAATTTAAAACTGCACGTTTAAAACACGTTCATTTGCTAAAATATGTAAATAATTATACATTTTTTGAGTTACAGTGTGAACACCTGCAGGTCACAACATAAATTTAAATTTTTTTACCTGTTCATTATCATTAGGATTATATTGTTACTATCAAGAGGCAGCAAGATGTAGATCTTTCTTAAAACTTCGGATTGTTTCCCACAATGCACGTGCGTCTAACATTAAAAGTAATTGCATTATCATTGTATTTTTTCCAGTCCAAACGGGGTTTGAATACCAGTACTTTCTTTGACATTTGGTTGTATATAAGCTTATCATTACCAAAACATAAAATCAGTGATACCCTATGAGAAAATAACCCGAAAAGTGACGTCCAACTGCAACTTGTAAATAAGTTACATAATTAAATTGCAGCATTTTATAATGAGGATTTGATATCAGCTTTTACTTGCTCAAATCATGCAGTTGCGTAATCAAATGCGCATATCTGTAATACACCGGTTGATGAGATTAATATTATGTACGGGTATATCAAATGATATGACTGATAATAATCCATGCGGCTTTTAAGTTTGTGTTGTGAATACCTGAGCAAGAGGAAGTTCACATTCCGCATAGTTGGTATTGTTTGTTGGGATGGTGGATGAAATTTACATTTTTCTCAAAAAAAAAATGATACAAAAAAAGTTTAATGATGACAAATTTGTATAGTTAAAACCAAAACGGTTATTTAAGAAGTAAAAGCTATTTTTGTGATACGGGTATAAACAACATTGGGACTTCTTGCAAATCCATGATTCGCGACAGCAGTACTTGAATAATTTGCAGGAAGTCCCAATGTGGTTTATATGCGTCTAAACGCACCAAAATAGCATTTAGTTTTTTGTTTTAACTATATAAAAAGGCATTTAGTCCTTATATTTACAGTAGCCCGCTACAAAAATAAGCAGTCTGCTAGAAAATCAAAATTAAAATGCCAGGATATTGATCTGAGTAGAACAGCCAAAAAAACCACTAACGTTAAAGTATAATTCGTCTTCCAATAAAAAGTTCTTGATTTCTTTTTAAGTTTGTAGTTGAAGTGGGGATATAGCCTTGAGTTTGCAATTGGGTTAGTGAGATTCCAACCAGCCTTCAGTTGGCAATTGAAGCAGGCATCTACAGACCAGTCATCAGTTTGCAATATGAGTTGGAACCTACATACCAGCCTTCATTTTGCAATTGGTATAGCAACTCGAGTAAGCTACCTCACACCAGCCTTCAGTTTGCAGTTGGAGTAGGTACTTACAGACCAGAATTGAGTTAGTTACAGGAGTAGGGATCTACAGACTAGCCTTCAACGGGCAACTGAAATAGGGACCTTCTTAAGACAAGCCTTCAGTTTGCAGTTTGAGATGAAACCAATAGACCAGCCTTCAATTTGCAATTCAAGTAGAAATCTACAGATCAACATTCAGTTAGAAATTTGAGTTTGGACTTAGATGTCAGCCTTCACTTTGCAGTTGGTGCAAGATTTATGGACCAGTTGTCCGCTTTCAATTAGTGTAGGGCTTTACAGACCAGGCTTTAGTTTGCCAAAGGAGTTGGGACTAACAGATCAGCCTTTCATTTGCAACTGATATAGGGACCTACAAACCAGCCCTCAGTTTGCAACTGGAGCAGGGATCGTTAGGCTAGCGCTCAGTTTGCAGTTGGAGTAGTGACCTTCAGGCCAGCCTTCAAGGAGCAACTGAAGAATGGACCTTCATGCCAGCCTTCACTTTGCAAATGGAGAAGGCCAGACTTCACTTTGCAATTGGTGCAGAGTTTTACAGACCAGCCTTTAGTTTGAGATTGGTTTAGGGACATACAAAACAGCCCTCAGTTGTTTGCAACTGAAGCAGGGATCTTCAGGCTAGCTTTCAGTTTACAGCTGGAGTAGTGACCTTCAGGCCAGCCTTCAATGTACAACTGAAGAATGGACCTTCAGGCCAGCCTTCAGTTTGCAACTGAAGTAAGGACCTTCACGGCTGTAGGTCACAAACTGAGTAGGTCAGCCTTTACTTTGCAGTTGATGTAGGGTTTTACAGACCCGCCTTCAGTTTGCGATAGGTTCAGGGACGTAGATACCAGCCTTCCGTTTGCAACTGGTGTAGGGACTTACAGCCAAGCCTTCAGTTTGCAACTAGAGAACCTTCAGGCCAGCAGTCAGATTGTTACTGGAGTTGGAACCGACAGTTCGGCCTTTGCCATTAATATAATCTTGAATAAGAATTCACAGACTGATAGAGTTTGATATTTGAATCAGACTAGTTAGATATTAAAGCAAGTCTTCATTCTTCCATAAAATCGTGATTTAAAAACCATTATGTATTTTGGGCATTTGATCTAGATTTTAAGATTGGTTTGTTCAAATGTCACCATGACTGCAGTTTAAATTCACCATCATGAAGATGCCCAAAATTTATACTTCTAGTCTTAATTAATTTCTTCTACCTGAAGAACATTAAAAATATTACATGTTTTCATCTGAAGAATGCATATTTCTGATATATATAAAATTATTAAAACTTTGCATAAAAAGTTGATCTATCAAATTTACGGACATTCAGATAAACCTTCAGATTGCAAATGGAATACGGACCTATAGATAAGCCTTCAGTTTGCAACTGGTGCAGGGATTTTACAAACAAGCCTTCAGTTTGCAATTCGAGTAAGGCCTACAGACCAGCCTAAAGTTTGCAATTGGAGTAGGGACTTTCAGACCAGCCTTCAGTTTACAACAGGAGTAAGGACTTTCAGGTCAGCCTTCCGTTTGCAACTGGATTAGGGACTTACAAAATAGCCTTCAGGTTGTAGCTGGAGTAGGTTCTACAGAACGGCCTTCAGTTTGCTGTAGTTGTTAGGATCTACAGACCAGCTTGTGCAGGGATTTTACAAACAAGCCTTCAGTTTGCAATTGGAGTAGGGCCTACAGACCAGCCTAAAATTTGCAATAGGAGTAGGGACTTTCAGACCAGCCTTTAGTTTGCAACTGGAGTAGTGACCTTCAGATCAATCTTCAGTTTGCAATTTGAATTGGATCTTAAATACAAGACTTGGTGTAGGGACTTGCAGACCAGCCTTCAGTTTGTAATTTGTGTAAGGTCGTAGAGACAAGCCTTCCGTTTTCAACTGGTGTAGGGACTTACAGACCAGCCTTTAGTTTGCTGTAGAGGTACGATCTACAGACCAGCATGTAGTCTGCTGAAGAAAACGGATCTACAGACCAGCATTCAGTTTGCTGTAGAAATACGGATCTACAGACCAGCCTTCAGTTGTAATTGGTGTAGCGACGTAGAGACAAGCCCTCAGCTTTCAACTGGTGTAGGGACTTACAGACCAGCCTTCAGTTTGCTGTAAAGGTACGGATCTACAGACCAGCATTTAGTTTGCTGAAGAAAACGGATCTACAGACCAGCCTTTAGTTTTCTGAAGAAGTATGGATCTACAGACCAGCCTTCAGTACACAATTGGCGTAGGGATTCACAGGCAAGCCTTCAATTGGCTGTAGAAGTACGGATCTACAGACCTGCCTTCAGTTTGCAATTGTAGTAGGGACTAACAGACCAGCCTTCAGTTTCCTGTAAAAGTACTGATCTACAGACCAACCATCAGTTTGCAGTTGGTGAAGAAACGTAAAAACTAGCCTTAAGTTTGCAACTAGAGTAGGGACCTTCAGACTGGCAGTCAATTTGCAACTGGAGTAGGAACCGACAGGCAAGTCTTTGCCATTAGTAAAAGAATAAGAATTTAGAGACTGATATTTGAATCAGTCTAGTTAGATATTAAGGCTAGTCTGCATTCTATATGAAGTCGTGATTTAAAACCCATTCTATATTTGGGTATTTGATCTAGATTTTCAGATTGGTTTGTTCACTTCTTACTGTAAACTGCAGTATAGATTCACCATCTTAAAGTTATACGAAATTTACACTTCTAGTCTTGATTAATTTCTTCTATGTTTTACATGTTTTCACCTGAAGATTGCATATTACTGATATATATGAAAATTATTAAACATCTGCATAAAGAAAATCGATCTATCAAATTTACGGAATTCCAGACAGTTTGCAAGTGGCGGACAGACCTACAGATCAGCATTCAGTTTGGTGCAAGGATTTTACAAACAAGCCTTCAGTTTGCAATTGGAGTAGAGCTTACAGACCAGCCTGGAGTTTGCGATCGGAGTAGGGACTTTCAAGTCAGCCTTCAGGTTGCATCTGAAGTAGGGACTTTCAGGATAGCCTTCAGTTTGTAGCTGGAGTAGGAATCTACAGACCAGCCTTCAGTTTGCTGTAGAGGTACGGATCTACAGACCAACTTATGCAGGGATTTTACAAACAAGCCTTTAGTTTGCAATTAGATTAGTGCCTACAGACCAGTCTAAAGTTTGTAATTGGAGTAGGGACTGTCAGACCAGCCTTAATTTTGCAACAAGAGTAGGGACCTACAGACCAGCCATCATTTTGCAATTTGAGTTGGAACCTAAAGACCAGACTTGGTGTAGGGACTTATCGGCCAGACTTCAGTTTGTAATTGGTGTAAGGTCGTAGAGACAAGCCTTCAGTTCGCAACTGGTGTAGGGACTTACAGACCATCCTTCTATTTGCTGTAGAGGTACGGACGTATAGACCAGCGTTCAGTTCAGAAGTAGGGATCTACACACCAGCTTTCAGTTTGCAATTGGAATAGGGACTTACAGATCAGCCTTCAGATTGCTGTAGAAGTATGGATCTACAGACCAGCCTTTAGTTTAGTTTGCAGATGGTGTAGGAACTTACAGACCAGCCTTCAGTTTGCTGTAGAAGTATGGATCTACAGACCAGCCTTTAGTTTAGTTTGCAGATGGTGTAGAAACTTACAGACCAGCCTTCAGTTTGCTGTAGAAGTATGGATCTACAGACCAGCCTTCAGTATGCAATTGGCGTAGGGACGTACAAGCCGGCCTTCAATTTTCTGCAGAAGTACGGATCTACAGACCTGCCTTCAGTTTGCAATTGGTGTAGGGACTTACAGACCAGCCTTCAGTTTGCTATAGAAGTACTGATCTACAGACCAGCCTTCAGTTTGTAATTGGTGTAGAGACTTACAGACCAGCTTTAAGTTTGCAACTAGAGTAGGAACCTTCAGACAAGCAGTCAATTTGCAACTGGAGTAGGAACCGAAAGACCAGCCTTTGCCATTAGTAAAAGAATAAAAAATCACAAAGTGATATTTAAATCAAACTTGTTAGATATTAAGGCTAGTCTGCATTTTCCCATAAAACCGTGATTTCAAACCATTCTGTATTTGGGTATTTGATCTAGATTTTCAGATTGGTTTGTTCAATCCTTACCATTAATTCATCGTCATGAAGGTGTCCAAAAGTTATACTTCTAGTCCTGATTAATTTCTTTTACCTGAAGAACATTACATGTTTTCATTTGAAGAATGCATATTTCTGATATGTATGAAATTATTAAAGATCTGCATAAAAAAATCGATGTATCAAATTTACGGAATTCTAGACCAGCCTTCGGTTTGCAAGTTGAGTACGAACCTACAGATCAGCCTTCAGTTTGCAACTGGTACAGGGATTTTACAAACAAGCCTCAAGTTTGCAATTGGAGTAGAGCTTACAGACCAGCCTAGAGTTTGCAAGCGGAGTAAGGACTTTCAGTTTTAAAATTTTTAAAAATCAGAACTACCTTATTTGCTGCTGATAAAGGAACATGTACATGTTTTCACCTGAGAACGCTGTTTTTTCTCACATATGTGAAAATTATTGCTAATTTGCATAAAGGAAGTCGATCTGTTGATTTTACTCTCCACAAACCGCGGATAATGTTAGGAATGTGTAATACTAGTAGCAAACGACTATTTACATTGTTAATGAGACCGTATAAATTCAGAAATGAGACACCAAATCTCTTCCTGATTCAAAGCGTTAGAAACTTCTATCAATAACTATAAAGACATTTTTTTACTGTTATTAACAACTGGTGTGTGTTATAAAGTTTATTTTATAAGATTTATATCAAAGATTTTATGCATACAGTAGATTACGTCACCCAAAACGTGGAAATTTCATTGAAAAGCAATTCTATTTTCTAGGGGCAAGGGACAGTAAATTTAAAAAAAAAAGAGATCGACAAATTTATTTTGATATCAGTGCGAAAAAGTTCATTAAAAATATATTTTTGAGAAATGCCAGGGAAATGTAGAGCGGATGTATTGTATATACTTTCATCATGAGATATTTTCAGCGTGCAGACTCCTTTGTTTCTACGATAAAAACGAATAAAACTCCGGTTTCAGGTCACTAAATTTTGAGGCAGAAGTGACCTCAAATGCACACCTTGCACATCTTGCGCGGCCTGAACTGTATTATCTGCAAATGACTAACCTAAAACATATGTTTTATTTTAAAGTATGTAACCAGACGAAAATAATGGTGGGAAGAAAAGTGTCACATAACCTTTACTTTTTCCGCAAATGAGCTGAATCCGGACGGATGGATGGATGACCGTTTCCATTTTGTCTGACTTCTCACACTCTTTAAGCGGACACATAACGGTTGAGCGTTTTCGTGATAGACAGCAACCAAAATATTGTTGCCATGCCTATTTCAACATGTATTGCGTCTTATTGGCTGCTTTACCACGTATACACACAAAGACACCCTTATATATACTAGTACTATAAACATTACAGGTACTAATCCATCCAATTCTTAAACCTTTCGTGTTGGTAAAAGGATACTTTTGAGGTAAGAATGGTTCTAGTTTTTGATTTATTGCTATTATCTTAACACATCTTTATTTGTAGAAACAACGGTAATATGTTACAGTGTCATTTAATCATCTTTAAATACAATATGTTTATTTTAGTTTTAACTTTTAACGCAATGAAGAGTAAAAGAACCGTTTATGCAGTCTAAATTTACTTTCAATCTCTCTTGAGAAAGAATGTTTACCTCGCAGCAAACACTTCCCTGACTGTATAATTATAAAATATTGCCCGTCGTCTGATCAAAATGTCTCATTTCAAATTTTCTAGTACCATAGGCTTTAAACTTTACTTTACAAGGAACTTACGCTTATGACCAAATGGGTTTTCTTTATCCAGCACTATATAATTCACTTTCACTGCACCTTGGAGGAAAGAGATATTTGTTTTATTTTGCATGATTATTATGCGCAAGTATTTACCTGGCACTCAAGAATATTCGGTATGTTTCCGCAAATTAATTTTCGCTTTGCGAACGTAAGTTAGCATTATGAATTTTATTATATAAAATGATACATAATGGATAGCACATGGCTCAGTGGATAAGTTATTTTTTTTATTTTTTATTTATTTATTTATTATTTTGCATAATAAACTAGCGGGTAAAATTGTCAGTTTCAGCATGATTTTTAAGGCGCAGTTATTTGAAGAAATATACTAGTTAGCATTCTTCCATGTAGCCTACAGATAAATTATTGTATAAATATTGACCAAGGAAATCACAGATCTAGAAATAATTCGTAGCCAGCTACTTAAAATAGTTAATATTAAACTAAAGAACGAGAAAGTCGTGTCCAAATATATATATATATATATATATATATATATATATATATATATTGGAACTCAAATCGAACCTGTGATCACTTGCGTACGTCTCGGAGTCTTATTATTATACCACCGTGCCTCTGGTTAGCAGTCAGCGACCCGTTTATTATGCTAATGAGACTGAAAGTAAAATACACATACCGAGTACTAACATAAACCAGTCCTCTTTAGGCTAATATATTGTTAAATATTGTTATATAGTTGGTTTTCATCTTGCCTATAAATTTGCAATTGCTCGCACATAAAACATGGTAAAAAGCCTCCATGAATTTTGAAAAGACTGGTCAGAAAAATATTTTCCTGTACTATTATCCTAATCAGGAGAATTCTCAAAATGTATGCTGTCCCCTATGACTTCCGTGCCGTTATAGGGTGGGGAATGGAAATTATTCTTCTGGCTAGATGACAATTAGGTTCTGAACAAACAAACAATTGATACAAAACGATGCAAAGCTGAATTGCCACAGCATAGAAGGTTAATTACTTACGCCATTAAAAAAACTCAGGTTGAATTGGATCCATTAAATAGAACAATTATAGCAAATTCAGCATTAATACAAAAATGTTTGTCCTTTTTTTTCAAAATGACATTTTTAAACGTAAACATCAGTGAAACTTTTGTGAAACACAATGGATGAAGAAACATGCAGGAAGTTACACAGCTTGGTCAAGGAAGGCCGTTTGTTCTACCGAGGTATCCGCCCGTGGCTGAATTAATGCCCGGATTGGCACCACGAACACTGAAAAGTAGGATTATGACCTAAAACTCTGCCAGTGTGATTTACAGCCCAACGAAACAGAAAACATACGTTTATAATAGTGTTAAGCTTATATTCATTTTTTGATAATATTTTTATAGAGTAATATACATTCACAATGAAAAAAATGGACATTTTTTTAAAATTACATTGACTATTTTATCTACAGACCGCTTGTAGAACTGTTTAAAACAAAATATATGTCTTATCTTTGAACTTTTAGTTCGCAAAACATTTACCTGTATCTTCTATACACCATGTTAATTAACGTTTGTAAGTTTTGATACATTTTCTCTTTTTACATTCAATAGTATTACCTAATATCCTCGTTTTTAAAGCCTCGAGATTGCAAGCGCAAGAAAACATTTTTTAAAACATTTAAAACACTATTCTTTGCTTTGTTTTTATTCTAGTTCATGCAAACAAGGCTAACGAGATCAAAATGACCGACAGTCGGAACCCTTGTAAGTATAAACTTGCTTAGTTTAATATTAGCCTAAAGGTTAAATAGCAGACGACAAATTATTTACCCTTCGCTTGCGTTGCAAAAACCAGTTTTATACTGCGTAGATCATTGTACTTGTTGAGCTTTGGTTAGATTTGAAAAGTAGCATAAACCTATGGTGATTTTTTTTTTAAATTACCAATATTCCGCTAGGCTGTCCAAATATGCGTAATGACATAGTTAGGAAAGCCCTACTTTCAATACTGCACATGATCTTAAGTGATCAGATTCAATAATATTTCCTCCTAATTTAACCATCAAACCTGTTGCAAAAATAAGAAAAAACAATTTTCGAAAGTAAGATTTAACAAAACATTAATGTATTCCATGTTAGTAACAAAAATGTGGCAGCCATATTAAAAGAAAGTTATTATAATAGCATTTAAATCCTTTATTAGCTTACGTTATAATAATGTCTTCCACATTTATCGGGAGAGACATATTGATTTAGTGCTTTCCGACTGTAAGTTGGTCCATCTTTAAGTCTGTATCACTGTATGTCACAAAGTCTGTCCACGCAATTCATCCGAACATCATTAGGCGGATTTACACCACACTTTACAAGAGTGATAATTGCCGAGCCTAGCTGTACACATCGTCAGAATTTTCCGGTTTGGTTATTTTCAGTGAAGTTATGGCCCTTGATTCATCAAATTTTATAATATTTTGGCCACTTTTCTTGTATTATTGGGCGGATTTCCAACGAACCTTGCAGGAGTGATCAGTACCAAGCCCCTTATTATGCATATTGTTGCATGTTCCGGTTCAGTGATTTCAGTGGAGTTATGGCCTTTGATTTGCCATAGTTGTATCTTGTCCGCGCAGATGAGCAGATACCACCGGGAGGAATTACGCTAAATTTCACAAACGTGATCATTGCTAAATCTAGTTGTGCATTTCGTCGGCATGTTCTGCTTCGGTGATTTTCAGCAGAGTTATGTTCCCTTGATTCGTCATATTTTATGATGTTTTGGCTACTTCTTTGACATGATAGGACGGATTTCCCCCTAACCTTACAGGAGTCATCAGTGCCAAGTTTTATTATACATTTTACCGGTATGTTCCGGTTCAGTGACTTTCAGGGGAGCTGTGGAATCTTATGATATTTTGCAACTTCTCTTACATCATTGGCCAGAATTCCACCAAAAATTACAGGACTTATCAGTGCCAAGCCAAGTTATGTATATCGTCGTCATGTCCCAATTCAGTGTTTTACAGTGTTTACACTAATTGCTGTATACCGTTAGGGTGAATTTCATCTAACCTTACGAGTGAAAGGTGTGAAGCGTAGTTGTGCATATCATCGTCGTGTTCTAATTTCATGATTTTCAGCGGAGCCGTGGCCCTCGATTTGTCGAATTCTTTGATATATGTGCTACTTTTCCTATTACATTAGCTAGAATTGCACCTAAGTTTACAGGAATTACCAATTCCAAGCCTAGTTGTGTATATCGTTGGAAATCTGTCGTATATTTACTTTTGTTTTATTTGTGGCATTATACATTTGCTGCATGGTAAGCGGTGGGAAACATACGTTTTTTTCTGCAAAACAGTCTCTAAATTTATCAGAACTTTAGTTCAGTTTGCTTTGAGCATAATACACAATACACCAGGTGCTGTAGCTTTTTTCTTCTATCTGTGTTTCATATAGGATGCGTTAAATTATACTACTCCCGCCACTTTGGTCCTATAGTGACCGTCTACGGCTTGACACTATAACTTTGAAAACAATACCAGCATAGTGTAGTACTCAAAGTCTGACATCTTATCAATGTCTAGAGGAACATAAATTATTGCTCTTCCTTGTTTAGGACATAACTTTGATTGTACTTAAACTTGGTATAACTGCACTCAGCCGTTGGTTTAATTTGTCACCTCACATTTTACAAAGGGTAAATGGCCTAAGGCATTACGTTGCCAGTTGAAAATTGAAATAGCAACATATGATCGAAAAATAAAACAGTTAATGACTCATGTCTAACATTTTATCACAGATAAACTTTAATACAAAAACATTTTTAAACATTCAGTTTTAGCAGTAATGAGCTACACCTCTTACAAGAAATATGATTTTAGCTTTAAAATGATCAGAATGCATCTTCAGTCAAACACACACAAAATCACTATTGTATTATATATATAGAATAATGCATTATCTGATAATAATATTTGAAACTTGCAAGTGACCAATTAGTTTTGTGTTGGTGTATGTCAAAGCAAGTGCAAAGAATCCGTTATGCATGCACGTCTTACAGGTCATGTTCAGTACATGTCGTACTGCATTTATTTCGGACACATTGTCCTGGCCATATCTCTGTGACCCTTAATCTGATTTCATTTCTTGTTCGGGCCAAAATATGTTTCCAATAATCCGAATTTGTTTCAGATTTGGTATTAGTATATATCACAACATTTTGGTGTGGAATGTACATAATCGTACCAATATTCAAGATCAAAATGACCTTAAATTCTTGTCATAACTTAATGCAATTGACAGAAGTGTATTCACGGTATTAATATACTACAACAAAGTGCGGAGCTTGAACGCAATTAAGAATCAGAAACACGCTGTCAAAATTGTTTTCTTAACTAATCAAAATAGTCTGGAAATTCAAAGTGTCGCTATTACTTCCATCGGCATTCTTTGAAGTATTATAACAGTGGTGCTGCCTTTTTAACATTATTATCATTTGTCTTTTCTCTTATATTATAATAACCTTTAGACTGGTGCCGGCAAGAGATTCTGATTCTGCCTTTGCGTCCAGTGCAGATCAATATCAGCCTGCACATTCGTGCAGGCTGATCATGGTCTGCACTGTTCGCTATTCAGTCAGTAAATTTTCAGTGAACACCCCTTCGAATAATAAATGATACTGCCTAAACTGACTGATGGGCCAGTCCATTTTAGAAATTTAGCAGGCTAAAGGTTAAGAGAACTCAATGGTAACCTTGTTATGGAAAATATTGGTCTGACAGTAGCTACATTCAATTTGATTGATGATACATTTGATTTCACAGTACAGAACGGGGATGCCAGGGAGCTCGGTGACAGTCTATGTGAAGATTTTACCATTTCTGTCGAATCTGCCGATATTCCAAAAGGAGTTTGTAGTGGTATAATACATGTTAAACTTCTGGGTGATGATGGAATTGTTGGAGAAGAAGAAGAGTTAGCTGCTTTGGAATTCCCTAAAGAAATCAAAAGAGGCCACAAGCATACTTTCCAAATGAACTGCAAGATGGTGAGGGTGTTTAATGCACGTACTTATAAAACATCAATGTACACAAAAAAAATATGTGAGGCAAATTTTAACACTGTGTATTGATTTACCGAGTGAATTAAGTGTGGTGATATTCCATATCATTATAACACTTTTATATTCCTTCCATTTCATCAAAGTGTAAGGGCAGAACTAATCAGTCGGAAAAATAGAATTATGTTTCCCATGGTGTTTTTGAATAAATAAAGGGGCCTCCTTGGCCGAGTAGTTAAGTTTGCTGACTTCGAATCACATGCCTTCGAATCACCTAAAATGGTTCGAGCCTCACATGGGGCGTTGATTTCTTCATGTGAGGAAGCCATCCATCTGGCTTACGGAAGGTCGGTGGTTCTACCCAGGTGCCTACTCATGATGAAATGGAGCAAGGAATGGTACCTGGTGTCTTCTTCCACCTTCGAAGCTGGAAAGTCGCCATATGACCTATAATTATGTCGGTGCGACGTTTAACCAAACAAGAAAATTAATTAATAAAAAATATACTTTTAAATCGGTGTAATTGTTGCAAGTGCATTCGTTCACGTTCGTTCACGAAGACGAACCTCCACATGTCATGGTTCCAGAATTATTTTAGAACCACAAACAACATTACCTTTAACGATACTCTTTCAAAGAATTGTTTTATATTTATGCCTTCCACTTTGTAAGTGCTCCAAAACGTATGTGTACTAGACAGTCTCCCTGTCTCTATAATCTGTTAGGAAGCATGTCAATATCTAGAATTAGAAGGTACCCACAGAAAGTTTTTATTCATGGCCCTGGTTGAAATATTAAGTAAGAAAATGTTATTTTAGAGGTCATCTTTTCGTTCCTTAGACCAGATATATCCTTTGTGATATCATTTCGTTTTTCTCCAAACAGATGAATGTCATTGGAATTAACATACGTGGGGATATGATGGTCGGCAAAGTCGGTTGGAATATTGATAGAATGACTGTACAGAAGACGATGGGAGGCACAGAAGCTATTATTCCCATTTTCACCAGTATCAAAAGCGGCCGGAGTTACACATTTATGGTCAATGATGTTGAGTTGCCGCAAAATTCTTCAAGAAAAGGTACAATATGATACAGAACTAGCTTGACAGCAAGAAGTTCTTCATTATCTCATTTTGCGTACGTAGCGAGAGTTATCTATAAGAACTGTTTAATGATATTTCCCTCTGCCTTAAAGATTTCATTAATTCATTAAAAGCACTTGTAAATTATTCTATACAATTATATTAAGGGGAAATAGGACAGTTGCTTGGGTTTTTTATATAGGCAAAGAAGGAAAAAATTTAACTAGCGGAGAGAATGTTTTTAAACTTTGCATGATCATAGAGCATCATATTAGAAAACAAATGTATGCAAAAAAAAATTGGGGGTCCCGGTGCTACTTTTTGAGTTATCTGCCCCCGAAGTTTTTTGCTCTTTTAGGTCATTTTCAAGGGCAGATAACTCAAAATCTAGCAAAAGGATACCTTATTTCATTTCACATTATTTTTTGTTTTTACATTTCCAGTCATTATGCAAAGTTTAAAACCATTCTATTAAACAGAATTTTTGCCGTGTTTCAATGAGTAAACATACTGCATTTTTCTTGAAAAAGGGGCATAATTGGAAGAATTTTTTTATTTGTTTGCGTAAGCGACTATAGAATAAAGTGCGTCTCATAGAATTCCTGCAAATTTTATACAGTTGCAGAAAATAAAGTATCAAACACTAATCTGAAATCAAATAAAGTGTAACTAACTATTACCTTGAGTTATCTGCCCTTGAAAATGACCTAATAGAGCAAAAAACTCGCATTCAGGGGCAGATAACTCAAAAAGTAGCACCGTGACCTCCATTTTTTTGGCATAAATTTGTTTCTAATATGATGATAACCAACCCAATCACATCATACTTGCAGACAAGTCCTAGTACTATCCTCCTAAAGCTAAGCGCCAGGCGAGGAAGCTACTAGTACCATTTTTCACGTCATTGGAATGGCGCGGCCAGGGACCGAACCCACACTACTAGGCTACCGAGTCGGTAAGTGCTGAACTTCATATGGATGGGTATCTGACTGCAATAAGAAGTGGCTCCTGGTTAAGTTGAGACATCTTTGTCAGGGCGATTTAATATCTTGGCAAAGATTGTATTTAGCAATCAACCGGTTTACTTTTGCTAAATTATAAAGATCTGTTTGACTTTGGACTTCAGGGGTCCCTATAAAGATTTTATTAATCATCCTTCACAACAGCGGTCTTAAGTGCCGTGTATCGGCGTTAAAAAGCCGCCTCGTACATGGATGTTAAAAGAGTTCGCTGTGAAGGCTGTGTTAGAGAACGAGTCATATCATTAATTCACATAAACAGACTCAATCAATGAAATCTGTAAAAAGATCCCTTGGAAGCATAGAATGCAAAAAAAAACGAATAACAGCAGACTCGATTGATTGAGTCTGTTCATGAGAGGTAATAAAATGTGGAACACCTTTCAAGCCCCTTGCTATGATTCCAAAAATATCTTATTAGAGATTTGATTGCACGGTATGTTGTAGGATGAATGAAAATGTAATCATCAGAAAGATAGTAACCACCGCTGCTTCCATTGAAAGACAAGGCATGTCTTTTATGTTGTAATTTCAGTTCATCTTTGCAAATGTGTGCAGTATATAATGTTCATGCCTGTAGTCTCGATGCTTTTGCAGAAATACAGTACACTGGTTTCTAATTTCTCACAAATAAAAACCTAACGAATCTGACCGTATGATTTCACAGATAAGCACTGCATTGAGGGGGAGAGCAACATTACCACGGTAGGCAACCTGTCATACTATCCACAAAGATATCAACAGATCAAACGACTATTTTTCTAAGATACTTACTTTTATCAATTTCAGAGGACAGAAAAGAATATTTTAAGGAAATGGGACTTCTGTATGAACTGTCTGATGAGCAATACCCAGGTTGTCCACCGTTGGTAAAGAAGTTACCGAAAGTCGAACAGTTTTCCCATGTTTATAAAGATAAAATTATAAAAGAATCTGTTCAGGTAGGTTTGGATGCTGTATGCCGTGAACTTCCAGATAAGCTATTACATCAGCTGGGCCCATTTCAAACGATAGATGATATACAAAAGTTGTATGATTGTGATTTTCCAGAACCTTCGAACCTAAACAGGCAAGTAATATAATATAATCTCACTAATATAATAAAGTTATTATAACAGAAGCATAATCTCGGATGTTGTATTCGACTTTTAGAATTTCGGTTTATTTTGCTGTTTTCTTACCATACCTCTGTTGTTACTAAATGGATTTGATTATAAATGATATCTATTGATCTTTGATATTTTATTTAATATCTATGTTTTTATTTTGTGAGTAGAATTTTCAAGAACTTGATTACCCAAGTTGCTAAAGTGCCAGGTGTGATCCGGTTTGGTTACATATACGAAAACCGAATATAACATTCAAGATCCAAATACTGCTTCGGTGTATTAAAGATATTTCTAATCGAAACTGAATTAAGATTATTCAGATTAATAACAAAACAGTGTTAAAATCAGTAATTTAAAATTTTATTTTTGAAGGGTCGTGAAGCTTGCTTTTCATATTTAGCTCCATTATACGAAATATGGAGAATTGTCCTACTCGACCAGGCGTCGTCGTCTTTGGCGTCCGCACCTTGGTTAAAGTTTTGATACACTTTTCCTTTATCGCTGTAGTTGCTTGATGGATTTGTTTCAAGCTGAAAATAGTTATTTATCTCAATCACCTGCATCATTTGGCACTAGGGCCATACCTCGTGCACCAGTCTTTATGAATTATCCCCCATTTTTACTTAGAACTTCACGTTTAAGTTTTGTTGCACTTTCACTCTATCTTAATTATTACTAAATGGATTTGATTCATTGATGCATTTGTGATGAATGTTCACTAATCTCTATAATTACAGAAAGGATTCGATTCAAATTTAATATAGTTGTTTCACTTCATCACGTACACTATATAGCACAAGAGGTATAAGTCTTGCACCAATATTTCATGTATCATCCCCCTTTTTACTTATAATTTCAGATTGAAGTTTTGGTGCACTTTCACTCTACCTCAGTTATTACTAAATTAATTTGATTCAAACTTGAAATAGTTGTTCAACATCATCACCAATATCATTTGACACAAGGGGCATAACTTTCGTTATTACTTCATGAATTATCCACATTTTACTCCAAACTTAAGGTTAAAGTTTTGATGCACTTTCACCCTATTTTATTACCCGATGAATTTGATTCAAAGTTAAAACAGTTGTTCCACATCATTACGCACATTATATGAGAGAAGGGCCATAACTCCTGCACAATATTTTATGAATCATGCCCGCTATTACTTTGATGCTTTTTCACCATACCTCTGTTGTTACAAAATGGATTTGATTATAATTGATATGCATTGATCTGTTATTACTTAATATATCTGACACAGACTTATCTTTCTCTGTGTCATTACTTCACACTTTAGACATAGACTTAAGCTATTGTCCAATACCTTCATCCACTTTGGAGACATTGAACACTCCAGTGATAGCTCCGGCTTCCTCAGATGTGCCCAGTTTTACAGTCGAGCATCGATATAGTCGAGCACTCTGTCTTCTTTGACAGCTCTTGTTTAAAAGTGATTGTGTTTCAAAATGATATTATACGGCATTTATGTGCTTGTTATTACTTGTGATATATGACTTGTCCGATCCTATAGATCAAAATTGGTAATCAGTCAAATTTCCCTTAACTTTTATTTTATATGGTTATGTACTCTGCTAGAAAACATGACTTTCTGGAACACTTCTATTGAAACTGATATGTTTTCTATCGCAATACAGGATTTTCCTGAACTCTTCAATCTGAAGGGGTATGAAACTGAGATGAGGGACCAGTTATTAAAAAACAGGTCTGTGTTCAAACTTCCACCACAAATGATTGTAACTTTAAACAATACATTTCTGAGCCCTTCAGTATAAAAGGATAATCTAAATAATATATTGCAGGACTTTCCTGAAACTTCAATGTAACAGCGTTAAGATGTAAGTACTTGCATGAGCTCTTGAACTTCTTAATGCCTGAAAAGAAGTTGATTTATATAAAAGCCACTCTCAACGCTGAAAGAGTGTTTAATTAAAATCGGACCATTATCTAAAAAGATATGGCAGTTTGAAATTTAAGAACATGGCTGATCATGGTAGCAACCATTTTAGTGTGTTTATGACGTCATTTACACACTGATGAATTCTAAATTTAGCTAAAAATCTTCTTTGTAGATTAATTTCTAAAATATCTTGAGTTCAAGATGCAAAACATTTCATTTTAGTTAAAAATGATTGTGGAAAAGGCAGAGAAATCGGTTACAGAAATAAGTAAATTTAGATAGAACTTTGAGGATCTGTCGTTTTAAGATAAGATAAGATTCATTTTGAGTCGGCATAAAAAAAAACAAATAAACATGTTGCTTACGGTGATGCCATGGAAACAAAATGCCACTTTGGTGAAATAATGAAATGTTATTTGAAAGCCGATTTTGAAATTTGATTTCACTGCTTTAAATGACGTAAGAAATCCTAGCAGACAGTATTAACATTAGAACAACACTGTATTTCGCTTTAAAACAAAATACTTTCTGGAATATTCAGTCATAACTTGAGAAAGTTTAGTTTAATACAATATAAGAGTTTTAATGTAAAAAGGGGCTTTCTTGTAACGTTGAATATACAGGGAAACAATCGATAAAATAAAGGATTTTTTTAAATCTGCAATTTAAGGTTATTTAAATTAATAATGTTTATGTAGGACTTCCTCAAACCCTTAAATATACAGGAGCAATGTATGATTTGCCATGACTTCTTCTGAATCTTCAAATAAGATGGTTGTACAAGCAAATGATATGGAAGCAAGTAATTTCACAAAACAGGACCTTACCTACTCTTCAAATCTAAAGATGCAACTAGTGCCATACAATCCTTGCGCCCATGTACAAAGATTAAATGTTCTAGCCTTCTGAAGTTGAAACCAACTGCTGAAGAACTTTTTTCAAACTTTCGTATTTTTTTCATAAAGTAAGCGCCTGTTTACAAAAATTATTATAAATATTGATCTTCTCAACAGCTGGTGTTTCTGAATCGCTTTTAACGTGGTATGACCAAACACCACCCAATAATTTTAATATGAAAATTATACTGTTAAAGTTCTATATTTGACACCATCGTGTGAAATATTTATTGCACTTTCTCTTCACGACCCCTCTATTTTCAGACGGAATACATAATTATTCATTATTTTTATTTCTCTGTGTCACTTTAACATGTAAGGGTAGAAAGAAAAACATACCATTTGATGAATTCATTTCACTTTTATATACGTATATGGAAGTGTATTTTGCTTTAATGTCCCATAAAGCTCGTATGGAAAGAAAAAATGTATACGATTCTTTTAAAAATAAGTAAAAGTGAACTTTAAGGGGCTAGAGGGCGTGGACGGTAACATGCATTTCCATTATCGTCCATGAAACCCGCCCGCTTAGCTCAGTAGGTAGAGCGTCGGTCTACGGATCGCGGGGTCGCGAGTTCGATCCTCGGGCTGGGCGTGTGTTCTCCGTGACTATTTGATAAACGACATTGTGTCTGAAATCATTAGTCCTCCACCTCTGATTCATGTGGAGAAGTTGGCAGTTACTTGCGGAGAACAGGTTTGTACTGGTACAGAATTCAGGAACACTGGTTAGGTTAACTGCCCGCCGTTACATAACTGAAATACTGTTGAAAAACGGCGTTAAATCCAAAACAAACAAACAAACAAATTACCGTCCATGAACAGGCTCAATCAAATCGAACCTGCAAGATTTTCGTTTTTGTCGTGTTGGGCGACCTATGGAGTTTTCACTTGTTCTATTTTATTACGCTTAAATATCGCTCTTCATTATGTTTTATCCTGTCTGAATAATTCTGGAACCATTATAATTGCAACAGTTACTTAGTATTCGTTACCTAGCGTTTTAACGTAGGTGAACTCAATTTTTTCTTTTAAAATTCACAAAATTTAACATTTCTTTTAATTTGCAGGTGGCGAAATGATGTTTTCTTCGGATTTCAACGCTTGATGGGTAATAACTGCAGCACCATTTGTGTTTGTACAAAGATACCAGAAAATCTTGTTGTTGATAATGTAAAGCTAAAGCTTTCTCTTGAAGGCAAGCAGGTGGAAGAAGCGCTTGCTGGTAAAAGAATTTTCATAATCGATTACAAGATTCTTGAGGGCCTACCAACAAAACAGGGTTACATCATTACCGCCCCGATTGCTTTATTTTACCAGCGTGATGATGGCATATTAGTACCAATTGCCATTCAGCTATTTCAGAAAAAAGGGATGCCTGTGTTTTATCCAGATGATCCTGAAAATGTGTGGATTCTGGCAAAGATGTGGTTCAACGTAGCCGATGCGAATTACCACGAGTCAGTTGCTCATCTTGGCTTCACTCACATGAAGATGGAAGGAATTGTCGCTTGTACTTACAGAACAATATACAAGACTCATCCTATATACAAACTTCTGATGCCCCATTTTCTGTACCTACTTGCCATAAATAGCAATGGTCTTCCGGTATTACTGGGCAAAGATGGGTTCGTGAGCAAGGTTCTAGCCTTAGGTCCGACAGGAATGGTGGAGCTCATAAGAAAGAAAAACAAGGATTGGCGATTGGACCGAGATGGCGACCTGGTTAATGATCTGAGAAATAGGGGTGTTTACGATCCAAATTTGCTTCCACATTACTATTACCGGGACGACGCCTTAGAACTGAACGCATGCATTCGTTCGTATGTGACAAAATACCTTGATCTCTACTACAAGTCGGACAATGATGTCAAAAAGGACGAGGAGCTACAAAATTGGAGGAAGGAAATTATTGCCCCAGTAAAAGATCAAGGGCTTGGTATGTTGGGTGTCTACGGAGACAACGACGAATTCAGCACAAAAGACCAAGTATCGCGCACTTTGACAAACATAATATTTACGTGCAGCGCCCAGCACGCAGCCGTCAATTTCCGCCAGTATGAAGAATACGCATATCCACCAAACTACCCCGCCATCCTTCAAGGAAAACCACCAAAGAACAAAAGCAGAATCGACGATAAGCAACTACTCAAATATCTACCAGACAAAACAACAACGTATGACACCTTGATTATCACAAGTATTTTGAGTATGAGGGCAATGAATAAGCTTGGGGATTTTGAGGTTTGCTACATCACTGACAAAAATGCAGTTGAAGTGGTTAAAGAGTTCCAAGCGAACCTCAAACGAATTGCCAAGTCAAATAAAGTCAAAAATCAAACAAGACTGGAGAGATATACTTGTCTGAGTCCAGATCTGGTACCAAACTCTATTAGTATCTAACTGATGCAGGACTATTGACAAATGTTTAAAATTGTCAGCAATTACATATAATCTAGAAAGACGGAGTGAAACATATAACTCATACAAACTTTTGATTGTATAAACTGTTACAAACTTACTTGATTTCATAGTTTTCACTGTCTGAAACATATTATTTGAAATATTTACCCAGTATCTGAAAACATGTAATCTTGGAGATCTCTTTAGTAGGGAAATTGTATATTTGAAAGACAATAGATGATTTAACATGTCTGGCCTGAAAGTGTTAATCTGAAAGTTGATCTATATATGTATGTACAAGAACGTTTTTTTACAGACAATATTCTTTATGAATACATATACTTCAATTCTACCGATTAAGTTATGTGAATTATTTACATGTATTTTGAAATTTAGTTAGTACCATGTTTTACTATGTATTCAGTATGCAAATGTAATGGAAATATATCATGTTGTATCCAGTATGTGTTTTGTTTTATTTAAATATTCTCCCGTTTTTTTTTTTTTTTTTTTTTTGTTTTTTTTTTATTTGCATTGATTCTATTACTTTTCGAAGCTGTCTGATTCAAAAGGAGTGTCTTTGTAACAATTCGTAGACGTTCTCCTGTAAAAGACTTTTTCTAATCGCTTTATGGATCCTCATCATATGTGGTTTGTAGCACAAGTGTCTCTTAAATCGAACAAACATTTCCGATCCGCTGTACACATTTTTTTTCCGCTCCCAGATATACATGGGAGGTTACAGCTTCCGCCTCCCTGCACACGTGCGGGGATAATTACAACTGAAACATAACAAACATGAAGTGAAATATCAAATTTGATTTAGCATGTTCATCTGTCCTATAGTATCAAAAGTATCCCTGATGAGGTCCTTGATTCTGAATAATACCCTAGGCTGGAATCAGGAAAGTGAGAAAGCTCTCTATCTTGATACTATTATATGTAGATGATCAAATGCTGGCTCAACTTAAAATCATTGTTGCTAAATATACATGTGATTGGCACTGTACAGTCATGTTGCAAAGATTTGATAGTATAGCTTCATATGGACATAGATTATAACTAACAGATAATAACTGATAAAAGATATTTGTAAATAATAAACAGTAAATCCCCCGTCAGAGTTTACGTAACAAATTGTCAGTGAAACTGAAGAAAAGAAAAACGATAAAATTAGCTAGTTTAATGTTGGATATGATATGTTGATATATTTAGATTCTGAAGGACCTGTTTACCTAGAAGCTAGCCCAAAGGTAGGGGTAACTGTTATACAATTTGGATAAATTGAGGTTTTATTAATATTTTAGGATTAAAGTCTAGGTACTGGTAAAAGTAACAAGTTGCTGCTACTTTCGCTGAAAACGATAAGAATTCATAATAATTTTATGTACCGTCAAAGTAAATAGTACACTGCTTTCGTCCATAGATCGGTAGATGACGGTACGAATGGGTTACTATAAATCTGAGTTCTTCGAACTGTTGTTGCATATTCATCATTGTTTCTTATATCTCTGCTACAAGAGGAGGAAATATATCTGCAAAGAATTTAGGGAGTAGACTATTTTGGCTTTATATACTGTAATAAGCATATTTCTTGAACTAGATTTTGTATTGAGACAGATCTTGTTTATCCTGTAACTATACGCGCTGCTTCGCCAGGTGTAATTTTGCTTAAGAATGTTTTTGTTGTACAGTCCATCCATCCCATTTGATAGATGTATATTCTAATATAGGTCTCATATATGAAATATTAATCTGATTCAGAGTAGATCTTCTAGCCTGATTTTTAGTGCTCTCATTGAAGCAAACAGTAAAAAGCAAGGATCTGCATCTTGGAAACATTTTGTAAAAACAACCAGGGACAGTTGTTTCCCTTTAATAGTATTAAATAAAATACTACATCGTAAGCCATTGCAATAAAAAGTATACACCTATTCTTGCAGTGGACAAAATGAAAATACATATACTTTTTAAAGCGCTGTAATACGATCCAATAGCTGCCATCGATGTATGGAATTACCTATTGTGCAGACAATATTTCATAAAGAAAGTCAGCCACTGGTGAAGAGTTGTAATGAAATGAGAGTTGAAAGGACCCCCACTTCCCCGACCCCTGTTCAAGAAAGACCGATCCAAAACTTAATAAAAAAACAGGAAGAAGAACATAATTCTTCATCAAATCTAGTTAAGGTGTGGAAAAATGAACATATTGGGGGGAAATTAAATAAATATATCAAAAGAAAAATATTAAGCTTGATGCAAGCAACAACTATCAAAATATGTATCTGAGTGGATAGTGTTTGTTTTGAGTGTAACGTCGTTTTTCAACAGTATTTCAGTTATGTAATGGCGCGCAATTAACCCAACCAGTTCTCCTGGATACTGTACCAGTACAAACCTGTTCCCTGCAAGTAACTGCCCACATGAATCAGAGATGGAGGACGAATGATTTCAGAAACAATGTCTTCTATCAAATCGTCATGGAGAACATACACTACGCCCGGTGTTCGAACTCACGACCCTGTGATCTGTGTTCTCCGTATTTAGCGAAGCGGGCCGGCTTGAGTAGATTGTGTACACACCCGAAACTTTTGACAATGAAAGGGAAAAAAGACAATATAAGACAAAATATATCCACTGAGCACGAGCAAGAGAGAAGTGTCACATGTAAATGTACTTTTACGAAATACGTTAATAATTCGATAAATCATTTGAACAACATTGTGCAGTCCGCACCAAATATCATAAAAAAGAATAACAAGAGCTCCGCCAAGCGGGGCAATTTACGTCCGAAGGGTTACATCAGAGAATGGGAGCAAAATTCAAAGAACTTGACTATTGAAGCCCAAAGGACAGGAAAGACAAAGGGTAGAAATTCAGAAAAAAATCCAAGTCCACAAAAAGTATTCTAAGTCATCAAAAAAAAAAAATAATCCAGGTACAGGTATATGAAAATAGACCTAAATATTGGAGGAACCATCCCTGTTGTGCCACAGAAAAGTGGTCTCGGTTTTTCCCTACGGCCAATAATAAAAAAGTTTTAAAATAAGTTATTTATAGTAACATAAAAGGGAAGTAAATCAGAAAAAATTATTGTAAGTGAACAAAAAGGGATCTGCCTAATAAAAACAAGAGGGCCATGATGGCCCTATATCGCTCACCTGTTATCATTGCACTTGAGGACAAGAAGGTCCTCAGAAAAAATATCTAAGTCCAAAGGACAGGAACAACAAAGGAAAGAAATTTAACCAAAAAGAAAAAAAAATCTTACAAGGTACAGATATGTCAAAATACACCTAAAAATAGTAGGTACCACCCATGTTGTACCACAGAAAAGTGGTCTCGGTTTTTCCCTACGGCCAATAATAAAAAAGTTACTAAAAATAAGCTATTTATAGTAACGTAAAAGGGAAGTAATTAAAAAGAAAATGTACAAAAGAAGGATCTGCCAAATAAATCTGTTGACATAAATGAAATTTCAGATCAGTATCTATAAATCAATTTTGACTACAATCTGGGGAGGTAATCAGATATAAAATAACTCTGGAACCTACAATTGGATCTGATTTGTCATGGAATCCAAGATTTATTGTTGTTGAAGATATTTTGGACGTTTGTATCAAATAAAACCATAAATGAAGTCTCTATATGGCTGCAAAAGCCAAAATAGCCAATTTTGGACCTTTAAGGGGCCATAACTCTGGAACCCATGATGGAATCTGGCCAGTTCAAGAAAGGAAAAAAGATCTTGTGGTGATACAAATTGTGTGCAAGTTTGGTTAAAATCAAATCATAAATGAAGTTGCTATTGTGCAGACAAGGTCAAAATAGCTAATTTTGGCACTTTCAGAGGCCATAACTCTGGAACCCATTATGGGATCTGGCCGGTTCAACAAAGGAACTGAGATCTTATGGCAACACAAGTTTTGTGCAAGTTTGATTAAATTCAAATCATAAATGAAGCTGCTATTGTGCAGACAAGGTCAAAATAGCTAATTCTGGCCCTTTCAGGGGCCATAACTCTGGAACCTATAATGGAATCTAGCCAGTTCAAGAAAGGAACCAAGGTCTTATAGTGATACAAGTTGTGTGCAAGTTTGATTAAAATAAAATCATAAATGAAGCTGCTATTGTGCAGACAAGGTCAAAATAGCTAATTCTGGCCCTTTCAGGGGCCATAACTCTGGAACCCATAATGGAATCTGGCCAGTTCAAGAAAGGAACCAAGATCTTATGGTGATACAAATTGTGTGCCAGTTTGGTAAAAATCAAATCATAAATAAAGCTGCTATTGTGCAGACAAGGTCAAAATAGCTGATTTTGGCCCTTTCAGGGGCCATAACTCTGGAATCCATAATGGGATCTGGCCAGTTCAAGAAAGGAACCGAGATCTTATGGTGATACAAGTTGTGTGCAAGTTTGGTTAAAATAAAATCATAAATGAAACCACTATCGTGCAGACAAGAAATTGTTGACGGACGGACGCACGGACGGACGCACGGACGGACGACGGACGACAGACGAAGGGTGATCACAAAAGCTCACCTTGTCACTATGTGACAGGTGAGCTAACAAGAGCTCTGCAATGCAGAGCATTATACACAAAGCAAAGTCATATATGACCTTTTGACCCCTAAGTGTGACCTTGACCTTGAAGCGGGTCATCCGAAACATGCGCTCTGCACTTCGTCTTGGTTTGGTGAACATTTGTGCCAAGTTTCTTTCAAATCCTTTAAGCAGTTCAAGAGTTCAAGAGCGGACACGAAACAAACTGATATGACCTTTGACCCCTAAATGTGACCTTGGCCTTGAAGCGAGACATCAAAAACATGCGCTGTGCACGTCGTCTCGGTGTGGAGAACATTTGTATTAAGTTTCTGTGAAATCCTTCAAGGGGTTCAAGAGTTACAGAGCGGACACAAAATTGCTAACGGACGGACGGACGGACGGACGTTCCTACATATGGGTATTTATGTGACTACTCTTTTGTTCTCTCTATTGTTCTTCTAGCCACGTAAAAGAAAAATAGCCACATAAAAGCCTTACGGAATGAATGACATCAAAGAAAAAGTACAGTTACCTATTATTCCTACAGCCACTTAAGTATGCAAATGTGGGCTCGGAAAGACGGACCTACCGAAAATAAAAAAAAACTATAGAAGTTATCTACTCTACTTCTTATTTCCATAAATGCTTTAAGATATGAAGCTCCCGGTACAAGTGGTTCTCAGGATGTTGGGCGGAAACCGTTTCAACGGCTCGGCCCCCTGTGACGTTGACCTTGGACTCACTGACCCTAAAACTATAAGGGCCATCTATTTTATAGCCTAATCATTCAAACAAGTTCGAAGGTCCTGTGCCTCAATTGGTTCTCAAGAAATTGGAAGGAAACCGTACACTCTAATAATGACCGACAGACCGACTAACACGATCGACAGGCTCAAAGCAGTATGCTCTCGCTTCTTCGATATTAGGGATGAATATAATGAAATGTTTTATCATAGTAAAGACAGGTCATTCTCGAAAAATAACTACTTAGCATTTGTATGGTACTAATTAAACTAATCTTTAAATTACACACAAGAGAAAGTTGATATCGGTGTTTGTCAATGCAGCACTACATTAGCAATCAAAGTAATGGTATATTTCTCTATATATACCATAAAGTTATGACTTGTGACTAGGCTGGGACTCAATAAGTCTACAATGATTGTTAATTGTTTAGTATCTGTCGATATCAATCATCTTACTTTAAACATGACTCTATTGTTAAATTACTGGGAAATGTGCTGTATTGTATTTTAAGAAAGGGACATGGGTCTTGCACCTGACATGTCCTCTCATTATGGGGAACATCGTGCCAAGTAGACTTATGGACCGGACATAAAAATGATGCTCTAAACCTGTGACCTCCAAGTTTGACATTTACCTTGGAGCTAGTGGTTTTTTGGGTCTTGCGAATGACACACCGACTGGTTATGGGAAATATTTGTCCCTTGTAACACCCTTTGATGTATGGCAGTTATGGAGAGGACACAAAACACATCCTGTAACGTTCTGACATCTAAATGTGATCTTACGCTTGGAGCTAGGGGTATTGGTCTTGCGCACGACACGTTGTCTCATTATGGGGAAAGTTTGTGCCACTTGATTTCAAAATCCCTTTATGAATGAAAGTCATGGATCGGACACGAAGTGTGGCGGATGGAAAGATGGACAACCCTACGATTTTGGTATTAGATGGTCATTCCATTGTTTGACAACAAATGAATGACCACTTAAGCAACGAATGTGGTTACGGAGTGAATACAAGGATTTCTGTTGCCAAAGCCACACCTCCTACCACTTTCGGTATCGTTGGCTCGGACGGATGAACGTACAGACGGACAGAAGGACGCAACCAGTTCCTATGTTCCTCTGTTTTTCTTCGCAAAAGGCAGGGAACAGAAGCTACACAATGGTAAACGATGCAAAATATCACATACATAGCTAACTGTAACGAGAACCTCAACAATTTTATATTGTAGAATCCAAGCGTAGCTGTGGATTCGTAAGAATATAATGCTCGACGGATCGAGCGCATTACTTTTCTGTAATCAACGGTTACGGACATTTACAATACACATAACTTTAACAAAACAACAAAACGTACTTATTTTACAGAATGAATCGTACAATTAATTCATTTAATTAACATAATCTATCGCATTTGACCATCGGTATTAATTGCATTAGCTAATTCATAATATTATAGCTCGGTCACGAATTAATCGGTTTTTGCGTGTGAAAGTGATGTTATATTTAGCATAACACATGTTCATGAAACATTTTTGTGGAAGTACCAACATATATAATGCACATTACAATAATGCATAGTAAACCTATTTCTGTCTCACAATCACAAAATATTATTGATAGTAGCTGATCGAATATTTAAGGGTTGCTAAGTTATTCAAAGTTTTTCTATCCGTTGAGTTCATTAGCTTAATAAATTTCCACATACTTTAGTTTCTATTCTAAGCGTATGCGTCTCGTTAGTAAACTTTTGTTATATTTACTGTTCATTGAATTTAATAACTTTCATACAGACAAACTTTCTTCAAGTGTTTAGATATAATGTGCTATTATTTTGCAGGTATCTCTTGCCACTCTTGTCTAACTGTGTTTGAATATAGATGGGACTAGCTTTTAGTCTATTGTTGATCGATTTTTCCACACATATCCATATCCGTGACTGTATGACAATGATTTAACATTATATGCTCAATTTCATTTCCGTTAAAACCGTCTTTTAAAGACTCTAATATGTATTCAGAAATGTTATAAATCCGCCATTTGTTTTTGTTGCCATGGAAACAAAATGGTCGCCATTTTTATCAAATATTTAAATGCTCATAACTTTCTCATTTTCAAGCCGATTTTGAAAATTCTTTCACTTCCTTAAACGCTTTAAGAAATCCTAGCATACGAAAATAAGAGATGATAACAACATTGACTTGCCCTATAAGTGGAAAAGAATCATCGGTTACTACAATAGAATGGAAAATTTTAAAATGGTTTAAGAAACAAGAGAAAGCTACAATCGTTTGATTCACAAGCTTTATTTTCAGACGTGTCACGGTACGGACTTGGTCACGTAAGGGGAGATTATGTGTCAGGCAGCCAGTTAACTCAGTCGGTAGAGCACTCGCCCTGTAAGCGAGAGGTCCCAGGTCGAGTCCAGGACTGACTGCACATTTTTCTCACCCTGTGACATTTGGCGCCCAACATGTTACCGTGGCATGCTTACTTGGTCAGTCTTACGACGCTTGCAATATTATGTACCTCCTGAATTCGAGGACGAATTTCCAATTTGTAAAGGTGTATGTCACGGTACGGACTTGGTCACGTAAGGGGAGATTATGTGTCAGGCAGCCGGTTAGCTCAGTCAGTAGAGCACTCGCCCTGTAAGCCTTACATGTGCGATACTTTTATTTCCATTGTCGCGTTGGTTCAAATCCCACCGTGATTTATACTTTTTTTTAAATCTCTGTTTATGTTTTGTGGTCTAATAAAACTAACACAATTAAATTAAAACAAAACGTGACGTTACTCCGAATTTATCAGACACGGACTATTTATCTTTTTATTTCCATTGTCGCGTTGTTTTTATTAATGTTTTAATTACATTTTTTTTCAAAGTTGTTTCTTTTTCCTTTTTTTTCTTCTTTTTCTATTTTCATTTATACATTTCTTCTTATATCATACAAATGTATCAAACAAACACAAAAATATCATAACAGTACATTTCAAGCACAAGAGGCTGATTCGGATTCGGATGTAGTGTTTGTCTCGGAATAATATTACACATTTTGATGCAGCTTCGGTGCCCTCAACCCTACACGTAACTTCTATCAAAAGTCTCTCCATTTCTGTCTCAATTGCTATGTCTTTAGCCCAGTAGTTTTTCTCAACTTTCATCATATGAAAACAGGAAAAAATGAATGATTATGGTGGTTACCCTTAAAGAGAAACTCGAAAAAATAACAACAACAACAACAACCTGGATTGGAACCTACAGCCCGCAAAATTCGCCATTTCAGACATCAGTGCTTACCACTGAGCTACCGGGACTGACAGACGTGCTGAAATAAAATATACCTAATATTATTGTTTATGTAAGCTGCTTTACCTATTTTGTTAGTTTTATAAGTCTAGAAAACATAAACAAACGTGACGTCACTGTGAAGTTATCAGACACGGACTGTAAGTAAGGCGATATCAGGCTGTTCATGTGTGTAAATGATGAAAACTGACGCCATGTAGCTTCCTAATCTCGTTACATCATGTTACTAGATTTTAAAATATAAATGGGTTTTAAATACATGTACATGCATACAAGGACACACTTTTTAATGGACGAAACACGTTTAGTTATAGTTTGATTTTAGCACTTGAGAGACTTGTCAGCGATTAGGGAAATCAGCATGATTCACTTTGCTGTATTTAGATGGGAACTACTACCTTTAGAACTGGTTAGAGCTTTGGACTAACACCCGAGCGACGCGGATTCGAGTCCTGTCACAGGCTATAGGGATTTGTTTTGTGATAAATGCTATGCTCTTCGATATGTTACGGCTAAAAGCCGTTAGATGGGTGCTCGCTCTTCCGGGATAGGGACTTTATCTCGTGCCAAACAATGGCACTTTCTATTTCAAAATGGCTTACAGGAAAGCCAATCTTTGACAACTGCGACAGGGAGTCGACTCTTTAGCTCAGTGGTTAGAGCAATGGACTAGCACTCGAGCGGACTGGGTTCCAATCCCGCCACAGACAATATGGGTTTTTCGTCATAAATTACTATGCTCTTTGATTTGTTACGGTTAAAAGTCGCAAGAAAAAGCATAATTATCCATAAGTTCAATCTCTATGGGCCTTCTCATGATTTTCACAGGCATAATTTATCATATTGATATTTCCATTAGGGGAGAATTGTATTTCACATATACATCAAAATGCACCAGAACTGTAAAATAACAAAAGATTATTTTTTTGTTTTAAGTTTTTATATAAGGTCCGAAAGTACATTAGCCTTGTACATATGATGAGTACCTTCCTAATACATATATGTAAATTCAAGCAAAAATGTCTGATGAAGTTTTCCTATGTTCTTAATGATCACTTGTAGGTAAAACAAAGGTCATAACTATTTAGACTTAATGCACGGTACAAGCAGTCTAGTGAGTAAAGAAACGGAGAGGAAGCAAAATATCTTGTATACACTGGGTCTCCTGGAATACAGCTTGATATAAAATCATTGATACCAGGTTTCTTTGAAATATTTTGAAGTCTCAATTGTAGACTTTCCAAAAAATATGCTTGCTTTTTTAGGTTGGTGTGTGCATACCAGGGTGTGCGAGTTTTTTTTTCCGAAGTTGGGCCTAGGGAGGGGGAGATTGTGGGAGTGTGAACTCCACCCTACAAAAAGTGTTATTTTAAAAGCTAAATCGTGCATTCATCAGGTGTTTTGCGATTTTTTCCACCATCCTGACTGTATTGTTTCATTGTAAAGAATTAAACGTAAAAAAATATTGTATTTCATTTTTGGGAACTGTTTTCAATAAAATGGTCCTCTTATTCATAGAAAGTAGTGTTGAAACTTGTCTATGGGGGTACCCGATTGGACAAGAGTGTCAATTTGTTTCACTCTGCTGATTGTGCTGCGCTGTTAATAAATAATTTATAACTTAATAAATATGATAAAACCCTGTTCAAATACCAACATATATCAAATTAAAGAAAGAGCTGAATACGGTCTGCGTATCACATGAATAAGTGTGTGATAAGAGTCTTCTATGTAGAAAAGTGCTTTTTAAAAGATTTTCCTTGTTACAATTGTCGTCTGTATATGAAAAGGTTTCTTGCTTTTGTGACTTATTCAGATTGCATATTAAAATGAGTACTTTTCTGCTTTGATATCTTTGTTATAAATCATTTAACTGATTTATTTTATATGAATATTTTTCTTTATATAGTTGAAATCTGTTTTTTATGTATATGCTATACAATGACTGAATCTCATTACATTGAAATGAAGGTACGGTGCAGACAGTTTATCTACGTGATACGACTACGGTCAAACTTTGCTTATGAAACAGAAATATTGAAATAATTACAGTTGTATGTGTCCCTAGACCTTCACTTTTTTATAGGTGTGACGTCATTGTCCAAAGATTCATGAATAGCGAATATGCATTTGTTAAAGCGGGATCAGTTGGCCTATTTTAGTGGCCGTTAAAGCTAAAAATAAAAAATCCTTTAATTGATTTTTTCTCATGTATTCTCATCAAATTGATTTGTAGCATCTTTATTAGGCCCGCAGCCAACTTTGTTCAGTTGGGACTTTTGACCCCTTTTAGGGGCTGCTAGAGCTAAAACTAGAAATGCCTTTATTAGACAGCGTCTCATGAACAGCTTGATGGATCTTTGTCATACTTGGTCTGGAGCATCATTATAAGGTCCTCTTCCAAATTTATTTATATAGGAACTTGGGCCCTATTAGGGACTACTATAGCTAAAAGTAGATATGCTTTTCTTCGCATTAACCACTAAAATATAAACTTGGTGTGTAACAATATCGTATGGCCTCCTGCTATTTTGTTACAAATGGGGATAGGGACAAACTTAGCTAAAAATATAAACACTTTTAATGACCTCTTGTCATGAACCGCTTGATGAATCTTCATCAAACTACTGCTGTAATTATTCGTCTAAGGATAAACGAAACAAAAATGCAACCCTACGAAGCCTTTGTGAAAAATTAAAAGAAAACCATTTAAATTGTTAAAGTGCGGTGTTTAGTTTTGCAATTTGAAAAATGTTAGATGAAAGATGAATGTTAGATAAAAATTTCATAAACTTCTTTGAATTTCCTTATTACAATTTGCCGACAATCTTTTTTAAAGATATTTCTTGTTATGTAATGACATAATTATATATATTTATATACTAACCTAGCAATTATAAAATGTTAGATCTAAAAGCAATTCTAAATCAAAGAATACGACTTTCATAACTGGAATTATTGTTTTTAATCTGACCTAGAGCCAGATTTTTTGTTAATGATTTGGGAGCCGGATATTTTTTTTTCAGTATGTTAAAGCCAGAATATTGTTTTAAGCAAATCCAAAGACAGATTTTTTTTTCAAAAATGAAATATGCATGAATTGTTGATTTTCTTCTGATAACATTTAGACCACACGAAGACTAATAGTATTCCCTATATGTTCTTTGTAAAAGTGGCATTTCTTAAGCAATGCCAAACACAGCCATTATCATTTCAGAGAACAAATTCTTACCTCATTTTAAAGAAATATGATGAACCTGATATAAATGAAGGGAAAAGTAGGGGTCATGTATCTTCTTAGAGATTTATTTTGTCACATTTGCTTACTGTAAAATCGTATCAAAATCAAACTGCTGTGACCTAGTAGTACCGCTCATAACAAAATTGACTTTCAATTTACAAAATGCAACATTCTTTCCAAGTTTTGCTACCAAAATATAAAATATACATCCACAATGAAATTTTTACAAAACCAAGCTTTATTTTTGGCCTCTGTGGCCATGAAAAGTGAAAAATTAGTGTACAAATCCCTGTCCGCCATTACTAAACCAGATGGCTCCCACGCTGGTTTCGAAGTTGATATGTATTTGGCGCGAGTACGTTTCTTAAATAAAATAGATAGATGTACTTTAAAGGCATATTTATTCAACTGATTATTTATGATGTTTATAGTACTAAGGATTCCTGCGTACAAGTAATTATTGTGTAAAATAAATATAGGTCAGAGACCACCAATTCAAAAAAGTACAGGGAACTTACTGGGAATGAGGTAAGTGTATACCTGGGAATAAGGTAACATCTGTGCGTTCTGATTGGTCAGTCATGTAAACAAACCCAGGAAGTGATAATTTTTTCAAAATTGATATTTTTTCACTGCATTTACATTATTTTATTATACATTTTGACAAAATTTGCTACATTTTATGTGTATTGAAAAAAAGTTTTATCAAACGAATTTCTCCCGCCATGTCAATGATGTAAACAGGGGGTCATCTCATTCACACGAAAATTACTTAAACAAAGTATCACTATTCATATGTTTTTCGTCCGATATTTTGGTAGAATTAAGATAGTTCTTGAAAAACTTGTAATTAGATATACATGTTTCGGAAGGCCGTACACGCCATAATGTTACAATGTAAGTCTATGGGAAAACAACTGGTGGTCTCTAACCTATATGCTTGAATCGGTGTAGACGGCCAGGTCTAAAATCTTACCTGAGGTAACGAAAGTCAGACGAAGTGGAAACGGTTATCCATCAATCCAGATTCAACTTAGATTTGTGGAGAAAGTAAACGGTTATGAGACTCTTGTCTTCCCACCTTTTTTATCGTCTGGTAACATATGCTTTAAAATATACATATGTTTTAGGTCAGTCATTTGCAGATAATGCAGTACATGTCGCACAAGGTGTGCGTTTTTGGCCGCTTTTTTCTTCAAAGTTTAGTGTCCTGAAACCGAAGATTTTCTCGTTTTTATCAAAGAAACAACGGAATCGCAGGCTGAAAATGCCACATGATGAAGTGCTAAGTATGTTCAATACATCCGCTTAATACTTTCCTGGAATTTCTCAAAATTGGATTTTTTAATGATTTTTTTTTTCGCTCTTGTTTCAGCGCAGATTTGTGGAAATTTCAGATTTACTGTCCTTTGCCCCCATAAAGGCTAGCCAGACTTTGCGGGTGATTAACGACTGCAAACTGCATGCACGTCTTTGCAGACGATAATTTTTATGACTTTTAAGCGTGCTGTTTCCAAATATTTGTCTATATATTTGTAAAAGTATGAAGCTATTGTTTGTTAAATAATGAAATCAATATAACACGTCTTAAACTTCTTTTTATCAATGTTCCGTAATTTGATATGTTCCATATGTTTAAGTGTAACAGTGCGTAACCGTATATTTTGTATTCTTAAGGGCATATCACATTATCTTAAACGGTGAATTCACATACCATTAAGGTTCAACATAAAATGCGCGGAGAGACTAGAAAAGTAAATAGCGTTTACTACACAGGTGCAACATTACTCTGGATTCTATAATAAATTTTGGTGTGTAGACTGCAAAATGCTTATCAAACTTTACTTTTTGTGTGTGATAGGCATTTATGTGTCAGAAAGCAAGATAAGTATTTCTGTATCAGAAAGCAATGATATAGTTAATACTAAGATGAAAGATTATTGTAAGGGTCATTTTGAAAATTGTATTTGTACGGATACATACGTCACGTGTCACAATGAAGTGAAGTTAAATGGAGATATAACAAAACTTCTTCACTATATCAAGGATGACGTAATAAATATAACGATAACTGGTTGCAATTTAAAGGAATTACCACAAAACACGTTTGGAACCTGTAGACGCGCTACATCCCTTTTGTTACGTATGTTAAAGACAGTGGATTTATCAAATAACAACATTATGGAAATACACGGAAAGAGTTTTCATTGTGTCCCCAACTTAGAGACTCTTATTCTAAGTAACAACACATGGGAAATTTATAGGGGCCCAAGTAAAACAGGGTACTTCACGTCAATCTCAAGTCTGAAGCATTTGGACTTAACCAACACGTTCAAAGAGATCTGGGACACAACCAAACTGGCAAGCGTTTTCAACGAAACAGACATGACTTCTCTTGAAACACTGAAACTGGGTTACAATGAACTTTTTTCATTTTCACTCTCGCCTGCAAACTTTTTCTGTCCGCTGACATCGTTGAAAACATTAGATCTTTCTCACAACAATTTAGAGGACCCCTCTTTACCAAACAAAACAAACTGTTTGGAAAAATTGGAGACGCTAGATGTTTCATATAACCGAATGACAATGTTGACACAAAAATTTATGGACAAACTCGAAAACTTACATACCTTGGAAGATGTTAAACTGGACAACAATCCATTCAGTTGTGACTGTGGACTTATAAAAACTTGGAAGTGGTTGAACTCTACCAAAGTCCCAGTTCTAAATAAAAAGGACCTTAAATGTGCCAGTGGTTATCATTCTTCGTACAGGAATACACCTATATTGAGCCTTTCCCTGTCAGACCTGAAATGTGAAGTGCTCGGATCGCCTTCAAACACCGCTGTTAAAGCAAGTACTGGAATAATATTATCGGTAATTGGATTAAGGTTCTTGTAAATAACCTTTGAGACGTCCGCACGCGTTAATTTTACACCACAACATAAAGGGCCACAAGTAGAAGGAACTTTCAAGGCAGATTGCTTTCTTTAAAAAAAAAACAGTTAGTACTGTATCACGGGTACTTCGACTGCCCACGTTCCGTTTTGTAAATAATATCAATTTCTTTTTCTTATAATATAATAAGTACTTGGTCATTACTTAATCGTTATTGTATGTGTGTCTAACATAATTCTCCAGGTATTCTGGAATTTGAAAGTGTTACTTACTATGTATATTACATATCAAAATGAAAGCGAAAGTAGAACATTCAAAATGACAAAAAAAAGCTGAAATGCTTAAAAAAAATGTTAACTATTTATCGATTCTCGGAGTACCAAGTTAAGTATAAGTTAAGACACACAACAAAAAGTTTAGAGAAAATATGGTTGATAAAGAAGTTTGATATTTTCTACAACATAGAATATGGACAGTCGACTTACATGAAATAAAAGACAAAATATATATAACCGAACAAGGTGACCATTGTAAAAAGTATTTACTTCTTCTTCTGAGCAATTCGGTATATATGTACATTATGAATATTACGGGCCTGTAAGGTATGATTTACAAAATAAAATTTTACCCAAGGCTTGTCTCAAACTCTCAGTTACATTATCCGTAAATTTTGATTGCTTTTCTGGTTGTACTCAGAGAGTAAAACTTTAATGAAAAAGTGGAAAGCACTTCCGGTCACACCAAAGATAGGCCTCTGTGCAGGGATTTGCTGTGACTCATAATTAGATATAGATAGTTCAAAGCTTTCAGTTACATTGATAAACTATTTTGGTTGTTGATTTTAATGGAATTGAACAAAAACATTATATTTATTAGATAAAACAAAAGGTTTATTCTTTCTCAAAACAACGACTGAAAATGTTTGATATGCACAGGTTGCTGGATTTAGAGGCCATTTTCTGGTCAAGTTGCAACCAAAATATCTGCTCATGATTTTGGAAGGTATTGTAAAAAGAGGTTACGCTGTATTAATCATTATATCAAATGGTAATATAAAATATGAAAAATAAAATATAAAAATAATGTTTTCTTGAAAAAAAGGAAATATATCTACTAGATCACCCCAACCCATTTACTTATATTCCGAGTGTTGTTATATACCTGCATTATTTGTGTGAAAATAATTAACCTATGCGTGATCAGTATTAGCCTGGGAATCTAGTTTGACAATGTCTAATTTTTTTTCTACCTGCAAATTGACAAGTTGATATCAGACACTAGATGAATGCCAATTAACACTAATTAGCGCAAATTAAGTGGGGTCTTAAATGCATAGATCTTCTGGTAAAGCACGAGTATTATCAACGGCTTCCCAGGCTAGTTCAGTCTATACTTTATAGTTAAAATACACATACCATGCAACTCATGTTAGATTCTGTAACATTTAGACTTACAAAGTCTGTTTAGATCAAATAGTCTGTAATAATCTTAATTTCTTTCTTCATACAGACATTGATATTTTCTAAGAAAGCCATTTTCTCCCTAGGCTCATCTCAGTAGAGTTCAGAGATAAGAGATATTGTAAATTTTTCAAGAAAGTGCTATTTTATAGTAGATATCATAGGATTTTGTAGTAAAGATATTTGTTTTGAAAAACTCTTACGACTGATGCCAATCTATGTAACATTATAAACCAAAAGTATTAAACAGTTTTACATTTTTGACTTTCATACCAAATGCAAAGGTAAGAAAAACACTTGAATAACAATGCGTATTGAGAAAAACAAGAACAATGATATTTATATGTAAAATGATACCTCAGTGATGATAGATAATGATGATCTAATGTTCGTTTGTTTACTAGTGGTTTGTGTCTCTTAAAAAAAACTTCCTTTTTTGAAATTCATATTTTGAAAATAGGCCCTCATCGTCTTAGGTTGTATTTATGAGTTATATATTAAGTCTGTTGGAACATTTTGCACAGTCGACTTATTAGATATGCAGATCTTACTTGTTTTAAGGTATCCGATCAACAAATAGATAACATTTCGATACCTGGTGACCCTATGTTTGTTGCTTTTTGTTGTTGTTGTTGTTGTTTTTGTATCATTTGAAAGAGTTGTGTTTGCTGAACAAGAATAAGTAAATAAAATTACCATAATGATATGCACGAATCACTACAGTTGTTTTTAACTGCAAAATGATAAATCTTACATTTATGTAATTTATATTTTCTTTTTCAGTAGATATATAAACTTTCAAATAATACCAAAATTATATGAGCTTACCAGGCATCAATATTTGATATATCTTAATAGCACGGTTACATAGAACTTACTTTTTGTGCACCGGATACCTTAAATGACATTTTTTGTGTATTCTGAATCTCAATTATATAATGTGTTTTTATTTGTAAATAGTTTGATATTCATTTTAATTATATAATATGTGTGTTCATGCATTCCAAGTATATGATTACCATTCATTTGGGTTTATATAATCTACATATTAAGGATGTATGATCACTATTTTTTGTACAATAATATTTTTTTTCTTTTCTGTGAGCTTGAAGAACATTTGTTTCTAACAAATATAAACAGGTACGTTTTTATAGGGCATTTTACCCAAAGTTTAAGCATTTCTGAAATTAAGTAAAATTTTAAAAAAACTTGGGTCACTTTATAAAACATATGATATCCTGTTTAATGTAATAGGGATTTCAGGTTTTACAGATTACTATGAATACATGGTGATATCAGTATTATATAAATATAAGTACAACAAATCACTTTCATTCTTACTTAATAACTGTTACATAATTATCCTACCCACATTTTCCAATGGAAAATGTATTTAAATATACAAAAACAATCTGTTGTTAAGATATTTAAAATATTTCGCTGCTTTAATAACACACAAATATGCTTCAGAGTGGACAGACAGAAACTCAGGGTGTATCTAAGAAGAATATTTTGAAAAAAAATCTGTAAAAACTGGCGAATTTCGTTATTCTTAATTCCTTTTGTTTTAATGATACTTCCTTTGTAATAAATACTATATTGAAAACTTTTTCAATTGTAGTTTATTATATATCAGTACGAAAAATATCAGAACCAAACTTGTTCTACTTAAGTAGACTTTTGAAATTAGCGACCCCTCCCCCATTGTGCATCTTACGTCAGATTAAAGCAAAATCCGGACAAAAATAGTAATATGTAATACATGTGTGTCATTTATAAGTACGTTATCAACTACTTGCATATCATGCACCAATAAGTTGTAATCTAAATCTATAACATTCTTACTAGCATTAATAACAATGTCTATTTTTTGTCATATAATACAGCAGTATTTTCTGTGGCGGGGATGGGGTGGTAGCTAATGCAGTTTCACATTCGTCGGAGTCGGGTTCCCGATATGGTTAAGTTTTCGTATATAAGCTGGTATCTCAGTAACTAATTGTGGAAATTGATTGGAACTTGACACACTTATTTACTGTGATTAACTGGCTTGCAGAGCACATGTTCCATAACTCTACTTTACCTTTTTACAAAATTATACCCCCTTTTCGACTTAGCAGTGTTTGGTTTTTGTCTGTAAGCTGGTATCTCTGTACACTATACCGGGAATGGGTTCCGACTTCACACTCTGTTCACTGTGATGATCTGATATGCAAAGTACAGGTTTCATATCCCTACTTTTATTTTTATACATGTGCGGGTATCTCATTACTCACTAATAGGAATGGATTGAAAATTCGTACACATTTCATCTGATTAAATGACATTTTATTGTGTATTCTGAATCTCAATTATATAATGTGTCTTTATTTGTAAATAGTTTGATATTCATTTTAATTATATGTATGTTCATGCATTCCAAGCATATCATTACCATTCATTTGGGTATATATACCCTACAATTTAAGGATGTATAACCACTTTTTGTACAATAAGAATGTACTCTGTTATTAAGGTTTTAAAAGTATGTCGCTGTTTTATTGACATACAAATATGCTTCAAAATGGAAAGAAAAGAGTTAGAGTCCCCGTGCATCTAAGAAGTAGATTTCGAAAAGAAACGGTACAAACTAGTGAATTTTGATATTTTTAGTTTCTTTCGTTTTAATGAAACGTACTATATTGAAAATTGTAGCTTATTATTATTATATATCAGTCAGAGAAAATATCAGAACCAAACTTCTTCTACTTAAGTAGATATTTGAAATTGCCAACCCCTACCCCATTGTGCATCTTACATCAGATTAAGGCAAATTCTGGTAAAAAATAGTAATATGTAATACTAGTGTGTCATTTGTAAGTACGCTATTAACACTTACATATTATGTACCAATAAATTATTATCTAAACCTATAACATTCTTACTAACTTTAATAACAACGTCTATTTTTTGTCATATAATACAGCTGTTTTCTGTGTCGGGGATGGGGGTGTATCGCATGGGCTTATCGGTGGAGATTGACCAAATCATTTAGCATGGTCTATAAATATTATCTTTTAATTCGTTATTGATGCCTTTAGTGTTTGAAAATATGTATATAGTATCTTTAAGAAATTTATCGAGTTTGAAATAATACATATATTGTCTGAAAGTGATTTATAGGCCCATGGAGGCCGGTTTTTCTTAGAATGATGTTGGAAACACTTGGCTTAACTGTATATTGTATAACACATTTAAATAAAATATTTACTTGTCAATGATTACTTACTTACTTATTTACTTATACATACATCTTTCACAATGTAAAAATATTCAAATATTCACAAGTTATAAAGGATAGCAACCCCCGAGTGTAAGATATAAACAAAGATATAATTCATTACATACAAAAATTGATCTTTTGTGAAAAGAAGATCGTCAATCTGTAGAACTACTGTGGGACTGACACAGTAGTTAGGTTGTCTGGTATCTCAATAGCCGCCAATGGTAATGGATTGAAACAGCTTCACATACTCGTCCACTGTGTTGAGTGACATACATTGTACAGGTTCCATAACTCTGTTTTGCACTCTTTTACAAACGATTGTCTCATTAGGGAGAACGCAATTCTACGGATCGCGGGGTTGTGAATTTGATGCCCGGGCGAAGCGTCATCCGTGATGATTTTGTGAAGGACATTGGGTCTGAAATCATTCGTCCTCCACCTCTGATTCGCGTGGGGGAAGTTGGCAGTTGCTTGCGGAGAACAGGTGTGTAATGTTACAGAATCCAGGAACACTGGTTAGGTTATTATAACTGCCCGCCATTACATAACTGATATACTGTTGAAAAATGTCATTAAACTCAAATTAAATTCAAATTATTTTTCTTAACGAATCAAAAGTGCGCAACTTGAATGAAGTATAACTATTTTAGATTTTTCAGTGAGAGTTCGAATTACTGTGTTCTTAAACCTTTATCCCAATACTTTCGGTAAAAGGCTTAATTTATTCTCATTGAATTCTGATTTTCGCATGCCATAAGATTATCGCATTCATTCCCATATGAAATTACTGAAGCATGTAAGAGTGGAGTTTAACTTTTTGTAAGATAAATCGAAAGACACATTAGCAAGAGAATATGATAATATGAAAACCTGGCCAATTGTAACATTTCTTTAAAACTTCCTAGTTTCATACACGTATCTATGTACAAATGAAGTTTATGTCACTAGGTTGCGTTGGGTCTTAAAGAAGGGAAACTTTGCAGTTTTAACTTTAAAAATCTACACCTATCTCCTTTTTCCTGTTTCATGTTAAAGTAAACAAAGAAAGGCACTAATTTGTCGGTAATAATCTAAAACGACAACCTTTGAAGTTTCATATATATTTTTGGTTATATTCCTTGACGGAAATGTTTTGTTCAAGTTGTTCGGTTCAGTAATAGATGTTATTTTAAGCCATTACACAGCGAAACTCCATCTTTGGTAATCTGTTGAAAAAAGACTGGGCTCTCTATCTCTTTTATGTTTCTGTAATTACTTATAAAAGGAAACACATGGAAAAAAGTTCAACAGGAAAAGCTATATTCAAAGAACGCAGCGGCCGATATAGCTTATAAGTCGTCTACCGTCTGCTACTTTGGTATTTTGTTACAAAATCTGGAACCAATGCTTAAAAAAATGTCATGTGATGATGGAAAGCGGTCACGTGATATTTATTTCGGGAATAGGTAGAACAGAGTAGTGTCCAGTCGGTTTTACAAGGTTTTTATTGAATTTTGACAGAGGTGTAGATACTTATAGCATCGTGAGGAGAAAGTTTTTCCTTCAAGATGACGCCAGTATTTTTGAATTTAGAAGAATTAAAATTTGAATTTTTTTTCTGTTTCATATCTTGTAGATGTGATCAGTGGGTATTTCTATGATTTTAAAAAGTGAATTGGTTTTGATTAAATTATTATTTTGGGAGCTGTTATGACATTGTTCAATGGTCATTATTGCATTTTGTCAAATTGTAGACCGGGACAGGGTCGTAGCTGGTCCAAACCCCAAGTATCTGTGGTAAATTCCACAGAAACGAACTCTTCACACACGTGAGGAATTCGTGCGAGTTCCTTACATGTGTAAAGAATTCATGCGAATATTTCACAAATGTGTCACATATGTCACACATTTTTAGCTCGTCTGATTTTTGGAAAAAAAATCTACGAGATATTGCCGTCACTTGATCGTCGGCGTCGGCGTTGGTTAAAATTTTTTGTTTAGGTCCACCTTTTCTCAAAAACTATAAGAGCTACAGCTTTGAAACTTTGCACGCTTGTTTATCATCATTAGGTGACTTCGTAGGCCAAGAAACATAACTCTGATGTGCATTTTGTCAAAAGTATGGTCATTTTGTATTTAGAAAATTTGAGTGTCTTGGTTAAAATTTTTGTTTAGGTCCACCTTTTCTCAAAAGCTATGAGGTACAGCTTTGAAACTTATACGTTTTGTCAAAATTATGGCCGTTTTTGTACTTAGAAAATCTTAACTATGACTACTGAAAACAGAACAAAAAAATGTAATAAACGATTGATTAAACGAATACGCCACACGTACATACAGAGTGGCGAGAAATGTAGTATCATCCTTTACACACAACACAACCCAAAGAAGAAAACAGAATATAACAGAACAGAACAGAACGGAACGGAGCAAAATAATAATAGAATAGAATAGAAATTGACTTGTTTATAATTGTTAAAGAAAGTAGAATTCTCGATGTTTCGACAGGAAAAGCTATCATGCGATAGAAAGAATATAACATTTATGACTTTCTACATTGCATTTATCAAAAGAGTTGAATAAAATTAATAAAATGCTTGGTAGAGCCTCGCATTTTAATATCTTATTCAACTCGTTTAATAAATTCAATACATCATGGTTATACTAGTTTTTGTTGTTATCGTTTTTGAAATCTTCGTCAGTATTTAATTCAATGCATGATTTCTGCATCCGCATTTTGACAGATTTATGATACATACATCTACCCACACAAAGCAAATGTTTCAAGTTTTCTCACGCGAAACGTAATGTTCTGGTTTAAAATAATTTGTTTCATATATATACATTTACAACATGAAACGCTACATTATTAAGGCATGAAGGATTGGGTAGAAAGCTAAGCTTATATGAAACTCTCTCCTTACGTATTTTGATATTTTGTTTCGGTATAGTGGACGCAACTTGACCCCGATGGTTGACCTTTGCATTATAATACATAATAAGGCACAACCTATTATTGAAAAGGAGTGTAGGTAAAACACGAGCTGCACGAGAAAAAGGAAATATGAATTTGAGTAAATATAAATTGTTGTATTGGAAGGTTTTAACTGATCAAATGTAAGTATATATACTTTGATACTGTACTGTTTACAAACTAATTCCATATGAATAAACACGGCTACCCTAAGCACCCTTGATTTCTGTAATGAAATAATCGATATGAATAATCAGCCTAAGGTCAACCATCGCGGTCAAGTTGCGACTACTATAACATGTTAACTTCACAATAAACAATATCGTATGTTTACTGGCTAGATATAAAATGTAGGAAAACAAATATACGTGTATTTATTTTGTATTAAAAACAAAATTAAAAACAAAAACATATCTATGAGATTGTACAGAAAAGAAAGGACAGAAAAGCAAGAAGCAAGAAAGGACAAGTTGTAGTGGTCACTTTAGAGCACTTGGTTATGTTTGACGGACTTTTGTTATAACATACATATACTTTTAAAGGGTCTAAATAAGAAATTAGATTTTTGGAATCGTGTTATGTTTCAGATCTGTTTGTTTGCTGTATGTATTTTTGTACGTGTAGAAAGATAGAATTATTTTGTACGTTTGTGACTGATGAATTACCATATAGCAATGTATGCAAATTTGACGGACGCTGTTGAATAATTCCGTGCGTTCTCTTGCATAAATAGGACAGTTGAAGAAATACTGGTTTTGTATTTTCAACCTCACCACATGTACATAGTGGGCTATTAACGATGTTCTTGGAAAAGAGGTCTTCATTTAGAGAACTACAATGTGTCCTGAGTCTGCTGTGGAGAATTCGGCGTTTGCGGTCTCCGACATTGTAGTGGCCTGGGACTTTATGTCCTCCAGAAAAGAGTCTCCTTTTACAAATGGCTAATGTGGGAGAGTTTCGCAGATCTAGTGGTAATTGGTTCCATTCAGTTATGGTTGATGGTAGGAAGGAGTTAGCAAATAATTGTGTATAACACTGAAAGTTTCTGATATTGTTTACATTTCTAAGATTGTATTCAGATGTTTGGCCAACGGCGTCTGGAACCAAGGAGGAAAGGTACTGGGGAGTCAGAAGATTAGACATTTTATAGAATAGGATTAGTTTATGTTTGTTTCTCCTGATTTTAAGGGGCTCAAATCAAGTATCATTGTACAGGTTCTCAAAAGAAACTAATTTGATTACCCCAGTGATGATTCTGCAGGCTACCAGTTCTTCCTGGTGCGTAATATTACTCCACACTATATCAGAATACTCAAGAAGAGGTCGTATAAAAGACAGATAGATAGCTTCGAGGGATTTGCGATCTAGAATAAACTTTAAGGTTCTCACGATACTGTTACGTTTCCATGCCTTTTCCTTGATACTATCTCTATGTTCGTGCCATGTTCGTTGTTAGAAAGGACCACTCCAAGATGTGTGTGGGACTCGACCTCATTGATCTGGACATCATGCATGGTTAAAGGAGGATGTAAGGGTTTAATATCTTTACGAGAGATAAGAAGAGACTCTGTTTGTATTGGATTAACGTCTACTAGCCAGTCATTTGACCATTTAGTTATTTTCTGAAGATTAGATTTCAAAGTTTCAGCAGCAGTGATTGGATTTTTTACAATGATATAAAGGCTTGTATCGTCAGCAAATTGTTAAATGATAGAGTGTACATGTATGTCATGAATAATATGAAAACAATGAAAAGAAGAGGTCCCAGAAGAGAGTCCTGTGGTACACCAGCAGACATTACAACTGTATCAGAAGAGCCGCCAGGAAGAACTACTTTTTGTTTTCTTTGTGATAAGTAGTCACGAAACCATTCTAAAAGCCGTCCAGAGATACCTGTGGATTCAAGTTTGTAAAGAAGACCTTTGTGCCAGACACGATCAAAGGCTTTGGAGATGCCAGAGAAGACTGTACGGACTTCTTTTCCTTCATCTAGTGCTTGACAGAAAGTATTGTATAGCGAGACAAGTTGGTTTGTTGTTGAGTCGTTAGGGACAAATCCAGACTGAAGTGAGAAATAATGTTATTGCTAAGTAGGGTCTATAGTTTGATACTAATTGCGGGTCATTCTTTTTTAAGACCGCACAAACGTGTGCAAGTTTCATTGTGATGGTAATCTTCCAGTGTGAACTGACATGTTAAAGAGTTTACAAAATGGATTTGATAATTGCTGTGATAACTCCTTTAGGATTCTATTATTTACATTGTCTGGTCCTGCTGCTTTTCCTATTGAAAGTGACTTGAGTGTTGCAGTTATTTCAACTTCTGTGATATCGATAGAATTTAGTGTTGTGTGATTCGGATCGATATATATGTGTGGCAGTGTTTATTAATCGTCGTTAAATATCGTTTGCGATTGGAAAAAGTTACGTTATAAACCTACTTCGACTGAAATATTTCAGGGGGCATAGTTTCAAGCCCCACTGGGACCAATTTCTTTTTCCTTATTCTCTTCTTTTTCTAGAAAGTTTTTACTTTTTTCAGACTTATTATTGATTTATTGTCAAAAGTGGATTTTTCATTTGATAAGCAATTTCTTGCTGTTCAAAGTGAATTTACCTCTAAAACAGAAGGAGGCAGGGTTAGACATATTTAAAATAATGAGTTACATGCGTTAAAAGTTCTCTATTACGCCTTTACTCTTTAGATTACATATTGTGGAAGAAATGTAGGTCGGTTTTACTTCTGCCCCAAAGTTATTTTTTAATGAAGTGAGCAAAATTTAAGATAGACCCATAGGACTTGACCTTAACTTTTCAATGTTGGAGTTAGAATTCTGTCTCATTAAATCCGTTTACTTGAGCCACCCTAGAAAAATGATATTGACAGTTTTATTTTGTGTTTTATAATTGTTTACCAATAGTTTGATGTTTCTTTTATCAAAAATAATGGTATAATGAATTCTCTGCAGACAGTTTAGACAGTGGCCAGCACTTTGAAATTTGTCTCTACTTGAGCTTTAGGAAATACCATAAATTATACAAAATTAATAAAAACGGCACGGTAAAAGTTGTTTAAAAATTGCAACACAGTGCGAAACACGGTCAACTTTAAGAATATTCCAAGCAAATGCCACTTTTTAAACATTACTATTAGGGTTCCAATACCTTAAGTATGTTTGCCTTGTCAGTGTCTGATGTAATAAGATTTCCGTTTTCATTTAAGGTTTGAACCGCTGGATTAGTTGATAGTGATATGAATTTCTTTAATATTTTCCAGTAATCTGTTGGTTTGAAATTTTCATTTTTTAATTTATCTGACAGTTTTTGAGAGATATGTGTTTTTGCATATCTGAGGAACTGGGTTGTTTTATTTCTTATTGTAGTTATTTTGTTAGGAGTATGTTTTTTGATAAGGAAATGATGTGTTGAGTGATATTATTTTCATATGTATCATATCGGCATCTGCTAGGGAGTCCCAGTTGGTAGATGCTGCCTTTTGTCTCAAGCTGTCGTAGTCGCCGTGGTCAAATTTCAATACCATTCTTTTGTAAATCTTAGTTGCGGCTCAACAATATATAGGACACTGAAATCTGATATTTTGATCAAGGAATAAATCTCCAACACCTGACGTGTACACATTACATGTGGAGGAAACAAGAAAAGGACTATAAGAGAGTTAGATGATTCAGTGAAATGTGTGGGTTCATTTTTTAGTTGTGTCATGTTATATTGTGTGGCTATGTCATTAATTTTCCTTTGTGTTATAGGCTTGAACATATCTAAGTTGAAGTCGCCTGTAATTATTATGTTAACTATGTTCGTGTCAAATGCAAGACCAATTTTCTATACTGGACAAAACAATGGTAGCGGATTTGGGTGGACGGTAGAATGTTCCATAAAGAAATTTCTTGTGACCAGTTCTGAGTTCTACCATAATAATTTAATTCCATCCGGCTCCAGGTCATGTCTTCGAATAGCTGGTATATGGCTTTTTACATAAACAATAACCCCTCTATGGTTATCTTCTGATCTGTCTTTTCTAAATGGAGCAGTAAAAGTTTCAAAGCTAATGGAACCTGAATCAGTATTATTGCCTAGCCATGTTCCAGTACAGGAAATGACGTCAAAATGTTGTAGTTCTCCTTGCAAAATATCCAGTTTATTAAAAAAATCTCTGAATATTATAGTGTACAAATGAGAGAGAATTTGGAAAGTCTTCTAAGACTTCAGAAACAGATAGAGCAGATGTTTGTGTACTGCATGAATCAGGGCCTGGATTTTTGTGGCTATCACCAGCACATAATAGTATTATAGACATCCAGGTTATCAGCTCAAAGTGTGTGAAGTACCGTAGTCCCTTTATTTTCATCTGATAGAAGGCAAATAGTCCGATCCTCTCCCTATACATGGCTAGCTCAATAGACATTAGGTAATACCAGGACTAAACGCATCAAAGGGCAAGAATAACCAGTATCCAAAGTGACTACGACAAGAAGGTAGTAAAACAAGGATAGAGAGAAGAATAGAAAGGAATAGAACGAAGATATACAGAAGTACGAGTGTGCAACTGAACATAATAAACATAGATTTAATATAGCTCACAAGAAGTTTGATTTTCAAAAAAAAAAATTATTTGTTATTACATGCTAGAACTTATTCGACTTAACTGCATTTATTATTAAACGTAATGTTTTGCTAATCAACTTAAACAACATCTAATTTTCGCAAACGCAAATTCAAACTGAGTGAACTGCTAAATGGTATTTTGGTATTCAGATCTGGATATAGATTGACAGATTAAATTGCAACCATTTGCAAAATCAAGGACGTCCTTGGTAATGTCTTTGGTATTACGCTAAGAGTAACCTTTTTCTTACTCGAGACATCTGTTTTGTTTTGTTCTCCTGCTGCGTGCTTTATTCACGGTGTTTTGGAATCTTCAGTTACAGAGTCAGGATGTTTATCCGACATGCCCAAATTGAGTATAACGAGTTTCAATGTAGGTATGTTTGTAGACAACGAGCTCTCGGTCGTTGCCGTAGAAACTTGCATGCACAATAGAATCTCATTTTTGACAGCGTATCGCAAGTAGGGGTATATGGCAAAATGCTTCGCCTGAAGTGGTTCTCTAAATGCAAAACATCCAATTTGTATACATGTATCGGTATGCCGAGATTACGTACCAGTTAAATTTAATGTTTGGCTAGACTAAGTCTTCCAATTTTTATACTGGTAGTACACATGTATAGCTGTAGTAACTGTTCGTTCTTTTGAAATGTGAAATTTGGATCTAGTATACCTTTGCAATATGGGCTGTAGCTTATATCCGCTCGTATCTTTGTATGTTCGAAACCCCACTCGAGATGTCTATTTTTTAATGCGAGTAAGCCATTAAGATTATTTTGTGAACAATTTAGGGCTTTATCAAGGTACCAGTTGATGCCTAAAGTTATGTCCGAAAGAGGCACTCAGGGTCTTCCTTCCTATATTAAACACTGTTAAAAGCTGGGTAGTTCTTTCGATACGCAAAGCGTACTTGTAAAATATTGCAAGTTTACTTTAATTAATCATTTTATATTAAACTCCCTAAGCGTTTCACGTTTTACCTGTTATATTTTCCATGGCATTAAAACACTTGCTTTACTTTCATTCTTTGAATGTTTCTACTTAAGTTTGTCACTTAGGCAGACAGAATCTTTGGTTCTTGTGAGACATATGTATGCGAATTATCTACTGTAGAAATATAGAAATCAATGGTTGTCAGTTATGTTGGTTGAATTACTGTAACTGAGGTAAAGCCTACCAAGCCTGGTACTTCTTGCCATACGGAAACCTATATTGTCTGAGAGATAAGCAAGCCATGTTCTTTGCGGGATCTTATGAGCCTACACTGCCAGGAAAATTCTTATTACTCACAGTATAGTTAGGACTTTTTCGTAGACCAACATAACAGTCAGGTAACTCTTCTAGAATTGGCAGATGTAGGAAGCGATCTTCTTGGTATTCCTGGCACATCATGGACTAAACCTCCATGTCCTTGTAAATCACCATGGCGTATTTCTCACATCATTATTCCATGGGCAGTATAAACTGAGCTAGAGTCTGTTGTCAAATTGTCAAACTCTGAATGGAAGAGTGGTGTCACATCAGATTCTCTTACAAGTTATGAGAAAGGAGACGTCCCCTCTAATGCCTTACCTATAGCAGTTCTGGCTCTACTGAGAATTGCCATACAATGTCAGCCTCCATGGCCGAGTGGTGAAGGTAGTTGACTTCATATCACTTGTCCCTCACCGATGTGGACTCGAGCCGCCATGCTCTTCATGCGAGGAAGCCATCCAGCTGGCCTACTGAAGATCGGTGGTTCTTCTACTCAGTTGCCCGCCAGTGATGAAATGATGCACGGCGGTTGTCATCTGGGGTCTTCTACAACCATGAAATAGTCGCTATATGACCTAAAATTGTGTCGGTGCGAAATTAAACAATTAAAACAAGACAAGAAGCAATGACCTAATCGGTTTAGTAGTGTGGTCAGGTGTTTACTTCTTTACATGTGACGCAAAGTCATAGCAATAAGTATGTGTTTTGGTAACTCCCAATCCCCATTTATAACTGCTCTGCAAACATCCTGACCATCTGAGTATACAAGAATGTTTGTCAGTGTGGAAGGATGTACTAACTTCCCGGAGAAAACATACTTCAAGAAATTATTTCGTTCTCAGACTGATAGTTCTACATTATCTTTAAAGTCAACAGTTGGTAGGCATCTTGAATCATCTGATGTATCGAAAGCACTGAGAATTACATTTCGCAAAAGCAGAGCTGATTCTACCAAAATGTCTTTGCTTCCTAACACAAATTCACTCTGAACTGCTGTTTCAGTTTTCACATTTGCACTGTATACTAGTAGTGATACGAACGTACCTTTTGTTTCTAGCTTACAAAATGCTATCTCTTCTCTAAACCTGCTTTCTAGTTAAGCCCTCAATGTACTACTTCTATACTCAGGATTAGAAAATATAAAGCTTTAAAAATGTATGTGTTAAGAAAATTAGCCAACTTTAACTCTTTTCTCCTATATTATTTCCTTTGTAACCTTCTCGCTAAATGCATTCTTGGTATAACTTGGCTTCACTTTTCGTATTTTTCCAGCTCTGAGGATCTTTTACATACGTTTTTCCTACACCTTGGTTGGAAATGTGTTTCTTGTGCAAATAAGCCACAGCTTCTGATTCTTACCATTAGCTTTTCATCACTCCTTATTTCTACACATTCAAGAACTATTTTCCATGCACTAGACTAAAACTGTTTTGTACATGCCTGACGTTTTGACACAAATAGAACCTTATAAAACTTTCCATAAAAACTTTTTTTCAAAGATGTCTATTCAAAGAATTTCTAGATAAGTCCATCACAACATCTTCATAAAGTTATAAAAAATACCAGTAATGGTATCTACCACTTTCTAAAAATAGACAGTAAGCACTTCAAAACTGAAATCTCATACATACGCAAAGATAAAGTCTTTGCTGAAATACTGAGAGACATTTAAGCCAGATAATCATTATTTTATAAATTAAATTCGTCTAAATAAAACTTATCAGTATTATTCCTTTTGACAATTTTTCCTCATTATTAGTGGGTTTTTTTTCCAGACATTAATATCATGAATATGCAATTAAGATTATTAGTAAAGTAATATATAAACAGTTTATATTAATTGCAAATGTCTTGACTCCACTTTTATGCCATTTTCATTATTTTATAATTTGAACTGACTAAGATAAGATGGACTTATCTAAAATTGAACAGTTGCCATAGAAACAGTGAAATCATATATAGGTCCAAAGAGTTTTTCATGGGAACATTTTAATTTTCAGACAGTTGGTCCTGCCGAACAATTTTGTACCTATGATAAAGGTGCAGGTGATGCATGGTAGACGTTACTACCTATGTGAGAAGGTGTAAGAAATTGCATTTGGCATTTCTTCAAATTCATTATTTTTGCTTGGTCTGTTCAGTCAAGTGTGCCTGTGTAAGAAGAACAACTAGATATCTAAAGGAACTAAGTCTAACATCCTTTTAGGCCATGTGTCAACGTGGTATATAGGCAGTGGAACTAAAAATACAAACTTCAAGTAGGTACTACCTATGTTAGATATATGTGTAGTTAACTGCATCAAAGTACATAGACTGAAAAAAAATCATTTTCTGAAAAAAAAAGTTATTTGAGCTGAAAAAATGATCCCGGGTAAAATATTTGGAAAAAATGGAAACAACTCCGCTAAGACTTTATGGTAGGCTAAGGTGACTATTGCCCTAATACCTCATGCAAACCATGCACTTTATACCTCTAGGCAGGAAAAAAGCATGCATAATTACTACAATGTTCAGCAGTCTGAATAGAAAACTACGTAAAGATCAAATCAGTTAATGCCTAGGGGAATGTGTGACATTTTCTGTGGTGAAATTTGTCAACAAACAGACGTTTTTTTTTTTTTTTTTTTTTTTTTTCTTTTTTTAAATAAAGACAAAACCCACAGAATTTGACAAGGTAAAGTATGTTGAAAGGGCTACTGCTGGAAGGAGAACAATCTCTACTACCCATATATATGCGTCAAAGTATGGGAAAATATCTAGAAATATGAGAAAATCAAAGAAATCAATTTCAGGACTGTTAGATGCATGACTGTGTTATCCTGCATAGCATTTAACATAGACATGTTACTTTTCCGTTGCATTGATATAACATGGACAGGATAAGGATTGACAAACGATGTTCACTCAATAATTCCACTATATAAACAGATTTTTTCCCTTGTGTAAAGAGGGCTTAGCGTAAGTCTCTATATTATATTAGGCAAAAACATACATATCTGCATTGCCGAATCGTAATATACCGTTTACAACACGTGGTTTCTAAAAGTAAACACATCAGAAAAATATGAAATTCATAAATAATATGCCCTTTAATCAAATATACACGCCAGTACATGACTCATTCCAGGCTCAGATATTCAATTAACATATCTGTCATAACTGTAACAGAATTAAAAGCCAAATATTGTTACAAAACAAAACAGAACAGAACAAAACAGAACTTTATTAACTGAAGTTACATATGCAACATATGAGTATACAAAGAAAAGTATATATGAATTATTATAGATTGATATATGACACAGTATTTCTAAAGGAGTTCCAGTCGTAAATAAGCGAGAAAAAAAACATTCCATTTCAGTATAAACTGTTCAACTTTGAAATATTCATAATGGTGATACTTTAGGTGTATTCATGAAAAGATAGAGGGGATTGGAGACGTGGGAGAGGGAGGGAGTTGAATGCTGATTTGTCCAAATTAACCTTGGTTATTAATACTTAACTTGGGATGAATCAAATAGAGAAAATGTTACTAGATAATTAAAACAACCTATAGATTAAGCGTGAGAGAGAAAGATGACTGAATGAACAGATGAGTGAATGAGCATATGTCACGCAGTTCAGTTAGGTCAAGGCGTGTAAGTAACATGTGTTTTCGGAGCTCTAGACTAAGTGTGTTTTCCAAAAATGAGGATTGTGGCAAAGAAATAGTTATTTTATGATGCCATGCACTGAAGGGCTGCAGTTAAGGGTATATCAGAAATGACCAATATTTGAACAACTATCATAATGATTCAAATAAAAAAAATTACGAAAATACACATAAAATATTTGCATGCTACATGGTATATAGAAATGACAATAATCATGGTAAACACCATTGTCAGTAATATAAAGAAAAATCTGTGCTCACTAGTTAGCTTTTACAATCGATATGCTATATGCATACGATTTATTTAATAAACTCTACCCTTAAAGTATAACCTATATAGCATATTTATAGCACGTTTATTTATAAACATTAACTATAATTTTTGTTAGTTACACAATATTATTAGTGTATTATTATGTTTGATAACACACACATCAATGTGATTTAGGTATTATTTTTTTTTAGTAATATAGGACCTTAGACATTACGATCAAGAAAATTGTAAACAGTGACACAATTTTTGGATATTTCTGTGATATTGTGTTTAACTGGATAGCCACTATCATGACGCATTTAAAAGATACCAGGATAAATTAACATCACATACAATTGTTATAATTGTGTTTTAACACAATAATCTTGTTGAGAAGGTTGAAATGTATGAATAAGCGCTACAAGCCCTATTAACTGTTGCTAATATAACGGTATATAGCTTTAACAAAGTGATACTGTAAAAGCACACATTTTCGCTGGGTCAAAAATTTCGCGAATTTCTAATTTTGAGTATGCTCGCGAGGTTTTATATTTGCGAAATTGTTACAGTGGTATCCTTCTTTAATTTGAATTATACTAATGGTTTATATTTACGCGAGGATTAATTTTCGCGAGATGTAGGGCCTTGCGAATATAGAGAAAATTCAACCCTTGTTAAAATTTATACATATACAGTAGCTGCTCTTTTACAATGAGTTCTGATTAATCTACAAAAGCTCACCTTGTCACTTCGTGACAGGTGAGCTAAAAATAAAAACAGGGATGAAGAGCAAGGTTATGGTGAAGTGTGTTCAATGTTGCAAACAGCGGCATTAAACTGCTCAAGGGTTGGAAGGTAGGGAATGTCAGGTGGAAGATTATTCCACAGGACTATAGTCCTGGGGAAAAAGGAATATTCGAGGTTGTAAGTGGTGACAGAGATTACCCTGTAAGACAGCTAATGATAATGGCGTTATTGCCTTGTTAAGGGGATGAGATAATCTTCCATGGGGAATGCAACCAGTTGATTGAGATTTTATACATTAGAGAGAGTCGGGTGTAAAGGCGCCGGAGATCTAGCCTGCGGAATTTTTAGACTGTATAGCATGTCAGTGACAGTGCAGTTGCGGCCAAAGTCAGACATAGCCCAACGTGCTGCCCGTCTTCGGACCGCTTCTATTTTGGTTGTGTGTATGGAGACAATACTTCGGAACTATATTCCAGCTGTGGTCTGACGAGGGTATGATATGCCATGGAGTTTGATTTGTCCTTTTGGTTGACCTATTTATATGGGCGTCCCACGACAGATCGTTCGAGATATCCACGACAAGGTATTCTGTTGAGGCGACATATTCTAGTAATGTATTATGCAGGTGGTATTATTAGGGAATAGGATATTTCCTTCTTTTGACGCGGATAACTTGACACTTGGAAGAATTGAATTCCATATCCAAGTCCAGCTGACACTTTTCTCATGGCTCACTTTATCAAATGCTTTACTGAAAATCTTATAGTATCAGGTCAACCTGCTGTTTGTTTTACACTGATTTGACAAGGTCATTTACAAGCATTTGAGGAGAAATAATGGATGCTTTTAAAAAACAATGCGTAAAAATCAATCTGTTACCATGGTAACAAGTAATTAGATTTGTAACCATGACAAGTTCTAAACTTACAAAATTAGATAAAATAGATATAAAACAATAAACATTTCTTGATGTGTCTTTATTTTGGAAAATTGAGAAAATACAATTATTACCTTACCTTTCAGCTGTTTTGAGTAATTAAGAGTTATCTCCCTTTATATTGTTTTTCTTTTCAAGTATTATAATGGGTATTAAATGCCAAAATGAATTGTACACTGTATTAGCAATGAATGATCAGGTCAAGTTCTAATTTAAGTAAATAATAACTTCAGTATGGCACTTTTTAAGCATACCCCCTCATAAACCAAATATTCACACACTTGGACGCAATCATATATAAATCAGTATTTTTTTAAAATACTGACTTTATTCAGATATTTGGCAACTAAATCAAGAAAATAGACATATTTTATAATCTAATGATGCATTCAAAAACAAAATTGGATCGGGGGCCCAAAACACCCCTTATCATACATGGTCCTTTCAATGTTTTTATCCCTCAGTTGTTCATGTTAGCTTAGGAGACCTGTGCTGAATTAGCATACTCTATGGACTGATGATGTCAGGACCCTGTTATAATGTCAGTTAGAAAATATCACAGCTTTGATACACAACAGCTAAAGCGCTTTTAAGCAATAAGCGTATTATGCAGGTGCATTGTGTGCAAACGAGACCTATACTTAAATGAACAAAAACTCAAGCTCTGGTGCATAAAGATAAAAGGAGTAATTCGACGAGATACAATTGAAGGTCACCTTATTTTCCAAATATCAAAACTATTTTATAGGAAGTTCCAAAATCCGTTAAATCCGTATAATAAATACATGATATGGAGAATTTAATGCCAGTCTTCTGTCATGTTTGTGGAAAGTAAATCGGATACTGTATAAAACAGTGTTAATTTCGGCGATGTCCTATGTTTTCCAACAAAATATCACTGCACACACTAAATCGCTTAGACCGACGCAGACTTTGTGATTAGACAAATGTGGGTGGGGGTATGATAAAATTTAGTTGCAAAAAGGAACATGGATTCAGTACAAGAATTGGATGCTAATTCAACAAAGGAATGCTCATCTAAATAAAGATGAAAATCTGTATATATACAAAGTCAGCAATGATTTTCCTGAGCCTTTAGATATTTCCTCGAGTTCTTTCCTCCTGACAGTGTAAATATAATTAACTGCTGTGAATTTTCCTATATGATGTCACAAAACTTACTAGGAATATCAAGGATCAAGTATTTGTTATGTCAAGTCTTTTTTTCAATGTAGTCTGTTGACATGGGACATTGTATATGTTTTTGTTGATGACATTGAAAGAAAGTGTGTTTAGACATGAACAGGACGTAAATCAGGTTTCACAGAAATACAATGTATGTCAACAAGTGATAAGAAGATACGGCCATGCAGTTTCACGTGCAGACGTGAATATCACATATGATGAATTTAAAAGGAAAAGTGTGTTTTTTTCAGTTTCGTTTAATGTTTATAGAGAATATGTTTACGTAAATATGAAACAAATGAGTCATGTTCCTTGGGTCGCTTATTTCCTTTAGTTAGTACCCTTAAGACTACAGGAACAAAATGGTGGACGTTTTGGCTTTTGTATGTTTTTGACGGTACAATTTATAACTTTTGTCTTCATTGGAATTCATCATAATTTCTGATATATTTCTAATCTATATTTCATATCTACGCATATAAGTGTAGTACCAATGAAATTATATTAATTTGTTAAAACAATTGTTTGAAATGGTGAATTTTTAAATGTAATTCATCGTTGCATTTTAACAAGCCACTTGAAAAACATCGCGTAAAATGAATCATTGAAATTGCACATAGTTTCTCGTAAGTAGAGTATATTTGTATTTCAGCAACACTAAATGATGCACACATATGTGATGAGTTACATATTAGTACATTTCATATGAAAACTAGATGTGTGTCCATAGGACAAAGGTGCACCCCCCACCTCCTGCCACTGTAACATAGTTTTATGACTCAGGTTAAATAATTTTTAAGATGTTTGCAACACAAACTTAAGAACCTTATGTGTATGTTTCACTTAGTTAGCCCTAACTCTGGCCAAGCTGAGTAAAATCCTAAAGAGAACACTTCACAGGCTATAAAACAATCCTATAATGTTTTATGATTCTAGGTCAAGTACATTTTAACATACATGTTTCACAAACCTTTTTTTTCTTTTATAAGTCTGGACAAGAAGTCTGGTCTTGTGTAATGAAAAATCTTAAAAACAAAATACGTCAGGGATCATAACTCCTAAATACTGAATGAATCCGGACGCGAAACCCCAGGTGCACAACTGCACATGCTGACCAACATTCCTGTAAACTTGGTGACTCCAGGTCGAATACTTTTGGAGCTACGCGCGACACAACATTAAAATGTCAAATATTTTACTAAGTCAGAGGCCAAAACTCTTACACAACTGAATAAATCCTGATGCGAAACCCCAGGTGCACAACTACACATGCTGACCAACATTCCTGCAAAGTTTTGTGACTTTAGGTCAAATACTTTTGGAGCTAGGCGCGACACAACACTAAAATGACCAATTTTTACAAAGTCCGGGGCCATAACTCATACAATTCTGAATGAATCCGGACGCGAAATCCCAGGTGCACAACTACACATGCTGACCAACATTCCTGTAAAGTTTTGTGACTCTACGTCAAATACGTTTGGAGCTAGGCGCGACACAACACCAAAATGACCAATTTTTACAAAGTCAGGGGCAATAACTCCTACATGCCTGAATGAATCCGGACGCGAAACCCCAGGTGCACAACGACACATGCTGACCAACATTCCTGTAAAGTTTTGTGACTCTACGTCAAATACTTTTGGAGGTAGACGCGACACAACATTTTCGGAAGGACGGACGGACGGACGGACGGAGGACGGACGGACAAGAGCAAATCTATATACCCACCACTCATGGGGTGGGGGGGGGGGGGCACAAAAAGAATAAACAAGCTAATAAATACCTGCAGAATCATTTTGAACGCAATTCGAATTCGCCACTCTAAGAAATGATTGGTCTGTTAAGAACACGTGGTATATCAAAACAGAAAGTAATCTATAATTAGAGAAGATGGTTTCCTACTACTTGTATCATATTTACCTTTTTTTAACAACCGTCCAAACTCTTTCTCCTACCTCTTATCCAAAAACATCCTTTAATGTTGCTGTAATATTGCGAATCAATTTGTAACTTACAATTTAAAGTTGACTTTAATCATGTTAACTTATCAGGAAGTAAAACAACAAAAAGAGATAGCATTTAGGAGTGACCTGTCGCTTTTATTAATAGATTTGAAAGGTTACTGGAATAAACCACTTCAGTAAAGGGGTACCCTTCCTTTTTATAACTTATTTTATAATACATATTTAAATGACTGCCTTTTCGACAATTAGACGCCGTGGTGCAGTGGTAAGCGTGACGGTTCTAGAAGCTAACTTTTGTGAGTTCGAATTACAACGGAGATCAATATTTTTTTTTTCATTTTATATTTTTTTCATTTTATATTTTGGTAACATGCATTTAAAATGATAATAATGTTAAATATGTATTCGTATGGATGGATCCGTACCCCTAGATACTTCCTATTTGAATTGACTTACTTGTATCATTAAATGCTATTTTCGCATATAACATAGGTTTTTCAAATATCTTTTTGATTGTGAATTATTCAACATGGTTGACATAGCTCTTGACAATTTGGTCATTCAAGTAGCTGATGACACTGATTCGGATTAAACCGACACCGCCAGCCAGTTTGAGGATGCTCCATTGGGCGCGTGTGTTTGAAATGTATTGAATGTATTGAAATTGCATGAATGAAATTAAAAATGAAATTGAAATGATGAAATAAAATGAAATTAAAGAACGTGAAAAAATATAAATACACAGTCATGTAAAACCAATTCAATCATAAAACAAATCGCCCTATATGGGATTCGAACCCACAGCCTCCTAATCGCAAAAGTTAAAACACTAGCCAGATTCCTCAATTCTACCAACTGAGCTATCAATGCAATTTCAACCTGCTTAGTATTTGAAATATATTTATAGTTTTAAATAAGTAAAATATCTTTCAAAACCTTATTTAATAAATGGAACAGTCTGGAAAACCCAAATCTAAAAATAAAAGCGACAGGTCACTCCTAATTGCTAATCATCTGTTGTCAACAGTGTCAAAATGTCCTTCACTGAATTTACATATGTGTACATAGGAGCAGGAGTGGTGTGTGGGGGTGGGGGGGGGGGGGGGAAGGGGGGGGGGGGTCGCCCCCACAAATTTTTAGACTTTGGGGACCATGGAACCATGATATGCAATGACTTAATTAATTAATCCACATGCATATTGAAAACCTAGTTTTATTTTTCTGTTAATATTAGAAAACTATATACAGTTTTGTTTACTTAAAATAAAACCCGTTTAAAGGAATGGGTTCTTCAACTTGCTTATGAATTCAAGCTGAAGGTTTTTAATCATTCTAACACGACCCGATTAATTATCCTATTAAACAGAAAATGCTTAAAACTGTGTCATTATACAACAATTCTTTTTTCCAACGTCACGATTATTACGTCATAGCGGCACGAAAAGAAACCAACTTTTAATGAATATCGTCAATTATGTACTTTGAAATGCACAAAACTCAGGCGCATAACTTGTTAGAATCGAAATAATACAGTTTTAATTATATGCACCCTCGTGATATAATTTTTTTGCATCTGAACTCAAAACAATGATTTTATTCAGCGACAAATCACAAAATGAGATATATTATTTCTTAAACAACTTGAGCAGTGTCTATGTTCATGACAAAAGTAGCTATCTGTTTTAAAACAATAAATTCAACAATATTGGCTATCTTATAAAATAACTTATTAATTTTTTGTGACTGTGTAGGATCGCTGTCTTCGAATCCAATGACGTTGTTGGTTCGAGCCTCATTAGGAATGTGAAATTATTTCATGCACGTGAGGAAGCTATCCTGCAGAGCGAGGCTTGTAAACATTTATCTCGTTTCTGGTTAGAGGTTAGTTATACAACAGCCAATGATACATTCAATGTAGCGCTTGTAGGACCGAAAGTTGTAAAAGTAGTTACAAACAGTCACAAATGTGAAATGATTTTAAGAACATAATTAAGTAAAAACGTTCAAAAAAACGTGAATCTTAAAAAGTGTGTGTTATAAATGGTCACAAATTTCATTAAAAACGTCACAAATTTAACAAGAAGTATCTTTAAAAAAAGATACACGGCCGCATTAGTCAATGTACTCTGCACTTTTACATAAGATCGGGTATTTATAAAGCAAAACAAAATGTATTTTTTAAAGTAAATTGTTTATGGTTTTTTTTTATGTAGAACATATTTTACAGCACACATATTTTTATCATAATTATATTAATCATAATCTAGGAAATTTGACAAAAAGAAAAATAAGACTGAAAAGGAAGGACCGAAAAGTATGTATGTGTTTAAGGGGGAAGTGGCTGCGAAATGATCGTTTTTGAAATCGTCAAGGGATACGAAATGACCAAAATGGGGACGTGTTGAATGGGGGACAAGTTGATTAGGGGACGAGTTGACTGTACATCGTTTACGGGAGACCACTCCGTATCAGAGTGGCAGAGTTGAGTTGAACTCTGCCGCAGGGGATTCAGGTTAATAACGTTTTACAAGCTATTTCCACAGGAGTCTTGCAACGAATTATACTGTCTAACAATACAGCTCAGAGCACATGCGCACCCATTAAGAAAATATTATTTATTCCATTCGGAAACCTGTGGACGTTTTATCCACCAATCAAAATGTACAGTTTTAATTAACTGTTAAATGGCCTTCACCCCAGAAATAAACAGGAAGTATAATGAAATCAATACCGGCCTCTGGCCGGAAAAAAACATAGTTTTAGTCAAAACCGTAAAAAAGATATGTAAACCCGATTTGAAATTCGAAACTTCATGGTAAAAGCACAGGCGTACAATGGACGAAAAATTGCTTCAGAACAGGTCAATACATGTAAAACGTCTCCGTCACTGACGAGAATAGAAAATTAGAAATGATAATGCAAACGCGAAGCAAAAGTAGTGGCCGGATGCGAAACTGCATAACAACCATATTCGGCAACTTCGGCAAAATGTTTGCATCATACCATACAGTTCAATGATATAAGTTGATTATTGGATTTTGCATAATGTCTAGTTCTGCCATAGCTAAAGACTGAGCAATTGTCGCTCTTGATACAAGCCGTCTTTATAAATTTCATAACTTATTTTCATTAAAGACTTACCACTATAGAAGTGACCTACTTTCTCCCCGACATGAACTTCCTGAAAACATTTTAATATTACAGTCATAAAACAGCTATACTTCAAAATGGCAGGGGACAATTTAAGTCCCCGAATGAGCAATAATTGCATTTTCTTAACTTAATTTGCTTATCATTTTTTATATATTTCTATCAAGTGAAAGTTTATGTTGCTACCAAAAAAGAGCGCTTCTATATTTTATCAACTGTTTTAGATTAAGGACATATTAGAATCGAAATAATTTATAGCACAAGCGTGTTTTAACACTATTTATACACTCGGGTGTTAATACGTCGTTCAAATAATTTCACTCGGGCTACGCCCTCATGAAATTATTACTCTCGACGTATAACCACCCATCGTGAATAAATAGTGTTAAAGCACTCTTTTGCTATAAATTATTTCTTAAGTAAATTGAATATTACACGTTGCAGAGACTCAGAATATGGTGTAAGCTTGACTAGATACACAAAGTACTGTATATACTGCTGCACTGATTTTATAAATTTTAAATGGATAGTAAAAACACCCAAGTCTTGGCCTCTTAAGGGTATTTCTGGGAGTTTTAACAGCGCAACTTTAATAACGCAGTTGTCGGTATGTTGCCTACTGATTCTTATTTTTTGGCGTTAAATATAAAGCTGAATAGTTGCAGACGATATCGGACACATTGCGTTAATCAAAACAAATTAAATGTGAAAATGTTTTCAGCCGGTTATATGCGAAAAAGATCGGTTTCTATTTAAAGGGTAAACAAATATAATTGAAACAGAAGATGATTTTTTCTCTTCATTCTGTAACAGTCCATAAGGGATTTTAATAATTATTTGGCCCAAATATTCCCAATAATAAGATGATGTGTCATGTGTAACACACAAACCCCTATCTCAAAGGCCAATGTCACAGTTAGAGGTCAAAGGTCAATAGGGTATTTTCATGTCAGTTCCATAACTTTAGATATAAAACTGAATAAGTTGACGATAGACTGGAGGTCTGATTTATTACAACACTTAAAGGAGAGATGAGCAGTTTTTGTTTCGACTAACTCATCTTCGGGGATTTGAATTGTTTGACTTTTGGCATCAATATCAAGGCCTATGTGAGTGATTACTTTTACAGGACTTTTTCCCCACAAAGAGAGACGCCCAAATCTAGGAACACAGGTGAAAATTATCCTAAAAGAGCTAAACAATGATGATGAATATCTGCCATGAAGAAGTCATCTTATAATTCTGCCTTCGATTTTCGTTAGAGAAGCCATTCTTAAACTTTTGCAAATATTACAAAAATGATACATGCATAATCAGACACTTGTACAATATCCTTGTTCTTATTTAATTCCGAGTAGGTAAAACTCTACCGGTCAAATATGGAAATATGGCACAAGTTGAAGGCTTATTTTTATATTGGCTTTCACCAAAATCCCAAAATCACGTTTATTCCTATATTGCATAATTTTAACTGTCTGCTCGAGCAATGCGTATTTAGCATTCACAAACTCAGGCGCGATAACGTCGTTAACACTGTAGCCAGTCAGAAAGAATAAATTGGTAATGAGTCTCAAATCGCCGTTGCGTTTGGGCACTAAACCGACAGGATTTATTCCTAAGATATAAGATGTGTGGAAAAGGGTCCCAAAATCCAACCTAATTTCCACTTGACAGTATGTAATCATTGATTGCTGAGCACAGTACAATTATCGTCCTTTGGTCAGTTGGCAACATTCTTTCTCTAGTACTTTAGAGAAATGTATTGCACAAGCCTTTTGTCAAGGAATTCAGACAGATCTTATAGAAGTGTTCATCAGTCTTTTTACGCGGTGTCAATCTTTATAGAATCGTGATCTCGGTAGGAGTGACTTCTATCATTCCGGACAGCCCCGAGAGCCATCACCGCAATAAAACGGTATTACTAAATGGAAGCTCTGCTCAATGCACCAAATCACCAGGCAATACTAGTTCCAACGCAGAAGAAGCTCTCAGTTTTATTTGTGGCCGCAAAACAACAGGGGGTGGGATCTTATACATACTATCGGAGGTGGGTATAGTGTGACACTCTAAACAATCGGATCAAAGTCCGCAACAACTCTGAACAGGCAATGAATGGTGAGTGATGCTTGCTCAAATCAACATGCGATAGTAGTATAGTAATTGTTTGTGCGGAAACAGTTTAACCTAATTTAACATTTAGTCTTTGGTCCGAACCAACTAATGCCGGACAATTTAAAATCCACAGGTTTTAACTTTACTTTCGTTTTCCCGTATTTTCGGAAAACCCGGTTATAAATAACTGACATATTTACTTTACTTTCGTTTTCTTGTATTTTCGGAAAACCCGGTTATAAATAACTGACATATTTACTTTACTTTCGTTTTCTTGTATTTTCGGAAAACGTGGTTATAAATAACTGACATATTTCCTTTACTTTCGTTTTATCGTATTTTCGGAAAATCTGGTTATAAATAACTGACGTATTATCTGAAAATGTTATATGGGATTTATGTGATATTATCTGAAAAATGGTCGTATTTTGCAACACAAACCTAACCGATTAACACCAGAACATTCTTTGCTACTTTATATTGCTGACTTATAATACATACAACGATAGAACACAAACAAGGAAAACGATTACAATGTAAGTTACTTTTTAAAACACATTTACGCCACTATGTTCAAGCTTTAGCAGATCTTTGACGGATCTCATTCACTAACTTTAGAAATATTATTTTGTGTTTCTTAGAGATAAATTTATTTTTACCTGCTTATACTTATGTAATTCTTTAGATTGTGTTTCTTTTTAGGGATAAAAATACAACAGCAGACCTGTTAAAAGATTTGACGGAATGAACAACCCATTTAAAAGATAATTACAAAGACGATTTTGTATGTCAAGAATGGGCTACAACATTCAGTTCAAAATATTACAAGAAATTGGTTGATACATGTAAGCCAACAAAGCGACAAACAAGGAGTACGTTAAAAGAAAAGCTTAAAGAAGAAATTACGAAATCATTCGGACAAGAGGAGGTTTTAGAAAATTTTAATGTGGATAGTTCAAGCGAGGACAAATGTATTGAAAACATTAGAAATTTAGACAAGCAGATATACAGAAACAAACGGAATATTGTTTATTGTATACATCAGATTGGATTTATTATTAAAAATTTAAAATCAGTTTGCCAAAAGGATTGTGATCTGGGACTTTATTTTCATCTCAGAGGTGTACATTACACAGATTCCTACTGTCGAAACATGGCTTTAGTTTATGAATTAATTGAGAAACATAAGAATTTATTGAAGTGTGCTTTAAACACTGGATCTTTAATCAAAAATAGGAAATTAATCGAAGAAATATGTACAGAGTTGAATTGGTAACAAAATCAACTTTTAACAGTAAGAATCTATGTAAGGATTCCATGTATAATGTTCACATTTATTTATAGTAACGTTTACACTGTAAACGCACGTCACTTCCGTTCAAGTTTATTTTTAACATTAGTGGAATTTCCATGTACAATGTTCACATTTATTTATAGTAACGTTTACACTGTAAACGCACGTCACTTCCGTATACCATGTTCAATTTTATTTTTAACATTAGTGGAATTCTATATATCTATACTTTTATTTATAGTAACGTTTACACTGTAAACGCACGTCACTTCCGTTCAAGTTTATTTTTATATATCTATACTTCTATTTATAGTAACGTTTACAGTGTAAACGCACGTCACTTCCGTATACGCTTTTGAGAGTAGTATAGAATATAACGTGTATGATACATTTTTGTTAGTAGTAAAGAATATTACGTTCTTGATACATTTTAATACATTTTAACTCATTTTATTAAAATAATTTATAATTGTTTGTTCATTTACTCTTTGATTGTTAACTTTTAGTGTTTTATACAATAAATCATAAATGTTTATACCATCTTGTAACATTTTTATGAAAAATAAACAATAGTATCCACAGAGTGTACTTGTTTTGTCTTGATATTGTATGTTGTTATACTTGACCCCAGGTATATATTTAGTTACTTCTTTTGGTGGAGGAAGTCCAAATGGATCGAAGTACAAAGTATTCAAGTAACAAACCCAATGTGTTCCAGGTCCAGCAAAGTCATCTAAATTGATTATTCCACACTCGTCCTTTACTTTTAATTTTAGTAAATTATTTCTACTAAATACACCCCTAAAGTTTTTAATTTTTAATTGTTTTACCCATTGTTCAATTTCAAAGTTAGAAATAGGTTTGTTTATAAATTTTATTTTTTTTTTACTATAGGAATTCGTCTGTACGGTCTTCGTTGAGAATCAATCTGTATACCCTGACCATGTCCCTTACCACTTAACAAAGATGTAATCAAAGGTATCCCTAGACTAGCAGCCAGCATACCCAGGAAACCGCCATTTTGTTTCTGTTTTTCTGTTAATTTAATCACCCCAGATCCTACTAGTTGCTTTCTTTGATTAGGTGTAAGATATGGCGATATTATATTTCTCTTATCATTAGCTACTGAAATCATACCATTTCCAAGTATTTTACTAACACCAGTACTGGCAAGCCCAGACAAAGCGCCGATGCCTAGAGGGGCTAATATTTTTGGAACTATTTTCGCTGCCATTGGAAGAATTGTTTTTCCTAACAAACCAGCCAAAGCTCCTAAAAATCCACCATTTTGACCTTGACTGGATATTTGTTTTTTTTTGAAATCTTAATTTCTAATCCCTTCTTATTTGCAACAGCTTTTTTAATTTGATTAATTTGTGTTTTTGTTAAAAGTAAAGGAAAGTTTCCACGTAATTGTTCATGTTTTAATCTAAAAGTATGTGGAATTTTATTATTATAAGCTTGTGCTAAATTTTTCTTTTGTCCATCTGTTAGGTTAACTTTATATTCAATATAATTTGATGTCATTATATATAATTTATATTTAATTTATTTCTAAACAATAACAAGTTCATTTCCAATAGTATTTATTTCGACTGTTTCTTCATACAATACAATTGCATAAACACGAATATTGGCTGCCTGTGGAATATTTAATTTAGCTGTTAATGTAATATGCTTAGGATCTTCTGTAGTTACTTCCTTTTTATATTCTAAGTTAAAATGAACAAATCCAAACAAACTTTGAAAATTAAATCTATTTAAAAGACTTCCAGTAGTCTTATTATTTTGTTTATAATAATAATTAATTACATCATCGTATATTCTTGATATACTTGTGTATTCTGTTTCTGGATAAAAAACACCATTACCAACTTCAAGACGACAAGAGCTCAAAGTGCAATTTTCATTTAATTCATTAATTCTAAATGTATCTAACAAATGTGGATTATGTTCCTGTGAATTATTTTTATCAGGTCGTTGTAAATAAACAAATACATGTTGTGGTTTTGTTACACCAGCTGTTATTCTAAAAGTTATGTTCGTTTGTTGTGTATCAGTTGTTTCCCGTAGGTATGACCATCTTGCTTTTGTAAATCTTTCAGAAATTAAATTAAGTCCAAATTCATTAAAAACCAAACGTGGAACCCATAGAATTAATTTTGTTACAATTACTCTACCAGCATCAGCAGCATTAGCTCTAAAAATCAATTCATCATCATCCGTTAGCTGCAGTGTTATTTGAATTTGACTTGGAGGTAAAATATTAGAATTAGATTTTTTTAAAAAGAGGATTCTACACCAATAATCCTCTTTTAAAGAAGCGAATTTAGCTTTTATAGTCTCTTTTTTCTCCCTTTTTCACACAGAATGTGGAAATTTCTACGACAATATGTAAAATACCACAACGCTTTTATTCATTTCTTTTCATCCTTTTTTTGCGAATGTGGAAATTTCCACACCACAAATATGCTTAGGAATACCCATTTTAATGTTAATAAAATAACAACAAATATAGTTGGCATATAAGTACATATTTATTGAGGGAATAAAAGAAGTAATAACAAACATTGTGGAAATTTCCACACCTCGTCGAATGCATAATATAATGGGGTAAAATTTCAAAATATCAAAACATGGTAGTTTCAAAAATTACCTTTTATAAACATCTGTAGCAATCTTGGTGTGGAAATTTCCACGTCAACCCATTATTTCGTAAAATATTAAACATAACAATATTCAAATAAATTTATACTAAGAAATGTTATCACTTGTGCAAGTGTGGAAATTTCCACAATACATATATTGTCTAAATGTTTCTGTCATAAACGTGGAAATTTCCACGTTTTCAAAGTAATATTTGGCGGAATATAATAAGCAATGAAGAGCATTGTGGAAATTTCCACACCTCGTAAAATACATAATAAAATAGAGTAAGATTTCAAAACATGGTAGTTTCAAAAGTTACCTTTTACAAACATTTGTAACAATCTTGGTGTGGAAATTTCCACACCAACCCAAACTACAATAAGAAATATTTTCACTTGTGGAAATTTCCACAATACATATATTGTCTACATATTTCTGTCATAAACGTGGAAATGTCCACGTTTTCATAGAATCATTTTTAGCGGAATATAATATGCAATGAAGAGCATTGTGAAAATTTCTACACCTCGTAAAATACGTAATAAGATAGGGTAAATATAAAAGCATGGAAATTTCAACATTTTCTCTTTACAAATATTTGTGACACTGTTGGTGTGGAACCAACCCAAATCATTCCGGACAATTTGAAACAACAATGGTTAAGAAGAAACTACACAATAAAATTCTATCACTTTTACAAGTGTGGAAATTTCCACAACATACATATTATCAAAATCTTGTGCACCTCACAATATACGCCCGTCATAGCAAATTTCTTTACACTAGCACCTGTATTTGCATGTAAAATATTTTGGCCAATTATGAAACAGTTATAATATTAGTTATCAATAGTAACTATATAGGGAAGTTAAACCTTAATTCTATATAATTAAACTCCACACAAAACTCGTTATTAGGAAGAGATAGGTCAAAATACACCTAAATCTCGGATGTAACATACATGTTATACCACAGAAAAGTGGTCATGGGGACCTTGACCTTAGATCTAGTTCTTGCCCATGACACTCTGTCTCATGAATATATATCAAAATCCCTCCATGCATGAAGAAGAAATGCTACGGACACAGTTTGTGGACACACAGGGGCAGTAACTCTGGAACTCATTGTGGGATATGGCTGGTTCAAGAAAAGAGCCTTGATCTTATGGTGATACAACTTGTGTGCATGTTTGGTTAAAATCAAATCATAAAAAACCAGTGTCGTGCAGACAAGACCAAAATAACCAATTTTGCACATTCAGGGGCTGTAACTCTGGAACCAATGTAAGATATGGCGGATTCAAGAAAGGACAGGAAATCTTACAGTAATACAAATTGTGTGCAAGTTTAGTTTAAATCAAATCACAAATGAAACCACTATCCTGCAGACAAGACCAAAATTGCCAATTTTTCCCTTTCAGGGACTGTATCTATGGAACCCATAATGGGATATGGCTGGTTCAAAAAAAGGAACCGAGATCTTATGGTGATACAACTTGTGAGCAAGATTGGTAAAAAAATAGCAATAGGGTTCACCTACTCTGTAACTCTATATGGAGTTTGAAGGTTCTGGGTAAAATGGTTCTAAAGTGAAAAACGGGAAAGGGTTTTCCTTTTCTAATCTGCAACCTTGACCTTTTAACAGATCTAAGTGACCCCAAAATCAATGGGGGATTTTTAATTGTACTCTCATGCCCAATCCCCTATAAGTTTTTAAATTCCATCGAGTGATCTCATTTATGACGGAAATGGTTCTCCAAGTTCAGCCCCCTGGCCCTTTTGCCCCTTTAACAGTCTAAAAGGCTGCAAGTTGGTTTAAAAACAAATCAAAAATTTAAACCCCCTAATTTCAAAAAACCCAAAATACCTTTTTTTTCCCTCCGGGGGCCGCACTCGGAACCTTATGGAAGGTATTGATTAAAAAAAGGAAAACTGAAATCTTATGGTGATACAAGGGGTTTGTGCAAGTTTTTTTTAAAATCAATATAAATGAAACCACTACCGCAGAAAGACAACTTTGGCCCTTTAAAGGGGCCATGTTTGGGAACCAGGTTGGTTTAAAGAAAAAAACCAAAGATCCTGTGATATTAAAAATTTTCCATATATAACCAAATACTAAAATTTTTTCCCAGCAAAATGATTTCAAATAGGGAACAACTTTTCTTATACCTTTTACAAAAATAAATACAAATAAGAAAAAACCTTCAAGATTTTAAAAAAAATAAATAATGAGCAACATTTTTATAAGTCGTTTTATTTAAAACCTTTTATCGAAACGAAATAAAGAGAAATCTGATCCAAACCATGATGAATGGACTAGTAAAAGGAATAAGGGACCACTTTTTTGTAAAAGCCCTTTTTGGGGGCCATACTATCCCCAAAATAAGAAACCATGCTCCCTTTCATGGTATAAGGGAGAAACAAAATACCCAATAAAAGAAAAACCCCTCAAAAAATGAAAGCTCTAAAGTATAAAAATTACAAAAAAAGGGCCCAAAGGGGACTAATCACCTGAAGGGATTTAACTATCGACCTTCAAGATATCTTTAAAAACACAAAATAAGCAAAAAACAAAAAGGTTGCTAAAGGGCCCTTTTAATCAATTCAAAACACAAACAATCTTTTCAGTACTTTCTATTGAATATCCTATCTAAATGACCTAAAATATTAGGAAAATTCCACGAACCGACTCCCCCAAGAGTTTGAATGAAAATCAGTAATAAAAAAGGTCATCTCTAAATGATACGGCCCTAGCCCTGGTATTTAATCAGTTATTAAGATACTTTCTAAAATTTAAACAATTTAAATACTCTTTTAATAAACAACAATAATATAAGTTATTCAAATTTTTTGCAGCGGAAAATTTTAAATAACAACCCTTTTTAAGAAGGCGGGTAATCAAATAATTAGTTTCTAAGATGGTACAGCCCAAAATACCCAATACGGTATTACAAAATAATGAAAATTTACTTCACTCTATACCTTTTTTCTCATTTAAAAGGACAACTGATGAAGACAATCTTTTTTGAAAGATTCAGAAATTTTTTGGTCAATCATTATGTGTTATATTTATGGACCTTTTATCAAAAGGATCAGTCAAATTTTTATATTTAACAAAAAGGGAGATTTTTGTATCCCCCAGTTTGGAATCCAGGCCCAAAGGGGTAAAATGTGAATAGAAAAAAAAAGGTAAAATTATAACATCTGTATCAGCAAAAAATATTTAAAATTTTATAAACATGAGTGTTAAAAAACACATTTATATGCCAAAACTTTATAGAAAATGAATTTTCGTGTCAAGTAGTTCCAAAATTATGAAAAAAAATGTCGCCCTTTTCGAAAGGGTAGGAAAATTTGCTATCAAAAATTTTGTGCAGAATTTCTTTTAAAAAAACTGCACCCCATGTTTCCCCCGCAGAACTCCCAAGAACATTTACTTTTGTAAATTTCCAAATTGTAATAAAATAAAGAAAGTAAAATAAAAACAGAACAAACAGAAAAAAAATAAACAATCTAAAAAGTTTAAAAAAAGATTATAACCAATTGCTTCTTGTATCATCACAATGGGAATGAAAAATTCTATTTTTTGTCTCTGTTTCCTGAAAATACAAAAAAAAACACAAGAAAAATAAACAATAATTCATGGGATAGCAAGAGATCTAGTAAACTCCTGTTTCAGGTAAAATTTAAAAGTTCATTACTTAATTTTTAAAAAGAAAACTTCTGAAATGTTTTTACATTTCCCTACTAAATGTCACTTGAAGTTGTATTCCATTCCTTCATGCAACAAAAAAAACAGCCCTAAATTTATAATACATGATAGAGGGAGGGAAAATTTCAGCAAGCTTCTTGTTTGTTCAAAATTTTTGGCAAGTTTTAACACTTTTTTCATTATTACATAAAAATACCTTCTGATCTTTTTTTAAACTCTGAAATTTTTCCAGTTTTTTTTCTTCGACTTCCCTGTTTCTGGGTTCTGAATGTTGTTTATTTAAAAAAAAAACCGTTTTATAAAAATAAAAAAAAAACCCAAAAATTAAAACACATATTTTATACCTTATATATAAGTTCCAGCAATAAATTAAAAAAAATTTTAATTACATTTTTCATGATTAAAAATTGAAACTTAGAATCAAAATAATATACGCAAACCTGTTTAATAATTTCTATCCAAATTTGGGTTTACACCCCCCAAAATTACCCCATGTCTACTTAACGAAAATTTTTAAAGGTATAAAAAAAATCTCCATCAAATTTTGGTATATATTATTTTTTTAAAACGGAGGACTGATTCCTGGAAAGCTCCCCATAAAATACACTGCTTGCTTAAACGTTTTTATTGACGGTGATGAAAGAAAACACAGGAACTTTTTTTGAAATATGCCAGTTTTTGGACAGAATTTTAAGGTTTCTACTAATAAAGGGGGGAAGGTAATTTGTGATTTTTGGTAGGCAAGGTAAGAATTTCTACTTAGGAAAATTAAATGTAGAATAGTAAATTCTACATCAAAAGTAAAACTGCATACATACAACCAAATTTTTAGCAACCACAGCAATGCGCATTTCCTATATAAATTTAAATTATAACTTGAGTCTGAGTTTGCTTTAAAATTGAAACTTATGTTACATCATCATCTACTAGAAAAAAAATTTTCATTTTTATATTAGGGGTAAAACTAATAAAAAAACTAAGTATTTTTTTTTGTTGTTTTTTTTATAAAAGGAGGTAATTTCATGAAAAAAAAAAAAGACTTTTACGGGGTGCCTTGATGTTGCCCTTTGCACATGCAAAAGTCTTGTAAGATAATCTTTTGACCCTTTCAGACCAGAAAAAAACAGATTACCAAACAAGAGCTGTCACTAATGTGACAAATGCCCCCACAGCGTTTTACCTTTGCCCTGGTCCCCCAAAGCAGTGAGGTCGGTACTCATAAAATATTATCACAGTGAAGTTTGAAGGCCCGGTGCATGGTTCAAGAGAAAAGTCCCTTTCATGCAAAAATTTTAATGTTGGGACAAACGAACAAACGAAGGGAGGACATTGAAAACAAATATGCCCCCCCTTCGGGGCATAAAACCCAAAAATGCTATTGCCCTTAGAGCTAGGGTCTGGGTTTGCATATGATAAATTAACATTTGGTCAAAAATTTCTAAAATCCCTTGATAAAGGGCAGTTTTTTGACCAGACGAGAACAGCCATTTAAATTTTGAAAGTCAAGTTTGACTAGGTTTTGGGGCACAACATGTCCCCTCTTTAAATTTAAACATTTAGCAAAAAAATTTTTAAAATCCCTTCATGCATGCAAGAAAAAAGAAACGACCTGTTAACTTTTAACCTCAAAGTTGCCCTTCCGAAAGCTTGGGGTTGGATCTTTTTCATGACAGTACTTTTTATAATGAAAAATTACGAAAAAATTATTTCGAAATCCCTTTATGGATGGCAAGGGCCCATAGGTGGGGGACAAAATAGGGAAAATACGGAGGGAAGATGCAGCCTATTCTAGTGCCTCAAAATCTTTATAGGGGGGAAAAAAAACATTTTTGCTTCAAAAAAAGCGGGGGACAAAAAATTTTTATTTTCCCCCAGTAATGCCAATGAAAAAATTTGTTTATCCTTACTGTCCTAAATTTTTCGTGACAATCCCCCCCTGGCGCCTTCTTTTTGGGTTTAACCGAAATTAAACAATCTCCTTAAGGATTAAACAAGAACCATTTCTGGAAAATTTATTTCAAAATTTTACCAGGGTAAGCAGAGTTTTTATATGTAGATAATTTCTATGTTCAAGAATTTGTAAAAAATTTTCTGTTTGTTCTATACTATATGTCCCAAGCAGAAAAATTTTAAAAACCTTGAAGGACTACCAAGGAACTTTAAGTAAAGTTTATAATTCCAAATTTTTTAAAAAATTTTTTGGGAAAAAAAAATCAGAAATACAGATGGTGATATAAAAAAAGCTCTTCCGAAACTTTGTGCTCATTAAGCTAAGAAAACAAGGGAGAGTGGAGCAGGGGGTTGGTTGGACAAAAACCCCAGCGTCCGGGTTGGGTTTCCCTTTTGGCAGTGTACCCCGACTATGTTCAGTGCGGGGTGATTACTTAGATTTGTACTTTTTTCCAGGGGGGGTAATATGATCCCTTTTTTTTGCGATGGGAGGAAAATAATTTGTTCCATTTTTTCCAGGGGGGGGTTTTTCGTCGCCCCCTACGTTAAAAACCTTTTTTAAACCCTAAATATAATACGGTTTTCAACCTGAAAAAAATTTTTCAGTAAAAATGAACTAAATACTTAACCCCTGCGACTTAAACGCCTTAACACTGCCTTTCCGGACTTCACCGTCTCGCAGTTTTTTTTTTGGGACTTAAAAACTTTAAATTGCCTTTTCACAATTTAGCTGAAAATAAGGGGAGTAATGTTTTTTAAGCAAAAAATCATCAAAAGAATTTTGGGAAAAATATATGTCAAAGGTCATTCTACTTTTTGTTATTATCATATAGACTAAAATTAGCCCCCAAAATTCAAAATAGACTGCAACTTTTTTTTTTTTTTACCCTTTCGAATTTGTGGTGACTTTTATTTTTTAAATAAAATAATTGCCCTTTTACTTCAAACTTCATTCGAAAATTTTTTGAGGCAAAAACCTAACTTAAATTTTGTTCATTAATTTTTTAAGAATGGCAACAAAAATCTAAGACAAGCTAAAACAAACACGCCCTTTTGGGTTGGGCGTATCTGATTTTTTTTGTAAATAAAAATGTCACCCATATTTTCTAAAGCCAAAAAAGGGGCCCCAATTTTTTAAAAAACAGGATGGAGTTATGTTTCTTTAGTACAGAGCATTATGATGGGGAAACTGTTGCAAATTCAAAGCAACTTTTATATTTATGGAAAAACTGACCTAAAAAAAAACTTAACCAAAAAATCGCTTTTTAAGCCAAAAGGGGGAATAAAACTTGAAAAAAACAGGATGGAGTTAGTTTTTTGATTACGGGGAGCTTATGATGGGAACAAATGTTGCAAATTTCAAAGCAAAAGCTTTGATAGTTTAGGAAAAAAGTTGGGCCCAAACAAAAAACTTAAACCAAAAAATTATATTTTTTTAAGTCCAAAAGGGGTCAAATTTTTGCAAAAACAGGATAGAGTTAGTTTTTTTGCTGTACCGGGGGTTTCTATTTATATAAAAAGTTGCAAGTTTCAAACAAAACCTTTTAATTTTGGGGAAAAACTGACCTAAAATAAAATTTAACAGGCCCCCGCACTGATCAAGGAACAAAACTCATCTTGTTTTTTTTTCCCAAAAAACGTTAGCTAAAAAGCAAAGTAACTCCCGATAATTCTTGCAGCATTTCGACACTTTGTTCAACCCTCCACAGTTTTATTGAAAATTGTCAAAATGCAAAACCCTTATTTCACCATGGTATTTCTCATCTTTAGTCATTAATATTAAACTAAATGCACTACTCTGGAAGGGTTTAAATTTCCTCGTTCTGCAGATTTTTTTTCCAACCCTTTTTAATCTGGATAAACAGACAGAGAAATCCCCCTTTTGGATTTGGAAAAAGAGGGGCTTTGGAAGGCATTATCCTTTCGTTTGGGGGTATTTTGGAAAGCATATTTTTTCACATTTTGGGTTTAAATCCGCCCACCCTTAAACTTTTTTTGCTGAAAAATCCCCTACTGAAGACATATTTTTTTTTTTTTCTATATTTAGGTCAAAATTTTAAAATTGGGTTCAGAATTTGGGGTTTCCGCTAGGGACTTTTCGTAAAAAGTTCCTCTTCCCTTTTAAATTTTTTCCAGAAGGGTGGGGACCTTTAAAAAACCCTTGAATTTTTACCATGGGAACAAAATTTTCAAGGGCATGGTTCCTTTTTCACACACAGGGGTTTTTCCAAGCCAAATTTTAAAAATCAAAGCCACCAATCTCTTAAAATTTTGGGATCACTGAATAAACGGTAATGTTTCTGCTGATTTTTTTTCAGTGATCTTAAATTTGCTGAACCCGCGTCTATGTCCTCATGAGTTTGGGGCCAAAAATGAGGAAGAGAAATACCTGAATCCGATATAAAAAAACCATACATTAAAATTTAAGGGAACAACAAGTATTATAAAATTCAAAAAAAACCTCTTTTAACTAATTAAATTGACAAATTTTTAGATAGAGGAAACTTTTAAACAATTTTTCATTGCAAAGGAAAATTTTTTTAATTTGATCAGTACAAAAGAATAAATTTTAATGTTTATTTGCTCAACTTGTAACTTTAATGTTGTAAAGAAAAGGTATTTTTTCAAAATTTCAAAAAACCCCACAAACATTAATATAAATACCACACTCGAATATGGGGAATACATAATAAAAGGTCATCTTTAGCAATCTTAAAAATTCTTATTTTATATTTAATTTGAAAAAATCATTTAAAAAAGGTTTTTTTCATTTGCTTTCAACAGCAAAAAAGGTTTTTCAAGTTTCTTTGTTTTACTGCTTAAAATTCAACAAAGTTCGCCTCTGAGAAAATATGCCATTCGCAACAAAAGGGGGATAACAAAAAATGGGATTACAAACAAAAACAAAAGGGGCCTGAATGCCCTGTTTCCACGAACTATTCATACCCCAAGATACTTTTAAAAGTACTAATTTGGTGAGTTCATACAGTCAACCCTTTTGACCATACTTTTTGTAAAACCGTGACTTAAACCCCTTTCCGGGCTAAATTTTTTTTTTAAAAACTTGTCCACTTTCAATAATAAAAGACCCTTTTCTGTTAAGGTTGCTTTTCAAAAAAGACCTGAGTGACAAATGATACATGTATGTGAGGGTGATCATGACTACACTGTCAGGGAAATAATCAGTCCAGTGTGATAAGAGTAATTCAAATTTAAAAATTACTTTGAAATGCTTTAAAAGTTTAAAGTATTTAAGCAACCCCTTTTTGACACTTAAAAAACGAATTCCCCCCATTAAAACCCGGCCCACTCCCCCCAAAATGATGACAAGCCCGTACCCGTAAAAAATATTTTATAGACGGTAAAAAATCACCCAAAACAATAAATTTTAAAATTTTTGGCAATTTTAATTTTTTTTCAGGTGGCTGCGGGGTGACACCACTGCCCCCCCATCTCTCAAAAACCCTGGTAGATCCACAAACCCTATAAGCCACTTAATCTCTTCAAATAAAAGAAATTTAATTCTAAATGAAATATGTTTTAAAATTTGCAGGGGGTGGGGCAATGATTCAATCAAAAATTTGTTTGTTTTAAATAATATTTTTGCTGATTTTGATGGAAGCTAAAAGCTTTAACCCTCTTTAATCCGCTTTCCGGAAAACCATCACTCGGTTGTGTCAATTTGGGGAATCATGGGCTGACCTCACTTGGGCTTTAACCCAACCCCCAGGTTTGGGGCCTGAACAACCAATAACCCCTGTCCCTTGTATAAAAATTAAACAACCTTACCTCTCGAAAAATTTTCTACGGACCAACAACTTAAAAATGCAAAAAAATTTATTTTGTTTTTTTCTCGCAATTTTCGGGTTTAAAAAAAATTGGGGGCACCCGAAAAAGTAAACATTAAAGAAAATTGAGGGTTCTCTATTTTAAAAAAAAAACATTCTTGTTTTTTAACAGGAAAAAAAGTTTGAAAAATTATAATGGAAGAACCTTGGGCTTTGTTTTTTAAAAAATTTTTTTTATAAATTTTTTAAACAAGAGTCCCCAAAGGGGCAAAATACACCCCAAGGGTTACCTCGAGGACGGGGGCAAAATCCCCGAAAAAATAAAAAATTATTTAAAGGAATTTTTGCATTTTAACCCTTTACCCCTTGGATTAAAATTCCTTTCTAAATTTGAAAACCTTATTATCAAACAGCACACAGTAGCATCCATCTAAAATAAAAACTCTTTGTTCCAGTTTTTATTTTTGATAATTTCTTAGAAAATTTCAACCAACTCTTTTACGTTATTCTTGGTTTTTTTAAATTTTTTCAATCATAAAAATTTTTTTCCATTTTTTTTTTAAACCACTAAATTGCAATTAATGAAGCTGCATTATTAATTTGAGCAATTTGATCTCCATCAGCTAAATTTTTACCTTAGCAAGCTTTTTTACTTTAAAACTTCTTCAAAAAAAGCATTAAACCAAAACAAAAAATTAGCTTCTTTCATTAATTTTAAATGATATCCCTTTTTTGTTTCTTAAAATTATTTCCCAGACAGATATTAAAACTGATCTAATTTAATAGATTAATTTATTTTTTCACATATTTTTTGTTTTAAAAATGATATATTAAAATATTTTTTTTTTTATAAAATTAATCGGGTTTAAAACGTTTTCGAGGAAGCCCAGACCTGACAATAATCTTTTAATCTTATATTAATATCCTCCTCATTATCATTATTTTTTTACGTTATCTTTTTGTAATTCCTTTTGCAAATTTAAAATTCCCAACCCGGGCAGTTTCTTTTTAAATTTTCAACAATTTTTAGCAGCCAAATTTGAATGTAGCACTTGGCTCAAAAAAAAAGGTCCATGTCAATTGAAGAAATATTTTTTTTAAATTAAGAACCACATTTTTTCCAAACTTAATGAAAATTTGGGCGAAAAATTTTTCCGTGAAATCACTAGGTCAAACATGTTTTTTACTTCATGTTTTTTTTTCTCGGGGACAACCGGGCCATCTGACCCTTTTTTTCTTCTTTTGTAGTTACAAATATTCCATGTTAAAAATTTTGAGCTAAGAGTGAGGAACCCTTAAGGCCGACAAGAAAACTGAAAGACCCTTTTATTCCTTTTCGGTCATGTTCTGATTTTTTCTTTTGTTACTCTTTAGATTTTTGCTTTCTTTTTTGTTTTGTTTTTTTTTTTTTTTTTTTTTTAAACATTTTTTATTTTGTAAAAAGCCCGTCAAATCTAAAACGAATGATATCCCTCTAACCCTCAAAGTTTGAAGCAAAAAAGGTGAAGTTCTATTCCACCAAATTCCCAAAGGATTGATCAAAGTATTCCTTTACCCCTTTGGACTATCGAAAATGTTCGAATATTATCAAAATGTTTTATGTTATTTTAAAAATGCCCGCTTTTTATAGGCAAAATACAAAAACAAAATCCCGAACCACTCTTTTCCGGCGATGTTCACTTAAATCCAAAGCTAAAATTTTATTTAAATCATATGAAAAAGATTTTTAAAAAGAGTTAACGTACTTACATGGTTGAATGACACTAGTTTAATATTGCACATGCCTTTATAGTTAGGGCCCTAAAGGATATATAAACCAAAGATTCAATAAAAATTCTAGTATTTCGCATTTCATTTAAACCTTTTCAATTTTTAAAACCCCTTATTATCGAAATGATTTAACAAGAAATTAGGTTTTTTTGTTCAACGTAAAGTGACAGCCCATTTTCAAAGCATGGCCTTAAAGCAAATGCTAAAATTTCGCCTTTCCCCCCCAATTTTTAAGTCAATGATACGTTCTGTGTATTTTAAAAAATTTAAAAAAAAAATTTCCAAGTAGCAATTCTGACCCCCCGAAGAGAAACTACGGAAACCTGTTGGCCACTTATGTCCCCCTCGCCAACACCGACAACGCGATAAAAATCGCGTTGCCCCCCCAAAAAAACTTCTGCAATTAACTCCCCGCGGGTTAGAGGGCGACATTTGCTTAAATTGTGCTTTTTTTTTAACCCGCATCTAACTGAAATCCAAATTTTAAAAACTTTTCGGAAAAAAGTAAAAACCGCTTTCGCTTTTGCTTTGTGCCCGTGATGGGATTTTTTTTAACAGCACCGTTGGGGAAATTTTTGTAACCGTTCAAAGGGGGCTTTGGAATCCCGGTTGGGTTTTTTCCCTTGAAGCCACAATATTTACAAAAACGGGATGAAACAAATTTTTTCACGCCATGGAAAATTTTTTAACTTTGATTCAATGTTGGAGTTAGAATTCTGTCTCATTAAATCCGTTTACTTGAGCCACCCTAGAAAAATGATATTGACAGTTTTATTTTGTGTTTTATAATTGTTTACCAATAGTTTGATGTTTCTTTTAATATCAAAAATAATGGTATAATGAATTCTCTGCAGACAGTTTAGACAGTGGCCAGCACTTTGAAATTTGTCTCTACTTGAGCTTTAGGAAATACCATAAATTATACAAAATTAATAAAAACGGCACGGTAAAAGTTGTTTAAAAATTGCAACACAGTGCGAAACACGGTCAACTTTAAGAATATTGCAAGCAAATGCCACTTTTTAAACATTACTATTAGGGTTCCAATACCTTAAGTATGTTTGCCTTGTCAGTGTCTGATGTAATAAGATTTCCGTTTTCATTTAAGGTTTGAACTGCTGGATTAGTTGATAGTGATATGAATTTCTTTAATATTTTCCAGTAATCTGTTGGTTTGAAATTTTCATTTTTTAATTTATCTGACAGTTTTTGAGAGATATGTGTTTTTGCATATCTGAGGAACTAGGTTGTTTTATTTCTTATTGTAGTTATTTTGTTAGGAGTATGTTTTTTGATAAGGAAATGATGTGTTGAGTGATATTATTTTCATATGTATCAATATCGGCATCTGCTAGGGAGTCCCAGTTGGTAGATGCTGCCTTTTGTCTCAAGCTGTCGTAGTCGCCGTGGTCAAATTTCAATACCATTCTTTTGTAAATCTTTAGTTGCGGCTCAACAATATATAGGACACTGAAATCTGATATTTTGATCAAGGAATAAATCTCCAACACCTGACGTGTACACATTACATGTGGAGGAAACAAGAAAAAGGACTATAAGAGAGTTAGATGATTCAGTGAAATGTGTGGGTTCATTTTTTAGTTGTGTCATGTTATATTGTGTGGCTAAGTCATTAATTTTCCTTTGTGTTATAGGCTTGAACATATCTAAGTTTAAGTCGCCTGTAATTATTATGTTACCTATGTTCGTGTCAAATGCAAGACCAATTTTCTATACTGGACAAAACAATGGTAGCGGATTTGGGTGGACGGTAGAATGTTCCATAAAGAAATTTCTTGTGACCAGTTCTGAGTTCTACCCATATAATTTAATTCCATCCGGCTCCAGGTCATGTCTTCGAATAGCTGGTATATGGCTTTTTACATAAACAAGAACCCCTCTATGGTTATCTCCTGATCTGTCTTTTCTAAATGGAGCAGTAAAAGTTTCAAAGCTAATGGAACCTGAATCAGTATTATTGCCTAGCCATGTTCCAGTACAGGAAATGACGTCAAAATGTTGTAGTTCTCCTTGCAAAATATCCAGTTTATTAAAAAAATCTCTGAATATTATAGTGTACAAATGAGAGAGAATTTGGAAAGTCTTCTAAGACTTCAGAAACAGATAGAGCAGATGTTTGTGTACTGCATGAATCAGGGCCTGGATTTTTGTGGCTATCACCAGCACATAATAGTATTATAGACATCCAGGTTATCAGCTCAAAGTGTGTGAAGTACCGTAGTCCCTTTATTTTCATCTGATAGAAGGCAAATAGTCCGATCCTCTCCCTATACATGGCTAGCTCAATAGACATTAGGTAATACCAGGACTAAACGCATCAAAGGGCAAGAATAACCAGTATCCAAAGTAACTAAGACAAGAAGGTAGTAGAACAAGGATAGAGAGAAGAATAGAAAGGAACAGAACGAAGATATACAGAAGTACGAGTGTGCAACTGAACATAATAAACATAGATTTAATATACCTCAGAAGAAGTTTTGATTTTCAAAAAAAATGTATTTGTTGTTACATGCTAGAACTTATTCGACTTTACTGCATTTATTATTAAACGTAATGTTTTGCTAGTCAACTTAAACAACATCTAATTTTCGCAAACGCAAATTCAAACTGAGTGAACTGCTAAATGGTATTTTGGTATTCAGGTCTGGATATAGAATGACAGATTAAATTGCAACCATTTGTAAAATCAAGGACGTCCTTGGTAATGTCTTTGGTATTACGCTAAGAGTAACCTTTTTCTTACTCGAGACATCTGTTTTGTTTTTGTTCTCCCGCTGCGTGCTTGATTCACGGTGTTTTGGAAACTTCAGTTACAGAGTCAGGATGTTTATCCGACATGCCCAATTTGAGTATAACGATGTTCAATGTAGGTATGTTTGTAGACAACGAGCTCTCGGTCGTTGCCGTAGAAACTTGCATGCACAATAGAATCTCATTTTTGACAGCGTATCGCAAGTAGGGGTATATGGCAAAATGCTTCGCCTGAAGTGGTTCTCTAAATGCAAAACATCCAATTTGTATACATGTATCGGTATGCCGAGATTACGTACCAGTTAAATTTAATGTTTGGCTAGACTAAGTCTTCCAATTTTTATACTGGTTGTACACATGTTTAGCTGCAGTAACTGTTCGTTCTTTTGAAATGTGAAATTTGGATCAAGTGTACCTTTGCAATATGGGCTGTAGCTTATATCCGCTCGTATCTTTGTATGTTCGAAACCCCACTCGAGATGTCTATTTTTTAATGCGAGTAAGCCATTAAGATTATTTTGTGAACAATTTAGGGCTTTATCAAGGTATCAGTTGATGCCTAAAGTTATGTCCGAAAGAGGCACTCAGGGTCTTCCTTCCTATATTAAACACTGTTAAAAGCTGGGTAGTTCTTTTGATACGCAAAGCGTACTTGTAAAATATTGCAAGTTTACTTTAATTAATCATTTTATATTAAACTCCCTAAGCGTTTCACGTTTTACCTGTTATATTTTCCATGGCATTAAAACACTTGCTTTACTTTCATTGTTTGAATGTTTCTCCTTAAGTTTGTCACTCAGGCAGACAGAATCTTTGGTTCTTGTGAGACATATGTATGCGAATTATCTACTGTAGAAATATAGAAATCAATGGTTGTCAGTTATGTTGGTTGAATTACTGTAACTGAGGTAAAGCCTACCAAGCCTGGTACTTTTTGCCATACAGAAACCTATATTGTCTGAGAGATAAGCAAGCCATGTTCTTTGCGGTATCTTATGACCCTACACTGCCAGGAAAATTCTTATTACTCACTGTATAGTTAGGACTTTTACGTAAACCAACATAACAGTCAGGTAAATCTTCTAGAATTGGCAGATGTAGGAAGCGATCTTCTTGGTATTCCTGGCACATCATGGACTAAACCTCCATGCCCTTGTAAATCACCATGGCGTATTTCTCACATCATTATTCAATGGGCAGTATAAACTGAGCTAGAGTCTGTTGTCAAAATTGTCAAACTCTGAATGGAAGAATGGTGTCACATCAGATTCTCTTACAAGTTATGAGAAAGGAGACGTCCCCTCTAATACCTTACCTATAGCAGTTCTGGGTCTACTGAGAATTGCCATGCAATGTCGGCCTCCATGGCTGAGTGGTGAAGGTGGTTGACTTCATATCACTTGTCCCTCACCGATGTGGACTCGAGCTGCCAGGCTCTTCATGCGAGGAAGCCATCCAGCTGGCCTACGGAAGATCGGTGGTTCTTCTACTCAGTTGCCCGCCAGTGATGAAATAATGCACGGCGGTTGTCATCTGGGGTCTTCTACAACCATGAAATAGTCGCTATATGACCTAAAATTGTTGGTAGGCATCTTGAATCATCTGATGTATCGAAAGCACTGAGAATTACATTTCGCAAAAGCAGAGCTGATTCTACCAAAATGTCTTTGCTTCCTAACACAAATTCACTCTGAACAGCTGTTTCAGTTTTCACATTTGCACTGTATACTAGTAGTGATACGAACTTACTTTTTGTTTCTAGCTTACAAAATGCTATCTCTTCTCTAAACCTGCTTTCTAGTTAAGCCCTCAATGTACTACTTCTATACTCAGTATTAGAAAATATAAAGCTTTAAAAATGTATGTGTTAAGAAAATTAGCCAACTTTAAAACTCTTTTCTCCTATATTATTTCCTTTGTAACCTTCGCGCTAAATGCATTCTTGGTATAACTTAGCTTCACTATCCGTATTTTTCCAGCTCTGAGGATCTTTTACATACGTTTTTCCTACACCTTGGTTGGAAATGTGTTTCTTGTGCAAATAAGCCACAGCTTCTGATTCTTACCATTAGCTTTTCATCACTCCTTATTTCTACACATTCAAGAACTATTTTCCATGCACTAGACTAAAACTGTTTTGTACATGCCTGACGTTTTGACACAAATAGAACCTTATAAAACTTTCCATAAAAAACTTTTTTTCAAAGATGTCTATTCAAAGAATTTCTAGATAAGTCCATCACAACATCTTCATAAAATTATTAAAATACCAGTAATGGTATCTACCACTTTCTAAAAATAGACAATAAGCACTTCAAAACTGAACTCTTATACATACGCAAAGATAAAATCTTTGCTGAAATACTGAGAGACATTTAAGCCAGATAATCATTATTTTATAAACTAAATTCGTCTTATCAGTATTATTCCTTTTGACAATTTTTCCTCATTATTTGTGGGGTTTTTTTTTCAGATATTAATATCATGAATATGCAATTAAGATTATTAGCAAAATAACAGTTTATATTAATTGCAAATGTCTTGACTCCACTTTTATGTCATTTTCATTATTTAAAAAAATATGATACCATACCATGTTGTTCTTTACTAGATACTCCATACATTACATAAACAAAATGTGGAAAAAAGAGAATGTCTCATTAGAAATTTACGTACATTTATGTAACTCTGTAAGAAGATCATATTTAACCATAATTGATCAGGACTGTCTATATATATGATGAAAGATCAAAGTAAGCAAAGGAAATACGACGCCCTAAACATTTTAAGAACTTTTTACACAACATCCTGTGTAGTATTTGATATAGTCCTGTCCTGAATGAATGGGGAGTTTGATACACAAGAAAACCCCAGAGACCTACATACATACAGACGGACGAACAGTCGCATTCCCATTTGTGGAAAGATGAGGTAGAAGACCAAAATTGAAGAGAGAAGCATCAACTTTTGGATATTTTCCCCAAAAATACATATATAACCTATTTAGGAAGTCAAGTGGAACGTGAGAGATAGACTCTTTCAAATAGAATCTGATAATTTATTACTCTCAAACAAATATATGCTGTAGTTCAAGAAAAGTATCAAGCTTCCCTAATCAATACGTTAAGAACTGACCAATTCCACCTACATTTCGTTACATTTAATTAAGAAATGAAATCATTTTTTTCGGTGTTCATTTCGCATGAACACCGAAAAAAATAGTTTCGTTTCTTATATTTACATTATTTTTCCTTTCCATCTGTAAACTAAATAATGTTATGAATTGCATATAATTTGCAGCACTTAACATTAAAATCCGCTTCCCGGCCATTCTATTCAACAACTGCGACGTCATCTAAGGAAATTTCTCCCTTACTATACGCGGACGTTGTCAAAACGGCGGTCGGTTATCACTAAGCAGCGATGACGTAACTTTCGCGCCTTTTCCATTGCTGTTCATACGAAATGAACGTCAAAGGTTTCAATGGAAAAGAATAGGGCGAATGTAAATATTGCGGTTTAAAGGGGGATGTTCATTTCCCAGGAAAACATATTAGCACTCCAGCATGTCAATAATTAATAGTCATCAGAAAATTGGATACTCAGTTAGTGGTCAGCCAGATATATTCATCTTGCATAGTAATTACCATTACATGTGCTTTATGGTTTGGCTTGGTGTTATCAGTGTGACTTTCTTTTTTCAAGATAAAAAAGAGATTGTGGAAATTGTAGTAGAATTTTCTTTGCAATGCCATTCTCCCTATTAATTCTTTGAGGTCATGTAGTTACGGTCAGTAAAATTTAATTTGTCAGTAGTACATAACTACTGAAATAAAATGCAAGAACCAAGTTGGTTATAGTTCAATTTCATGCATTTCATAAAAAAATAGCATGATGCAATCAATGATTAATTATACTAATTAATTATGAGATTACTATATGTATACGCTTGTCAATATCAAATCGTAAATGTTATGTGCGTTGTCTGCAAATGTTCCGTATGTACGATTTTTTAAGTCAAATTAAATTTCATACTAGATCATAAATCGACGTACACTTTTGAGGGTGAGACGGGGCGGTTCAACCTTTGAATTGGAATCACGCCGACTGGTAGACCTTTGATTCCGTGTCCATGTTAATAATGCAATATTATTTGGTATTCCTTTTTATAATATTATGACGGCAAATATTGTATCTTTATAATTAAGCGAGTTCTTAGGAATTTTATTTTAGAATAAATTTGCAATATAAAATCCTCACAGTATATACAGCCACAAAGTTTACAACAAATACTTTGTATTAAAAATAAAATTAGGTACCTCTTTTTGCCTGGTTTACTAGTCATGAGGTATCTAGATGTAATTTTTTTTAAACTGCGAGCTACATTCCGCACTCTGGTAAATTACAGTTGTACTATATAATTACAATGTACTGAACTATACATGAAAATGTAAAAGACCAATGTAACAATCACATATTCTTGCTCTCAATATCAAAGTCATAAAACTATACAATGACTTCACACGCTCGCTTAGATTTTCTTAAATTTTGATGGAAAAATCACAAACTAGTTTCGCCGTAAATGGCTTATCAGTGTGTCTAAATATATAACAATAAAAAAAGGGCCAAGCCATTTATAGTTTTACGTATTTTGTTCCCGTTTTGGGTTCTTTTTGTTCCTTATATATATATTGTCATTATGCAACTCAAAAGAGGAAATTTCACAATTTTATTCTTGTAGCTGTATTAATTACAGGATTACATGTACTTGAACGATCAATTTTGAATGATATTTTCAAAACAGTGAAAAAATGAATAAACAATAAATAAACAATAATGAGAAAAACTATGTCTGATAAAAACCTAACTATTATATTCGTCTCTGTAGAAATTGTTCTTGAAATGCATAAAATAAAATGGAAATATCTCGCATATTAGTAAACAGTTTGGTCCTTGATCACATGCTTACCAGTAAGTATATCAATGTACTTTTGTTGTTCATTGCAAATATATAGTATACATGTATAGTACATATTTCTGACTGACAGATAATCACAGCAGGTCATATGGTCATGCTGGAAATGGATGGTCATGTTTGCTTCCAGTAATCAACATATGAAATGATGATTCTAAATAACCTGACAATAAGCTACATGCTATGACCACCAACCGCTACGAACATCCCCCTTTAGGATTGTTTAGTACGTGATATTGTCAATACAGCAACGTCTCATTTTCAACGTTTATCGAAAGTTTAATCCACGTGTGTAACTGCATTCTCAGTTTGTCCAGTATGAAGAACGGATTTCACTGTTACTTGCATATTGTGATGCCTTCTTGTTCCGTGTAAGAAACTGCTTTTTTCTGGTTCATTGTGGCTAATTGCTCTCACTTCTATTGCATTGTTGTCAATTGTTATTTTGTCAGTCATAGTGCTGCAGAATGACTGACAGCACATACACAAGCATTTGAAAAGTTCTTGGAAATCTTGTCTAAAATATTTACCAAAACTACAGTACAACACACAGTTACAAGCACTGTTCAGAAAGTAACTTATAAGTGCAAAATCACGAAAAAGGTCTGAATTAATCATACTGTTAGGCAACTTTATGTAATTTCTACCTTCAGAATAAATAGCATAAGGGAGAGTAGAAATACAATGCAAAACGCTTATACATATAACTACTTTAGTTATATTCCCTATGTTCCTATTGCGAGACTGGTCATGGCGTGTCATCTGGGATCTTTTTCTACGTACGCACATTGTTATTAACATTGTACAGTTACTAGTTGTAATCAGGACTAGAGGAATTAGAAAAGTGAAAATCCCATATGAAATGGCTCCAAGTAACGTATATGTGTCTTCTAGCTCCGTTCCAGTCCATGTACAAAACGAAACAGTTTCATCTGTGAAATAAGTGTCTGTAATTACTTCAGGTACAAGAAATGAGATTATATTAAGTGTTAAGGAAAACAGTAAAATAAGACATAACACGATAGTTGATCGCCTTTTTACATTGCTCTGGTACATTTTGATAGGAAAACACACATACAGCATTCGTTCCACTGCTATGATAACCGTTATCCAGGCCGAAACTTGTGGTGAAAAATGCCCAAAAAAAAGAATACATTTACATATCACATCATGGCGATTTCGTATATCTATTCCAGAACTAAGTAAGACAAATTCTGTTCCAACCACTGACAGGAGTAATAGATCATTCAAAGCTAAGCTCCACATGTATTTTCCACAACTTGCAGTTCTGCTTCTTTTTCCATGTTTCTATACAACGATAGAAATAACGTTGCCAACTGACCCGATGACGATGATTATACTGATCACTATCACATGGGTTGACATTATGTCATCAGTTGTCTGTTCTGTCTTATGAATGCTAGAGAACTTTTTAAACGATGAAATGTAGAGTGAGCGTAAATGAGCAGCAGCAAAAATCATATATAATATATCAGCGCAATACGAAATCAGTATCTTTCAACGTATCCTTTCAATTCGAATCGTTAAACTAGCGATAATTTCCATTTAATATTTACTAACACAAGGCTTCCGAAAATACACATCACTTGTATACTTTTGTTCGTTTTAATCGACCTGACGGGCGGGGTTTCGAGACGGTCCACTGCATTTTTGTGCAGGATATGTAGTATATATTTTATTCAGTGGCAACTACCTTACAATTTAACCAATGTAGCGTTGAATTTTAGTCGTTGGTAACCGAAAGATTATAAAACTAAACAATTATATTGCTCTAACTATTTTGCTCGTTTTTTTAGATTACCATTATTTGCAAACGTCAGAGATTAACTCCATCCCGCAAGGTATCACAAGTATTATTCTTATTTTTTTAACTTTTCTACCAATCAAATCACGCATCTGTGGCATAAATCCTGCATACATTCTGACTAATTACGTCATCTTTATCAGAAGTCAGTTAATGTCTTATATTATATACTCTTTAAGGAGGGCGTATGTATAGTGCTAGTGTTCTAGAAATTATACAACATTTTGTAGGGTAATCGTTCATATCATGAGAGTCAATAAATTAAATGTAACACTTTGTTTTGACAGGCGTTACCAGTTGGGCAGTTTAGGCTTTTGTTCTAAAAATTTAGATTGTTTTGTTGCCAAAGTAAAAGGACTTAATAACGAAATTCATGTTGACATAAATGTTCTATCATGGACATGGGTATGGCTAGATTAATGGCATGCAGACTAATGGCGAAAAGTTGACATGTTGCTCTAGTGTATTCGAGTATAGTAAAGCTTTTGTGCATTTGTTTAAAACGCTTTTGGATGTATATCTGCAGTGCTAAAGTTAGGGTATATACAGTTTATTATTTTGAACATTATATTGGCCTTATGTGCATTTAGTGTAAGACTTTTTATGCGTATATGATTGAGTGTTGCATTTTTGAGTCATTCTTTTCTTGGTATATAAAGAATTACGTTAAGGTCGCTCTAAACAGTAATTTGTTTGGGGACTGATTGATCAAGTGGCATCAATATGATGAGTGTGGGAACCAGACCAAACAAGATCGTGGCCAGAGAAATAGTGTTACTACTATCCGACATTTTTGAAAATATTTTTTTTAGATTTACAAGAAGCTTTATGTATTTTGTAGGTCAGCTGGATATCGAACAACAAAATATCCTACGTAAAACCCTGCATTTTAAATGAATTTTGTTAAAATACATTCTTTGCTAAACACCCACATCATTTCGTGTTGAGATGAATTTAAAAGATATAGGTTGATGATATAGGCTTCAACCGTGATGTTTGTTGTTCGCCAATTGTACCTTCTCGAGTCTCCTGACTGCTGCACAACGAGCTTATCTTTCAAATAACGAGAGACAGTAAGCTTAACTTTATTTGAGTGGTATACGATTGTTTTTAGCTTTCTGGGAAATGAGTAAATGTTACATAATAACAACATTTAAGTGTTTCATTTCAAGTAACTAAGATTTAAAAACACACTGTTAGGCACTCTCAGTTAAACATCAAAGATTTTTGTTTTTGATTTTTTAATCAAAAGCATAGTTAGATAAAAAATGTCAGACATATCACATTTGTTATCGTTTGAATAATTTAAATGTGAATCTAAGAATACATCATTTTACTGAAATCGATTCAACTGCGTTATATCTTTTTCTCTTTGGATCAATTGTTAATTCCAATACTCACCGAATTCTGTATCATATATTGTAGCAGTTTAAGCATTATGATCAGTAGTTTAAATACTGAATGCAAATAGTATGGCCTTAAACTTTCATAACCAGAAGTAGAAATTGGCATGCTGCTTGTCAAGAAATAGACCGAGACTGCTAAAAATGATAATAGTGAAATAATTTTTCAAGCTGTGTGTCCATCGTTTTTCTTGAAGAAAATAAAAGTCGTCAGTTTCATGATTGAAATCATGTCTGGTAAGGGTCAAGTCTTTGTTTGATATTTTGCTGAAATTATTTCTTATTATACTGCACTGAATACCAGATTTATTATCAATGAAGAAACGTACACGACAAAGGACTGTAACCTTTACGTTTCTCACCGGAGGGACAAATACTGCATGTGAGATCTAACTTTCAAACAGACGACAGGTACAAGTATTTCATTAAATCACCGTGTAGATGTTTCGACCATGGCATGATTCAATGCATATTCTCGTTTCAAATGAGTGTTGATCAATACAGTACTCATAAACATTTTTGAGTTTGGACTTTAGACCAAAGACACTCCCTTGACTTTCGTTTTCATGAATATTATTCCTATATCTGCTTTAATCCTTGCAAATATTCGATGACCGTTGATGCATGTGCGCCCACCAGGTAACGAATTAAAGGAATCAGATGAAAGTACCATTTAGAAAAAAATAATTTTGTCAGTCTCTTATGATTTCTTTAATTGCTGATTTCATTTCTGCTTATCGCTTGTATGGGAAGTATTCTTTAGAACTCTGATATTTTATTCCAAGCTTTTAGTCTATGTTAGTATGTATTTCTTTTCGCTCCAGTTTGGTTTAAAAACGCTTTCAACTTTTTCTTTTGTTTTCAACTTTTCGATATCCTTATAATCTGAAATTTTAACGAGAAATATTTCAGATTACTTAAGCTTGATATTTTGTACTATTTATATACTAGTATTTGTTTTGTTCAAATGTATGCGATCTGGTAAAAGAAGCCGCGATATTGATACTGTGTTCGTATTAATTTAAACTTAGATAGTCTTGACTGTACAATTGCTGGTGTATTAGTTTTTTCCCCTTGTACCTTGGTATAGACTGAATATCTGCAAGAAGTTTACTAGAAGATAGTTTTACATTATTCCGTAATAACGTTTTATAATTTATAAGATATATTATTTAACGGTTTTAAGTTAAAAAGGTTATGATGTGAATTGTGATAAAAACTATAAGGGGATAACGAAGCTGAACATAACGGTATGATTATAGTCTTTTAATCACGAAAATGTTTTATACTTACGGATTATTATATCATCGACGGTTCTGAATACTTTACATTACCAACATTTTTTTTTCGCTTGCATCAGTGATGTATTTTATTACTGGTGCACACTTACACTGTTCTTGACGTTTCAAGAAGTCGATGCGTTCTATAAATAATTCCAAAATCTAAATGTCAACATTATTAAGACACTGTTTTTGATTCGGGATGAAATAATGGTACATAAACATTTGTGAAGTCAGCACCTTGACTTTATTAAAAATTTACAGAACTGTAACATGAACCTTTCAAATATTTGTTCATAAATCCATAATACGTATTAAACAATTCAACCACCTTTCTGCCTTCATCTCCTGTGTGTGACAAGCATAATATCAGTTTATATTGTAGGAAAACAAACTATGACATGCTTATATCGCCTAGCAGCGACTGACTTTATATGCAGTCTCACACTACAGCATACCCCAAGCTTCCTCTCCCAAACCCAATTCTCGAACGTGATCCCGACTTCTAGTAGCTGACCCCAACAACAACAACAAGAAAAGAACGTTTTGTTCGCAAGTTACGCTGATATAAGTATTTTACGACGACCAATGTAATACCAACATACATGTAGTCACGAAAATGTTTATATCAAGTACACGTGTTTCTTCCATTTTTGGTAGTTAATGACATCATTGTTTGCTATGAGAGATTCCAAAATATGCAACGTTTTTTTAAAAATATCCATTATTTCAACAAATTAGTTATGCAAAACGTTTTTCACCAAGTTTTATGAATTCCCTTATCTCTTATTTATTATCCCCCGATGGCGTTGTCTGTCCGCCCGGAGCCATATCTAGGAAGTGGTTGGGAATATTTAAATAAAACTTCATATACATATTCATCACTATGAGGTTATACGGTCCGTCAAGTTTCAGTCAGATTTCCCAAGTAACACCGAAGTTATGGCCCTTAGAAGATTCTAGTGTAAAATATATAGGGTACTATAAATGTAGCAATTTCTGCTTCATAACTTGTGATATATTTGACGTAGAACTATGAAACTTGAATTGCAAACACAATTTCGGCCGGATTTCTATAATAACTTCAGAGTTATTGCCCTTTAATTATTTAAAAATCCACATATTTGTACATAATAAACATACCATTTGGTAGAATTTTATTTAACTTCTTTCATTCTTTTCCATGAACATTTATTATAAACATGTGAAGTTGTGTACCCACACCTGGTCACCCCCTTGCCTTGGTCACACCCCCTATCCCTCCCATCCCCTCCCATCCCACCAAAAAAAAAAATATATATATATAATAATAATTCCTTATTTTAGATTTTTTTCAAACCTTCCATGAATATTTATCAACATGCAAAATTGTACCGTTCCCCCACCTCACTCCTCCACCCAGTCATGCCCACCACCCCGATCATGCAGCCCTCCCCCTCCCCTCCCACACATTATTTCTTGTTTTTAATATTCCATCAATATTTATAATCAACATGTGAAGTTTGTATCCTCACTCATTCACCCCCCCCCCCCCCCCCCCCTCCCCTCTCCCCCACCAAAAAAATAAAATATATATATATCCATTCCTTTTTTAAAAAATGTTCAAACCTTCAACGTGTGAAGTTGTAACAATACCCACCCCGCTGCCAGCCATGTTCAAGATATCTTACTTGACTGTGCTCTCTTAAGGACATCATTTCTTTTAATTTCAAATGTACATGTTAAACAGCAACACTTGGTGCCAAACTGCTCGAAGACAATATTTCGTTCTAGTTACACTTCAAGCTCACATTTCAAATAACTCCATTTAATTCTAAAAGCTAAGCTTATTACAGTAAACATATTCCATTCAAAATAATTTCATTAGTCAGGATCAACGTAACATATATTTATGTACACTTTAAACACTCGTTTTCTGTTAAATTGATTTTGACTAATGAAATTATTTGCTTCTTAGCAACATCTCTAACTTTTTGCGCGATATATTTTGCCATTCCTAACCACAAACCCTTTCGGCGGGGGATACCAATTCATCGAATATATTTGTTTTTATAATGTTTCCATGGCATGCATAAATGTGTTTAGAAGAAATATCCGGGGTAAGTAGTTATTGTTCTTATGATCAGAAGCTTTTGTTAAGCTCGAAAGACGTGTCATCTTATTAAAGGTTTGACCGTAATATGTTACAATAGACCTATTTCTTGTCTGTATGTAACCATTAAAACTGAGAAAACCAGCTGGGTTTTGGTCTTGCAGATATCTTATACTCATTTTCTCAGCCTTATACTTACCTAGTTCGATCCTCCGGCGGGGCGTATGTTCTCCGTGACTATTTGATAAACGACATTGTGTCTAAAATCATTAGTCCTCCGCCTCTGATTCATGTGGGGAAGTTGGCAGTTACTTGCGGAGAACAGGTTTGTACTGGTACAGAATCTAGGAACACTGGTTAGGTTAACTGCCCCCCCCCCCCCCCCCCCCCCCCCCACCACCACCTCCGTTATATGACTGAAATACTGTTGAAAAACGGCGTTAAACCCAAAACAAACAAACAAACAAATATCCTTTTCTTTTTCAAATACGACAACGGTTCAAAGTCGTTTGATCACATGACAATATTGTTTCTATCATACAATAAATACCCTAGCCGCTCGGGCTGCTAAATATAGCAGTCATGGGTATACTTGTTTATAAAAACTAGTTATATGCACTTATTGAAAATATTTTTTGTAGAGTCAAGTATGTCTGTTCAAAAAGAATAATTCAATACCTTCAGTAAATAAGTCTTCAAATCGTACTTTTATGATAGAATTCCCTTAAGCCGGCCTTAGGGGGCGTGAGGATTTTTTCATAGATTTTATTACCTATTACAAAAGCAGTCTTTAAGTGTTGCATGGCGACTGTAGAAAGTCACTCCGTACTTCACATCAGTGTTGTTATATTTTATAGTTCTTTTGGATCATGGAGTCCATTTATTTGTATTGTAAAAGAATTCAGCTTAAGCCGATGCTAGTGGGTGTGAGGGGTGCTGTAAGTTTCATTTCCTCTGATGAACAGACTTAATTAAGACTGTTATTATTATATTGCTTGGTTGTATTCTATCCTTCCAAAAGATATTTTCACAGATGTTATTAAGTCTTTTCAAGTCATGTGTTAAAGTATTTCATTAAGCAAAATAGTGCAATATCTGCATTGTTGAACGTTAAATAATACATTGTAATTTTACAGTTTACAAAAGTACATACACGAGGAAAATATGAAATTCATAGTTAATATGACCTTTTATCAAATGTACATGCCAATACATGGTTCATTCCAAGCTGTGACTGTATATACTTGCTCATGTTTAACTTGCTCTCTGTTCATTAGAAATAAAAATGTTCTTGCTATACCCTGATTTGGGTATATTATCCCCAATGAGGTAATTTACCCAGATTGCGAGATGAGCCAGCCTGATTAGCAAAATAAAAGCTGAAGATTTGAGCAAAGATTCTTACCATAGTAGTCTCAAATCGTTTGATTCTGCCATCATGCAGCACAAAGATCGATGGAACATTATTTGCCTTTGAATTCCTATCATATACTCCGTCTCTGAAATGCGCAGAACACCGACGATCATCTCGTTCTTTATTCTGAAACTTTGGACTGCCAGTTCGAATTCGTTTCAACCAAGCATTCTACAGAGTTTTCTTCGCTGGGAAACGATATGACGTCACAACCTTTTCATTTACTACTTTCCCCAATAGGTCTTACAACACAGCAATTTTTCCTCCATTTTCCTTTCTAACAAAATCTAGGTAGCTCAGAAAATGGAAAGTAGAAAGTAAATCCTGTGTAGCATGTACATAACATATTTATTAATGAATATTTACACTTAATCCTTCAAAACTATATTACACAATATTATCTGAGTATGGTTTGGTTTGATTATTGCAACAAGGTATACAAACACACAAGTCAAATTTTGATCTTCCAAATGTAAAATATAACTGAATACCATAGAAAGTATTATAGACTTACTATGTCGCTATTTACATTGGACTGAAAGTATTCATGTGTACTTACGTTATCGTATTGTATTGTACTATACCATATAAAACCAAAATTATTGTTATATATGACGTATTCAAAAGAAACCAATATAATTAAATCATATGTTAAAAATGTTCAATACCACTGAAATATGTTTTGTGTTTTAACAAAATAACCCTGATGAGAAGGTTGAAATGTAGAAACAAAATTTATAACCCCTGCTTACTATTGCTAATATAACGGTATATATGTTTATGAAATTGACCGAAAGCTATTGCTTTACAAAAGTCCTGTTTGGGTTTCCGCATAGTCTCACCTTTTTATTATATGGTGTGTAAAGATAAACAATATCTACTGAATCCGGGAAATATGTTCCTGCTTAATAAGGTACGCTATACATAATATAAATAAAACAGTGGAAAAGGAGAATGTCTCATTAGATATTAACGTACAATTACAATAATCTCTAGAAAAAGATCATATTTCATTCAGCCTGTCTAGCACAGCACAAATTGTTTCTATATATATTATGAAAGAAAAAAAGCAATGGAAATATGGCTCTCTAAACATTTTACGAACACTCACATTTTCCTTAACATCATACATAATATTTGAAATAGCTCGTTCCTAAATGAAAATTTCCGAGACCTACATTCATACAGACGGACGAACAGTAACTTTCCTATTTGCGGAAAGGTAATGTGGAAGACCAAAATTGAAAAGAGAAGCATCAACTTTTGGATATTTTTCTTTTGCGAAACGTATGGCAATTATTTTATGTAACCCTTTTAGGAAGTCAACCGGGGCGTGAGAGATGTACGATGTTCATTACCTCTTTCCATAAACTCTTTTAAATAGAATCTGGAATAAATTTGTTCAGCTGCGCCCTATGCTTTTTCATGATATTCTTAAAGATTTGGGTAATTAAAAATATGTATCTATAATAGATGAAATGAACGATAACTGATCCTTGAAAGATGTCTGTTAGAAGAATCGAAATAAATCTACATTTATTTCTCTCTAATAAATATATATTTCTGTAGTTCAAAGGAAGACAAGAAATAAAATTATCAGATTCCTCAAGTCAATACGTTACGATCTAACCAATTCAATCTCAGATTGTTTAGTACGTCATATTGTCAATACAGCAATGTTCTAATTTTCAACGTTTATCGAGAGTTTAATCGAACTGTGTAACTTCATTCTCAGTTTGTCCAGTATGAAGAACGGATTTTCCTGTTACTTCAGTATTGCAAATTGTGATGCCTTCCCGTTCAGTGTAACAGACTGCTTTTGTTTCTGGTTCATTGTTGCTAATTGCTCCAACCTCTTTTACAGTGTTGGCAAGTGTTATTTTGTCAGACATAGTGTAACAACATGAATGACAACACGTGAGCAAATGTTTGAAACGTGAGCAAATGTTTGAAAAGTTCTTGGAAATCTTTTCTGAAACACTTGCCAAAAATACAGTACAACACACAGTTACAACCGCTGTTAAGAAAATAACTTACGATAACAAACGGGTGAACAATTTTTGAATCAATCAAACTGTAAGGCAAACTTATGTAATCTCTACCATGATATATAATAGCGTAAGGGAGAGTAGAGATACAATGCAAGACACTTATACATACAACTACTTTAGTTATATTCCCTATGTTCCTATTGCAAGACTGGCCGTGATGTGCTATTTGTGACCTGTGTCTACGTACGCACATTGTTATCAGCGTTATACAGTTACTAGTTGTGTTATCATCAGTAGAGGTAACAGAAAAGTGAAAATCCCATACGAAATTGCTCCAATCAATATATAGGTTTCTTCTAGTTCCACTCCATATGGTGCACAAAACGAATCAGTTTCATTTGTGGAGTACGTGTATTTGATTATTTCAGGTCCAAGTAATGAGGTTATATTAAGTGCTGAGGAAAACAGTAAAATAAGACATAATACAATAATAGATCGTCTTTTAACATTGCTCTGGTACATTTTGATAGGAAAACAAATATACAACATGCGTTCCACTGCGATAGCAACCGTTATCCAGGCTGATACTTGTGGCGAGAATTGCCCAAAGAAAGGAACAAGGTTACATATCACATCGTGGCGAATCCGTATATCTATTCCAGAAGTAACCATCACATATTCTGTTCCAACTATTGAAAGGAGTAACAGATCATTCAAAGCTAAGCTCCACACGTATTTTCCACAACTTGCAGTTTTGCTTCTTTTTCCATATTTCCATACAACGATAGAAATAACGTTGCCGACTGAACCAACGATGATAATCATGCTGAGCACTATCGCAAGGGTTAACATTACGACACCAGTTGTCACTTCTGCCTTATGATTGCTAGGTAAACTTGTTAATCTACAATATATATTGAGCGTAAATGAGCAATAACAGTAAAGATATTTTAAATATAAACGCGTAGATTTCGCATCCGGTAACACGATAAAAGACGGTGCATCACTGTTCCTTACATCTGGAATCGATCAAGTAGCATATTTTTTCACTTGATGTTGACTAACACAAAAGCTTCCAAACATATATTTCACTGGTACTACTTCTAAAAAGTATTCCTAATTTAATTATTCATTTCATTCTTATTTGGTATTTTTTACGCTGAATAAAAACACATATGTGGCAATCACCCTGAATAGTTCTGATATTTTATATGACATGCCTATCGTAAAAAGAAGTGAATTAATATTTTATATTATATATTCTATAGGGAGAGAGATGTATAGTGCGATAGTAATAAAACGACACTGTAGGATAATTGTTAAAATTACGAGAGTCAATTAACTAAATGATCACACTGGTTCTCAGATGTGATGGCTTTGATTGCCAAAGGGAAATAGTACTTTATGGCGAAATTAATATTGAAATTCATGTTTTGTCATAGCCATTTGTATGGCTTGCTCCCTGGCACGGATTTTTATGGCGAAAATCTAGCACATTCGGTTTTAGTAAAGGCTTTTGTTCATTTGTTTTAAAGCACTTTTGGATGTATATATTCAATGCTTAACTTCGGGTTTCCATGTGCACCGTCGTATGTACACATCTGCGGATGTCACTAAATTGTTTTATGTACTTGTAGCATATGTAAATGTTGAGTTCTGCTCAACCCGGGGCTAGAGGGCGTGGACGGTAGCATGCATTTCCACTACCTTCCATGAACAGGCTCAATCAAACTGAGCCTGCAACATTTTCGTTTTTGTCATGTTGAGCAAGCTGTGGAGTTTCCACTTTTTCTAAGGACTTCGGACACTTTCTATATGAATTTGCCTACTCCAAGAGTGAAAAATAAACCACTGAGAAATAAGTATTTAATTACATATACCATCAAAATACATATTTGAGATTATTTCTTAAAGTCAAATTTTTCAATATTTGTTTCATAAAATGGTAATTTTTGCTCTAAATAGAATTACGTACCCTGTTATATACATATAAAAGCTATTTTGCTTTAAACAACATTGTTCCCCCCCGTGCATCAAAACCTTACTTGGCCAGCATATGTAGATATTAATTATACACATTATCTGTGACTATTGTGTTGATGCAAGGGGTGGAGCAGTACTTTTAAACAAAAAATATAACTACAGGGTGTTCCCAAATGTTAAGTAACCAATACTTTTTATATTCATTTTTAATAATTTGATTGTCTCATATTTTTACATCTGTTTGTAACTCAAATACTATACAAATGTTTGAAAGGACACATATAGGCATGTTATACATGTATAGTAGTGAGAGAAGCAAATACTGTGAATTCATTATTATTCGTTGGGTTAAATTTTCATTGGCTTATCCTGGTTGTTTCTTGCAGTAGATTGGCAAATGTGTGCTGTAAAATACTAGCAACACACCAGGTAATCTTCTGCATGCCCTCCTCGCAACACGCACGCCACTAGCGATGAAGATGTAATTTGTTTTCCATTTTGTTTTTATTATTTTTTGTATTTTTTATATATTTTTTTATTTCTTCATCTTCTTCTGTGCATTTAAATTTATTTCTTTTAGACACATACTAAATGTCACACGCATTCATTACTTTATGTTCTTCCTACTGTGAAAACTGAATTGAAGATTGTTCTTTGCGACGGACTAGGCCTAAACACAACAAAAAAGAGGCAATATGTGCACAGCAGTTAATCTGATCCTGACTATAGTCTATCCAACAGAAATAACGCTTGGCATTGATATTCCTGTCATGCATAGGTCAAGAACATTAGCTTCTTGGCAGGTATATCAGTGACGGTTTCACACACAGTGTGATGCCACGAAAGTGATGTGTCAAGTCGCTTTCCATGCAGATGGCATATACAAATACGGCTAGACGCAAAAACGAACTAAACGGTCCAGCCGAGTTTCAGGTGGAATTTTTATGCAGAGACCTGCTTCTACTTAACCCTACAGATGACACATTTCGAATATGTTTTGCCCACAACTTCAGCCCTGAATAGACAACATTATCTATAGATGGGTTGTTGTCAGACTTATCCCGATTTAACTTTTTCCGATCCAGCTTCCTTAGGCAAGCCTCAGAAAGAACTGTCATTTCGGATACATTTTTATTACATGTTTAAGCGAAATGATCCGTGTCATGAAAAAAACAACATAGTGGCTTTGCGACCAGCATGGATCCAGACCAGCCTGAGCATCTGCACAGTCTGGTGAGGATCCATGCGGTTCGCTTTCAAAGCCTATTGGAATTAGGCAAACCGTTAGTGAACAGCATGGATCCTGACTAGACTGCGCAGATGCGCAGGCTGATCTGGATCCATGCTGGTCGCAATTGCACTATGTTGGTTTTCTCATGGCGCGGCTCAAATATTATCTGTGCCACTGGTACTTATCCCAAGCAAGAACCCACCCTACGACCTTGATAAGAATACTGAATTTTCTTAGTATTAATGTTATACAGCACACAAATATCTACCATCACTTATAACAGAGCTATACAGACATGTACATGTACTTAAATAACTACCTGAACGACTGTAATAAAACTGACCGGTCACTTATACATGTATACCTATTCACACATGTAATGCATCAATAACTTTACATTACGAACAGTGTATAGATAAATCAAGTACAGGTTGTTTGCAAAAATATCGTTCTCTTTTTTATTTATTTATAGGATTTTAATCTTAAAATGTTATTTTTTCCTTAAATAAACAGATTTTATCACTTTTATCGACTGGAATTCATATATTTAGAACTTCCGTAAAGTGATGACATTATATTTTTACGGAAATTAAACATTTTATTTTTTCAAGAAAATATACCCTGGCCCACATAAAATAAGAAAAACATCTTGATAGGAACAGATACAAATCAGTTTCTGCTGTAATAAATTAACTAATACATTGGTTTATCATTGACTAAAAACGATTTGGGTATTGTTCAAATACTTAATGAGATATTTGCATTTAAAATGTAGGCTAGAAGCATATGATAGTGTCCGAAGTCCTTTGTTATCACAGCAGCGTTGTTTGTGACGTGTGGCGGCCATAAAATGTCTCCCCGTACATTCAATCAGGGCTGTTATATTTCGATCTTCTCAGATCGTTCAGCACGACTTTTATGTCGTGTTATTGGTACTGTTTAGTTGCTCAGCTTGAACATTTCGACCTGGGTGGTTCCAATACTCCCGCTTTCTTGCTTTGGGTACTGTGTAATCATCCCTTGGATATATTGCCTGCTTTTTAATTTTGTCTTTTGGCAGTTTCTTTGATATGCAGGCTCTATAACCTCAGATCCCCTTTCTAAATTCCAGTTTGTTTAGTTCTGTCCATTGTTTTCTCGTTTAGGGCAAACCCATTATTTTATCTGGGGACTATACGCCGCCGCTTTTCATGGAATTCTACGCTAGTGTATCATTAAAGGTTCCATGTGCACTGCCGTATGTACACATCTGCGGATGTCTCTAAATTGTTTTTGTACTTGTAGCATGTGTAAATGTTGAGTTCTGCTCAACCCGGGGCTAGAGGGCGTGGACGGTAGCATGCACTTCCACTACCGTCCAAAAACAGGCTCAATCAAACCGAGCCTGCAACATTTTCGTTTTTGTCGTGTTGAGGTCGAGTTTCCACTTTTTCTATTTTATCATATTAAATTTAGTTTTTGCAACTGTCGGTTGGTGGCAATGAATTTAAGCCTTCTTAATGTATATATACTGAGTGTTACCTCAGGCATTTTGCGTATTAAAGGAATTACTGTTAGGTCGCTCTAAACTATAAGTTCGAAGACTGATTTATCTAATTGGGTCGAAAGGATGAGTGCGGAAACCAAGCCAAAACTTATAGTTCTACCTTTTCATCGAAAACTCGAGCTAAAGCCTGGGCAAAAGTCTTATGGGAAAAGCCACATTCAAAGAATTCAGCCCCTATGCAACTCATATAGAGACTATTAGGTTACTGTCTTTCTTAACTTAAGTTTATCGACCGAGCTGGAGAAAGGTTTGTCCACTCCAAGGCTTGGATATAACATATATTTCCTTAAAAAAAAGTTTTTTATACAAAAATATTCCAGATTTTTACTCAATTGTAAATTCCTACGCCCTTGCTTGATCCAGTTACACTCGATTCCTTACAATAAAACATTATCTCCTACCTCACGCCATGCCTTCTGAAGTTTTGTGTATTATAAATCATCGGTGCTAACAGAGCATTCGTGTACAAAACAAGCAGAGTGGTTTTGACGCCGAAAACCACGCTTCAGATGAATTCAAATGCCCGCAGTCTGTACCTTAAATTTACTCCATTTCCTTGCAAGACAATGTGAGATAAATTAAATTCCTTCCACCATGAATAATTAAGATCCAATAATAACATTAAACGACTGCTTAAATCTGGTTAGTTGTGTAAACGTATAACTAAAAATGAATAAACGCCACAATACACAAAGTCAAGGTCTTTCATCCAGACTTTAAAAACCGTCACCGTACCATTCCGTATTGAGGTTTACTAGGATAGAGTCAACTAAGTTTTTTAATATTTTTATCGTGGTTTTCATAAAATGATGAAATGTTTGAGCTTCGAACTCTTGGCCCAGTTTACACTGCCTATAGCACATATACTTTAAAAAGTAGTCCGTCAGTTGTATTAACTGAATAAACTCCAACTTTACACGGCAGGCAGATATTAGCAATTTTATAGGCTGTTAAATTCAAATTGCGACTGTATACTAATTAGCTAACAATTGCAAATTTTCTTCAACTGCACAATATATGAAAAGCGAACGAGATCTTTGGCATAGAATATACAGCAACGATTGACAAAGATTGACTGACAAAAAATAATCGACGACTGAGATGGGCGAAGGTAGCTGTAACATTAACTATTTTGACATATATGTATTTATTGTCTGATTCGGTGCCTAGCTTTTACATGCATTCTAAGCAATACGTGTTTTAGCATTTGAAAATTTCTGTCAAGGGCTAAATTGACATGAAGTTTATTTTTCTTATACAGTAACTAGAGCTTATGAAATTTAGCACTACTTATCCCGCGTCTCGTTAGGTAGAAAATGACTTGTTCGGTACTTTTCGTTACTTTTAGAGTGACGAACAATTTGTATCAATGGAATATCAACACGCTTATATGTAACTCTAACATTGAATTACCTCACAAAGCCAGATATTTCGTTATGTAATTTATACAAATATCTCAAATCTTACCCTGTATTGCCGTATCCTCTGTAAAATATTTTAGGCCAATTTGCTCAGATTGCATTCCCTCTTTGCGGATATACTGTTGAGAACAAATATCTAATTCCTCGCAGATTCAAATGCATTTGATCGGACTCTCAAGTCACCTCGTTACTTTAGAATGTACTCATAGCATGCATACATTTGTTTAGAAGATTTTTTGGTTGTTAGAGTGATCTTGTGATCAGAATCCTTTGTAAAGCATGAAAGACGTGTCATCGTATTAGCATAAGACCGGAATATGTTACAATAAACCTACTTCTGGTCTGCACGTTACCATAAAAAATGAGAAAAGCAGTCGGATTTTGTCTTGCATATATCTTATTATACTCTTTTTCTCAGTCTGTCCTATACTCGGCTGTCATTCTGCTCTTCCGATGAATGCAGAATTTTTTATCGATTTCGAATACGACAACGTTTTCAAGTTACTTGATCACGTGACAATACTGACTCTATCACACAATAAATACCCTCGCCGCTCGGGCTGCTAAATATAGCACAGTCTTGGTTATACTTGTTTATCAAAACTAATCATTTACGCTGTTTTGGTGTATGAAAACACTTTCAAATTCCGGCTTTAATCATGACTATTCATTCGGTGAATACGTAAGAAGGTCTAAGAAATTGCATTTAGCATTTCTCCTTATTCAATATTTGTTTGGTCTGTTTAGTCAAGTGTGTCTGTTGAAGAAGAATAATTGAATATCTAAAGGAAATAAGGCTTAAGTATTTTCAGAATATGTGTCAATGTATTTCATTAAGCAAAATCATACAGTATCAGAACTGCTGAACGTTGAATAATACATTGTTATATGACGGTTTATAACAGTATACACACGAGGAAAAATATGAAATGCCTAAATAATATGCTCTTCTATCAAATATACACGCCAATACATGGTTCATTACAGGCGCATACTTTCAAATTATTTCATTCAATTAATATATGTGTCATATTCTTAATGAAATAAAATATTAATATTGTTATAGCATGCTACCATGTACAGTAGGACTGCAATTAAGGGTATATTAGCAATGACCAGTTTTGGAACAACAATCATCTAACCAAAGATTGAAAATTTAAAAAAAAATAGACAAAAAAATAGTTTCATGCCATAAAGTATACAGAAATGTCAATAATCATGTCAAACACAGTTTGTCATTAACAAATGAAAAATTAGGTAGCTTGTAAGCTAGTTATCAGAAAATAGAAAGTAGAAAAAAATATCATATACAGCATGTTCATAGCAAATACATGTGTATGCTACAAATAGTATATTCAATGACATACTTAATCCGTCAAAACTATATTTAAGAAATGATATATCCCAAACAGTGATTTGTCGTTGAATAAAATCATTGTTTGGAGTTTAGATGCGAAGGAATTATATCACGAGGGCGCAGCCCAAAAAATATAATAATACGCATCTAAACGACAAACAATGATTTTATTCACGCACAAATCACTGTTTAAGATATATTATTTCGATTATGTACGTCCTAGCCGATATCCATCAAATATTTGCCCGATTTCTGTTGATTTCTTTTCCAGCGCGCCGATATGCCGTCTAACGCCATGACGAAATAATTGTGACGTCAGAAAAATGAATTTGTTGAAACATAACACACAATTTTCAGCCTTCTTTATTTAATAAGAAAACAAATCGTGTCGTGTTAGAATACACAATATTATCTGAGTATTGTTTGGTTTGATTAATGCAACAAGGTATATAAACACACATACATATATCATATTTTGACCTTGCACATGTAATATTAAAACAAAGCTTACTATGTCGTTATTTACATCGGACTGAACGTATTCTTGTGTACTTACGTTATCGTATTGTACTATGACATATATAACCAAAATTATTGTTTAACAGATAGTAATATAATTAACATCATATGTTGAACATTTTCAAGACCACTGAAATATGTTTTAATTGTGTTTTAACAAAATAACCCAGCTGAGAAGGTTGAAATTTATGAAAATTACGTACATTTACAATAAACTCTGTAAAAAGATCATATTAAACCATATTTGACCCAGATACAAACAGACGGCCGAACAACCGCATTCCAATTTTGTAGTAAAGAGATGTGAAAACCAAAATTGAAATGAAAAGCATCAACTTTTTGATATTTCCTCTTGTCAAAAGTGAGCTGCGGCGTGAGAGATGTACGATTTCCATTACCTCATACGTCCTATGCTCTAAAAATAATATTCCTAAAGATTTGGTTATTGAAAAATATATTTACAATAGTTGAACGAATCGAAATAAATCTACATGTTTTATTTCTCTCAGCAAATATATATTGCTGTAGTTCAAAGGAAGGCAATAAAGAATAGTACCAAGCTCCTCAAATCAATGCGTTAATGTTTGACCCTTGTCACCTACATGTCCTTCTTTTAATGAGGTCTCAGACTGTTTAGAACATCATATTGACAATAGAGCAATGTTCACATTTTACACGTTTGTCGAGAGGTTAATCGTCGTGTGTAATCTTATTCTGAGTTGGTCCAGGATGAAGAATGGTTTTCCCTGCTATCTCAGTAATTATGCTCCCTTCTTCTTGTTACGCATCGTAACAAAATGCTTCTGTTTGTGGTTCGTTGTTTGTAATTGCTCCAACTTCTTTTTCATTTCAGAATTGTAAAGTGTTATTCTGTCAGACATACAGATCAGCTCACGCTTGTTTTTTTTTATCAGTTTAGTATGATTTTGAAATAGCTTCCGACTGTGTGAATTAAATGTAGAATTTTTTACATAGACTAAATTTAAAATTATGTACACTAGATAAAATTTAGAAAAAAACGGTCGATAAGGCATAGTGGTTTTTATAATGAAATCATAGGAGAAATAATTATTTGTATTATAAAAATGGCATTTCTTTGTGTATTTATACGTTTTTGAAAGATTTCCTAAAGGAAAATCAAATATCTACATGTAGATGTAAGCTTCAGTTTAACACTAGAGCTGGAATGTATACTTACGTATAGTAATAAGAGACGCAATATTGCAAATCTTCCTGTCAATACGGAATTGACAAAATGATCATATTTATACAGTGTGTTAACGAAACTGCATTATTTGATGGTTAAACATTTATCTTAATCAAAATTTGTTGTTAATACATTTTACGTATATAATCAATTTTATTCTTTTTGTGTTAAAGGGAAAGGCAATGTTGTTTTGATGTTAATTCCATCTGCTGGGATTTCTTTAATCATTTAAAAAAGAGAAAGAATCTTCAAAATCGACTTAAAAATGAGAAAGTTATGAGCACTTAGATATTAGATAAAAATGGCGGCCATTTTGTTTCCATGGCAACAAAACACAAAATGGCGGATTTATTAAATTTCAAGACACATATTTGAACTGTATTTACTTATTTCTGTAAAAGAATTTCTCTATTTTTTCAGCTTTAATGAAAGAAATTACTACGTTTTACATCTTACAGTCAAGAAACATATAAAATTAATATACTTAAAAGATTATTTGCTAAATAAAATAATCAGCAGTGTGTAAATGACGTCATAAACACATAAAATGGCTGCCTCCATGATCAGCAATTTTCTTAAATTTCACACTGCCATATCTTTTTAATAGGGGTCCGATTTTAAAAATTCGTTCAGCGTTATGAAAGGCTTGAGAATGGCTTTCATGTGAAATTAACTTATTGTCAGGCTTTCCTTATCCTTTAATATCAATTAAACTGTTTATATTTATGCAGATATTCTTGTACAATTTTTCTTGTTTTATTTTTTTTGTACTATCGATCAAGTTATACATTTTAATAATAAAACGTTTTAATTTTATCATTGTAAATTATCAAAATAGTTGAAATGAAAAGGAATAAGATTTAATATAAGTCTTAATTTTTCGACAAATATGTTTATTGCGTTTTTAAATGACCCATATGGTAGAAAAGATATTAAAATCCCAATTGTCTGTAACATTTCACAATTGTATGACATCTGTTAATGCAGTGCACGGTGGATTAAAAACGTTTTCTATCAAAATCAATATACATAAAGATTTATATTGATTTGTTGAATCATTTCATTTTATTTACAACGCTAGGTAGCGTTACGGATTTGAAGGTTTTTGGTTTAAATATTATCGTCCACTAATTGGAATAAAAACTCGTGATTTTTTATGCATTTTAATTTCTTAGTGATAATAGATCAAAATAACTTTGCCTTTATATTGCAATAAATTTCAATAGTTTTTATTGTGTAACCAAACTTATATGAAGAGATTACTCTGTGTTTTTTTATGTTTTATAGATCATTTATATGGTAAAAATTATATAAAAAGAGAAAAAAATGATGCCACGTCCATTCACTTATTCTTAAAACATTATGAGAGAATAAAAAAGCTAAGGTCTTTTTCCGATTTATCTTATTGAAAAAGAAAAAGTATCATGATATTATATATCACAAACATTGTGCATTTATCATTACATGAAATACATTTTTCGTGCTCCTAGTAATGTAATATATGTCCTCGACGTTATTCGAAACCAGCATAAAATCGCTAAAGGTAATTATGTGTTCGTCTCGGAGCCACTCGAAAGAATTCCGTCAAGTGTCTTGACGACAAAGAAAATCAATACAGATGTGTATTTTGCTAATTGGATTTAATCTCGAGTCACTCCAAGGATTTCCTCTGAGTGACTTCAAATAAATCCTCGGAGTCACAATGCGAAATTTCTTGACGGAAAATGGCTGACTCGAAGAAACTTCGAGTCGGGGCGTCAGTACTTGTTTTGGTCATCATCCGAGGATCGAGTAGAAAGGGTTTTCCGTTTGAGCTGATCCGTAGTTTAGCAGAATGACCGAAAACACATGAACAAATACATGAAAAGTTCTTGAAAATCTTGTCTGAAACATTTGCCAAAAATACAGTACAGCATACAGTTACAACCACTGTTAAGAAAGTAACTTATGATTACAAATTCACGAACAAGGTGTGAATTGATCAAACTGTTAGGCAAACTTATGTAATCTGTACCGTGAAAAATGACAGCATAAGGGAGAGTAGAAATACAATGCAAGACACTTATACATATAACTACTCTAGTTATATTCCCTATGTTCCTATTGTGTGACTGGGCATGACGTGTCATCTGTGATCTTTGTCTACGTGCGCACATTGTTATCAGCGTTATAGAATTACTAGTAGTGATCAGGACTAGAGGAAAAACAAAAGTGAAAATTCCATATGAAATTGATCCAATCAAGTCATAGGTTCCTTCTAGCTCCGTTCCATACCGTTCACAATACGAATCAGTTTCGTTTGTGGAATCAGTTTCATTTGTGGAATAAGTATATGTGATTATTTCAGGTACAAGTAATGAGGTTATATTAAGCGCTAAGGAAAACAGTAAAATAAGACATAACACAATAACCGATCGCCTTTTAACATTGCTCTGGTACATTTTGATAGGAAAACACACATACAACATTCGTTCTACTGCTATGATAACCGTTATCCAGGCTGATACTTGTGGTGAGAATTGGCCGAGGAAAGGAATACATTTACATATCACATCATGGCGAATTCGTATATTTATTCCAGAAATAAACAACACATATTCTGTTCCAAGTACTGACAGGAGTAACAGATCATTCAAAGCTAAGCTCCACATGTATGTTGCACAGCTTGCAGATTTGCTTCTTTTTCCATGTCTCCATACAACGATAGAAATAACGTTACAAATTGACCCAACAACGATTATTATGCTGAGCACTATCACAAAGGTTAACATTACGTCATCAGTTGTCTTTTCTGCCTTATGATTGCTAGGTAAACTTGTTAATGTTCAATATAGATGGAACGTAAATGAGCAATGGCAATAAAGATCTTTTAAATATAAACGCGTAGATTTCACATCGTGTAACACGATAAAAAACGGTGCATTTCACTGTTTCACTGTTCCTTATATTTTGAATCGTTCAACTAGTATAATTTTCCACTTGATGTTGACTAACACAAAAACTTCTTAACATAAATTTCACTGGTACTACTTCTAAATAGTATTCCTAATTTAATTATACATTTTATTCTTATTTTGTCACTTTTCTGCCGAATAAAAACACATATGTGGCAATCACCCTGAATAGTTCTGACATTTTACATGACATGTCTATCGTAAATAGAAGTGAATTAATGTTTTATATTATATACTCTATAGAGAGAGAGAGAGAGAGAGAGATGTATAGTGCGATAGCAAGAAAACTACAGTTTGTAGGATAATTGTTAAAATTACGAGAGTCAATTAACTGGTTCTCAGATGCGTTGCCTTGGCAAACGGCGATCCGAACAGAACTATACTTAGATATTTATTCTCATTATTTAGATGGCTTTGATTGCCAAAGGGAAATAGTACTTTATGTCGAAATTAATATTGAATTTTATCTTTTGTCATAGCGATTAGTATGGCTTGCTCCCTGGCATGAATGTTTATTGCAAAAATCTAGCGCATTCGGTTTAAGTAAAAGTTTTAGTCCATTTGTTTTAATTTAAAAGCACTTTTGAGTGTATATATTCTATGTTTAACTTTGAGCTTATCATATAAAATTTAATGTTTGCAACTGTCGTTTGGAGGCATTAAATTTAAGCCTTCTTAGTGTGTATATATTGAGTGTTATCTTAGGTATTTTGGATATTACAGACATTAATGTTAGGTCGCTTTAAACAATAATTTGTTCGAAGACTGATCGACCTATCTGGTTCAAAATAATGAGTGCGGGAACCAATGATAACACTATCCTGACCGGAGAAATATTGTAAGTTTTACTCTCTTGCTTGAAAAGAAAAAGCTAATATTCAAAAGTAGCTTGATGTAATTATGAGGTGAGTTGGGGTCGACCGACAAAATATCCTCGGTAACGGTCCGCCTCAGTTATTTGATTAAAATGCATTCTTTGCAAAATTAGTATATTAGTTCGTGTTTAATAATTCAGAATCAAAATAAAGTAATTAAAGGGCTCAGATACAAACACATTTCTTATCCTGTGAAAATTTCAATTGAACATTGATTTTTGTTAAAAGATACATCATCTGTTTACTGTCAAAGTACTTAATATGAATTGTCACGTTTTAATCATTATTATCAGCAGTTTAAAACTAATAAAAATGGTATGGTCTTAACATTTCTTAAGCTGGAGTAGAAATTTGCATGTTTACTTGTCAAAAAGTAGATTGGAACTGTTTAATGTGATAATAGTGAAATAGTTTTTCAAACTAAGCATAATATGTGTCCAATGGATTTCTTAAGGGCAATGAAAGTCGTCAATATTATGACCGAAATCATGTCTGGCTCAGTTTTTTTATCTAATGGATCAGTCTCTGTTTGATAGTTGGTGAAAAATATAAAATAGTCTTACCTTACATTATGGAATACGGGGTTTATTATCAGTGCAGATAAAAAAAAATCTTGTTTAATCTGGGTAGTCGGCGACAGTCCCCAACTGGGATGGATGGAACAATTAATATCCGGCCAAACCAACGGTAGGTGTCATATTTTCCTCTCCAACATGCAGTATGGGCTGATACTGCTAGAAACAGTACAAATTTAAGTATATTACACAGCACTAAACAGTTCCGGGCATCAGCCGCGACCGGGAATCGAACCTGGATCGCTAACGTTTTAGTTCGACCTACTAACCACTGTTCCACTGACTCCCTAAGAATGACTACAGGAAACGTCCTATAACTTTACCTTTCTCACCTGAGAGACATATACTCCAGTAAGTACTAAATTTCAAATCAGCGACAGGTACAAGTATTTCATTAAATCACCGAATAGATGCATGGACTACTGCATGATTCAATCGAGTGTCGATCAATGGGACAGCGTAGGGGGTATTCATGATCTATTCTGGGTATGAAATCAAAACTCTTAAATGCTATTTTCAATTTGACTTTCTTGTCATGTTTGTCACGAATATTTCCCTACAAATGTATGAATTCCTGCAAAGATTCAATGATCTTTGACGCATTCGCGTCCACGAGAATAAAGGAATCAGATAGAATAATCATTTGAAAAAAATATGTCAGACCCATATGATTTCTTTAATGATTGATCTCAGTCCTACGTATTGTCTGTATTGATAGTATTGTTTAGAATTTTGATATTTCATTCCCAGTTGTGTCAGTCTGTTAATTCTTTTTTCCAGTTGTCTTTCCGCTCCAATATCTTTGTAATATCACTTTCAACTTGTTCTTTTGACTTCAAATTTCGATATCCTTATAACCTGAAATGGTAAACAGAAATATTGCAAATGACTTTAACTTCGAAATTGATACATTCATATACATGCTATCCGTCGCGACATCAGATACCGGGCTCGTATTCATTTAAACTTAAACACTCTTGGCTGTACATCTGTTGGAGTATTGGTTTTGTTTCCCATGTTGGTGTATTGGTTTTGTTTCCCATGTACATGGATATAGTTTGAAGATCTGTTAAAAGTTTAGCAAACTACCCATGTATAGTTTCAAATTGATACAAATAATCTTCATTAGAATTAACAAACCTTTCGACTGTACATACGCCTGCATATGTTTAAATAGCGGGAAAGCTTGCTTTAATTTCAAGATAATGGAGTATACACATTTGTGAAGTCAGCACCTTGTCCGTATCAAAAAATTACAAAATTGTAACATGAACCTTTCAAATTATTTGTTCATCAATCCATAATACGTATTAAACAATTCAACCACCTCCTGCGTGTGACAAGCATAATATCAGTTTACATTGTAGGCAAGCACGCTATGACATGCTTATATCGCATAGCAGCGGTTGACTTTACTCGTAGTATCACCCTACAGCACACCTCGAGCTTCTTCTCCCGAACCTCTCTCCTAAACGTGACCCCTACTACCTATCCCAAACAATTACAAGAAGAAAAGACCGTTTTGTTCGCAAGTTACGCCGATATAAATATTTTACTGGGCCACCCCGAGGATGACCGTTGGAATACCAACATATATAAGTGTATTGAATAAACTCCATTACCCTTTGTCATATCCTTAAGGTGACCGTACCTCCATATAATAAACTGTCTCTTGCAAGTCACGTAAATATAACGGAGTCAATCTTCAGCGACTTTATAGACGTCTTGATACTGTTTCTCTGTATCAACAATTTTGGCTATAAGCTCATTGTCAGTCTTTCGTAGGATTTCATGATCTAAAACTAAAGGAAATTCTGTAATTCATGTCAATTTTATTGACGGGATGTTGCAAAAGGAGTAGCGTTGAGTCGTCAAATAAACAATAAAAATGACTTATTTGCTTTTGTCTTGCAAAAATTATCACCAAATTCTAGAATACACCTGTTACACTTCACAGTAGTTGAATGTCGTAAATAAGTAGGTCGTAGCTTAACTTAAATTTAGATTTAGCAATGAGAAAGTTATTGAATGCCGATCAATCCATTGTTCATAAGTATTGATTTGGCTCTCATTCGCCTGTATTTTCGGGCGTTTTCGTTAGTTTAGGCAATATTTGTATCATTGAAATATTAACATTACTAAACTAACCTATACAGTAAACCGATGACATGAGTTCGAAATCATCTCAGACTATGTTTTAAGTCAGTGAAATGAAATATTATCGACATTGCTTTTATTCTTACATTATTTTATATAACATATTACACGACGTTTTATTCTTGTAGTATTTATTTTCTGGAAATGCTGGTAACAACTTATTTGTCTTTTTATCTAGATTTTTATTCGATATTTTCTAAAACGGTCAACTTGGAAACACGCATATTTCTTTCAATAAATGAACAAAAAAATCATGATAAGTTTGATCAGATAAATGTGGCAATTTCCTGCTTTTTCAGTTTGCAGATAAAATTTGAATAGTTATACCGCTTTTTAGATTCGGAAGCCGAAAATTAATTTACGGAAATATACGGAATATTCATCAGTGCCAGTAGGCTGGTCATTTCAATTTTTGGGGTTGAACTAATTCCAACATAAACTTTTTGGTGTTGAATAAGTAGCATGTAAGGAAACGAAACGTAGAAAAAAGTCCTCAAAAATATCAAAACACATTTTTGAGATTTTGCATCTGGAATTCTGAAATAACGTCAACATCCCTAATATTTATTGTGGCCGTTACTGTGGACCGTATGCTGTATTGTTTTTCTACTGGTACATATTTCTATACATACATATTTCTAAAACACTCGTCGGCATTGGAGTTAAAATGTTTAAACAACAAACATGTGTATCTCAAAGTCAGAAACAAGAAACAAAACACTCATAGTGGATTCATGAAACAAAAATATATTCACAATGCTACTGCAGATGGGTGGGATAATATCAATATTTGCTCGAAATTCATAAACAGTTACGACAATCACTTATGCTTATTGAACTGGTTTATTATGCAATGCATGCATGTGAACGAAGAAATTATACTAATATTTTGTTTAACTGATTGTGAAATTAAAATGTAAAGAAGCTGCCTTTAGATATCACCTAATGTTCAGAGTTTGGCTTGGATTTCTTTTGAGAACTTTTTTCCTGTATTATATACTTAACTTAAGATTATAAATCAGCAATACAACTTCATGTTGGAATTAGTTTGAGGTTCGAACATTTTATCTAGTAATATAACCGGCCTACAGGTCAATACTAACGGGTAATACTATATAAATTTTATTTGAATACACATCAGGTGTATAATTGACCGATGGTTTGTGCGTGGGTTTTTTTTTTGTTATTTTTTATTCTTAATTTTTTTTTGTCTGAAATGCATACGTGAGTAAAACATTTTAGTTCAAAACAAATGAGATAACGATTTACTATATTCAGTAAAACAATATCAAACCACTTAACATAAACTTAAATAATTTTTTACTTTTTCTTCACGTTTCTGTTAATTATCATTTGAATAGTCATTTATTCAATGATATTTATAAGAGACAAATACTTTCACAAAGGTGGGTATATGAAAACTCTGTAAAAGGAGTTTAATATATTATTTGTAAAATGTTTTCAATAAAAGAAAAAAGTAGTGCGTCAAGGAGGTATTTCTGTATAAGAGTAAAGTTAAACAGTTTTGATGCAGAATAAAACGTTTCAACGCTTTTATTACTTTTCCATTAAGTGTACATGTAATATATACAGTTAACATCAAAATGTAAAAAAGTCAAGACGTTTAGTAGCAATTGCGATTCAAAACAAGACAAACAAGTGAATTAAGTATTGCCATGCAATACAAAGTCTCCTACTGGAAGGCACCTAATTTTCTCTACTGCAGTATAACATCATGAACTGATATCTGTCAATAATGCATAAACCATATTGTACTATATATACAATATGTTATAACAAAACATTTGGATTAAAATTTGCATATATAAAAACCTACAGTTGTTCTCGTATGGAATTATTTTGGCCGATTATAAAAAAGTTATCATATAAATTATTTATAGTAACAACTTAGGGAAATTAATACTACAAACAAAATCTATATAATATAAGTCCACAAAAACCCTTAATCAGGTAGAGATAGCTCAAAATACACCTAAAAATTGGATGTAACATGCATGTTGTACCACAGAAAAGTGGTCTCGATTTTTCCCTACGGCCAGTAATAAAAAAGTTACAATATAATCTATTTATAGTAAAACAAAGGAACGTAATTCTAAAAACAAGGGTGCCTCATGGCGGTGAACATTTGTGTCAAGTTAATAACCAAAATTCCTCCATGCATGAAGAAGAAATGCTTTGGACAAAGTCATTCTTGAATTTGACCTTTGACCTCTAAGTGTGACCTTGACCTTAAACCTAGGGACTTGGTTCTTGCGCATGATAATCCACCTCATGGTGATGAACATTTGTGCCAAGTTACATCAAAATCCCTCCATGCATGAAGAAGAAATGCTCTAGAAAAAGTCATTCTTATATCTGCCCTTTGGCCTCTGTGTGACCTCGACCTTAGATTAAGGGACCTAATTCTTGCGCATGACACTCCGTCTCATGGTGGTGAACATTTGTGCCAAGTAATATTAAAATCCCTTTAAGGATTGTTGAGTTACAGACTGGACAGAAAAAAGCCCTTTTGGCCTTTGACTTCCAAGTGTGACCTTGACCTTGCAGCTAAGGGCCCGGGTTTTGCGCACGACACGTTGTCTCATCCAGGGGAATATTTGTGCAAACTGATATTTAAATCCTGTTTTGCATGACAAAGTTATAGACCGGACAGAAAAAAATTCCTATTGACCTTTGATCTCCAAGTGTGACCTTGACCTTTAAGCTAGGATTCTGGGTGTTGCGCATGACACGTCGTCTCATCATGAAGAACATTTATGCCAAGATTCCAAGATATGCAACGTGTTTTAATATCCATTATTTCAACAAATTAGTAATGCAAAAAGTTTTTCACCAAGTTTTATAAATTCTCTTATCTCTTATTTATTTTTATAATGTTTTCATGGCAAGCATAAATGTGTTTAGAAGAAATATCCGGGGGAGTAGTTAAGTGTTCTTATGATCAGAATTATTTGTTAAGCACGAAAGACATCTTATTAAATGTAAGACCGTAATATGTTACAACAGACCTATTTCTTGTCTGTATGTAACCATTAAAACTGAGAAAACCGGGTTTGGTCTTGTAGATATCTTATACTCATTTTCTCAACCTTCTCTGCTCTTCCGTTGAATGCATGACGATTCTATCCTTTTCGTTTTCAAATGCGACAACGGTTCGAAGTCATTCGATCACATGACAATATTGTTTCTATCATACAATAAATACCCTAGCCGCTCGGGCTGCTAATATACCAGTCTTGAGTATACTCTTTGTGTATGAAAACACATCTAAATTGAAAATATTTCTTCAATATCTAGAATTAATTTTGTGTGCTTTAAACATGGTTTTTCATAGGTTGAATAAGTAGATCCGAGAAAGTGCACTCTTCATATTCATTATTATTTATTTGGTATGTACAGTCAAGTTTGCCTGTTCAAGAAGAATAATTCAATACCTATAGCAAATAAGTCTTCCAATCGTACTGTAATGATAGATTTCCCTTAAGCCGGTGCTAGGGGGCGTTAGGATCTTTCCACAGATTTTATTACCTATCACAAAAGCAGTCTTTAAGTGTCGTACTGCGGGTGTAAAAAGTCTCTCCGTACTTCACATCAGTGTTGTTATATTTTCTAGTTCTTTTTGGATCATGGAGTCCATTCATTTGTATTGTAAACGAATCATCTTAAGCCGGAGCGTGATGGGTGTTTCAAGTTTCGTTTCCTCTAATGAACAGACTCAATTAAGACTGCTATTATGTTGCTTGGTTGTGTTTTATCCTTCCAAAGGATATTTTCACAGATGTTATTAAGTCTTTTCAGGTCATGTGTTAAAGTATTTCGTTTAGCAAAATCGTGCAGTATCTGCATTTTTGAACGTTAAATAATACATTGTTATTTGACATTTTACAAAAGTACATACACGAGGAAAATATGAAATTCATCGATAATATGACCTTTAATCAAATATACATGCCAATACATGGTTCATTCCAAGCTGTGACTGTATATACTCCGAGATCATGTTCACCTTGCTCTCTGTTCATTAGAAATAAAAATGTTCTTGGTATTCCCTGATTTGGGTATATTATCCCCAATGAGGTAATTTGCCCAGATTGCGAGATGAGCTAGCCTGATAAGCAAAATAAAAGCTGAAGATTTGAACAAAGATTCTTACCATAGCTGTCTCAAATCGTTTGATTCTGCCATCATGCAGCACAAAGATTGATGGAACATTATTTTCCTTTGAATTCCTATCATATAATCCGTCTCTGAAATGCGCAGAACACAGACGGTCATCTCGTTCTTTATTCTGAAACACTGGACTGCCAAGCATTCAGCAGAGTTTTCTCCGCTGGGAAACAATATGACGTCACAACCTTTTCATTTATTACTTTCCCTGATAGGTCTTACAACATAGCAATTTTTTCCTCCATTTACTTTCAAACAAAATCTAGGTAGCTCAGAAAATGGAAAGTAGAAAGTAAATCCTGTGTAGCATGTACATAACATATTTATTAATGAATATTCACACTTAATCCTTCAAAACTATATTACACAATGTTATCTGAATATGGTTTGGTTTGATTAATGCAACAAGGTATACAAACACACAAGTCAAAGTTTGATCTTCCAAATGTAAAATAAAACTGAATACCATAGAAAGTATTATAGACTTACTATGTCGCTATTTACATTGGACTGAAAGTATTCATGTGTACTTACGTTATCGTATTGTATTGTACTATACCATATAAAACCAAAATTATTGTTATATATGATGTATTCAAAGGAAACTAATATAATTAAATCATATGTTGAAAATGTTCAATGCCACTGAAATATGTTTTGTGTTTTAACAAACTAACCCTGCTGAGAAGGTTGAAATGTAGGAACAACATCTATAACCCCTGCTTACTATTGCTAATATAACGGTATATCGATTTATGAAATTGACCGAAAGCTATTGCTTTACAAAAGTCCTGTTTGGGTTTCCGCATAGTCTCACCTTTGTATTATATGGTGTGTAAAGATAAACAATATCTACTGAATCCGGGAAATATGTTCCTGCTTAATAAGGTACGCGATACATAATATAAATAAAACAGTGGAAAAGGAGAATGTCTCATTAGATATTAACGTACAATTACAATAATCTCTAGAAAAAGATCATATTTCATTCAGCCTGTCTAGCACAGCACAAATTGTTTCTATACTTATTATGAAAGAAAAATAAGCAATATAAATATGACTCTCTAAACATTTTACGAACACTCACATTTTCCTAAACATCATACATAATATTTGAAATAGCTCATTCCTAAATGAAAATTTCCTAGACCTAGATTCATACAGACGGACGAACAGTAACTTTCCTATTTTCGGAAAGGTAATGTGGAAGACCAAAATCAACTTTTGGATATTTTTCTTTTGCAAAACGTATGGCAATTATGTTATGTAACCCTTTTAGGAAGTCAACCGGGGCGTGAGAGATGTACGATTTTCATTACCTCTTTCCATACACTCTTTTAAATAGAATCTGGAATAAATTTGTTCAGCTGCGCCCTATGCTTTTTCATGATATTCTTAAAGATTTGGGTAATTAAAACTATGTATCTATAATAGATGAAATGAACGATAACTGATCCTTGAAAGATGTCTGTTAGAAGAATCGAAATAGATCTACATTTATTTCTCTCTAATAAATATATATTTCTGTAGTTCAAAGGAAGACAAGAAAGAAAATTATCAGACTCCTCAAGTCAATACGTTACGATCTGACCAATTCAGTCTCAGATTGTTTAGTACGTCATATTGTCAATACAGCAATGTTCTCATTTTCAACGTTTATCGAGAGTTTAATCGAACTTTGTAACTTCATTCTCAGTTTGTCCAGTATGAAGAACGGATTTTCCTGTTACTTCAGTATTGCAAATTGTGATGCCTTCCCGTTCAGTGTAACAGACTGCTTTTGTTTCTGGTTCATTGTTGCTAATTGCTCCAACATCTTTTACAGTGTTGTCAAGTGTTATTTTGTCAGACATAGTGTAACAACATGAATGACAACACATGAGCAAATGTTTGAAAAGTTCTTGGAAATCTTTCCTGAAACACTTGCCAAAAATACAGTACAACACACAGTTACAACCGCTGTTAAGAAAATAACTTACGATAACAAACGGGTGAACAATTTTTGAATCAATCAAACTGTAAGGCAAACTTATGTAATCTCTACCATGATATATGATAGCGTAAGGGAGAGTAGAAATACAATGCAAGACACTTATACATACAACTACTTTAGTTATATTCCCTATGTTCCTATTGCAAGACTGGCCGTGATGTGCTATTTGTGATCTGTGTCTACGTACGCACATTGTTATCAGCGTTATACAGTTACTAGTTGTGATCATCAGTAGAGGTAACAGAAAAGTGAAAATCCCATACGAAATTGCTCCAATCAATATATAGGTTTCTTCTAGTTCCACTCCATATGGTGCACAAAACGAATCAGTTTCATTTGTGGAATACGTGTATGTAATTATTTCAGGTCCAAGTAATGAGGTTATATTAAGAGCTAAGGAAAACAGTAAAATAAGACATAACACAATGACAGATCGCCTTTTCACATTGCTCTGGTACATTCTGATAGGAAAACATACGTACGACATGCGTTCCACTGCGATAATAACCGTTATCCAGGCTGATACTTGCGGCGAGAATTGCCCAAAGAAAGGAACAAGTTTACATATCACATCATGGCGAATTCGTATATCTATTCCAGAAGTAACCAACACGTATTCTGTTCCAACTACTGAAAGGAGTAACAGATCATTTAAAGCTAAGCTCCACATGTATTTTCCACAACTTGCAGATTTGCTTCTTTTTCCATATTTCCATACAACGATAGAAATAACGTTGCCGACTGAACCAACGACGATAATTATGCTAAGCGCTATCACAAGTGTTAACATTACGTCACCAGTTGTCTCTTCTGCCATATGATTTCTAAATAAACTTGTTAATGTACAATATACATTGAATGTAAATGAGCAATAACAATAAAGATATTTATAAAAATATAAACGCGTATATTTCCCATCGTGTAACACGATAAACAATGGTGCATATTACTGTTCCTTACATGTGGAATCGCTCAACTAGCGTTATTTTCCATTTGATGTTGACTAACACAAACGCTTCCAAACATAAATTTCACTGGTATTACTTCAAAATAGTATTTCTAATTTAATTACTCATTTTATTCTCATTTTGTCATTTATCTTCCGAATAAAAACACATATGTGGCAATCATCCAGAATAGTTCTAACATTTTATATAACACGTCTATCCTAAATACAAGTGAATTATTTTTTTATAATATATACTATATAGGGAGAGAGATGTACACTGCGATAGCAATAAAACGACACTTGTAGTATAATTGTTGAAATAATGAGAGTCAATTAACTAAATGATTGCACTGGTTCTCAGATGCGTTCCCTTCGCCAACGAAACGGCGAAATCCAAACAGAAATTATTATACGTAGGTATTTATTCTCATTATCTAGATGGCTTTGAATGCAAAAGGGAAATGTCGAAGTTAGTATTGAAATTCCTGTTTTAGCCATTTTTACGGCTTGCTCTTCGGCATGGATGTTTAGCGCATTCGGTTTTAGTATAGACTTTAGTCCATTTGTTTTAAAACACTTTTAGAATCTGATCCAACAAAATCGTGACCGGAGAAATTTTATTACTACTATACGACGTTTTTAAAAATATGTTTTAGATTTACACGTAGCTTCATGTATTTTGTAGGTCAACTGGATATCGATCAACAAAATATCCTGTGTAAAACCCTGCTTTTTAAATGATTTTGGTTAAAATACATTCTTTGCGAAACACCAGCACCAGTTTTTAATTTATAAGATATAGGTTGATGATATAGGCTTCCACCGAGATGTTGTATGCTCGCCAATTGTACGTCCTCGAATCTCCTGACTACTGCACATCCAGCTTATCGTTCAAATAACGAAAGACAGTAAGATTAACTTTATTTGAGTTGTATGCGATTGTTTTAAGCTTTCTTGGAAAAGTGTAAGGGTTTCATATTAACAACATTTAAGTATTTCAAATACACACTGCTAGGCACTCTCAGTTAAACATCAAATATTTTTGCTTTTGACTTTTTATTCAGAAGCATACTATTAGTTGGATAAAATAAAATCAGACATAACACATTTGTTATCGTTTGAATAGTCTAAATGTGAACCTTCATTTTACTAAAGTCGATTCAATATTTTTTTCTCTTTAGGTTAGTTTATTCAAACACTCACCGAAGTACGTAACATAATTATATTGTAGCGTTTTAAGCATGTAGATCATTTTCTCGTTTAGGGCAAACTCATTTTAACTGGGGATCATACGCCGTTTTTCATGGAAATACACGGTAGTGTATCATTGAAGACTCCATGTGAACCGCCGTATAAACACATCTGTGGATGTCTCTAAATTGTTATTGTTTTTTTTTTTCTGCGAACGCCGTCTAGAATGAATTCGTGACTTGGACCAACCCATGCCACGTTTGAAAATCAGATTACTTGATAACGCATTTTATAATTTATCAACATGAAAAATTTATGCAACAATCTGCCTGATTGGACGCGAGTGTCTATTTTTTTCACTCTGCTGATTGTGCAACGCCGAGTGGAATGTTAGACAAAGCGTTTACCTTTAGTGATGTTGTTTACAGTTTAAAAGCTACATTTCGCTCAGTATATTTAGCAAGAATATTGATAAATTTAAAAATGATAATTAAGTTTAATAAATATGATAAAAACATGTTCATTTACCAACAGATATCAGTTTACAGAGAGAGCTGAATACGGTCTACGTATCACATGAATAAGAGTGCGATTAGAAGATCAATTAAAGTCTTCTAAGTAAAGAAGTGCCTTCCAGACCACTGCTGAAACTGCTGAAATTATTCGTCTTAGCAAAAAAAGCGAAACACAGTTCCATTCCTACGAAACCTTTGTGATAAATTAAAAGAGAACCAGTTAAATTGCTAAAGTGTCGTGTTTAGTTTTGCTTTTTGCAAAATGTTAGATAGATGATACAATAAAACAAATGAAAATTTTTATAAAAACCTCATAAATTTCTTGTCTTATTGCAATTCGCCGAACTTTCTTTTACTATTTCTAGTTTGTACTTGTAGCATGTGAAAATGTTGAGATCTGCTCAACCCGTGACTAGAAGGCGGGGACGATAGCATGCATTTCCACTAACGTCCATGAACTGACACAATCAAACCGAGTATGCAACATTTTCGTTCTTAAAATTTCATAACAAGAAGTAAAAATTTCCATGCTGGCTTGCAAAGAAGTAGAAGTAGACTGAAACTAATGAAAATGATAATAGTGAAATAGATTTTCAAATTAAGCTGTGTGTCTATCGTTTTTCTTAAAGAAAATAGAAGTCGTCAATTTTATAACTGAAATCATGTTGGCTTAGTTATTGGTCTAAAGGAAAAGTCTTTGTTTGATATTTGCTTGATTATATAAAATATTTATTACTATACTGCACTGAATACCAGACTTATTATCAGTGCAGAAAAGTATAGAACCAAGTCCTGTTACCTTTACGTTTCTCACCTGAGAGACAAATACGGCATGTGAGATCTAAATTTATAACAAGCCGACAGGTACAGGTAATTCATTAAATCACCGAGTAGATGATTTGAATATGGCATGATTCAGTGCGTGTGCTCAGTGTTGATCAATATGGTATTGATAAACATTTTTAGTTTGGCATTTAGACCAAGACACTCCTTTGACTTTCTTTTTCATGAATATTATTCCTACATTGGCTTTAATCATTGCAAACATTCGATGACTTTTTATGCATGTGCGCCCAAGAGGTAACGAATTAAAGGAATCAGATGAAAGTGACATTAAGAAATAATGATGTTGACAGTCTCTTATTATTTCTTTAATGGCCGATTTCATTTCTGTGTATCACATGTATGGATAGTATTCTTTAGAATTTTGTTATCTAATTCCAAGATTTTTGAGTCTAGTCTTTTTTCGAGTTTGTCTTTTCGCTCCAGTTTGGTTTTAATACCGCATTCAACTTCATCCTTTGTTTTCAACTTTTTGATATCCTTATAATCTAAAATTTAACGAGACATATTTCATATAACTTCAACTTTGTATTTTGTACCATATATATATATATAGTTTACTAGTATTCGTTTCAGTTCAAATGCATGTGATTCTCTATTACAAGAAGCCGCGATATTGATACTGTATTCATTTAAACTTAAATTATGTTGGTTGTACATTCACTGGTTATGAGTTTTGTTCTTAGTGGATATAGTTTTAAGATCCGCTAGAAGTAAAGCTTACTATCTATTTATAATTTCGGATGAATATGATAACCTGTTTCAGAATTATCAAACCTTTCAATTATAAATACGCCTCCATATCTTTAACTGACGGGAAATATCGAACGTTTGCTTCACCTGATACTTTAATTTGAAAACCTTAGAACTGTTAAACACACTATATGTACCTGCATAGAAATAGCGTTTGTTAAGTCCTTCCTGAAACTGTTTTAACTTTTTATTCTGATTAGTTTGCTACAGAATAACAGAGACCGATCTTTCATATAGAGTTATTTATGGTTGCCTTTACTTATATCATAACATTATACACTTTTAAAATCTTGAAATGAATAACACACCTTGGCATTTTTTTTTAAAAAGTGTTCAATTCCAAACAAAATAAAATCTGAAGAATGAATGACTTATACAAGAAAGTTTCAATACAAATGTTTTTTACATTCTTCCGTAATAAAATTTAAACGGTCAGTAAAGTTTTTAAAGTTTACCCTTCGTGTGTGGTGGGCGCCGTATTACGCACAACGCAAAAGAGTGATATGTCTTAAAATTTATTCTATAGGATCTTTGCAGTAAAATGTTACACATTTTGGAGAATACTGTCTAGTAACAATGGTTCTTCACAATTTAAAAGGAATATCAGTGTTAAATTGCATGCATATACTGTCAGTGTTGCAAACTAGTGCACCTTTCGACACATAATGAGCAGTTAGGATGTCCTAAAACATAAAAAGATCAGAATTTGGAACCTATCCACTAGTTTTGTGAAACCGTTGTAATCAGTAAGTACTTGATATGTAATGCTTTTTAATGTGAAAGACTATCTCGCAGCGAATGTTAATGGATTCCCAGTGCCGCTTAAAACATAAGGACCGCTCATCTGAAACTCAGTAGTCCATTTTTCTGCACAAACTTTCAATTCATATAATTACCGGCACTCAATACACAACTTTTTGGTACAGAAAATATCGAGGGGTGGGTTGTTATATTTGTAATTGCTATGTGTAAATTGATAAAAAGAATTAAACACCGATTCTGTTTCAATAAGAATTGTAAAATATGGGCATGCAACAATGCACAATCCACCTAGGTCGTAACAGTATTGGCTAGCCTAAATAACAAATTTAATTTCAGTATAAATTTGATTACAGTCAGATGTTGAATAGTTTGTATTGTATCACAATTTTATAAATGATTAGTTGTTAAGATTTGATATTTAACGGTTCTGAGTGGAAAAGTCTACGATGTGAATTCATAATAAGTTTAATATGTTATTGCAGCTGACGAAGAAAACTTTACATTACTAAACGATTTTTCACTTGCATCAGTGATGTATTTTAGTATTGGTGCACTCCTGTACTGTTCTGGATGTTCTAAGAAATCGATACGTTCTATAAATAGTTTAAATTTCTTAATTGCAACAATATTAAGACACATTCCAGATGAGAAAATGGAGTATACACATGTGTGAAGTCAGCACCTTGACTTGGTTAATCATTTACAACATTGTAGCATGCATCTTTCGAAACCTATCACACACATTAGCAATAAGTCACGTTTCTACTTTCAGCTTCTTTCTTGACAACTTGACAAGCTATATCGCCCAGCAATAAAGCCATTGCCTTTACACGTAGTATCACCCGAAAGCAAATCCTGACCCTGTCCTCCCGAACCAATCTCCGACGCCTGACTCCGCTACCCATTTCCTCCCCCTACCCCTGCCCCAACAAAAGGAAGAAGAATAGAAAGAATTTTTGCACAAGTTACGCCGGTACAAAGACTTTATTGAAGAAAAGCGTTGTAATACAAACACGAATGACTGTAGTAAATAAACTGCATTACCCTTCAACATATCCTTGAGGTGCCCGTATCTCCATAAGACAAATTGTCTCTTGCAAGTTATATAAATATAACGAAGCCAATCTTCAACGACTTTATAAACGTCTGTATACTCTTTCTCTATATCAACAAGTTTGGCTGTAAGCTCTTTGTCATTACCCCTTAACTTTTTAACTTCTGAAAATAAAGTAATTCATGTCAATTTTATGGACTGCATGTTGCAAAAGGAGTAGTCAAATAAATAAAAATGATAATGAGTTATTTGCTTTTGTTTTGAAAAAATCATCCCCATGTTCTACATAACACCTGTTCCACTTCAATATAGTTCAAATAGTTTGGTTTCCGTGTTGTTATACCAGGAAGGAAATAACTGAAATGTTCTTTTCAATAAAGTAAATATTCCATCGTTGCGCGATCGGTTTCTGGTTATCCTAGATTATTAACCTTTACCCTGCTAAATTTCTAAAATGGACTGGTCTATCATTCAATTTGGGCAGCACCATGTATTATTCAAAGGGGTATTCTGTGAAATTTTACTGACTGAATAGCGAATAGTGCAGACCATGATCAGCAGGTCTGCACTGGTCGCAAACTTTAAGGCAAAATCATTTGCCGCCAGCAGGCTAAAAGTTAAGAGTATTTCTAAATTTGAACGTTCGAGGTTGGCACGAGCTTTAAAAATATCTCATATATTTTACATTTTAGACATGGTTATATGATTCATAAAGAAGTAAGATCTTAAATTAGATAATTAAGTTAGAAATCGATCAAGTACTGCTAGAGAAAGTATTAGTTTAGTAACGGTGTTAGTACAGATAGTTTAAAGAACATCTTGTATATATGAAAATCATAGCCTAATTTTAATTTTAATTTAGCGATGAGTAAATTATTGACTGCCAATCACTCTAATATAAAGATTGTATACGAATATTTGTTGAATAAAACTAGAAAACTTGAAGTAAACGTAAAACTATGTGTCCATTAAAATGCCATTGTATAATCAAACATTTTACATAAAAACAAATGAGTTTGAACACGTAAATATTCAAACAAAAAAAAAAACAACCGTTTACATTATTCATTAAAACAATATGAAAACCACTTAATATAATCTCAGATATACTTTTACTTCCTTATTTACGTTTCTGTAATTTATCAATTGAAATGACCCTTCTTTATTCAATTGTGTTGATTAAAGACAAATTCCATTATCATAGAAGAGGGTACATGAAAACTATAGAGAGAGTTCAATGGGGAAAACGTATAAGAGTAACGTTATACACTTTTGACGCAGAATTAAACGTGTCAACACTTTTCTGAAATGGGCAAAATCAATAGAATATTAAAGTATTTACATAATATCGTTACTGGCCTTCTGTTCTCTTGTTACTTTCCTATTAAGGATACATGTAATATATATATATAATTTAGGTCAACATGTAAAATAGTGAAGATTTTGAAAATTTCCATTACATCTGCGAACGAAAACATGTAGCTCACGGCCTTTTACACCAGACATTCTAGATCTAAAGAAAAATGTAGTTCAAACAGCGATTCAAAACAAAGCAGATAAATTATTTTTTTCAACGCTGATGTTTGATGTTGAATGAAATATTGATATATCCATAACTGTAATTGTTTTATCGTCTATGTTTCCTGTGTAATCGTCTGCTATACTTGTTTTGTCGTCTGCTATACTTGTTTTTGTTGTTTGTTTTTTTTTTTTTTTTTTTTTTGTTTTTTTTTTCGTTTGCTGTTCTAGTATCTATAAACGAGTCAATTGCAATATGAATCTTATAAAAAAAATTACTACGACTGTAATTAGTGTAGTTATAAATAACCTCTATAAAACCGAAAGTAAAAATTGATATATAAGGAGGTATATATTTAAATCAAAATTCCTTTTATATGATAACATGAACTAATTTAATTTTCTTATATATTACACTCTTTAATCTTAAAATAAGTTTAAAGTATGTGCCATCTGTAGCTTGTTTTCACTATGCTCTCAAGTTTCCTAAGGACAGCTCACTTTTAAGCTACCTCAACGAAACTATGTATTCACATCCTCAAGTCACCATGTCATCATCTCAAGGTCAAGGCTACATCAAGAACTGAAACTCAGTACTTTCCACCGAAACTTTAATTCTAGCATATACTATTATTTCAAAGGAACAAAATGCACTTCTGTCTATAAATTGCCTCTTATTAAATTGTAAATTTAACATTGGTCAGTTCGACACTAACAGCTGTAAATGTTTTGTTTTATTCACAGACATACAAACAAATTTTACACAGACTTACTGTTTTGAAGTTTTGAATCACTTGACTACCCTTACTCTCACCACTTCATATAGCAGAACAGTATATCGAGTACATGGGTTTCTACCATTTCGATGGCTAAATGTTGTGTGATTTTTCTGTTGAGTTCTCTAGATTCTACATTATTTTTATATACCTATTATTTCAACAAATTTATAAAGCGGAAAGTTTTTCACCATGTTTTACAAATTCTCTCATATTTTATTTATTTTAATTTCAAAGACAATTTTACCCACGCAGTCCATTTTGACCAATTAACAGATCAAACAGATGTAATAGCGTCACAAGTTCCTTAGACAAAATTGTCTTTTGTCGAACCTTTGTATTTATAGGTCTGTAATCAAAAATGTTATCTGAACGTTACTGCAAGAATAAGTATGACTAAGATTGGATGTTCTCATGGCATAGTGGAAACTTGTTCATTAATATAACATTCAATGGGAGTTTCAATGATCACAAAGTAACTGTGCGTCTGTCTGGAGTATTAAATCAGTTTGTATGTTCGTATGAACAGCAAATGCACCCACTTATAAAGAAATGTGATGGGTGTGAAACAAGTTAAGATAATATGTAAAATGATACGAAAATAAATTTTCCTTACCTATATAATCAAATCATACATCAGACCAAAAGTTTCTTCTAACCTGTTATACTAAGTACTTCTTATTCTCATAAGTGAGATTTTTAGGATGATAGGTTTAAAGATTTAAGTGCACGTTTTTGAAACCCTTTTGTAACGTTAGCAATAACAGTGTTGAAACAGAGGACAAGCAGTCCTACAAAATGGACAGATAAATAACTTATAATTAGGGATATACTTGCGGTACTAGCATCCTTCGGTTTTTATAGTCATCGATCATATATTTTATATCATTCCCTCCAGCGATTTTAAAGTTGTTGACCATATACAACTAGAAGGAGATTATTTACCTTAATATATTTAAAATGTGTTGTTATATTTTCTGATTCTTTGGGATCATGGAGTCCAGTCAATGGATATGTAATGGTGTTCCACTTAAGCCGATGCTAGGGGCGTGAGAGGTGTTGCACATTTCATTATCTCTCATGAACAGACTCAATCAAACCGAGTCTGCTATTATTCGTTTTTTTTTTTGGTGTTTTTTTTTGGTTGCATTCAAGGGATCCTTTTACAGATTTTATTAATGGTTCTTTTTCGTTTGCTTGGATTTAGCGCCGTTTTAACAGTATTTCAGTTAGGTAACGGCACGCATATATTTAAGCAGTATTCCTTGAATGTATATTAGTACTAATCTGTACGCCGCAAGTACATGCCAACCAGATAGTGAGAACGCATGATTTCATCTAGCAAATCGTCACGGAGAGAATATGGCTTGTCCGCGGATCGGGCTTACGACCCCAGGGTCCACATATTTCGGCGCTCCCTATTAAGCTAAGTGACAATTCTTTCACCACCTACTTAAGATCTTCTCATTGTCCTCTCTACTGTTACATCAAGTTTTATAAAGAAAGTTAATAGTTAGAGAAAACTATGAATGCAGTTGAAAATAGAGACGATTTCTTTTTGTCCTATGCTCGGGGTGTATAATAAGGGAACGGTTAGAAACAATTTGGGGACATGCATAAACTTTAACGTGGAAGGAGGATTCATTTTGATTTTAGAAGTAGGAAATATCAAGAAAAGGCAGATGTATGGGGAAAACTGGGAACCAATATTGATTAACATAGAAGTAATGACGCACTTCTTTTTACGTTCAGAATAGGTGTTATAGGGACATGAGAATGATACAAAGGAATCATACAGCGAAACACAAGAAAGTGGAAGATGATGTGAAAGGGATCGCTGTGTATGAGGATGATATTACAAAATAAGGGGACAAAAGACTTTAGAGGAAGAAAGACTTTATTTGTTTAGAGTAGGTGTTATAATGATAGGGACTAGGAGATGGAATACACGTAGAAACTATGATATGCACATGAAAATTCTTTAAAGTAAATATTGTCCTGCAAAATATGGTGCTTTTTGGCTATTATGCTGAAATAATTATCTGAAAGGAAAATGTGATATTTAAAGGTTAATCTGACCGTAAAGTACATATGGAAATAATATGTATAAATGCTTTTACTTCAACAGTTAAGCAAATGTCAATGATTAAAACATGCTTTTGAAGCTTATTTTGTTTTGCAAATCGCCAAAATATTTTGTGCAAGTTATGCATAATTGCAATCAATTATGAACAACTTCAAATTATATAAATACTGAGAAAGTATGCAATATTAATGGGGAATGCGAAACATGTGTGGATTTATTATTGCTAAATGTGATTTTCCCAGGAAATGAAAAATGTTCCTACAGTAATATGTTTTATTGCTAATGCTAACCAAGCCAGCAAATTTTTCTTGGTAGAAAGTCTAAATTTCTGTGTTATGGCGTGAAAGGTTTAAAAGACTGCGGGTTGTTTTAGACATCATTATATGAAAAACATATTGTAACTGGTATTTACTAATAACCTCAATACATTTTGGGTAATGGCGGTTGGAGGAGTAGAAGAGGGATGCATGGGGATATTGAGAAACAATATGCATTTACAAAACAAATGATAAGGGTATGAATAGCCATAACCATACATTTCAATAATCTAAAAGAAGGGCAATGGGAAGGAAGAGTGGATGTAAAGTGGATATTTAGGCACAATTAGGAGAATCATTAGAAAATGACGAGGATGAATAACTCATTTCTTACTTAAGGGTGGGTCCTTGGTGGCGAGGTAGTGGGAGCAGTGGATCGCATGTTGTATATCTGGTTTCCTATTCCAAAATACCAGAGCAATGTGACAAAGCAATGAATTATTATATTATATATATATCGAAACGGAATATTTTTAAATTTGTGCTATTTCATATGGACGTTTTACGTTTCTGTTATATCTCATTTCGATGACAACTAGTCACTGTATAACGCTGATAAAAATGTTTGCAAGTAGACAAATATTAGGTCAAAGTCTTTCTCCACAAAAAATCGTAAGAAAAGTAACTAAGTAGTAACATGTATAAGTGCCGTGCACTGCATTTCAACTCTTCCACGCTATTACACGGTGTTGCTGTTATATAGATTTTAAGGTATTTTACTCAATATATACAGTTTTCTTTGCACTTTCATGTCACTTTTTAGTAGTTACTGCGTTTTATACCAACTTTTTGGCAAAAACTTCAGATAATATTTTAAAGAACTCTTTTCCCGTTTGATAAAGTGTGTTGTCAGTCGTTTTTCTAAAATGAATCTGACCGGTGAAATGTTTGCCAAAATGAACAAGCCCGGTTATGTTTGTCATATTGGTAAAGCAGAGAAGACAGTTTGTAATACTGAACAGCGACGTTAGTTCAAACCTAGAGGTCAGTAGTGGCCCTAAGTCGCTCACCTGACCTTGACTCTTTGACCTTGAATATATGTATTACACAATGCATCATGAATGGTAACAACTTTATTTAGTATAAACTAGTGATAACTTAAAGGAGCCAAGTGCCAACATTTGAAATAAATTTAGAGAGGATCTTACTAAATGCTATACAGCCAAATTTCATGAAGGCATGAGAAGAAGTCATTTAAAGGTTGTTCTATTTTTGCTCTAGTGATCCCTTAAATGGACTGAGCTCCCCCATGTAATTTGGGAAACGACTTTATAATGATGCTACAGACATATTTTGTTAAGATCCATCAAGTGGGATCATGTAAAGAAGTCGTTTCGAGTTTTTTCTATTTATAGCTTGAGCAGCCCTTACAAGAGGCCAGAGTGTCCCTATCTGAACACCCTTTGGATGGGATCTTATAATGAGCTACAGATCTTGGGGGGGGGGGGGGGGGGGGGAGCACAGATCAAGTGTGGTGAAGATCTAATCCCTCTAAATGAGAAATGAAGATGATTTAAAGTAGATTTCTGTAGTGTAGACTAGTGTCTTCCATAACGGGGCCGTGTGCCTGTATTCAAATAAAAACGGGCGAAGACCTTAAAGTGATGCTACAGACAATTTTTGATGAAAATCTATCAAGTGGTTCATGAGAAGAAGTCGTCGAAAGGTATTTCAATTCTTAGATCTAGCGGCCTCTAAAAGGGGACTGAGAACCCCGATTGCACAAATTTGGGAGTGGACTTAATAATGATACTACGGACCAAGCCTGATGACGAGCCATTGAGCGTTTCATAAGACGAAGTTGCTTAAAGATATTTCTGTTTTTAGCTCTACATGAGTCCGAACTCCCCCATTTCTACAACTTTCAGAGAGGACCTTATGAAGATTACACAGACCAAGTTTAATGAAGAAGAAGACGTTATTTAAAGGTCTTTATATATTTTCTCTAACGTCCCCTTAAAGGGGACGAAAGTTCCAATATGATCAAAAATTGGAAGAAGACCTTATAAGAATACTACAGACCAAGTATGATAATGATCCATCAAGATATTAATGAAAAGAAGTCACTGGAAGTTTTTTTATTTTACTTTTAGATCTACCGGTCCGAAAAACAGGTCAAGCGGGACCATGTGAACAAACTTGACAAAGAACCTTAAAATGTACCAGGGTGCTTCAGACCAAGTAGTTTCAGACGAGTAGAGATATTTGTGTAAATAGTTGACGACAGACGACGAACGTTGGACAACTGAGGCCACCGTCCACCTATACGTATAGCGCAAGGCTCAGTGTGAGCTAAAAAGAAAGTTAACAAAGAGTGATAACAATTTGTATCAGTGAAAGCTTGGACGAAGAAAGAGCGTAACAACAGTTTAAAACAATAAACAGAGAGTGACAAATGTTTGCAACAATGAACACATTTAGTGATAAGGATTTTCCAGCTGCAAGCTCGATGTGTTCACAAAGAGTAATTAACAACTTATAGTAACAAACATGGAGATCAGAGTGCAATTCTGAACCACTGGAATATGCACAGTTCCATTTTTGCCGGGTCAAATGTGCGAAAAGTTGAAACTTTTAGGCCACCAATATTGCGAAACATACAAATTACTGATTGTTTCTTCTGGCACGAAAATTCAAAACATTCAGTCGGATGAAATAATAACGATGGCAGATATTTAAAGACTGTTTTGTATCCAGATGCGTTCGCGTAATGCGAGATAAATAGAACAAATGTAGTTCGCAGTTTATCAAAACGACCGAAAATACAGTTACGGTGCAATTTGGTATTTCTGTACACTAATATATTTTTAAATATCGTTTATACCCGCCCAAAATCTCATCCCTCTCCCATATGACAGTGGTATTTATTGACTATGTGTTTTGATACATTTTAAACATATTGTGTTTTTATCAGCGGCTATAACATGACATTAGTCTGTTCAGTGTTGTTATATTTTCTAGTCCTTTGGGATGATAGAGTCCATTCAATATATGTGTAAAAGAGTTCCGCTTAAGCCGGTGCTAGAGGGGTGTGAGGCGTGTTTCACATTTCATTACCTCTCATGAAATCAACTCTGTTATTATTTTACTTGGTTTCATAGATCTTCTTACAGATTTTATTAACTATCACAACAGCAATCTTTAAGTGCCGTGTGGTGGCTGTAAAAAGTCTCCCCGTACTTGGATTCAGTGTTGTTATATTGTCTGATTGGGATCATAGATCATGGAGTCCATTCAATACATGTGAAATAAAGTTCCACTGAAGCCGGTGCTAGGGGGCGTGAGGCTTGTTTCACATTTCATTACCTCTCATGAACAGACTCAATCAAATCAAGTAGTTATTAGTTTGCATTCTATGCTTTCAAAGGATATTTTACAGATTTTATTGGTATATATAACAACTGTGATAGGTAGTGATATTTATAGGACAAGGCAGTACAGTCTGTATAGTCTTTTGAAATTCTACTGTATGAACAGCTAATTAAACTATGTTGTTTGTCAATTATGATGAAAATACTACATATATGTGATCTGAAATAAACATTTTGACATTTTCACGTTAATCTAGAGGCAAGTAACATAAAGAAAGAACACGTATAATTGCCTTCATTTGATCTGACATTAAACGGTTCTTTGGCAAATGTCATGCTTACTAAAACATGTTTTGAATGTTGATTAGTTTTGCAAATCGCCAAATATATTGTGTTGGAACGAATTATGTCCAATCACAGTTGATAATGATCATAAATACTGCGAAAATGTCAGGGGCGGGGGGGGGGGTGAAAAAAAGGAATGTTGCATAGCTGCTGAAAGTGACTCATTTACAAAATTATACTTAGTGTATTCCCTGTCAATGAAAACGCTCCTATAGTAAAAGGAATTACAACTAACACAGTGATTAAGTTTTTGTTTGTAGACTGAATTATTCCCTTATTGAAATCAAACGTTGAAAAGACTGCGACGTAAGTAAGCCAATATAATTTAACAAAAATGTGCTAACTGCACTTTCCAAAATCGCTTCATTGAATTAAAATAATACGAAAGATGAAAGAAAAAGCCAAATTTAACGACATTGCTTTTAATCTACGAGTCTGAATCACGATTTTCACTGGAATTTAATGATGTTATTACAATCTCTATTAAAGAAGATCTTTGAAAGCATAGACAACATCTAACCAAAGTAACAGCAGACACGGTTTGACTGAGTCTGTTCATGAGTGCAACATCCCTCTCGTCCCATAGCACTAGTTTAACTGGTCTAAATCCATGACAGCAAAGGAAAATATATCAACACCTTTTAAGACATTGATAATAAGTAATATGTGTGCACGTAATAAGTAATGCATGCGCACGCAATAACGAATACATGCGCACGTTATAACTAATACGTGCGCACGTATTAGTATGAAAAGATCTGCGCACGTATAACTTATTACGTGCGCACTTATGAGCTATTACGTGTGCACGTATTACTTAATGCGCAAATGTTTGTTATACTCATACTTGTTCAGATGTTTTTCTATATTAATACTTGGACACGTGTTAGGTAGTGTGTGTGCACGTATTTAATATAATAGAGTTATTAAGAGGGCACATTTTACTTATTACGTGAGCAGGCAGTAACTAATACGTGCGCACGTACCAGTATAAAAACACCTATGTCACCTGCGCGCAAGCGTAGAAAGGGCATGATTCTTTTTAACTCTTTTTATCTTGTGATGTAATGGAGGAAAGGAGGAGTAGAAGAGGTGTTCTGCAGAGATATTGTGAAACAATAAGAAGTTTCAAAACAAATGATAAGAGGAAAAATAGCCAATTGTTTTACACCCAGAGGAAGGTGTAGCAGGATGTAGGGGAATACTAGGAAACAGTATGGAGAAAAACAAGAAATTAAAAGAAGGTTAATGGGGAGGAGGAGTGGTTGTAAATTGGATACTAAGGCAAAAGTAGGAGTCCCTCAAGAAAAGTTGAGGATGAATTATTTTTAATACTTTAGGATGGGGTTTTAATGGCGGGTTGGTGAAGGCTAGGGGCTTAGACTATAAAACAACATTGAGGAACACAAGACCTTGAAAGAGGTAAGGATTGGAAGATATGCCTAGACTATTGTTCAACCACTTGAGGCTTCACTTTCTCCATATAATTTTATTAGCTCTCTGTATACATACAGATTTCTCTTTGAAAAATATACGGGAAACTAAATTTGATATGCATTTGGTAAAAATGTGTTGTTTTTTCCAAACTATTTCAATAAGCATAACGTAAATTAATTAAGCCCTGGCAGTCACAATAAGGTAATCCTAACATAAAAAGTCACTTCATTTTTGCAACTGGGCGCGGGCCGCTAGATGAATATTAGTACCATCCGCAGGATTAAACATTTGTTTAATTTCTGCAGCGGAGATATTACGCAATGTAATTAGGAGCGCAAAGAACCAGTGCATGTTTTCCGATGCAAAACTAATGATCGTTTTGTATTATTTCAGTTTTGTCTGATAAATGATACACGTTCACTGACGTTAATATAATCACACACCTATTATGAAATAATCACGTCAATATATGTAATACTGACGGAAGTTCCATTTTAACTTAAAAATAATATGAATTACATCCGTTCCAAGAGTTTTATTTGTGCTGCTGTCATAAGGGACTTACGCATTTCTTATGTTATGTACATGTCATTACCCATTATACTTCAATTTATCATTTTTATATTGATGACATGTTTACTGTAAAGCCTGTCCTAGTTTTGAGACATCATGTATGTCAGTAAGTTATTTATATTCTATGGTTTTCTAGAAGGTTCCATCAACAGTTTGTTAACATTATTTTTAAGTCTGGGTTATTCTGACGTTTTCTATAATCTTCTTTTTATTCTTGGTGATACATGTAAGTGCTGGAACCTTCCATGATGCTTTACATAGGAAGCTGTCAGGAGACAGGGGAGAAGCTAAGTAAGATCTTATTGAATTTTTTTCTGTATTTCCTAATAATAAAATATTACCCGTTTGGACATTTAACATTTGATGGATTTACATTAAGATTGTGGATGTGAAAACAATTATTTTAAAGAGAGGATTTATATTCCTTTCATGTACTAAATTCAGTTTGATATGTGTGAGAAATTTGGAATTAATACTGATTGGATTTAAATTTGACCTGGACAGGATTTGGACTATTCTTGAATATTAGGATTGGGCTTTACGGATATGTTAACATTCTAAGGTATCTTAATTGTTGCTTTTCATATTAAACTTTGTTATTGTTAATAGTTGGTGGTTTGTTGTTGTTACATTTAGCATTTAAGTAACAAACAATTGTTACCCTTAGACGTAACACTTAAATTTTGATTTTAGGATTACCTTACTGTAACTGTAACTGTTTAATGCATTTACGTCCGATTGTAATTATTGTTATGTCTTATCAAAAACTGATCATTTAACATTGTCTCCAGTTGCCATCGCAGTTTGGTACAATTTTGCAGAGATAACAACAAAAAAGTGTGGAGTTAGAAAAGTTGTTAAGTTTGACCTTAAAATCCGTATACACAGAAAGAGTAAGTAGAATATGATATATAGTGATGATTACTGCTAATGAGCTTAAAGTATGTGACAAGAATGAACCAGTAAATGTTTCTATTTGATTTGGAAACAGAAGAACTGACATGGAAGTCAGCATGTGGTCAAAATAGAAATTTACACAATTCAGAAGTTTAATTACGACAACATCGTGACTTTATAAAATATATCAATCTAAGAACATGGATTACCTTCCAGCAAATTAGTTTATTTTTCAAATTGAAAGTAATTTATTTTATTTATAATAAATATCTCAAATTATGTTACAACAAGTGTTGAAGTTGCAGTATCAAGTTATGAGCATATTCGTTCTATAGTTCCTGATAATCTAAAATAGGAGGATGTTATCAGGGTGTTTACATTTATTGTAGTGCTTAGCACAGGTATCGTTAATGGGTCAGTTAGCAACATCGTTTTAATCGTTGTGCGGAGACATGGAAAAAAGGAAGCAAATCTGCAAGCTGAAGAACGTATATTTGGATTTAAGCTCTGAATAGTCTGCTCCTGCTGTCAGTTCTTTGAATATATTTTGTGATGTTTACATTTGAAGTAAATCTTCGAATGTATCATGGCATAATTTATAAATTTGTTTACTTACATATAAATGTGTTTTGTTTACATATGCGTTATAACAACTGTTATCACAATGTCTGCATTTGTTGTTGTGCTCATCACAATTATCGTTCTTGGATCAATCGGCAACGTTATTTCTATCGTTGTATGGAGACACGGCAAAAGATGCAAAACTGCCAGTTGTAGAACATACATGTGGTGTTTAGCTTTAAACGATCTGCTACTGCTGTCAGTGGTTGGAATAGAATATGTGCTTTTCAGATCTGGAATTAACATACGATATCACAATAATGTTATATGTAAACTTGTATTTTTCTTTGGACAGTTCTCACCACAAGTATCAGCCTGGATAACGGTTGCTATTTCATTGGAGCGCATGTTATATGTCTGTTATCCTATCCCAATGTACCAGAGCAATGTGAAAAAGCGATCTGTTGCTGTGGTATGCCTAATTGTACTGTTTTCATTTCTTCTAAACAGTATCGAGCTTATTTTACCAGAAGTAACTACATACACTAATTTTAAAAATATGACCATGTATCAATGTTCAGCAAGACTTGATCTTGAAGCGGAATATGATATAACTGGTGCAATCTCATATGGAATTTTTACGTTTCTGATACCTTTTATTTTGATTACAACTAGTAACTGTATAATGCTGATAAAAATATGTACTAGTGGACAAATATCACGTCAAAGCCTATCTCAGCAAAGAAACATCAGAAATATAACTAAAGTGGTGTTATGTATAAGTGTCGTGCACTGCATCTCTACTCTTCCATATTCTATTATACGCTGTAGTCATTTTATAGATTTTTCAGCCATTTACTCAATATTTGCATTGTACTTTGCACTTTCAAGTTACTTTTTCAACAGTGGCTTTAACTGCGTTTTATACTGTCTTTTCGGCAAAGACTTCAGACAAGATCTTAAAGAACTCTTTTCCCGTTTGATAAAGTGTTGTCATTCGTTATTCCAAAACGAATCTGACCTGTGAAATGTTTGCCAAGCACTTGTTGAACAAGCACCAATTTGTTTGTTGTATTGTTGAAAGAAAGAAGATAGTTTGTTATACTGAAGCAGAAGGTATAAACACACATTGCCAGCGTTTCAGTGGAGTACGTTTCACTGAACACGACGTGGGAGATATCTGACCCAGATGCAAGTATAACTCTAAACCGAAATGATGAACAAATAGTGACAGAACAATTAACACAGAATGAGAGCAATTTGCAACAACAGAATAAGAGAGTGGCGGAAGTTTGTAACAATTAACAAAGAGTGACAGCAACTTAGCACATCGAATCAATTGGAAAATCATGTTGTCTCTTTGAACCAGCTGCACGAGCAGTGTGTAAATTGTACACAAAGAGTAACAACAGAACAAAACATGGTTATCAAATTGCAACTGTGATCTTTTACTGCAGCCATAAAGTGACTCAGTTTCGTAAAATCGTGCCATTTGTGGGAAAAGCCTCAAATTAAGTACGAAAATTAGTTGGTTGTATCTGAAAATGAAAACGAAAGGAAGCTGCTGTAATATGCAAGATGGACAGCTAGCAGCTTGCCAGTCATTTTAAAAATGCTCGGCAAAATCCAAATGTTACTTTTCTTAATCTGCAGCCATGCCAAATGTTTCTAAAAAAGCATGCATCATAAGTCACTCTATGAAATATGTGTGTTAAACAGTTTATTCCTTGATATATATTGTACTTTACTGTGTTATCATGATGACCGTCAAAACTAAGATGGCTGCCAAACCTATGAATATGAGGTAGCAACTTAGAAACATCATTTTACTGAAAATTAAGAAGATATTGATCATAAATATGAATTGTACAGCGTAATGATTTAATTAACCTTTAGCATGCTAGGTAAATTGTCGTCTGCTGGAGATGTCGTCTGCTAAAATTGTTAAATTCATTCAATTTGCTCCAAAATTGGAAGAAATATTGTCAGAGTAGCAAACAGCTTGGAACCTGATCAGACGCCGATTTAATCGGCGTCTGATCTGGTTCCAAGCTGTTTGCAAAGGCTGTTAAATTCGCCTGCAGCGGGCTAAGGGTTAACAAATCTTTGATAATATGTATTTGAAAGATAATTAAGAATGAAAACCATTTACATAGCCCAGTTCGGCAACAGACACAACCTATGTTTCGTATTTATGTAAATAAAGCAGAACACTATGTTAAATGAGTTAAATATATTTGATTCCTCTAACATTACTGTTTATACAATGTAATGTACCTTTCAAATGCAAAGAATATATGTTTATTGTCCAGGTATTCATTTCATCAATATTTGCTACAATTAAAAATTACCACCATACTGGCAAAGAGCTATGCACTGCACTACAACTGCTGCAGATAAAGCAATATTTGCACGTGTAAAACTGAAATTTTCATATAAATCACAAGTAGTCCTAAGGGTTTAAATTTCAATGTAAATGCTTTCAGACATCACACTATCTTATCTTCATTTCCGAGTGTCTAGCGAAACATGCTTTACTTAAGAAATAATTTATAGCAAAAGAGTGTTTTAACACTATTCATGCACGATGGGCGTTTATACGTCGGGCGTCCTCGTGAAATTATTAGTACGACGTATTACCGCCCGAGTGTATAAATAGTGTTAAAATACAGTTTTGCAATAAATCATTTCGATTCTAATATGCCCTTAATCTAAAACAGTAGATAAAATATAGAAGCGCTCTTTCTTTGTCGCAACAAAAACTTTGACGTCATCGCACGTTAACGTGACGTCATTCTATGATTAGTGTGTTTTTACAGAGACAAGCATATTAGAATAATTAAGCAAGCACATACATGGACTCATTCAATGTTATTATAATTACAGGAGTGTTAATTGCCCTAGTGTCTAGTTTTATTCTGTCCACATGTCTCACGAAAATTTAGAAACTACATTCGATTCGACTTAAATTCTTTCAAACAGGGCATTTCTATATCACATGTAGCCTACATGTGTCATGCCGAGCGAGGATAAGCTATCTGGTTTAAATTTCAATGGTTCATGTTCACTGATTGATAAGCATTCTCCTGCCCACAAAAAGAAAACAATCGAACTTCGACAATACTGTCTCTGGTTTACAGGCCAAACATCAAAACCGCAAACTAGAGTGTAAGCCGCTTTAACCAAAGTCACAGTCGATTATAAAATGTCTTATCAAACTCGAATTATTATTACTCAAGATATGGCTACCCAAGGCAGCAGAATTCTGCTAGGAGACAATAATCATCTTGCATTTTAAACAGAAGTATGGATGTTCATATCAAAGCAAAATGCAAGGCACACTGATAATATATAGAGGAGGGACGGTGACTCTGTGCTATGTAGCAACAGTTCAACTCAGTATATAGTTCTGTATAAAATAGGTCAAATCAGACGGTACGTAACTAATGATGTAACCAACTCTCTTATGAATTGCCTTATTACTTCACAATTAGACGGTTGTATTGTTTTATTTAATGGTATTCACATCACCAAATAGGGCAAAGTACAATATGTCCAGGACACGGCAGCTCACATTAAAAGATAGAACGTCCACTCAAAGTAGGATTACCCCTGTATAGGAGGAGCATCATTTGACTACCTATGAGAAACAGAGTTTCTTACTCGCATCTAAACGGTTAGGGGTACGGATATATTCAGTAGACGTCTGAAGTATCTAAATTCAGACCATTCAAACTTTAGTAATTCATTAACCTTTAGCCTGCTAAATTTCTAAAATGGACTGATCCATCATTCAATTTGGGCAGTACCACTTATCATTTAAAGGGGTGTTCACTGAAAATTTACTGATTGAATAGCGAACAGTGCAGACCATGATCAGACTGCACGGATGTGCAGGCTGATCTTGGTCTGCACTTGTCGCAAAGGCAGAATCACTTGTCGCCAGCAGGCTAAAGGTTAAGATCGACTAGTAAATAAAATCAACAATTGTAGCAGTCCTTTATCTGTAGCGATATACTCGCAATTTATTAGGCCTAATAGAGCAGACGCTTATTATTCTGCACGTACTCGTATTGAAATTTCTGACTTCAGACTGTCACTTAAAACAACAACATCATGTAATCAAATATTCTTTGAATCCTTCCAATACGAGTGAACATATCTGCATGCCTTCTAACTACAAAGATCATTTTTGCAACTAAGAAGCAATGTGTAATTTTTGTATACGAATAGTGATGTCTTTTCAGGTTGGTAAATGATCGTTAAAGACGAATTATGGATTTGTTTCAAAAAGTGACTGTAAGTTAGATAAACGCCATTTTTTCAAAATTTCAGCTAAGTTGTTTTTAAAGTGACTGATCACAAATAATATATATCCCGACCTTCGCCAAAGCATTTCATCTGTCCATTTTTATGGTTTCATTTCTTAATACAAATGTAGTATAAATACCCAGCCAAATGACTCTATAACATTCCAACTAGCAATTAATTATGCACGGGATTCCTGCTTTTTCATACAATGTCTGTCGGTGTTTTCCGTGGTGTAATTTAGGCAGATCACACTACTCATTTGTTTGTCTTAGCAAACTAAATATCTCGTTTCTCGCTTAGACGAACCACTAGCAATATACTCACGTCTTAAACTGCGTTGACGTCGTTAAATGTTCTTGAAAATCATGGTTTTCTTAAGCATCCAGCATTGTTTTGTATAACAATTGTCCTCTTACCTGAGATTTCGACACGTGCTTTTAGAAATCATCAGCAACTGATACGAGCGATCCTCTGAATAATGGAGTACAAAATCTACAACAGTGGTGTCTTTTTGAAGGAAAATGAACACGTTGAGCACAGTACATCATACTTTTAGTAAAACTTGAACGAATTATGTGTTATGCTCTAGTCACTGTATGACCATATAAAATGGGATGTATTTTGTAACCTCTGCTTATCAATATCTACATCAATGATCTTGTTAACCTTTCATGCCCATTGGTACCGTCTAAACGGAATTCTATCACACAAGTTGAATGGACTCCATGATTCCAAAGTACCAGAAAATATAAAAACATGGAATCCAAGTACGGGGAGATCTTTTACAGTCGCTTTAAATATTCAGTTCTTACATGTTTATTTCCTTTGACCGTACTACAGATGTATTATTGATACCTGACACAGTGACAGGTACCATATACATACCTACTTGAGGCAAGAGCTGTCGTTATTTGCGATCACAGATACAATGTATAACAATTATCTAAAATGCTATTAATTTTTAGATATCATAATTAAAATACACGTTTGTCATTTTTTAAATATATTTTTTTTTTCTTTTTTTTTTTTGGTAATTTTGAGGACTTTGCAATCAATTTCTCAGCTTTTTTATCAAGTTTTTCTAATTCTAAAATTTTAAAAGATTATCTCAACATTAGCTTTGAATCTTGTTTGGAGTGGCCGTCAGTTTTTATGTCTAAAAGCGGAAGAGAAACGTGCAGAAAAACTTTTATGGGAGTAAGTCGCTAATGCTGATGAAGATATGGGCTGAACCAATGTTCCTGTTAAACATCATCTACAGTAATAAAGGAGCTGCATATGAATTTATGTATTCAGTTTTCTATGTCACAAAGTGAAGTGTCTTGTAATAATTGATGTAAAATGTAGGAGAGGTTCTTTCAATAGACATACGGCTTCAGGTTTAGAATTTTTAACACAATTGATACTAGGCAGAATAGTAAAGCTTTTGTAAAGAAATTTCTGAAAAGCTATGTTTATAAAAGATTTTTACAGAAATGGTAACAAAATGTAAAATGTAAATGCCGATAGTACTGTTTCGTTCTAGCGGATGGGATGAATAAATAAATGACATACAATAATTTGAAACATAATTACAACACTGAATCATATATGATTGTTTAATGCCATGAAGTAATAGAAGTGTTTTACATGTAACAGCTGTATTGAATATCAAGAGCATGTTTTACTGTCATTTCCTTTGCAAATTTATCTTAGAAATGAACTGTTTTCGGATATCTTAAAGCATAATGTAGGCAGCAATTTTTTGAAAAACTGTCTGCGATCGTTGGGTTAAATAATGTTTCATTTGTAAGTCTAAGAAATCCTGATCGACCAAAAGTTGAGATCGACCAATAATAACAAGAAACCAATAATTTGAGTGAAGATACTTGTAAAACCAACTGAGGTTCCATCTTCTCCATATACATTTTAATAGTGCACTAAAAATGTTCATTTATAATATCCCAAAACTTGTACGAGAAAATATAAGATTTCAGTAAAAAAAAATAACCATGCACATCATTTGGTCGAAAATGTTTATTTGTCAAACTATGAATTTACTCTGTCAGTTTGGACAACCGTTTCTTTGAATTGATGGAAAGATTTTCTTTCCTGTTTGGAAAATGTCTGACTGAATATGATATTATTCAAACTCTCTCCCTCCTGTATGCCTCAATGGCTGCCAGCGTTCCTATAAAAACATGTCTGACGCAACTACAGTCTCTGTCAATGTTTCCGAAATACAATGTTTGGTGTTTTTATGAGTTTTTTTGTACCTAAACTTTTGGCTGATGCTTTTTCTTCATTAATTCACATATTGTTTTCACTACACCATTTTTTTAACTTTGCAGATTTGTTTCGACAACTGTTTGATCTTATTAATTGGAGCGAATCGTTGTGCCATTAGCAAACAAATCTGTATCACAATTATTCATAAAGAGCGGAAAGTCATTTACAAAAAGTAAGAAAAGTACAGGCCCTAAAACAGGGTCTTGAGGAACCCCTGATTTTTGACATTTGATTATTAGCAACAATACATCGAGACTGTTCATTTGAATGTGTAATTCATTATAACCTATATGATAGTAATTTAACTTCATCAATGATAATTTCATGGTCATCTAGATCAAATGCTTTCCTTAAATAAAATATATGGCAACAAATATCTCTCCAGTATATATACTTGTGTGCATTTATCTATGAGTTAACTAGCGCAGTTTGGCAGGAATGGTTCTGTCGGAAGCCTGACTCTTGAGACCTGAATCCGTTGTTTGCCACTAGCAATTAAGTTTACTGACCCCCTTCCAACTGTAAATCCAGCTTGTTCTGAAGTTCATGAGCGGAAACACTGCAAGAGACGTAACTGAGTTATTTTATGATCATTTATAACAAAAAAAAATGACAATGACAATGACAACATCAATCAAAAGTTTAACCGACTTTTCTATGTCGTAAAAATGGCCAAAATTTGAATTAAATCAGAAAATAACTTGGTTATTTCAGTAGATCTGATGACTGGGAAGTGTTGTGTGAAGTTTCAATCCATTACATGCAGTTGTTACTGAGATACAACTTCTATATATATAATACTTAGTGGCATGCAAAACTTTAACTGAATTTTCTAAGTCGAAAAGAATGCCAAGATTTGAATTAAATTCAACAAAGTTATCTAATTATGTTATTGCAGAAGATTTAGGAACCGTTCTGTAAACTTCCAAATTAATAAATGCAATGGTTACTGAGATATTAAGTTGCACTTTTACACTTTTACCGTGATGTAACGCCGACGACGACGTCGACACCGACGACTGGACGAGTAGAATAGCTCTCAATATTTTCTTTCAATAATCGAGCTTGAAATTTTTCGAGAATCCATAAAATATACTACTTTTTCTTGGATTCCTGTTTTTTTTTTGTTTTTTTTTTTTTGTTGTTGTTTTTTAATTGTTGTAATAGTCGTGTGTACACACTTCTGCCGGTTACAGACTGTGACCGATTGACCTGCTGAAGACCATAGGAAATAGGTACATATACTGTTGTTCTTACTGCGGGTTGTTGTTGTTTCAACTATGCAAATGTATAAGAACTTCCTAAGTTCTTCATAACCCATGTTTTGTTGAATTTAGACCTACAATTAGCTAAAATATATTCGAATTGCTGAAAATCCTATTTTATGTATAATAAGTATAATATTACGTATTTGTCATTTTATTGCGCTCCTGTTGGGATTTATAGTAAATAGTATATCATAGTGTTTGACATTTAATTTCATATTATTATGCAAAATTAATGAGCGGAAAATTATATGAGCCGTGCCATGAGAAAACCAACATAGAGGGTGTGCGACCAGCATGGATCCAGACCAGACTGCGCATCCCTGCTGTTCGCTTTTAAAGCCTATTGGAATTTGAGAAACTGTTAGCGAACAGCATGGATCCTGACCAGACTGCGCGGATGCGCAGGCTGGTCTGGATCCATGCTGGTCGCACACCCATTATGTTGGTTTTCTCATGGCACGGCTCATATGTAGCCATTACTTTCAGTATAATTGTAATTTACTCTGGAAGTGAGTATCTAGAATCATAAAAACATTTATTTCTGTTTCACCATGAAAATTAACAAGACAAGAGGACCATGATGGTCCTGAATCGCTCACCTATCCCCACATGACCCAGTGTTGAACTGAGTACGACGTCGTTATTTCTATTATTTGACATAGTGACCTAGCTTTTGAGCACATGTGACCTAGATATCATGAAGATAAAAAATTCTGACCAATTTTCATGAAGATCCATTGAAAAATATGACCTCTAGAGAGGTCACAAGGTTTTGTATTATTTGACCTAATGACCTAGTTTTTGAAGGCACGTGACCCACTTCTGAATCTGACCTGGATATCATCAAGGTGAACATTCTCACCAATTTTCATGAAGATCTCATGAAAAATATGGCCTCTAGAGAGGTCACAAGGTTTTTCTATTTTTCGACCTACTGACCTAGTTTTTGACCGCACGTGACCCAGTTTCGAACTTGGCCTAGATATCATCAAGAGGAACATTCTGATCAATTTTCATGAAGATCCATTGAGAAACATGGCCTCTAGAGACGTCACAAGGTTTTTCTATTTTTCGACCTACTGACCTAGTTTTTGACCGCAAGTAACCCAGTTTCAAATCTAACCTAGATATCATCAAGGTGAACATTCTCACCAATTTTCATGAAGATCCATTGAGAAATATGGCCTCTAGAGAGGTCACAAGGTTTTTCTATTTTTAGACCTACTGACCTAGTTTTTGACCGCACGTGACCCAGTTTCAAACCTGACCTAGATATCATCAAGGTGAACATTCTGACTAATTTTCATGAAGATCCATTGAGAAATATGGCTTCTAGAGAGGTCACAAGGTTTTTCTATTTTTAGACCTACTGACCTAGTTTTTGACCCCACGTGACCTAGTTTCGAACTTGTCCTAGATATCATCAAGGTGAACATTCTCACCAATTTTCATGAAGATCTCATGAAAAATATGGCCTCTAGAGAGGTCACAAGGTTTTTCTATTTTTAGACCTACTGACCTAGTTTTTGACCGCACGTGACCCAGTTTCGAACTTGACCTAGATATCATCAAGATGAACATTCTGACTAACTTTCATAAAGATCCCATGAAAAATGTGACCTCTAGAGTGGTCACAAGCAAAAGTTTACGCACGAACGCACGCACGGACGGACGGACGGACGACGGACGACGGACGCCACGCGATCACAAAAGCTCACCTTGTCACTTTGTGACAGGTGAGCTAAAAAACATTGTGCGATGAAACTGAACAAATAATACTTATTCTGTAAGATAAGAAGTACAAAACTTGGACTTTTAACACATGGAATTATGAACATCTAACGACAAAAAAAAATTTCAACAACACGTAATAAATGACAGCAAAAGCGTTTATTAGTCAACTGAAGTGTAATTTACTTTTTATACGTAACAAATGACGGCAAAAGCGTTTATTAATCAACTGAAGTGTAATTTACTTTTTATACGTAATAAATGACAGCAAAAGCGTTTATTAGCGTTTATTAGTCAACTGAAGTGTAATTTACTGTTTATACGTAATAAATGACAGCAAAAGCGTTTATTAGTCAACTGAAGTGTAATTTACTTTTTATACGTAATAAATGACAGCAAAAGCGTTTATTAGCGTTTATTAGTCAACTGAAGTGTAATTTACTGTTTATACGTACTAAATGACAGCAAAAGCGTTTATTAGTCAACTGAAGTGTAGTTTACTTTTTATAAGTAATAAATGACAGCAAAAGCGTTTATTAGTCAACTGAAGTGTAATTTACTGTTTATACGTAATAAATGACAGCAAAAGCGTTTATTAGTCAACTGAAGTATAATTTACTGTTTATACGTAATAAATGACAGCAAAAGCGTTTATTAATCAACTGAAGTGTAATTTACTGTTTATACGTAATAAATGACAGCAAAAGCGTTTATTAATCAACTGAAGTGTAATTTATTTTTATAAGTAATAAATGACGGCAAAAGCGTTTATTAGCGTTTATTAGTCAACTGAAGTGTAATTTACTGTTTATACGTAATAAATGACAGCAAAAGCGTTTATTAGTCAACTGAAGTGTAATTTACTTTTTATACGTAATAAATGACAGTAAAAGCGTTTATTAGTCAACTGAAGTGAAATTTACTGTTAATACGTAATTAATGACAGCAAAAGCGTTTATTAGCGTTTATTAGTCAACTGAAGTGTAATTTACTTTTTATAAGTAATAAATGACAGCAAAAGCGTTTATTAGTCAACTGAAGTGTAATTTACTGTTTATACGTAATAAATGACAGCAAAAGCGTTTATTAGTCAACTGAAGTGTAATTTACTTTTTATACGTAATAAATGACAGCAAAAGCGTTTATTAGTCAACTGAAGTGTAATTTACTTTTTATACGTAATAAATGACAGCAAAAGCGTTTATTAGCGTTTATTAGTCAACTGAAGTGTAATTTACTGTTTATATGTAATAAATGACGGCAAAAGCGTTTATTAGTCAACTGAAGTGTAATTTACTTTTTATACGTAATAAATGACGGCAAAAGCGTTTATTAGTCAACTGAAGTGTAATTTGCTTTTTATACGTAATAAATGACAGCAAAAGCGTTTATTAGTCAACTGAAGTGTAATTTGCTTTTTATACGTAATAAATGACAGCAAAAGCGTTTATTAGTCAACTGAAGTGTAATTTACTTTTTATACGTAATAAATGACAGCAAAAGCGTTTATTAGTCAACTGAAGTGTAATTTACTTTTTATACGTAATAAATGACAGCAAAAGCGTTTATTAGTCAACTGAAGTGTAATTTACTTTTTATACGTAATAAATGACAGCAAAAGCGTTTATTAGCGTTTATTAGTCAACTGAAGTGTAATTTACTGTTTATATGTAATAAATGACAGCAAAAGCGTTTATTAGTCAACTGAAGTGTAATTTACTTTTTATACGTTATAAATGACGGCAAAAGCGTTTATCAGTCAACTGAAGTGTAATTTACTTTTTATACGTAATAAATTACAGCAAAAGCGTTTATTAGTCAACTGAAGTGTAATTTGCTTTTTATACGTAATAAATGACAGCAAAAGCGTTTATTAGTCAACTGAAGTGTAATTTACTTTTTATACGTAATAAATGACAGCAAAAGCGTTTATTAGTCAACTGAAGTGTAATTTACTTTTTATACGTAATAAATGACAGCAAAAGCGTTTATTAGCGTTTATTAGTCAACTGAAGTGTAATTTACTGTTTATACGTAATAAATGACAGCAAAAGCGTTTATTAGTCAACTGAAGTGTAATTTACTGTTTATACGTAATAAATGACAGCAAAAGCGTTTATTAGCGTTTATTAGTCAACTGAAGTGTAATTTACTTTTTATACGTAATAAATGACAGCAAAAGCGTTTATCAATCAACTGAAGTGTAATTTACGTTTTATACGTAATAAATGACAGCAAAAGCGTTTATTAGCGTTTATTAGTCAACTGAAGTGTAATTTACTGTTTATATGTAATAAATGACAACAAAATCGTTTATTAGTCAGCTGAAGTGTAATTTACTTTTTATACGTAATAAATGACAGCAAAAGCGTTTATTAGTCAACTGAAGTGTAATTTACTGTTTATACGTAATAAATGACAGCAAAAGCGTTTATTAGTCAACTGAAGTGTAATTTACTGTTTATACGTAATAAATGACAGCAAAAGCGTTTATTAGTCAACTGAAGTGTAATTTACTGTTTATACGTAATAAATGACAGCAAAAGCGTTTATTAATCAACTGAAGGGTAATTTACTGTTTATACGTAATAAATGACAGCAAAAGCGTTTATTAGTCAACTGAAGTGTAATTTACTTTTTATACGTAATAAATGACAGCAAAAGCATTTATTAGCGTTTATTAGTCAACTGAAGTGTAATTTACTGTTTATACGTAATAAATGACAGCAAAAGCGTTTATTAGTCAACTGAAGTGTAATTTACTTTTTATACGTAATAAATGACAGCAAAAGCGTTTATTAATCAACTGAAGTGTAATTTACGTTTTATACGTAATAAATGACAGCAAAGGCGTTTATTAGCGTTTATTAGTCAACTGAAGTGTAATTAACTGTTTATATGTAATAAATGACAGCAAAAGCATTTATTAGTCAACTGAAGTGTAATTTACTTTTTTTACGTAATAAATGACAGCAAAAGCGTTTATTAGTCAACTGAAGTATAATTTACGTTTTATACGTAATAAATGACAGCAAAGGCGTTTATTAGTCAACTGAAGTGTAATTTACTGTTTATGTGTAATAAATGACAGCAAAAGCGTTTATTAGTCAACTGAAGTGTAATTTACTTTTTATACGTAATAAATGACAGCAAAAGCGTTTATTAGTCAACTGAAGTGTAATTTACTGTTTATACGTAATAAATGACAGCAAAAGCGTTTATTAGCGTTTACTAGTCAACTGAAGTGTAATTTACTTTTTATACGTAATAAATGACAGCAAAAGCGTTTATTAGTCAACTGAAGTGTAATTTACTGTTTATATGTAATAAATGACAGCAAAAGCGTTTATTAGTCAACTGAAGTGTAATTTACTTTTTATACGTAATAAATGACAGCAAAAGCGTTTATTAGTCAGCTGAAGTGTAATTTACTTTTTATACGTAATAAATGACGGCAAAAGCGTTTATTAGCGTTTATTAGTCAACTGAAGTGTAATTTACTGTTTATATGTAATAAATGACTGCAAAGGCGTTTGTTAGTCAACTGAAGTGTAATTTACTGTTTATATGTAATAAATGACTTCAAAGGCGTTTATTAGTCAGTTGAAGTGCAATATACTGTTTATATTTAATGTTAAAACTTAGTACAACTATATGCATTGAAGTTGTAATATCAACTTTTTAGCTTCTCCATCGTAGTGCCACCATCATACTGTCATGCTTCACCATCGTACTGTTTAAGGTACGATGGTAAAGCCTGACAGTACATTGGCAAAGTGCGAAGGTATGATAGCAAAGCAGGAAAGTACGATTACGAAGTGCAACAGTACAATGGTGACACTATGATGTTGAAGCACGACAGTACGATGGCAAAGCGGCAATGGTGAAGCGAGACAGTACGATGGTACGTGGCACTACGAAGTTGAAGCACGACAATACAATGTTGAAGCGCAACAGTACGATGGTGACACTACGATGGTGAAGTACAACAGTATGATGGTGAAGTACGACAGAATGATGGTAACACTACAATGGCGAAGTGCGGCAGTACGATGGTGACACTACGATTGTACTGTCATGCTTCACCATTGCTCTGTTGTGTTATCACCATCGTACTGTTGCACTTCGCCATCGTACTGTCTTGCTTCGCAATCACACCTTAGCGCTTCGCATTTCTAGGGAGCAGATGCTGGCCCTAACAGAACACCATACCAATCAGTTTGTCAGTTAGTTTTACAAACATGTCACAGGAACCTTGCATTTAAAGGTAAACATGATGATGCCGACCACTAAGGCAAAGAAAAAAACCCTTTGGTTAGCCAGAGAGCCTTTTTATTGGCCAGGTTTAGAACAGGATGCAAACCTTTTTATTGAAAATTGTGGTCCAAGCATCAGACATAAAACTCCTCCCAAACCTTTTGCGGAAATAATTCTATTTTTAACCTCTAGACCCAGTGAGCTTGTTTGTATAAATTTGTTTTTAAATTTGAGCCCAGTAAGCTGGAGTAGAGTATATCCTTGTTATTGTGGACCACTTCACCAGGTTTGCTCAAGCGGTACCTTGCCGCAACCAGACAGCTCATACGATGACTGAGGCGTTATATATTTTTTTCCCCATTATATGAATTTCAGCGCTGGGACATTATTGCAAATGCATCAAAAAGGTCTGTTACAGTTCTCTGAAAATGGTGTTTTTAAAGGTCTTTTTCGGGAATTCAATGCATATATCAGTAAACTGACAATCATTTTGTAGAGTAATACAAGAGTTTTATACACGTTTCAATTTCTATGTAAAACTACCCTTTCCTTCTGTGATTTGGTGTTGTTTGAATTTTTTTTCAAAATATGGATCGAGCTAAAACGATCACTTGACAAGAAAAAAACAACAGATGTACTTATAATTTCTATATTCATCATATATAATATTTTCTTGTGACACTGGATAAATCTAATAATAACTAGAGATTGCTTTTACTACAAGCAAATGTCTCCCCATGCCACTTCATTTAACCATCAAAGTGAATTGATATGGTAAATCCTGCCTTATCACAAAAACATTTTGTAATACAAGATTTTTCTTCTGGAAAGTAGAAAGATGATACATGTATGACCAAAATTTTAGAAAAAAATTGTACACAACCATAACTACTCAACAAAATTTGAGCAAAAGCTATTTGTAAAACACCTACACTGTGAAATAATTTATATTCATGTGGGACTAATTTTTGTGGATTTCGTGGTTTGGTCAATCTAAATATTAAATCCAAACGAATACATAAAATTTTCTTTCATTTTATCAAAAAGCAAGAAGTTAAGACTTAATAAAACTGCATTTTTAGATGAAACCACAAAACTTTATGCTGTCCATTTTAAATGATTTCACCTTATACTTGTCCCACATAATGCACAGAAACTTACATACTAAGGTACAAAGAAGGCTGTCACCTTGACTTTGACCATTTTTTTTGTGTTTTCCCTTCAACAGGGAAATGCTGACACATAGGCAGATTTAGCCTTATCTCAAAAATTCAATTAAAATCTAAACTAGATTACTTATACAAAATATGCTTCTTTCATCTTATAGATTTTCCCACATCTTTTTTTTCTTATTCTTATGTTTATATACTGTTTCACAACTACTTATCTGGATAAGATTAACCAACTAAATCTAATAATAAATTTCTATAATGAACTTATCCATTTTTCATATTTGGACAGTACCATTAACTGTTAAAAGGGGTGCTTAAGTAAAATATACTGACTGAATGGCGAACAGTGCAGATCACGATCAGACCATACAGATGTGCAGGCTGATCACGATCTACACTGGTCGCAAAGGCAGACTCTATCCTGTCCAGCATGATAAAGGGTTAAAAGTTTGGCTGAAATCCAATCAGTAGTTTCAGCAGTGTAATTGGTGCAAACTTTTGAGTAAGATGGACAGTAAGATGACAGACAGACAAACAAGAGCTGTCCGTAAGATAGCCAAGCTCGACTATTCGAAATATTGTCCCAGAAGCAGGAAAATATTACCCAAAAAGGTTAAATATCAAAAGAGTTTTAAGTTCAAAAGGGGAAATTATTTGACCAAAATGCATACCAGTTATGGGACTTGCTGCTATCAACTAGTTTTATAACCCCGAAGGCACATGTGAAGTTTCAATTCAATATCTGCATTAGTTTTGGAGATAGAAACTTGCATGTAAAACTTTAACCAGAATTTTCAAAGTCCAAAAGGGGGCATAATTTGCCCAAAATACATGCCAGAGTTATGGGACTTGATCCAGTGAGGTTGGTAATTGATCTAGAAAAAGAAACAATAAGTTTCAAATCTATATGCCTTTTAGTAATAGCTGTATGTACTTGCACGCAAAACTTTAACCAGAATTTGCTAAGTCCAAAAGGGAACATAATTTGGCCAAAATGAAGGTCAGAGTTATGGGACTTGCTGCTATTGACTAGTTTTATAACCCCGAAGACACATGTGAAGTTTCAAATCAATATCTGCATTAGTTTTGGAGATAATAACTTGCATGTAAAACTTTAACCAAAATTTTCTAAGTCTAAAAAGTGCATAATTTGCTCAAAAAACATGTCAGAGTTATGGGTCTTGACCCAGAGAGGTTGGTAATTGATCTAGAAAAAGAAAAAATAAGTTTCAAATATATATGCCTTTTAGAAATAGCTGTATGTACTTGCACGCAAAACTTTAACCAGAATTTTCTAAGTCCAAAAGGGAGCATAATTTGGCCAAAATGAAGGTCAGAGTTATAGGACTTGCTGCTATCAACTTGATTTATAACCCCGAAGACACATGTGAAGTTTCAAATCAATACCTGCATTAGTTTTAGAGATAGTAACTTGCATGTAAAACTTTAACCAAAATTTTCTAAGTCTAAAAGGGGGCATAATTTGCTCAAAATACATGTCAGAGTTATGGGACTTGACCCAGTGAGGTTGATAATTGATCTAGAAAAAGAAAAAATAAGTTTCAAATCTATATGCCTTTTAGAAATAGCTGTATGAACTTGCACGCAAAACTTTAACCAGAATTTTCTAAGTCCAAAAGGGGGCATAATTTGGCCAAAATGAAAGTCAGAGTTATGGGACTTGCTGCTATCAACTAGTTTTATAACGCCGAAGACACATGTGAAGTTTCAAATCAATATCTGCATTAGTTTTGGAGATAGTAACTTGCATGTAAAACTTTAACCAAAATTTTCTAAGTCCAAAAGGGGGCATAATTTGCTCAAAATACATGTCAGAGTTATGGGACTTGACCCAGAGAGGTTGGTAATTGACCTAGAAAAAGAAAAAATAAGTTTCAAAGCTATATGCCTTTAATTGATGGCTGTATGTACTTGCATGCAAAAACTTAACCAAGGTGTGACGCCGACGCCAGGGTGAGTAGAATAGCTAGACTATTCTTTGAATAGTCCAGCTAAAAATCAATATATCTTCCCACGTATGTGCATAAATAATAAATTATAATATTACATACATATCTACAGCAGATTTACTTAGTAGCACATTTTTACATATCTACAGCAGATCAACTTACATGTATATGTTACATGTACACAGCACACTTGCCCACATGTTTACATGTCTATAGCAGCTCTAACTACATGTTTACGTATCTAAAACAGACTTACCCACATGTTTACATATCTACTGCAATTAACCCACATGTTTACATATCTACAGCAGCCCTACCTACATTGTTACATATCTACAGAAGATTTACCTACATCTTTACATATCTACAGCACACCAACCTATATGTTTACATATCTGCAATATATCTTGTGTTGGGGGTGGGGGGAAAAATTTCCAGAGTGACGAATATTTATTGTTACACCAGAACATGCAAATAATTTGGACAGAGTCTTGGTACTGATCACTCCTGTAAGGCTTGGTGGAAATATGCCCAATAATATGCGATGTGTCCAAAAGATCATAAAATTTGACAAATCAAGGGACATAACTCCACTAAAAATAATCAAACCGGAGCATGCTGACACAACTAGGCTAGGCAATGATTGTGAATTTTGGTGTAAATTTACCGGTGGTGTCAGAGGAGTTGTGCGAACAAATTTTGTGACAGTCAGACAGACAGACAGACAGTACTTAAACAATAGGTCTCTCCTACTTCATGTGGGAGACACAATTCACTCTAATCCTGGTTGTACATTAATAAATTAATATCACAGTTACTTCTATATATAGCTGTATGTTGGCTAGGAGACGGCAGTAGACGATACTGGAATAATAACCCCTTGTTTCTGTAACACCCTTATCACTTCTAATATTGAGTCCAATTCCATGCGGAATCTCTGAATCTCATTATTTTTTGTTTCAACAAGTTTACGCCATTTGTCTGTTTCTTTTTCTATCTCCACAGAAGCACTAAGTTTAGAGTTTTTAATGATTTGTTGAAGTTCTTGCTCACGCTGAGCATGTTTTGTTTCTATATGAGTTATCTTTTCCTGCAACTCTTCAAAATGACGCATTTCCTGAAAAATACAAAATTACGTATAACACTACTAAATGAAAACAATTATAGACAACACAAAGTTTTTGTTAAATGGACATGTTCCCATGTTAACCTGTTAGAGATACATGTGTCTGTAACCACAAGATGAATAAAAGTGGTTGTTTTGAAATTTAACCTACTGCCTGCTAAAACAATAGTGGTCATCTACTGACCATATACAATTATCCTATGACTTGTTTGTTTTGTTTATAGGTCATATGGCGACTTTCCAGCATTGATGGTGGAGGAAGACCCCAGGTGCCCCTCCATGCATTATTTCATCACGAGCGGGCACATGGGTAGAACCACCGACCTTCCGTAAGCCAGCTGGATGTTTTCCACACGTGATGAATTCAATGAGTGAGGCTTGAACCAACATCGATGAGGGGCAAGTGATTTGAAGTCAATATTAACCGCTCGGCCACAGAGGCCCCTATCCTATGAAGTTTGAGAACAACAGACCCTGTGTTCTACAGAAACTTTTGTTTTGTTTTGGGTTTAACACTATTTTTCTAGAGACTACTCATAACATTATATCGATTCAAGGACTGTTTCAAGTGAAGACAGAAATTTGATCAATTTAGTTACAAGAATGCTCGACCAACCCAGTGCTAATAACATACTGCAGATTGGGCTAATTTAACATCACTTTCATTTGTTCAAGTATCAAGCTTCATACTAGTTTTTATAACATACTCGTTTCTATTCCCCGTTAACTTACACTGGTACCGGATAGGTCAATATTTTTCCATGCACCGACGCCTGAATTTCATATCGGGTGCGTGATGTAACTCAGTATGTGTTGTTGCACTATTTTTTCTTTTTAGTTCAGTTTTGTCAGTCCTATTCAGACTATTGAACATATTTATGATATTTACATAATATTTAGACGTGCAGATGCGTTTGTAATAAAAAGATTATTATCTTTGCATCAGGAAATATGCACTCGTTCTTCAGCGGAAGAATATTGCGCTCCTAGTCGCACAATATTTCCGCTGAAGAACTTGTGCATATTTCCCGATACAAAGCTAATAACCTATAAATACTTCATATGCTTCTGTTCGTAATTCATGCGTTATTCTATTTAAGAATATTTGCAAAAATGGAACAGTTGTAAATATCATCTAACCTACAGTAATATGTGTTTCACATTAATAATTTTCTAACAATGTAGGATCGACTCTGATAAAAAGTTTTGGAAATGTAAGTGAGCTTAAGTAAACCATAAAGAAATACAAACAGGAGTATGAGATTTTTTGGCCTCTTTCAGTTCTTTATGTAATGATTTCAGTGATTCTTCAAGACGTGTTTGTTTGATCCTCAGTACCGAGGCAGCCTCTGCCTCCACCTCCAGCCTCGCTTGTTGCTCCCTCAGATGCTTGATCATAACCTAAAATAGGAACATAAAATAAATAAACTGATAAACAAGAGCTATTTATAAACCACTTAATGCTTTCTCTCTCCGATGTCCCATAATGAATGACTCTATAAAATTGTGACCTTGACATCATTAACTGCATAGCAAATGTTGGCATTTACTGAATACTGACAATCATGCTAGTAAGTTTGACAGCAATGAGCCCCAAGACTGTTCTCTAACTAAGGACAGGGGTGTGGAAATCCCAATATTTTTCACTTGTTGAGAAATTCACTCGTCCGGATTTTCAACATTAAAACCTGCACTAAACTGCCAACAATTCATTATTTCGGGCGACTGTTTTTATGATCTACTGGTAGAAACAAAGGCAAACATAAATCAGTGTATTACTGTAACTGTGACAAAAAAAAGCTATCAACACTTTTGCCTGTATACAGGGCTGAAGTTGCACCCGCGAGGCAGGGGAACCTTCAACAGATTTAGTAAAACAACAAGAGATCACAGAGTGATCTTGGCGCCCACCAATGTGCCATTTTTGAGTGTTCCAAATTTCAAGACTTATTGACTAGCTCAAGGTCAAATTTCATTTCCGTACACAACACAAATCTATGCATGTGGTCCAAATTTGAAGCCTGTACCTTCAAAAATGTGAAAGTAGGTCACTAGGTCAATGTCAAGGTCAAAGTTTGTTTCGGTACACAAAACTATGCATGTGGTCCTAAATTTGAAGCCTGTAGCTACAGAAATGTGAAAGTAGGTCGCTAGGTCAATCTTAAGGTCAAAGTTCATTTCGGTACACAAAACTATGCAAGTGGTTCAAATTTGAAGGCTGTAGCTTGAGAAATGTAAAAGTAGGTCACTAGGTCAAAATCCAGGTCAAATTTTACTTCGGAATAAAAACTATGCATGTGGTCCAAATTTGAAGCCTGTACCTTCAAAAATGTGAAAGTAGGTCACTAGGTCAATGTAAAGGTCAAAGTTTGTTTCGGTACACAAAACTATGCATGTGGTCCAAATTTGAAGGCTGTAGCTTTAGAAATGTAAAAGTAGGTCACTAGGTCAAAATCAAGGTCAAATTTTATTTCGGTATACAAAACTATGCATGTGGTCCAAATTTGAAGCCTGTACCTTAAAAATGTGAAAGTAGGTCACTAGGTCAATGTAAAGGTCAAAGGTCATTTCAGTACACAAAACTATGCAAGTGGTCCAAATTTGAAGGCTGTAGCTTGAGAAATGTAAAAGTAGGTCACTAGGTCAAAATCAAGGTCAAATTTTATTTCAGAATACAAAACTATGCATGTGGTCCAAATTTGAAGCCTGTACCTTCAAAAATGTGAAAGTAGGTCACTAGGTCAATGTCAAGGTCAAAGTTTTTTTCGGTACACAAAACTATGCATGTAGTCCAAATTTGAAGGCTGTAGCTTGAGAAATGTGAAAGTAGGTCACTAGGTCAAAATCAATGTCAAATTTCATTTTGAAACATGAAACTATGCATATGGTCCAAATTTGATGCCTGTACCTTCAAAAATGTGAAAGTAGGTCACTAGGTCAAAATAAAGGTCAAAGTTTTTTCCAGTGCACAAAATTATGCATGTGGTCCAAATTTGAAGGCTGTAGCTACAGAAATGTGAAAGTAGGTCACTAGGTCAAAATCAAGGTCAACTCATGTCAAGGTTCATCTTGCCACTCAAAAATATACATGTGGTCCAAGTTTGAATGTTGTAGTTACTGACAAGAACATTTAAAAGCTTTTCCCTATATAAGTCTATATGAACCATGTGACCCCCGGGGCGGGGCCATATTTAACCCTAGGAGGATAATTTGAAAAAACTTGGTAGAGAACCACTAGATGATGCTACATTACAAGTATCAAAGCCCTAGGCTTTGTGGTTTGGACAAGAAGATTTTCAAAGTTTTTCCCTATATAAGTCTATGTAAACCATATGACCCCCAGGGCGGGGCCATATTTGACCCTAGGGGTATAATTTGAATAATCTTAGTTGAAGACCACTAGATGATGTCACATACAAAATATCAAAGCCCTAGGCCCTGTGGTTTTGGACAAGAGGTTATTCAAAGTTTTTCCCTATATAAGTCTATATAAACCATGTGACCCCCAGGGCGGGGCCATATTTGACCCCAGAGAAATAATTTGAATCATCTTGGTAGAGGACCACTAGATGATGCTTCATACCAAATATCAAAGCCCTAGGCTCTGTGGTTTTGGACAAGAAGGTTTTCAAAGTTTTTCCCTATATAAATCTATATAAATTATAGAAATAAACAAAGGGCCATAACTCACTCATAAATTGTTGAACCAGTCTGATTTTCAGGGGGACACAACTAGGGTACTAATACATCATTCTGACAAAGTTTGGTCAAAATCCCCCCAGTAGTTTCTGAGGAGATGCGATAACGAGAAATTGTTAACGGACGGACGGACGGACGGAATGACGGACGGACGGACCACGGACGCAGAGTGATTTTAATAGCCCACCATCTGATGATGGTGGGCTAAAAATGCCATGCCGAAACATTGCCCGTGCGAAGCCAGCTGAAACTCTTGAAATGATCCGACTCGTTTTGAATCGTACTCACGATCTCTGTGTGCTTTTGATTTTTGTTATTACCTGGCTATCGGCGACCAACGTTCTATTAACGAATTTGTCCAAAAGTTTGCGAGAATGGTTTACGTTTCCGGTTTCTATTCGTAGAGTTACCATGTGCAAAGTCATGCGAGACCGAGACCAAGAGCCAATCAGATCGCGGAAAAAGATGCTAAATTTAGACACAAGTGTATAGTTTTTCCAAAACTGCAGCAATCGAGAAGCCCTCAGTGGGTAAAACATGGATTTTGTAGATAAGATTATTTTATCACCTCCATTAACTTCTAGCAACAGCGTTACTAAATTATTCTTGCTTTTTGCTCAATTTATAACTGAAAATGTACGCTTGTCCACGGACAAACTGAATGAAAAAATTCACTTGTCCACTGACAAAAAGTCCCGAGTCGGACAAGTTGGACATAGGAATTCCACACCCCTGTAAGGACCACAAACCATTCTTAATCTAAATGTAATTGTAATCTTGCTTTTGACTACAGACAATTATGCTATACATGTTGATGACTGGAGGCCAAAGCATGTTCTAACTTTTGATCAAAAACTGTTTTCTGTCTCAAGGAAGCTGTGACCTTGACCTCTGACCTATTGACCTCATTGTCTGACTACATGCAATAATCCTTTGAAGTCTGAGAGCATTAGGCTGAAACATTCTCCATTTTGACAAAAGACAAGCATCACATGATTTTGACTTCAGTAGACCCAAGTATTCTCAAACCATTGACAGGAACTCTTTTTCAGTCTCAAGGTCACTATGACTTTGCCTTTTGACCTGCTTGACCCTAAAACTATAGGGGTTATCTGCTCATCAAAGGAAATCTGCCTTCAAAGTTCTGACCACTGAATGCAAAACCATTTTTCAGCCATTTGTTAGAAAGTAAACTGTCATTCATCCTGCCTAATACTTCAAGCATATAAAGAGCAGATATTCATATATGTATAATATTGCTAACATCAAATAAAGCTCTGACATATCGCATGTTTAAACCTTGCCTTACAACTGAAGCATTTAAAAAAAGGCATGACATTTATGCATGTGAAAATCCTGCCTAAATACAAAGACACTCAAAAAAGCTTGGACATTCGCACACACAGAATAAAGCCCCATCGTATATGCACAAGTAAAACCTTGTCTATAAACAGAAGGATGACTAAAGATTGAGTCCAACATGTTCTAAGCTGTCTTCAAAATAGGAATAAATTTAGGGAGTATGAAATACATTTAATGTTATTTATACCTCCTGTGTATCCACTTTACTCTGTAATTCTGCCATACGTGATGTTGAGTGTTCCAGAGCTTGCTGCGCCATCAAACGTTTTACTTCCTGTTGATGTGATCGTCGTAACTGTTCTATTTTTTCCTCATAATTCTCACGAGTCTCACGCATTATACCCTCGTTCTCGGCGAGAACTTTACGTATATCTACCCTGTGCTGATCCATCTGTAACTGTAGTTTGTCAACCTTAAACAATGAGAAAAATATAATACTCTCAACTCATTACAATTCCAAACGAGAGTGCCAGAATGTCACAATATTCGCACGTCATAGCAAATTTCTTAACACTAGCACCTGTATTTGCAAATGTAATTTTTATTCTGTGGTTGTGTAGTAATTATTGTAATTCTTTTGTTTTTCTAAATCCACAAAAAAAACCTCCTTACCAGGTAGAGATACCTTAAAACACACCTAACATTTGAAAGCAACATCTATGTTGTACCTCAGAAAAGTGGTCTTGGTTTTTCACTACAGTCAATTGTAAAAAAGTTACAATATAAGTTATTTATAGTAACAACTAAGGGAGTGAATCTTAAACAAAAAATAAAAAAAAAAACAAAAAAAACTCCAAAAAAATTTGTTTAAGTCCACACAAAAATCCTTACCAGGTAGAGACAGGTCAAAATACACCTCAAAATTGGATGTAACATGCATGTTGTACTACAGAAAAGTGGTCTCTATTTTTCCCTACGACTAGTAATGAAAAAGTTACAATATAAGCTATTTATAGTAACAACAAAGGGAAGTAATTCTAAAGAAGGGACCTGCGCATGACACTCCATCTCAATATACATCAAATTCCCTCCAGGCATGAAGAAGAAATGCTCCGGACAAAGTCATTCTTGTATCTGACCTTTGGCCTCTAAGTGTGACCTTGACCTTAGACCTAGGGACCTGGTTCTTGTGCATGACACTCCGTCTCATGGTGGTGAACATTTGTGCCAAGTTATATCAAAATCCCTCCATGCATGAAGAAGAAATGCTCCTGACAAAGTTTTCATTATTGCATCCTTTGACCTCTAAGTGTGATCTTGACCTTAGACCTAGGGACCTGGTTCTTGCCCATGACACTCCAATTCATGATGGTGAACAATTGTGCCAAGTTACATCAAAATCCCTCCATGCATGAAGAAGAAATGCTCCGGACAATGTCATTCTTGAATTTGACCTTTGACCTCTAAGTGATTGTGTGACCTTGACCTTAGACCCAGGGACCTGGTTCTTGCGCATGACACTCCGTCTTATGATGGTGAACAATTGTGCCAAGTTACATCAAATTCCCTCCATGCATGAAGAAGAAATGCTCCAGACAAAGTCATTCTTGTATCTGACCTTTGGCCTCTAAGTGTGACCTTGACCTTAGACCTAGGGACCTGGTTCTTGTGCATGACACTCCGTCTCATGGTGGTGAACATTTGCGCCAAGTTATATCAAAATCCCTCCATGCATGAAGAAGATATGCTCCGGACAAAGTTTTCATTCTTGTATCGTTTGACCTCTAAGTGTGACCTTGACCTTAGACCTAGGAACCTGGTTCTTGCGCAAGACACCCCGTCTTATGATGATGAACAATTGTGCCAAGTTTCATCAAAATCCCTCCATGCATGAAGAAGATATGCTCCAGACAAAGTCTGTGGATGCCGCCCTCCGGCCCGGGGCGTTCCCATAATACGTCCTGTTTTTCAAACGGGTGTATAATAAATCAGAAAGCAATAAGTTTTCATTGCATTACAAGTATGTTTTGTTCTGAGATATATGCTTTTAACTCAAACTGTCAAACTGATGGCTTTAATGACAGGGAATGACCACAGGTGCCATTCAAGGTATCATTTCAAATTATAAACTGGCAGCTCAAACTTGGTAAATTGTTTTGTTACATGGAAGCACTCAACATCAGGCAAGGTTAAAAGGCAAAGAGATTTGAACCAAAATCCTGAAACACTCAGCAGCATAGAATCATTGACAAATACTGCTTAGAAACAAGTCACATTAATCAGTTTAATTTAATCATGTTTGCAACAGCAGTCAGCTGTATCAGTACAGGATACCCGTTAAATGACCATTACCTTACCAGTTTTACACTGAAGAGACAATATATCTCCAAGGGTCAGTTCCAAAGCAAGTGCTGAAGTGTTTTTAATACTCCTATTTATGACAAAATAATTCTAACATATAATGGAAGAAGGGGACATCACAAAGACTGTTTGGATATATGTACAGATAGAAGGATGAATGTATTTCTGGATAAAGGCACATCTGTACTTCTCTAAATATATATCAAACAGGCATAGAAATTTCTTACTTAGCCAAACTGATTTTCCTATTAAACAAAGAAGACTGAAACTGTGTATTATTATGCAACAAATCATGGTTTATACCAAATCATAGGTCATATTTATTACATCAGAATGTCAAACATCATAGTGGTACCCTGGAAAATAAAATCACAGAAACAGGCATATAACTGCAGACTGTGGTCAGGGATGTAGATAATTATCCTTATGTTGTGTTTGAACTAAAACAATATACCTTAAACAGTAGTTTTCTCTTGAATAAAAGCACTGTTTATCGTTCAGATGCGGATTATTACATCACTTGGACATGTCCACCGACATAAATCCTTAGCATCTAGACTCAAAACAATCATTTTATTTAATGACAATAATCACTGTCTGAGATATATCATTTCTTGAATAACTTGTCTTACCTTCATTTTAAGATCTTCATTTTCTTTCAGCACATCTGATATATGGGCATCTTCAAACACTTTTGGTTCATATTCCTTCTCTGCAGGCAGGGAGGACAACTCCTCTGTCTCAGTAAGGTCAGATTTACTTCCCTTGCCCTTCTGTTTACCCTTCTTACCTACAGAATATATGATAACACATATTTTTTATATTTTGTTAGTTCAAATTGATTTTAGATTTTCTGCATGACTTTAACAATCAATGACACAAGATAAATAGTACTTCCAACAGATGCAAGAGCTAAAATATCATGCTTTTATTTATTTCACTTTTCCAAAAAAACCATTTTAAGTCTAATGGTTCAATGCAAACATTAATGCTATTAGCACACACATGACAAATACAGTGAGCAGAATTGGAACACCCTAATAGTCATATTTACATTTCAAAGACCCCTGTGACATTTCTTAGTAGCCAAAGAAAGTTAAACATAACAAAAAAAGAAAGTTAAATATAACAAAAGCTGTTTGTAAAACACATACATCCCTTATGATATCCTGTCCAAGGTAAATGGATGTGTAAATTTTAGTTTCAATTATGTTGTGACCTTGACCCTAGACAATGTTGGATCATTCTCAAGCTATTGATAAATCATTTTTAATCTAAAGTCACTCCTTATTAATCTCAAAAACACAAATGGTCATCTACTAATCACAGTGAACATCCTTAGAAATTTGAGAGTCACAGGCCAAAGTATTCTCTGGTTACTGATCAAAAATGGATTTCAACCTAGTTTACTGTGAAATTTGACCTACTGACCCTCAAAACAATAAGGGTTATCTAGTGACCTCAGGCAATCATTCTATTTAGTTTGATGCCTGTAGCCCCCAAGGGTTCACAAAGCATTTGATCATAAACTATTTTAGTCTCAACGTCACTGTAGACTTGACCTTTGGCCCTAAAAACAATAGGTGTCATCTACTGACCATAGGCAGTCACCCTACTGAGTCTGACCACTCGTAAACAAAGCATTCTTGAAGCTTTTAATAGCAAAATACAACTGTGATAGTACTGCAATAGCAAAAGTTCAAACTGACATCAATATTCATGCAAAGTACAAATTTTAAAGCGCGAGTAATTCTGTGACAGTAATGAATTACCTGCATCATTAGTATAAGAAAGGGGTTTTTCTTTGCGTAGTCTTTCCAAAGATTTCTGCATGACCTGGAGGTCATGATTCTTGTTTTCTACCTCCTGTTGTAAAGATCTCACCAAGGTACGTAACTCTGTTTCTGTCTCTTTGGCATTCTCAATTTCAGCCTTCCCAGACACTGTAAACGATAATTATTGCTAAAAAACTGAAGTATTCTATCTACATGTATGTTTATATAAAACAACTTGTTTATATAATTATAAACAAGAGCTGTCACTAATGGTGACAAATGCCCCTGCAGCGCCTTGACCTTTGACATGGTGACCTTGAACTTTGACCTGGTGACCCCAAAGTCAGTAGGGGTCGTGTAGTCAGTAAGTCCTATCAGCATGTGAAGTTCGAAGGTCCTGGGTGCAGTGGTTTGCAAGTAAAGTGCCTTCATGCAAAAAGTTAACGTTGTGACGAACGAACTAACGGACAGACAGTTGAAAACTAATATGCCTCCCTTTGGGGGCATAAAAACACAGAAAAATTAATGAATGACTTATAATCATGCATTTTTGTCAAGTGCAGACAGTCTAACTATTGCTCACTATGATCAATTCCAAACTTAAATTATCATTTGTAAATACGTAACTCTAATCCATTTGGTGATAGTACTAGGCCTGTTTCATGTCTGAAACTTACATTTAGGTTTATTACCATTTAAGAACAAAAAATATGCAGTTAGCGATAATTTTGTTCAAATCTGAGCAATCCCAATGAAATTTTGCACAGCTGTCTGTAGCTTCATACACGTATTGAACACTCATGGAAAGTTACATTTTGATCAGTGTGAATTTAATAATAACTGAGTATTGAAAATAAAATATTTAGCATTCTCAAGTATAAGCCTTATTTTGAGACTTTAAACATTGATGAATATGGGCCAACCCTCCATTGATACTAAAAAAAAAAATTCACTGTGATTTGACAAAAGAAAATACATCTGGAGAAATTTGCCCTCAATCACTGATTCACACGGAGAAGTGTCACTTACTTGTGGAGAACAATTAAGTACAAGAGCCATACTGTTTAGATCATTTGGTAAGTTAAGTGACCACCAGATATAACCACCATATATAACTAGCTACCATAACAGTGAAATTAAATACCTGCCGGAAAATAAATCAGTCACTGACACTATATGAATCAGATACATACTAAGTTTCAGAATAAGACGAACCAGATATACTAAGTTTCAGAATAAGACGAATCAGATATACCAAGTTTCAGAATAAGACGAATCAGATATACGAAAGTTTCAGAATAAGACGAATCAGATATATACTAAGTTTCAGAATAAGACAAATCAGATATATACTAAGTTTCAGAATAACACGTAAATCATTTCTACACTAACCTTCTAATGATTTCTTGGATTTTGCCAGTTCAGCTGCCAACCTGTCTATCTCTGCCTGTAGATCCTTCACCTGGTGTTTATATCTCTCTCTTATACTCTCTAATTCTCGTTCCAGGGCAACAGAATGTGTATGTGGGTGAACATGATCTGTTTGGCCCTGGTAAATGGATAGCTGAAGTTCCAACTCCTTGATTCTTTCTTCAAATTGTAACTGAAAAAACATATATCATGGTAATTTTAAAAACTCACATTATTTCTAATGAAGAAAATAAAATTTCATTTCATTTTAAGATGTTGGTTTTAAAGAGGAAATGATACCTAAAAGTAGTTTTAATACATAATTATATAAATAACAAAAATCATAAATCAGTGTTTTCTATGTTGTTATTCTGAGTGTTATGATAAAATTACAGCTAAATGTCTTCTACTTTACATCATATTCCTATTCCCTGACAACACTTTAGACAGTTGTTCTACATATTTTAACGACTACACAAGTTTTTTTATTAATAAACACTCTCTAGAACTCAATGAGTATATTTGTTTTTAATTCTTCTTTTATAATTAAATGAAAATAAAATGGCAGAAACTTTTTTTTCTCAAAAAATCAGACATATCTCAAGAGACAAGCCCTTAAAGATATCCTTCCCAAATCAAAAGGGCACACCTTTAGGTATCACATCCTTTGCTGAAAACCACCTTTAAAACTGTCAATAAAGGGTGTAATACCTTAATAGAGTGATATTTCTGTTCTACTCCACGCATCAGTTTATCTGTCTCTCCATCTTTTTCCTCCAGTTCTTTCTCTAGTTTCTTCACTCGACTCTCCAGTACTTCAGAATAGGCTGATCTGTTGTTGTTCGCAGTATTGTCTGGGGCAGCTGCAGCGGCTATCATCAAGGTGGGCAAAGAATTTGGATTCCGTCTCTTCAAAATAGCCTCCATTTCTTTCACCTGCAAATTCATTTACAGTAAAGATAATTGCAGAATGGAACAAGAGGGAAAATCCTAAATTTGCGTTTGTAAAAGATTATTTCTTGATTATCAACAACTGACAGACTTGTCGGTATATCAACATATACCAGTAAATTTAACACTATCAGAAAAGAGCCTAGTACTAACAATATTAAAAACACAGACTGATATGTACCAAAACTATATATAACTCGTATAATAATATAACAGATTACCGCCACGAAAAAAAATACAGAAAGACATAAAATGAATTTGGTAAATTCAGCTGTGCCTTTCTGCATTAATATGACTGGCACTGAACCATATTCCTTTGAAAGTTGATAAAAATAGCAACATGTCAGACAGATCACTCGACTATTCGACAGACATCATCAAAGTGATCATAAAACTAACATATATTTAGTTGGTATCTCTGATATTCTTTGGTAAATAGATAAATAATATTGAAAATACTCTGTACTAGGGAATGATCTCAAACAAGAACTATCACTGTAAGTGACATATACAACAAAACAGAGCTTTGACCTCTAAGTATGAAACTGATCTATGAGATGAAGAGCCAAGTGTAGTGTGGGACAAGCTTGCCATTGATTTATACAATACTCTGTGAAAATTGATTGAAATCCTATAAATACTGACATGGTTATGAACAGCTGAAATGTATGAATGTCAGAGATACACCTTGATAGTTGCACGCAAAACTTTAACCTAATGTTAAAGCTAAAGAAGTGCCACTATTTCCATTATGGTCGGGCAAGACTTACAGAACTTATTCATTTCGTAACAATTTATTACAAATTAAAAATTCACTATGGCAGTGATATAACAACATGCATTGCACAACTTTAACCAAATTTTTTAAGTAAAACAAGAGATCACAGAGTGGTCTTGGTGCCCACCATTGAGCCATTTTTGAATGTTCCAAATTTAAAGACTAGCTCCAGGTCAAAATCAAGGTCAAAGTTCATTTCGGTACACAAAACTGTGCATGTGGCCCAAGCATGTGGTCCAAATTTATAAGCTGTAGCTTGAGAAATGTGAAAGTAGGTCACTAGATCAATTTCAAGGTCAAAGTTCATTTCGGTACACAAAACTATGCATGTGCTTCAAGTCTGAAGGCTGTAACTTGAGAAATGTGAAAGTAGGTACTAGGTAAAAATCAAGGTCAAATTTCAATTCAGAACACAAAATTATGCATGTGATCCAAATTTGAAGACTGTAACCTAAGAAATGTAAAAGTAGGTCACTAGGTCAATCTCATGGTCAAAGTTCATTTCGGTACATAAAACTATGCATGTGGTCCAAATTTGAAGGCTGTAGCTTGAGAAATGTGAAAGTAGGTCACTAGGTCAAAATGAAGGTAAAATTTCATTTCGGCACACAAAACTATACATGTGGTCCAAATTTGAAGCCTGTACCTTCAAAAATGTGAAAGTAGGTCACTAGGTCAAGGTCAAAGTTTATTTCGGTACACAAACCTATGCATGTGGTCCAAAATTGAAGGCTGTAGCTACAGAAATGCGAAAGTAGGTCACTAGGTCAAGATCAAGATCAACTCATGTCAAGGTTCATCTAACCACTCAAAACTATACATGTGGTCCAAATTTGAATTTGAATGGACAAGAAGTTCCCTATATAAGTCTATATAAACCATGTGACCTCCGGGACGGGGCCATATTTGACCCTAGGGGGATAATTTGAACCAGCTTGGTAGAGAACCACTAGATGATGCTACATTACAAATATCAAAGCCCTAGGCTTTGTGGTTTTGGACAAGAAGATTTTCAAAGTTTTTCCCTATATAAGTCTATGTAAACCATGTGACCCCCGGGGCGGGGCCATATTTGACCCTAGGGAGATAATTTGAAAAATCTTGGTAGAGGACCACTAGATGATGCTACATACCAAAGGAAGGATGACAGACCACGGACACAGAGTGATTTGAATAGCCCACCATCTGATGATGGTGGGCTAAAAAGGGCTATAATTTGAATTAATTTCAACTACGAGTTATCTAACTTGGTAATGTAACTGATCTTTTAAAGTAGGTTTAATGGCTAGCATGCCTTGTGTGAAGTATCAATTCAATATATGTTGAGATAATCCATGATAGTTGGATGAACATAGATCTAAGTTGGAAAAAGGCCATAATTTACCGTCATCGTACGAGTATCGGTCGCACCTTTTTTACCAAGATTCCGGTCAGGAAGGACTGATACGACCTAAACATTGGTATTGGACAAGACCACATTTTTTCCATGGCTCAAAAAATTAAGAAAATCGATCTTTGTTTACACCGCGTACCTTTACATTGAAGGTTCATTAAATTCAACCAAGAGTTATCTAACTTGGTAAGTTCAGTAAATTTGATGATAGGGAAGCCTAATGTGAAGATATGGCCTTGCATGCATAAATTTAACAAAGATGTGATGGCACACAGACACTGGTAACACCATCAACACTTACACCAGTAAAACAGCTTCCTCTCCAACGCAGAGCTAAAAACTGCTGTTTGTTTGACTAGGTTAAATGCTTTTCAAGAATATTTAAATAGCCAATCAAACCTTGTCCTTTGATTTGTAAGCACTCGCATATAATCTATCTATTATACTAAGCATGAATGAAGGGCTCAGGAATGTTTTTGTTACCGGAAAACAGGTGCTTCTGCAGATGTGGTGTACAACCCCTAGATTTGAGGCCAGATGCTTCTTTCAAAGGCATAAATTGGGGAGGACACTAACCTTTGCCAGATTGAGTAAATGGAGGTGAGACAGATATATACTTACTTGTCTCTGCAGATCTTGTATTTTCTTCTGGTCTCCTGCACGTTCTCTTGCTCGAACTTTACTATCCTCTACACGCTTGCCAGACTGAAATTTGATAATGTGCGTGTTCAGGTTAAGCATCTTTTTCAACAATATTTCAGTCAAATAAACAATGGTGTCTACTTATAGCAGTGAGTGCAATGCCCAGCTTAATAGTGCTGCCTCACTGGAATATCACGTTGTAGGTACATGACCTTATATACCATCCAGTCACATTTTACTGACACCGGGCTGACCAGTCCTCGTACTACCCTCTTAATGCTGAACACCAAGCAAGGAAGCTACAAGTACCATTTTTCACATTTTGGTATGACACGGTCAGGGAGGGAACCCATAGCCTCACTCAAAGAGGGCGCTCCATCACAAGGCTACCAAGGGAGTTATGATCAAAAAAAGATATATTTCATTCCAACATTTTTTACATCACTGCCATATCATTGTATTAGTTTTGGAAAGAGATTTGAACATGGTTTGAACCATTCCTGTGAAAAGTAAGTACCTGAGACCCACCATTTCAAACATATGACATCTAGACTCCTGAGTAAGTATCAACCACTCCTGTGTACCATTACCAGAAGCACTTTGTAACATCTCATTGTTCATTAACAAACAGTCCTATTCAGTGTTCCCAAATATATGGATATATATAGAACACATTCTAACAGCAACAAAGAAAGTCAAAAATTTCTATAGAAATTGAATACTGAGGATTTTAGAAACAAAGTTCTATAAGAAAGCAAATCCTCTTCCCAAAATTGTTTAAGTTTTACCTCAGTCTGAAGGTCTTCTATCCGCATTTTCAGTTTGTGTATTTCATCGTCGCGGGATTTCAGTTTTCTCGCACCTTTGTCAAGCAGTTCCTGGTTCTCTGCATACCATTTCAACTTATTCTTTAGTTTCTCAATCTCTTTTTGGTACTCTTGCTCTAGAGCCTAAGAATATACACAACAAAAAGATGTAGACATTACTATAACATAAAATTATCTAATGGTAGATTTTCAACAGTTTATTAGAAACAGCTGGCAATTGTACATAACTATATTTCATAACCAGTTATGTATCATCGATATTACTGTGACATGCTTTTGACCAATCACAGCATTTCAGTTACATAAGACTGCATAGTGACTTATCAACAGCATTACTAGCAAAGTTACCTTACTTATATTTGCACTGACCACAGTTTTTAAAAATGCCTAATCAATTTTTCACTATACGAAGGAGCATTACATTTAGAATATTTGTAATCATTATCAAGAGGATAACTTGATGGAAAAGTTCAAATGTCACAGTTTTTTTCCATGAATGTGTTTGTTTTTAATATGCAATATCTTGATGGCATCAAAGTGCTTTATGCCTAGCCATCCACACAGCTTCTGTAAATCACAAAGTGATATAGATGGAATCTAAACCTACCCTAGCCTCTTCTGATTTCAATGTTTTAGATTGCTCCAGTGCCTTGTTAAGGTGCTCCCTCTCGAGGACCAACTTCTCCACATGTTTCTCCAGCTCTACTCGGGACTGCTGCAGCACCGAAATTTCACGATTCAATGCATCACATGTTCTCTGTAATCAACCAAATTAATTCTGTTTTGTCTGTTTTGAGTTTAGTGGCATATTTTTCAACAGTAATTCAGTTATGTAACAGCAAGCATTTAACCTGTAAGTGTTCCTTGATTCTGTACCAGTACTTACCTGTTTTCAGCAAGTAATTGCAAATGAGGTAAAAGACGAATGATTTCAGACAGTCTTCCAGATTTTATTCACTGCATGTAAAGTTCTCTTACTTAACTACTGAAAATACCATATAGTCAATAAAAAGGTCATTAAATAAGTCAACATCATTTTTAACCTATATCCAGTCAACTGATAAACATACCAACAATTGCGTTTCAGAACCTAACTGAACATTACAGTTGGCAATTTGCCAAAATAAATCTCATGCTTAACAAGCCCCCAAACCTTGGTTATTTTTGTGCATTATCTACCTTTGCCTGTGAAAGCTCCGCCTCTAGGTGTGCAATGGCACCCTGACTATCCCCTGCTGCAATTCTCTGCTGTGCTTCAGGACCAGTTATCAACCCTTTATTCCGATACTGTTCCTCTTTCTGTTCCAACTGGGTCCTGAAATTTTCAAAATTAATCTTTAACCACTTATATATTTTCATCTCTAGTTACTGTTGTGATAGATGCATATTCCCAGCTTAAATCTGTAGTAAAAAAAGTTTCAAATACTTTTTATAATTTTTAAACCACTTCAATCTTGGTCAACTTAAAATGTAAGATGCTTGGAATAAATATAAATGAGCTGCTTACTATACTATCAAAACTCCATCAGTAAACTTCTACGTGTATGTTTAGATCTTACATAAAATAGAAGTCTCAGACAAAAGAACTTTTTAATAAAAAAAGTATCAATTTATGTTTGAGAAACAACCTAAATATAAAATACGTTTCTGTAAATATATATATCAAAATAACGTCAAAAACAAAGACAGATTCAAAGCAAATAAAAAAAAATCAGGGGAAAGGTCAAAAGCAAAGAATAAAAACCTGTCCTTTGCAATTCTGTATAGTTATGGACAATAAAAACTGATTTAGTAGTTCATTTAAGCAAACTGAAAATGGAGTTGACAGACAAATAAAAATCCAAATATTTCATACTACATACATTGTAATCAAACATATGTGAATACAAATTCCATGAAAGAGATACACTATTTTTCTATACTTAAGCAAATGTTCACACACAGTCACAAAGAGTTTGTTTATTTTGGATTTAGCACCATCTTTCGACAGTACTTCAGCTATGTAATAGCAGGCAATTGACCTAACAAGTGTTCCTAGATTCCGCCCCAGCAGTAACCTGTTCTCTGAAGGAACCGCCAACTTCTCCACATGAATTCAAGGTGGAAGATGAATGATTTCAGATACAATATCTTTTACTGAATGATGTGTTCTCCCTACTAAGCTGCATACACACTAAGAGATGACAAATTGAAAACATAAACTGAAGAATGAAAAAGGCTATACTGTGAAATCATTAATATTCATGGGGGACTAATTTTCGTGGATTTCATGGTTGAGTCAATCCAGGAAATTTAATCCCAACGAACAAGTAAAATTTCCATTCAGTTTATGTTCAAAAGTTGAAATCAACGAATTCATATCCCCATGAAATTGCCGTTTTGACCAAAATACGAAATTTCATGCCCACGAAACTGAATGATTTTACAGTATTTCCAAAAAAAATCTGCTTTATAGCACACAAATTCAAAGCAAATCAAGCAGAGTAGTAAGTTATAAACGTTCAACAGGTTTAGCAAATTATCACACTTTTGTAAATGCTCTATGTCTGTTTTTATTTTTAACAGGTTTAAAGGCACATCAACAGTTCTAATCTTATTTGTAACTTTCCAGCTGTGTCACTGGCATTTCTATCAAAATAATTATGCTCTGGGTAAAAATCAAGGTAGTTAAAGGGGAAAATGAAGGAAAATCATGCACAGTCTTGATGTTATTATTCCACACACAGGCATTGATATACTTACACATTTTCCCTATCCTGTTTCACTATCCTATAATAATATAAAACCAGAATTCTGGAAGTCACGGATAATACAGGCAGACTTGTGCTACAGAACAACTGTGTACAGTATGTTTTGTTGGTTTCAACTTATACAGACATCATAACTGAGCCATGTCACGAGAAAACCAACATAGTGGCTTTGCTACCAGCATGGATCCAGACCAGCCTGCGCATCCCCACAGTCTGGTCAAGATCCATCCTGTTTTCTTTCAAAGCCTATTGTAATTAGAGAAACCGTTAGCGAACAGCATGGATCCTGACTGGATGCGCAGGCTGGTCTGGATCCATGCTGGTCGCAAACCCACAATGTTGGTTTTCTCATGGCACGGCTCAATTATGGTTAATTTCCAGCTTTTGAAGGCAGAAGAAGACCCCAGATACTCATATAGGCATTATTTCAGGGAAGTGCTGGTATTTTTGTAGAACAATCGATCTTGCTTCATTCAGATTGTGGCAATTCTGAATGCGACGTAATTTTTGACCTAATTTTTTACCTAATTATAATTAGTGTTACGATGTTAAAAGGTATATTAACATCAATAATTTTCCACTGTTCGCAGCAAATAGAATAAATGTGTATCAGTTATGAATGTGAATCCATGCATAATTAAAAGGTTATTAGCTTGGCATCAAGAAATATGCACTCAGCTTTTCAAGGAGTATAAATGGGCTACTAAATTTGCACAAAATTTCTGCTATACAGCTTCTGCATATTCTTCAATACAAAATCTAATGACCTATAATTACTGTACCTGAGATTCGCAGCTTCAGCAAGCAGTTTCTGATTCTCCTGGAACATTCTCTCCTCCACCTGTTTACTCTGTTTCTTTAAGTTCTTCATCTCATCATACAGTCTCTTATTCTCCTATACATCAATTATAGACAATAACCATAATCTCTTTCTCTTAATTACCAAAATAAAATATCAAATGTTTGGTTCAAATACTGTGTAACAGGTTTTCTAGTGGAGTATTTCACATACTTACTGAAAACATAATTTTGAAAACTTAAGTTTATTAAAACTTTTGAAATATTTGAAATAATCATTAAAAAATTGAACATTTCGTTACTATCACATGTTTCTTTATATCTATTCTGTTTTGTGTGTTTGCTAAACATAGAATGTTTAACATATGTATACAAGAATATTATTAAATAAAAAAAAAGATTTCATTGGGTATTTTCACTTTAAATTTCACTCAGTTTAGACCACAATCCTTTTTCTGTTTAAATCACAATTTTCAATTCTTTAGTTTTCTGATCCTTATAATACTTGGAGAATTTACAAATGTCAAAACACTGTCAAAGTGTGTGAGGATTTTCCTATGAAAACATACTTTTGCACAAGCTTCATCTTGACAAGCATTCAAATTACTTCAATAATATCCACTCAAAACCTTACAATATCTATTTCATCAGGTCAATGTAGAATCCATACCTGCTGGTATCCAGATATGAGGGTTTCCTGTTCCCTCAGGTCACGCTGCAGCGTTTCCAGTTGGTCCTTTCCTACTCCTTCCAGAGACTGGCCAGCCAGAACTTTCTTCTTCATCTCTGCACCTTCATCCCCACTCACCTAAAACAAGAACATCACAGGTGTTTACCTTGGTTACACATCAAGCATGATCCCCACTCACCTAAAACAAGAACATCATGGGTGTTTACATTTACCTACAATCAATATATCGCTGAATCATCTGCATCCAGTACATAAATAATATCACTGAATACTTCAGATATGTTCATTTGCAATGAATTTATAACAGATGTTCATCTGCAATTACTGCATCCAATAGGTACATCTGTATTTGCTACACTCAACAGGTACATCTACTCTAGCTGCACCCACTAGGTACATCTGCAAGTACTGCAGCAAATATGTATATCTTCATTTACTGCACACAATAGGAACATCTGCAAGTACTGCACCAAATAGGTACATCTGCACTGACTGCATCCAATAGGAACACCTATATTTACTGTACACAATAGGTATATCTGCAAGTACTGCAGCTAAAAGGTACATCTGCAGTTACTGCATACTATACGTACATCTGCACTAACTGCATCCAATACGTACATCTGCACTTACCACGTAAAATAGATACATATGCATTATTGCACTCAATAGATGCATCTGCACTACCTGCAGCCTATAGATTTATCCGCACTACCTGCACCAAGGAATACATGAGGTATGTTCATTTGCAGTAAAATCATAAAATACATAATTTTATGTACTTACAGCATCAGACAGAGTCATCTACATCTAATACTTGAGATATCACTAGCAATACAGGGTTCAGTATATCAAATTAATTGCCAGTGAATTCATACAAGATGTCATCCTTAAAGAATTGAATAATGGCTGCATTCAGAGTTGATATCTCTGTTTTCACTTTAACCTAACAAAACAAACAAATTTTTGAAGGATACACCACTAGAGACAAAGAAAGAAGTAAATTGCAAATACAGTGATTTGAAGACAGGAAAACCATTTGGCATTCAGCCAAGTATGAGATAAAGCTTCGAGACTATCTAAACATTTGAATTACACCTACCTTAGCATGAAGTACAAAGTTTTCTTGCTTTAATTCTGAGATCTCTTGTTCAAACTGCAGTTTCTGAGTCTCCAACTGGCGCTCATAACTTCTCTCCATAGATTCTAGATCAGCTGAAATATAAAGCAATGATCACAACAAGTAAGTAATACAGTCAGAGACAGAACAAATGTCCAAGAAAAGTATGATAAACTTAAGTTCCTTGGTGGGATACATTTTGAGAACTTGACTACTGACATAATGCTGATGTCATTTTGTATTCTGCCTGCTTACAGGAATAGTTGGCTACATTTCAAAGAGCACTACTTTGGTTGTTAACTATCCATTGTTATACATGTGAAAAACTGCATTAAACTAAATAAAAAAACAACATACCAAAACTAGTACCTTGAGCAAACCAACCAATCCCTGTAACAGTTAAAACTATAAAAAAAAATCAGATCAAGAGAAAACAGGGTTTGTCCAAGGATGCAAGAACTGCTGTATAATCTAGGATATATTACGATTAAAGTTATTATTATTTATTACCCTTTAATTTCTCGATGATTCTAACTTTCTCTTCATCAGCATTATCTTCTACCTTTTCCTTGAAACTTGCTGACACAGATGGTTCTTCCATTGAGGGTTTGGCCTATAAAATATGAACACCTCAGCCATCAAAATTGCAATTTATACATGTATATGGATTTGAGGAAGTATCAAGGATTTGATTTCAGTGTTTGAAGCTAAATATAAGATTCAGATATTTTTACAATCCTTAAGAAAAATAAAGGTTCAGGAAGGCAATGCTACAACACTTCAGAACAAAATGATAATACAAATATTGTGACACACTGATAAATAAAGGGTGGTGAGTTTTTAAAAATGCAGATTTTGTTGCTCCAGAAGTTCACAAGAAAACAACAGCAAACAGATTATTGGCAATATTTGAAAATTTCAAGCTTATGCAGTGATATCATCTAAGTTTCACCTGTCATGTTCAACAGAATATAATGTATACTGGGTTTTCTCATGACAAAAAGTAAAAGTTACTTTTCATACCTCTGGTATAAAATGTTCCTTGATGTATTTGGCAAATGACTCTACCGAAGCGTCAAGCTGTGAGGAAGCTACTGAACCCAGTTTGGCACGCTTTGCTGACTGACTTCCTGCAAAAATATTCCCGAAGTTATTTAAAAATCAGGTTATACAGAGACTTCATCTTGTAAACTGGACCTAGCTAGAAGAGGCAGTAACAACCCAATAAAAGTAGCCCATGATAGCCCTATAATTAATGGCCCTATATCACTCGCTAAGTTTCACAGCTCCCACAGAAAAATAAACACAGTGGCAAGATTCATAACCTAATTTTAAAACTTAGTTATAACGTCACATTAAAAAAGTGTAGGTTTTTTAATCAGCTTAAATGAATATCAAAATATAGTTAGATCTGTGCCATTATTAAAAATGCTTAAATATTGGTCATTTTCTGTAGATGAATATGAACATTGACGCCTTCTAAAAAGATATGATGCTAAATACTGTAATAGTTATAGTGGAAAGTTGTAAAAGGATGTTATTTTTGCAAAGTAATTAAACTGATAAAATCTTTCCTCACCTTTCATCTTTTGCTTACTGACTTCTGCTGGGCTCCATGCACTTCCTTTAGCAGTTTTCACTTCCCGTTTCTTTGGACTCGTCTGCTGTGTTACTCTATCTGTTGACTTTAAAGGGGAATCATTCTGTATATGCCTTGACCTCGAGTAACCTAACAGTTCCCTCTCCCTGTCATGACTTCTGTCCCATGGTGGTTTAGGTGGAGAGTACATCTGTCCATATCCTGAACCCTTGATAGACTTATGCTTCCACTTCAATGTTTCTGAAAAGTCTGACAGAACAAAATATATTCTAATTATCTGACACAAAATAGTATGAAATATTTGCTTTAAGATGAACTATGCAGGTCATTCACTTAAATACATTACTATTAGACTGAACACTTTAAATGTAGAAAATCCTTACCCAAAGTATTTTGAGAAATATATAAACCAACTGTGTATGTCGGAATTTCAAAATTAAATGTCCTGCGGTAACAACTCATTTGTTAACAAAACTTTGCAGTGGAAGTACGCATTCATATTTTGCTTACTTACACATTTAGTAAGTCTGTAACATTTCTAGTCTAGTGCCTAATACTGTTCACACACAGAAACATGCTTATTTCATGTTTACACAGATACTGCGTAGTAAGTAACACTTCTCAATTTTTAAGTATGAAGTTTGGTGATAAAATTTATATAGCTTTAAATAAATTATACATTTTTAATAAAAAAAAACATCAACCGACTGATGCTCAACCCATGTGTTTCCCATTAAAATGGACAAAATATAAAATGTAAAAAAGTTGAGAAGCAGCTACTATCCATGAAACCCAAAGCTGTTACAGAGACAACCAAGTGCATTATGGCTACCCAATGACAGCAATATGGACATATTGTAGCATACTTCACACTGACAATTGCAAACTGAGAACAACAAGCAAATTCGATGAATTGGAATCCCCCGCCGAAAGGGTCAGAGTTGAGGAATGGCAAAAAAATATATCCAGCAAAAAGTTAAGAATGTTACCAAGAAGCAAATAATTTCATTAGTCAAAATCAAATTAAAAGACAAGAGCACCGCCTTGCGGGTGCTGACGCTCATCTGATTTTTTTTGTGTAATAGAAATATTGTCCTACCCATGATTTTCTAAGTCTAAAAAGGGCCATCATTCTTGCAAAAAGCAGGATAGAGTTATGTTTCTTGATGTTCAGTGTCCACTTATGATGGTGAAAAACTGTTGCAAGTTTTAAAGCAATAGCTTTGATAGTTTATGAGAAAAGTTGACTTAAACATAATACTCAACCAAGAAAATGATTTTCTAAGTCCAAAAGGGGCAATAATTATTGCAAAAAGCAGGATGGAGTTATGTTGCTTGCTGTACAGGGTCAGCTTATGATGGTCAACAAGTGTTGCAAGTTTCAAAGCAATAGCTTTGATAGTTTAAGAGAAAAAGTTGACCTAAACATAAAACTTAACCAAGAAATCTGATATTTTCTAAGTCCAAAAGGGCCATAAATCTTGCAAAAAGCAGGATGGAGTTATGTTTCTTGCTGTACAGGGTCAACTTATGATGGTGAAAAACTGTTGCAAGTTTTAAAGCAATAGCTTTGATAGTTTATGAGAAAAGTTGACTTAAACATAATACTCAACCAAGAAAATGATTTTCTAAGTCCAAAAGGGGCAATAATTATTGCAAAAAGCAGGATGGAGTTATGTTGCTTGCTGTACAGGGTCAGCTTATGATGGTCAACAAGTGTTGCAAGTTTCAAAGCAATAGCTTTGATAGTTTAAGAGAAAAAGTTGACCTAAACATAAAACTTAACCAAGAAATCTGATATTTTCTAAGTCCAAAAGGGGCCATAAATCTTGCAAAAAGCAGGATGGAGTTATGTTTCTTGCTGTACAGGGTCAACTTATGATGGTGAACAAGTGTTGCAAGTTTTAAAGGAATAGCTTTGATAGTTTAGGATAAAAGCTGACCTAAACATAAAACTTAACCAAGAAAACTGATTTTCTAAGTCCAAAAGGGGCAATAAATCTTGCAAAAAGCAAGATGGAGTTATGTTTCTTGATGTACAGGGTCTGCTTATGATGGTGAACAAGTATTTTAAGTTTCAAAGCAATAGCTTTGATAGTTTAGGAGAAAAGTTGACCTAAACATAAAACTTAACCAAGAAATCTGATATTTTCTAAGTACAAAAGGGGCCATAAATCTTGCAAAAAGCAAGATGGAGTTATGTTTCTTGCTGTGCAGAGTCAGCTTATGATGGTAAACAAGTATTCCAAGTTTCAAAGCAATAGCTTTGATAGTTTAGGAGAAAAGCTGACCTAAACATAAAACTTAACCAGGCAACGCCGACGCAGACGCCGACGCCGACAACCGCTCAAGTGATGACAATAACTCATCATTTTTTTTCAAAAAATCAGATGAGCTAAAAATGAATATTGATAGAAAACGCAAAATGAAAAAAAAAAAAAAAAAAAAAAAAAAAAAAAATTAGGAGGGGGGGGGGGTGACCAAGGTAAGGTGGTGACCAGGTGTAGGTACACAACATCACATGTTTATAATAATTATTTTATGTTTTTCGGTGGTTTATCGAAATATAACGGTGAATTATATCCTGATAAACTCACTGGCCACTCAGTGAAAATTATCAAATCTGATACCCGGATTAACGTCAAAAAGTTAACCGAGCGTACTGAAAGCCGGAAACAATATGACGATGACGTCGTTAAAATGACGTCATCTTTGCAATGCTTCCTGATAAAGTTTCCCGCAAATTTCGACATTTTATTGAAATAAACACAACAAAAGTAGAGTTTTAGACATAAAATAAACAGAAAAATTGTTGGTATCGATGTAATATCACGGTAATTTCACTCGTGAACACCAAAAGTTGTTATTTTCACTCGTGGCTGCGCCACTCGTGAAAATATCACTTTTGGTGCCCACTCGGTGAAATTATAACGTGATATTACACCGAAACCAACAATTATCCTCTATATGTTCATGGAAAAGAATGAAAGAAGTTTAATGAAATTCTTCCAATTGGTTGGTTTGTTATGTACAGATCTGTGGATTTTAAACAATTAAAGGGCAATAACTATATGGCAAATTGACCAATCGAAAAAAAACTTGAAGGGCATCATCGCAGTATCTTGGTTCATGTCTATTTCAAGTTTGATGAAATTCTACCTGCTAGTTACTGAGAAATGGCTGCAGACGGACATTTTTCATTAAATCAAGGGCAATAACTCTGAGGGAAATTGACCTATCAAAAAAAAAACTTGACGGGCATCAGGGCAGTATCTTGGTTCATGTCTATTTCAAATTTGATGAAATTCTACCTGCTAGTTACTGAGAAATGGCTGCAGACGGACATTTTTTATTAAATCAAGGGCAATAACTCTGAGGGAAATTGACCAATCAAAAAAAAAAACTTGACGGGCATCATCGCAGTATGTTGATTCATGTTTATTTCAAGTTTCATGAAATTCTACCAAGTAGTTACTGAGAAATGGCTGCGGACGGACGGACGGACGGACGGACTGACGGAAGGACAACGCCATTTCAATACCCCCCTCCCGATTTCATCGGTGGGGGATAATAACCTGAAGTATATATCTATCTTGTAATACTATTACAGGCCTCTTCTCAGTATTGAAGGCAGATATGTGGGTTAATGGCATTTTGAAGTATCGTCTGGCTAATAGTTTTGTTTTTGTTGGGTTCAAAGTCACAACGACAGTTACAGGTCATATGGTGACTTTCCAGCTTTTGATGGTGGAGGAAGACCCGAGGTGCCTCTCCATGAATTAATTCATCACCGGCAGGCACCTGAGTAGAACCATTGACCTTTCACAAGCCAGCTGGATGGCTTCCTCACACAAAGAATTCAATTCCCTGTGCAAGGCTCGAACCCACATCTGTGAGGGGCAAGTGATTGTAATTAACCATAACCACTCAGCCACGAAGGCCCCTTCTGGCTTAAGGTAGCAGATCTATAATGACAATTGGCAATTTCCACCTGATAATCTAACAGCTACGTTAGTGGCCCAAGACTGCTGAAACAGCACACGAAAATTCACAATGGCAATATGATTATGGGTCCATTAACTTTAATATACCATATTCCTGTCACCGTAATTCATCATTTACAAAAAAATGTTAATATAAAGCAAAAAGAATACAAATGGTGTGTGTGATATCAAAAGGAGCTAACCAATTTTCATAGGAGATGAAGATCTAGATCTGGACCTTCTCAGAGATGAATCTGTTGTCCTCATTTGTTTATGTTGTTTGCCTTTGTCTTCTCTTTTCTTGTCTGTCTTCTTCTTTTGTTCTTTCTTCTTCCCTCTTCCTCTCTCACTCACATTCTATTATATAAGTTCACAAGTCATTTGAAACCTTACTTCTGTAATTCACTATAATTACAAGCTACTTCTGTTTTCATAAGATCTACACTACCTGTTATAGTAAGAACTGTTAAGACTCACTGACTGAAAATTTTACTATTTCAATTGACAAATATCAGTTATATTATTATTAACTTACATACAGTTAAAAAATTTATACGACTTTTGTGAAGAAAATGCTGAAGGAAGAAATTGGTCAATCTGACTTAATTTCAAAATTAGATCATTTTTTTCCTTATAACCTAAAGAGACACCCTATTAAGTGCAAACATAATGCATTTTAGGTTGTATTAGTAATAACAAAAGTCAAGTTATGTGAAGTATTCATTTTCTTATGAATATTTAACAGAAATATTTTTCATTTATCTTAAGTTTGCACTTCTTGCTTCATTTGACATAATTTAGATACATTTTGACTGAATCATATTCTGTATCTGTATGTACTGACTTAACAATATCAGCAATACACTGACATAGATAACTGATGACAACCCTTGAGGGATTGTCTAAAACAAATTCAGATTTACAAGAAATAACGACATATCATTACAGTTCATTTTTCTGCCTGTTTTCTTGAAACCATAAAATTATTACGACTATTACTTTAGGCTTCACTATTCAAAAATAAAACTGATAATTGCAAAAAGATAAAAAAACAGTATTTCATCAAAATTTGTCTTCATCAAAAAGTCAAAATCAGTTTGCCATCCTGAAATTTACACTATTAAGTGCCACAGATCTATCAATTAAAACCAACAAAACACCATAACTAAGTGTCTTCATCATGTGTTATTTTTAATGACAAAAAAATCTTAAAAATCAACACCAATTATTTTGTTAATTTCATGTGTTATCAAAGCACACAATTTACTGTTAGAGTTGTGTTCAGTTACATACCCGCCTTGCTTCCATATACGAGTCTTCTGACTACAGAATATCATGTGACAAATTATAAGATATTTTATAGTAATTTATGTTAGCCTGAAACAAGTTAAGAAGTAAAGACAGCTTCAAGCGTATATGAATCACTCTTGAGCTTGTTTCCTTAGAAACCCCAAGACCAAGGTCATGGGATGTTGAATCACCACTGACAGAGGTTAAAGCCACACACCTGTTGCTTTAGCAGTCAATAATTGTAACATAAGACTCAGTTTGGCTTGGAAGAAATATTCAAAATTTGAGAGTATCTTTACCTGAAAATTACAACACTCAGAACAAAAGCAGAATTACTGCAAAAACACAGGAATCTAGAAAAATGTTAAAATTTACAACTCCTAAATAGATATACTTAGTATGTGCTTTTATATTATTAATAAATTATAAATGTTAAATGAACATGTAGTACTGAACTACATAATATGCAGGCATAAAAAGATCTCTTAACAAAATTAGTCCTTTTACACAGCATACCGGTGATTTGTTCTTTAACAGCACTAAAAAGGAACTGAAACAGTCACCTCTTAATAGACATGATCTCTCGAGCAAGTCTGACTGCATACAACGGACACAGAAAATGTCTCCTACTGAATATGACAAAAGCATATATAAGAGACAGTAAACAATACTTACCACTTCAATAACTGGTCTGTACATTTCTGTATCTTCTGTGTGAGAGGTATCAAACCCACCTCTCTGTGAACTATCCCCACCCCTGTGGGAGCTGTCACCCCTGTAGGAACTGTCACCTCTCTGGGAGTGATCCTGATCTACAGGAAAGGGCCGTGCAGGAGAAAGGTTAAAGCCCCGCAATTCCTCGTGGTCATCCTCAACCTGTTTTTGCCTCTCAATACCTGAATTTTGAATGATTTAAATGCTAATAATGATACATATAAACAATACATCACATGCATATATCATATATCCACAAAAAAAAACAACCCACACACCTCAACACTTACCCTTTTTCAAAAATAAAAAATTAGAATGAGGAACATAGCAATCCCACAAATAATAGACTTGTCAAACAACAATTTCTTTTTCTACATCTTATTTTTGAAACTCTGACCTTCTCCTAGATATCTTCATATTCAAAGATGACCTTGACCTCAACATAAGCTTCACATTCTCTTTCTCCTAGCATGAGTTATTGTTACTAGCATTGTTTTTTTCTCCCTCTCTTAAAGTCCCATAAGGCTTTTAATTTTATGTCAAAAACAGAATAAAAGCAGCTGTCCAAATAGAGATGATGCATAATGAAAAGGTTAGAAAATCACTACTGTGACTATTGCACATGATCAGTGCCATAAAGGGAGGTAACAAAAACAAGAGCTGTCTGAGGACAGCAACGCTTGACTATTCAACAGCCTTGTCAAGTTAATGAATATTAAAGTCCAAAAAGGGGGAATCATTTTTTAAAATTGCAACACAGGGTTAAGGAACCTGTACAATCCATATCAGCTCATGACAATGGACAATTGTGTGAAGTTTCAATCCATTCCCATTAGTGGGTACTGAGATACCAGCTTACATACAAAACTTTAACCCAAATTTTTCAGTCGAAAAAGTTGCATAATTTTGTAAAAATGCAAAGTAGAGTTATTGAACCTGTGCAATGCATGTCAAATCATCACAGTGGACAAGTGTGTGAAGTTTCAATCCATTTCCATGAGTGGGTACTGAGATACCAGCTTGAATACAAAACCTTAACCAAAAATTTCTAAGTTGATAAAGGGGCATAATTTTGTAAAAAAGCAAAACAGAGTTGAGAAACCTGTGCAATGCATGTCAGATCATCACAGTGAACACATGTATGAAGTTTCAATCCATTCCAGAAGGTAGATATTGAGATACCAGCTTACATATAAAATCTTAACCAAAAATTTATAAGTTGAAAAAAGGCCATAATTTTTTAGAAAACAGAATAGAGTTATGGATCCTAAGCAATGTATGTCAGTTTTTCACAGTAAACAAGTGTGTGAAGTTTCAATCCATTCCCACAAGTGGTTACTGAGATACCAGCTTACATACAAAAACTTAACCAAATTGGGACGCTGACGCGGACGCGGATGCCGACACCGACGCGGACGCTTGGGAGTGTTCAATAGCTCTAACTATTCTATGAATAGTCGAGCTAAAAACTAATGTATTCTATGTTCATAGCAAAACATATGGCATCCACATTATAAAAGTCATTATCAGCCTTTAGTTTTTAGGATAGAATGACATAAAACATTCCAAGTTATTCCTTCCAAATAACATAAATAATCAAAATTTAAGTACTGTTTAAATCAACTTTGTTTATCAATGATATGAAGAAATATACCACTTGTATTATCTGAATATCATGTATCTGTAACACGTACAGTAGATCAATGGTACATCCCATTTCACATCTAAAAATTGGTCTATTATCTACTGAAATGTTTTGCATCTGCTATACTCAAGTACAATTGAAAGTATTACTGTAAGTGTACTTATATTAGCGCAGCTAAATTTTAGCGCAAACGCCTTAAATTGAGTAGTTTCGACTTATTAGCGCGTACTTGTATTACCAGCGCTAAAATAGCCAATTGGTGCCTGAATGGTATTCGTAATGAAATCGACCAGGCAAATAAACATAAACATGCATAGGTCTACAGTATGACATAAAATCTACATCTGTTTAGATCAGTGTTAATCTATATACTGTAAATAGGTCTACAGTATGTCATAAAATCTACATCCGTTTAGATCAGTGTTAATCTGTATACTGTAAATTTGTACATGTATACAGTGCAGAATGGTGATAATTGTTTGTTTTCAAATTTACACTTGGTTTTCAAAGCAGTAAAATGTTAAGTGACACTCGTAATTAGCTTGACCGGACAAACTGGCGATCTACTCCGAAGGTGTTATATACCATGTTTACGGACAATGGCAAAGATAAAAAAATGCAACTTAATTTACAGAAATAGATGACTTTTGTACTAATATTCAAACAGGTAAAATTATTCTATTCAAAACTTTCTGCAGAATAATAGTTAGGAATGCAGTTATTGTCATATTTACACAATAAATATATATTTCTCTGTGTTCTGTTGCATTGTAATTACGGTATTTTCGATACTATAAATATCACTTTTTTAGGGAAAGCCTTCCATTTCAGTCTAATATTAGCACTGGACATGAATTAGCGCATGCCCGATCCCGCTAATTACACAAAAATTAGTACTCCGCTAATATTAATACACTTACAGTAATCAACTTTATCACAGGTACCTTTTGCTCTTCTTAATATTTTCAGTTTATGATAAATTCAACAATTGTACATAATTACACAACATATTCTCTTTCTGTGAAATCATTAATATTCATGTGGGACTACTTTTTTATGTATTTCATGGTTGCATCAATCCACAAAATTAAATCTAAATAAAAAATTAAAATTTCCAATTTCTATAATCTTCAAATGTTGAAGTCCACAAGTTCATATCCTGACGAAATGATTCTTTTGCCCAAAATCCAAGAAACTCCATGCCAATGAACTTAAATCATTTGACAGTATCTGTTTTGTATTCCACATTAAGTGGCTTTTATATGTACTATTTTGAAATATTTAACAAAGCATCCCTATTATGTTCAGTATGATGCATTTTGCAGTTCTTTTTCTCATAATTTCACAGTTATCAAGCTATGATGAGAACACCCTAGGGGTGTGGATCGTCAGACAAGTGGCGATCCGCTCCGCGAGTCGGGGCTGACTATTCACAGATCGAACCACGGATCACCAGCAACAACTTATAATGATACAAAAAATTTATTTATGCAAGCCTGTTATATAAGTACTGTTTTCTTTATGGAATCTAAACTTTGCAGTTCTCGCAGTGTTCAGTTTAATAGTTTTGACTTATGTTTAATGTTTTGCTCATTAATTAAAGTCAGGTTTCACGGGTGGACTTCTGTAATGTTCGGACATTCTTGCAGATGAACAATATGACGTCGGTCATTAATATCACAATATTTAGTAACAGTTTCGCATTTTTTGATAAGAAAATTTAATTTGTTGGAAAGAAATTTCGTATTTAACTTTTTATTGAATTTAACTAGAAAATGCTTTTGTAAAAAAGCGCATGTCTCCCCCAATGCAAAGTCCTATAGGCAAGAAGTTAATAGGGGTCAGGAGCGAAAGTCAAAGAGACACTGATGGTTGGCTGCAATAGGGATCATCTACTTGGCATGTCCAGTCATCCCGCTAAATTTCAACACTCTTGGCCTAGTGATTCTCAAGTCACTGTTCAGGCTCCAGTGACCTTGACCTTTGATCAAGTGACCTCAAAATAAGTAGGGGTCATCTACTCTGCATGTCCAATCATCCTATTAAGTTTCAACATTGTAGGTCAAGTGGTTCTCAAGTTATTTCCAAAAAATGATTTTACATGAACAGGCCACTGTGACCTTGACCTTTAATAGACTGACCCCAAAATCAATAGGGGTCATCTACTCTGCATGTTCAATCATCCTATGAAGTTTCAACATTCTGGGTCAAGTGGTTCTCACGTTATTGATCGGAACTGGTTATCAATTTTCAGGCCTCTGTGACCTTGACCTTTAATGGAGTGACCCCAAAAACAATAGGGATCATTTACTCTGCATGAACAATCATCCTATGAAGTTTCAACATTCTGTGTCGAGAGGTTCTCAAGTTATTGATTGGAAATGGTTTTCCTAGTTCAGGCCCCTGTGGCCTTGACCTTTAACAGAGTCACCCTAAAATCGTTAGGGGTCATCTACTCTGCATGACCAATCATCCTATGAAGTTTCATCATTCTGGGTCAAGTGGTTCTCAAGTTACTGACCGGAAATGGTTTTCAATGTTCAGGCCCCTGTGACCTTGACCTTTCACAGAGTGACCCCAAAATCGTTAGGGGTCATCTACTCTGCATGAGCAATCATCCTATTAAGTTTCAACATTCTGGGTCAAGTGGTTCTCAAGTTACTGACCGGAAATGGTTTTCAATGTTCAGGCCCCTGTGACCTTGACCTTTCACAGAGTGACCCCAAAATCGTTAGGGGTCATCTACTTTGCATGTACAATCATCCTATGAAGTTTCAACATTCTGGGTCAAGTGGTTCTCTAGTTATTGATCGGAAATGGTTTTCAATGTTCAGGCCCCTGTGACCTTGACCTTTGACGGAGTGACCCTAAAATCAATAGGGGTCATCTACTCTTCATGACCAATCATCCTATGAAGTTTCAACATTCCGGGTCAAGTGGTTCTCTAGTTATTGATCGGAAATGGTTTTCAATGTTCAGGCCCCTGTGACCTTGACCTTTGACGGAGTGACCCCAAAATCAATAGGGGTCATCTACTCTTCATGGCCAATCATCCTATGAAGTTTCAATATTCCGGGTCAAGTGGTTCTCTAGTTATTGATCGGAAATGGTTTTCAATGTTCAGGCTCCTGTGACCTTGACCTTTGACGGAGTGACCCCAAAAACAATAGGGGTCGTCTACTACAGCAGCCCTACAAACCTATGAAGTTTGAAGGTTCTAGGTCAAATGGTTCTCCAGTTATTGCTCGGAAATGAAGTGTGACGTACGGACGGACGGACGGAAGGACGGACGGATGGACGGACAGGGCAAAAACAATATGTCTCCTGGGGGAGACATAATTACTTAAATGATAAATGTTTATTCACTGTTTTGACAGATTTCATATTAATTTTAGTTCGAATATAAGATCGATGCTAACTCTACCTAAGACATTTGTTTACATCCGGTTTAGAATCTAAAAACGCGTAATCGTCTTAGATGTGCAAGAAAATTCATTGAAGACGTTTAATGTGGCTTTAATTTAGTTTTATTGATAGAATTTTACATTTTACATGTATTAATGAAAAAGATCGCGATCCAACGATCTTGACAATGAAGAATACCCGTACTCGAACTTTTGGTTGAATTCGTGGATATCCAAGTACTTGGATACTCGTTACAGCCCTAGAACACCCTACCAGTACCAAACAAAAGAGTGATATATCATCAAGACATAAGTGCCTAAAATTTAAGTAGAGAAAACATACCTTTAGGACTTTTAGGGCTGGCTCTGGTCTCTGGAGAATGCTGATCTGAATGGGGATCTTCCTTTCCAACTTTCATCTGTAAATCTTCCAACTCTTTCATTATTTCTGCAACATTTCTTTGTTTTCCTGGAATAAGAAAGAGTATTTATATTAAGTTCTAATAAAATGAAAAATATGTAAAAAGAATAATGTGAAAAGTTTACGGCTGAAATATCATGTTGTAGGGTATAAAAGTACAGTTAAAATATAGCTTTCAATTCAAATAGTTTGACAAAGTTTTGCAATAAGCATTTCCAGGGCATAGTGAGAAATGGTTGTATTTCTTTCTTAATTATCAGATACAACTGTTCTGCACAAAGCTCTTAGTTCATGGCCAAAAGGAAAAAATCTAAATATTTATTTAAATTTTCAGTTCAAATTCACCAGTTGATCACCACTTCTGTATCATTAGGGTCAATACTCATTACAAAGATTTTTTCTTTACAGTCAAACTTGCTGGACAGACCTATCAACAGATCACTTTTTTAGTTCCTTTTTGTGTTGTTCAAGAACACGTTATGTTGTTTTGAGAGACCATTTGTGAGAAGAGACCAATTTTTGCCCTTCCTCAGGGCAGTCTCTTAAAACAAGTTGAACTGAAAGTATTTGTAATTGTTTAAACAGTAACATTACAATGCATGGTATTGTTTTTTTACACAGTCATACCAGGATTTACTGAAATGATAATTCCCAAGATAAAATATATAGGCATAATTTCAATGTAAATATACAGGCAATTTCTAGTCTAGCTTGGTATTGTTCTTCAAATATTACCTGCACTTGTACTTAGGAGTTTCTTTACAAGATCTTCAGTCCCTTTGTCTCCCTGGGACGACAAATCCAGCTGACTGTCATTGCCTATTGTAGCAGACAGTCCCAGTTTCTCTAGAGCATTGTGGAGTGCTTCAATCTCCTGACTTGTGTTTGTACCAATCAGTCCTACAATACAAACAATACATGATAATGATCCCCTAGCTTGTGTTTATACCAATCAGTCTTACAGTACAAACAATAAATACGGTTAAATCAAATAAAGTACTGTTGTTTTACGGGCAATCCATTTTGACTTGTACAAATTTAATTCCAAATTTTTATACCTAAATTTCGCAGGTATCAGACGAAAAGGCTATTAGTAACTATTTTCAACAAGCCAGTTAGCTTGCACAAACCTGTAGCAGTTTTAAGAGTTTCTGGTCCACTATGGCTTGGCCTAAAGTTTTCCCCTTGCTGGTCTGTGTCATCAAATTCATCTGCTTCCTCCAACACATCTCGCATAGTCCCCTTCCCTACCTGAGGGGATGTTGTTGTATTCATTGTAGATTCTAAGGAATCCATCAGTGACACTGCAATTATTGTCAAAGTTGTAATGAGAGTCTGGAAAAAAAACTACATGTATTTTAGGTAACAACAAAACTAGTGGTTAAGTGTACAGACCTCAGACCTAAAAAAAACCCTTGTTGTTTTCTTTATTTGAGCCACGCCATGAGAAAACCAACATAGTGGGTTTGCGACCAGCATGGATCCAGACCAGCCTGCGCATCCGCGCAGTCTGGTCAGGATCCATGCTGTTCGCTAACATTTTCTCTAATTGCAATAGGCTTTGAAAGCGAACAGCATGGATCCTGACCAGACTGCGCGGATGCGCAGGCTGGTCTGGATCCATGCTGGTCGCAAACCCACTATGTTGGTTTTCCCATGGCACGGCTCATTTTATGATAACCATCATAAACATAAGATAACAAATCTTGTACTCAAGCAACAAAAACAACCAGAGACATCACTTGTTTCTGAAAGTCAACATAAATGAACACTAACAAATAATGATTCATATATGATTAGCTGTTTGTTTCGTTGGGTTTAATGCCCCACCGACACAATTATAGATCATATGACTAACTTTCCAGCTTTGATGGTGGAGGAAGACCCCAGGTGCCCCTCTGCACATTATTTCATCATGGGCCGGCACCTGGGTAGAACCATCGACCTCCCTTAAGCCAGCTGGACTGCTTCATCACATGAAGAATTAAATGCCTCAGGGGCAAGTGATTTGAAGTAAGCGCCTTAACCACTCAGCCATGGAGACCCCAATGATTAGTTTTAAGTAAGTTTTCTTCGTAATGAAAAAATAACAGCTATACCTTTAGACAACATGCTTGGTTTTTGTTCAGACTGATCCTGAAAAAAAGACATTTTGAAGAACATAATCAACACTCTCATTGTAACTCAACATTATTAAATACAAGCACTAACATTTTGACATGGTAGAAATAAAATGTAATGTAAATGAAAAACAGTACTTCTAAGAAAACTGAACAAAACTATGTATCTTGTTTCGCATAATACTCCCTGAAAATGTCGGTACAAATACTGCAACCATATAAGCAGAACCTTCTAAATACTTGCAGAACTGATTGTTATATATCTCTGAATTTCTATATACATACATCTTTTCACAACCTTCCACAAAAAAAGGTCATATCTGCTACAGCTACTTACTACATATTTAAACCATGTGACAGTTGAATCTAAAATCACAAAACATTGCAATTCTAAAAGACCGTAGGTGGCAGATACCACTTTTTTCTTCAACAGATCTTTCTACAACTGACCAAGAAATGGGTCATAAGCAACAGAAACAACCTTATATAGTTAATGAAATGACGTATTTGGTACAATAAACAGACATACAAAATCATAACTTTTAATTTCAGTTATGGCTCTTCCAATGCAGTTTTTGAAAATGTATAGGTCATAAAAGGTTTAAGGTAACAGCTACAACATTTTATTTCTAAACCATTAATCTATCTCAAAGTAGTATAAAAATAAAATTATATACATGTAATTACCCGTTCAGAATGTACTAGTTCACCCCTGATGTCAGGTCCTGTTGGCAAATCTTCTTCCACTTCATCCTCTATATCCTGTAGTGCTGCCAGTGTTGCTGCAGTCTTTGCAGCGCCCTCTGGTGACATTGTGTTCCCCGTAGCACTGAGGTCACGATTTAATCTACCATAATCAATTGTTCCATCTGCATTCCTTTCCAGGTCCTATGGTATTACAATCCAGAAATATAGACCTTTTAGAAAAACTTAATCAGCTGCTTACTAAAATGTACTCCCAAGATTATATTGTGGGGGAAAAAATCAAGAAAAAAACCAATCCTTGCAAACTTTAAGAAACTTTTTTACAAATTATTCAGCAATATTTACATCCATATAAGTGTATAATCTGCACTAGGTATATTACTAGTCCAGTTAATTTTTTTCTTGAAAATTTAGTTTTCCTTTGTTTTTAATGACTTGGCATGTCTGCTTGAATGGGCTTATCAATCAAAAAAATTTAGTTTGACATAAACCCTATTAAGGGATGTAATAATAATTACAGTATGAGTCTGTATGAAAGGGAGAAACAAGTTGGATTATACAGCAATTTGAACCAGTGAGGTCATATATGGCCAAGGAAAAACAATTGTACAGCAAGCAAAACTTACCCTGAAAAACTTTTCCTTGTCTGCCATTTCATCAAGAGTATCCATGCCAACCCTGGTTCCAGAGTCACGCTCATTGAGTAAATCTTCTGCAATCATATGTTGTTAGTTTTAATGAGGTACAAATAATTTTCTGTTAACAGTAATTTCCTGACTTTCTCCAAAAATAAGTTATTTGATTTATCCTTAATATATTTAAGGGTTGAACTGAATACTAAAGTAAGGTTTGTAGGTTTAGACACTCGAGTCAATAACATTCTGAGCACAACTAAAACACAAGTTCAGAGATATTTAGTTCTGATTCTTTCTGTGAACCGGTACTGCCGCCCTTAACGAGATACGAGTACTTTAGCCTACAAATCTTTATGTCTACTCCTCTGTGTAAAATTATGAAATGAACAGTTCTCTAGATTCTTTTATGATTTTGGCACATAAAACTATGTCACTGTAAAGACTACACGAGCTATACATAAAACACCTATGCCCCTCATGATGGCCTGTCAAGGCAAATTGGTATGTAAATTTTTGGGTGTTGTAACATTTGAGCTAAAAAAAACAACACGTGTCACCTACAGATAACAGGAAATTATCCTATGAAGCTTGAAGATCAAAGGCCCTTGTGTTCTCCAGTAACTGATCAGGAAAAGTTGAGGTACTGAACCCAGAAATGATAGACAGGGTGACAAACCCATGTGATTTTTTGATACCATACACATGGAGAAAATATTCCGATTCAGGTGACATTTTGCCCTTATTTTCCCAATTACAAGACAGAGTTTCATAAGATAAAGTGCATTCAGTTTTCAGTACTTTTCTCAAACACTTCACTCAACTGCAAAACTGTGAATGTTATCTACACAGTTAATCCACTAAAAGCAGTTGGGCAAAGAGTTTGAAAAAAGTACCAAGAACTGATGGCAAACATTTGGTGAGGATGAAAGCACTCATTTTGCTGTCCTGTATGCACTTTACCTTATGAAAATCTGTCAAGTAGATCTAGTAAGGAAAATATAGAGAAAACGTTACCTGAACCAAGACTTTTTCTCCATGTGTATGTATCCAAAAGTCATGTGATTAGGGTAACTTCCTGACCACAAGCAATCACTCGTGGAAATTTGATATTTCTATGCCCAGAAGTCCTCCAAAAGTTGATCGAAAAGTGTTCCCAGTTTCAAACTCTCTGCGACCTTGACAACTGACTTAATGCTCCCAAAAACACAGTGACCTACTGACCCTTAAAACAACAGGGGTCATCTATTGACCACAGGCAATCACTCTATGACTGAAAAATACTTTTCATATACCTGTATTTATACTGTCCATGCTTTCCTCTGGTACATGAACTCTTGGTCTGAAAATATAAGGTTATACGTAATGTTTAAATACATGTCTGTTTTAATGTTGATTTTTTTCTAATGAATTTTTTTTTTGTTGGATTTAACGTCGCACCGACACATGATAGGTCATATGGCGACTTTCCAGCTTTAATGATGGAGGAAGACCCCAGGTGCCCCTCCGTGCATTATTTCATCACGAGCGGACACCTGGGTAGAACCACCGACCTTCCGTAAGCCAGCTGGATGGCTTCCTCACATAAAGAATTCAACGCCCCGAGTGAGGCTCGAACCCACATCAATGCGGGGCAAGTGATTTGAAGTCAGCGACCTTAACCACTCGGCCACGGAGGCCCCCTTTTTCTAATAAACAAGGCAAGAAATGTGAATTTTGATTGTTCATTGGGAATAAATTTTGTGGATTGATGTAACCGTGAAATCTGCAAAAATCATTCCCCCATGAAAATGAATGATTTCACCATCTCTGTTATATATGACGGGCTGTCTATGAATGATAAGTGTATATTTTGGCTTATTCGAGACACTTGTCACAGTTTTAAAAAAAAAAGCAGAAAATTTATTTTCACAAAAACAGTATTCTGAACACAAGACTCAGTGTAATGAAATATTTGGTTTCTAGACTTTGTTAATCACTCTTCAAATAACTGTTGCAGTATATCAGATTATCTGTTAAATGTTACATGCTTATTTAATTGCAATTTGTTAGAAAAATAAACAAGGCAAGAAATATCATCTGCTCTCTACTAACTTAATATTTAACTATTCTGTCAATGAATGCATTTTTAACAGTAGGACATTAAATAAGGAAATTAAACAACTGCAATTAAATAAATTCATATTTACTCTATGTTCAAAATCTGAAATCTACAAATTAATATCCCTATAAAATAGCCAACTAGTTTTGGCCGAAACTATGCAATTTGGTGCCTATCAAATTGAATGAGTTCACAGTAAATTTTGTTTTGTTACATATTTTTCAGTGAATTACTGAAATATTAGAGTGAAATATATTTGGTATTTGCAAAATGAAAAATATCCAATATATGTTTTAGTGGTAAGAAACTATAAAATGGGTTAATTTAAACAAAACATGAAATAAAACAAGAGCTGTCCGTAAGATAGTGCGCTCAACTTTTCTCAGTGCCTGACACTGAATTAGAGCTTTGCCAGTTAAAAACAAGAGCTGTCTGATGACAGCGCGCTCGACTATTCGAAGAACTGATTGAAGAATGGGGTCAAAATATTTCCACGGATATTCAGACAAAAGAAATAAATAGATTAGACAAACAATGTTCCTGTATTACTTTGATTTCGATAAGTCTTGCACTAAATGGCAATATATGAGCCAATTTCAAAGTCCAAACAGGGCCATAATTCAGCCAAAATAGTTATGTACTCTTGCCTACAGATGAAAATCATAATGATAAACAAGTGTTCAAAGTTTAAAAGCCATATGTCAAATAGTTTTGACAAAACATGGACTTGTATGAAAACAGAACCAATTTCAAAGTCCAAAAAGGGCCATAATTCAGTCAAAATAGATGACAGAGTTATGTTCTCTTTCCTACAGATAGAGACTTTTATACTTAACAAGTGATAAAAGTTTCAAAGCCATATGTCAAACACTTTACAAAAAATATGAACTGGTACGAAAAACTTAACCAAGATTTCTAAGTCAAAAGGGGCCATAATTTAGCCAAAATCCTTGATGGAGTTATGTACTCTTGCCTATAACTGGACATGGTGATGGTAAACAGGTTCTGAAAGTTACAAAGCTTTATCTCAAAAGACTTTGTCAAAATATGAACTGGTACGTAATATTAACCCAGATTTGTAAGTCATAAGGGCCATAATTCAGCCAAAATCCTTGATGGAGTTATTGCTCTAGCCTATAACTGGACATGGTGATGGTAAACAAGTGTTGAAAGTTTCAAAGCTTTATCTTAAAAGACTTTGTCAAAATATGAACTGGTACGAAAAACTTAACCATGATTTCTAAGTCAAAAGGGGCCATAATTCAGTCAAAATCCTTGATGGAGTTATCTGCTATTGCCTATAACTGGCCATGATGATGGTAAAGAAGTGTTGAAAGTTTCAAAGCTTTATCTCAAAAGACTTTGTCAAAATGTGGACTGGTACGAAAAACTTAACCAAGGTGTGACGCCGACGCCGTGGTGAGTAGGATAGCTCTACTTATTCTTCGAATAGTCGAGCTAAAAACTCAAGTTAAAAAGGGACATAACTTTGTCAAAATTCAAATCAGAGTTATGGGGATCGTTTCTTCATGTGTAGACTTAGAGAGTAAATAAGTGTTTTAAGTTTCAAGTCAATAGCTTTGATAGTAACAGAGATATTTGACTCAAAAGCTTTAACCAACGGCAATGCCGACGCCGACACTGACACCAACACTGACACCGGGGCAAGTGCAATAAAAAATTAGTTTGTTTCACAAGTAAGATCAAATATCTTTCACTCATGAACACCATATTTTACATTTTCTCTCATGGTTATGCCACTTGTGAAAATATTGCATCTGGGTATCACTGGTGATAGATAATTCATTCTAACACTGAACAAACAAAATATCTTCTATACATCGATATTTTAATTGTCAAATTTTACTGCTGTAACAATCACCTGTGTACATGTCCGTGATCTTCCTCCGATTTCTCGGAAACTGAAATAGAAACATAAGTTTCAATGAAAAGTAAAATGAGATGCCTTTAAAGAGCTATGTCTAAAAATTCACTATTACAGGCACATGTGGTATTTTCTGCACAAAGGAAGAGGAAATACCATTTTTTCTTATTTTTCCCTTAATCAATATAAAAGCATAAAACATATGCAAACAGTTATACATAAATAAGGATAGGATATTAAATCATAGTAAAGATATATGTAATTTACTTTTAACCCAAATAATAAGTAAAATTTTATATAAAGCTCGTGTTTTCCAAAAACATAATTGTAGTAGAATAATTTGTTTATTTTGTTGGGTTTAACGTCACACCGACACAATTATAGGTCATATGGTGACTTTCCAGCTTTTATGGTGGAGGAAGACCTCAGGTGCCCATCCGTGCATTATTTCATCAAGAGCGGGAACCTACGTAGAACCAACGACCTTCCATAAGCCAGCTGGATGGCTTCCTCACATAAAGAATTCAAAGCCCTGAGAGAGGCTCGAACCCACATCGATGAGGGGCAAGTGATTTGAAGTCAGCGACTTTAACAACTCGGCCAGGGAGGCCCCTTTAGTAGAATATATAAGTGAATAACTTACTATCATCAAGACTGTCTTTACTGATGGATGACTCTGCTTTCCCTCGAATTTTAGCCTACAACACACATACTGCATATAATACTGCATGAAATTTTATGCACAACAAGATACAAAATGTGTAGGACCAATATAGCCAAAAAAGTGTCCGTTACTTGAATGTGGTATTTATGCGCAGGTATTTCATTTTTTGGTAGAACCAAACCTTCTGCAAGCCAGCTGGATAGCTTTTTTGCATGATGACTCGAGCCTGACCCCGACTCACAGAGGTGAGGGGCATGTGATTTGTAGACAGTGACCTTTACCACACCAAAGAATGTATTTCAAAGACAAGTGCCTGGTTATGCATTATTCAACTGGTAAATTATATTACAGGAATGTATAATATATTGCAATCCAGTAGCCACATTTTGTATAGTGAGGTATCTAAAAGTAATTATATTGTATTTCGCCCCAGTGCTGCACCAAACCTGTCTGAAGGTCACCTTATGAAAATATCAACAGCTTAACAATCTAACCAACAAATGGTATGTAACAATTACTCTTTTACAACCATGATCATTTAACTTACATCTTTTCTAGCCTTTGCTTTTGGAGCTATTCTGAAATCTTGTTTTTTGTTTTCTTGGCTCACATTTTCTGGGCTCTTTTTCTTTAAAAAGCTTCGACTGGTACCTAAACCTATATCAAATATACAAATATAGGTGATTCTAAAATGTTATATTACTGTCACCCAGAAACAATATAACATAAAACTAGAGCTGTCAGAGGACAGCAATGCTAGACTATTCAACAGCCTTGTCAACTGAATGGATATATATATGTAAAAGTCAAAAAGGGGCATAATTTTGTAAAAATGCAAAATAGGGTATAGAACATGTACAATGTATATCAGCTCATGACAGTGGACAAATGTGTGAAGTTTCAACCCATTCCCATAAGTGGGTACAAAGATAGTACCAGCTTACATACAAATACTTATCCAAAAACTGTCAAGTTGAAAAAAGACATAATTCTGTAACAAGAGGGCCATGATGGCCCTATATCGCTCACCTGTTATCATTGCACTTGATGACAAGAAGGTCCTCAGAAAAAATATCTAAATCCAAAGGACAGGAACAACAAAGGGAAGAAATTTAACCAAAAAGAAGAAAAAAATTCTTACAAGGTATAGATATGTCAAAAAACACCTAAAAACTGGAGGTACCACAGAAAAGTGGTCTCAGTTTTTCCCTAAGGCCAATAACAAAAAAGTTACTAAAAATAAGCTATTTATAGTAACATAAAAGGGAAGTAATTAAAAAAAAAATTATTGTAAGTGAACAAAAGAAGGATCTGCCAAATAAATATGTTGGCAAAAATGAAATTTCAGATCAGTATCTTCATTAGTTACGGAGATATACCAATTTTAATTTGAAATAAAAGGAGGTAATTTGACATAAAATCAGTCCATAGTTATCTACCCTGATTGTCTCAGTCCAACTAATAACAATAATGAAATTTCAAATAAGTCCTATAAGTACTATAATCAAAATCGATTTTTATATCAGTAAGTCCTATAAGTACTTACTGATATAAATCCATTCTGATTACAATCAGGGGAGGTAATCAAATATAAAATAACTCTGGATCTGATTTGTCATGGAATCCAAGATTTATTGTTGTTGGAAGATATTTTGGAAGTTTGTATCAAATAAAACCATAAATGAAGTCTCTATACGGCTGCAAAAGCCAAAATAGCCGATTTTAGACCTTTAAGGGGCCATAATTCTTGAACCCAAGATGAATCTGGCCAGTTCAAGAAAGGAAGCAAGATCTTGTGGTGATACATGTTGTGTGCAAGTTTGGTTAAAATCAAATCATAAATGAAGCTGCTATTATACAGACAAGGTCAAAATAGCAAATTTTTGCCCATTCAGGGGCCGTAACTTTGGACCCCATTATGGAATCTGGCCGGTTCAAGAAAGGAACCGAGATCTTATGGTGACACAAGTTTTCTGCAAGTTTGATTAAATTCAAATCATAAATGAAGCTGCTACTGTGCAGACAAGGTCAAAATAGCTAATTTTGGCCCTTTCAGTGGTCATAACTCTGGAACCCATAATGGAATCTTGCCAGTTCAAGAAAGGAACCAAGATCTTATGGTGATACAAGTTGTGTGCAAGTTTTGTTAAAATCAAATCATAAATGAAGCTGCTATTGTGCAGACAAGGTCAAAATAGCTAATTCTGGCCCTTTCCGGGGCCATAACTCTGAAACCCATAGTGAGATCTGGCAAGTTCAAGAAAGGAACCAAGATCTTATGGTGACACAAGTTTTGTGAAAGTTTGGTTAAAATCAAATCATAAATGAAGCTGCTATTTTGCAGACAAGGTCAAAATAGCTATTTTTGGCACTTTCAGGGGCCATAACTCTGAAACTCATTATGGGATCTGGCCAGTTCAAGAAAGGAACCGAGATCTTATGGTGATACAAGTTGTGTGCAAGTTTGGTTAAAATAAAATCAATAATGAAACCACTATCGTGCAGACAAGAAATTGTTGACGGACGGAAGCACGCACGCACAGACGACGGACGAAGGGTGATCACAAAAGCTCACCTTGTCACTATGTGACAGGTGAGCTAAAAATGCAAAGTAGAGTGTTGTACAGATGGAACCCGTACACTGCATGTCAGATCATGACAGTGAACAAGTATGTAAAGTTTCAAACCATTCCCATGAGTGGGTACTGAGATATCTGTTTACATACAAAACCTTAACCAAAATATTCTAAGTCGAAAAAAGGGGCATAATTTTGTAAAAAAGCAAAACAGTGTTATAGAACCTGTGCAATGTAAGTCAGTTTATCACAGTGAATAAGTGTGTGAAGTATTAATCCATTCCAACAAGTGGTTACTGAGATACCAGCTTACATACAAAACCTTAACCAAAACATTCTAAGTCGAAAAAGGGGCATAATTTTGTAAAAAAGCAAAACAGTGTTATAGAACCTGTGCAATGTAAGTCAGTTTATCACAGTGAATAAGTGTGTGAAGTATTAATCCATTCCAACAAGTGGTTACAGAGATACCAGCTTACATACAAAACCTTAACCAAAACATTCTAAGTCGAAAAAGGGGCATAATTTTGTAAAAAAGCAAAACAGTGTTATAGAACCTGTGCAATGTAAGTCAGTTTATCACAGTGAATAAGTGTGTGAAGTATTAATCCATTCCAACAAGTGGTTACAGAGATACTAGCTTACATAGAAAAATTAACCAAATCGAGATGCCGACACACGGGCGAATCCAATAGGCTCTATTATAGCTCTACCTATTCTTTTAATAGTCAAGCTAATGAAACTTAATATCACTTCGATTTTTTCTTACATACATATCTTTAAGTCATATAATATATAATGTTTTAAGCTTACCCATAATATGACAACAGACAGCAATCTGGCCACTGAAAACGTACAGTTATTCTGGCCTGTCATGCCTTAGACAAGTTTCTACAAATACATTTTAAAGCTGAAACTAAACATAAACAGTACCTGGTTTGTCATCATCATCATCATCATCAACATCCCACCAGGGTTTCTTTTCTTTCGTCGGCGGCTCGAGGAACTTGTTTATACGAGCAGAATTTATAGAATCCTCAGATGATAAAGACTGAAAAATAAAAGCACAATGTTTTATAATAGTGAACTTGTAAAGACTATCAGCAAATTACATATCCTCCGTAAGCAATTTCAAGCTTCTCCAAGTTTTTTTACAAAAATCTATGTGAGCACTGTCCTACATTTACATTATCTAACTGCACTGAGAGAATATGTAATCATACAGTAATTGCTGAGTGTCATTATGCATCCATTACCTCAAAACTGCGTGATTTGATATGAAATGTCTATTACTAGACACCATACTGACTGCTGTTTGTAAAACGAAATATGCTGAAACAAGATACATTTCTAACTTAACTTTGATTGGGATTTTTTTCACATGTAAACATACCAACAACAACATAAAACAATTACTGCATTTAAAAAGTTGGATAAAATGACCACATTCCCTTTACTCCAACTTTGTCTTATAATGCAAAATATTTATAGGTTATCAGTTTTGTAATAAGAAATATGCATGAGTTTTGCAGCGGAAATATTGCGCGACTTTAGGAGCGAATATTATTCAGCGAAAGAACGAGTGCATATTTCTTGATGCAAATCTAATAATCTTTTTATTACATATGCATCTACACTTAAAATTATTGTATAAATGATAAAAATTAGCTAATACACCTGAGCGAAATTGAAAATATCACCGTCAAAGAACTTTTAAATGCGACAACATACATGAAACTGACGTCACAAATGACGTCACACACCCGATAAGAAATTTGAACGTCAATATGGAAAAATATTGACTTTTCAGGTTCCATCGAAACTTAATGGAGTTATTAAATGAGCATGTAATAAAAGCTAAGATTGGTAAACAAGAGCTGTCAGTGGACAGCGCGCTTGACTATTCTCAGTGCTTGATAGTATAATATAAGCAATGAGTAAAACTTTAAACATTACAATAAGCATATTCTAAGTCGAAAAGGGGGGATAATTCAGTCAAAATGCTTGATAGAGTTGTTTCCTCATTTTTACAGACTGGGGTCATGATGGTAAACAAGTATGCAAAATGTGAAAGCAATATCTCAATGGACTTTGAAAATATTTTGGGTGGTACGCAAACTTTAACATTTGTGTGACGCCCTCGCTCACGCTAACGCTCACGCCGGGGCGAGTAGGATACTCCCCTATTCTTCAAATAGTCGAGCTAAAAATTGACTTTTCAGGTTCCACTGAAACTTAACGGAGTTACTAAATGAGTATGTAATAAAAGCTAAGATTGCACCAAAAATGTGACCGAAACCATTCTACTGTATTCAAGTCCAACAGCGGAAGTTTTCAGATATATAAAACCTTAGCAATGCTTACCTCTTTAAGAAAAGCTTCAAACTGTTGATCAAAGTCTTTCTGCCTCTTGCTTCTACTCATAATGTCAGTTTTAGAAAATTACATCTCATCTCTGCAAATAGAAATTTAGGAATATCAAGTATTTTTAAAATATCTAAACAAATAGTGTACCATTCCACACCCTGACTGACTGAACTTAATACTGGAATTAACATCAAATGCCATATTTACCTAGGTAGAAATTTATGCCAAAATTATTATAGAAAATGCAGTAGACTGCATGGGTGGCAAAATCTGATTTAGACTTAGAAATACTTCTTCATGTTTGCCAAGAGCTATTTTCATCTTCTCCATAATTATCGTAGTTACATATTAATAAAATATAAAAAAAAATCTTCATGCTCTATGGGCTCTGGGAAAGGCTGGAAAAGTTAGGCAACTGATTTTGCAACTCCTGTTGAAGTACATGTATCACATTTACACTACTTTGCAGCAGACACATATATTCATCAGTTCGCCAAAACTACATGTGATAGATGATTTGTACCTATATTGCTGATTAAACCTACTGGTCTTCGTTGTCAGTAAGATTTAAGACGACAAATCAACATTGAAAATTTTATTTTCTGGTGTTTTTTCGGCATGCTAAAACGAAAGTAGAATTTAACATACAAGAGGGCCATGATGGCCCTATATCGCTCACCTGTTATCATTGCACTTGAGGACAAGAAGGTCCTCAGAAAAAATATCCAAGTCCAAAGGACAGGAACAACAAAGCGTAGAAATTTAACCAAAAAGAAAAAAAAATTCTTACAAGGTACAGATATGTCAAAATACACCTAAAAATTGGAGGTACCATCCATGTTGTACCACAGAAAAGTGGTCTCGGTTTTTCCCTAAGGCCAATAATAAAAAAGTTACTGAAAACAAGCTATTTATAGTAACGTAAAAGGGAAGTAATTAAAAAAAATAAATATTGTAAGTGAACAAAAGAAGGATCTGCCAAATAAATCTGTTGACATAAATGAAATTTCAGATCAGTATCTTCATTAGTTATGGAGATATACCCATTTTAATTTGAAATAAAGGGAGGTAATTTGCCATAAAATCAGTTCATAGTTATCTACCTTGATTGTCTCAGTCCAACTAATAACAATAATGAAATTTCAAATATATAAATTCATTTTGATTACAATCAGGGGAGGTAATCAGATATTAAATAACTCTGGAACCTACGATTGGGTCTGATTTGTCATGGAATCCAAGATTTATTGTTGCTGAAGATATTTTGGAAGTTTGTATCAAATAAAACATAAATGAAGTCTCTATATGGCTGCAAAAGCCAAAATAGCCAATTTTGGACCTTTAAGGGGCCATAACTCTGGAACCCATGACGGAATCTGGCCAGTTCAAGAAAGGAACCAAGATCTTGTGGTGATACAAGTTGTGTGCAACTTTGGTTAAAATCAAATCATAAATGAAGCTGCTATTGTGCAGACAAGGTCAAAATAGCTAATTTTGGCCCTTTCAGGGGCCATAACTCTGGAACCCATTATGGGATCTGGCCGGTTCAAGACAGGAACCGAGATCTTATGGTGACACAAGTTTTGACAAGTTTGATTAAATTCAAATCATAAATGAAGCTGCTATTGTGCAGACAAGGTCGAAATAGCTAATTCTGGCCCTTTCAGGGGCCATCACTCTGGAACCCATAACGGAATCTGGCCAGTTCAAGAAAGGAACCAAGATGTCATGGTGATACAAGTTGTGTGCAAGTTTGGTTAAAATAAAATCATAAATGAAGCTGCTATTGTGCAGACAAGGTCAAAATAGCTAATTCTGGCCTTTTCAGGGGCCATAACTCTGGAACCCATAAAGGAATCTGGCCAGTTCAAGAAAGTATCCAAGATCTTATGGTGATACAAGTTGTGTGCCAGTTTGGTAAAAATCAAATCATAAAAAAAGCTGCTATTGTGCAGACAAGGTCAAAATAGCTAATTTTGGCCCTTTCAGGGGCCATAACTCTGGAACCCATAATGAGATCTGGCCAGTTCAAGAAAGGAACCGTGATCTTATGGTGATACAAGTTGTGTGCAAGTTTGGTTAAAATAAAATCATAAATGAAACCACTATCGTGCAGACAAGAAATTGTTGTTGGACGGACGCACGCACGGACTGACGACGGACGAAGTGTGATCACAAAATCTCACCTTGTCACTATGTGACAGGTGAGCTAAAAAAGTACATGCTGTGAAATTTGCTAAATTAGATCGTCTGCAACTATTTTTTTATCATTCCCTTGTAGCTCAAACAGTTAGAAAGAACTGCGATAAATACACTAGTTTGAACAGTCAGGGGTGTAACTGTTTTAAGTTATGTAACCTATTTCAGTTACTTTTTCAAGCATTTTATAACCTGTTTTAGTTATAAAATAAGAATAACCCAGGTAAGTTATTCAAAAAAAGCCTTTTTACTGTTCTCACAAAGTGACCTTTAAAGTGTAATTAGTAGCAGACTGTGGTTAATCAAATTCTCTTTTAGTCTGATAATGACCTGATGAGCATAATGGGATGTTAAGAGTTTTATAGCTTAAAAACCATTTGCGTAAGACTTTATCAGCCTTGCGTAAAAAATTTTACTGCATAGCTGGAAAGATAAAAGGGCAAGGATTCAGGAAATGATTGTATTAGTCACATTCAAAACGAGGAATTAACACAGTAGGGCCTTGTAATATTTTATGATAACTGAAACAAGTTATGAAAGTAAACGCAATAACTCAAACGGGTTATAAACTGTGATAACTTGAAACAGTTACACCCCTGACTGTTGAATCAAAATAACTGACTATGAATCTGTTTTTTCCCTATCTAATCATACAGTATTCAGTAATATAAACATAAATGTGGATACTTACGGCGAGTAATAATTCGAAATTTTGGCATATAGTGAGTTAGTGACGCTTGCGACCAGGCACTTTCAGAATAAATTTTGCCTTATATTTTGACAAATTATTTATGAAAAAAAAACTAGGGCCTTGCATTTGTAATTGATTCATTAAAATCTCGATAAGTTTTTATAACTTTATCGCTAAGTTATTGGTTATTTTCAAATGTTTTCAAATTTTCAAGATGAAGGTGACTTTTGCATGACGCGTCGTACGCCTTCGTATTTATAAATCAAGATGCCCGAGTGAAGACATTGGTGTGATTTTAATGAATTTGGTATCATTCTAATAAAGCTTAAACGTTTATCTAATTATTTATATAAATGAAATCCGTAAAGGAATAAAATAAATCTTGTAGATTAAATCGATATAAAATATTTCGAGTCGGGTCAATTTTCATGGGTTGGTCGGCAAAGGGCAAGCATTCAATATTTTAATTTAGGCCTAACGAGCGCATCAAAAGTGTGAGACAATCAATCTACATTTTAAATGATTACAACCTTTCAGAATAATTATTTAATTAACCGTTTTCAATCATCTCTTCCATAAAAGGTTACATGTAGCTTCACCGCCCACGTGTTAAAAACAACAAATTTTCTTCTATTGTTCCCAATTAAAGAGTATTATAAAACAGTTATTGATTGCATAATCCGGTCAGTTCTTAATCAGGGTCATCAAAAGATAGTGACAAGCGTTCAATATTCACAGTTGATGCACCTACATGTCAGCCTGCTGATCGAAGCCGCTAATCAACTGTACAATACAAGGAACATGTCCAGCGGACATTCGTTATACTGGCTGATTTTGAAAGGGCACTTGTCAAGACAAATACACCAGGCTGATAAGATAATAGGGCATGTGGCGCAAACGGGCAGTTTGAAGGGCAGCATGGCGGCACTTCAAAAGGGGCATGGTGCTGCGCCATGTTAAAATGGCCTGCAAGAAACACAAATACTTGATATACAGCCAAAGGATCACAAGATGAATATCCAAATATGTTGGTACCAATATAGTGTCCTAGCAACAGACACCGCCCCTACCAATTAACCTTCAGCCAATATATTTTCGCCTTTTAAATCAAACTGAGCACATGTCTTGATCATACAACAACTTCTGTTACCATTTCAATATGTTTAAAAAATCTCCCATATACTATCAGCATGATCAGTGCTTAGAAAAACTAAAGACAACTTACTCCAAGCATTTTCAACACAAAATAGCTTGTCCAAGGTACAGGAGAATAGATCCCAGCTTGATGTTTCGCAGTCAAATTTACTACACAGACGATATCGTTAGTGGTTATAAGAAAAATACTTGCTCATGACGTCATCTGCCGCGACGGTTGAGAGAATACAGATGCTGGTTCTGTGGTCTTACCTTTGGGCAGGGCCACTGGTTCGCTCCGCGCTACGGGCGATCATTTTTTCTTTTTTTAAATATATTTTTTTATCATGAGAATATATTGTTAAAAAGAAAATGAAAATATTATATTTAAAAAAGAAGAAAAAAAAGAATGCCAAAAGCGCAGAGTGAACCCCAGGGGCCCCTGCCCAAAAAGGCAGTGGCTACGATTACGGTACCGTAATCCTAGCCTCCGGTTCTAGGATTACGGGAGTTTCATATTCCTAGACAACCCTATGAGGATAGGCTAGGACTACGGAAGTATTTTAAGAGGCATAAAGTATATGTTAGGACACGCATAAATGATGTTGTAAACTTACTTATTTCACTTAATTTTTCATGCCTGCCTTATTATTTCGTGTTTTCTATCCGCCGTTTTGGGTTAGTATAAACTTAATGGCGGCGCGCGGAAATATATTAGAAATATGAGTGTCAAAGTTAGATTTAAAAAAAAAATTCTATACTTTGAATTTTATGATTTATAACTATTGTATGTTATTAAAGACCATTTGTGGTGACTTGATGAAAAAAATGCAGGTATATACGAAACATAGATAATTCTATATTTCCGCCCATCGCCATTAAGATTATACTAACCCAAAACGGCCGATCGATAGCACGAAATATTTAGTGAAATTAAGTGAAATGAGTAAGTTTACAATGTCATTTATGCATGTCCTAACATAAATTTGATGCCTCTTAAATACTTCCGTAATCCTAGCCTATTCTCATAGGGTTGTCTAGGAATACGGAACTTCCGTAATCCTAGAACCGGAGGCTAGGATTACAGTACTGTAATCGTAGCCACTGCCGCCCAAAAAAGAATTTACAGTACCAGCGTCTGTACTATCTCGGCCATAGCGGCAGTTAACTTTAATAGCAAGTATTTTTATTTTAACCGCTAATGATATCGTCTGTATCCCGGCTCTGTGTAGTAAATTTGACTGCGCCACATCAAGCTGGGATCTATTCTCCTATTCCTTGGACAAGAAAAGCGTGTTTACATTGCGAAGTAAGTTATCTTGTGTTTTTTTTTGAGCATTGATAGAGTATGGGAATTTTTTAAACATGTTGAAATGGTAACAGAAGTCATTGGATGATCGAGACATGTGCTCAGTTTGTTTTAAAGAAATGAAAATATATTGACTGAGGGTTGTCAGGGGTGGCCTGGGACTGGGAGGGGTGCTGACCCCCATGTGTCTGCACGGTCCTAGCTTGTTTGTTTCTACCGTCCTTTAACTGCAGTTTAGACTACAATGTTAGCAATCCAGGTATGATTCTTGGTCAGGGCAGATACCCAAACTATTATTCAGCGCTGGGTGTTTACTTAACTGGTGCAGTTTCCTGCAGTATCGCCCTAAACTAGATACATGGTCTGTCCGGCTACTATTCAACAGAGAAAAATAATTGACAGCGTTCTATAAATTAAATTCAGAACACGGCTTGAAAAAATAACTTACAATAAAATCTTAATGATTTCTCCATTCAAAAGCAATCAATAAATCAATGGTTTACTGATTAAATTTAAGGAAATCGACAAATGTGTCTGTCTCTATGTGTTGTTACATGTTTGAATGTTAGCGCTAACCATAATTGTAGAATCATCCCAAATGAGTTGCAAAACCCTTAAATGCGAAAAGTAAATAGTCCTTTGCGCTTAAAGGTGTTCTCATACGGAAAGTGCCTATATATACTGTCGTGCATATGTCCTCATTAATTACATGATTTTCTGCGAAATATTGTAGAGTATTACTATTCATTGACATGAAAAGTATCGTTAAAACAATGAAATAAAACGAGTTTGTGTTGCATGCAAGATCAATTATCTCGATCAAATAGTTTTGCTCGTCTCGTGTTCACTTACTGAAATATAGTTTGATCTTATTGGAACTCATTTAGATCTATGCATGCATTGTCAGAAGTTACGCATAACGACAAATCGCTCTTGGAGTCTTAGCTCTTTCTTGCGCATTAAGGCTTTTACTAATTCTAGCCAAATAAATGTTAACTAGTGTTTAAATGTTGTAACCGGTGGGGAAATGAGGCCAGATGGCCCAGAATATGCATGTTCAGTGTTGCAGGCATTGGTTGGGAGAAAAAGGATGCGTTATTCCATTGTATTATAGATCCAGCAAAGAATGAGAATTTAAATGCGAAAAGTAAATAGTCCTTTGCGCTTAAAGGTGTTCTCATACGGAAAGTGCCTATATATACTGTCGTGCATATGTCCTCATTAATTACATGATTTTCTGCGAAATATTGTAGAGTATTACTATTCATTGACATGAAAAGTATCGTTAAAACAATGAAATAAAACGAGTTTGTGTTGCATGCAAGATCAATTATCTCGATCAAATAGTTTTGCTCGTCTCGTGTTCACTTACTGAAATATAGTTCGATCTTATTGGAACTCATTTAGATCTATGCATGCATTGTCAGAAGTTACGCATAACGACAAATCGCTTTTGGAGTCTTAGCTCTTTCTTGCGCATTAAGGCTTTTACTAATTCTAGCCAAATAAATGTTAACTAGTGTTTAAATGTTGTACCCAATGGGAAATGAGGCCAGATGGCCCAGAATATGCATGTTCAGTGTTGCAGGCATTGGTTGGGAGAAAAAGGATGCGTTATTCCATTGTATTATAGATCCAGCAAAGAATGAGAATTTATGATAATCTGTGGTAGCAGGAAAGTGTGTAGTATTTATAATGATGGAATTTCATGCTCATGTGATATAACCTTCAGCGGGAATTGCAACCAGTAAATTTGCAACTTTGTAGACAAATGACATTCTGAAGTCGATGATGTAACAGGTCTCGCCAATTTTAAGACTTTAGTTTAATCATATTTTATTGCATATTTTCATTATATACATAATATACACATATCTAATACAGAAGTATGAAAATAGCAAATGGGTTGGACTTTAAGTTATACCAACATTATAAGCAGCCCTTCCCACTGCGTCAAATAATTGTAGATTAAACTAATGGCGATTTTTATAATTTAAAGAAATAAAGAAAAACACATAGAAAAATGTTTCAGTTACACAAACAAAAAGAAAAGAAAAAGTGGAAACAAAAAAGAGAAAAAATGATTATACAAAAACTATGGTTGTACTTCTGTTACAATGCCACCAACGCGACCGACCGCACCCCAGGCCCCCCCCCCCCCCCCCCCTCCCACCTGCAGACCCAACCTATTTCTTGTGTAAGACGTTCTATTGATACGGGACTCGTGAGACCTGTCACTATTCTGGCAGCTTCATATTGAATTTTGTCCAGAGAGTTCTTTTCATATTCCGTGCAACTGTCCCAAACAATTGATGCGTATTCAATAAGAGGTCTTAAGTAAGCTATATAAATTTGATTTAGTGTAACGCGTTTCAGTTTGTATTTTAATTGACGCATAGATCCGAGCACTTTCGATGCTGATGCCAAAATATTATTGATATGGTCATGCCATTTGCCATCTTGGCTGAAAGTAATTCCTAAATGTTTATGATGGTCGACAAAACTTAGCGGTGTATTTTCAAAAATAAGCCCGAAGAACATCATTTTTGTTTTAGCTGGGTAATACTTGATCAGCCATTGCTTTGCCCAAGAAGAAATTTTTTCAAGATCAGAATTTAACATTTCTTCCATGAGAGGAATGTTGCTGGTAGAAACTGCAAGGGAGCTGTCGTCGGCAAATAGACGAGTAGTACTTATAAGTGATTCAGCAATATCATTAACGTAAACTAAAAATAGTAACGGACCAAGCACTGATCATTGAGGAACCCCAGCATTCACATATTTTGTATCGGAAAATCATTGTCTGACGAATACTTTTTGAGAACGGTTTTTTAAGTAGTTATCTATCCAGCTGAAAATATTGCCCGAGATACCATACTGTCTAAGTTTGAATATTAACCCCTTATGCCAAACTAGCCCGCCCGCTTAGCTCAATAGGTAAGAGCGTTGGTCTACGGATCTTGGGGTCGCGAGTTCGATCCTCGGGCGGGGCGTATGTTCTCCGTGACTATTTGATAAACGACATTGTGTCTGATATCATTAGTCCTCCACCTCTGATTCATGTGGGGAAGTTGGCAGTTACTTGCGGAGAACAGGTTTGTACTGGTACAGAATCCAGGAACACTGGTTAAGTTAACTGCCCGCCGTTACATGACTGAAATACTGTTGAAAAAACGGCGTTAAACCCAAAACAAACAAACAAAACTTATGCCAAACTCTATCAAATGCCTTAGATATGTCACAAAATACCATACATGTCGGTTGGTTTTTGTCAATGGATTTACATATTTGATTATAGATATCAGTAAGTTGGTAGACTGTGGAATGGCCGGGTAGGAAGCCAGACTGATGTTTGTATATAAGGTTGTTGGAATGGAGATGATCATATATATTCTTGAACATGATTCTTTCCATTACTTTACCTAAACAGCTTATTAGGGAAATGGGTCTATAGTTGGAAGGCGAAGATTTTTCGCCCTTTTTAAAGACTGGCATAACATTTGCTAGTTTCCATGGATTCGGATATATTTGTTCAGATAGTGATCGATAAAATAAGATTTTTAACGGGAAACATACTGACTTTGACGTCTGTCTTAACATTTGGTGGCTTATTTCATCCGGGCCGCTAGCCTTATTAATAGCTAAATTCGATTTTAAGACTGCATAACACTCATCTGATAATAGATGAATGGCCAAAGACAGCTAATGCTTTGTCCGTCTTTGGACCATTTAATTGCAGTATATTCTATCTAGGGTCTAACTAGAGCAGTGCTGAATTGACCTTCCTGTGAAGGAATCCAGGATCGAGCTTTATCAGCAACCAAATAGCTCGAGATCAATCAAAGGCCGGGGATTCCATCCTTGACTAAGATAGCTCAGTAGTAGAAGATTCGCTTTGAGGGAGGCCGGGCATTCGACCTCTGACTACTTCATACCAGAGACGCAAAAATGGTACAAATAACGCGCTTGGTACACAGTATTCAAAGAATTATACCAGAACCTAATATAAGCAAATGTAAATATTAGTCGCTCGGTACCTTACTGGACACATCATGCTTTGAATGTCATGTAATTTGTTGATCATATACGGTGTTAAATAATGCTTACCGCTATAGCTTTTAATATTTCAGTTGACCCACTTACAAGGCTACTAAACCCTAGTACCACCGAAAGGTGGTAACAGGGAAAGGAGCTATCGACATTTCCTTCGATGGTCCTTAATGACTGTAGACAGAAAAATGTTTACAGTGTAGATAGCATGTTTGTTTGTTTGCTTTGGGTTTAACGCCGCTTTTCAACAGTATATCAGTCATGTAACGGCGGGCAGTTAACCTAACTGCCAACTTCCCCACATGAATTATCAGAGGTGGAGGACGAATGATTTCAGACACAATGTCTTTTATCAAATCGTCACGGAGAACATACGCCCCGCCCGGGGATCGAACTCGCGACCCAACGATCCGTAGACCAACGCTCTCCCTACTGAGCTAAGCGGACGGGCGTAAATAGCATGATACTCATGGCTGGGGTAGATATAAAACTTATAAAACCTAAACGAATCAGGGAATAAAGAAGCTGAATTTAACAACCAAACATTTGTTTAGACAAATATCTGTATCATTAAGATACATTGACGATTTCTGCTAAATAACTGACAACAAAATAAATTTTACAACGTTCGTCATTATTCATTAATACATATGTTACTATATATAGTAACAAAAAAGAATGCGTTTTAGCAGATTTTGTTAACTCCGAATCATTTGATACCGCTGACTACTTTCGTCTGGGGATGTCATGATTGCAGAATTTTGATGGTTTTACAGAAACGCCCGCTTGTTCCCAATAGCGCCGGAATGGATACCTGTGATATTCCATGTACATGAAGGTTGAGAGGACGTATTACTGTTCTTCATTACGTCAGATTCTAGTTAAGAGTAAATTTGCTGTTCATTTAGATCCAGCTGAAAGCAAAGCCGAGAGACAGAATTGTGTACGCTTTATATGCACGGCTGTGTGTACAGGTTTTGACATTTGGATGGACAGACCAGTAACGGAGGTTTCTGAGGTAGGTACCGTATCGAACCGTGGGAGATAGACAGTATAGTTATCCTATTCGAGTCCTTGAACAAAGTTTCTACAATTTTCGAGTACTCCTCTAAATTATTTTCAAAGGAATGAAATAACACCCTGTTCTGCTCTTGTACCATATACTTGGTATTATTCACAGCGGATACGGGCCTAGGCCCGATTCCCATTGTCACAAGCCTTTATCACATACATGCTCTTTCTGCAACAAGTTTTACTTAAAACAGTCTTCACACATTCAATACATTCTAAAATACATATGCTTTCTTTTTCGCTCTATTGACTATTATGTGTGCAGAATGGAATGTTTTCTAGTCATGGTGCGAGACTTAAGCCAAAATGATACAAAGCGACTGCCCATTTTTAGTGGGGGGAAAACATCGATGGGTACGTAAACACGTATAATTTTGAATAACAGCTGTCTCAAATAAAGATAGATACTGGCTTTATAGAAACACCAGTGAATTGACGGGTAACACTTGCAGGTAAAACTAGATACCCAACCGAATCCGAATATGGCACAACCATTTTACAGAAATAACAAGAGAATTCTTTGCGAAATATTTTAATAACACAAATTTCAGTAATAACAAAAATGTTAAAGTAAAAACAAACAACGAGACATATCAAACAAGCAAATTTCTAGAAACATCTTATCAAAATAAATAATGTAAAAATACATGTATATGTATGTTATACAAGTACACATTTCGAGAAGAATTTTTTCTCTAATTAGAAATGAGAAAAACTATGGCTAACAGTGTTAATGAACAATATAGATATTTCTTGGAAAATTTTTGTTTTGCTTTATTTTTGCCAGGTTTAACGTCACACCGAAACATTCGTGGGTCATCTGACGACTGTCCAGCTTTGATGGTAGAGGAAGATCCCAGGTGCTTCTCCGGGCATTATTTCATCAAGGGCGGGAATCTGTTTAAAACCACTGACCTCCCGTAAGCCAGCTAGATGGCTTCCTCTATGCCCCAAGCGAGGCTGGAGCTTTCGTCGGTGAGGAGCAAGTAATTTGAATTCATCGCACTACTGCTGGTAATGAAAGACCGTATTTCATAGCGTAAGGAATTTGTGGATAAGGACTGAAACATAAATGAATGAGTTACTATCGAGTGTCAAAAGTGGTCTAAAACAAACAAAACACAAGACTTGCACCATGTGGAGAAAAAAAGCACTATATGATAGAGACATTGCCAAGTTCTTTGTATTATTTTTTTAAAGCCGTTTTCAAGTAAAATAAAGGATAGAATACTCGTGTACATATGCATTTCAGTAAACGTCGTAGAGTTCCTTGATGTTGCACTAGTCTTTAATATATACCACACTCATACTAGTGATTGGCGATAATTAAATGCCTAACTAGTATCTCGTGGAAAATATCCGCCTTGCCCAAGGGTCGAATTAAACTTTTAAAGGTGTACAGTCTTGCTTGATTTTCCAATCAACTCATAGCTGCTAAAAAGTATAGAGAATAATTCATTCGGACCAACAGGCTCTAGATAAACGCTAGTTTCATCTTTCTTCGCAGACCAACACGTGTGCCCCTGCATCTGAAAAGGAAACAGTAGTACATTGTAACTTCGAAAATTTTGTGTTCTCTTACCGTATCACCGATGTGCAGTATGAAATTTTCCTTAAAATATGCCAAAAACATTTTGCGTTTTCCTTCATCGATTGTTTATATCTTTCTATAAGATTAAATTGATTTACATGGATGTTTCCTAATTTTCCCTTAAACAAAAACCACTTTATCTATAAATGTGATACATTTATCATTAAAAATAAGAACTACCACTGAACTGGTAGAACACATGTTGTTGTTTTTAAAAATGTATAAATATGTAGGCATCGCATTTTAGAAAACTAAGTGTTCATACCATCCAGTGAAGGGTCTTACAGGCTGAACAGATAACCAACTGGTCTGTATATGTCTTCTTTAAACCAAATTTTCTGAAATATATGGTATATTCCACTGTAAAGAAAGACTTACCAGGTACGTTTAAAATCACACCGAATAAATATGTCATAGAATATAATACAGATTAAAGACGCTGTATATATGAGCCGCGCCATGAGAAAACCAACAGTGGCTTTGCGACCAGCATGGATCCAGATCAGCCTGCGCAGTCTGGTCAGGATCCATGCTATTCGCTTACGGTTTCTCTAATTGTTATAGGCTTTGAAAGCGAACAGCATGGATGCTGACCAGCCTGCACGGATGCGGGTCTGGATCCATGCTGGTCGCAAAGCCGCTATGTTGGTTTTCTTATGGCGCGGCTCATACTTACGTATCGGATAAGACTTGACATCTTCTGTTTCATATTAGTAATTACATGCGGTGATGTATATAGCACCTATAATATATAATAAACTGAAATATATAGTTGCCAATTAAGTGAAATCCAGTTGAAACTAGATGTGTGTCCATAGGACAATGGTACCACTTCTTACTGTCACTGCACCGTCATATGTTACTTGTTAACAATGCAAGACAAGGTAAACATTCATATTGTTTTCCTTGTTAAGCAATCAAAACTGGAAAAGTTAAGGCAAGAGTTAAAAAAGAGCAAGAAACTGAATGCTATAAAATATTCTAGGTGTGTAGGTGCCGGTGGTGGTGGAAAAATCCCAGGTGTACAAGTTTACATGCCGAGCCACATACGTAAAAAGAGCCAGGATTTCTCAAATACGAGCGACAAGAAGTCTATAGCCCAAGTCTTGCCGAGTGAAATCCGAAATCCCAGGTGCACAACTTCACATGCTGAACATATTACTCCCACATGTTTTCATGACTCTAAGCCAAAAAAGTTTTGAAATGTGTGAGATACGAACGTTTAGGATCGTTATGCATATTTGTGACTAATGACAAAAACCGTAACTCTAGTTTTGCTGAGTGAAATCCACAAAAGCATCAGGTTCACATGATTCATAACATTCCTCTAAGTTTAGATGACTCTAGGTCCAACAGTTTTAGTGTTTTTATTTTCCTAGGTATAGGTCCATAACTCTGGTCTTAACTGAGTGAAATCCAAAACAAAAACAAGGTGAAAAACTTCATATGCTGAAAAACATTAATATACTGTTTCATGATTCTAAGATAACAGGGTGCATGTACCACGTGACTTTTTCGCTAAAAACATGGCGGATTCCTCGATAAAGGTAACATTTTCTTAAATATCTTTTCAGCAACATGTTCAAATAAAAGGAAACTTAGATGAGTACCGTCTCATATGAAAATCCGACACTCGGCTACAAGTTTCCTTTTTCAAAGTCCGTTCGTTTTCTCTAAAAGTGCAACCGCACAACTGAAGTGAACAAATTTGATGATGTTAAGACGGGGGACATTTTCGCAAATTCAATAAATAAAGTCTTTAAGAGGCCGTAAAAGACTATTTTGCGACACGGATATTTGTACGAGTATTGTCTTGACATATACACTTTAAGAAATTCAAATTAAGAGCCTTCAATAGCTTCCGAGACCGGATTTATCAAATTGCTAAGCAGGGGTCCGTTTTTCTTGATGCTAAGACGGGGGCTTGATTCAAAGATTTGTTATTGAAAGTCTTTTGTATTTCATTAACCTACTTCATTTAAGTTTTCCCTATGTTATACTGCTTACTGTAAGAAAAATTCAAATGGTTATGACATATGAAAGCTTTTCGCCGAGCGTTAACTGTGAAGGTGAACTACTTGATACTTAATTTGACTGATTTTATTGAAAATGCACCAACTTTCACTTTATGTACTACATTTCTAGGTCGACTAAAATGTCATGTCTAGATCATTCTTTGTAACCTTTGTAACAAATACTGTTAAGTTTTTGAAAAAGCAACAGTTTATATTTAATTCTATTTCAGTCGCGTTAACTTTGAATTCTTTTTTCGGCTGAATGAAATACATTTGCGCATCTGACATGAGCGTCAGTAACAGTTGTCAAAACAAATCGGAAATTGTACTGGTTTCGTTGGTCATAAAATGTATATGTTATTTCCAAATATCTTATTTTAAGACATTTTGTTCGAAATTACGGTCCTTTTTGGTTTAAAAAATATGAAATATTATCATCAATATAGTACTAAAGTGCATAAATTTACATTTCAGACATTTGTGTGCCAGGAATGTGGAAAGACATATAATTCCAGAAAAAGCCTTTTGCGTGGCTTTATTTCCAGAAAGAGAAGAAAGAAATCATGGACCTTATAACTGCGGCAATCGGTCTTTCCCGGTGAGACTAATAATATTATTACTAGTATATTACGACCTTACATTGGCATATATTAAGCATTGCACATTTTTACTTCTAGAAATTGTTTTGACTATAATGTGGATTACTTTACATCTTTCACAGCTGATATGCCATGGTTTGCAGGAGACCGTAAAGGGTGGATATTTTGGTCCTATGTTTCAATGACCCTTAATCATTCCCATACAGTTTGCTTTGGTGTCCAACTTCCCACTTTGTTGTATCGAATAGCCTTTACAGCCCACAGAATAGCATTTTACTGAGCCTGTAAAATGTCCCAAGTCGTTTAAATGAAGTACTGGCCTGCGATGTATACGCTCGAAACCGATTCTCATCTTTTTCGCAGATCGACTAATATACATGTAGGCTTTAATTCTTTTTCTGTGTCATTATTTTTTGCAACAACGTACTGAGAAACTTGATAGTGTCAACATTTTTGCATGCATTCATAAATAATTTTACCTTACTCACAACTTATTTGTCTTTATTAATTTTCCATTTTATGAAATTCAACGCCAGTTGTATTGTGATCAGTTTATCGAACCATTGTTCCTGGGAAGAACCGGTGTAATGAAGTATTTCGACCACCATAGAATAATGACCCCCGGGTCATTATTCTATAGAAAAAGTGACCCCCCGGTCATAGTATTATGACCTCCAAATCATAGTACTATGACTCCCCCACGTGAAGTAAACTGAACCTCACGAAGAATATTGACTCCCATAAAAAAACGACCCCCGGTCATTTGGTCAAATTTAGTGATAACTCATGTATCCTATTCTAAGGCCTTATTGCTGCATTTTATGCCCCCCAGATACCATCACTTGACACATAAATCAGAGCATTCCGCAGCGGGAAAAAGGATTCTATTTCTAGACGCTGTATCTTGGTGTATACATTTTTTTTTCAGGAAAATAACAATTCACAATACGTTCACAAAACACACCAGTGTCAATAATCCCTGCAAACTTCGGTATGAAGTAATTCTTCAGAAGAAAACTGCACAAGAAACTGCTAGCATAGAACTTAGTATTAATAGAAGTTGCAATGCTTAGCAGTGGCAGTAAAGTACGGTAGCGGCAACAATAGAAAGTAGTAGTAGTAGTAGTAGTGGCAGTGGTAGTGGCAGTTGCAGTAGCAGCAGCAGCAGAGGAATAAGTGACAGCAACAATAGCAGCAGGAGAAGAAGAGGTAGATGTACAAGACGTACAAGTGGAAGCAGGTATAGTAGTATCAGTAGTAGCAGTTGTAGTAGTAGAAGTAGTAGTAGTAGTAGTAGTAGAAGAAGAAGAAGAAGTACATGTCGTAATAGCAATAGAAGTAGCGGCACCAGTAGTAGTAGTACAATCAAAATGTTAACTATTGGCAATGGAGGGTATTAGAGTTGTAGATCTAGCAAAATTGTCCGTTAGGTTTGGAGGGGATCACTTTTTAATAGATATTATCGTCGAAAGTCTTTTAAGGAGCCGGTGTTCTACACGAAAGAGTAACTTTTTTAAATAGAATAATGTCCGGGAATCGATATTGTATGAGAGTTCGAATGTAGTAATTTCGGCAGTTTGTATTTTACATGGAAGGAGTCACTTTTTCTATAGAATAATAACCGGGGTCGTTATTCTATGCGATTCGAAGGGAGTCATCTTTAGGGAGTCAGTATTTTACTTGGAGGGGTCTGTTTTTCTATAGAATAATGACCGGGGGTCGTTATTCTATAAAGTTTTCAAAAGGAGTCAGTTTTTAATAAGGGGAGTCAATATTTTACAGGAAAGGAGTCACAATTTCTATAGAATAATGACCGGGGGTCGTTATTCTATGGGGGTCGAAATACTCCATTACACCGGCACCATATTCAAATCTTCTTAAAAGAAATGTCCACTTTCTTTCATATGAGACATAGTCGGTTTCGGGATTCGAATCATGGTCGTCTGTGAGAGAGATCTTACAACTCAATTGAGGCGGTCGACCTCTTTATAGTATGATTAAGTATCAAAATGATCACCGCTTCTATTAAACCAGTAATGTTTTTTATGATAAATATTGGCTCTGAATTATGTTTTCTTTTGTTGTAATTCAATGGTTTAAAACAAAAGTTCTTTAAACTTTAACCTTCGAACATTTACTATGATTTCACAACACATGTGAAGAAATTACTGGCACATAAGACTGATAATTCAATACATGTATCTAAATAACATTCGAAAGTATGGTTAATTTATTTCAAACTGCAGTTCAGATATATATTCCAACAAAAGCGATAAAACAGCACACAATTATGATCTAAAAAGAAAAAAATTGAGATTAACATTGCTGTGCAGATTCTCAACCATTTCAGTGGTTGCCTTAAGAAGCAAAGCAAAAGTAAGAACTTAAGAAACCTGTTTCAGCTAGAGTTATCGGAAGTTAAACAAAAAGAAGCAAACTAACTTAAACAATGAAGACAAAACGAATGCGATAAAACTTACTATTTTTCCAAAGCCTACCTGGAAATGTAATAGAACTATTGAGATAGAGTGTCACCCAGGAATTTATTTACTTCCGGGTCGTTGTTCCCTATTTGAAGCCATCTATGCTTTGACTTGTTAAACATTTTGTGTCATTTCCTATGTCTTTAACAGTTCAACAGTGTTTTGTCCGTGTTTTTTCCAGGACAACGTTTCTGTGCGGAAGGATTAAAAACTGTTCCAGACTGGTGGCCATGACAGATGTAGGTTGGAAATCATAAAGAGTGATTGAATACTTTGATATATTGGAAAGAAGTTCATTGCTGATGACAGTGTTTCTTTATGATTTACTGACATTATTCATCTTCAGAAATACAGAACTCTCAATGCTGTAAATTTGTTGTGATATTCGCCGCTGAATCTATGTCCAAATGTGCTTGTTTTACTACACAGCAAAGGAGAAATTGTACCGGACCGACACCATAGAGTGGAAGCTGGTGAATTTTTCATCAAATCAGTCAAATTAAGTATTTCACCTTAGGTAAAATTTCACAGTTCACAGTCGGTAACAAGCTTTCATTTGTCCTAACCATTTGAATTTTAACATATATACAACGGGATTTTTCTTATAGTAAGCAGTATAAACATGGAAAAACTTAAATGAAGCGGGTTAATGAAATACAAAAGACTTCCATTACCAAATCATTGAATCACGCCCCCGTCTTAGCATCAAGAAAAACGGACCCCTGCTTAGCAATTTGATAAGTCCGGCCTAGGAAGCTATTGAAGGCTCTTAATTTGTAATTTTTTGAAGTGTATATGTCAAGACAATACTCGTACAAATATCCGTGTCGCAAAGTAGTCTTTTACGGCCTTTTAAAGGATTCATCAGTTGAATTTGTGAAAATGTCCCCCGTCTTAACATCATCAAATTTGTTCACTTCAGTTGTGCGGTTGCACTTTTAGAGAAAACGAACGGACTTAGAAACAAAAAACTTGTAGCCGAGTGTCGGATTTTCATATGAGACGGCACTCATCTATGTTTCCTTTTATTTGAACAGGCTGTCGAAAAGATATTTAAGAAAATGTCACTTTTACCGAGGTATCCGCCATGTTTTTGGCACCCCAGATTAGCGGAAAAGTCACGTGGTACATGCACCCTGGATAAATTCCTTTTGAGAATCTGTGTGGGGGAGTGCACAGAATAGGAGAATTTTTTTCAGACCTCTTAAATATATTTGGTTTTTTTATCTAAATGGGGCACCACTTCAAGCTTTCAAAAGTCAATCCCTTCAAAATCACGATGGATACATACAACTACTTACTTCGAACATTTGTGATGTAGATGTTGCCACACAGACACAGTGGAATCAATATATTCCGTGTCTTCTATAAACATGCTCATCTGCTTCTCCGAGAAATGATATTGCACGAGTTTTTGCCATATCGAACTGTCTTGTGTCACGTAATATAACTCCGAGCACGTCTTCCCTAAAATCATTAATGACATTAGAGAACAGTTTAAAATACTGGAAAGATAATATCATTATGTCTAGAGGATGATATTACCAGTGACAAATAAAGAGCAAGAAACCGAAAGTAACACCACGCATGTCTAGTATTAAACATAAGTATGTATTTCTAGATAGGAGAGTTACTAAACTTGCAAGTTCATCTATTCAATTGCCCTGAACAAGAAACACTAAAAACATTTTTTTCGAAGCAGGGAATTAAACCTTTGGCTTTTGCGACGGCAAAATTCAGCACAAAAGGTAATGAGTAGGAACGCCTGTGACTTAGCAATTAACCGTTTAATAGTGTGTCACAAATAAATTCGTCTCTTTAGGTATAGTATGTTCATGCATCGGAATAGTGCATGCGTTCAATTTCCCACTAAAAGTGTATGTAACACGTACAATTTGACTGATATTTTTTAACTTTGCATCTATAACTAAAGAAGCTCTTTTGGAGGTATATAATGCAACCAACCAAAGTAAAAGCAAACTATCTTTGGGGAGAAGTATAACGGAATGTGCAACACACCTCATGCCACTTTTCTGCACAGTCACATGCATGAGCTAGTGTTTATGTGAAATGTGTGTTAAGAAATAAAGTGAAAATACCAAGATTAATGATGTCCCTGTGGTCCGAAAGTTTCAGCATAATCTCACGTATGCATTCTTTTGGTAAGTCTGTAAGCGTTGGAAGTCCGTCTTCAACTCGCTGAAAGAAAATAAAAGCAGTATTTTCTGTTCAAATCGTAAGAAAACGCAGACTACATTATTTTCACGGAAATATTCGAACTCGCTATATATAATACATGTACCCGGATTTATCAACCGGCGCCAGATACAGTATAGCAATGCTGCATCTGTGTTCTATTGTACAATTATATACATATGTCTTAATAAATCTATTTCGCTTATTGGCAACAAATCATTTACCTCTGTCAGAACGAACTGTTCCATCTTCGTGCTCAGATTTGCTACTGTCTGAATATGTCTGTTCCAGAGAGATTTTGACCCTATCCTACCCGTACTTTCATCAACCATGGACTTCATTGTACATACCAACAAGTTTTTCATCGGAATAATATTTGTCTCTGAATTCATTGCTGCAATTAAACAGAACGATGCCGCTGTATCAAATATTGCAATTTTGTTTTTAATGTGATCCTATTTTTTTAAATTGTTGGTTAACCTAGTTGCCTTCCACGATTTCTTCTATGTAAAGCTGTCCGTTGCATAAACTGACAACTTCGGTACTAAGCTAGTAAAAGAACTAATATCCTAGTGTTTCCGTAGAAAGTTTACAAATTTAATTAGATCTAGATAATCTGAATTACAGCGGGCAAGTATGAGGAGTCCGTCAGGAAAGTTTCGAAGGCAATACGACACTTTTTATTTCCTTACCTTCTATGACCATGGCCTCTAGAATCTTGAAAAGTTGCCTGTGAGCGCACCCGCTGGCTTTCCCAATACCTTTCGTCATCAGTAACATCATGAACTGCAAACATGAAGCAAAATAAATACATCAAATACTTTTACGGTTTAAAAAGTATAAAATATTGACGAGGAACTGTTTCCATGGCGGCAAAATATCAATAACACACACTGTAGCGCTCATGTAAGAAGTGTGTCACGTAAAAAAAGTATTGGCTATGGCAATAATCTGTTATACAACAAATTCCACAGCTTACCATTCAAGTTGATCAAAATGTCTATGGCACGTGTCATAGAGCGTCTGGATTCGGATACCGGAAGCAGCTGATACATAGTGTGTCGAACTTGGGTAAAAGTCAAGTTTGGATAACATATCTTCCTACTTAAGAGCAAGTAGAATAAATATATTGAACTAAATACAATAAGGCTTAATGTTAATAGCTATATGACCGTTATGACAAATGTCTTACATCATTAAGGTAAGCCTGTGTCCTAATATCAGTTACATTTTCCAGCAGTGCCATGTATTCTATGAACTCTGACACACACACCGACAGTTTTCTTTGTCCTTTTGTTCCAGTGGCCTTCACATTGCGCCCAATGCTGACTTCCCTGTCATAGGATACTGCTTGCGATCTACAAGTAATTAACTTTCACTTTAACAGTATTCTCAAAATAAAAAAGGTGGAAACTTCACAGGTCGCTCAACACGACAAAAATGAAAATGTTGCAGGCTCGGTTTGATTGAGCCTGTTCATGGACGGTAGTGGAAATGCATGCTACCGTCCACGTTATCTAGCTCCGGGTTGAGCAGAATTCAACATGTTACAAGTACCAAAAACAATTTAGAGACATCCGCAGATGTGTTCAAGTCATTGAATATCTAAATCCCTCCTAAATTAATGTGGTAATAATAGGCGTTAAAACGGTTGCTGTTGTCGTTGTTATTATTTTGCTTGTTGTTACATTTGTACTATTATCACTGCTCGCCATATTGCGTATACTTAAACTGAAATAATTAACTGAATAGATACGTGATCTTTATTCAAAACTATGTACTAGAAAACGAACTCAAGTTTTATCAAATCTACCTTGCATTTATCTTCTCCTGTGTTGCCCTGTATTCGGTGTTTTCCAGTTCCCTCAACACCCATCCGCGTGCAGTTTTAATCCAGTCGGCCATTTTGCAAATCTGGAAAAACATGTGCATGCACTGAGTCAGAACATTCCTGTCAGAACATGAGATCATTTCCCAGAATTATTGGGAGATCAAAGGTCATTTCACAGACGCATCTCTATTTCAGGTAATCGCAAATTCTCAAGGTTTTGCTATTTTTAGTATTTAATTTGCTACGTGTATATATTATCTTATCTATACATCTCACAAAGATGTAAAATATAGACCTACATCAGATCTTAAGTTACGAGGTATATTGTTATAAAAACATATGTAATATAATTCGGCTACTTTTAGACGTGGTCAGGCCCCTTTCTTGAGGCCATGCAGTGCGAATAACTTGAAACATAGATTTTACAGGGTGTATTATACTTACAGTATGTAAATGTAGTCTGCTATAAATGCATTCGTTGTGGTATGACTTTAATAAAATTACATTTATTATCTGATAGAAGGGAGTAACGAATGTTAAGTAAGTTACGTGTAATAAAACTATGATGAATGACATGCAGAATGGAGAAAATATCTTAACAGGGAGAGAAGGAGGGTAAAAAATGCACGAAAAAGTATTTACCTACGTACAGGTACAATAAAATCCACAACACAAATGATCCGTTTTTCTCCCCTTCTACCCGGGAAAATACTATGTATATGTAGACAGACCGTCAGATCTTTTTATAGACGGTCGATAAACCAGCTGTATTACCATATATGGTAAAATGGTAAATACAGTCGGCGGGCTGTATGTCCTTTAAAGGAACTATATGGATTTAGAAATGTCATTTAAACTTACTTTTTTGAATATGACAGAGTATGTAGGACAGTGATTTAACATAAGATACTAGTACTGGTACAAATAGTTGATCTGACATTAAAGTCACAGTCCGATCATTTAAAAATAACTCTATCATTTTGAGTTACATTCGATCTGGGGGGGGGGGGGGGGGGGGGGGGGGGGGGGGGGGCACAAAAACAATTATTTGGCTAGATTAAAATACCATATGTTAGTGCATATTTCACTAAATTGCAGGAAGTCCCAAATACTTTTCCAACTTTGGAATATTTGAACGTAAGCAAGTAGAGGCATAAGACTTTGCTATTTTTACCACTGTGCTTTTTACCAAGCATATAATCAGTGAATATTCAAATACAAAAACAATATAATTTAAAACATTCCAACATTCTTTTGCTATCATTGAAATTATAATTAGAATCAAGGATATTGCTGATACACTAGCTTCGATGGTGGTAGTATTAGAAATAGATTTAGAAATATAGGGATATGCCCACTTGCTCCTGAAAGTCAAATGCTAACTAGGAGGCTTATGGGCAATTTCAAATTGCAGGTTTAGACTAAGTTCTCTAAGCCTTAAGTCTGAGACTAGCGGAAAAGAATGGACACTTCTGTAGTGTCCGATGTCAAATGCAGTAAATTTATATACCTGGTAACTTCTTTTTAATTCCTTGTAATTTGTATAATAGTAATACTTATCCAGGCAAGCTAAGCCTGACTTGCCCTATGGGCTCGAATTTAATACTCGCATACTGGTAAAAGAACAGTGGAAAACTAGAAGGTGTTTTTGTCACAAAAACATATGCCCCCCCCCCCCCCCCCCCCCCCCCCACACAATATGTATACCTTTAGCTCTGGCGGCCATTTTGTGCAGCGAAGCGGAACGTATCGGCGATATGCATAACTGGCTTGGTACTGATCACTCCTGTGAAGTTTCGTCGAAATCTGTCCAGCAGTTTGACCTGTGAAAGCCGGGCAAAATTTTTCTAATTTTTCTAGCTCTGGTGGCCATTTTGTGCAGTGAAGCAGAACATGCCAGCGATATACACAACTAGGGTTGGTACTGATCACTCCAGTGACAAGATTTTTCTATTTTTAGCTCTGGCTGCCATTTTGTGCAGTGAAGTGGAACATTCCGGCGATATGCACAATTAGGGTTGGTACTGATCCTGTGAAGTTTCGTTGAAATCAGCCAGCAGTTTGACCTGTGAAAGCTGGACAAGATTTTTCTATTTTTAGCTCTGGCGGCCATTTTGTGCAGCGAAGCGGAACGTGCCGGCGATATGCACAACTAGGGTTGGTACTGATCACACTTAGAAGTTTCGTCAAAATCCGGCCAGCAGTTTGACCTGTGAAAGCCGGACAAGCTTAATGCGGACGGACAGACGGACGGACGGAAAAGGCAAAACCAATATGTCTCCTATTTTATGGGGGAGACATAATGAAAAATGCAACTTTTGAAGTAGTCTTTCCAAGTGCTTGCAAAAAGAAATAAAAATGAAGGTGTTTTTTTCGACTTTCTGTTACAATACACTATAAAAATGCATTCCGGCACTGACAATGTTTTAAAACAATTGTTACGCATCGACAGAAAAGAATATTAGATTTCCTTTCAATACTGGATAGTTTTCAAGCCAAGATCATAATGTAATATTAAACAGTCGTGCATTACTGCTGCTAATGAAAGCGTAAGAAATGTGTGGATAAGAACTGAAACATAAATAAATGAGTCAAGACTGCTTGTCAAAAGTGATCTAAAGCAATCAAACAAAAACAGACTTACACCTTCTGGAGAAAAGAAAAAATGCACTATATGCTAGTTTTGTTTGTATTAAAACCGTTTTCCAGCAATATCAAGTATAGAGTACTCGTGTACTTATGATGTCAGTAAACATCTTAGTGTTCCTTGGTGTTGCCTAGTCCGTAATGGTTACCACACTCCTACTAGTGATGGGCGATAAATGCCTGTTTAGAATGAGGTAGAAAACACCTGTTTTGCACAGGGGTCCAATTAGACATATTAAGGTGTACAGTCTTGCTTGATCTTCCAATTAACGCATTCATGTTCAAGCTCCACCCCCGCCCCCCACCCCGTCCCCCCTACCTCCAACCAATATATACATATATTGCAAACATGTGTCCATGTGTCCATGTGTCACACTTCTGTCACATCAGTGCTAAAAACGTAAAAAGAATAGTTCATTCGGACCAGCTGGCTCTTGACAAATTCTACTTTAATTCTTTTATTCTCCTTCGCAGACCAACACGTGTGTCCCTGAATCTGAAAATGGAATAGTACATTGTACCTTCTCAAAATATAATTGTTATATATTGTGAAATAGTACCCTATTGTTTGATACGTATATGCTGAAATACTATTTCATTGTCTGATACATTTACGCTGAAATAGAATTATTTCATTGTTTTGTTAGTACATTGTACCGGTGCTCGATCTTGAATTATCTGCCCTTGAAAATAAAAAAAATACTAAAAAAAGTACAATTTTCAAGGGCAGATAATTCAAGATTAAGGCAAGGAAACTGTGCATTTTAATTTATATTTCTGTTTAAGTCATCATTTGCATTCAATATACAAAGTTTAAAGAAATTCGGTCCATGGGAAAGACCAGGACTTTGAGGTATCATTTTGTCGTGTACATAGACAAGAACAATTGCCACAGTGTCGATATTGACATGGGGCAAAATTCCTACGGACAGAATTTCTTCTTTAAAATGTGTTTACTGACAGAGAATCAAATCAGAAACAGAAATATAAAATAAAGCAAATCATAGGTACCCAGCCTTGTCATGAATTGTCTGCCCTTGAAAGTCGGAAAATACTGAAAAATCTATTTTCAAGGGCAGATAATTCAAGATCAAGCACAGGTACCTATAATTTTTAATACATATTTCCGTCGTTTTAAACTTGATTCTCAGTCAGTATACAAAGTTTTAAGAAATTCTGTCCGTAGGAAAATGTTTGCCTATATACATATAGGAAACTGTCAGGTGTGTCTTTAAATATACGTATTCATTCACTGATTGTTCATAATTTTCTCTAAAATCAAACTGGCCTATTTTTTCCACTTCAGAAAGTTTTCATTTAACGGAAGCCTCTATTAATAAACGTAATGCATTTACCATTAAAAATAAGACCTACAAAACATGTTGCTGTTGTTGTTGTGTTTGTTTTAAAAAAAAATGTGTAGAAACTTAGGCATCTAGAAAAATATGCGACGTCAATTTTAGTTTGAAAACTAAGTATTTATACCATCCAGTGAAGGGTCTTACAAGCTGAAACAGATAACCAACTGGTCCGCCGTGTATGTATTTTTTAAACCAAATTTTCTGAAAATACATAGTACAGGCAATTTACTTTTTCCCACTGTAAAGAACTTGAATAATAGTATGGTTCCCGTCGTACTGCAAACAGTACGACCCGATAACATAGTGAAAGGGGCAGGAACTCCAAACTGATTCTAAGTACATGACTGTGTACCCGTAGGACATTGGCGCCCTCACTTCTGTTACTGGACATTCAGCTGACAGACTGACGGACTAAGGTAAATCTAAGTGCCCGTGCACCACTCACACCTTCTCCCTCCACAAAAAAGAGCTCCGCGAAGTGAGACAATATACGCTCGAAGTTCTACATCAGAGGCGGAGGGGTTTTTTTTGTTGCTTTTCTTTGGGGGGGAGGGGGAGGGGGAGCGGGAGCGGGGGGCGGATGTGGCTGTGTGTCGGGGTAAGTGTGGTTGACGAAATACTAAGGCATAGGAAACTTAAAGTAACTCTTCTGTAGGGACTGAGTTAATGTGTGTCACGGGTAGGGGGAGAAAGTAATGAGAGTTGCTATACTCTTCCCTAAAGCGTCAATACCTTGAATAGTTTTGAGGTTTTGCTTCGGACAAACAATACAATTTGACATTTGAACTCAATTATTGAACTTGTCTTTTAATTTACCGATATGATATGATCTTCTAGGGCTCCAACTCATTACGTGTAATATGCTACATTTGCATAGGATTATCAGCCAGTCCCATATTCACTATAAAAATGCCGCATCTGCGTTCTATGGTATAATTCTACACGTACGTCTTAATAATGTATCTGTTTCACTTCCTGAAAAAAATACCGTTTACCTCTGCTAGGACGAACTGTTCCATCTTCGTATTGAGATTTGCTACTGTCTGAATATGTCTGTTCCAGAGAGCTTTTGACCCTATCTCGTATATCCATCAACCATGGACTTCCTTGTACATACTAACAAGTTTTTCATCGCAATAATATTTGTCTCTGAATTCAATGCTGCAATTAAACAGAACGATGTCTCCGTATATAACATTGTAGTCTTTCATGCGGTCTTATCTTATTTAGGCTGCAGGTTAACCTAATTGTCGTCCATGGCACGCTTTTTGCTATGTAAAGATGTGCGTTGCATAAACTGATAACTTCACCAAATCAAGAACAGTACTAAGCTATATAGTTCAAGTACTAATATCCTAGTGTTTCCATGTTTCATAGATCTAGATAATCTAAATTACTGTAAAATCACTAATGCAAGCATCTACAAAAAAGACCGTCAGGAAATTCGATACTTTCTCTTTCTTTAAATAACAGGCTTACCTTCTACGACCATGGCCTCTAAAATCTTGAAAAGTTTCCTGTGGGCGCTTCCACTGACTTTATCTAAACCTTTCGTCATCAGAAACACCATTAACTATAACCATGAAGCAATGTACAGTAAATACTCGTAAGTTCTAAAATATTTAAAATATTGACGGGTAATGCGTGCGCTATATATTTGGGGCCAATGCACGAAATGTGTCACGTGAAAAGGTATTATGTTAATAATCGAATTCATTAGCCTATGACTTTCACATGGTTATAGCTTTCCATTCAAGTTGATTAAAGCATCTATGGCGTATGAATAAAGCGTCTCTGTTCGGATCCCGGGCACAGATGACACTGAGTGAGTCGAATTTAGATGCTAGTTGCGGTTAGGGTTAAAGAAAGAATAAAAACAACATAACATAACTTGAAAAGTAAGAGTAAGTAAAATAATTTCATCAAACTAAGTTTGATAAGATTTGATGAATGTTTGTAGATATTATGGCCGTTATGAAAACAAAATTTTACACCATTTAGGTATTTATTTAGGTATTTATTTATTTATTTGGGTTTTACGGCGCACCAACACAGTATAGGTTATATGGCGCCAAACAGGACTACAAATTTTGGTTCCACGTCTCATTTAAATCGAAATAAAAACATGAGGTATGGAATCAAAATTTGCATACCTGCTGGAATCACAGAGTTACTGCAAAACCAAGTGTTAAGACCCTATTAGTCGCCTCTTACGATCATGCAAGGGTAAGACAGTGGTTCCAATTCTTTTCATACACATCATTTAGGTAAGCACGCCTCCTAATATCAGTTACATTTTCCATCAGTTCCATAATTATATTCTATGAACTCTGGCACACAGGTGGACAGCTCCCCTGACTTCGGGGTCATAGGGTAACCAAAACAACCACCACAAAGCATACAATCATCCCCCAGCCAGCCTTTTTTCTTTAACAAGGTCAACTTTGCGCAAGTTTTCATAACGGGCGTCTATGGGGAAAATCACAATTTTGATAACATTTTTGCGAATATTGTTTTTTTTCTAAAATGCAAATTTTAATGAAATTTCTCACGTCATAATGAAGCATATGGTCTATGCAATGGCGAAATAAAATTGAATAGGTCCTTTTGGCTTATTTCTGAGATATTAGCCTGTGTGATTTAAAGTTAATTAATATCCTATTTTATCTTTAGAAAGATTATAATAATCTGTCACTGGTTGCAGAGACAGATGGGAAAATCTGGCTCGAGGGTAAGTGTTTTGGCGGAAACGAGGCTCTGCCAACTTACCGCCAAACAGTTACCCGAGGGCCAGATATTTCCATCTGCATCTACAACCAGTGGTACATTTTTTTCTTGCAAACTGTTTTACATGAATAAATAAAGCAAAAAGAAATACTTTCTTTAAAGCACTGTTTCTTAAAGTAGCGCATTTACACAAAGCACGGGAAATTAACGTCCGTAAACAGAAGTGACGGCATGGCGTTTCAATGATGCACAACAACAGCGCTCCGATTTAATTTAGTGTTGTGTCTTTTCCGTAAAATAACTTATTTGGAATCGAGAAATATTCTTAAAGGAATGGAGAGCAGCTATCTAATTATTTGATTTTTATCGCATTTTACGTAAATAGTGTATATTTATGATCAGTGACGAATTTGTTATTTAAGAAATAATCGTGTTAGAATTGTCATTAATATCACTAGAGTCACCTGGCATGGGGTGGGGGGAGGGGCATGACGAGCAACAATACAACATATGCATTCCATGTGCTTTTGAACCGACTATGATTAGCTGGTGTCATCATTTCAAAGAAGCCAGTGGCTAGGGGTCCGTTAACCGGACCTCTAGACCCAGAGCAGGGCAGGCTAGAAGTCCGGTAATCCATATGAACACTGAGAATTGTATAACAAAGAGCAGACTATATTTAATCTTTAAAAATTGGAGATGATTTCAAAGTAGTAAAACGCACAATCCATGTTTAAATACAAAAGAAAAAAAATAAGTTTATTATTTTAATTCATCAGTCCCGAGAAAAACAACAACAATAAAAACAATAAAAGCTTCAGATTACGGCGTCAAATTGCTATTAATTATTTGTCGAATTTGCGATGGGATCAAAGAATTATAAATCTTTCTGTTTCCAGTAACTTACAATGTATTTAAAACAATGGGAAAAATACGAAAACAAATTTTTGAAATTATCCTCCGTTTTTAAAGATAAAATGTAATCTCCTAGCTCTTTGTAAATACCGTTCTCAGTATTCATATTGATTACCGGACCTCTTAGCTAGCCTGCCCTGTACAGGTTGTCTAGAGGTCCGGTTACCGGACCCATTGTTTAGTTTAAATATAGTTTATTTCAAACAAAATTGCAATATTTACAATTCATGATATATGGTACATAAGATAATGCCTGAAAAAGGATCAGAGCCGAAAGCAACAGCTTATAGAGGTCTTCTCCTACAGAAACATATTGTTGTAGGTACAGTACGGCAGTGTTTATGATCTTGTCTGAAATATTATCTTTAAGCAATATAATAAATCTAAGCACTTAGTCAAAGAACTATATATAAGAACAATATCAATAAAGGGGTACAAAAGTGAAACAAGCACCCATGGCTTATGAGTGTATAAGTTTAAAGTGAGATAAGCAGAGAAAGAAAGAGAATGCATTAAAGTATAAAGATTCATTCGGATTGTAAAATGGTGGCAGCCAGTTATATTACATAATCAAGTGCTCGTGAAAATCTTCTACTTTCCATGATGTAGGTTTGAACTGCTTGAAATATCTGGAAGTTAATATCATCGCTGAGATTCCTTTCTCCATTCAGTAAGGTGTGAAGTGTTACAGTACAAAAGATGGAAGCAGTCTCAAGAAGACGGACTCTGATGTCACTATAACGGTGACATTCAAAGAAGAAATGATGGTTAAGATCATTAATAAATGTTAAAGATTCTTCTTATAATTTCAGGTATGTAAATATGAAAGAAGTTCCCAGGGTGAAGACTGTCATGTATGGCAAAAATACATTTAGGTTTGAGGCTGTCATGGTGTGGAGCAGTCTGCCAAATGAGCTCAGGATCATTGATAACTACAAGGAATTTGTCAAACTGGTCCGCACCTAATGCAATTGTGCCATGTGTTTATAGTTCCGCTTTAGTTGTTTCCCCTGTGTTTCATAGTTCTTTCTTAGTTTTTGTTTAGTTTCTTTTGTGCTTTGCTTGTTGTGTCATCTGTAATGCATGTATTATACAATACCAGCGCTTTTAAAATGTACTTTTTATTTTCTGTGTGTGTCATTCCAGTTTCTTTTTAATAGCTTTAGTTACAGTTGCTGTATGCTGGTGATGCAAATGTCTTTTTCAGTTATGTTTTAAGTTGTTTTTTATGGTGCTTTAACATGTATGTGATTTCTTCAGTTATGTTGTTTTAATATGTATATATGCTGTAAATTGTGATTTTCTTATTTGCTTAGTGTCAGTTTTTTTAAGTTGCTTTAAATGTGTTTTAACATGCATATGGTAAATTGCGATTTCTTCTTATTTGCTCTATGTTTTATGTTGCTTTAATGTGCTGTAACATGTATGACTTGTGATAATTTGTGATTTGTTTTTATTTGCTTAGTGTCAGATATGTTATATTTACTTTAATGTGCTTTAATATGTAGGGGAGAACGGGGGAGAATGTGCCATTTTTCATAGTTTGCCTTCTTCTCGGGCGCTGTTTCAGTTTATCAGTACATCAAGACTGTAACAACAGCGGATATAGTCTTTAGTTAAGAAAACTGCTAGTGTAAACGTGGCCTGTCAAACGTAACAACCTGCCCCGCGTCTGGGGTACTTATGCGACGTTAAATAAATCTTCTTGTATCTTGTATCTCGTAAGTTATTAAAAGGGAATTTTAATATAATCTTACACAGCGAATGTAGGGTATAGTATTTAGTAGCCTTAAACCTTTATCGACTTTGCAAATTTTACAAAAGCAAAGAAATCATGACACATCCCACAATCCCTAGCTAAAATGGTGCGTAATAACAAAAATAAAAAAAATGATATTTTAAATTTGTTATTTAGGTTTGTGTTAGGATAAATCATCGGAACAGTCTCGATTTTTTGCAAGTGTCAGTTGCTAAGAGGTAGTGGCGACTGGGTTGCATGTTGAATGATGTTCGTGTACCTTATAAATTGAGGCAAAGTGTAAAATCCGGCCGTCCTTTCTATCCAGTAAAGAATTTATTGAAAAATCCGGCCATGCTGCAGTACCCATTTATTTCTTAATTTATTGATCAAATTTAATAAAATTGGTATCAAATGAAAGCTTAGGTTATGTATTTGCTAGATATAAAACTTAAAATAAGTTTTTATGCTGAGAAAGTACGGAGAATATACATATAATACATATAATATTGACTCATTTTCTGGCCATACGCTTTCATTTTTTTAGAATGAAAACTACGGCCGTCCTATTTATTTCTCCAAGTAAGATATATATTGCAATAAATGTAATATCATTTGAAAGAATACCTTCTTTACTTTACATATGTGGCATTTGAATGTTAGTATTGCAAATATTAATTAAGTTGTGCGACGTCAAACTTTTATAAATATTACAACTGACTCTCTTCCGCAGTACAAAAAAAAACAAAAATACGGCCATACTTTATAAACTTCTAATTCTTTATAAACCTTATTTATTTTGATGGCGAAGCGATCTGTGGCAATAACGTTAGTTGAAACGTCCGATAAGTTCTACTTGAGTACAGACAGAATTCCAACAAATCAAGATTACCAGCGAGGTGGTGGTCCGTCCGCCAATGTGTTTTGTAATAGAAATACTGCATTGTCCACCAATGAAGTTGTTTTAATGTTTGAAGAGTGAAATGAGGGCATTCATAATGATAAACTATGTGTATCTATTCCAACAAATCCTGTTGGCGGTGAAATGTATGTATTTGATACGTCAGCTTTAGCAAATTCTAAATTTTGATTGAAGAACTGAGCACTTCAAACATCGATTTAAATACTTGTGTAGAGGATAAATGGATTGATCAGCTTCTATTATCAGACAGGGACGATATTTTAAACGAAAATGCATGGCTGAACGATCGAGTCATGAATCATGTTCAAAATCTACTTAAATCTTCAGGCACAGCGGTGTTTTCGCGATAGCTTTTCTCACAGAACTGGTTCTTAACGATTTTGATGTTGACGTATCAAGAATTAGATTTACAACTGCGTCAATGCGGGAACATTTGTTAAAATGCATTGAAGAGAATAAAATGGAACTTTTCCCTAAAGTAAAGAAAATGCCGAAAATGCCATGCAATGAGCCAAAAACAGCAAAAATTAGACTTTACTGCACGTGTAAAATGCCAGACATAATAGATGACATGATACAATGTGACAATAAATCTTGTGGAAAATGGTTTCATAAAAAATGCGTGTCTAATATAAATGACAGTTGGCTATGTAGATCATGCACATGGTAATTTAATACATTTTGATAGCAGATTCTTTTAAAATTTCAAACTGTAAATCAAAGTAAATTGATTACATTTCATCAAACGACACTACTTTAATTATATGTACATAAAGTTAATGTTGACACTATATAAATGTACCTTGTACCTTGTATTTTGATTGTTAATGTAAATTGCTATTGATATTTATATATGTGTTTCTTTGTTCGAGGGTGAGGAGCGTAAGCTCAAGTCTTAAAAATAATAGATTTGTTCTGTTCTGTTCTGTTGTGTTCTATAAATGTACATTGTATTTTCATTGTATTATTTCATATGATTAACAGATATCACACTGATAAATGTATATATTTGTTCATTTTGATAAGTACTTTTTATATACATATTACCCTATATTCGTTATATTTTCAAATACAATTTAATAAATGTTACTGATCAAATTTAACTGTTGTTCGTATTGTCTGCTGATCTTCACTGCTGAAGTTTGATTTGACATTGTTCCATTTATCCTTGCCAGTTCTCATAGAAAACTATCCAGTGTTATTTATCATATCAAAGGAATCCATAAGGTACACATATCAGAAACATTAAATTATAATTGCCTACAGCCCGCAGTTTAGTTTAACAAAGTCGTGCGATTAAACTGACGCACAATGAACAATATTCACTGCCACACATAAATGGGCCTGCAGACAAGTCTTAAAAATGTTGGTAAACTGCTTAAGAAAATATAAGATGGTTCATATGTTTGAAAGTTATATAATGATAATCGCAGTTGTAAAATAGGGCTATGCATAGCCGTGAGAAATTGATACTGCCATTCTAACTCATTTGTGAAAAAATTAAATGAGTATTACAAAGGCATTAGAGATATGATAGATCATATCTTTACATATTTATAAACTACAGAATTTAATCTTTCAAATCATGAATAGATAATTGTCAGATTTAAAGTTATGAGAAAAATAACAAGGATGGCCGTGCTTTCCGACTTACGGAAACTGATGGTGACAACGGGAAAAAATCAGCTATTTTCAAATCGGTATTAACAAGTCATTTGCAGTCGGATGCTATAAATCTTTACATATTTGTAATCTGCATAATGTCAGCTTTCAAAATACATATATTTCATTGCAAAATATAACGTAATTAGAAAAAAAGTAGGGATGGCCGTATTTTATCACCTTCTGAATTCTATTTTGATTACAGTAAAAAAAAACTAAATTTCAAAATAATATTTTAAATTCGTTTAAGGTCGGATTATTAACTTCTTTACATATTCTTAAACTGCATCACGTCAGCTTTACAATGATGTATAAATTATTGATATATGTAAACAAATGAAGAAATAAATAGGGGCGGCCGGATTTTCCGTCAAAATCTATCCGGATGGCCGGGGATGGCCGGATTATACACACTCCCATTGCATGTCAGAACAGATTTTTACGTTCGAGCTTCGTTGCTTCCCATACTTCGTGTTTAAAAAATTTCATTTATCAGTTCATGAGTATGATAATTTCCGAATAATGAGTACAATGTAATGTAATATGGTTAATGCTAAAATGACTTGTGTACATGACTGGGAAACCCTACCCTCTCTTACAAATTGAAGCTAAGTCTATAAATGATGCAAACAGAGTTGTATAATCAGGTCTAGGAAAGTGGTATATTTACAGATAATCTATAATTTTACAGATTTTGCGATCTATAAATTTACAGATCAAATGTTTGAAACTGCTAAAATCATACTTTGACGCAAGATCGCAGCTTGAAATTAATTGATTTATCCCCACCACTTATTACCGGTGGTTACCTATTACTGGTACAATCCGAAAATATCTAATATCTATTTCCTGAAGAGCACTTCTGGAATCCTTTGTTTACAAAACTACACGACAATTCGTCAAGTGTATCTTTCCGTGAAATATGTCCTTCCTAAGGGTAAGTTACTTATTTATTCTATATGAATTGATAGAAAATATGTTTTTCCAGTGTACTTTACTGATAAACTTCAATAATAATTCCCCAGAAAATAAGTGACAGAAGGAGTTCCCTCTTGTAAATGACGTCATCAAGCATTGCCTCGCACATGCGCTTTTTGGTGCCCTTTTTGATGAACAATACTACTGTACTAAACTTCCGACTTTTCATTGTTAAGAACTGAGAAATCAAATTTCATTCAATATTGTGTGCATGTTATGCATATGGTAAGATTTTTTTGTTTATTTCATTACAGTTACAAGCTAAAGTGTGATAAGTGTGGTCATTGGACACACCTGAAATACTGCTGTGCTGTGAAGTTTTTAAGGAGTCATGATGAGTTCTTTAAGTCACCACTGAATGTGATAATTCTGGTTTATCTGTGATTTTGACAAAAATGTGACAACGTGCTGTTTGTGATATTATTCATTTATTTTATTCATGTTATATGTTATTGTTCTTCTCCACAGCAGATTAAATAATCCAATAGCCAGAACTTTCATCTGTGTTTACTTGTTATTTATGTTTCTGGATGAAAGTTTAATGCAGTAGCATTATTTCCCACAATTCCACCCGTAATAGGTAACTGTAAACATCCAAGATGGCGACCATGGTAGGTCAAAACATGACCTATTATTTCCAATAATTCTGATCCCAGGTGAATAAAAATAACTTTTAATGAAGAGAAAATATTTGTTTCTTGAAAATGAGTTTAATTTTAGTAAGCATATGAATCAAATGTCATGTATTGTGGAATATCAATCATTAATACACCGGTAATTTGTACATCCAGGATACTTATAGTATGCATAAATAAAGGTCAATTGTAACTTTCAGTCATTTCTGTTGACTTTGATTTTTTTGAAAATGCCAAAAATTCAAAGTTAATAAAAGTGGCTGAAACTCACAAATGATGTTAATTTGTGCATACTGTAAATAAACCAATTAATTTCAAGCTGCTGTTTTGGGAATAATGTAATCTATATCTACATCTACATGTTACTTCCAACAATCATTATCGATTATGACTGGAAGGCGTTTGTCTGGGCAGTGTTAAAAAATGAGAAAACTCATTAGGTGCAAAGAATAAAAATTACTACCAGACCTGGAGTAATTAAAAATGTAAATGTAATTAATTGCAATTAAATTACATTTCCCAAGTAATTGAATGTAATTTGTAATTGGGTCATTTATCAATTACATGTAATTGTAATTTAATTAATTACAGAACAGTTCTAGGGAAGTAGGGTGTAATTGACAATTACATTTCAATTACTTTCCAATTACATGGCACATGCTAATCCAGTTTGTTGAACAAATAGTATATATAATTTGTTTAACAAACTGGATTATTATTTTATGTTTTATGTATTAATATGCATTTCATAGCTGTGAAAAACAAAAATAGAAGATTATGGTAGGTGTTAACCCCTTGGACATAGCTCCTTTGTTCTTTGGACATAGCTCCTTTGTTATTATTTTATGTATTAATATGCATTTCATAGCTGTGAAAAACAAAAATAGAATATTATGGTAGGTGTTAACCCCTTGGACATAGCTCCTTTGTTCTGATATTTGTTTCATTAGAACCAACTGGTAATCTTTGATGATGTTTGTGACTATGTTTTGGAGAAAATGATCAAATTAGGATTGGAAATTGTTAATTGCATAATTATTCTTCAGATTTTTATCGGAGCAAAAATTGACTTCAAGTTTATTATTAGATTCTCAGTATGTACATAATGTAACATAAACATGAGATTCACATTTCAATAATAATAATAATTGAAATGCTTAGCATTTAGTTTAATCATTTTTTATCTGTGATAAAATTTGTTGTATTAAATGATATAAACAACATAGCATTTCACAGTTCTAACAAGATAAAAAATTTAATTATTATTGTAGACATTAGGAGTATTCTACAGTTTTAGTGACATAGTTATTCTAGGATGACTTGTGAATGTTTTACAACTTATTTTCAATGTGGTCCTTTGGATAACTTGTAGTGTCAAGGATAAAAACTTAAAATATATGTTTAAAATGTAAATGATTAAATACTGAACTGGACTAGTTAAATTTGAAACATATTGCAGAGCCATGATCCTATAAACTTCAGATTTTACTTTGAGCTTAAATTCAATTTTGAAATAACTGAAATCAGTTTACATGTGGATTATCATGTTTGTGTAGTACAAAGTAAAGAACTTTGCTACAGTGTTCGTGTAAGAAGCACCACATTTGGTATTGTAATTGAATGTAATTAATTACAATTTCCAATGTAATTGTAATTTAATTAGTTACATTGCTAAATTTCATGTAATGGTAATTGTAATTGACCCCAGGTCTGATTACTACAGGTGCTAAGTTATAAACATAGTGAAGGAAGTTACTGCAAATGTACAGTAGCCAGCCGCTCAGCAAATATGTTGAGGCTGGGGCTGGACTGTACATAGTGAGGAAGGCCATTCCATAGTCTGATTGTACGGGGGAAGAAGGAGTTCATGTGGTATTGAGTACGAGATAATTTCATAAATTTTCATACACACAATCTGTAAATTTACAGATCGACAAATCTGTAAATTTTAGATTATCTGTAAATTTACAGATAATCTGTAAATATACCACTTTCCTAGACCTGATAATAATTTGAAACTCAAATTCATGTTGGGAACATACATTCTGCAAAGTAATAGGGTGACATTCAACCAAAATGTAGTTGATCCTCTATGTAATCTTTTTCATTCGGTTAACGAAACACCGGAACATTTCTTGTTGTATTGTGATACTCTTTCTTATGCGAGAACATCTGCAGTGAAATTATTAAATTTTATGATATCAGGGTTCTAGCTACGATTTTCTGAAGGCATGTTGCTGAAGGGTATTTTTGAAAAGGGCGTGGACAGCAATGGGGTGGGTGCGGGAGGGGTACCCCCTCCTGCTGGGGTGAGGGGGGGGGTATTACTACAACTCATTTTGGTGCATTCTGGTGCATTTCAGAGTGAAAAACACAGTGTTATTTTCAGTGTTTAATAAGCATCATTTACATGCTCAACAAGAACAAATAGAGATAATGTGTCATAAAAATTTCCTCTAGGGTTTATTTTCTGAATGACAATGAAAACTTATCCAGTTATATAAGTTTCTGAAAATGTTCACTATTTATTTTACATAAAACAACACAATTTTAGCACTGCACATTAAAGTTTCAGTCTTCTATTCTTGTGGAATTCATTTGCTGAATGACAACGTAAACTTATCAATTTTGTGTACTTGGCATTATCCCCCTTCTCCAAACTATTTAGAACATCCACTCCTAGGCTAATGTCTTCGCTACATCAACTAAATGTTTGTGTTTGGTGGTGTGGGGAATTTCTTCCTTACACGGAAAGTAAAGCAGTGTCATAGATGCTGTCATTGCCTCATGGTTCACATGTTCTTCCCTCACAAAACAAGCCTCGATCCCACCACCTGTTTTTGCTTCCGCAACGTCAAATACCAATGCTTTCTTGTGTGAGTCTGAGTCCTTATGAAATACTAAAGATGATTGCCTTATTGAGGTACATGGAATGTCAACCCACACAGCTCTACCAGGAACACACATCTTTGGCCTTCTCTGGTGCTTTACACATACTGAACACAACATACCTTGGCCTGAAGTAAAGAATTTAAAACAATTTTGTTATTTACATAGCCAAAGGGATCCGTCACTGTTATGATAAGAGATCTAAATGCTTTTTTAATGAATTTCAAGAACTTACATGTAAAAAAAAAAGACACAAACACATAAAACATACTGTAGCCATGTGTGTAAAAGACATGACAACTTAATTTCTAGTTAGTCATCAACTCTTCCTCCCTATTTTCTAAGTATGCGTGTCCAATATTTTTTCCCCAAAGGAATCAGATTTGAAATATAAAATGTGGTTTTCTTATAATTTGTTTAACAACTTGATAGTTTGCACTTTTTTTAAATACGTTAACTGTTCGCTTGATACATATGGTATGATACATTCAATAGACCATTCAGTATTTTTGGGATTATTTAAAAATGATTTAAATTACCATTCTCTGAGACTGTCATCCAGGGAAACGCTTGTTTCCATTTTGGATCAATGCCTGATTTCCTTTGGCCATCCGGCGTGGCTGGGTGGGATTCTGAATTTTTGACCGTTTTCCCGGGTGTACCTGGTCCAGGAAGAATGTCATTCACAGATTCGTCTCGCTTTTCACATCGCACTGTCTCCTCTGTTACAGAGTCACTAACATTGTTCTCCTTCCGGAGCTTCTTGAAATAGTTCATATTTAACAATGTCCCACTCTCTGATTTACATTTATTTCCAGGCATCATCAATAAGTAATAGCTCAACAATATTTCAAACTTTTCTCTACAAGTTCTATTTTGAAAGTGACGACAGAAACATTAATTCTGGCATTGTCTTTTCGATATTCCACCCGAGAAAACACAATTCATACATGTCAAAAAACATTAATACTACGCCGAGAATTGTTCAAAATCATTTTAACGTGTTGCACAATTTTTGACTTAGTACCTTCCATTGTCTTTCCTTGATTGCGAAAAACATTCGGACAATAATTGTTGAAAGTCATCTGTCATTATTTCTGATTACATAAAAAATCTTAAAACACTTTCATGTACACATCACACGATACCATCTGTCAAAGGATTTAAAGGCGGAGCTACGATAAATTTACGTCACAAGTTTCTACATAGGAAGCTGTCATTGGTTTATTGTGTATCTTAACTGACATCGCTTTACCTGAACTATCGGGTGAGCACGTGGTAAAATTTCGAATACACTATCGGATTAATCGAGGTGTTTATTGGAATGCGTTTAAGACGTCGCTTTGGCATTTAAGGGATGACGGGGGAATTAAGGGATGTCGAATATACAACTCAAAGCCTGAAGGCATGTCGCACGCGACAGGAAATAATCGCCTGGTTAGAACCCTGGATATTATACACAAACTGACTGTAATCAGTAAAAATCAGCTGAAATCTGGAAGACTTTCAGAAAGTATCTTTAATAATTGACTGTTCACAAGTGTTGAATGTACACCCAAATTTTCATAATATTTAAGACTTATAAATCAAGCACATTATGAACTCAGAGTAGAAAGTTAAATAGTGTTCTCAGCATAAGTATATACATCAGTGTAAATAATATAGTACAATTGATCTATTCATTTGATGGAGGATTTGACACATTATATGGGGTTCATCTCATAAGGCGTAAAAAAAAATTCTTTGTTTCTGGTATCTCGACCTACCCTAAATTTTTGGCTCGACCCTAAATGTTTTTATGGCCTTGGAGAATATTTTTTTCAACTTTTTAAAAAAAAAAGTTGCAATACTGCACTCTTTATCCTTTAAACAAGTTCAGTGATATTAGAAATCAACTTACTGATGCTCTAAAGGCATTATCCCCTTATTTGTATTCATTTTTTGACATACATGACATAAAAATAATTTCCGAAAAGTCTCACTTAATTAAAAAAAAAAAAATTCCGACCTATCTACCCTAAATTTTTGAGCATATTACCGGAAACATGGGCAATATCCCCACTTGATTCAAACACTCAAAAGACACCAAAATAGTGGAGGAAATTTCGAAGAAATTTACATGGCTGCCGACACATTACATGCTATAGGTTTAAGGATATTTCGCAAATTGACTTCAGTTTTTGACTATTCAAATTCAAAATCATTAGATCTAGATCAGGCATTATACTCCATCAGTACACACAATTCATCTGTTCAGTCACCATGTGGAGCGAAACATTCTATGCCATTACACTGTAGCACACCTATCAGCAAACCTTCAGATAACAACAAAAACTCAAACCGTCTGCCGAAACCATCAGCATATATACAACATTTGAAATGGCAGTGGCTAGGATCTTAGCCTCCGATTCTAGGATTATGGAAGTTCCGTATTCCTAGACAACCCTATGAGGATAGGTTAGGATTACGGAAGTATTTAAGAGGCATCAAATACATGTTAGGACATGCATAAATGATCTTGTAAACTTACTTATTTCACTTAAAATAGCAATTTTTCATGCCTGCCATAATATTTCATGTTATTGATCCGCCATTTTGGGTTAGTATAATCTTTAACGATATATTAATAGCGGCATGCGGAAATATTGTTGTCATTCTACCTGGTATTATACATGAGCGTTCAGTTATACAACTTATTACAAAATTTACAAAATCTAACGCTAATTTGGATCAATTGGCAAAACGACAATAAAGCAAAGATCGGGCCCAAGACATTTTTTTTCAATGACACTAAGGATCGTCCTACATCGTCACTGTAAACTTGGCCACTATGCCGAATTATCGCCTTACTTATGCTGAATTGAAACTGAACTGCAAACAAATTCATGGGTGTTACACCGAATAAATATGTTTTAAAACTGATTTCAGTTTTGTTCTCGTTTACAAATTTTAAGGAGTAAAATTACTCCTAGTCAGTTTCAGATTTTACCATTTTACTCATTCACAAGAATTATGATGAGTAAATACTCATATGCCAAACAATTTATCTGGAGCCCTGAGTGTTACACAAATCAACATTTTAACTGCTAACTTTGCATTTACAAAGAACTGATCTCCCTTCCTACATGAGTATGTACAAGATGATATCACTTATCATAACGAGAAAAACTTATTTTGTGCAAAGTTTCAGTTAAAAGCTGCTTGGGCTAAGTGGTAGGAGGTTACATGCCATGATGGTAGTTTACAGAACATGGTAGGGTAAATATTAACACACACAAAAAAACCTGTGTATATTCTTCAGTAATTTACCTTTTTTTGTTTTTGCAGATTGACTAATTGATAAGAGGGAAATGACAACATATAAACACAAGACATTGGTCTAACATGGTGTAGTATGGCATCCAGGCATAGGAGAAGCCATAAGCGTGCTGAAGAATACGATACATATAGTAGTGATACCGATTATTACTCCGAGACAGATGAGAGAAGGAAAGCTTGTATAAAACGTACAAGGTACAATTTATTTATTTAATTATTTGTTTTATGTCATATTTAAGGGACAATAAGTTAGACAGTTTCAAGAAAGAGATTAAAGAATTGTTGATATAAAAGAATATTTTTATTTTTCTTTAATTGAATATGAAACTGATTTTAGCCATACTTTTTAAAAGACCATTTAGCAGTTGTTTTTTTAAGTGGAACATGATCTCTGAATGTTTTAATTCCTTTGCTGTTTTTAATTAGAAACTTGAAGTGTTTCAGTAAATCCCTGATCACTTGAGGTCTTACGGGGATGAGGAAAATGCTTTCAAGAGTAATCCATAGTATTAGAGATTTCTAAACATAGAAAGTATAAGGGAAAATGTCGGGGACCAAACAGATAGCTGAAATGAGCCTTGGTGCTTTCACATTAATGCTCTTTGAAAGACTTGTAGTGAGCATTGTTTCGACATATAGTTTATTAAACTTGCCTTAGCAAGCAACCAGTCGGCTGACTGCCCAAATTGACGTTTTGTTCTATAGTATTTTAACTTGAGTTAACCCTTAGCCTGCTAAATTTCTATAATGGACTGGTCCATCATTCAATTTGGGCAATATCATTTATTATTCGAAGGGGTGTTTACTGAAAATTTACTGACTGAATAGCGAACAGTGCAGACCATGATCAGACTGCATGGATGTGCAGGCTGATCTTGGTCTGCACTGGTCGCAAAGGCAGAATTATTGCCGCCAGCAGGCAAAGGGTTAAACAATCACCTTCCGTAGCAACCAGATTATGTCAGTTCTTGGCTTGCAGCTTAATATAGCTGTGGCTGTATAGAAGAAAAAAAAGTCACATCAGCAATTAAATGTATCAGGTTCAGAATCGTTATCTTGTCTCATATGAAAGGAAAAACAGATGAGATAAAAGAAATATGATTTGAATAAACTTGGATATTTTTCTGCTTTTTCAGTTCTCTTGGTGCTCCTCGGTCAAAACCCTGCCTTGTAAATCGTGCCAGATCAGCAAGTTTTGAGAACTCGAGTAACGATGATGGTGATGTAAGCGTGTCATCAGTGAATTCAACGCCTGGACGCTCGACAAGATCACAGAGAGTGCCTGTAAACTTGTTAATTAACCCTTCTGTAAGTCTCTGATGCATGTTCATATTTGAAAATATGTTAGATAGACTTTCTTATTTAATGTTTTAAAAATCTTGTCTGTGAAGTTCAGTAGGGACAAGGATGATAAAATACAGTATCAGGGCCTCCGCTGCCGATCGCCAATGTCGCCATTTGCGATAATTTTAAGAATTTGGCGCTAAATTTTGCGAACTGGCGAAAATAAGTGGCGCATAGTTTTTTTCCTCGGCATTTGTTTTTTCCGTAGTGATATAAGCGGCCCAAGAATTGGTTCCCGATACACGTGTTTACCTAGACGCTGGTAGTGAATAAAATCGATAACCAGTCTAGGCGGTGTATTTGACAATTCGACTATTGAAGTTGGTTGACACTTTGAGAAGATAATTGCGTAATAATGTGTGAATTGAAGATTAATCAGTAATCAAAACATCTGCCAGCTTGTATGTTTGACCTCTGCCGAGAATTCACCAAAATTAACGCCGATTACGGTGTACTTTATGTGTTGCGATTTTTTACAAAAAAAAGATTGTCATGTTTGTGGCATGCAGTTGTATGACTGACGAATTTTAAATAAGTACGAAAGATACATTTAATTTGTTACTTTTTTGCAAGATAATTTTTGATTCCTCAGTTTTCATAAAAGATTTTAACGATGGATCCGAAAATAAAAACACATCGGCCTCAATTTGCATCCTGGACCTGGTTAATTTCTTTGAAATTGAAATGTTCAGAAACTGGAAGATATCACTTGCTACCGTGGCTTCTTAAAAATCATTAGAAGAGTGTTCAACTCGACCTTTTAGAATAGAAAAAAAATCCGAATTTTCCTTTCCGAAAATAAATGAGTCTTGAAATATTGGTAATTCTGACATGGATAGATATGATTCTTAAATTAGAGAATGATTTGTGTCATTTTTTATCCAACTACAAATTGAATTTACTTCTACAATAAACTAATACACCTTCAAAAGTTGTTATTATTCCTAATGAAATTATTTACAATATTTTATTTCTCTATGCACACTATGACAGCCAACTAAAAGAAATAAAAGTGGCTCAGAACTTTGGCTCAAAAATGGCTCTAAAGTGGCTCCAACTTTTTCAAATTGGCGAAAAGGTTGGCGACAAGTATGAAAAACCCAGAGGAGGCCCTGAGTATGGAGGCCAGTCTCCTTCAACATTTGATTGGTTGGTTTAGAGCTCAGTCTTACAATTAACCAATGGCAAGGCTGTATTCCGAGCTTCCAAACTAGTTTTTATAACCTTGGACCCAGGTCTTCAGTTCCAGAAATTGTGAGTTTGATCTCTCACCAGAGCAGTATTGCTTAACCTGATATTTCTGAAATGCTGGACATGAATTATTGAATCTTTGATTAATAAAAAATTAATAATCAGTATATCACAAATGTTGTGGAATGATTTAATCTCATAATAGGCACAAATTGCTGTCTCATGGGGACGTTCATTTACGAAAGATAAAAAAAATGAGATGTTCATTAACTTTGAGATTCAGTATTCATTATCAACACAACCACAAAATACAAAACATTTACATTGTAACAGGGATCAAATTTAACTTTCTTTCCCACTATCAATTTTTTGCTGGTGCCATTTTTTTTCCACAAGCAAAATGATGGGTTCCACTAGCAATTACTTAAAGGCTGTTTTACATGCTAAATTTATTAAGTTGTTTTGTTGTAATTTGGTTTCATATAAAAGTTTAAAGTTCAGCTCCATTTCTCACTTTTTCACAGTTCTAACAGGCCGGGATTTTCTTGGAAGTAAGAACCAAAGTACTCGATGATTCTTTGGACTTTCGGCTCGACTCTGAAGTTTTAAGTTCTTTCAGGTCACTGCCTGTGGTGTCGCTAGCATTTTAGGTCTCCGTAGGCCTTTTTCGCCCGAAGAAACTTGTAATTTTTCTGTCCATTTTTGCAGTGCAAATCACCAACCAAAATGAAAACAAATATCATCTAGACGCATACTTAGATCTCTGATAATTACATTTGTATGGCTGTGACTAAAAACAGATCTGGTGCGCCTGTGATATATTACAGACTCTGGTATATGCTGGATTCAAGCAATTTGAACGAAAAATATCTTAAATGTTTATATTTTGTAACCATGGTGATACTAACCCTAACCTTAGTCAGTTTATTATGCATATTATACACTAAATGCGTGCGGACATGCAAAAAATTGCGTAATTTTGCCGTGCGCTCCAATTGATAATCATTCCGGGCATGCGCAGAACGGCTGTACCAGGTCTGTAATGAGAAACATCGCATTTGTATAAAGGGACAAGTGTCTACAAGCGGTCACGTGATTATTGGTAAAATAACTACCCCAAGGGAGTTTTTAAAGAGCAAAGGACAGTTTGAGTGAATTCGTACATTTTCGAATGGATCGCGAAAAATATTCGAGTGCCATGATTTCCTTCTCACAGTTTTTGATTCTTACTCGAATTTCACGAGTTAGCGAACACTAATTTCGATCCCTGATTTTATCACATATTTTTTTTGTTGGGCATTAAAGTGATTTCACAGTTGCCTGTATGTTGGTCAGAATTGAGGAACATGTCACTACAAAGTAACTTGTTACATCTTATTGATACATGATGAAAAATTTATATTGTCAGGTTGCCGGTGCCTCAAATTATGTACCATACATGGATGATACTCCAGAAGACAATAAAGGTGTTATCATAGTAAATAACAAAAAACAGACGGTCGGACAGCCTAGGGACACATCTAGTCCAAGACTAGGGGAGAGAATCACACTTCTTGTAGATGGCAAACGATTTGTGGTGGACCCAGAGTTGTTTAGGCAACATCCGAATACTATGCTGGGAAGGTTTGTTAACAAAAATATATATATTTATGCAGGTGATACACATGTATGCTTATGAAGTAAATTTAAGATAAAATCTTGTCACGTAATGACTTGGCTTTGGATTTGTAGTTTTAATCATTAATCTGCAGAAAATCCTCAAAAATTTTCATGCTGAACAAAGCCTATTTATCTACTTAACTTTATGAATGTAAGCTTCAGTTAACAATTTTAATTATTTATATAATATTCAAAGTTACAAGTTTGTATGAAGAATAGTATTAACTCTTACCCTGCTAAATTTCTATAATGAACTTGTCCAGCTTTCAATTTAGACAATACCATTAACTGTTAAAAGGGGTGCATTCCAAAAAGATGCTGACTGAGTGGCGAACAGTGCAGACCATGATTAGACTGCATGGATGTGCAGGCTTATCTTGGTCTGCACTGGTCGCAAAGGCAGAATCACTTGCCACCAGCAGGCTTAAGTTTAAACAAATTCTATATTACATGTTACAGAATGTTCACATCATCGCTGGAAAATAATTTTACACATCCCAATGAACGAGGCGAATATGAGGTAGCTGAAGGGTTCACTTCATCTGTGTTTAGAGCCATATTGGTAAGTTACTTTAGTGTATCACTGTATGGTATTATTTCTAGCAGCACTGCCCCTTTAGGGATTTATATTTTGTTAGCTCACATGTCACAAAGTGACAAGGTGAGCTTTTGTGATCGTGCAGCGTCCGTCGTCCGTCTGTGCGTAAACTTTTGCTTGTGAGCACTCTAGAGGTCACATTTTTCATGGGATCTTTATGAAAGTTGGTCAGAATGTTCATCTTGATGATATCTAGGTCAAGTTTGAAACTGGGTCACATGCGGTCCAAAGCTAGGACAGTAGGTCTAAAAATAAAAAAACCTTGTGACCTCTGTAGAGGCCATCCTTTTCAATGGATCTTCATGAAAGTTAGAATGTTCACCTTGATGATATCTAGGTCAAGATCGAAACTGAGTCATGTGCCTTCAAAAACTAGGTCAGTAGGTCAAATAATAAAAAAATCTTGTGACCTCTCTAGAGGCCATATTTTTCATGGGATCTGTATGAAAGTTGGTCTGAATGTTTATCTTGATGATATGTAGGTCAAGTTCGAAATTGGGTCAACTGCGGTCAAAAACTAGGTCAGTAGGTCTAAAAATAGAAAAACCTTGTGACCTCTCTAGAGGCCATACTTTTGATTGGAACTTCATTAAAATTGGTCAGAATGTTTACCTTTATGATATCTAGGTCAGTTTCTAAACTAGGTCACGTGCCTTCAATAACTAGGTCAATAGGTCAAATAATAAAAAAAAAACTTTTGACCTCACTAGAGGCCATATTTTCATGGGATCTGTATGAAAGTTAGTCTGAATGTTCATCTTGATGATATCTAGATTAAATTCGAAACTGGGTCAACTGCGGTCAAAAACTAGGTCAGTAGGTCTAAAAATAGAAAAACCTTTTGACCTCTCTAGAGGCCTTATTTTTCAATGGATCTTCATGAAAATTGGTCTGAATGTTCATTTTGATGATATCTAGATAAAGTGGAAACTGGGTCACGTGCGGTCAAAAACTAAGACAGTAGGTATAAAAATAGAAAAACCTTGTGACCTCTCTAGAGGCCATATTTTTCATGAGATCTTCATGAAAATTGGTGAGAATGTTCACCTTGATGATATCTAGGTCAGGTTCAAAACTGGGTCACGTGCCTTCAAAAACTAGGTCATTAGGTCAAATAATAGAAAAACCTTGTGACCTCTCTAGAGGCCATATTTTTCAATGGATCTTCATGAAAATTGGTCAGAATTTTTATCTTGATGATATCTAGGTCAAGTTTAAAACTGGGTGGGTCACATGAGCTCAAAAACTAGGTCACTATGTCAAATAATAGAAAAAAACGATGTCATACTCAGTTCAAAACTGGGTCATGTGGGAACAGGTGAGCGATTCAGGACCATCATGGTCCTCTTGTTTTTCTAATACTATTAAATGATCTGTAGTAAATTCAATACTTAATATGTTAATGTATAAGTATATATTACTCAAGATTAATTTGTGGATGCTTTTACAGCAAAAAAGTGAGACCTTACTTTGTAAAGTCGACACAAGTTTTGCATGTAAGCTGGTTTCTTTAAAACTACTGTGCCAAGTAATTTCAAACTCCGCACATATATTGGGCCTCACAGCACAAATACATAATCCTAGCTTTTATTTTGTCAAAATTGTGCCTCATTTTAACCTAGAAATTTTGTTTTAAGTTTGGCATGTATGCAGGTTTCTAAAAAAACTACTAGACCAGATGCTGTCAAACTTTACAAATGTCTTTGGTATAAGATGACCTTATAGGGCAAATTGCATAGATTATTTTATAAAAATTGTGCTCTTATTAACAGAACATAGAAACTTTGTTGAAGTTTTGTATGTAAGCATATTTCTCAGGATCTACTGGACCAAATGTTTTCAGTTTCTCCAGATGTATTTGGCATCTTGAGATGGCCTCACATGGCAAATTCCATAACATTATGGCAAAATCATGCCTCTTGTTTGAACACCTCACCTTGGAGGAAATATTTCCAAACTGAAATTTGGTATCTCCTCTTGTGAGACAAAGTCAATAATTTCATTGCCATTTTTTTATAAACAGTAAAAGTAAAGAAGGCAATGTGTTGAGTATAGAAAGTATGGTAAGTAATTGTTCTATTATTTTAGGATTTCTATCGTGAGGGTGTGATTCGCTGTCCTCCAAATGTATCAATACAGGAGCTAAGGGAAGCTTGTGACTACTTGCTCATACCTTTCGATTCGATGACAATCAAGTGTCAGAATCTTAGTAAGTACAATACTGATAATGTGTGTCCTAATGTGAGTGGGGCCTCCGTGGCGAAATAGTCTCAAGGTGGTCAATTTTTGGGTAGGACGTAGAATTCTTCATCCGAGGAAGCCATCCACCTGGCTTACAGAAGGTCAGTGGTTCTACCCAGGTGCCCACCTATGATAAAATAATGCCCAGAGGGGCACCTTGGGTCTTCCTCTCCTATGAAAAGATATAATTGTGTCTTTGTGACATTAAACCAAACAAAAACAAAAATCTGTTGTTGGTGGAATGATGGTGCTGTGGACAATTAGTTATTTTCTTGTGTTATCATCTTATGGAGGGTTGTAATTTGTTGACAGCCGGTTTAGATCACACATTGTTGTTTGAACACCAGTACTGTATTACACAGCAGACTTAAATAGTGATTGATATAAGGTTTGAAGTTTTTCCTGCAGTCTGTCTTAAATGAATTGGTATTTATAAACTGAATTGAAAAGGAACATTATACATGTGTATATAGACAACCTCTTGACAACACATGGATGATCTAACTAAGATTCATCTGGTACTATGTCGTAGTATTTTAAGAAAATGTGCCTGGCCCTTTGCTTTAAAAAAAACACATCAAAATTACATAAATTATTTATGTCTTTCCAGGATCTCTTCTACATGAGTTGTCAAATGAAGGTGCTAGACAACAGTTCCAGGTGTTCGTAGAGGAGATGATCCTCCCGCAGATGTGTGAATGCGCTCAGGTACTTATCAGATTCTTATAGAGTTATTGTAGAGTAAATCATGGTCCAGGTTTTTCAACATTTATGATGTAGTTATATCATTCTTGCACACCAAACTGGGGTTTCTGGTGATTTTACCCATGCCGGCAAAACTCATCTGGCACCCCCCACAAAAGATAACTCTCATGCCATTATTGACAACTAAAAATTTGTTCATTCATTATAATTGAGCTGCACCATGAAAAAACCAACATACTGCATATGCGACTAGCATGGATCCAGACCAGCCTTTGCACAGTCTTGTCAGGATCCATGCTGTTCGCTTTCAAAGCCTATTGCAATTAGAGAAACCGTTAGTGAACAGCATGGATCCTGACCAGACTGCGCGGATGTGCAGGCTGGTCTGGATCCATGCTGGTCGCAAATGCACTATGTTGGTTTTCTCATGGTGCGACTCATTATATTACTTGTGTAAAACGGGAAAAAAATCATTTACCTTGATAGCTGTTCTCCGTTCTTATAGTATATTTCTCAATTCAAAGTAAGTTATTTTATGGAAAAAGCAGAACGTTACACTGCAAACGATAAAAATAAACCGGAACTTTGTTGTTGTGCAACATTAAAGCGTCATGACGCCATTTCTGTTTACGGACGTTAATTTCCACGCTTTGTTTAAATAAGCTACTATCTATTTTGTTTCGATAATTCGATAAAACACTGTATGCAAGAAAAATATTCTACCACTGGTTGTAGATGCAGACAGGAATATCTGGAGCCTGCCCGCTTAGCTCAGTAGGGAGAGCGTTGGGCTACGGATCACGGGGTCGTGAGTTCGATCCCCGGGTGGGGCGTATGTTCTTCGTGACGATTTGATAAAAGACATTGTGTCTGAAATCATTCGTCCTCCACCTCAGATAATACATGTGGGGAAGCTGGCAGTTACTTGCGGAGAACAGATTTGTACTGGTACAGTATCCAGGAACACTGGTTAGGTTAACTGCCCGCCGTTACATGACTGAACTACTGTTGAAAAACGGCGTTAAACCCAAAACAAAACAAAAAGGAATATATGGCTCTCGGGTAACTGTCTAAAATTAAGAAATCAGACTCTGGCCCCATGTTGAGGTACATGTATATCATTTATATATGTTTATATTTGCAGCGTGGAGACAGAGAGTGTCATATTGTGGTGCTATGTGACGACGATATTGTGGATTGGGACGAGGAATATCCTCCACAAATGGGAGATGATAATCCCCAGAGTAAGATTCTTTCTCTTTCTGAGTCACCATCCATTCTTGCAGCTTATTGAAAGTAGTGAACTTATGTTATGCTGTTACTGAATGAGAAATTTTATGTGCAGAGGACTCGCATTCACACATTTACAGGGCTTGGAGGTGTGCAAATTTATGACTGCCTAGAATACAAGTATACAAAACTTGCATTTAACCTACAAAAGTGAGAAATCCAGGTCCATTTGATATATTTTTGGATGTTCCCTGAGAATGACTAATATTACAAATTAATTATGTCTGTATGTTTAATATAAATTGATAATTATTGGTTGTGTACAAAAGTGAAATTGAAAGTTATCAAATACAAGTATTGTGAGGCAAGCTGATGTCTAGCAATGTAACACCTGTTGTCTCGTTACTTTCCGACTGATGCTCTCAGAGGTTTCAGTTTACACAATGGATCTGTGGTCATTTACACCAGACCAAACACCTTTATTACGTTATTAAATGAGCCGTGCCATGAGAAAACCAACATAGTGGGTTTGTGACCAGCATGGATCCAGACCAGCCTGCGCATCCGCGCAGTCTGGTCAGGATCCATGCTGTTCGCTAACAGTTTCTCCAATTTCAATAGGCTTTAAAAGCGAACAGCATGGATCCTGACCAGACTGCGCGGATGCGCAGGCTGGTCTGGATCCATGCTGGTCGCAAAGCCACTATGTTGGTTTTCCCATGGCACGGCTCAAATAATTTCTGTTATGAATCGGTATGGTCCAGCACAAATATTAATGTTAGATAATCTTTTCTACCACTATCAATAGCAGCTTTTAGTCTTGACTGGTTCCAGTCATTCAAAACAGCCTCTTGTAATGCGCTGATGAGCACGTGCATCTCAAAACGTATTTGAGTTAAGAGTGGTAAAACATTATAAGATTGTTATATAGCATATGGATTTCACTTAGCCAGACCAGACTTATAGTCCTTGACTTAGTGAAAAGTACACATTAAGTGCTGAAAAGTTTGTGTTGCATATATCTTGAAAATATTTGACCTACAGTCATGAAGCCTGCCCGCTTAGCTCAGTAGGGAGAGTGTAGGTCTACAGATTGCATGGTCACGAGTTGGATTTCCAAGTGGGGCGTATGTACTCCATGATGATTTGATGAAAGACATTTTTTTCTGAAATCATTAATCCCCACCTCGTGATTCATGTGGGAAAGTTGGCAGTTACTTGTGGAGAACAGGTTTGTACTGGTATAGAATCCAGGAACACTGGTTAGGTTAACTGCCTGCTGTTACATAACTGAAATGCTGTTGAAAAACGGCATTAAACCCAAAACAAACAAACCTACAGTCATGAAACCATGTAGGAACATTATTCAGCATTTGCATTTGTGAACCTGAGTTTTGTTTTGGATTGCACTCTACAAGACAAGAGTTATGGCCCTTAAATTAGTCAAAAATATGCATTAAGTGCAGAAAGGTTTTGTTACATGTATCTGAAAAAGTATTTGACCTATAATCATAAAACATAAGAAGATTGTTATATAGCATGTGTTGTGCACCTGTAGTTCTATTTGGGATTTCACTCAGCCAGACCAGAGTAATCGGCCTTGACTTAGTCAAAATACACATGCAGTGCTTGAAAGTCTTTGGTGCAGTTAACTTAAAAAATGTTTCGTCTAGTCATGAAACCATGTACAGTGACAGGAAGGGTGGGCACCAGTGCCCTATGGACACACATCTAGTTTATCTTGAAATTGAGAGGAAAATGCTGTTATGAAACTGTGTCATTACACTCCAATAAGTTAACTGGACTGTCGTGAAATGCAAAAATCTATTACTTGAAATAAACTTACTGGTTGTTAATGGCGCCAAAGTTAGCTTGTTTCCCTTGAAAATACTTTAGAATAGTTCAATGAATTTTAGATGGGTCATAAACTTATAAATGTATTTTTCTACGCAACTATGCATTGTGAGTCTCAATTTGTTTGCAAGATACTATAATACAAACAGACAAATATTTTTATTCATTGATTTGTTTTCAGTTATTTACAGTGGACATATGCACCGATTCTTCAAGTACATTGAGAACAGAGATGTAGCTAAACAAGTCCTGAAAGAGAGAGGATTGAAAAAGATCAAAATAGGAATTGAAGGTATTGTATAGCTCTGTTGTCGGTATATAGTACTTATTATACAATACAAGTGATGTAGTGTATTCACAGATTTTGCAATAATACAAAGGTTTAGATTTCAGAATATATATATGTTGGATATAAATATCTTAAAAAATTAATCAAGTCACTCACTATCTATTGGATGATTATATAAACTTGTTGATGAAATTTTATGAGAACTTCAGTAAATTTATGTCTGAAATTAGGTAAATGTACCTGGAAGTGTCATTATAATGAATAAAAGTTATTAAGTGGCATTGCTTCAGTAATGAGACACTAAAGGCTAAAGGTAGTTTGAGGGGACACTTTAACAAAATATGCTTTTAAACATACAAGAATGTGTGTAAAGGAAAAGTCTGTGGATTTATTTTGAAACCATTAACTTATCATCATGTGTATTACAGGCTACCCAACTTACAAGGAGAAGATAAGGAGAAGACGTGGTGGAAGACCTGAAGGTTTGTTATCTCCTGTTTTTGAATAGCTTTTAGTAAAAGTACTATTTATACCCCCACAAAACGAAGTTTTGAAGGTAAAGTAAAAATTGTTTCTGCTCCATAACTTTGATATGCATTGATGGATTATCTTAGTGCTACTAACAAACATTCCCCATGATGAGACACAATGTGTCAATGCATGATCTATGTTTGTCAGTTAAAGGTCAAGGTCACTGTTCAAGGTCAAGTAAAAATTTGTTTCTGCTCCATTTCTTTTTATTTCATTGAAGGATTTTTAGTACTACACAGAAATGTTCCTTATGATTAGACTATGTGTCTCGCACATGACCCATGGTTGTGGGTCAAAGGTCAAGGTCACTATTGAAGGTGGAGTAAAAAAAAAATTTTCTCTGGTAGGGGACTTCTGTATTACCACTGCAATACTCAGTCACTTGATATGATATAGTTTAAACTTAATTATTTCAGTGATATACAACTATGTTCAGCGGGTGTTTCTACGAATGTCTTGGGAGAAAGAGGAGGCAAAGAGTCGACATGTGGATTTCCAGTGTGTCAAGTCGAAATCAATTACTAATATTGCTGAAGCATCTGCCGACATAGCAATAGACCCACCACCAACGCCAGCGGTACTACAACAACAACAAGGTGCAGATGGCTCGATGCAAGTGATTCCTCCACAACCTTCGCCGTCGGAACCATATGTAGATATCGACTTACTGCCGGAAGGTGACGTAGAGTAGCGATCTTGTTACTTGCTCAACAGGGTGTTGCGGACAGTATATCTTTTTTACTATGTAGACAACAGAAGACTATAATTGTATGAAATCTTTTTTCATTCCTAGAGACATATGTATGTATATTTATATATATGTGTATATTGTAGTTACCTGTTTGTTGTTTTGAGTCCAATCTTTCGTAGTAAGATTTGTCTTAGAAATGTAGTGATACAGACTTACTTTTAACATGTTTGACCGGCAGTTGCGGTTTCTCCAGTCGACCCTTGCGTTAGAAAATGCATGCAGGTAGCTGAACCCACTTGCACAGTCTACAGGGTATTAACGCCAATTTTGAGAGAAGTGAACAAAAACATTGTTGATATTTTTATGGAACAAAACATTGCTGTTTTAAGAACAAGCAAGGTTGTTACTGTTTTAAGTTAGAGCATAACTTTGAACATACGTAAGTTGAGCATATACCTTTATAAAGAAAAAAATTCCAATGACATATATTGAAAGAATCTGTTACTGAAAAAATAAAATTATAAAACAAAAGGATGAACTGATTATTGTCTATTTATTAGATAGATGTTAAAATGTATTATTGAGCATACAGAATTAAGTCAGTCCTTCAAGCCTACATATCGCAAATGTATGACAGTGTCGGTCAGTGCCTTGGAGTGTTTTTACCAAAAAATGCATGATTCTTGAAGAATATTGATATTCCTTTGTTGGGCATTAAATGAAATATTAGCCATCACATAGGAAATATTTGTGTATATTTTTATTATTGAATTCAATTGATTTTTGTTCACTTGATGTAGAAATGTTTCTGGGGTTCCACTTTGAGTAAAAATTCATAAAACCCAGGAATTCCATTACCAAAATAAGTGTCATAAATACTTGTGAGCGGTTCCCTGCTTCAGCCTTCTTGCTAAGACATAGTATTAACAGAAGTAGTTATTTTTCTGTATAAAAGGGAAACCAGAAGCAGGAACTATGATTAATGTGAAGGCAGATAAGTTGATTTTGGTGTAAGAATATAAGCTGTGATAAGATACTTTAAGTTGGGTAATTTTCGCCTAGGTTTTTATAAGGGTTTTCATGGTTAGCAGCTGTATTTGTGGTGTTAAGAATTCACAAAATGTGTTTATGTTTTAGAATATGATGTAGATTAATATTAGTAAATATTTGAATATTCATAAATAATATTAATAAATATTTTGAATATTCATAAATAAGTAATATTCAGAAATATTTTGAATATTCATAAATAATGTATTTTCCTAAATATTTGAATATTCATAAAATAATTGATATTCAGAAATATTTTTAATATGAATGAAAATAAAACCATGGTAGATATTACCCACAGTAGTATGTATAGGAATGGTTTACCATATTTTATCTGTAACATACACAGAAATATACACATTTTCAGTATTTGGTAGTGTGTTTATTTTTGGGCTCTTTACAGTTTGGGCTACATAATGTAAAACTGTCCTGCATGTAGGACTGCTTTTTTGTACAGTCCACACAAAATACTTACTATATATAAGTGTTTGTCTTCTTCAATATAGTAAAATTATAAAGTGTTTTATATATGTGGTGGAATTTATATTTGTATACAGTTGCTTGTATGAACAATATATATTTTGGTTGTTGTAAAGGTAAGCTGGTCAAAGAACTAATATATAGCATTTATGATGTATATTCATGAGCTCTTTCTAATTTTTACTGTTTTCATTCTTTATGGTCAGGTAATTTAGATGACCTGGTTTAATGTAGAATTTAACACAAGTTAACCCTTAGCCTGCTGGTGGCAAGTGATTCTGCCTTTGCGACCAGTGCAGACCATGATCAGCCTGCACATCTGTGCAGGCTGATCATGGTCTGCACTGTTTGCTATTCAGTCAGTAAATTTTTGTTAAGCACCCCTTTTAACAGTTAATGGTACTGTCCAAACTGAAAGATGGACAAGTTCATTATAGAAATTTAGCAGGGTACGGGTTAATGCTTTGATAGAAGAGAGGTTGAGATATCAAGATGTACCAGTATATATGAAGCAAATCCCTAGTAGTACTAAGTAACTAGTCTTCTTGTCTTAAAAATTGACCAGAAAGATTTAATCAGTTACTAAATACATGTATACAGATAAATCTACATATTTCTAGTTTTACCAGTGTTTGGCTAAAACTCATAAAGATTGCAGTGTTCTGAAATTGATTAATTAGGACACTTAGTTATAGATAAAGTATGAAATCCTTCATATACAACTTCAAGTTTGAATTTTTTCTGCTGTGTTTCCAATTTAACCTATGTAATGCACTGTTCTTTTAAATTTGTAGCACCAGGGTCTCGGTCATTTTGCTTCAAGGATCTTTTGGGGGTTGTTTTTCATAACAGACTGTTGATATTTGATGTTGAAGCCTCTCTACTGGTTTCCTTGCTACAGCTATGATATGCGAGTTAAAAATCTTAATTTTTTTTCAGAGAGCCAGCATTCTTACTTCTATTAAAGTAATCGAAAGGGAAATTTCGTAATTTTAGTGTAAAGCTTTTGTTTTAAGAGAATGAAAATGAAAAGAATAATGTACATGTTCTGGTCTTCAGTTTCAGCGTATTAGTCAATAGTCTTCTATTTACGGGTATTTCAATTAGACAAATTTCCTTTATTGGAGAAATGCTTACTTTTCGTAAAATTATGTTTAAAAACTTTCTTGATATTGTTTAAATGTGTTCAGAGTACATTGCTTAGTATACTTCATTGCCCAAAGTCTGAAATTTAGACTTGAACTTTAAATGTTCTATTTGCTCCTGAAACTTTACATGTATTTGTTCAGTTGTAAAAGCATAGTTTCATGAAAATGAATCCTTAAAAAAGACTGAAAAAAGTATGTAGGCTGAAAAATTTTGTAAAATTCAGACCAGATCTACAGTATTGAAGAATATGGGCAAGTTTTTCTGTTGGAATTAGCTTTTTGTACAGAAGATTTGCACTATTTGTTAGTGTTATACTGTACATATTTTGAATGTTGTTGTGTTTAGCTTAATCCTATCACTATTAAGACATATTTTTGAAGGGCGTGTATGTCAAGTATCTAGTGGTAACATAGATTAGCTGTATATTGCTTTATCAGACTTACTCACATTTACTGACAGTTTCAGTTACTGAGGGGATTAGTCTGTTACTTCATAGTGGCAATGTCTCCTAACAAAACTCATCTCTGTGAAATAATTAATTAATTGAGGGACTTTTTTTTGCAGAAAATACTAATGAAGCAGTAAAATTCCCATTCATTTTGTGTTCCGAGGTCAAAATCAGTACATTTATATCCTTAGAATAGCCAATTTGGCTAAAACAATGAACTTTCCTGTCCATGAAATTTAATTAAAAATTACACAGTAATACATTTTCATCCCTCATTTCAAGCAACAGTACTGTAATTGTGCACAAACTGTAAATATTTACTATCATTTCTTTGTTCTTAGCAGTAAGGTCTAAGGGCAGTCATTGGTAAAAGGGATATATATATATATATATATATAAAGTGAGATATTAAAGAAAAAACATCAACGAAATGCCTTTCAAACACACTGGATCCCAGAAGGATACAAGAACATAAAGATAAAATTATAGAGTATGAGAAAAAATATATGTTCAAACAGTGTCAAAAGTTTAATTATAAACCCGAGCGCTTTCGGCTTTTTAAAAAAGCCTTTTTCAAGGGTAGCATAAATCAAAACAACACAGCAACGGCGTAAATACTAGTCTTACTAGATTAGCCTGCTGAAGCATTATTTTCCCCACTAAGATTAAAAACACAGATACTAGTAGTTCATTTTAGCAGATATGAAATCACTTTAGGCAATTGGACATAGTTTTTAATTAACATCGACCACAACATAGATTTTCTTTTTCCGCTACCTTCTCTGTTGAAAACGGCGTTAAACACAAAACCAATGAACGAAATCCTCAGGAAAAATACAGGGAACCAATCAAAAACGCTCTATTTTTATAAAACCGCTATTTTTATTTATCACTCATTCTGTTGATCGATATGTTCATTGAGCATTTATATATCGAACTATACAGGCGGTATTTACGCCGTTGCTGTGTTGTTTTGATTTATGCTACCCTTGAAAAAGGCTTTTTTAAAAAGCCGAAAGCGCTCGGGTTTATAATTAAACTTTTGACACTGTTTGAACATATATTTTTTCTCATACTCTATATATATATATATATATATATATATATATATATATATATATATATATATATATATATATATATAAGGCTGATCTGGTTTTAGTTCTCAGTTTCTTACTTGGATTAAAATCTACTGGAAAATTGTTATAATTATGTGAATTCACATCTGTAGAAATAATAAGGATCACAGTCAAAAAAAAAAGAGATTGTATGAATAATTTAATATATCCATTCTTCAACAATTTTCCCATCGAAACTATGTAATTAGGTAACCATCTGTATCATCTGTAAGTATAACATTTCTTCAGATTTTCTATTCTTGTTATTCAAAACATTTTTTCTCCCTTTACTGGATACAGTTGTCTGAAAACCCCAAGTAGAATTGTAACAGTGTTCTAGAATGTCTGTGATATATGTTTGCCATAGTCCTGTAAATATTGTGTAATGAAATCCACAGCATTGTTTTTGAATATTAACGTGTAACTACATGAGAAAGGTATTCTATGCTTAGTTTTTGAGACATTTAAGATTTGAAATTTCTGTCAAGTTTATAAACTAGATTTACTTCTTTTAGCTTACTCACGAAGAATGCTTGAAGTTTATTTGAATGAGTCTGCTTCCTTCAAGAAATGGCGCTGGTGTCATATATGGAGGAGAAACTGTAAATCTTATGTGGGTTACAGAACATGACTTCTGGGCTCGCACCTTAGTCACTACAGACTTATTTTACTGATTCAGATTCTACTTTTTTGAAACATGAAAAGTTCTTTTATTAACATGTTGCAGACTGGTATGTTGATAACATCATTTAAGCATATGGTACCTTTTCTTGTGACTTGTTTCATGTTAGTTAATGCACAGTTCTTACTCGTAAAGTGTATTTTATGCTATAGGAATGTACAGAATAGGTTATTTTAGTCTTATTAGTAAGCACTTTTTTGAAAAGGAAGGAATGACCAAAATGTTAATGAAAGGGTTTTTTTCCATATTTTTCTATGAATATAGGTTGTAACTAAACATTTGGTCTTAGTTTAAATGTAATTAAGAAAGTCATTTTGTAAACTTCTCATTTTGAATGGTATAAAATTGAATATTATTGTGGTGGTGAATGTTAGCTGTTATTATGATTGTTCAAATTAAAAATGTATACCTTCTTAACTCAGACTGGTATGTTAAATTTATTTGTAATAGCAACATGTGTGCAACATGTATGTCTAGTTGCAATATGCATACTACCTGTATATTTACTTAAGAGCTGACACTTTATGGTACTTCATTTCAGTTTGACCCATTTTCTACTTTTTAACAATCTTTACCTAGCATTCAGGATCCTGTACAAACAGTAGATACCGGAACTAACTTTCGAAATAATTGACACAGACACAAGGATATTTAAATGCAAAGCCACCACCTTGCTTTATAAAACTTTTAAAGCAAAGGATCATATGTGTAAGATTTTGGTAGGGATGTGAGTTAGATTCAAATGTTGAAATTCAGATAAACTAAAAAGTGTGTTTCATGATGTGAAAGATCTTAAATAGATAGAAAGTGGGCATGACCATTATGTAACTAGATTTTAGATTTGTAAAGGTATGAAGTTTGAAATATGAGCCGTGCCATGACAAAACCAACATAGTGGGTTTGCGACCAGCATGGATCCAGACCAGCCTGCGCATCCGCGCAGTCTGGTCAGGCTCCATGCTGTTCGCTTTTAAAGCCTATTGGAATTGGAGAAACTGTTAGCGAACAGCATGGATCCTGACCAGACTGCGCGGATGCGCAGGCTGGTCTGGATCCATGCTGGTCGCAAAGCCACTATGTTGGTTTTCCCATGGCACGGCTCATATGTCTTACCAGCATTAAGAATATTCATATCTTCAGATGAAATTACAATGTATTTGGTTTGTTTCATGTGGCATTTTTTTTCTTGTTTATTTGACATTTTCAGTTAATTTTGCGTGTGTAGAGTATATTTTCGGTATTTGTCTTGAAGTTTCGGTATGTAGTTTTTATTTGTATTTGCTTTTAACTGCACAGTTACTATTTTGGTCTAAAGATAAATCATCTTATTGTAAAGTTACCTTTAGACCAAGTTATTATTGAAACTTTGGTTGTGGTCATTGAGGGTTAGAAAATGAGGTCAGATAGTGAAATAGAAATAAGTATCAGTACACACGTTGGTACAAGTATAGGGATAAGACATTAATACACAAACATGTGTGATTTCGCTATTCTTGTATATAAACTTTGCACAGAAACAAAATGTATGGCATTTATAGGTGATGACATTATGATTCTAGTACAGTTATTTTTTGTTAAGTTGCCCCATGTGGTTCTAAGACGATCTATGTATGAAAAGAATTGGAACCACTGCCTTACCTTTGCATGATCGTAAAAGGCGACTAATAGGGTCTTAACACTTGGTTTTGTTGTAACTCTGTGATTCCAGCAGTTATGCAAATTTTGATTTCACACCTCATGTTTTTATTTCGATGTAAATGAGATGTGAATCCAAAATTTGTAGTCCTGTATGGCGCCATATAACATATACTGTGTTGGTGCGCCGTAAAACCCAAATAAATAAATATTGTTGTTAAAGTGGTAATGGCGACAGTTTTTTTTTTAAAAAAATACCAATGACCGGGGTGCATAAATCAACAGCACTACCAAATTCATGTATTCAATGTTTTTAAATGATCTCTTTATTACAACAATGACAGTAACAGGATATCGTTGAATAATTCAGTAGAAATGAATACAATTTCAAAAATAATAAATTTTCATACAAGTTGATTTGAGAACGTTTTTCCTGTTAGTATAATGCCAGGACGTCATGAAAAGAGGTTTTTAAGCAAAAAATAATTGTAAACCATTTTTACTTGAAACTTTTATGAGAAAAGACAAAAAAGCCTGATCGTATATGGTTGCTGTAAATTATTTCACATGCAGGTCAAAAGTAAGTCGGGGTTTTGTTTGCATTCAATTCGGAATACTATTTGTTGGATAAAGTTTTTGAGTCCGACAGATTGTAAAATGTTCAAATCAATGAATAATTATTTTAAGAAAAACTCTAAGATACTTTATTATTCTTGATGACATGATGTACAGTAAATAAACTACAACAATGTTCAGTTTATCATTTTACTTCAGAGTTGTAGGAAACACACATGTTGACTATTGTTTGTTTTTTTTTTCGTTTATATGTAACCATCTTTCGTTTTACCATCGTACAAATATTTATTTGTATTACAATATAAAATATAATAAAGGAAAAAAAAATATATCAATGTACTTGTTGTTACATTTCAGTGAGCGAACGTCCTTCTCATGGTGAGTACACAAAGATGACCTATATCTGAAATTACCGAAATCTATCGGCACGTGGGTCTATCGTAGTGGTCTGTACATAAAGATGTCTAAATATATTGTCACATAGTAATTATCGTTTATGATAACATGCTGTAAAAAGCTCGTACAAAATGCTGCCCTATGCAGGTTTCCTAAATTAAGTTGAATATCTGTTGACGTCTACACTTTTATTTACCAAAAAAAAACAGGTAGCCAGAAGGAATATCCATAGTCAAACATGTATTATGTAATAATGAAAGAATCGGACTTTTTACAGGACAGAAACTCGTTACTGACACTAGGTGAAAATGTAACGTGTTTCATAATGTCCCTCGTCCATTAAACTAGGTTGAAGAAATACTGACAAGATTTTAGGAACTTAATGTATGTAAACCTGTGTAATACTTCGCAAATATCAAGCGTTTTTGGGAAATTCATCGAAACTATCACTGAGCTGTGCATAACAGGTACCAAAATGAAGAGAAAAAATGCGTATTTGGAGGGAGATCAGTGCACCTGGAGGAACTTCCGTAGAGCTCTTTCATGTTTAGCAGACGACAATCTGTAGTTACACGGATACTCCCAATCGTCACAGTATTCCTCCCGCACGATCTCGTCCCAGGATCGAACCACCACCTTGTCCCCATCCACTGACAGTCCGTTCTCTACTGCACGGGAACAGTCTCTATTTGACCCGAAGGTAACAATCCAGCGGTCAAGGACGCTACCGTCTGCTGATCGAACAGATACTGGGTCAAACTGAAGAGTTTTCACCTTAAGAAATAAAAAAGAGAAGATTATCTGTAATTAGTTGATTTTGTAATGGGAACGTTACATTATTTCTGTTAACTTCTTTATTGTCATACATAACTGACAACATGACTACAACATATTATAGTGGCTCTTGGACATTTTGTGTGTGAACTGCCTCACCATTGCTTGATCGTAAACAATGACTAATAGGGTCTGAACATTTGATTTTGCTGTATCTCTTTTATTCCAACCGGTAAAAAGTTTTGATTATTCATGTCGATGTAAATGAGCTGTGAAACCAAAGTATTCATTCCTGCTTGGTGCTATACAACCTGCACTGTGTTTGTGCGTCTCAAAAAATCACTGAGAAAAGATTTAACATTGATTATTTAAGAGCTGAAATCAATTCCTAATTTGGCGAAAGAAAGATGAAGCTAGCCAGCCAGTTGAACTTATCCGATTATAAATCACATGAATAACGGATCGGCAAACACATGTTCTTAGATTTAATAGTCTGCAAATGGAGCGTTTGACCGCAGCAAAACGGTTCAATTACAGTTTTCAAGAATAAATATATAAAAAGAGCCAGTACCTCACACTGTATCTGGGTTTCGACTAGACGCTTGACCTGCACGTGATCATACTTCCAACTGTCACGAAGACTGAAGCAGACGGCACTCTTCAGGTTCTGTCTTGGCGCGTTCTTGAGATGTGTAGAAGGCGTGACTCTGTTTGCCCAGTTGACGGATTCTTTCACCTCCTCTAACAAGGACTTTTGTTTTGTCGGTTGAGCTCTACCGAAAGACATTTAAAATAACAAATTATTCCAACTGTTTAATTTATGCCCGATTCATTGTGGTTAAGACAAGTTTAATTCCAGTTCTTGATCTTCCTTTCTTTCCTAGAACTGGGATCATAAATGACAACGTCTAAAAAATTAAATCAATAATTGACAACGTTAATCTGTCACGGTTTAACGTCACGACGTACACATGTATACACCACAACTGAGTATTATATCAGAGTTCTTATAGAATTTTACTTTTACTTTATTCAGTGTTCTAAGTAATGCACAGGAATCTAAAAGTATATTTCTCAATACAAATTATTTCTAAATTATTCATATGTAAAAGCTAGCTTTGAAATAGGAGACACCGAATCGATACAAACCGACACGGCTGTTGCATGTCAGGAGAAATTTATCATGAATCCATTTTCTCGTAGGAAATGTTCTAGCCAGAAAAGTGGGTTTTTAATCTAGATAGCATGGCTAAATAAAGAAACATTCATCCATGGAATGGAACGTCAAATGCACGCGTATACGCCTGCTGACGATCTATAATTACTGTTACCCTGCTGAGACAAGATTTATATTCCAGAAACATTAAACGAAATGTGGGATTTTCAATTAGAAAACAACACAAAGCAGAGAAAATTTCAGAGCAGAGAAATTTTGTCATGTTTAGTCTGCTGAGATGAACCACCGACCCTAAATGCTTGAAATAAAAATATGATAATATTATAAATAATCTTACAGTATTAGGTAACTAACATGATTTTGATGAATAAGACATGCATTAAATGGATTGAATACACTGTATATTTCACATTTGGCTATTAAAGTAAACTAAAACCAAATTTAAAAAAAAAAAAAAAAAAAAAAAAAGAACTTTTTTCTCCATAACAAGCAAACGAAATGTAGCCTAGCCTATTATATTTTTTTTTCAATTTCAATGGATAAATGAATTGTCTATTTTGATAGATAATGGTCTGTCTGTGACCGGTTTAATTGTACAAGAAGTTTCTGAGAAAAGACCACATGTAAGTCCATATATCGACGATGTACTCTATGCAAATGTCCTGTTCTGCTCTGTTCTTAACACAAATTTTAGTCTTACAAATACAGTACAAACAACAAAGTCAGTGAATTCACCCCCGTCCATTAGTGTCTTTTTTTATTTCCATATATTTACTAATTTCGAGGCAAAGGGCAAACACGGCAGTTACTGAAGAGAACCTAAAGTAATCTATATTTTTGTTAAATTTCATGAAGATCCATCGATGGATTTCTTTATTATGTTGGAATTTATGGATTGTAAAACAATTAAAGGGCAATTACTCTAAAGTATTGGACCCGTAATAGAGTACCTCCTTTTTGAAGAGTATTCAATTCCTACCATAAACCTATTTTGACTGCAATTTTCAGGGGGCGTAGGTTCAAGCCCCACTGGGACCATAATTTTTCTCTCCATATTTTCCTTTTTTCTAGTAAATTTTTACTTCTTACAAGACTTATTATGGATGTATTGTACAAAAGTGGAAAATTTTCATTTCATAAGCGATTTCTTGCTATTCAAAGTGAATTTACCTCTAAATCAGGAGGGGTAGAGTAAGACATCTTTAAAAATACTGAGTTACATGCGGTAAAAATTCTCTGTGTTGTCTCATTAAATCTGTTTACTTGAGGCACCCTTGAAAAAGATGATATTTACAGTTTTATTTTGTGTTTTATAATTGTTTAACAATAGTTTGATGTTTCTTTTATCAAAATAAATGTTGTAATGAATTCTCTGCAAACGTTTTAGATAGTGGCCATCACATCGAAATTTGTCTCTACTTGAGCTTGAGGAAATACCATAAATTATACAAAATTTACAAAAAAACGGCACGGTAAAAGTTGTTTAAAATTTGCAAAACAGTGCGAAACATGGTCAACTTTAAGAATATAACAAACAAGTGCCATTTTTTAAACATTACTATTAGGGGTCCAATACCTTAAGTTACTGAAGTGATCCTCATCCTGATAAAAATTGCGCGTGCACTACAGCCTTAAAGTGATCAACATTTGTGTAAATTTTCATGAAGATCCATCAACATGTTCCTTAGATACAGTAACAAATCCCTATTTTTTTTATCAGATCAAGGGAAAACTGCTATTATTGGATCAACGGGGATAATACTACATATGTGCTGTAATTAATGATTATGCGAGGTTTGTCGATTCGAGCTAAAAGGCTTTCTGAATTATATGTATTTTCAATTTCGGACACAGGATATAGAGATAGAGCCTAAAATTTTCAATGATAGTAATACATTAAATAAAGTCTAGAAATGGATTTCCAAGTTCTTGAAATAACCAAAAATGATTTCACAAATGTGAAGTTTATGATAGTTTTGTTAATACATGTATCAATAACAGAAATTTTAATTTTTAATTTAAAGTTGTGATCCACAAAGAATGACAACTCTTGCCTTGGGCTAGTACTTATAAGCAAAGATATCTATTAGTTTACTTCCCTTGCAATTACACAATTGAGTGGAAAATGAAAACTGTTTTAGACACAATATCATACTTTTTTGCACAACAAAAACATTTAGGATTTATTAATTTGTGTTTGATTTATCCCTCAAAACATGGTTCCTATGATTCTGTCAACTTACATATGGTAAAAAATTAACTTTTAACAAGCCAATAATAAAATGAAGTACCAGTAAGTAATTAATAGTGCAGATAAAACAGTTTTGCTTGTATCAAAATGTCACAATAGAAGCACTTTTGTAATACAGAACACCTGGTAGGATTAGTAAAGGTGCAATTATATTGATCTCTATTTCGTATGCCTACAGGATAATTAAAGCATTTATTTTGTATTGATGTGGTATATCATATCTCCTCAAAAATATATTATTTAGCCCTTTTAGTATTAACAGGGCTTTTCGCGAATTGAGGATTTTGCATGATCTAGATATACACTTTACATCATTCTTAAGGTCATCGACAGGATGGTAGTAGCATCTTTATTATTTAAAAAAATTGAGCCGCACCATGAAAACCAACATAGTGCATTTGCGACCAGCATGGATCCAGACCAACCTGCGCATCCGCGCAGACTGGTCAGGATCCATACTGTTTGCTGAAGGTTTCTTTAATTGCAGTAGGCTTTGAAAGCCCACAGCATGGATCCTGACCAGACTGCGAAAATGTGCAGGCTGGTCTCGATCCATGCTGGTCGCAAGTGCACTATGTTGGTTTTCTCATGGTGCGGCTCAAATGATCATTTTATGTTTCCTATTCTAAAAACCAAGTAAAATGGCAATTGTATAAAAAATTTTTTTAGAAATTTTAGGACGTTTTTGCATGGAAATATTGCTGCTAGGCTATTGTATCCTGAAAGTTTGATATCAACGGCATTAAACAAATAAAGTCAAAATATAAGTAAAAAATACCGGGGTGTCTAAAACGGACGAAATTTACATGTAAAAGTACACCACCCAAATCGTTTTATGGTTATTAATTCAAAATTAGTAACGGTATTTTGAAAATCTAAAACGTTCTTATAACCAACCTTGTTCTTTTTAATAATGTGTAATCTCAGCGGTATTGTCTCGGAGAAATTAAAGGGGAAAAGCTACGGAAAAGGTGGATCAGTCATCTGATCTGATTATATTGGGTTTCGTAAATTTCGCTGTTTGGCATTTATAAGATGCTGTTTGGCCGGGTAGAAAGCGCTTTAGCGGTGCCCGAAAGTTTACTATGCGCCTGCGCAGCAAGTTGGGGGTTGTGGGGCAAAGTGGGGGAGAGTGCAGCCCCAAAACACATTCACCTGAAAATAAAGTTACCCCTATACTTAATTTTAAGACATTTCAAAACTAGATCTACTATTATTATAGGATCCGCTAAAGTGCAAGTGTCTTGTTCGAATGAAACAATACTATTAAATGAAACACTAAATTACCTTCTTTTCATAGACTCCCCGCATACGAAAGCCCGTGGCGGGAAGTAGGAAGTATCCTTTGGCGTATTTTTCGGTTTCATGGTAATGTCTCTGTCCAAATTCCTCACAGGTAATTTGGGAACACGGTTAGATTCTACAATCGCCGATGAGCTCTTTTGTGGTTTTTTCCGGACAATCGGTGCCACTTGGTTCACATGAGCAAGAGACCCTCCAGGCGTGCAAGCTGTCCTGCGCCGGAAACCTAATTCCTCTAATCGACGATAAGCGGCGTCGTCCATACGCTCGAATTCTCCTCTAGGACTGACTTTATGCGTTTGGTCAAAGTCGACTAGACTTTCTGCAGGTGTAGTAAAATGACCGTTACATTCCGATGACTGTTGCATTATATAATTACCAGTCTCACTCGTTTCTTCATTCGCATAGTCGCCACTTTCATGTTTATCTATGGTAAACTCAGTTCTTCCATTTGGAGACACGGTGAAAAGCTGCCAGCGGTATGACTTGGTCTTCTGGTCATAAGCAAACACGCCCTCAAAACCGTCTATCGCGAGATCATGGTTAGCACAAACACTTATGTCAAACTGAACACGTTCGCCTCCACCAAGGGATGTTGGTGGTGGCGACAATTTTAAAGTGGCATCTTGGTATGAAGTTCGGACTTTACTCAATGGTGTAATAAATTTATAACTGACCATTGGTGCCGGAGATCGGACTGAGTCAGTACTTCGCAATATCATAGCTTGGCTTGAGGTAGGCATTTCCTGTGTTCTATCAAAGCTCTTCAATTAGAATACTTTGTTCTTGAAGACTAATGGATCCAATCGGCGTCTGATTTCTAACCGGAAGCGCAGTGAGGACAGGAAATGACGTCATCCACAGAAAAATGGCGCTCTTGCCTTCCATTCTATAGGTCAGAGACCACAAATTAAAAAAAGTACAGGGAACTTACTGGGAATGTCATGGAATAAAGTAGCGTCTGTGCGTTCTGATTGGTCAGTCATGTAAACAAACCCGAAGAAGCGATTTTTTTTTCAAAATTGAGATTTTTTTACTGCATTTACAGTATTTTATTATACATTTGCTTCGTTTTATGTTTATTGAAAAAAAGTTTATCAACCGAATTTCTCCCGCCATGCCAACGATGTACATGTAAACTGTGGGTCATCCCATTCACACGAAAATTACTTAAATAAAGTATCACTATTCATATATTTTTCTTCCGATATTTTGTTAGAATTAATTGAGATAGTAGTTGTTGAAGAAAAAACGTAATTAGACAGGTCTATACATGTTTCGATTTCTGGAAGGCCGTACACGCCATAATATTATAATATAAGTCTATGGAAAAACAATTGGTGGTCTCTTACCTTTAATATTCTTTAACATGTCATGTAGAGCTGTGGAATATGTCTCCCAAGTTGGTATCCGACATTTCTCGCAACAACCAGATGTCCCATTTAAGAGATTTTCGTTAAAAATTGCTGATGATCGCAAGCCCGCAGAGTTCCCTTTCAGCTTAATTGTATTTGTAAAGCTCGAGGTACGCTTAGGTTATATTCAGCTATTTCCTGTACCTTAGACTCGTGTAATTATCTCTAAGTAGAGCATTTATTTACAGAAAATTGTGTTAAAAAGAGAAATAAACGACAGCATCCGACGACAATTACAATTACTTTAGTGTTACAGTGTCGCATCCCATCCAAAAGTTTAAAAGCAACATTTCCTTCATTTCAACCCACATTTCGCGTGCCGAAACTACATTTAGTGACCCTTGTAAATTTTTATATCACCGTTTTGATTAGCTAATACAATACTAGCATATCTAAATTGCCTGATATCCTTTTACTTTTAACAGAGCTATTTTGTCATTGCTTTTAACTACCATTTTACATTTCAGTTTACTAATAGTCTTTGTGATTTGACGCGTCAAATATTTACGTCCCATTGAGGGGGTTGTCATCATCGGAAGATAGGCATCCTACTATTGGCCAGCCCCTTTTGCGCTGGACATCATTTTGAACTTGCATGTTTAAATTCTTTACAAACTTACAGAGTTCTGAACTAAATAGTATGCATGTGTTTACGTGTCATCTTACTGCAGTTTCCGGAGATGTTAGTTTTAGCACTGGTTCATGCAAATAAGCTCAACATTCCTAGCGTGGAGAGACTATTTACCTTCAGAGTAACAAAATAAAATTTTAGAAAATACGAAAGGATTTTAACCAGATTACAACTGTTTGGCACATTAAAATGCTTTGAAACTTCGAAAAAAATATTTTTAACGAAACTTTACATTTTGTAATGTTGTCATTAATATTCATAAAAATACAACTTAGCTAACTAACATAAAAATACTGCTAATAAATGGCCAGTGTTTTAGCGCAATTTCGGTACCATTTTTATAAGTAACCAAGATGCGATGGATAATCATCTAAATGGTCGTCAGTTCCAAACATGGACGGCTGCAATTAAATGGAAAAACTGAAATCATAAAAATTATGTAGTTCAAAAGAGAGATTTTTATGGGAACATATGAAAAAATGTCTAGTGGGGGTGCTAGTAGACAATACTGGTCCCGACCTGTATCTGCTCGATAATGGTACAGTCGTATGGCTACAATATTACCGACACATCATGTATTGGTATTATAAAGACAAACATTCAGTAAAAAAAATATTTCAATAAATTTTGTCCATTATAATAAGGAAATTTTGTATTTTAGGACTAAATCTAAATTCTTGAAAATGATGGGCGTGGTCCATTATGAACGACAGAAAAAGGTGATTTGCATATTTTATTTTTTATGAAATACAACAAAAGTTGGAAAGAACATTTTCATATACATATCCAAGAAAGTGATAAATGACAATGTCACACAACTGAGTATCGTCAGTATCAGGTAACTGTTCTATTAACTATTCGTTATCGTCAGCCTCGTCTTCGTCTTCGTCATCTTCCTCTTCCGGTTCGTCAGGCTGGAATGACGGATCAAATGCAAAATCTACGGATAACCTTTCCTGTATCTCGACATCTGGTATCATCTGGAATTAAATCGCAAAATGAAAGGTCAAAGTTTCTATTAAACATGAATCATGACATCTTTTAATCGAGTCATATTCTTTATTATAACAGCTACTATTAGGTGAAGGATTTTTGTTCTACGCGCGAGGTAAAATTAAGCGGAGCTGAGTCTCATCTACAACATCTGGTCTACAAGACAGACCACAAATTCTAAAAAGATCTTAAGATATGCAATGTTCAAGAAATCACCGACGATGTTTTTACTTTGTGCTCCAGTCTTTTTGACAAGAAATGTAGATAATCTAAGATCTTTGTTGTCACTTACATCAGTAAATTCATCTCTTGTGACCTCTCCATCTTTTGACAGGTTCGGATGCCTGAGTGCGCTGGAGACTAGAGCTAATATATGGTCGTCTGATATAGCACTATGAAATAGCAGACGATACATACGAAACATGGCGTCATGCGTGAGCACCTTCTGTTTGTCTACGTCATACAAGTCGAACAGAACTGAAAAATAAAACAACATCAGTTTGAAATTGACCCATAACTTACAAATTATCCCCGCTTTCAAAAAACTATGAAAAGCAGCGTATAAAATATAACATTTGTCCATTTATTCTGCCTAGAAAATGAAGACTACATGTATTACCATCATTTCTTTCAATCACAATATTAAACATCAAAGAATAGTACTAAGTTTAGTTTACCAAAAAGATAGAGACCTGTATGTTTTAAAATAAAATGAATATTATAAATTGTAACAGAAAATAACGTCACAAGAAATTATTTGAAATAACAGCTTAATGCGAATATTTACACTCTTTCTTTTTTAACGCCGGCGTCCGTCTGCATAGCATAGTACAAATTTTCATGAACTGTTTTGGGTGGATTTTTTTAGTTGTCGAATCCCTGTAATACTGTATGACATCTGGAGCGAACACGCATCCTGTGAACTCCGGCATCATTATACATTGTTCTGTTGTAATACCATCTTTACCCTGACTTGATGAATCCATTGCGCTGTACCGCCGTATGATCTGGTCCGCCTCAAGGCTCGTAACTGAAAACATATCGGTCTTATTTCTTCATAGAAACGAAGTCATTCTTTCAAACGGTGCCACCAATTCAAACAGATCAAATTTCAAGGACAATAAAAAGTCCATCGTTCTCTAGCCCAGGTCTGATTCATATCAAATAGTACATACGTACAGCGTAACCTAAACCGTGAATGTACTGTCTGTTTTCACGGAGGCACTGAAAATGAGTACATTGTATACTATAAAATAATACTTACACGGGGTGTTTTTCCTCAAGGCATTTAAAACTTCTGGTGGTTGTGATGGACCAGTTTTTGAGGAGTCGTTTCCCATTATGTTGCTTTAATGGTCCATCTAATATTCATCCACAGAAACTGTATGCAAGAATTTGACTATAAACATCATTACCAGAATTTACACAGCCTGAAACGAAAGTGAAATTACATCAGACGTTTTATCACTATACGTAGAGTGTTGTTATGTTTATTCACAAAATAGTATAGTTACAACATACCAACGACTTCTGAAGATTACAGTGAGAAATGGAAGAACTCGTCAATTCCAGAATAGAAAATTCATCGAATAAAATAAGTGGTAAGGTTTCAATGGGTATCAACTATGCACGGGAATATCAAACCCGTGCTATTAATAGTACTTAATGATGTGCTAGCGGAGCAAGATGGAAAATTTTCATGCTTCAGCTTTTAACTGCACATAAAATCATACGCTTGTCATATTTTAGGGAGGAGGGGTGCCTCATGTGCGCCTCCACCCCAACCCCTCCCCGTGATTCCGGTAGTCATTTACGCATTTCATTCAAATACAAGTATTTTTAGTAACTGTTTTAATAGATGAATTAATATACTGAGTAAAACTTGTGACTGTTCACACTTTTAATGTGATTTTTCCCTCTCAAAATCCATAAAATTAAGGTTCTGTAAAAGTGAACTAGATCTAGACTATGGTACAAACTTATTGACATGAGTTTTGAAAGACAACCTAGAGCTAATAAATTTTGACCAAACACATATTAAAACGTTGTAACGCTTTTACTTAACACCAATAATGTAACACTTATTTTTACTAGCTCTATCATTTTTCAGTGTTATATACATTTTTGTATATACAATTTTTGACAAACTTGGTGGAAATAAACATCTTGAAAAACTGTGGCCGAGTGGCTTTTAAAATACATAGCTTATTTTTATTTTCTTTCTGGCTGCCTTCTATTCATTCTCACAATTCTAGTCGTTATTTTTTTCTTCTCTGTTTTCTCACTAATTCCAATTAAACACGTACAATCCCCTTGATAAATACATCTGTAGTAAATTCAGATACCGTACGTGACCGTTACCGGCGCATACGGCGTTTAGACAACCAACGTGCACGCACAGGTTTAACGACATAACTTACCCCAAAGTCAAGCAGAATTTTAGAAATAATTAAACTTTTACATGTCTGTGGCACATATTTAACAATTACTAGGTATACATGTATTGAGTTCAACATATATCGAATAAATAGTCGTGAAAATCGGTTGCTACTGTTTGTTTACAAACATATAACCTTTTTGTTTCTCCCAATGGGAGATTGTTCAAGGGAAAGAACTTTACATGGCACATTATCGGGTATAGTGTGCCCAAATTTTATGCAGTAGATAATTATGGATGGTCGCTGACCTCCAGTTTTAGAGGGATGGCAACAATGAAATATTAGAATCATAAAATAGGCCGCCAAGATAAACCAAATGATTAAGACTAACTACAAAGCGAGGGTAGATTCAAGGTGGGAGAATTTAAAGCTGACGTTATGCTCAAATTATGTCAAATATACGCCAGATCGCTTCATTTAAGGTGCACATGCCCTCAGAACCTCCTAGGAAATTCTTTCACTAAAAGCCCCACAAACTTGAACCGCCCATGAACAGTATCTATATAGGACTAAACACAAACTAATTATGATTTTGTGCATGTTAGGTTATAAATGTGTAACTTGTCACTATGGAATTTTTATCACCATTAAAAAAATATTGTTATATTTATAGTGAATGCAGATCTACTTATCATACCATACATACTGGCGAATGTATGACAAAATCCCTCCCTCCCCCACCCCCCACTGTTGAGTACAAATACTAAAATTTAAATGAAAAGATTAAAAGAAAGAACTGGAAAAAAATCGGGGGGATTTGTCCACCTTGGTGAAATTGAACACAGGGGCAGGGGGCATTTTGTCCGGGGTGATTTTGTCCGTATCCCAAAACAGGCACTAGACCAGAAATAAAATGCAATTCGATATGTTATACCACACCCCTATATATACGTATACTATGATAACTATGGTTACGAAAGCACAAACTACGCGAAGTGTCTCAGCGATACGAAACGTTGAAAAAAGGTGACTGGTGCACGATGGAAGATTTTTCAATATGCATAACATCCATTTACCGAACTGTGCACTTTTGGTGAGAATGGGCTGATGTATTTTCCTGTCGGTGACCATATCCGGAGTAGAATATAACACGTGCAATAGCATTTCTTTCTGTTCTGGTGCCAGTGATCATACAAAATTAATTTACAAAATTAATTTTATATATTAACGCAAGCTAAATACATTTGAATTTGATCAGGGTTTTCTACACAAATTAAAAGTTAATGTTTTAAATTAAATAACACATAAACTATTTCAGTGAAAAATGAGCCTTTGATATCTTTCCTTTCATTTGATTTTTCGGACAGTTGTCCTTGTACATTATGGATTGTTTGCACCAAATAGGTAGCGACTGCTCAGTGTTACATTAAGTTTTCCATGATGTTGTTGATGAAAAATTGTATAATGTGTCATATAAGGATGTGGCAGTTATATTTGTGGCTTAGTTTAATAGCTTATTGTATTGAGAAAAGATCTAGACTAGTTTTATTCTCTGAGAAAGTGTCTACATACGCGTAATTGCTCAGTAGAAAATTTAAATTTAATGGGAGCATTTTCAGGGGGTGTTGTTTTTCAAAACAGACTAGTTTTCGTATATGTAACATAATATCTCAACACTTCTTACTAACTGGCAGTGTATGGTTTTCATATCATTGAAATGCTCTAAAGTACTGAACATGAAGTCCAACGATTAGTTTAGTTTAATCATATTTTATTGCATATTTTCATTCCAACATAAATGCATAATATTCAAAATAACTAATCACATCTTGTCATGGACAGAAATTACATTCAAATGAAAGATAGATAAAAGAACGATAAGGAACAAAAACGAATTTTTAGTAATGGATGAAAAGGGAACCCGAAGTACGACCGACCGACCTTAACCACTCGACCTCAGATGCGTTTTCTCTTTAGTAAGGAGAACTTAATAGGGGACATAGGAAACAAATAAATAAATATAAGGTTGATTTAAATCGACTTGTATTCTTTATGTATGTTTGCATTTCATTAAATACCATTTGATTTTCTGCGTCATTCAAGTTAGCTGCATCAAAAAGAAGTTCTTCAGAACTTAGTGGATGGAAAGTGCGAGTGTTACGAAATAGCTGACTGAATCTGTTGCATTTGAAAAAGAAGTGCTCTGCATTTTCTATTTCGTTGCCACACTAGCAGTTTGAATCTTCTCTTAAATGTTTCGAAAAAGGTCATTATTCAAATTGCTACATATTTTTCTAATTCTGGCATGATAAACTGTACGAAATCTATCGCCGTGTAAGAAAAAAATTGGTACGTCAGGAGGTTTAAACAGTTTTTTAAGATTTAATTTAAATGACGATAGAGTTGGTGAATCGCAAATATTGTTCTCGAGTTTGTTCCGTAGCGCAAGAGATTATGGAATGATAAAGTACAATTCTGTGCGTCTACACAGAGTGGCAAAACTGGTATCGTTTCTTAAGTTATACGGGATAGTCTCTCCAAAAGAACTTGGGAATATATCATTTAACAATTCAGGCAAAAAAAGACATGCTTTTTTATAAATTTATGTCAATTTTTGTATTTTTCTGCGATCCGAAAGTGACACCCAGCCGATTTCATTTAATAACCTTCCAACTGATACGAAATGCACGAGACCTGGGACTAGTCTAGCTGCTTCATATTGAATTTATCCATCGAATCTTTTTCGTATTGTGTACAGCTGTCCCAAACAATTGACGCTTATTCTATTAGGGGTCTAAAATAAAATAAATAAGATAAACATAAATATATCTGATTAAGTGTATTACGTTTACGTTTGTATTTTGAGTGACCCATGGATGCGAGGACTTTAGACGCATACGTCACAATGTTATTGACATGTACATGCCATTTACCATCTTGACTGAGAGTTATTCCTAGATGTTTTTTTTTTGTTTGTTTGTTGTGTTTTTTGTTGTTTTTTTTTGCGGGGTTAACGTCACGTCGACACAATAGGTCATATGGCGACTTTCCAGCTTTTGATGGTGGAGGAAGACCCCAGGTGCCTCTCCGTGCATCATTTCATCAAGGGCGAGCAGCTGGGTAGAACCACCGACCTTCCGTAAGCCAGCTGGATGGCTTCCTCACATGAAGAATTCAACGTCCCGAATGAGGCTCGAACCTACATCGGTGAGGGGCAAGTTCTTTGAAGTCAACGACCTTAACAACTCGGCCTCGGAGGCTAGATGTTTATGGTGATCAACGAAATATAGCGCAGTAGTTTCAAAGGTAAGGGAGATATATCTTGAATTTATCTTTCCATAACTTTGCCAACACAGCTAATTACGGACATGCGTCTATAATTTGATGACAATTATTTTTCGCCCGTTTTATAAACTGGCATGACATCTGCTATTTTCCATAAACTAGGATACCTTTTTTCTGACAGAGAGCGATTAAATAAGACTTTCATGGTAAGCAGATATTTTTTAATGTTATGACATTTCATCTGGTCCATTCGCTTTATTTATAACTAGATAAGATCAGATGTTTGTTACTTCTTGTTCTGTAATAATAACACTGTTTAAAGATGTGTCTGGTTTTGAGGTCAAATCTGGAAGACCAGTCTGAGAATCATCAAGTGTCGAGATAGAAACAAAATAATCATTTAAAACGTTCCGAGACGGTGTATTCGTTGTTATCATGGTGATATGTAGTCAGTATTGTTAGAATTTTCTTTTACCAGCATTCTGGCCAATCTCCAATATTGTCTAGGGTTTCATGAGCTAACTTCACCCATAGAACATTCTAGTGTTAAAAATAGTACTTTTGAATGTTTCTTTTTTCATGTTGTTTATTTTTTCTATATTATAACTTTTTGTAATTTGTCTAGTGCGAACTTTTGCCAGTTCTTAGTGCCAAACGTTTCAGGCGATCGCGTTGTCTCGAGGTTCTACGAATTTCAGAATAGTACCACGGTTTTTCATTCCTGTACAGTAACAATAGTTGAAGGAACACAGGAATCAACAGTCAAGCTGAATTTTATTTTCGTGGAAAAGTTTAGCTATACCATCAACCGATCCAATATATATATAATAATGACCTGTTCGTCGATAATATCAAATTATTTAGTGTCTGTTATACGCCGTGTTTGTAGTTCACACTTTTCGTTTGTAGCACGTGGACGATACAAAATCACTTTTGCTATATATGCCTGGAACAATTGATACGTATTAGACCTTCCTGATATGCGAATGTTCCGTAATGATCACTTATTTCATGGTTGCACATCAGAATGACTAATATTGCTTTAAAATAGCGATTGGATCTAATAATGTTCTTGAATTATTTGTTACTCGGAGTGGTTTATTTATTAAGTAGATCATGCTGTTTAAAAAAAAAGGATATCTTGAAATTTATAGTATAATATGTTCAGTTGGTCTTCATTAATATCACTAAGGTCCTACCATTCAATTGTGTGTATGAAATAAAGTAGGAACTGAATTAGTATAATGTAACCTTAGAAGTTATTCCTCATAAGGATGCCCCTACCCTATCAATACATATTTTTCTGTGAATTATCTAAATATTAAAGTGAAATATATCTGGTATTTTCACAGTGACAATATCAAATATATTTTTTTCACCGATAAGAAACTATAAAATATCCTCCCTATATCTAGTCAATCTAAATCAATTCAAAAGATTGAGCCGTATGTTCTGTATATATCTGTGTAAAATATGCAAGTGTTGGCGGTTGAAGACTACACGTGCTTATTTATAAATATTGCGAAATTATTTATTTTTACCGGTGACTGATATGCCACTTAAGACTGACTTTTTAATTGATCCCTTATTACTAGCATCTTGCTCTCTATAATTATATAACAATATTTTGCAGATAAGCAATATTCCCTGAATATTTATAAGTTGTCACTATAATAAAAGCTATAAAATGTCTGGCTACATCCGTTGTTTGCCATAATAGAATTAGATGATTAAATAACCCTGGATAAAATAGACAAAACGCCTATGCTAATAAACCGAAGGTGCGTCGCAAATATTTTGGAGAACAACTCATGGGGATTTTCAGGCTAATAACTATTCAGAAATGAAATGACAATAATAAGGTTTACAGAATGAAATATAGATGCTCACTAATTAGCCATATTTTAGATCACATAGAAAATAGAAAGTATATCCAAGCAGGAAAAGCTTATGTTAACATGTAGATTTAATTCTTGTAGTTCAAAGTAAACAATTTTTGCACCCGGATTTTCATTTTTCAGTGATTTTGCTCTCCATACCAAACATTTTGAAAACAACTTTATATCAATTTTTGAATTGAAATCACGTTCATGGTATAGGTAAATCACGTTCATGATATAGGTTATGAGCAACGAAATCGAGTGCTTATATTAGAAATACGAGAGTTATTGCCTTTTTTTTTTCTATTTTTTCTAATATCACTTTTATCTAATTTTGTATTGATGGAACGCTAGAATACGCACATGAATACAAAATTATAAACAAGGCGTTCATCAATACGTGAACGTCTCGGCTAAACCAGCCAAATTGCTTGAATTAATAGAAATTGGAATTATTATATATTGCTGTCCGGGTAGGTCTATTGTAATTTTTGACGAATCCACAGACCACCACATAGCACACTAATTCTTTTTGCATTGGCGAAAAATAACAAGAATATTATATACCCACGAAAAGTATAGGCAGCGACACGTTTCTTTTCTGGCATTTATTTCTCCTTAAGCTTGGACAACCGAATATTGAAGAATATGTAATGGGCTTACTGTTATGCTATTTATCTCATAATGTAAGTGTGCATGTATTCAGTCTGGATGTTTCTTCGTTCCTTTATTGTTCTGTGGTATAATTTATCAAGAAGAAGTTATATCTTTGTGACAAAGGCAAGATGCCGACAAGACATTATTTGTCACTTACTTTTGTATACCCTAAGCTCGAAATGTAAGCATACTATTATAGGTCAAACACGCCTAAATAGTATTCCCTATATATTAGTTATAAAACAGTTTTTAAAGAGCTGCCGAACATAGCTAGACCCATTTCAGGGAACAAATCTTTACCTCATTTTAAAGAACTGACATAAAATGAAGAAAAAAGTAGGGGTCATGTATCTTCTAATAGAGATTTCTCTCGTCACTTTTGCTTACTGTAACACCACATGAAAATAACACTGCTGGTACCTGGTAGCACTACTTATACTAAAATTGTCTTTCGCTTCACCAAATACAACAATCTCTCCAATTTTTTCCTACCAAAGTGTCAGAAATACATCCACAATAAATTAAAACAAGATCTAGCTTATAGTGTTCAAATACCTGTCCGCCATTACGCGACTAGACCAGATGATTCCCATCCTGGTTCCTTTAGGCTAGTCAGGCCTCAATTAACCGTATTCCAGGCCCGGAGCCAGGGCCGGATCCAGGGGCTTCGTGCCCCCACCCCCTCCCCCTCACCATCCCCATTAATACCATCAAACCTTCACCCTACTATATTGGCAAAGGAATATTTATTTCTCAAAATTTAGACCCAAAAACGCATCAGAGGTCACCATTTCATACATGTATTTCAAAATTTTCCAGGGGGAGAGCCCCCTGATCCCATCATTAAGAGGAAAATAACCTCTCCATTACCTCAAAATGTAGACCTAAAAATGCACCAGAGGCCCTGACACCCGAAAATGAGGGGAGTACAGCCACCAGTAAATGCGCCAGAGGCCAACATTTCATACCTGTATTTCAAAAAATTTCCAGGGAGAACCCCTGGCCTCCCTAACATGAGCAAAGACACCGCTCCAATACCTACCCGCTCCCAGCACTCGCTATGCGCCTCGGCGGTGACGTCTTCGTTCTAGAATGGTGCCCCACCCCCTCCCCCAAGTAGTCTGGATCCGGGCCTGGTATTCTATCGGAGAAATTGCTTGCGCCTTCAGGATTTATGAACGAATGTACTGCAATGAAGCATAATTGTTGTTACATAGCATATTCAAAAGATACCCATAAAATTAATATCATTTTGGGAATATGAAGCACCTCTGAGCTTAATAAATCTATTTTCACAACAGGACCCACTTAAGTGCATGTACGCGGAAACGTATGACCTTTAAAAAGAACTGACTTTATGTTGAGTCCATTTAGATATGCCGAATACCAGTTCGACCAGAATAAGTTAACACTACTTGTGTGAGGTTTTGTTTGAAAACAGCAGACACAATATTTTACACAGCAGTAACTCTTGAGATGTAACTACTCTAATGACAGGAGCATGTTCCATGCTCATAGAAATGGAGGATACGTTTTATTATAAAGACGGCGTTGACAATGAATCAAAGGTCTGGCTTTCCCTTCTACAAAATGTACTTGATCCTGCTAAAATACACGCACCTGATTTTATAACCATTATATGATAATAGTGGAGAGCGTGTAAATCAAAACTCATATACCAAATTTGATTTGGATTACACGTGAAGTTTAGTTATTTCAGTACTGAAGTGCTCACCAATTACTAGGAAAAAATGAAAGAACAATCTTATCGCATCTGTTCAAGTCGACTCTTACGTATTCATGTAGTTGTCACTAGGAACAAGCTATGTCGGCTTCACATGACAGTTGAACCCTGCAAATGACATGTAGCTAACGTTATGAAATACGCATTGCCGTCCTAGATTTTATCACAAAATGATGCGACGCTAAAGTGACTCTTTCCATGATCTTATTAAACGGCCTGTTTAATACACTCCAAAAATCTAGCTAAAAGAAAAGGTTTACAAGAACTTGTAACTTTCAGTTACTAGTATTTTATATATTTACTCGTTTATCTATGTTCTCAACAGAGTGGGGCTACTTTTTGTGCAAATATGGGCATTCATTTTATGAATATCTGCAATCCAAACTTTTCACCAGGTTAACAAACTGAAGCATTTTAGGAGTTTGATGATAATATGTGTTAATATGATATCGATTTAAATACTATTTGTGGTACAAAGATTACCAATTTGGATGGAAATGTCAAATAAAAAATCAGACATGCGTCTCTCGATACAATGAAACGTTCTCAATTTATGTCATTTTTAACCCTATTTTCATGCTATTCCGGGATGTGTTTGCCTAGAGTTTCGTCTGCGGTATCAACTTTTAGTGAACGCTGCAGTTTCCAAACATACTCAAGTCTCCAGGTTAGATTAAAGTTTTTCTGCCTCTCATTGCATCATATAAGGGTCAATCGAATCCCTTAAAAGTCTCCAAAGTTATGTCTTCGCTGCGTTAACGGACACTTTTTTGCATGAAGTAGTTTTTTTTATACCGTACTAAAGCGATCTGTACCGTTGACATTTGATCAATCACTCCATTGACAATAGTCACTAATACCGGAATTCAATGCACGTGCCATGTGCAGATGGTAATCGAAATGTGGAGTAGTATTACAGCTCAAACTGACATGAGTTATGTTTGGATGATTTTTTGTCTTGCTACATAAACAAACAAAAAATTCCCGCTATCCATAGCAAAAACTCTATGACAAAAAATAACCGGCAATATAATAATAAGGGAAGAAAGAAACCTTACCTTTATGTTTATAAACAATACTTATAAAGATGTAAGTGAATTAATCATAAATGTGCAACCAATGGATATAAATTGATTTTGTCATAAATTTGCAGCCACTGTATAAAATAACGAGATAAAATCAAATTCTATCATGTTTGCTAGTAGGCCTATTGTATAGCAACGAAACTGCTATGCACGAAATGTGATTTTCTGTTGTGTTATTAACAACAACGGCCCTTTTTGTCTCAAAATGTAGGTAAGTTAATAAAAAAAAACAAGTAAAATGCAAATGAACTGTCTGTTAAAGTTCGTGTTTAAGTTAAACAATAAATATACCTGACGCTACTTTTAGATTGTTTTTGTTCTGCTGGAACATTTTTCAGGCCAAACTGAATCAATTGTTAACCGCACGTATAAACAGTCTCTTTATATAGATGAATCAATGTTATCAACGCATAAATCATCGCAGAGAAAAGGTCAGAGAAATTTTCAATGCCTCTGTTTGTTTCGCTGCTAATCCTACATTCTTATTCATTCTATTTTTGCTTTTTCTTTTGTGATAAAGTAGACCTGTCAGCACTGACTTTTTCTTTAAACGCTCAGCTACCACCTGTAAAAACAAGTTTAAGCATCCACATTTTACACATTTAGTGTTTTTAAATGAGTCCGCTATAACAAATTGATATATTATAACTAAGTGTTATTCCACTTCTTGGGTTTTTAAATGCAATGATAGTTGCCGAGTTTTACAATTTACACAGCCTTTATTTGCTCCAGTAAGGAAATAGTGAAACACGATTGAATACAAAAAAGAGGGCATAACCTTTTAAATAGATAGATTGATAGAACTTGTAACCAAAAAAGATTTCTAAAAAGTGACATTCATGCAAAAATACAATACCACACCTGATGCCTTCGGAAGGGCGTATACAAAAGCTATGAAAAAAGTTAGTTAAATAGTTCGTTTATAGTTTATTTTCTCTTCAAACATGATAAAATGTCACGTGTTTTCATTGTCTTACAGATATTGTAAAATAACACTTAAGTGGTCGCTAAATCTAGTGTAATTAATTCACATCTCAAAATAGCCTTGATCCAATAATTTTCAGTTCCTTAGCAACTGTTGTTTTTTTTCCGTGACAGACGTCAGTGTCTCAGCTGGTATCCGCATAAAGAAAGGCACATACTTTACTTGATGGCTTCCAAGCAATTACTGTCGGGGGATTAACATGATTTTTTTATAGAACAGATTGATAAATTATAATGACGATGCGTTTTCAAGTTAGACTACAGACGGTCGTGATAAGTAGTGATATTTAATCAAATTAGATTTAAAATTTAACGACGAAAACAAGTCCCCCATATATATACACATATAATGACTGTATCAATATCTTTGAAGTATTAATGTGATCCTACAATATTTTTGTCCCCTCTTCTTTGATGGTCTATTTTTTTTTCTTCTCTACTCTCCAGAATATGTTTGCTTAAGTAGTCGTACACTAAACATCGCAAGACAAACTTTCAAGGAGCTGTATCAATGCTTGTTTACATATCCTTAGACTAGAAAGCTATGTTCATGTTATTATTTATTGCTATATAAAACTGTTTGACTTTGTGTATAATTTATAATGAAAATAAATATTGTTTAAACTAATGACAGTGGAAATGAAGAGCTTAACTTTTACCAATTATATATCCCAATGCAGTAATAGAGTGTACTAATATATGCTACATTTAAGGACGTTTCTAAGATATGTCCCTTAACTTCAGAAAATACGAACGCTTTTTGCTCGCTCAGTAAAAGTGTACGAAACTGTTCTTAGACTATACATTAGCGAACGCCCACAGGATAAACTTGGTAAATTCTGTCAATTACATTCCGTTGAAGACAAATGTCATTTTCTGATGAGCTGTGTATTCTACAGGGATATATAAGAATTGATATACTAGTATGCAGGGTTCAAATAAAATTGTAACTTTAGCGTACTTAGTGTTATCTGCGAGCTCATAAACTCTCGAGAAGTGGTAAAATCTATTATTGAAACCTATATCAGGAAAAGTAAAGCAGTATAATCACGAACCAGATGATATATTGTGTAAAGCCATATTATTTTCAGTTTAATTATTATGTTTCATATTCTTTAAATTTAATGAGCCTGGGGTAATTGATTCTTCTTTGGTACTTTATACGTGTTAATATTTATGAATACATATGATTTTCATGTGATTTACTACTTCTACTAATAGCTTATAGTTCTTGGCAAAATGTGCTTTTCAAATGCTGAAATTATTTAATTTCTCTGTTCATGCGAAATGTGCTTTTCATGTAACATTATGCAAGCTTTCGATATAACTGCACTTTTTGGTGACTTATAGGCATATCATGTCGGGTTTGCTTATTTGTTAAATGTTATATGTATTTATATAGGTCACAATTATAAACTTTTTATCCGTGACAAAACTGAAGACGGCATAGACAAAACATACTATGTAAACAATCATTCTGTGTTCAGTGTAGATATATTGCGCAGCATCAGTGATTCCATTTAATTGTGATGGACATAAAATGGTCAGAAAATGTAATCAATATATACATGTGGGGATTTGAAACGAAATACACAATTAACAATGAATAATAAAATACGCCGCTTTTCGAACAACAACGCCAGCAGGAATCTACGAGTTCAGTGCACATTTATCCCCACATCCATACTGTTGGTAGTTCGATATCAGCTGGATCCGTACTAGTCGCAAAGCCTTAACGTTGGTTTTCGCACAAGGGTACGTAAATTATCCTAATGGCATGTCTTGCGTTGATAGGAATTGCGTGACATGTTTTTTTATTTGACATGGTTTGTTTTGATGCTTTTATTGATTTTACTTCGGTGGTACATGTACAATACAATGCATGTGAAGTAGGTAGAAATGACCCATTATCAAATAACTTCAACATGATAAGTAGCTATAATACAGTGAATACAAAGTCGATCAGGTAAAAAGTTAGATGACAGTGAATGAGAGATCAGACTTCCCTGCCGGCAAAGTGGATGTGGAGCTGCTGGCAAATCACATCTTATTACGTCTTTCTAAATTCATGTCGACTTTCAGTATTGTTTCCTTGGTTATCGCCTGAACTGGGTTACAACAGCAATAACAGCAGTGTAAAATGTTGCGTGGCAGTCGTAAACAGAACCTAAGTGTTGATATATATTTTAGTCTTTTAATCATTGAGTCCAATCGGTCTTTTTATGATAAGAGATCCGTTTAAAGGTCCATAATTCTATATTTTTTATTTTAAAAACAGATGAAACAGCTTTCCAAATGCGTTCTTACATGGTTAGAAAAACAGTAGTTTTAATATTGCACATGAACTGTTACAGTTAGAGCATTAAAGGGAGGTAATAAAAACAATACATTCAATAAAACATTCTAGTATATTCAGCAATATTCAAACCTTTGACAAATGTTAAAGAAAGTAATTATCAGAAATAGGATTTAACAAAATATTTATATATTTTATATTCATAACGGAAAATGTGGCAGCCACATTTTCAACAAAGACATTATGAGCCTTTAAGGCGGTGCAGAACCTATTCAATTTCAGTTGTCCCGATGTAGAATATCTGCCAACTAGCAGATACAGTCGTGTGTGATTTGTTTTTATTTATCCAACAAATGTAATCAAGAAAATTACAAACTCGCACTGAGAAACAATGCTCGCGATGTTCATTTTTTGTCTGCCCTATCAGACTTATCCACGTCTTAGTGTAATACTGTTTCAGCCATATGAACAAAGGCTTTGCTTTCGAAATTGATAATGAACAGTATAATCGAGGTATATGATGTGTAAAAAGGAAATTGTTATTTATATAATGCAATCCACAAAAGTCATGTACAATTTCAAATTTCAAGTATAAAGAAACTCTACTGAGTTTAAGAAACAAAACTAACAGAAGCATATAAAACACATACAAAATAGCTCAGAATTTTATATTATTGAAACGTTTGTTTTTCAAATAAAGAGGTCGGTACTCTGATATTTTTGTTCGATATATCGAAAAATATATGTATCGCACAGTATGAGCAAGTAAAATGGATTACGTCTCAGCTGTAAGTACTAAGCATTGAAGTTACAGTTTATTTTACCCGCCGCATTCAGCCCATGAAGGGCTTTGATTTTATTGGGTAATGCTATTTCAAGCCAAAAGAACATACCGAAAACGACACAAATTATGGATGGACATAGAACGTTGGATCAAAGAAATAAGGACAATTCAAAATACTTTAGTATCAATGATGGCTTTTACTACTGATTAAAAATCAAAGTATAAAATATTCGCTCTGTTCTAATTTGTCACTTCCATTCATCAAGCACAAAAAGGGGAGTTTTACTTCGGACATTGGTCGGAGTGGGATATCAGAAGTTATCTTAAATGTTCTAGAAGTTCTGATTCAGATGAAGAAGACAGTAGAAATATTGTCATGAGCATTGGAATAGTTCGACTCGGACAAGTCTAAGCACGTTCTCATTCATGATACTTTCCTACAAGTAACAGAACAAATGTTTACTTAAATATTATGAATACTGCTAATTTTGATATCTCTAATTACACAACATTATCGGGTATTTTAGAGTTCATAGCCACTCACCAGTTACTAAGCGACTGTTACTGAAATATTCGAGCCTATCGACTGAGCAAACATTGGTTAACCCTTACAAACAAACTGAAGCAACAAACCTAAATTTGACGACAAAACGTCTGAAGTCAAGTCGTCACAGAAAGCTCTTTCAATATGGAATCGATGTTTATTTCGAAAGTTGACCATTTTGAACATGACGGTTCTATCTACTATTTACTAGTAAATCATAAAGTTGCAGACATGGCTACGGTGTTTTAGACATATTGACACAATGAAAAGTTCACAATATAAAGCACTTCATAAACACTTCTAGTATTGTATGGCTTTTATGTTATTAAAATTACAAATATGTACATGTATGTCACAAGGTAAATGATGCTACATTAACGATAAAATTCCCGATATTTGTGTAACAAAATGTTGATAAGTATATCTAATAAAGTAACAAGTAAAATAAAAAAATATTGTCATTTCACTTTTGTCAGAGTATTAATAAAAAGTTATATTCTTACAGGAAATATAAAAATGCTCGTCACTATATGTATTTTTTATTGGCAACATTATTGATAATACCAATATCAATAAATATGTTAATCAAACATTGTATTTACTTAATGTTAGGTTTTTAATCTGCTGCTTCTGTGTTCGTCTGCTTTCTAGAAATAGATACAAGAACGTCTTTCAGCTGAATTTGAATAAATGGTTAACATCACAATTCAAAGATCCCAGTATGGACTAGAGTTAAAGGGGCATACCCTATAACGAGGGGAGTAGATACAGAGAACCTATATTAGTAGCTAGATGAACCTCAAATAACAAATAAAGAACTTGCATCGATAAGTGTAATTTTAGGCACGTGAACAGCAATATAGTGATATTTTATAATAAATCGCTTTCCACCCTTTTATTGTACAACAGCAACAAGAAATATATCTGATTTAAATTTTACATTAGTTAGATCGATCACCGTTGAAAGGTTTTTTGTAAGAACAAAAAAGCGTCCCAATATCTGTCCAACGGTACCCCTGTTAGTTTGCTATCTATCCCCTTTCGACTGCTGCGCTGTAGGTGTTTGCGGTGGCGCAAAACCAAGTGACAGAAAAACGACAATTGTGGGCGAACGATAAGGTCCAACGATCTGGGATTGGCGTCATTCGATGTAAAATTATAAATTCTCTGTAAGTAAATCAATTTCGGACGGTTTTCAGGTGCACCAAGTTATAGGGTATGTCTCTTGATCACACACGGTTATTCTTTTTTATCTTAAACGTATTTGCTTAAATAATACAACAACAACAACAACAAATATTCACTTCTCTTTAGTCATTTGTATTTTTACACTAATTCTTGTGAAGAATTTACTGTATTTTACTAATAAATGCACTTTTCTTTGATTATAATACTTACTTAATCTGCTAATTGATTATATTTAGTGGGTTCTAACCCTCATGGCCCTTGCACAAAATTAAAGAATACTCTGGTTCACTTCACTAGATATACGTACAAAGGAAAACAACTCTTGTTTCCTTATATGGATACAAATAAATGTTTGCAAATTATGTATGAACCGATGTTATTGACATATATTTCGCGCTAATTTGATATATAATGAATGATAACAGCGAAATAGTGTGACAAAAACAATGTTTTCAGTAAATTTCCGTTCATTCTAGCGAAGTATTTGCGCTGTGGTTTGAAACAATCCAAAGCTTTTCCATTTATAACCGACTCTTATTCACCCTCTTAGTCACCAGCTCATACACGAAGTTATTTTACTTTATTTATCAAAAATAAACAGAAATAATTCTCAGTTTAAGCATGATGGATATGGAACATTCCTTAACAAAGGGGTATAACTATCACATGCTATTTGTTTAGAAGCATGATTGGCCAGTACTTATATATATTTATCACACTTGTATTTCTACGTTTTAGTGATAGACCAGGTTAATTGTTAACAGAAGACATGGAGCAAATCATAAATGATTCCATTTAAGCGCTGCTGTGCGAAAGCAATCGTTTAGGCCTTGCGACCAGCAAGGATTCAGTCCCCGTGTTCACAAAACATTTTTCTGTCTTAGGTGAGTTTGAGTTTGAAATTTCAACATCAGTTGTACTAAAACTTCAAGGTTGAATTCCAGTTGAGACTGGCAATCAATACTGAATAGTTATTAACTCAAAATTTAGTTTTATTTATCAAACTCAGCTGAGACTGAAAATGTTTTGTGAACACGTGGCCAGATCAGTGCACATCCATACTGTTTGTTTACCAATTTCAGCACTTGTATACAACTGATAAATGAAGATGTGCAGGTTGATCAGGGTCCATACAAACTCACGTTAGGTTTTGCACAGTCTGAAATCATTCGTCTTCCACCTCCGATAATTCATGTGGGCAGTTACTTGCAGAGAACATGTTTGTATTGGTACAGAATCCAGGAACACTGGTTAGGTTAAATGCCCGCCGTTACATGACTGAACTACTGTTGAAAAATGGCGTAAAACCCAAAACAAACAAACAAAAAGCGACGCTCATTTAGAAATGACAAATATGAGAAAATGTAATAACAATACAAATGTGTAACAGCAGACGTATTTTTATATAAGCTGATAAATGTAATTACACAGCAGTAACTGTTCAGCTGTAATTACACCAATGGCATGTGCGTGTACCACCTTGATAGAAATTGCGTATATACAAAGAAGACCAGATAGAGAACATGAAAGGTCTGGCTTTCCTATCGGCAACTTTGACGTGGGGCTACTGGAAAAATCACATCTGACTTTGTCATTGGTACCAGCAGTAGTGTACCCTGATCATAGTTTGATGCAGAAATCCGATATGTGTCCGAAGAGAACATCACGCAGAGAGTAAGAATTCTTCAGAAGTGGATGTGCCCTACATTGCCAATCTCATAATAAAATATAAAGACATATAGAATATGACATAAGACAAATATTGCTGTGTGGTCTTGGCAGGAACTGTGTACTTTCAGGTGGAGATTTCTACCAATTCGAAGATGCAGTCGCTCGAGATTAACTTTATTGCACCGACACATGCGCTAAATTTCTCCACCAAGATTGGATATTCTGTTCTAGAAGGTCTGATTTCATATCATTTGTTTTGTAATATAGCAGAAGCAGCAGGTTGGAGAATTAGTTTTGTCATGTACTCTGACTTTTAGAATCGGAAAACCTGTAGTCCCGTTTATGTTCTTCAAGAATGGAGGAAATAAAATAATCTATCTATGCCCTGCTAACATTGAATTTCAATGATACTTACAAATTCTCATCCAAACACTTCTAAAATCTAACTTGTAGGGAAAAAGACCAAAACTATTACTAGAACTTTAGGAACTTTCATGTTTAGTTTGGTGTGCGTCCCATTGGTTTCAGTACCAGTCTGGACAATCAAGAATATCTGCATTCCAAACTTCGAATATGTGTATGTAAGTTCTGCTGCATTATTTTGACGAAAAACATTGTTAACTGAACATAAACAGTCTGGCGATGATACAGCTGACGGAAAACACTCCACATTTAGAATCGATTTCGTTGCACATACTGTCCAAAATCTTTATAGTGTTTATCCGTCTTCACAAATTAAGGCACTTTGTTTTCCACTCTGTTTTCATTTTCTACCGGGATGTTTTATTCACTAGAATATCGTCTGCGGTGTCAGCTTTAATTTGCAGGTCTTTGTTACCAATAGACAAATACTAGTAGACTCGAGTCGCTAGAGGAAATCAGACTTTTTTCCTATAAAACCAGCATTTGTATCCAGTTTTCCTCGTTTATGTTATAGTCTGGTTCCTTGCGTATATCCAAAGCAATAGTGTTTCCAATTGCGTAGCAATAGGGGCAGGTAAAAGAAATATAAAAAAATCGTCAATGTGAAAATGCGCGTCGCTGTATGTGTTTTCCGACACAATTAAGTAGAAGATCAGAGTTTTCCTCCTCCCGCTGCATCATATATGCACCAGTCGAATTCCGTATTTCTCGTAAAGGTTAGTTATTTGTCCAAAGCCCCGTCTTTGTGGCGCCGTCAGACTCGTGTCTTGTAAGGAATCAGAATTAATTGACCAGAGGGAGACACCACTGTGCTTGATGGTAGACTGTACACTAGACGAAGGCAATAAGCACAAGAGACAATAGGTCAGTCCAAAACGTTATTATCCTCCATTGACAATAGTTACTTTCCTCGTGTGATTTATTAATGTGTAATGTGCAGCTGCCAATCGGAAAATGAAATTTGGTTGGCATAAGTGTAACATCTGAGATTGACAACAGTAACGTGTTTTGGTAATTTTTGGTCTCGCTACTGAAACATGAATAAATTCCACGTATTTTTCAAGATGAAGCAGTAAAACTAACAAAATGCCATTGCTTTATTTTGTTCGAGTATTATGAAAACAAAACACATATATAAACAATTGTAAAAAAAAGTAAATTTGAAAATGCGGGTCGCTGTTAGAATATTAAAACCAAATATCCATGACTCAGAACTTTTTGTAAACGTAAAATATGCATTCTAACACGGCTCGATTTGTTTATTATATATTATATTATTATTATTATACCAGATTTATATAGCGCCCTTTTCATGACCAGTTTCACGTTCAAAGGCGCTTTACATAGTTCAAATGCAGCCACACAGGGCGCATAATTCATCCTCTACTAGTACAGACACAGAGCGATCTGACCAGAGGGACAGAGTAAGACAAAGCCCCCATGACAGAGATATCAGAAATCAGATACAGGCTTGTCCGGCTAACGTAGCCTAGCTCGTTGCGAATGGACAGCCTGGTTCTTTAACGTGCCCAGTGTATAGCACTGATACACGCAAGGATTGCCTGGGTTCCTGACCAGTTCACCTCTAGTTGGGTGGAAAACACTGAAAAGCGTGTCTGAAAATTCCCTAGTAGCTGCCGGGGATCGAACCCCCGACCTCAGGATTGGAAGGCCAGTGTGCAAACCACTGAGCTATCCGTTTATCATTTAAACAAGAAGGAGATCAAGCTTTATAAATTGTGCGATAAACTACGCCGGTGAGAGTAAATCATGATGACAAATATGACGTCATCCAGTTCATTATCACTCGAATAAATAAAATCCGGGGAAAAGTTTTATCGTTATGTTAGAATAAAAATAGACAATATCTGATTGTGATTTATCGTCTGATTTACCAGAAAATAACTACGCAAAAGCGTTGATCCCCCACTCCCCACCCCGCCCCAAAGTAAACACCCGACGTGTGGATTCATTTCAGATACATGTATGAAAATGATGGATTAATTTCAATTGTAAAGAAAAAATGAATGATAAGATTTTTTGGAAAGGTTTGAAATAGTTACTGACCATTTCTTTAACCTCTTTATCACCAAGTAGCAAATCATGTTTCTTTTAACATTGATGCCTTAAGATTAACAATTTTTGTTTGAAACTGTAAAAAAAAAGTTTTTGTGCACACAATGATAAATGTCATCGCCTTCTTACACAATTTTCAGTAATGCTAAAAGAATATCAAGATGGAATATGAAATAGGGGAATAGTTTTCTAGGTTAACTGACACAAACCTGTAACTTGTCTTTTGCAAAAATAACAAAACTACACCACGGCACCTGTTTGACAAAAAAGTCAGTCAATTACGTAAAATTCATAAAATTGAAAACGCTTTCTCTCGAGAATTACGTTGTTGAAATTAATGTCGCGTGTCTTCACTGTCTTACAAATAACAATTTAGTGCTCGTGAAAGCCAGTTTAATTAATCTACAACACAAAATAGCCATGAACCAATAATGTTCAAACGAACGGTTTCTTAGCAACTGTCTTTTTTTCTTTGATCCACCAGACATACTGACGTCACGAATTATATATGGCAAGATAGGGAATAACCCTTCGTCTAACATAAAAGTTTATTTAGCTTTTCAATAAAATGTGAAAGCAATTTGGTCATGTGAGATAGAAGGGGCATGCCTTCAGTTGCAGACAAAACATATAGTATTTCGCCAATAAGTAACGATATTATATGACCATTATGATTGCTTTAATATTGTTTCAGTGGATAATTTATAGTATGGTATGAATAGCAGCATAATGCGTAGTATGGTATGAATAGCAGTATAATGTTTTACTGACATTAAACAAGGGTTACTGCCTAGTACTGATAGTCACAATGTAGGATAGAAGGCCTTAAGGTCTACTTTAGAGAGGCAGACAGCGACATAACCAGCATTTAAATATTTTATCAACGTGGTTTTACACTTCATTATTGGATATTTGATAAACTCTGGCAACGAGATGAACGAAAAGGCACATTACCAAGAGTTAGATCCCACCGTATGTTTTTAATGATTGATTTTTTTTTTGGATAAAATGTTGTAATTACCCCCGCCCCGTAATAAGAAATAATTTAAAAAACTGAGCATTTCTTTTTATTTCGAACAAATATCTAATTTTGCATTATATCAGGACATGTCCACTGTCTGAACCAGAAGGTCAAGTTTAAAAACTGGGTACAGCTTCTCAATTCTGTTGTTTGCAATCTATCTTGGTTGCTCAACCGAGATAAATTACGAGAAGTTATTTTAATTTTTCAACCTTGCATTTCCAATGGATTTCAACAAAACACATATAATTGTTAGTACAAAAATGCAGCAATGTAATACTATAGGTCCTATATTTATATCGTTCCTTAGGCAAAGTATTTCCATCAAATTTATACTCATGCTTAAAAGCTCTGTCTTGGATGGACATCCATAATATGAAAATATTTTTTAAAAATATCTCCGTGAAAGTCTACCTTGTATTAAGTGCTAAGTTAACTCAACTAAATGTAAATGAGTAGATATTGCAGTTTCGAACAAATCCGTTTCTCGACCAAAATCTGGTTAGCCATCTTTGAAAGCAGATAAATCTAAACCATATACTTTTGCGTTGTATGTTTCTAAAGGCTTCAAATGAGAAACGAGTTTGCAAGTTTGTTCGTAAGCTTGTGAAATCTTGCATTTTTCAGTAATTACAGTCTGTACGTGTGTCTAAAATTGACAGAAAATTGTATGTATATAAAGACGTCCGTATATATCCAGATAAAGAAGTCTGATGGAAAATCACACAATATTTCATAAGGTGCTACCTTACAATGGTATACCGCTTATACCAGCGTCCAATTAACCTGTGACGAGTGTACATAACTTCAATACACACGTCCAGTAAATTTTGTCCTCTCTGTAGATACGCATATACAGACATGATTCAAAGGTTCCTTATGCATTTCTTTTTCATAAAAGTTCAACATTTTTTAAAAGGATAATTGATGCGGCTCCGCAAGAATGAGTCAGATGCAGGCATATGCGATTACATTAATCCAAAAAGTAACAAAGAAAAGCACAAATCAACATAGCTGAGCCTTGTTTTTGCTCCCGTTATAGCAAATACGGAATTAACACATCAATGTCGGGGTGTAACAATGTCTCAGCCATTTGAACAAAGGTTTATTTGCTGGTGACACCCACTGTACGCGACGGTGTCATCAACGGATAATACAATATAATGTCCTTTAAACTGGTAAAACGTCAGCAACAAGCCCAAAATGGTGTAACAGTGTTGAATCAAAGACATAAACAAAGATTTGAAATATTTGCTTCTCTTTATGACTTTCATTCACCGAAAACTTATAAAACACTTGAAGAGAAATGTTACTCCGTGGGAAGATAGTACTCTTTTGAGAATGAGAACGGACCATATTTCTTAATAAGTGTACTTATGACAAACACAGTAGAATCTTGATTTTATTCCTAATCACATCAAAAGGCGTTACACAAAATTGTTACATTCATGAACATTGCGAGTGAATTATCAGTGATCAAGCAATCCTAATTTACCGTGTCTCCATCCACATTGACCATTTAGATTACGCAAGATCTATCAATGATAAGGTATTCCAGCCCCTGGTCGCATAACTGCATTCCAGCTGACCATTCAGACAATTTCATGTAAGGTTACTTAGAGGTCATGTTAGATTTGAGGCACATTTGTATTTGTCTCTCATACATGTATTCTAATAGTTTGGCATTTACAAAAAACATACCCCTCCAGACGTCTCACGGCTTTGATAAATTAATTCTAGCCTGTTCTGAGCCATCAGTATTTTTACACTTAGTCTATACAATGTGAAAGCACATGTTTACTAACATACAAATGATTTCGTTTATTATCATCGGATTATCAAAGAGCTAAACCGTTCAGTAGTTTCTGGAGTGTGTTTTAACCTTTGTGGATGGCCACGTGACTGAACTATTAACATTTTCACAAAACGTCTTGAATGGACGGTTTTGCATTTTAGTAGCCAATGTACTTCTTAATCTACTAATTGCTTATATTTAATTGGCTTCCATCCTTGTACAAAATGATTACAAAATACTAAGGTCTACTTCACGATCTTCACTATACATACAAAAGAAAACATTAATTGTTTCCTTATATGCATTCAAATAATTTTGCAAATGATGAACGAACCAATGTTATTAACGCATAGATCACATTAATTTGATTCAGAAAAAATGATAAAAGCGAAGCACAAGCCTGGGTATTATTTTCAATAAATCCCCATTCGTGAAATATTTCCGCTGTGATTTGACATAAACTAGAAATATTTCATTCATTATCGGTATCGTCACGACAAGCAAACTGGTATGCCATTTTTTTATTGGAGATAGAGCACTATTGGAATCAGACGACGATATTACATACTATTTTTACATATCCTCTGAAAAATTATGTTAAAATTGGTCTACAGGATATGTTGGTCTACAAAATGTATGTAAGGAGTTATTGAAATCCACCTGCACACTGCATTATAGTTTTGTTTAGGGAAGGATGTTCTAGGAACGTTGATATTCCTATTTGATCTTTGTTTCTTAGAAATAATGCTTTCATTTATTGAATAGATTTGAATTCAGATCATGTCCATGTTACCACTACTATGCTTGATCACAGTGTTTGTCATGTTGAACATGGTGCTTGTCCTTTCAATAAAGCTGATTGCCATTTATACCAGGGTTCTTGTCATACCAATTATAGTGTTTGTCACAATGTTCACGATTTTGTCATATTGATCCGAGTGATTGTCATACTGACCGCTGTCATTGTCATATTGATCATTGCCAGTACCATTGGCAACTGATCATGGCAACTGTTATCAGTAAGATTCAGACCGCGCTGGTTGTAAAATTGATTGTCATGTTAATCTCAGTGCTGGTTTTGCCGATCATCTTGATATGAGAAATAAAACTCTCATTGACGTCAAAATGACAAGTTCCACCTGATTCCACCGTGTTCTTAAAATTCTTATCAGTTCTATAACGGGTTGCTCACAACCCATTAAATATGCTATTTATCGTTGGCGATTTTTTCTTGCCTGTATGACGTCCCTTTTTCGTAGTTGTAATAAAGTCTACGTACTTCCAGGACACCACTCTTAACTTCACAACTGTTTACTCACATAATATGAATAATTTTGTAACTCTAACTACAATATGGTCATTACAATAGTAGCTCGATTTGTATTCAGCTCGAGTGGATTTTGCCAGGTCGGATCGCACGAGGTGTACAAGGGAAAATCCTAGATCTAGCTACTGTTATAATGACCCTTTTATTATATACCTCCATCTTTTTTTATTTGCTGTTTTGTTATTGAAGGAAATCTTCAATGTTTACCGAAGTTAGAATAGAAACAAGTGTAGATTTTGTGTGCGCTATTTATAGAACTGCGTAAGGTCATGCAGCTTCTAAACCTAGTTTTCAGAGAAGCAAAACAATTCTAGTTCTAAAAGGTCATATAAGAAACCTCGCGATATCGGTTTTGGCGCAAATAAAGACAGTTTCCTCTAGAGAATGTACACAACTAACATTAAACTATAAAATGCTTAGCTGCATATGAAACTATTTAATATCTTTAAATATTTATATATAAGATGTTTTTTGTACTTGTAAAAATTCTTGTGAATTTAATCATAAGTTAGATAGATGACCTACTTACCGCATAACGTGACATCTGGGGTATATGAAATTTCGCATGTACGGATATGGTCTCAAACGGGGAAAACCGGTAACGATTTTACCCTCATTTCCGAAAATTAAACAAATTTTAGATTTTATTGCATACGATATAATATAATATCCAATTTGAAGAAAATTCAGTAATGGGAGTAGGGAATCTCAACACACACAGTGTTATCTCAGAAGTAAAATGATTTTGATTTGTATAGCTGCATTACATTATCATTTTAACTTCAATTAGATAATTGAATGGTAGATCACAAATGTAGTACATAATGTTGTTAATCTAATCTGTGACATGGACATGCCTTCTGAGACATCTAACTGTACTGCTGTATTTCAGGTGCACCCAGTGTGCACATCCCTCAACTGTACATTGTCCCAACTGAAGAAAATCTATATATCCCAAATATTTTATGGCATCTGGTCTTGCCTTACTGCATACGCAGCATGCATCATCATCATCTTCTTCATCATATAACTCTTCACCATCACATGTGTTGTTAACTGACTCATCAATTCAGATTGGTTGCTATCTAAATGGTCCTGGACGTGGTGACTCGGACGTTTTGGAGGACATTGCAGGTAGTTGTAGCTGTTTTCATTGCTTGAATTTTTGTAACTTTTCTGTATCGTTAGATTCTTTTTTCAGTCTTTTATTTTCTTTCTGCCCGGCTGATTTTCAGTATGTGCTTCAATTTTCTCAACGGTGGTATCTTCAGTTATGGCCTTGCCTCCTACAACAACACTAAGTACTTTACGCTTTTTTGTCTCTTTTCTTTTATATAATGTTCATTCTTGCATGCCGGACAGGATTTTCCGTGCTTTTCCGGTGCTAGAAAAACGCATCTTACACCCAGGGGTGTAAGATGACTCACGTGCTATAATTTATGAATGAATGCGTAAATTCATACGCTACTATAACAAAATAGCGCCTTAAAGAAAAACCTTCGTTTTTCTTTATATCTTCTACAAATTGAAGAATAAGGCATGCAAGAAAAGAATCGATCACTGGCAGCGGGTAAAGATGGGAATATCCGGCACTCGGGAAACTGTTTAGGCTGTAACTAGGCAGGAGCCTCGTTACCGCCTAAACAGTTACCCTCGTGACGGATATTCACATCTTTACCCGCAACCAGTGAACGATTCTTATACTCTTTAATTCTATAAAACCTGGTCAGCTATTCAGTTTTATCTTCTGCAATTTTGATTTGATCATGTTTCTCGGCCCTTGTAACGGGCAGTCCGGGTTCTTTAGTTTTATTTGTCTGCATGAAGTATCTTGTTTTACTGCAAGATACGCATGGAAGACAGGTGACGGCATAAAGGCAATGGAATCCATCGCAGTGGTGTCAAAAGGATAACATCACACCTGCGAAAAGAAGACACGATATTTGTGGCGGTCAAGTTCATGTTGTATGCCTTGCACCCTAAATCACAGACATCATGTTTTGACATTGCAGACTCCAAGTTGTAACGCATGAACTTATGTCGCTGTAGATCATAGAATTTCTGAATGGGCCCAAAACACACTACATCAAGTGGTTAAAGAACATGGCTTGTATTTGGTGACAGAACAAACAATATGATGTTCTTGAATTTGGCCCATTTGATCAGCTGTTGAGAAATATGAGATCTGTGACCATCATACAATACCAGAATGGTTTGTGAGGGCTCTCATTCTTGCGAGAAATAAACAAACAAGTGAGTGCGCCATTCATTTACGATGTCGAGACGATACTAGTAAGTACGTTTTATACCAGTGTTCTTACGCATGAGTAACTAGTTTCATTGTGTATGAATATGGGCACTCCCTTAATGAATAATTAGGTCCAAACAAAATAGGTGAGCTTTCTTATATGTTCTTCATAAATATGACCAATTAAGTATGACAACTGTTCAAGGCAATTGATATAGATGGTACCTAAACATTTGAAATTCGACATTTCAGTGGTTTTTCAGTGTGAAAAGATGGCTTAGTGCACCAGTTTACTAAATATGTGTATACTTTTCTTCATATCCTTACAAAACTGGAATATTTGATATCTAAAAAATGACCATCTTAAAATATTTGAAGCGAAATGGGTAACTCCTGCATTGACAGTTTTCCAACGAGTTTGGCATTTCACCAATTGTAGTCTATATCAAAAGTCTCCATAGGTAAATAAATTCAGTAGAATTAAGTGTAAGTTTAATCTTCTTTTAGCACTTTGAAAGAGGCTATATTATTTTTTGTCTTTTAGTAAATTCAAAATTTCAGACTAGCCAAAAGTCTAAACTATTATAAAATTCGGAGATAGAATTATATGCTCTTTAAATAAACTCATACAGCATTTTATAGATATAGTAATAGAGATCAATCAATGAAACAAATAATCCTACCTTGCATCTACCTATTCGCCTGTATGACACAAATTAAAGGGTACAATGAAGTAACTGTATGATAAAAAGGTAGTGATAAGTCATTGTAATGTCAATTTTCGTGGTAATTACTGAAGCGTTTATTTTCTTGTTTTATATACATATACATGATGTGTGGATTGATACAAGTAACATTATTTATTACATGCTTTTCAGTGAATAATCGAAATATTAGAGTGAAATATATTTAAGAAATAATAAGTTCCCAAACGTGGTTTATCGTAGAATAACCAGAGTTTTGAGTTCTTATGCGTAAGAATATATCACGAAGGCCGTAGGCCTAAGTGATATATTGTTTCGCATAAGAACGAAAAATTATTATTTCGATTCTAACACGACGTACTAGTATCAACAGTGTTAGAAAAAATGGTAACTACTTTTTACGATCACGCTCCGTACCTGGATCGGATGACGTCATTGAATGCGAGTGGTTTATTGCAGAATAACCCGAGATAGATTTTGCTCTACATGTATGTAGGTTATTCGCTGGTCGTGAATTGGTATTATCACAGTGAAAAAAATCAAATATATTTTTCACATGTTAGAAACAATAATATAGGTAAATTAAGTCAAAATATGAAATAAAAAAGAAAATTTGTTTGTTTTACATGTAAGTTTAAAATATCTTTCACTCATGAACACCATATGCCCGCCCGCTTAGCTAAATAAAGCGCAGATCTACGGATTGCAGGGTCGCGAAATCGATCCCGGGCAGGGCTTGTGTTCTCCGTGACGATTTGATAAAATACATTGTGTCTGAAATAATTCGTCCTCCACCTCTAATGCATGTGGGGAAGTTGGCAGTTACTTGCGGAGAACAGGTTTGTACTGGTAAAGAATCCAGGAACACTGATTAGGTTAACTGCCCGCCGTTACATAACTGAAATACTGTTGAAAAACGGCGTTAAACGCAAAATAAAACAAACATGAACACCATAGCTTACATTTCACACAAAGATATTTTAATCGTTAACTGAAACAAACAAATATCCTCCATATCTAAATTTCAGCCTAAATAGTGGATCTGAATTTATTTTATTAGACTCAAAACATTATTACTACAAAAAGACATAATAAATACTTATTACAATTGATAAAAAAATGCTTATAATTGTAGGTATTTCGTATAGGCGGAAGTACAAACACTCAAAATAAATATCAATATCCCATTATTCAGCATGTTTAACACACATTGTATTTTATGTTGGGTTTTCAAGCTGCATCTGCCCGCTACTTTGAGACTGTTTTTATCTGCTCTCTAGAAATAGATATACGAATGTTTTCCAGTTCAAACTGAATCAATGGTTAACCGCACATTTCAAAGATATGATATATAAGAGAAAACAACACTTGTTTCCTAATATGGATTGAAAATGATTTACGTAGCTATTCTATTAACGTATATAACACGATTTTATTCCGACAAAGTGTCTATCTGCTCTACTGAGGGAACAGTAGACTGGTACAAACCCATAACCAAAATGTTGCAAAAATGGCATGTTTAAAAATAACACTATACTAAATTGCTGCCTTCAGAGTGGAAACGAAAAAAGTTTGATTTAGATCTCATCAAACTGATTAAGCTTTCTCTTGAGAAATACGTTCATGAAGAAATGTCGCGTGCAGATATTGTAAAACAATTCTGTGCTCGTTTAATCCAGTATAATTAATTTATATGACAAAATATCCAAGAACCAACAAATTTCATAGGAACGGATTTCGTTTCTTAGCAACAGTATATTTTTCTGTGATTCACTCAACAGACTGACGTCATTATCTCAGCTGGTGTCCTAATAAAGAATGGCACATTTAAGGAAACACAGAGCATGGCAAATATCTTTTCAATTTTAAAGCAATACGATTGTGTCAGTTTAAAGGGGCATGTATACAGTTACTACAAATACATATAATAAAGTCAATAACATATAACATTTCTATTACCATAAATATCAAGATTACATTATGATAATGACAGCAAAATTGTTTCGTTTGATATTTTATAAGTATGATATATATATAACAGAATAATGCATCACATTTTAAGTGCATAATTTACCCCTTGGGAAAGCCTTTCTACACATTTTACTGACATCAAACGACAGTCACTGCCTTTAACCAATTTGCATAAGGTGAACTATCAATCTAAATAGAAAAATCTGCGATGTACTTTAAAACAGCACCAGAAATAGCATCTTCATAGTGTATGATTTATAAACGGTTCTTTGTGTTTAAAGATAAGATCTGGATACCTTAAATGTTAAAAGGGTTGTCTAAAATATCCATACACATTTTACATTTTTAATCTAAACACTATCTGGAAGAGATGACTTTTGTGTTGTTTGTTTCCGAAGTACTCGTGCGCCTGTGCATAACAAGGAATTACATTCTTTTATAATTACGATAATGGTTTGAACTTGTCACACATTGACAGAAATTGCTTGTATACAAAGACGATCAGTTGATGATCAGGTTTCTTAGGGTCACGTATGTAACCAGGAGTAATATATAAATAAAGAGACATACATGTATGTCAAAGGCGCATTTGTAAGAATTTGTCAAAAAAAATATATATATATATGTAACTAAACTGGTCATGCATCTTACTTCGATAAAGATCATTTGACGAATAATATTTGAAATTATCATTATCACGTTTTCTGTGACACAACTCTTTTCTGACACGGCTGCGGAACGTCTACATAGAATGATTTTGTCCGTAGCAACTTGTGTGAAGTCACTTTTAAAGCAAAACTGTAAGTACTGCTGATATTTTATCTAACTTTGAGTAAATAGTTCGAATACATCCATATTACACATTTCTGCATGCTTACAAAAAGTCATGAAATATAATTTTTAGTGGTACTTTGTTGATTGGCAATCTTCTGTAGCAAAATGCCTCTTGCATCCAAATTTCTGTGTGACAAAAATAACTTTCGCATGAAATATTTTCCTGTAAATTTACTCTAACATACACTGACATGGAAGTATTAGTTCAGTTCGTATTTCAAATATAAGATCTGAAGATTAAAGACGAAACACGTCATATTTCAATAGATTCAGATTGTCAGGCATACGTGGATGCAGCTTGCATGTATAAAAGAATGTATTCTCAATTTGGTTTACCACCTGACCTTTAAACTGTTAAAAATAGATATTTGCTTGATAGCTTTCATTGAAAGAAATTTAAAAGCACAAAGGCCATTATCCTATCTTGAATAATTTTAGAATTATTTATCTTTATGTAAATTTTCACTTTTAACCACTGGATGGAATTTAATTTTACTTTACACGATGAAAGATAACATTACTAGAAAATGAAGAATAAAATGAGTATACAGTGTAGTTATCTTCATTTTTCACATTTTTAATATTCATCGATTTATTAAGGAATTCAGTGTTACTTGATAAATCGTATTTTGCAATTAGAAAAGCAAGCACAAAATCATAACTCTTAATTAACTTAGTTATTACTCTATTATCTCCCATTTTTTTAGTTCTTTTTTTGCATTTATTTATTATTATGACTCCATTAAGTGTAATTTTATGTAATCTGATTACTCCTATATGGCGAAAGGAGGAAGTGACTAGCACTTTCTTGATTGATTACGTTATTGAATACCAGACTGAGCTTAAAAAGAGTAATAATTATAAGCTTTTTAAGCAGCAGTTTTAGACGGATTCAGTGATGAATAGCGGAAACTAATTGCATTGAAGTGGATACTAAGGCTGACATAACCATTCTCATGACAAAGCATGAAGACAGGAGATACACAGAAATATTGTTCTGTTATCGTTCGTCCTGATCTGATGCCAATCTGTTGAAATTATTGGTGCAACACAAGTTCCAAACCTCTCAATCAAGATTTGGTGTTCCGTCTTCACAACATCAACTAGATTATCACAAATGTTACAGAAGGCCTGATTTCATATACAAAAATGGACCTGTTGTTTTATCTGACAAAAAGTTACTATATTGTATAATAAAGTTTTTTACTATGAATAATTCAACTCGGACAAACCCTAGTCCCGTTTTCATTCAGGGTATTTTTGTTACACTGAGTGCAAACAAACAGTCCAACAACTGTTAAATCATATTATATTAATAAATTTATTATCAATGATTTAAGAAATCTTAGCTTAAACTAAGAGTCTGATAAAGCATCTGCCTAGCAAAGTCCGATCGACTCCTACGCAAACAGTTGAAAATGGATATGCGCATTGAAACAAACTATGTCGGCGAACTCTGCAAATGATATAAATTTTAGTGTACATATATTATAAAACACCCTTAGCTGCCTCAGATGTTTAACCAAAAAAGGTAGCATCGCAATGATACCTTGCTAGCGTTTACTTTCGAAAAGAATTGTAAAATGTTCATACTCAAAACACTTCTAAAATCTGACTTGTAAGGAAAACGACCAAAACAGTTACTATGGACTAGAACTTCAGGAACTTTCATGTCAGATTTTCATCATTTTGTCCAAACCAAAACCGCTGTTAACTAGATAAAATGACCAGTTTGATGACAACACGTCCCACATATTGAATAGATGTCATTGCATTTGCCGTGAAAAATAGACTCTTTGAACTTGATAAAAATATCAATTTGAAATATGACTATGTTTTCAGTGTTAAGATATCTATATATATCTATAGACATAATGGAAGTTTCACAAATTAAGGCACTTTGTTTCCTCTCTCTTTCCATTCTGTTCCGGTATCTGTTTGCCCAAAATATCGTCTGTGTAAATTTAATATGTAAGGCGCTGTTTCCAAACAGACAAATACACTCGAAATCACGCATTATGTTAAACGCAGTCTGACTAAAGTACATCTCCTATTACGCTACGCATAGGATCTGAAAACGAGCTATTGATAGCCTCGTTCTGACGACCCTTCCGCTGGCCAATCAAAAGCTAACTTACAACATTCTGCAAGCTTTAAAAAGTCTTGGTTTTTGATATCTACAATTTTTATGTCATGTGATGTCAGATGGCCGGCTAGCTCAGTCGGTAGGACACTTGCTCTGTAAAAGAGAGGTCCCGGGTTCGAGCCCTGGACTGACTGCAAGTTTTTCTTACTCTGACATTCGAACAAGTCGTCTGATTGGTTCAAATAAAAATAGATTTGTGAAAATAAAAATAACAATACTGGAAATCCAAAATATACAGAAGACGTATGTGAATAGGTCGTTCTCAGATCTGCGTTTAGAAGATCAAGTACTTCAGTCAGATTGATGTTAAACGCATCCTTCGCATCCTGTTTTATTTGTGTATGTTATATCGCCAATACATTTCTTCGCTTCGCATCAACTAACAAAATCAAATGCTAAACAAGTTGTAGTCTATATTTCAGGCAAAAGCGGTCTACAGGTCAAAGTACTGTAGGTTATTAACCGCTATTAACAATAATTACTTCTCTCCGGTAACACATTCTTATTGTTATTGAATGACAATTAAAAATATTAAAAGGCACAGTTAGTATTACGTCTGAACAACTTTTTATCTCTCTATTAGGGCAAAATAATTTCACTTTATTTACTGCATTTCGTATTTTGTGCTTAAAATTACGATTAGATTATGGCAGAAATAAATATGAAATATAAGGTAATAACTGGCAAGTATAGTATTATCAATTTGAGGGACTTTGCTGTTTGAACGAGGACTAATACGACTGTGAAAAGCCAAAATAATAAAGCAAGTATGAAATTACCTTGCTAATGGCTATTTCATTAATGAACTTTCTAATATTTATTTGAAAATCTTTACCATCTTTCATTATTAAAATGTGTTGTAAACCACAAAAAGGTATATCATTGACCTTCATCTCTCGTATTAATAAAGCTTATGAAAGTGGTCAGAACTAATTTATCTGAAACAGTCTGTTTATTCATTTTTATATCATCCTGAATCGGGTGTTACAACTTTGCAGAGTATCCAAAACAGTTAAAGAATGATAAAAAAATCTTACTTTATCTAACTTCTAACTTCGTAATTGATAGTTCTTGTAAGTCTTGCTATCTTGGCATATAATCAGAAGAAAATACACGAACTAGAATATTAACTGCTTATATCTATTAGCTGCATGTCACAGGACGTGCAATTTCAAAGGTGAAATATTGCCATATTTTGAAAGGTATAATGTTCACTCATCAGTGTTATTTTGTGTGGAAAATATATCTAACCTTCACTGAAATACCTAACAGAAGTCAACAGAAAAAAAAAACAAAGAAAATATCAAACAGGGAATGCCATGTTCCAAAACGCAGCCTCCCCAAAACGAAACCCACAGCACGCAGACGTGCACACTACAAACACACACACACACACACACACACACACACACACACACGCATACAAAGCAAACACACGAGGACAAAACGAACAATTAAAGGAACACAGTGGGGCAGAAAGACATGAATGTAAACATCGTCCTGATTTATAGTCCCGATTACTTACAAAAAGGTGAGAGAAAAAAAGTTTGACTCGTCTTCTGTGAAATGTATTCTGCCAACTGGATCACTAGTGCACAACAAGATAAACGCAATGCCTGATTTAAATTTTCAGGACAAAACTCTATAACTGAATTTGAAACTGAACGCCCATTTACTAAATCCGCCGGTCAAGACAATGTGAATTCATCGATTGTCTTTTTCTTAACCAAATTATTCCAAGATAAACCAAATGTGTGATCACAAGCTACTGTATGGTATAGCACACAAAATGAGTTATCACCAGTATTTAAGTTGGCTGAACCAGTCAGAATTAAGCTGTATTAATACACGATTTTCAGAGCAAATATCAGATTATTCTAAAAGAATCTGATATTTGCCCTGTAAATCGTGTATTGATCGTGACGAAGTAGAATATTTTCGATTTTATCCTCGTATACTTATAGAATATACTGACTAATTATTAATGTCAACGAATGTTTGTAAAAAATTTTATTGTATCTTATCTGCACGTGACAATAAGTTTGTTTTTCGCTTATTTCTAGAAAAAGATAGAAGAACGCTTAGTCTCCTTATAAATTTATTCATGATTAGCAGCATATTTCAAAGAGAATCGGGTTTTTGTCGTGTGGCGTATCAAATTTATTTGTTAAAGAGTCAAAATATGTTTCCGAATATGGATCATACTGATGTATTTTAATTGTGTACGTATATAACGTATATATCACGCCAGTTTGATTAATAAACTGAATGATAAAAGCAAATGAGTAGGACGAAAACAATTTGTTTCTTAATATAATTTTATCCACTGTAGTCCATTCTCATTCTCAGTGATATTAAAGGGGCATTTATTGGACTAAAAAGGTCCAATATCGAAAAAAGTAACATCTTGTGTTTGTTTACCTTACCGACCAATCCGAATGGACTAAATATTACCTTATTCGCAGGTTTACGATTTCCTTACTCCTCCCAGTAAGGTTGAGAGTGTTTTATTGTACACTTTTACAACATTTGCTACACTTGATGTGTATTGGAAAAACAAACTAAATAAATTAGGGGGTAGTATTATTCACATGAAAAATACTCAAATAAAGTATCACTATTCATATGTTTTTGTTCGTTATTTTAGAGGCATTTAGATAGTTCTTGAATAAAACTGTGATTAGATATACATATTTCGATTTAACGAAGTCCGTACACGAAATAATGTTATAAGGGGAAACAGTTGGCGTTCTCTAACCTGTACATAGTTTTCGTTTAGGATATAATCAGTCATCTCTTTCAGACATTTTTACGGTAGAGAAATAATCAATTTACCAAATAAGAAAGGGCAGCGCAGACCAGTGTGCTTGACAGAAGTTTTATACGAGTCACAAGAGCGGCAAAGTTATTTTCTATCAATGACATCAGTAATTCATTGGATGTGTCATGCACAGGTAGCAATGGAAAACGTTAACGCTGAGAAGTATTGCATCTGAACATTGCAATGGTATACAGTTGAGACAACTTTGTGTCTAGCTATGGAACCAAAGACTTTTTATATGCTTTATTCAGTCAGTATCATAGTGAAGTGTATAGCTTTTTGCATCTAAAATTTCAGTTGCTATATTTATCAGACACAAATAATGTATATAGTTTGCTTTTTTCACAAAAAGCCTAAATTTTCGGTAAGAATATCAATACGATGAACCAATGAAAATAATTCCAAAACACTGTTACTAAGAACGTGTTTCACTGGATGAAAACTGGTACCTGTCAACTTTAAAAAGAAATTGAAAATTAAAACCTTGGAAAGCAAATTTACATATTATACTTTATAAGACAACATCATAAAATGTCCATTCACGAAAAAATAGCAAGGAGCATCCTTCATATCCCCTATCCCCAAAGCTCCTCCCCAAAGTAAAGTACATACAGTAGCGAGGTAGCTAAGCTGGTTACACGCCCTGAGCAGTACCTTTTCTGGGGCCCTCGTTTTTTTTCTTCAGAGGATCTATTAGTTAGCAAAACAAAGAATTTCGCAGATGCATGCACATTTGCACATGGTTCTTGCTACTGATTCTGCTTTTCTTCCTCTGCGTTTTAAGTCGCATACAATGTATTTGACATAATACTGTATATGCAACTGTAACTGGTGTTTGGTTTGAAAACTGCAAAATCATGTTCTTTTAAAAATTGTTTATAGTTCTATTTGTTTATATATATTTACAGGTAAGCATTTGTATAGAAGTATATAGGCAGAAAAAAAGCCTTTAATTTGTTTTTATTCTCTTGTAACATCCGTAACAAGCTATGTCGACTGCAAATGACAGTAGGACCTCTCCCCGCAGACTCTGCAGATGATGTTTATCTGGCTATGGTTTTAGTACATGTAGTGATAATATAGGTTATAAAAAAGCCTAACTTACTACTCTAGATTTTACCCTTTTCGAATCTCTTCAGTAATGGCACAATGATCGAGTTCCAGGCTAACTTTTGCTACGTAACTAAATGAAGTTTAAAGAGATGCCAGCTATTTTTTAAAATCATATAACCCCACGGATTTAAGTTCTTACTGAATGGTACTTGTTTCTGCACACATTTAATCCAGACTTAACTATAGCAATTGAAGGAGCTTAATGATAATAAGTCTAAAGTTACGTCGTGATGGATAACACCTTACCCCATTGCTATTTGTTGTCCAAAGTTGACATTTTTAACTAGATACAAAGTCTTATATTAATAATAAATATTATAATTGTGAAATTATAACTTAACAGAGCAGATATATTCAGAGTACAGTAGAATCTGTTTAAGTGGCCACCTGTATTAAGCAACCACTTGTCTTTAGCAGCCGGTTGGTTAACTTCCCAAATATACTTTTTGTTCTAATTTCAACTTGTCTTAAGCAGCCATCTGCCATAAGCATCCAGATTATGTTGCTCCCGTGACTTTGTTGCTAAAGACAGGTTTAACTGTATTTTGTACGTCTCTAGGCATATGTTGACGCAATAAAAACATTCGCAATTTAAGGCACTTGGAGTTTCACTTTGTTTTGATTCTCTTTCTGGATATTTTTGCCTAAAGTACTGTCTGCGGTGTCAGCTTCAATTTGTAAGTCAATGTTTCTTATATAACGAATACTGTCTGGTAGCTTTGGGGAGATCCTCGTTGCAGTATATACGCACCAGTCAAATACAATATTTCTCGTTTAGGAAGAAGAAGCAAAGAAGAAGAATTTATTGTTCAGGGGCTTGATAGAATTCTATCAATTCTATCAGGCAGGGGCAAACTGCACAAACGACAACAGGTCAATCCCAAAATTATTTCTTGACATTGACAACAGCTACTTTTATTGTGCAATTCACTTGATGTACCATGTGCAGTTGTCACTCGAAAAGTTTGTATTGATATGACAGTAGCATTACATTATGAACTTGACAACAGAATACTGTTTTGGCAATTTTGTGTCTCGCTACGGAAACAGAACAATATTTTTTTGACGCAAATCACTTTTTTACCCGTATGGTAAAACTTAATTTGATACTTACAAATAATTATTGTTTAAGAATGATAAAAATAAACCAAATATACAAGTTATATAGTTAGGCGGGCTTAAACATGTGGATTACGAACCTAAATTGATAACTCTTTGTACAATAAAAAATGTTTAAAATTATTTCACAGATATAACCCTTTGTACAATGAAAAATGTTTAAAATTATTTAATAGATATAACCCTTTGTACAATGAAGCATGTTTAAAATTATTTAGATATTATTAAAAGAGTGGAAATATTTTTGAAATGTATATTAAGTGATTTATAATTTAATATGTTTTATGATGTAGCAGACGGACAATTCATTGTCAACAGTTTTGATGCTGCCTGTCTGCTGTAGAGAAATAGCGCCGTTGCTGACGTATACCCACTGCCCCTGAAAAGTGGGTTTTATTCTGAAAAAAAAAAAGAAATAACAACACGAATACACCACTCTCCTACTAAAGTCTTTACCTCAATGTTTTATATGGTATTTATGTTTTATTGAAAGTGCTCTAAGCGCTTGAAAACTGCAAAAATATGACGGATTTGCTAACATATTATTTGTAAATATTACCACCAAAGTGTTAATTTCTGTCTTTGACTAATAAACTTCAACAGGCTGTGTTATACAGATTTACAAATTGATTGCTTTTCATGCTATCATGTGTATTTATATCAAGACCGTTTTCGTATATTTAATATTCTGTGAACATATCAACTGTCACCATAATATATAAATCAATGTTTAGCTACGTCCTAGATTTGAGACAGCTGGCAACTTTGCAAACCACTAATGCAAAAGATTATTTTGTGTTAAAGGTATGATATTACTTCGCACCAACGATTCCATTTATTTATGATGGATGTTAATTCTGTCATAAAATATAATAACTATAAAATTGTTGGAGGTTTGTTTTAAAACAGCACACATTATCATACCTTTCACCTGATGAATAAATGGTTACGCAGTATGAATTCTTGAGATGTAATTACACTAATGACATGCCGTGTATCACGTCGATAGATTTACATGTGTACTAGAAAGAAGACATGGAATTGTGTTGATCACAAATGAGTATATGGCTTCCCCTTTGTCGTTGGGCTCAAGACTTTGTTTTATATTTTCGCTTCATGACAACTTTCAACAGTATACCGTGATATTCGTAGGTATATTGCATATATGGTATACAGATGTGTATATAATTATTTCTGAGATGATATTTCGTTCTGATCTGGTTCTAGTATTCTGGACACAACTTGACAACAAGTTTCCTATCAACTGGATGCTGTCATTTGCTATTTTTATTGTCCCGACACATGTACTAAGTCTTTGCACCATAGAAATAGATTGTCATATACATATGTTTGTCATTGACTTTGGTTAATTTAAATTTGGCAAAATTCTAATTCCGTTTTTATTCATCATTATTTTGTTACATTGTAAACAAACAGATGGTAGAAATTTTATAGTAGAACGGCTGTTTACTCATATGAATATCAATAATTTTATAATCTTTGATTGTTTAGCTACTCGTTAGTTACTAGGCGGTTATTGTTGTAAAACAGGTACACGTGTATTGAAATGGATTGTAATGTCCGGGAACAAGCTAAGTCAGCTGCCCTTGCCGGTTGAACCATGCAGACGACATATAATTTCCTATGATTTTATATATATAGGTAAAGCTATACGAACTTACTGCTGCCATAGATGTTCACATCTTTGAAGCGCTTAATTAATGGCTCACACATAATGAGGTCTATACTACTTTATGAACTTTATTTTCTGTAATTTTTATGAAGTAAAGTGGTATTCACTTCTTTTATTCTCTTAAATGGATGTTTCCGTACAATCTGGACATTTCTTGAGTGGTAATAGTTACCGTATGGAAGGCTTGACATTCCTTGAGTGGAACTGGTTTCCGTACAAAGCTGGGCATTTCTTGTGCGGTTCTGATTTCCGTACAAAGCTGGGCATCTCTTTAGTGGTTCTGATTTCCGTACAAAGCTGGGCATTTCTTGAGTGGTTCTGATTTCCGTACAAAGCTTTGCATTTCTTGTTTGATTCTCATTTCCGTACAAAGCTGGGCATTTCTTGTTGGGTACTGGATTTTGAACACATCTGAGCATTCCTTGCTTAGACATTCCTTTTGTGGATAAACGTATAAGTTCTCCTTAAGTATGATAAAAAAACTATATGTCTGAAGTGAAATCTTCGCGTTTGTCCAGTGTGATCTTTATAGCTAAATGGACATATCATTAAGGAGGCATGCGGCAGTTTTGGGTAAAACATTTCCCTGTAATAGAAATTGTTCAAACAGAATTATGACAAAATCGAAGGTCAATATGCTTGTTCAGGAGTTATCTGCCATTGAAAAATGCAAATTTGAAGAAAAATCCAGTCTTAAGGACAAATAAATCCTAAACAAGCACGGTGACCTACGACTGTATTTGCAGTTTTCTGTTTCTAACATGAAACTGTGTTCCTATATACATAGTTTGAACAATTCTATGATTGGGAAATGTTTACCCAATCTCTCATACAAGAAAGTGCAGCAAGTATTTTCAAATGTTTTGGAAGCTACTAGTATGCGACTAAACAGGTCGGGAATGTTCACGGACTTTACAGCATCTTTAGATATCTGTCATTACAACGAAACGTTCACAATTTAAGGCACTTTGTTTTTCACTACGTTTTCATTTTTTCAGGGATATTTTGCGTACAGAGTCATCTGTGGTGTCAGCTTTAATTTGAAAGTCTCTGTTTCCAAATAAACAAGTAGACTAAATTGACAGAATCGCCAGGGGATATACGATATTTTCTGCATTACGTTGATTCGTATAAACATACGCATCATCTGAATCCGATATTCATCGTTTAGGTTATTTCTCAAAGGTTATCGTCCCGCCAAAAGCGAACTGCACAAATGACAATAGGTCAACCTCCAATATTGGCAACACTTTCCACTCTCCCGTATTTCATTATATTTACCATGTGCAAATGGCAGCCGCAGAATGAAATATGAAAGATCGACAAGTAATATTACATCTGAATGTTGCTAAAGCAGATTTGTGTCTCGCTACCGACACAAAATAATTTTCACATAATTTGCTATATAATAAGATTTATATATCTTATGTATTCTGTTTGAGTCAGTTGAAACTACAATGTAGTTGATATATTATTTTGTGGTTTGGCATGCAACGACAAATATCGTCGCTAAAATAGTGCAAAATTAAAATTCCTCAAGATTATAATAATCTATCACTAATTGAAGATACAGATGAGAATTCCCGGCTCGTAGTTTAACTGTTACGGCGGTAACTCGGCAAAGCTTCGTTACCGCCAGAACAAATACGCAAGACTACCAGTAGTAGATTATTTCTCTTGCATACCGTACTTAGCCAATTGAGCACAAATAAAGTAAAATGAAATACTTTTTTTGGAGTACTCTTTATTCCAGTAGCGTAATAGGACAACGGGCATGAATTAAACATCCGTGTACAGAAATGACGTCATGAACGTTTTATGACGCACAACAACGAAGCTCAGGTTTTCTTTTTATCATTTGTAGCGTAAGGTTATATTTTTCATTCAAATAACTTTTTTTTGAATTGAGAAAAAACTACAAGGAACAAAGAGCAATTAACAAGGTATTTGATTTGTACCGAAATTTTCACAAACTAATTATTATCAGTATACAGATCGTTAGTTGTCATTAACGCCACGAGTGTCATCTAGCATGGGGTGTCAGATGGGGTTTGTCGGAATGCGTAAAATCACCGAAACGCCAGTCCGGTGTGCAATACTGAGTATAGATTTCGTCAGTATTTTGGGCAGCATGTTACAAACATGTCGAAATTAAAGGGTTCTTTTTACTAAACATACATATAGAAAAGTAACGGTACCACACTTTTGCATTTTGGAGGGCGGATAAACAGCTGATCCAATAAAAAGAGGTTTGCTCAGTAAGAATTTATCAAACTGAATGCGTATTGAGAGCTTTATTCATGAAAAAAAAAATCCCACAATACCCATATGAATGGTTTTCGTTTCTTAGCAACTATCTTTCTTTTAGTGATCAGCTCGGCAAACTGACGCTATTATCTCAGCTGGTGTCTGCATAAACAAAGGCACATATTAGGCAATGCAAGCATACAACGTTAGAACCTCGCGTTCACAAATAACTTTTAAATAACGAAAGTGAAAGTAATGCATGTCAGGTGCATACATACATTTGGTTGCACATCACAACATTATTTTTAAAGTATAAAATATATCAAAGGATCAAAAATCACTGTCATCTTCAAATTAATATCCAATAGGTATAATTCAAAGCACAACCAGATTTCTTCTCTGAACATCTCAATTTGATTGCCTGACTAAAGCATTAATGTTTTTTTTTACATATATTCTTGTCATTTCGATTAAATGAATGAATAAAAATGAAAACTATCTGGCGAGGTACGGGGTCTGCAATATAAATGATGAGATAGTGGACATGACAAAACTCAGGATAAAATGAGCCGTGCCATGAGAAAACCAACATAGTGGGTATGCGACCAGCATGGATCCAGACCAGACTGCGCAGCCTGCGCAACCGCGCAGTCTGGTCAGGCTCCATGCTGTTCGCTTTTAAAGCCTATTGGAATTAGAGAAACTATTAGCGAACAGCATGGATCCTGACCAGACTGCGCGGATGCGCAGGCTGGTCTGGATCCATGCTGGTCGCAAACCCACTATGTTGCTTTTCTCATGGCGCGGCTCAAATAGACAAACCGCCCACGTTCCGTCCATGTAAATGTAATGGTAATGGGTTTGTAGTAATATTACTTAGCATCAGTGATGCTGAGTGTTGCTGAGTATTAAATCGGTCAGAAAATGTAATAAGTTTACAAATGTAAGTCATTGTTTTAAAACAGCAGGCACATAACTTACGTTAATAATTTCACAACAATAACTCTTCATATGTAATTACACTAATGGTATGTAGAGCTGCTTGAGAATCGCACTTTTTTGTTTCTACATTCGTGTTAATTTTCAATAGACGGGTAAGCAGCGGTATGAACGCGATGGTGTTATCGGTATTTTTCAACATGTTGGCCAAACATTGAAAACGTTCGATCGAAGAATAAATAAAGAAATTAAAATATTTCCAGTGACAGTAACTTCTTTCCATTCATTTCATGTGCATCTGAACTACTCCAATACAATTAAAATGTACGAAATGGAGTTTATTGTTGGCTTAATAACTATAAAGCCGGTAAGTTCATCAAAACGACGAGCCAATAAAACAACTGAATACTGTTATTAGATTTTTGTCAAAAAATTATGAAAAGGCATGCATGTATACAATATTTTACGGTAAATATAAAAAACGCACATCGCACTAGGTATTCTTATAGGCAAAAGTTGTATTGCTAAATATTAATGTCAACGAACTATTTGTAAACATGCTAAACATACACTGTAACTAATATAAGTTTATTTTCCAGATTGCCTCTGCTCCCTAGAACTAGATATTTACAGTTTTCAGTTCAAATTTGATCAATGGTTTACCGAACATTTCAAAGAGAAACAGGTGTATTTTGATGTGATATATCTATATGTTATTAGCTTTGTATCAAGAGAATATGCACGAGTTCTGCAGCAAAACTATTGCGTAACAACTGTAGAAGCTCATTATTATTCCTCTAAAGAGAACTAATCTTATTATTACATACGTATCTAACCATATATATATATATATATATATATATATATATATATATATATATATATATATATATAAAAGTTAAGCATAAATAAAACAAACTAGATCTATATTGGCGTCAATGAGAATTTTATTTTAACTTGACGACACACATTGAAATGACGCCACAAATGACGCCACACTCCCTACATGATCTGGAAAACATTCCGGCATTTCCGGTTCTATTGTTACTTAACGGAAAATAAAAACGAGTAGCCTGTATGCAATTAAAGTCAAAACCCCACACTTGTTTCCAAACATGGATTGAATATGATTGATATTTGGATGTTATTAACGCATATATCACACTAATTTGATGCACAAAGAATGATAAAAGCGAAAATATGGGACAAATTCCCTTTTGGAGCTGTAGTAAATAACTTAACGAAATTCATTTATTCTCGCTTTATTTTGCGGTTTGACATAAAGTATACCTATTCCATTCAGAGAACTGACCCCTGTTACCAGTTAACAAATGAAGTTTAAGTAAATAACCACCCACATTTTTTTATCAATTACGTTTGCTTGAATCTATTATTACTATGTGTCAGAATAATTTGTATATTTAATATATTGATAACGTAACACATAAGCACAGATAGTGCTTGACTCCCTTTTCATGTTGCCATTGCTATAATTTTTGTTGAATTGCTGTTATTAATAGAATTTGGGTCATTTATGGTTGATTTGGGTTCATTATATGGATAGCTGGGTCCCAGCTTCGCACATTATGTCATATACAAAAGTTAAAGGGAACCAGATATTTGATAGAGCAAGTACTCGTTGTAAAATGTTATGTTTAAATTTGGACCAATCAGAAACAAGTTCTAAAAATAGCACGTCTGCTGGGGTATAAATAGGTAGATGGATGACAGAGAGCTCATTCGGTATCCAGCGGTAGAAGAAGTCACATCGAGGATTCAACTAATAATTTATCCCAGTACCTTGAGAAGGAGACTACTGTAAAATCATTTAATTTCGTGGGCATGAAATTTCGTGGTTTTGGTCAAAACAGCAATTTCGTGGGGATATGAATTCGTTGATTTCAACTTTTGAACACAAAATGAATGGGAATTTTACTTGTTCGTTGGGACTAAATTTCGTGGATTGACTCAACCACGAAATCCACGAAAATTAGTCCCCCACGAATATTGATGATTTCACAGTATTGCAGTTACCCTTTCAGGGCGGATAAATTATTAAAAAGAAGACTTTGGAAGTTTTTAGACTAAAGAAGGGTAGCAGAATTTCGATAAGGTTTCGAGCTATAGGGCCAGCGCATCGGAGTTTTACCTTAAGGGTAGTTAAATGCTATAGACGATAGCATATATAGGCTGAGCATCGGGAATTTGAGACAGAGACCCAGAGTTTGGTAATCTACTGTGACAGTAGGAGAGTTCCAGCTTATAGACGGATCAGCATTATTGGCGAAGTACAGCCAAGGCATCGGGGATAATACCTATATGGTAGTTGAATGCTACATATGATAGCATATAGGCGCTGAGCATCCAGGAGTCAGGGCAATCTTATAGAGTTTGACAGGACAGAGGCCGATCATCTATGCGATAGGACTCGTATGTTGTTGATTCAAAGACATTGTCTGACAGGAACTTCAACAAAAAGACCAGTCAAGTATAGAGGCTCCAGCCTATAGGAGTTTGAGCTACATGGAAATCGTTAGTTTGAAATATTTATTGATTTGCCTGATCCCTGAAATTGTCTAGCTCATAATTAAAATCATTTACGAATCATTGGTACACGAATCATTTAGGCAAGGTAGCCAGAGGAAAATTCTATATCTGAGATACTTGGTCTTACTAGCTTTACGTTTTAACAAAGGACATTCTACATCGTTTGTCAGCTAGTCTAAGACATAGTCACCTTAGCGATTGGACCCAAACCATTGTTCAAGATACTAAAGGCGTAGGCACTTCCCTGGGTCATATAACCAGTATCCTGACACTATGTGAGTAACATTTTAGAAGGATTTTTACAAACATGTAACCGAATAAATGTATTCATACAACAAATAACAATACTAGACTTCTTCAACAGCCCTGCTGGTTTGAAAAAAACGTCTGTTAACTAGTTAGGTTAAATGTCTGTTGAGAACTTCGGGATTGAAAAAGAAACGCGTGTCTTTATTGTATTACAGATATTAAAAAATAACAATTACGTGCTCGCTAAATCATGTGTAATTAATCTATATGACAAATAGCCAGGAACAAATAATTTTCATACAAAAGGTTTTCGTTTCTTAGCAACTGTCTATCCACTCGACAGACTGACGTCATAATCTCGTCTATTGTCAGTATAAATAACGGTATATACGAGATAAGCCAATACAGGCCACGGCGTCTGCACATGTTTTAAATGGAGAGAAGATATTTCTATTGTTAGAAATTGTACAAATGAAAACGAAATGTAATTTGAAGAGAACATATGGGTATGTCTACAGCTGCACATCACTATCGATAGTAACGTTCATCAAAATAACTAGAAAAGTATTCGTATTCATCTATATTAATATTATGTTAGTCGAATAGTCGATATTTCATGTATAATAATACTTTCCGGGTAAGTAGTGCAAACTGCACAGACAAGTCTTAAATGGCGACCAATACACACATTTGCTTTGCTGAATTAAAAAGAAATTCAGGGAGGACCCCCGAGTTACACTAACATTACCTGTTTTCTACTTATAAAGGCTAGTTCGATGAATTGTATGAAATGAATTTTGAATGTATCATTTCGTTTAATTTCTCGGGAGGGGGTTCCTACCGGATTAGTTCAGATCATCTTGTCTGAAATGACTTTAAAATCACCATTTGTCTTTTAGAATTTCAAAATGTCTCGGTGTAACCACTGACTCACCAAATAACATAATTATGCAAATATTAAAAATGCTCAAAATTAAAGTTTACTTGTTAAGGACAAACTAAGTTTTAAAGACATTTTTCGTTTATCTTTAATATAAATTCATCATACCCTCCCCTATCAGATGCCAAAAACAATGAATTTAAAATTCCAAATATAAAACCTTGATTTCACGAATTTGCTAGATAAACAGTAAACGTCTGACATGGGTTTACAATAACACATTTCTGATAAGAACTTTAATCATGGTGTTTTCCAACCATAAGCTAAACATTGAATCTGAATAATGATTATGTGGTCATCCAAGGCTTTAGAGTTACTGCTTTGATGTAACCTGAATTATACGAGTGATTTTCACCAGGTAAATATAGTGGATTGTTGCACCTCAAAATGGTAGCAACGCATTTTGGTAGTCACTACCAAAATTCGGCCGAGTTTTGGTAGTCACTACCAGAATGCGCGACATTCAACGCAATTTGGTAGTTTACAAAAATGTAGTACCAAAATGCGTTGGATATGTACACATCAAACGCAAAACGGTATTAATAATAATCTCATGATTTACAAACTGAATATTTTGTGATGAATGGACAATATTATTTCAAAGAGAGTCATGATGGAACGTTTAGTCGCTCATCCGACCTTGACTTTTTGACCTTGAAAATATAACGACCCTAGATTCAGTCAAGCAGGACCACTGGGACACACGTGAGAGAGGTCAATGCAACTCTTTGACATACATCGGGAGATATTGAAGGAACTTGGCACAACTGGGCTGGTATTCATAAAGCGCCTAAGGAAAAATTTTCCCTAAGGGACTAACTAAAGGAAAAGTTCCAAAGTATTTTGTGGACAATCATCGAGATTCTTGGAATGTCTAACAATATTTTCACATACAGTCTGGCATAGTAATGAAGATTATCAATAAATCTTACAAAGTCTATACTTTTCTTTTGTGCTATGTTGTTCAGGAATTTTTACAAAGTTAAGGATTTTCCTAAGTTTTCTCCTTAGGAGCTTAATGAATACGGGCCCAGCTGTTCACCACAATTATTTGATGCGTCGTTCGCATGGCACTGGGACAGGTTTCACAAACGCCCATATGTAAATATAGACTGTTTGAGATTGAAATTCAGGAGATTTACGAGAAAAGGTCACATAAGACGGGTTGTATAATACCTTTAAAAGTATATACAAGGTAGTAGACATACAACCTTTATCCAGCAAAAATCTTTCGAATATTTCAATGTTGTTTAATATAGTGAAATACAATTAAATAATCCAACCTGGCAGTAAATCTAATTCTGAGGGTTACTGATTAATTTATTCACCGAGAGTTACCGAGGTCGGTCGAGTAAATATCAAGCACTCGTATTTTAGTATACCGGATATTTTCACCTGGTGCTGGAAAAACCTTTCTTAAACCCCGGGGTGTAGGTTTGCCGTTTGGCTGAATGCACAGATGTACGCTCCGAAATTGTTACATCTGTTTTAAAGTTGAGGTTCAGTGGCATATTTTGTTAAGAGTCTGTCCATTACTCGACTAAATACTATTTCATTTTACAGAATGCAGCATTTTCTTTAAAAAAATCTCGGTGGACTCCCCTCCAACAACACTAGCACATTAAAATAACAAAACAATACAATGTTATTTATTAGGAAGCGATGTTTGAGGCCCCTTTCACACGCCCAGGAATCTACATTTTGGTTGTTTTTATACGAAAACTATATCCCAGGAGGGAAACTCCGAACCCCCTCCCCCACCATTTTTATAGGAGACATTCCCACCTTTTATTCTCTCTCTCTTGTGCGTATTTGTATAAATGAGCACAGCCCCTGATGTAGAAAAAACTACCAAAATACGTTCCATTCCATGATCCTTAACACATCATATGTACCCTTGCAACGCATTTTGTCGCTACCAAAATTCGGTCGTTACCAAAATGCGTTATTACCATTTTGAGGCGTAACAGTGGATTTTGACTGGCTGTCTTGATCAAGAGGGCTTATTTTTTGTACGTAAGTGTGAACATGTTTGAACTGTTATCCAATAAATACATGAATTTGTAAACTGGAGTGGCCGAATGATAATCTTTAAGGATGTTTAGTCTTGGAGGAAGGAGGGGCCTTAAGATACAGTTCATAAAACATTTTCTTCTTTTTTCTCAGAATAGAAATTTCTCACCTTAATGCAGTGTAAGTCTTTGAAGCGATCCAATTCATTTATTTATGAAGGAAATTGCATAAAAATGAGCAGTCTCAAGTTTCTTTAAGTGGCGATCTATAAATGTGTATCACAGTTTTGTAATATATTAACTCAATTCTTGAATTATATCAGTTTTAACTTAGTTTGGAAGGAAACAGATACCCAAAACATCTATGTGTAACTATTTTTTCCGACGCTTTAGGGAAAATTTGTGAAGCACTTTGATAGTTTATTGACCTCCCGCACTGTAAACAAATATTTGGCTCATTTGAAGAATTAAAGAGAAGGAGAGATTTGAATCTTTTTGAAGACAACAATACAGTTTTGCATATTTTGTTATCTTTACAGAATCTTGATGCTTGAAATCTTATTTAAATGGTACCATGGATTAGCTTATTTTTTCTCCTTCATTCTGTTATGCTACATGGCATGATTTTTCTTTAGAAATGTGGAGAAAAGTCTTTAATGTGTCCTTAATCTAAGTTGGTACCCATATTTATGTACCTGCCTCTCTGAAATATTCTGCCTCAGAGTCGTTTCAAGTTTCGTTACGGCTATACTGCCTGTAATCATAAGAAACAATCTTGATGTAGCATAGAATTATATTACCTGTACTTATAAAATAGCAACATAAATATTATTTATTTGTTTCATTATTTCTGTACGTTTAAAAGTTTTGATGGTTTGATACAGAACTGAAAGATTGAAGGCTGTCCCTTGAAAAGTGCATACACACTTTCCAAACAGATATAGTACCACGCTGAGGCACTGCCTCTGTGAAGGAGGAATTTCGCATTGTTCGTTTTCGGAGTGACGAATTTGCCAATGAGCCTGTGAAGAAAACGCTTTTGTAAATATTCAGTGTTAAACCCACGCGTTTCAAGGCGTTAAAAGGTAGATGAGAAAATGTTCTGTATTACACGTAAATTGATACGAGTGAATATACTAGTGCACAGTATCAATGACGCTCGTATTACTTGTCATTTGACGGGCAACAAATCATCCGCAGAATAGTCTTATAGCCCGACAAAAAGACTGATAGTTCCAGAACTGGAAAAATAGTTGTTATAATTTTCTACGAGATTAATCTCAAATCACTAAAGCTCACGATGGAATTATAGAATAAAAGCCCATAGAACAACAGGTTTCCGTAGGCGGACTTTGTTACAATATTGGAAACGTCAAGAAAAATGTGACAGAGAAACAATGCTCTAATACTGCATGAGTTGCTTTGTGTTCAATCATGATATATGTGATCTGTATTTGAGATTTGTATGGCGATATACAATAGTGCTAACAGAGCGTTAATTGTCGTTTGGCAGTATCAGCAATTTGTCGTCTGCCGTGCATGGACGCTGGAAAGCAGTCACTGGTTAATGCTGTAGATATATCGATCGCCTTTGGTCATCGAGTCTTCTAAGCTACTATAATTTCACCATATGTCTGCCTCCAAAGCACACACAAACACGTGAACGGACGTACTGTTAAATGGATATGCTTGTAAATTATGAAAATGGAATGACAGTTAAAAGCTAGGTAAGAAGTTATATTGTAAATAGATTGAATTTATTGAATTTGCTAATCGAGATGTCGTGACTTGAGCAATAGTAAACAAATAACTACTCGATGTTATAGATAAAGTCATACAATTGACCTCATGATAAAGATAGGCCAAACAATGTACCATGTTTGATTAAAAAAATATCGTATGCATATAACAATATATGATATTTCTGCCATAGGAAGGGGGACTTTCTTATTATGTCATATAATATATATTAAATAATTGTAGAAATATTTATTTAGAAAAATAAAACTCTGAAGGAAAATAATTCCGGAACATATTTTTGCTCAGCAAGCGTAAATAGAAATAATATTCGATTCACTTTTATTTTCATTGATTTAAAGGGGAAAAATAAGAAATTACACTTTGAAAAAGGCGAAGAGTACATCTCTTAACATTTTTACCATTGTTATTCATTTATTTTACATCAGGTTTGGGGTTGGATGATTTAGCATATCATATTATTGTTGTTGTTGTTGTTGCCGCCCTCGTCATCTTAAGCTCATTTATTGTAGTATGGTATATAAGTTCCATTTCTTTAGTGACGTAATATCTAATAATAACTTTCAAAACAACAATTTAGATTTACATTAATTACGACGTATTATCTAATAATAACTTTCAAAACAACAATTTAGGTTTACATTAATTACGACGTATTAACTAATAACAGCTTTCAAAACAACTTTAAGTAATTTAGGTTTAGATTAATTGCGACGTATTACCTATTAATAACTTTGAAAAAAAAAACTATTAAGTTTTAAAGTCAAAAATAATGAGCCTATAAGAAATGTCTATTGTGACTCTCCGCTGCCCTTGTGGGTATCAAACGAGTAGGTAATACCAGAATCACAGTCATATATATACACATATATTAGATTTATTAACTTGAAATGATAATTATGCATTTTGTGATGTTAGCTTTGTTAAAACTTTGTTGATAGTTTACTTAGTATGAGGCTCAAACATGTTGATAAATATATGACATCATTGATTCATGCATACATGCGATTGAAATAACATATTTGACTTTACTTTGACTTGAATTTACATTGATTACCACGTATTACCTAATATTATATACCCTTCTCAAATGCGCTCATGCGATTGGTCGAAATAAGTGCACGGGCGGGTCCGCAAAAAGCGATATTGACCTGCAAAAGTGATAATGACTCTTGTGATATCACTTTTTCTTATATGTATGAAATATGTGCCAGTCAAATGAATGCATTTGAGAAGGGCATATAATATAACAATTATAGACGTATGTTTCGGTCAATATGTGTTTTTACGGACCTGCAAAAACACATATTGACCTCAACATAAGTCAATAACTGTACAATAACAGCTTTCAAAACAATTATAAAGGTATATATTAATTACGACGTATTACATAATAACAGTTTTCAAAACATTTATTTTGGTTTACATTAATTATGACGTATTACCTAATAATAACTTTCAAAAATAACTATTTAGGTCCACATAAATTACGACGTCTTACCTAATAACTGCTTTCAAAACAATTATTTTGATTTACATTAATTGCGACGTATTACCCAATAACAATTTTCAAAAAAAAACTATTTGGGTTTAAAACAATTATGACGTATTACCTAATGATAACTCTCAAAACATCTATTCAGGTTTACTTAAATTACGACGTATTAACCTAATAACTGCTTTCAAAACAACTATTTTGATTTACATTAATTACGATGTATTAACAAATAACAGCTTTCAAAACAACTATAAAGGTTTACATTAATTGCGACGTATTACCCAATAACAATTTTCAAAAAAAAAACTATTTAGGTTTAAATCAATTACGACGTATTTCCTAAAAACATCTTTCAAAACAATTATTTAGGTTTACACTAATTACAACGTATTACCTAATAACATCTTTCAAAGCAACTATTTAGATTTACATTAATTACGTCTTATCACCTTATAACAGCTTTCAAAAGAACTATTTGGGTTTACATTGATTACGACGTATTACATAATAACAACTTTCGAAGCAACTATTTATGTTTACATTAATTACGTCGTATTACCTAACAACAGCTTTAAAAATATATGCATCTCCGTTTGGTACTTTTTTAAACGGCTAAAGCAATATTTACGTTATGATTAGGATGTGTGTACTAAAATTTCATAATATTTTATCTATTTAACTTCCATACAGGGAGTAATTTGTGTTTGGTTTCACGCAACATTTTCAGCTCAATAAACTAGTTTGATTATCGGTTAATCGTGCCAGTTTAAATAAGCAGTACTGGCCACTTACTGCAGTTATTGATTTTGTCCTAAAAATATCAGTGATTTTAACATATTGCCTATTGCTGGCCAATTATCCACATTTCTATTCCATAAAGTCATTTGACATGCTCAATAATCCAAAACACGTGATACATTCTTCAAATCTTTAATTGATCAACACATCAACAGCAGTCACAGGTTTGTAAAATATTTTACTTATAACTGTACATTTGTGGAGCGTAATATGTGTAATGAATAATATTTGGAGAGCACATTTGCATACTTTAGCTTCAAGCCTCACATTTATCTTTCCGTGTGGAGAAAAAAATGCTTAAAAAAGAGCTTTCATTAGTACGCTCAATCAAACTGTCTAATCTCAAATTCAATATTCAAATCATATTCTAAATTTCAGAGAGAGCTCATTAACTAGAAATAAATATAAATGGTACAGCTTACATAAAAGAGGTACAGTTGTAACATATACTAGGCTACATCAGTTATAATGAAATTGTATACAAAGATCATTTTGAAGTAACCAAGCAAAATAATACCATACTCGGTTTGACTCAAGTCCGTTTACAAGACGTATTGAAATGTGCATTTAATGTCACTCCCCAAGCATATGCTAAAGTAAGACTATTACGCAGTGACATTGAATGATTTCGACAATCTCAAAAGAACCAAAGTATAGCAACAGCACTGAGTTTATTTAAACCAAATATCTAACACCAACTGAAACTAAGAAACTAATGAATCTCCCTTTTTTATTCTCCGCAAAAAGGCAATACCAATTTTCTAGTAAGATATTTTGTTTTCCTTTCGTAAAATGTCTTAAGATATCGACATTTATTTTAAGGCCGTATTAAAAAAAAAAACAACAACAAAGAAGCTTTAATGGAAAATCGAGGAGCCATATTTACGTCAATGCCACTCATTTGGGTATACTTTGGTGACTTGCAATGCTTACTCTGCTTTTTTCTAATAACCATAACTACAAACACCGATACAGCTACAGGTTCTTTATCGATCTATAATTATAGTTAATAAAAACATGTGCCAAGACATTCTTGAAAGTCAATATAATCTAGTCTGTTTATGTCTTTCATAACTACTTGAAATTTTGTAAGACGCGTGATGGAGCAAACGAAAATTGAACAGACATTACAATAGCATTATACTCGGTACATTTACAATTTATAAAAACAGTGTCTCAGTTTTTCTTTGCAGAACGAACGTTAGTTTTTTTCCAGCTGTACATGCAAAGACTATTTTCGTTTCTTTTTCATTTTTACAAAGCATTTTATAGTCGATCAGAAATCTAAAATGTAGACTAAGAACGTTGACAAATACGGATTCTGTTTTTTCTTAGACTTTACCTACAATAAGGGACTTCTGTAAAGGAATGAAAAGTAAAACAGACAATGTTGACTAAATGTTTCTTATGGTTTCTCCAGACCATATTTATTTTACGGTTGGCTACATTTCATTACCTCTGATAAATAAACTCAAATAGACTTTAGTCAAACTATATCTGCTTTTACTTGCTTAGGTAAAAGAAAGTCAAACACATTCGTTATGAAAACAGTAAGCAATTTGATTTCATCAGTTACGATATGTAAAACACATTATCCGATATATGTCTAGCTATGTTGTCACTAAATGTGTTAATTCTCCGATTGCCGTGAAATGACTTGCAGCCTATGTAGGTTATGTTACTGACTTAGATTAGAATAAGTATAGAGTCTGATTTCCAGTTGCGTATCACACGCCTACGCAATAATGCTGTTACGTAAAATGCTGTTACGAAAGGTTCTGCAAGCTTTTTTAACGACCAGATAGAAGTGAAGATATAACTACAATTTATCAACATTTTTTTTTTGGACCCTATTAAAAGTAAAATATCTTTTAACAAAATGAAATTTCTGTGATGATATTCATTGCATTCAATACGTGCACCGACTAGCTATACTTAAAAACATCCGTCACCAGTATAAGATAGATTGAATAACAAATGCTCTTCCGGACATTGTTTAGACTGGTTGGCAGTATAGATATAGTGTCCTTCCTGACAGCAAGTACCTATGTTTTTTATGCAAGGATGCAGAGGGACAAGAACCAAACTCTTTTCGAAGAAAAGCGTATATACATGTACTTATACAACAAATAATTCATATACAGTATTGCAAATGATTTTGTTGTTTAAAAGCATGGACACTGGAATGCAGTTTAGTTGGTATTTATCATGCGTGACACTTAAAATAATTTGAAATTTACTTTTGCATGGCAGTTGCCTCATTTAAAACACAGTATAATATTGTTTTATAAATGAGACTTTATTGATTATTGCGATCTCGTAGTGGTATCCCATAGAGGGCGCTAAGAGAAAATGGTAATTTGTCAAACACCCTAATGAAAGAAAAACAGGAACCGTAAATTGAGAAAACATTTCCAAGAGAAAATTCTAATTATTCTAATTATGTTGCATGTTATGAGACGAGGGTATTTTTTCTAACAGTAAAGTTAACAAAACACCATGTTGATTAGGTGTAGGTAGCGTAAATGTTATCAGATTTGGCAAAGAAATATAGCGCTAGAGAAGCATCACGACGAGACTGACTGTGCACCTCTCTTCGCAGATTTATTTTTGTACAGTTATGACCAAGATGTCAGGTTTAGTTTGTGCACTGAGACTGGAAGCTTTGCACCTAATGGAACCTGAATGATACATTTAATATAGAAAACCTGTATTTTTACGAAATTGCAAATCACATTTATAAAAAAAATGTACAACTTAACAAAGCTAAAATTTTTCAGATTTAGAAGCTTCATTTATGTACTTGCAATCCCCAAACAACGTAGTACGGGGTATACATGTATATATAAAAATTTCTCATTTTCTATCTACCATTGCCTATTATCTTTTCTAAGAGCATGCTTAAAATTGGAGGATTTCAATCGTATACACATTATAAAAAAGTTGCGTTAATACGGTTAGATTATCAGAAGACATAGAAGACCTATATTTGATGGTAGGAAGTGCGAACGTTTGAGAATTACAATACATCTTAAACTAGATCTTGAACAACCCGAGTACTATATCGATGTTGTTTTTTAAGAACGGAAAGTGAAATATACGGGAGTCATTCAATGCATAATGCATCCGTTGCGGTACAGTCTTAGATCTTAGATAATCGAATATCAATTAACTGTCCTTACAATGATCTAGCTGCAAGAGCACTCTATACAATTCGTCAACGATCTCTATTGCACTGAAACAAAGAATGCCTGTAAAGCCCGTCTGGTCCGTGATTTAAAATATCACCGTTAAAGCCCGGTCTCGATACATATTTTGTTTCAGACTGACAAGACAAAGTAAATGTAAGGTCTTATATAAATGAATCATATTATTAAATTGCAGTCAATGCCTATATACTATGATATATGACAAATGCTCTCTCATTTATGACACTAATTACTCTTACTGCCACTACAATAATTATTTTATGGGATACATTATCCATTTCTGCCGTTAAACTATTTCATTATAATGAATGTCTGGTTTTTCCAAACTCGCCCACCTAGACGAGTTTTTACCTAGCAACGGAAAAAAAATAAATGAATTTAAACTTTGATATTTTGAAATATGATGGCGGAGCTAAGCAGCGAGCTTGAAAATGCGCAGTTTTTGGATGAAGTACTGACTAGATTTCTTTAAACTAGTGCAATGCTAGCACACAAATATAGAAAAATCACGATGTCATTTGCAAAATGATAATACCATTACTGTCATGTCTAATTTCTCACTAGTAATGAGAATATCGCGACCGCCTACGTAGCAGATGCGTAGCACAAAAATTTCTTGAAGAAGTACTTTTTCATGGTGTTTGTTCATACCTTCTCCATGATTTTCTTTTGATCCACCTTGCATTAGATTTAGATTGATTCCATATATTCAGGTAGTTACATTATTTACAGAATGTTCCTCGGAGTAAGCCTATCTATTTTAATTAGATATTTGTAAAATCTGTTAGAAAATTGATTAAAGAGGATACAAAGCACCTTGTATAGCACAGTTCATGTTTGGCCATTGGCCCCATTACAGTTACCAGTAGTCACCACACACATATGTGATACTTCAAGGTGCTTTTCTCCTAAATCTTAAACGTAACGATCGGAGAGAGCGGATTTTTGCGTTCTCGTGCCATTAAAATTGAAGTTGTTGGTGCTCCGACTTCAAACAAGTTGAGGATAACACTGGTATATTGATACCGTGTTATGTTGTCAATTATGTAAGAGTTTATCCCAGCGGGGAAATATTTGATAAACATTATCACGTCTAAAGGAAGTGTGCGGCTGCCTGACAGAAACACGTTTAAGCCCCTTACCTTTCCAATGCGATACCTAAATTTTCAGCTTCCTTTATGTCCGTACGGTTTTACATGCTATGTATGTTGTCTTGGACATTGGTTGTGTTACTTCTTTATTCACTTTTAACGCTCACCCCTTTTTATCCCATCACATTTTTAGATTAATTCCCGATACATGCATGTAAAGTTAATTTATTCTAATTTTTAAACCCACTTTATTGTGTTACTTTTATTGGTATGTGTATAAGTAAGTTTTATACTATTACTTCTGTATAAGCATTTGTTAAAAATTGTTGTATGTTGTGAATATGTCGTTGTTTCTATGTATTAATCTTGTAACTGACTGCAACTCCTTAAAGGTACAAGGCTCTGTCATCTTAATGTAGGCATGGCTTTGCCCATTCCTCTTTCGGTAATCAACACCAAACTTATTACACCGTACGTACGTCTGGAACAGAAAACAGTGTCTTATATTTTTAGTTTTATACTTTGATTATTTTACTTTTTGTACGTTAAATATTTATGTGTTTAATGTTTGATATGCATAATTATAGTCAAACTTTTTACAAATGTCACCTAACAATAAGACAAAATATGGCCTTTGAACAAAAGTGACTTGTATTTTAAAGTATCCTTGCTCTATTATCTCAATGTAAGTTTCTTACAGGCTGACCTTTAGCAATATAAGAGCAATGGTCTTTCTTAAGAGGTGGCTGATTGCACAACATTGACTGTTTGTCCTATCAAAATACCGGTTGATCAGTATATGACTGTATATTGTGGTAAAGGTGTTTATAGTAGTGAACTGTTTCAGTCAATATTCATTGCTGCGTATCTTTAAGCTATTCTTCTAAGGAGGAGGTGAAGAAAACAACAACAACAACAACAATACCCTCTAAGTAGATACACCAACGTATTCGTCAACATATAACACTTCACGCCCCTAGGCGGGATAAAATGATGTTTGTTGTGTTTCATTCATGGTATATCTTAGTCCTTCCTCATCACTTAACTTGAAAGAATAATATAGAGCCCACATTCCTGATTAGACATTTATCAGAATAATGATAACATCTGAGATAAGTTTGAAACTCAGTCATTTCGGAAGAGCAACTACGTAATTCTAAATTTAAGCACAACCTTGTATATGCAATACATTTTATTCCATATACCGAAACTCAGAGGTCAATTTCGCATATGGGCATGATCAGTCAATATTTATGTCACTAAATACAACAATAAAAATCCTGCTCACACTACAAAGGCAGTGTATTTTCTCCAACATTCATGAAACCCCATCAGACTGTCTGTTTGCCTAGGGTCTATAACAAAGACACGAGTATCGTTATATCATCTCCTGTTCTATCAGTACTACGTATACTGCTTTGTTTAGCGCGGAGTTTTCTTTTTGCTGCATCTTGAAGCAACATTTGTACTTGTAGGTACTTGATTCACACAGTCTGCTATAATTCTCTACTACAGTTTCTGTTTGTGGGTAGCCTACTTTGTGAAGTACGGCTGTGATTGTGCACATAAAGTTTTCCAGTCTTACTTTTTATTTATGGTTGCAGTATGGTACTGACAAGTCGTGTGCGATTCGAATGATTTATCTAAAGAAGGGAATATCCGACATGATAAGAATAGCTCATGTCAACTCTCATTGTGGTAATGTGTCGAGATAATGTTCCTAAGAAATGATAAATGACAGTGAAATATTGAGTTGAAGGTGACGTTTCAATAATCTCCTCTGATTATGGATTCTGTCATTACTAAAAAAGTTTGAGTTATAGAAAGCAATATTGAGAATCTCTGCACATTATGTAATTTTTCAGTGCGTCCATTAGTCCGTCTCTTTTTCCATACAAAGGTCAAAAACAGTAGACTGGTTAATTGTAACAGTAAGTGAGATTTCTTCTTGAAGCTTTGGTAATAAATGGAACGTTACTGGAAGAAAATGCAGCTCCATTAACTTAGTTTCAATATAATAAATGTTTCAGAAAATATGACAAACGCCCCTTCCAGTAGGGAAGTTGCTGGGTAATAATCCTGTTAATATATTTGTTTATTGGTGTTGATGACATTATGAATTAAGGGAAAAAGTACATTCAATCATTTTAAATTTGAAAATATAAGGTAAAGAAAGTATGAAAAAGAAACTGACTACATAGCAACTGGGACGTTTTCTTTTGATGTTATTAGTAAGGCCTGCAGGCTGACATCTACTAGCTTACATGTACTTATATTTGTTTTTTGTTATGCGCAGATATTAAACAAAATAAAATGAAAAATAGTGAAGGAAAACTAAGGAATGAGATAAAAGAAAGAAATGAAAGAAAAAAATGCAACGAAAAGAAATATTTCTGAAGTACAATCATTTTCGGCAAGTATTCATTTTAAAAAATGGTAATCAATATATCTAATCTAGTAAAATTCATATAGCCACTCTTCGATGAGTCAAAATGTTATAAAAGTAAAACATGTTTAATAAGTATTCTTCACACCTTTTTTCCTTCTATATTTGCATAAACAGCAACCCGCATAGTTTCATTGAGTGAAACAAAATTCTCAAGTAAAGTCTTCTGCGCATGTTCGGGTATATGATCACTTAACCATATGGTGGTGGTGTTACTGATATCTGTCAAGTTCTCTGTCTCAAAATAAATATGTACACAAGGCATATTTTCAAACCGGGTCTGCTGGGAGCGTTGTTTATTGATCATTAGTTTGGTCCACATATATAAATACCCAGGCGGCCAGTTAGGAGTAATGAAGTGTCTTGCACAAATCTATGGTAACACGATAATTACCTAATGAAACGAAGCAATGCTTTTATCTAAAGATGTTGATAGGACATTGTATCAACAATGAAAATCAATGAAGGAAATCTGAGCTTATCTCTATATCTCTATTGTGAGCTGTTATCTATCATTGCGATCTAGCATTGCTAGCCCACAGAGGGCGCTGCGAGGCTTTGATTAAGCCCATAGATGGCGCTGTGAGAAATTTGAGTGCTGTATTTCATTATGCCAGTAGATGACGCTGGGAGACTTTTAGTGCCGTATAGACCAATGAATGCTACGGGACATTTTAAGTCATGGTAATCAAACATGCCAAAATTTTATCAGTAATAATATCCCTTAGCACTCACTTGCATTTGTAATATTTATGTATCCAAAATTACCCTAAAAGAGAGCAAAACGATTAAGATTAAAACAACAAAGGAAAAATAAAATACAATATCTATGACAATAGAAATTATGTTTGCGTTTTACATGGCAATTACCTTCCTAACCACCATGTTGAAAGTCAGTTATAATGTTCCATATATGGAATTATCGCAATTATCATTTCAGCTGTGAGTAGATAGCGATCAGAGTAGTCTATTGAAACCGATTAACCTAGCCTTCAGGTGACACTTCTACGCTTTGATTGTCATCTCGAACTTAGGTCATAGACACTATGATGCTTTGACTGCATTCTAAACGTTCTTCATTGAGCCCGTTCAAGGGTTTGATTCCATCCACAATCTTTCCAATAGATGGCACACGATGCCTTGATTGCTGTGTTTACTTCTCACCCCATCCCACAACCCCATCCTGCAAAAGGGAACATAGAAATAGCTTTGAATGCCATTGTTAACTTCGTCCATTGAACCCGTGGCGGGCTTTGATTGCCCACAAATGGCACTGCGATCCTTGATTGCCGTCTTCCCTTTGCCAATAGAGTGCGCTCTGCAAGGCAAGGGTTTGATTGCCGTCTTCCCTTTGCCAATAGAGTGCGCTCTGCAAGGCAAGGGTTTGATTGCCGTCTCAAACTGTGTTCATATATATCACTGCGATGCTTTACTTGCCGTCTTAAATTCTTTCATTGAGACCGCTACAAGACTTTAACGTTTGATTGCATTTTTGACTTCGCCCATTGAGGCCACCGTGAGGTTATATTGGCAATCTCCAACTAAGAATTAGCACTGCTATGTTTGATTATCATTTTAACGTTTCCTACAGAGGGCGCTGCGAGGCTTTGATTATCGACTGTACCATATCACATAGAAGCTTTGATGGCCGTCTCCGATTTAGCCTATAGAGGGTGCTGCAATGCTTTGATTGCCGTCTGAACATCACCATGCGAGGGTCCCTCGAGGCTTAAGGTGCCGTTTCTTATTTAAACCCCAGAGAGTGCTGCGGGTCTTCGAGTTCCAAATCTAGCTTTTCCACATAGTAACCGTCCTTAAATACTTCCTGTTAATAGAAATTTTACTCGATAATTTTCATGTATCGATAGTGTTTCAGTCTTAGCAATATTAAATAAAATATTGAATTAAAAGGCGCTATTCAATTTTTGTTATGGAGAAGATGTTTTATTTTCTGACTGAACACCTGGTGCAATATCTTCACGTGTGCCATAGCTTTAAGGGTTGGATCACGAGTGAAAAATATGTTAATCTTACAAAGCGTGATTCACGGAACTGCAATAGATCAAACTGGTTTATACACGTTTTAACCCAGATCTTAATATTCACTTGAAAAATGTAATAAAAGTCTATTTTTTACATTGTTTATTTAGATCAAGTTTAGTATGAATTGAGTAGCCAAAAATTTAAAGATATAACATCTGAGACCCCCAGTTCGTTCAGCCGTTGACATGCAAATAGAAATAATACGGGATCGCAATTTAATACTCATATGTCGTCAACTCATTGCAAAAAGTAATTAACTACATTGACACCATAAAGATACAATCATTCACTCTGTCGTGCCGAGTGAACTGTAAAGACAGGTTCTTAAATGTGTGTCTGTTAATATTTAATAGATCAATTCAAAGTCAAATATTAGATTTTTTATCAAACATAGCTTTGACTTCTGAAACATTCTTGCCTAACACAGTTAAGCAACATGTTCTGAGACGACGAAATGTTATTGCTGCAGTAACTTCAGTATAATACCAATAATTTGACCTCTCACCTCGTCTTAAAGTTATAAATATTTAGTAAATCCGTATGAAACTAATAAAATCACAGATACAGCGTGATAAATATAGAGGAACTGTGTGGGAGTAAGCATTAATTGATTTGTGTTTCACTTCCTCTAGGGTTAATTGTATATTAGTTACGGAAGAATGCCCCAGAACGGCGGTCAATTTGATCCTTGTCATTACATGCAAAATACAATAGTGACGGTTCAATATTAATTTGCTCATTAATGAAGATGCGAGATATATCATTCTTATACCGTTCATTTCATCTACGATATAGTTTTCCTCTATGTTTTTTCTCTATCTCATTTCTTACTTTTTCCTTATCTTTAAACAAAATGAAATTTCTGTGACAATATTCACTGCATTCTATTCGTGCAACAGCTGGCTGTACTTAAAAACATCCGACACCAATTTTTTTTAAGATAAAACGAATAACAAATGCTCTTCCTGAAAATGTTTAGACCATATATACTGGTTATCGGCATTGCTGGTAGCAAGTGCTCTTGTATCTTTTATGCAAGGATGCAGAGGGACCAGTATCAAACTCTTTTAGAGGAAATGGTCTATACATTGTACATAATATTATATAACAAAGATTTCATATACAATATTGCAAATGGTTTTATTGTTTAGAAGTATGGACACGGGAATACATTTTAGTTGGTATTTATCATGTGTGAAACTTGAAATAACATTAAATATACTTTACATGGCAGTTCACTTATTTAGATATACAGTATAATAATATTTTATAAATGAGATTTTATTGATTATAACGAACTCCTAGTGGTATCCCATAGAAGGCGCTCTGAGGCCATGATGATTTATCACACACTCACATGAAAGAAAAACATGAAGCTTTAATTGAGAAAGCATTTGCAAGAGAATATTCTTCTTGTTCTAATTATTTAGCATGTAATGAGACGAAGTTATATTTTTAAAAACAAATTGAACAAAAACACTATGTGGATCAGGTATTTGAAGCGTAAATGTTATCAGATTTGGCAATAAAATATACAGCCAGCCAAATAATCTTGATGGAAGCGAGACTGACTGTACACCTCTCATTGCAGATTTAATCTCGTACAATTATGTCTTTGTCTTAGTTTGACAACTGAGAATCGAAGCTTTGCAAGATACATCCGGGAACCTGGATGGTATATGTAATATAGAAAACCAATGTTTTCCAGAAATTGCGAAACACATTTTTCAAAATGAATTACAACTAACAAAGCTAATACATTTCAGATTTAGAGCGTCACTTATAGTCTTCCATGTAACAATTTCAGGGGGAATTTGAAAACTTCATTGTATAATAAATGAGGTGACTTCAACTAACGTTGATATTGTGAGCTACCCCATTCCCCGAGCACCGTTGTATTGGGCCTATATATCATAACATACTTCTTTTCTAAAAGCATACTCAAAATTGAAGGATCGTTTATATATTATAAAAATGTTGTGTTAGCAGACTAAGCTTACCACAAGCCACAGAAGGCCTTCGTTTAATTCTAGGAAGTGCGAACTTTTAAGGAATTACAACACAAAAATTCAGACACTTCTTTAAAATATATCTGGAACACCCCGTATTCGTTATCGTTTTTTTTTTTGTTTTTGTTTTTGTTTATAAAATATGGATTCCCGAAAATGAAATATACGAGATAAGAGTCATTCAATAATTAATTCATAATGCATCCATTGTGGTACATTTTGCAGTCGCCAATTAAGAGCATTTTTCACTTAGAAAAGGGAAAAGAATGAAATTAGAATTTGTAATTTTGAAATATGATGGCGTTACTAAGCAACAGCTAGAAATGCACACAGGATTTTTCGGATAAAATACTGCCTAAATTTTTTAAATCATCACAATGCTAACACACAAATATGGAAATCAAAATGCCGTTTGCAAAATAATAATACAATTGTTGTCATTTCTAATTTCTAACTAGCAATGAGGATACCACGACCGCCGATTCATTAGATTTAGATTGATTCCTTAAACTTATATTCATGTAGTTTCATTATTTATTGAATGCGACCTTCGTAGTAGGCCTATAAATGTTAATGAAATATTTGTAAAATATTTTAGTAAAATTATTAAAGTGGATACAATTCAAAAATAAAAAAGACAGTGCATGTTTGGTGACTGGCCCTATTACAGTTACCAGAAGCCGCAAAACACACTCCGCGTAAATCTATACAAAACTCCAAACGACAGAAAGGTGTGGATTTTTGTTTTGATACTTGCGCACTCGTACCGTTAGAAACTACGCTGCTCTTGCTTTTACTTAAACGAGTCATAATATGCATTAGTAAGTTGATACCTTAGGTATTTTTTACACTTAAATGTGAGGTTGCATTTAAACCTCTAGTTCACTTTATCTGTTACTTACCTTTCAGTTGCGTTCCCCAAATTGCTTTTTGTCTGTACCGTTTTATGTGCTATACTTCTTGCTTTGTGCTTTGTGCTTTGGTTGTGCTATGTTTTCATCTCTCTTTTTTGGTCCACCCCTCTTTAATTGAAAGCATCTTGTTGATGGGTACTTGATTCATTCAGTCTGTAATATTTCTTCATTACAGTTTCTGCTTGTTGGTAGCCTACTTTACAATGTATGACTCTGGTTGTGTTTACTAAGTTTTCCAGGGAGCTAACTTTTATTTTATTTACGGTTGCAGTATCGTACTTAGCCAGTCGAGTGCGTTTCTATTTTTTTTTTTGAGTGATTTATCTATAGAAAGGAATATCGAACATGATAAGAATAGCTCGCGACAGCAATTAATACTGTCATTTTATTAACGTGTCGGTGATGTTTCAATATCAGAAATGATAAATTGAGGTACAAAGGTGACATTTAAGTAGTCTATTCCACCATATCTTAAAAAGTACAAAATAGTTTCATGAAATAAGGAAGACAATATGACAATATGATGAAATGCGCATTATTTCATTTTTTTCTTAGCGTTCATCTATCCGTCTTTCTCTCCATCTAACGACCTTAAAAGGCAGTACATGAGACTACGTTATGAAACCTGGTTAATAAATGGTAGGTTATTAGGAGAATATACAGAAACATCGAAAAAAAGATGTGGTTCCTACGGCAGAAAATATCTTTAAACGTTTAGAAATAATAAAAAGGGTCCGCAGAATAACTCCTGCTAGCCTACATGTACCTTGTTATTTCCCTTGTAATGCGCGCATATTCTGTAAATTCGCATTCAACAAAATGAAATCAAAAGGAAAAGAACAAAAACCAGGAAAAGAAAGCTGAATGAGATAAAAGAAAGCAAAGATGTCATAGATGTGATGCATGATGTATTGACCCCATTATCTTAAACAGGAAATCATTATAACAGGCTGCGTGTAATTAATATTATATGTAGATCTTTATGATGAAGAGCAAAATGAAAGGCGTTCGACGCATCATTACGTAATCACGTCAGTATGCCCAGTCAGAAGAGGGTCTATGCAATAAGACAGAAAGTTCCTAATTGTAAATATACTTTAGACGAAAGTATTACTGAAGTACAATTATCCTTTGGCGAATATTCTGTTCATTAAAAAATAATCAATTTAAATTAAAAAGTTCCGATCAATACAATTAATCAAGTAAAATTTATATAGACACTCTTAGATAAGTCATATATTATGAAAATATATATAATATAAAAGCAATTTTTACGCATTTTTCCTTCCATTAAACAGCATATTCTTACAGAATTCTAAGAAACGGTCTTCCGCGTTTGTCTGGTTATAGTATATAGTCACCGAACTACATAAAAGGTGGTATTACTGATGAGAGTCATGGTAACATTTTGTTAAGGTCTCTTTCTCAAAATAAATTTGTGCACGAGCGGGTCCGCTGAAAGGTTTGTTTGCTGGTCATTAGTTTGACCCACATATGATATATAAATATCCAGGCAGTCAATTAGGAGTAACCTAGTGTCTTGCACAGATCTATGGAAACATGACAATTACCTAATTAAGCGTACCATTTCTTGTATCACATAGGACATTAATAAGACATTGTATCAACAATGAAAATCAATGAAGGAAACTGGGCTTATCTCTATTGTGAGTAGTTATCGATCATAGCGATCTAGCATTAATAGCCCATAGAGGGCGCTGTGAGGCTTTGAATGCTTTATATGATTAAGCCCGTAGATGGCACTGCGAGACTGTGTCACGGTAAATCTATCATGACAACATTCTGTCAATAATATCAGTTTAATTTGTTATATTAGTGTATCGATAATTTTCTAAAAATGAGAGCAAAACGATTAAGATTAAAACACAAAAGGAAGAATGAATCACAATGTCCGTGACACTAGAAATTAAGTCTGCGTTTTACATGGCAATTACTTTATTAAACGACACAATACATGTCCCTAACCACCATGTTGAAAGTCAGTTATATCGCTCTACATATGGCATTACCGCTATTATCATTGTCATTGATCATTACAATTTTATAGGAGTAGTCTATTGGTGCGGTTGAAAATATTTCATTACCATAGATGATGGATACTGCGGTGCTTTGATTGCTACCTTAACTTTGCCAGTGCGGCAGCTGCGAGGTTTTAATTGCTGTCTTTAATCTTGTTCATAGATGCCACTCCAATGCTCTGACACGTCTTTCCTAACCCTATTGCGGCCGTTGCGATGCTTTGGTTACCATCTCGAATTTAGGTCATATAGACGACGATGCTTTGATTGCCTTCTTAACTTTTGCCATTGAGGTTGCTGCGAGGGTTTGATTGCCATCTTCAACTTAGACAAAGACGGCATTTGCTGTCTTTACTTCCTACGTTGAGGATGCAGGGAAGTGCTTGCCGGCGTTAACATTGCTGCAAGGCTTTGATTGCCGTCAGTACCGTAACCCACAAATGGCACTGCGATCCATAACTGCCTTCTTAACATTGCCATTAGAGGGCACAGCAAGGCTTTGGTTTATATCTCTAACTTAGACAATAGATGGCACTGTAATGTTGATTGATTGCTCTCTCTCTCTCTAACGTAGCGCATAGATGGCTCTGCAAGTCTTGACTGCCATCTCTACCTTTGTCTATCGAAGCCACGAGGCTTTGCTGGTTGTCTCTAACTTTGCCAATAAATAGTACTGCGATGCTTGATTGCCGTCTTTACTTTGGTCATAGAGAGTCCTATGCATGTTTTATTGTCGCTTCTTACTTAGCTTCTTACTTAGCCCACAGATGACACTGCGATACTTTAATTATCGTATTAACTTTGTCCACTGAGACCGAGACGAGGCTTTTATGACCGTCTCTTAGATGAAACTGCGATGCTTCTTAAACCATAGAGGGTGCTGCTGTCCTCTGAGTACCGTATCCATCTTTGCCCGCAGAGCGATGCTTTGAGTGCTATATATATAACGTAGGTCGTGATTATTTCCTGTTGATAGGAATATACCGTGACAATTTTCATGAATTGATAGTGTTCCAGCTTTACACATGATAAATGAGAGTAAATTATTGAGTTGAAAAGTTGTTTTTCAGTTTATGATATAGAGGAGATGTGTTGTTTTCCAACTGAACACCTGGTGCAGCATTATCAAGAGTGGCGTAACTTTTATAATCTTGCATGTACAACGAACAAAGTTTCGTCTTATGTCTTGAATTTTAAATGGCTTTAATAACAGTTTTCTCAGTCTATAGCTCCGTGCCAGTTAAAAAATAAAGCTATATTTCTTGTGTCACGGTTATATGACAGTAATGCACTAAAACATGTAATAACCAAATTTGTTGTTTATAGAAGTAAACGAGAAAGTAAAGTAGAATGAAGCATCAAGAAATATTAAACATATATGAAATACAAACGGAGTACTAAAACATTGGAAAGTTTTTCTTTTAACGCCCAGATCGGGCAGTCCAGTTTACTCTTCATAAAATAATACAATATCACAGCAATACTTGTATATCGTCATCTCAGTGCATGAAAAAGTGGTTAATTGCATTTACACGATAAAGAAACAGTCTGCTATCTTTTTGCGCTGAAATGACTTACAGAGATGTTTCTATGTGAGCTGTTAATACCAAATTAGTTCAACGAAAACGGAAAGACACACGTCAAATGTAAGATTGATGTTTTCACATATTAGCTTTTTGCTACTGAAAAATCGAAAATTCTTTTTTCTTTGCCTGTTACAGACATTAAAATGATATTCAACCAACGTCTTCTATACTTGAATTACATTATTTTACTTTTAATTTTACGTTATTTTTGAAACTCAAGTGATAAATCAATAATACCACCTCCCACGACGTCGTACATAATAAATTATTTTCATGATTTTTACCTTCAGCCTGCTGGTGGCACGTGATTCTGCCTTTGCGACCAGTGCAGACCAAAATCAGCCTGCAAAGACATGCAGGCTGATCATGGTCTGCATTCTTCGCTATTCAGTCAGTCAATTTTCAGTGAACACCCCTTCATATAATAAATGGTATCGCCCAAATTGAATGATGGACTAGTCCAATTTGGACATTTAGCAGGCTAAAGGTTAATATAGCTCAGCTACAAATATTTAGTAAATTCGTATGAAACCATATAAAATATGAAAAGAAATAAAAAAAAATGAGATAGATCTGTAGAGAAAAAAATAGAGGAAAACTTTATCAAAGATGAAATGAACGGTATAAGCCATGATAAACCTCGCTTCTCCATCAATGAACAAATTAATATTGAACCGTCACTATTGTATGTTGCATGTTATTTGTGATCCAATTGACCGCCGCCCTGGGCATCCTTCCGTAACCAATATACAATAAACCCTAGAGGAAGTCAATTACAAATCAATTAATGCTTCCTCCCACACGCTTCCTCTAAGTTTATCATGTTGTTTCATTATGGGTTTTAAACTTGGTTAATCAGATTTTGGTCAAAAAACGGATTTAGTCCAGATAATTTACATATATTCGTGTTCACTTTGAGATGGATTCAGTTAGAATCTTACAGGCAGTATTAGTCCCTATCAAGATGGAATTATTTCAGCATTAGTATAAATTTTAACAAACTTTGCGATATATATATAAGACCTATTGTTTTGGTTATGATTTATTTTCATAATGATGAGATATGAAGGGTTTGTAAGTATTCGGTCCAATAGTCCTTGAGAAATCTGCTTGAGATGTGAAGGGTTTGTAAGTATTCGGTCCAATAGTCCTTGAGAAATCTGCTTGAGATGTGAAGGGTTTGTAAGTATTCGGTCCAATAGTCCTTGAGAAATCTGCTTGAGATGTGAAGGGTTTGTAAGTATTCGGTCCAATAGTCCTTGAGAAATCTGCTTACATGTATACAAAACGCTCACCAGTATAATGTTGTTAAAATGAAAGCTGGAGTTATTCAACTTGCATTAGGTCAACTTAATACGATGCCAAAGGCAGGTGTAGTATACAAATTCGGGTATACTCTAAATAAAGTAAAGTTTTGTCTGATTTGTACATAAAATATGTATGTACGTTTAAAAGTATTATCTTCTTGTGAGAGGATGTATAGTGATACCTCATTGTTTATTAGCATCATAAATGTAGTAAAATTTTGTTCTTTGCACTTGACCTGATGAATAAAAGATTGGGTAAAATCCTTATATTTATCCCATATTGTAACTCGTTAGTTACTTACCGCATAATTTCACAGAAAGAATAATACGATATAAAAGTTACACAAGTTACCTTATCCTCTATGGGAATACTAGGCTCACTAGTGCTAAATTTGAGAAATAATGATGTTTACACCATATTTTAGAATCTTGCAATTTGTTAAAGACGCTTTATTTATATTTATTGAAACTGAGTAATGCTTAGTCTTGTCATCATTTCAAAAAAAAAAACGACAACTTATTTCCGTAGAAGTCAGGAAAATCGCTTTATATTCTATCAAAGTTCTAAAATGTCCTTACTTTCATTAACATGCGACATACGAACAATGCAGACCCTTTTCCATTGTGAAAATAGTATTGCATGGAAACAATTGTCCAAATAACCAGCGAGATAACTATTTAAAACACGTTTATTCTGTTGATACATTTTCTTCTTCTGTTGGAAATTAGATGAATCCCCAGTTTGGGTCTCTTTTTTTTCATTAGCACATAACCTGAAAATACAGTAAAACATAGTCTTTGTCTTCAATTACATTTAATTGCATTAACACAAGGTATTCCTGTTCATTGTGGAAACAGCAAACATCATGACATCATTGAACGATATAACAGGGTAATATTTCTGTGATACAAGTAACACAGTTGGGGTGTGTTGTCGCCAAATGCGTTGTTTCTCCCATTACAGTGTTATAACTTCCTTGAGTAGGAACATAACAGAGGAAATACATTTATTACCCTAGTTTCTAACCTGCAATGTAGAACAAATAAGATACCATATCATTATGTCTGAAACTCTAAAGATATTTAATGCATGTTTTAGTGTTGTTATAGATTTACTGATTCCTCGGAATCATTGAGCATTTATATATGGCTCTGAGGCTGTGTTTGCGGTGCTCTGTGCTTCCGAGAAATCTACCCTTACCTATTATCTTTTGGAATTTAACTGCATTTAGTATCAGTGTTACAATATATAGTAATGAGAATGTTGCTCACGACCCTTAGGCATCTCACTCTTGGCAATCAAGAATTAACCTCTAAATAATGGCGCTGATAACATTCTATTTCTATTAGACTTGACTGCGACCGCAAAGAAATGCAAACGATTAGCAAATAGTTGCAATAGAAAATAATCACAAGAAAAGGGAATTTTCAAGATAAATTCAAAACTGATTCAAATATTTTAGAAATGTAAGTTGTTTCACTTACCACCAAATGATATATTATTGATGCATAAAACAATAACAACATAAAGAAATCTACGAAAACAGAACTTGGAAGTACAACAATTAATAACAAATTATTTTGTTCATACGTTAGAAACTGTCCTTGTATTACATTAGGATGCCTGTACCTATTAACCTTTTAAGCGGGATACTGCTTCATGTAAAACGACACGATTGTTGAATGCAAAACCGTAATATTGTCACAGAAGTGAAAACTAACAAAGGAGTATCACACTTCTCCAGATTATGAATACTTATTGTTCATACAATCTAGCAAGAAGTATTGTGTGTAATGGAATATCGTATCAAACATAGCTAATACAGAGCGCTGCGGGGCTTTGAAAGTATATTACATAGCCAATACTTTGCGCTGAGAGGCTTTAGGCGTACATAAGAAAAAAAACAAGACAATAGAAAAGGTGAAAGAAAACAATTTTCCATAATCTTTCTTACAGACGGAGGACTACTTAATAAAAAATAAAGATATTCATGCATGTACTCGTACATGTATATAACAAAGAACGTGCTGATCTTCTAATCATGCATAACTGCTTCAATAAACTCATTGAAGATATCACACGCAATTTCAATTTCAATCTTTCTCATCATTCTGTGGTTTTATTTCGTTAATCAACATCATAGTCACATATCGTTGATGAGACTTACCAACGCACTTGAACCTTTACCCTGCTAAATTTCTAAAATGGACTGGTTCATTATTCAATTTGGGCAGTACCACTTCTTATTCAATGGGTTGTTCATTGAAAATTTACTGACTGAATAGCGAACAGTGCAGACCATGATCTTGGTCGCAAAGCCAAAACCACTAAGTCTTGCTGCCAGCAGGCTAAAGGTTAACTGTCCGCGTCAACTCAAAATTGTTCTGCTTTATATTCAGTTACATTCCAATATGGACTTTCTGTGCATTACACCAAATTGAGCCAACGTGTCTAGATATTATTGGCTAAAAGAGCGTACGAGATATCAAAATGTCTCATCTGTGGTATTGTTAACTTTGTGGATTTTCATTTCTGGGTGATGTAAAGATCGTGAATACTGAAACTGAAGATCGCTATTTTGCTCCAAGTGTATTATCACCCGTGTGGACAGTACGGGATATTGTAGTGTCTTGAAGAGATCTACATATGCATGACAATCACCTAATGAAATCTCTAGATTTGTAATATATTGCTTTCTATCAGCGTTAATCTCAGTTGCGAGTAGTTATCGATCATTGCGATCTTGTGGGAGAAGCACAAGGAGAGCGCTTTGAGACTTTCTAGTATACTGCAGAATCACACTTAGCCCGTTTGGGCGCTACGGAGCTTTGAATGTCAAATCTGCAACGTGGCAACATCCTGTAAATTATTGTATCCCATAACAATTACTGTCAATTGTTATATTAATGTATCGGTAATTTTCCAATCTCAGACATGAAAATAAATAGCAAAATTCAGATAAGGGTTTTGTGTAATTGCTTTTATACTAAGTATGAAGTAAAGAAGACACCGATCAAGTCCAAAAGGAATCAAGTATCAAGTAAATAATATTGTAATAACATTCGGATAACACGTAACAAAGAAAATGGAATTCGTTATACATAAACACCGGAGCCTGAAATAACATTTAAGAAATTACAAGGCAATTACTTAATTATACGACCGTTATTTTCTAAAAGGATGACAACAATATTCTATATATATAACATTGGCGTTATTATATCTCTATTAAGAGTAGTTTATCGAACATGCGATCTTGCAGTAGTCCACACAGACCGATGCGAGGCTTTCAGTGCCTTATCTATCTTGCTGCCAGATTTTGTTTGCTTTATCTATAACATAACCAGAATAATACGTGGCTATTTATGCCATATCTCACAGGACTGCACTTACTTAGAATATTACCTGACAGCCATAATGCAACAGTCTAAGACACGATAAATGAGAGTTTAATATGAGAGTTTAAATGTGGTGTGTGTATATATATATATATATATGGGGAAAAAAAGATGTGGAGAAAGATGCTCAAGTCTTTACATTTTAATATTGTCTATAAACATAATTATATCAATCAATCAGTTGATCGAGCTAAGTTCAGTATGAGATAAGCAAATAAGTATCATCCAAAAACCAAAAAGTACAGAAAACACAAAGAATTAGATCAGAAGGCAACTAGCCTGCAACACATCGAATGGAACTATTTTCTTTCATGCCGGTAATCTTAGAGCCCAGTCTGTTGTTTAATTGGGCTGGAAGATTCACCTGCGCCTGCCTCCGTATACTTCATATATATTGTTTTGTTTTCATACATACATCACGGATACACATATATTTCAAATTCATATTTAACGATATGAAATAGAAACAATGAAGAATGAGATGGAAATGAAAAAAGGAAACTAAATATCATAAAATATATCTCTCTTGCAGCCACTGTAACATGCTGCGATTTATTTTATTAACTGTAACAATGCATTAATTAAACGGTATTCAAAGCATTCTTTCATAAACCTAAGTTAATCAGCCAGAAACCCTTGGGGAAGTCAAACACAAATTGGTAAATGCCAACTCCCACACGCTTTCTTATTCTCTATGACTTGTATATTGTAAAATAATGATGAGGAAATGCCGTGTTTAAAGACCAAAAAAAAAAAAAAAAAAAAGGACAAAGGACGTGTTTCCGTGATGGTAATGATACATGATTTACAGTACGAATGTGTTTCAACAGTTTCAAAACAATAGTCAAATTGTTCCCGAGAAACCTGCTCACATGCAAAACATTTACCAATTTTGTGAGCAGAAATGGGCTATAATTTTACAAAACGTTATATAGTGTCCTGAAGTCTGTCCTATGTGGCAATTTTCTAATGCTGAGGACTTGTTGGGAGTGTGAAGGTATGAAAAATTTGTTGTCTAAGAAACCTGCACTTTACACAATGTTAAAAAGGGACACATTCTGAAAAAAATGTAAGCCATGTTTTTGTGAGGTGACCTTCGGAGAATGCAAAACTACATATAGAGCTTGAAACCATGCAGTCAAACATTTTTGAGTAACCTGCATACATGCAATACTTTCAATACATTTGTGTCTTAAAATGGGTATAATTTTGACAAGAATTATTTTACTCGTGTTGTTAAATCATCTTATGAGTCCGATTATATGGCAATCATTTCTCTCCACTCTTGCAACTAGTATTCAAATGTTTTGATATACACAATATTTTATCTTTTAAACATGGTCAAGTATAATGGTTTCTTTTCTGGAACTTGAAGCGTGATAGTTGTCACATGTACACGTGTAGCTCGTGCTAAAAGGCACGTCTTACACAATTCACTTTGCACATATACAAAAATTAAATGCTATAACATTTTGAAGACAGCTGTAAACTAATGAACAGCAATTTTGCCCAAATTCCCGGAGTTTTATTACATTCAAGGTCAATTGATTAAAATCATTATTGATTTTTATTCTTCTCCAAAGTAGGCGTTTCTCAAAATATTTCACTGTAACTCCTTAAAAAGACAATATTAACCTTCTTTCAATTATTTTCAGTACGAAATTATATTAGACTGGCCGTGACTCTATGGCTACACCACCACGTGATTTTTTTAACATCATGTCAACATCCCCTAAGTTGGCTTTATGCAAAATTCAAGTTGATCATTTATCATTGAAAACAGCTGGTCAAGTTATTTATCTTTTAACAGTGTAACGACCTAAGACGTTCTTTATATCCGAATAAGATTCAGTTATATATGAGTTTTATTCTTTGTTTAGCACAGAAAAAATTCCACCTTTCTTAGTTCATTATGCATATTTCATAAACATATCGAATGAAATTTTCGAAATTCAAAGATGGTACGTTTTTTAAGTACTCGAGTGTTGATCATAAATATATTTGAATTTCATATCTTGATATTGTTAAAGAATTAGTTTTCATTAAGATATTCTGTCTCTATTTTGATGGATTTAGACGAAAACATGTCATCTGAAAAGTGATCAGATTGTATACTAATTTCGTGATTTTTGTTATAAAAAGGAATAAATATCTTACAAAATGTAAGCAAAATTTGTTGCTGGTACTATAAGGTTACCACTTGCATACAGTTTTAAGGTACATAGCAAAACAGTTTCTGAGAAACCTGTTTATACTAAAATCATTCACCAAAATTTCTTTCTGCTAAAAGAATGCATATTTTGTCAGCCCTCTCAGATATTTACCTACATAATATATTTGATTGTTGCTTCAGTGACACATGCAAATATCAATGACGATATGTTTCAGTATTTGAACATAAACAGAGTTTTTGTGTAACGTAAAACTGTTACATGAGACGTAATAGTTTCATTTCGTTTACATTTTGAATTTATAAACAAATGCACTTTTACAGACTTCGTAAATTCAAGTCAGATTTTTCTCGTCAGTGTCAATGATATTGCTTGGAAAAAGATGAAAAAATAATCAAAGAGAAAACTATTTGAGCCGCGCCATGAGAAAACCAACATAATGCGTTTGCGACCAGCATGGATCCAGACCAGCCTGCGCATCCGCCCGGTCTAGTCAGGATCCATGTTGTTCGCTTTAAAAGCCTAGTGCAATTAGAGAAACCGTCAGCGAACATCATGGATCCTGACCAGACTGCGCGGATGCGCAGGCTGGTCTGGATCCATGCTGGTCGCAAAACCAGTATGTTGGTTATCTCATGGCGCGGTTCATTTGCAGAACAGTACAAATCATCCATTCTTTTGATTATCTCTTTCTTCAATTTGGAAATTAGTGGGATTCCCAGTTGGCACCATTTCCATTAAATAAGATTCCCAGGAGAAACAACAAGTAAAAGACATTTGAAAAAGTAATCATCTTTTCATTTGTTTTCAATCTCATAACAATACTCTGTAACATTACCACAAATTACATAAAAATACCGTGTAATATTAGTGCAAAGTCTTCTTCTTTGCGTAGTGCAAAGTGATTCAGTGAAAACTTTAAACAACATAAACAACAGGATATAAGCAACACATTCTCTCATTATAGTATTTCACTTGAAAAAATGGTGGAAATGATACAACTGGATGTAATTAAAATTGTTAATATAAAATCAGCAGCCTAAGGCACCAAACAGAAAATACATAAAACCTGCACATGATAACAAAAAAAGTAACTCTTAATATAGTATTATAAGGTCAGGTGTCACCAAGCTCGCTCCTTCTCACATTTCAGTACGACTGTGCAGGAATATAATATAGATATACATGAATAACTCTGGTTACTACAAATACACATGATACCATGTCTACGCACTTCAAGACAGCAAAATATGAATTTAAAATTTTAAACATAAGCATATTTTTCTAACTAATATCATGTTCCAGTACAATTTGATGTGGACCACACAGAACTATTTCAAACACCGTTTCCGTCATCAAGAAATTTAGGAGAATACTGTTAAAGAAATAGGGAGCTGCAATATTTGAAACGTTCCTTTGACTGAATTAGGATGAACGTTTCATGTTGTACTGTAACATACAGCAATTACCTAACGAAACGACGCAGGATTTGTCGCTGTCCATTTTGATAAAACAGAAAGCCGCACTTATCTCTTAATGCGAGAAGTTACTGATTATTTCAGTCTAGCAGAAGAGGCGCAATCTAGCCCATTGTCGGTACAAAGATAATAAATGCTGGTTGTTGAGAAAATGAAAAACAACAAAATGGGTACCTTGCCCAAGAACTTTTATTCGTGTGTGCATAACGGTATAATTTAAAACAAATGAATGAATAAGGTTAGAAGACGATGATTAAGATCCCGTAGATGAGGCAGTAGAAAAATATTTAAAAATATGACAGAAGAAAGATCCTTGATCAAAGCCGAATATGTATACACTTGTTTCTTTTCTAAACTATCTCATCAGAAATGTTTTAAAAGAAACACAGACTTGCCTTTAATTTGTTCTAACATGCTCTTGTAACTGCGTCAGAACACAAAAACCCCAAGAGGATATCACAGTCACATCCATTTTTTCTACGTTTAAATTTATAATGACATTTATCTAAGGCTAGTGTTTACTGAGTAAATCAACAGTCTCAATCACACATCGTAGTCACGTTATACACGTAGTCACGTATCACATATAGAGGTGCTTTGAACTTAGCATGAGTTAATTAACCTTTACCTACGCACATTAAACATGATGTATTTCTATTTAACTTCGACCTTCCGCCGAGCTGTACAATCCTACAATTTCTATTTGAAGGACATCGCAATTGAACGTTCATGGAATTTGTGACATTAACAACAAAACTTGATGCTCTTGGAGTCAAGCTGTTAGAGTTGTTTTGAAAACGTTTTGTACAAAAATGCTTATTCCCTAAAAATTAATCTCTCTCTTCCCAACGTTCTTTTCCAACGAAATTGTTGCTTTCTGTTTGATTGTCTCTATTAAAGTACCATCGGCTGTTAAAGCCTAGAAATGTTTGATTGTCTCTATTAAAGTACCATCGGCTGTTAAAGCCTAGAAATCTTTGTTATGTAAAGGAACTAGGTGTTCCGTTAGGGCCAGCGCCTGGCGTCACCATCGCCCTGTCGTGCTTCACCATCTTTGCTTTTAATTTCACTTGTTTTCAAGGCCATTGAAGTATACTGCATTGGAAATAAACATTTTTAAGGATACTGCAATTCAAATATACGTCTTTCAAAGGGTAGAGCCTTGAAGCATACAATTAAAATACAATTTTTGTGTTTAACCATTTTCCTGAAAGACTATAACATATGTAATTTGTTATAAAACCTAGTAGCATTGAACAGCTTTGTAGTTAATGGCATTTACTGTATGAAACAACACAATTAAAGTGTCTAACGACCTTACTGAAAGGCCGTGATATGTTGTAAAACTTATAATGAGAGACTTAGTTTTGCAAGAAATTCCATTGACAATATGAGACTTTTAGAGCAATTATATTGAATATCTAACATTTAACAAGATCCAGTCTAATATCCCGTAATTATAACATTTATTATAGCTATGGCAATGTGACGATAATTATCCAACCTAACACTTGACAAGCTCGAATCGATTAATGGTTTTATACAGAATGGTTAATTATAAACAAAAGATTTGTGGAAAACAAATCTGACTGATCAAAGAACAAATTAAAAATGTTGAATTATTGTTACATATCGCAGCCGTTAATATTTTTCGGCGAACGCCGTCTAAGAACGAATTCGTTACCTATGCCACGTGACTTGAGTTTGCAAATCAAACTACTTGATAACGCATTATAGATAATTTATCAAATGGAAGATTTATGCAACACTCTGCCTGACTGGACGAGAGTGTCAATTTCTTTCACTCTGTTGATTGTGCTACGCTGAGTGAAATGTAGACAAAGCGTTTATCCTAAACGACGCTGTTCACAGTTTTAAAGCTAACTTTGGCTCAGTATATTTAGCAAGAATATTGATATATCTCAAAATGATAAGTAAGTTTAATAAATATGATAAAAACCTGTTCAAATACCAACATATATCAAATTAAAGAAAGAGCTGAATACGGTCTGCGTATCACATGAATAAGGGTGTGATAAGAGCCTTTTATGTAGAGAAGTGCTTTTTAAAAGATTTTCCTTGTTACAATTGTCGTCTGTATATGAAAAGGTTTCTTGCTTTTGTGACTTATTCAGATTGCATATTAAAATGAGTACTTGTTTGCTTTGATATATTTGTTATAAATTATTTAACTGATTTATTATATATAAATATTTTTCTATAGTATGGTATGCAAATATTGATTGAACTCAGTTGAAATCTGTTTTATTATGTATATGCTATATAATGACTAAATCTCATTACACTGAAATGAAGGTACGCTGCATACAGTTTATCTATGTGATATGACTACGGTCAAACTTTGCTTATGAAACAGAAATATTGAAATAATTACAATTGTATGTTTTGCTTGACCTTCACATTTTTTATAGGTATGACGTCATTGTCCAAAGATTCATGAATAGCGAAAATGCATTTGTTAAAGCGGGATCAATTGGCCTATTTTAGAAATAAATAAAAATAATAAATAAAAAAATCCTTTAATTGATTTTTTCTCATGTATTCTAATCAAACTTAATTTGTAGCATCTTTATTAGGCCCGCAGCCAACTTTGTTCAGCTGGGACATTTGACCCCTTTTAGGGGCTGCTAGAGCTAAAACTAGAAATGCCTTTATACAGCGTCTCATGAACAGCTTGGTGGATCTTTGTCATACTTGGTCTGGAGCATCATTATAAGGTCCTCTTCCAAATTTATTTATATAGGAACTTGGGCCCTATTAGGGGCCACTATAGCTAAAAGTAGATATGCCTTTCTTCGCATTAACCACTGAAATATAATGGATTTTTATCAAACTCGATGTGTAACAATATCGTAAGGTCTCCTGCTATTTTGTTACAAATGGGGATAGGGACCAATTTAGCTAAAAATATAAACACGTTTAATGACCTCTTCTCATGAACCGCTTCATGAATCTTCATCAAACTACTGCTGTAATTATTCGTCTAAGGATAAACGAAACAAAATTGCAACCCTACGAAACCTTTGCGAAAAATTAAAAGAGAACCATTTAAATTGTTAAAGTGCGGTGTTTAGTTTTGCAATTTGAAAAATATTAGATGAAAGATAAATGTTAGATGAAAAATTCATAAACTTCTTTCCTTATTACAATTCGCCGACCATCATTTTTAAAGATATTTCTTGTTTGAAATATCTTTAAGATTGTTAAAGTACACTGATGGAATGTCTCACACATTAAATATGTTGTCAATTGCATACTAAATTTTTAACAGAATTGAATGGTGTTTTGATATCATCCACCTCTACCCATAAAATTGAAAGTGTCTTGAATTCATAAACGAGTGAATTTCGTAATAAGTCAGAAAATTCCTGATAAAAACAAAATAAGCCGCACCATGTGAAAACCAACATAGTGCGTTTGTGACAAGCATGGATCCAGACCATCCGCGCAGTCTGGTCAGGATCCATGCTGTTCGCTAACGGTTTCTCTAATTGCAATAGGCTTTGAAAGCGAACAGCATGGATCCTGACCAGACTGCGTGGATGCGCAGGCTGGTCTGGATCCATGCTGGTCACAAAGTCGCAAACGCACTATGTTGGTTTTCTCATGGTGCGGCTCAAATGACTTCCTTATACCAGATCTAAAGAAGAAAGGTAAAATTTGGTTTGATAAAAATTCAATATTTTGACATTTGCATCACTATAAATGATATCTTTTGTTAAATAAAAACAAAACAGTCATGTGTATCTTTGCAACTGTTTTTGAAAATGGAAAGAGTTCGTAAAAAGAATGAAATGGTATATTTACGTTAATATTTTTTTGTGGAGGAGGGGCGTGGGGGTGGGAGGAGTGGGGTTGACGTCGCATAGACACAATTACAGGTCATATAGCGACTTTCCAGCTTTGATGGAGGAGGAAGATCCAAAGTGCTCTTCCGTGCATTATTTCATCACGAGCGAGTACCCTGGTAGAAACATCGACCTTTAGTTTTTAAAATATTAATATGTTATTTAAAACATACTGGTCTAAACATGTACGAAATTTCATAAATGTATTGTTAGTAGGAAGAAAACTATTCTCAAATCGAAATTTTGTTAAGAAATTTTGTTAAGTGTATATATAGCGTCTTATTTGATTATATATGACGAAGTTGTTCATTGTCTCCTGTTGCTGCTGCCACGTGAATATACGAGAAATCCCTGAGGGTGTCAGACTCACATCAATGCTCCCACGTACCTCTTCTTTTAATTTGTCATCATATTCTCTGTGATTTATAGCTGAAACTAGTGTCCATTACGTTAATCAACAGCTCTCAGAATTTATCACATTTATAAATGCAACACATGCGGGGTGCTTTGATCTCCATGTACCAATTAAATTAGAATCGGTAACCGATTTACAGAAGCTAAATCGAAGTGTTTGAATTTTAGTTTTGCTCGTTTCAAAGCTTCCATATTTAATTATGCGTTTCCAATACGCATTTTTTTACAGACAGGGATTATTTTTAACGCAATTTTCATAATGCAAGTTCACTGGTAAGTGTTTCACGAACACCACTGGTCATATAGTGTTTCTTCTTTTGGGTTATAGTAGAGTCTTCAATAAATTTCTTTTATGAGACACCAAAGGGATATAAAATGTAAAGGACATTGATGGACTTGAGACAGTGCCTTTACTTTTAATGTCGATTAACATGACAGTATTGCTTCAACATCCATTCATAACCAATTTTAGGGACTTGCGAAGGACATTCTATGCACGGTATAAAATTGAAACCCACGACATGCAAGTTCCAGAAGAATTAAAAAATAATGTTCCAGATTGTTTGAAACAAAAACAGTTAAGACAAAAAGTGTGCGGTTTTGCGATTTTTACTTCGTTTCAAGATATTTACATATAACGTCCCGATAATTTCTTAACCTATTGTATAATCTTTTATTTATAATTAAACCTGATGTATTAATCATGTTAACACCACTGACAACACATGCAGATACCTCTTTTGTCATATTAAAGATTAAAAAAATATTGAAGTTATCAGAAGATGGGATTGGGACCATTAAGATATTACAATCCCATGTTAGATATGGCAGTTTTATTTTAGATATGAAAATGCCATGTTATATATGACAACGACATTTTTACTATGAAAATGTCATCATGATGTTAGATATGAAATCAGTGTTAGATATGACAAAGCCATGTTAGATATGACAATGCCATGTTAGATATGACAATGGTATGTTAGATATAACAATATTATTTTAAATATGAATTTATCGTACGAAACATCTTAACAGTGTATAAATATAACATCTTGTTAATAAACATAAGAACAATTTCAAAAGAAAGAAGTTTTCGGCGGCCTGTCGGGAGACGTTTGTCTTTAAACGAAGGATAAAAAGTTACGTAGCAATTCATTAACCCTTAGCCTGCTGGCGACCAACTAGTGCAGACCAAGATCAGCCTGCATATCCGTGCAGTCAGATCATGGTCTGCACTGTTCGCCATTCAGTCAGTATCAATTTGGTAAGCACCCCGTTTAACAGTTAATGGTACTGTCCAAATTGAAAGATGGACAATTTCATTATAGAAATTTAGCAGGGTAAGGGTTAAATATGTGGTACAGTACTACTAATCTTGAGAATCTAACAGTAATACTTTACGATTAACAAAACTGTATAATCTGGTGCGGGTGTATTTGAAAGCGAAATAAAAAGCTCAGCACTACGTTAATTTACCCATGTTATTTCTGCAACACAATGCCCCAATGCTCAAAAAATGACCGTGAATTGGGAGAAACGACACTCTTTGCAACAAAATCCCCCGACAAACAACGGATAATCTCTCATACTGAATATCATCTTATTGCTTCTTTCAATGAAAACATGATGTTTTCTATTTTCAGAAAACAACTTAATGACTTTTCTTTAAATGACAATGCAGCGCCTTTTAAGTTACCCATTTTGAACATCGTCTCGTTGACAGCTCGAATCACCTAAATCCCAGAGATGGAGGAAAAGAGAATTCCAGTGTGTGATTTTTTTACACCTTTTTAAAAATGTAATTATTTGCTTCCAAAACGAAGTTAATGAGTTTTGTTTGGTGTATAAATACAAAGAGAATCATGCAAATGTTAGTGATCCCTATTTTCTACGTCTTTTACATTTGAGCCGCACCATGGGAAAACCAACACAGTGTGTTTGCGACCGTTTGCACCCGCGCAGTCTGGTCAGGATCCATGCTGTTCGCTAACAGTTTCTCTAATTGCAACAGGCTTTAAAAGCGAATAGCATGGAGCCTGACCAGACTGCGCGGATGCGCAGGCTGGTCTGGATCCATGCTGGTCGCAAACCCACTATGTTGGTTTTCCCATGGCACGGCTCATTTCATTTCCCTTGTGTGTTTAAAGTAATGAAAAAGTCAAACTTCAGACTCCACTTAATTCGAATAGAAGACAGCTATATCAATAAAGAGAGTATCGCCTTACTTGTGACATTTAACATTTAACATTTAAAACTTTAATTATTTGTTACACATTTTACTTAAAATATTTGCGACTTTGTTCAGTAACTTTATAATGAACAACTGTCATTTTTGTTGGTTTAGAGTCACAAAGACACAATATATGTCATCAGGTGCCCATCTAGGCATTAATTCAGACACGGGCAGGCTCCTTGGTAGATCAAACGACCTTCCAACTAGATGGCTTCCTCACATGAAAAATTCTACACCCTTAATATTGTTTCAAAGCCACACCGATGAGGGGCAAGTGATTCTAACTCAGCTACCCTAGCCACTCAGCCACGATGACCACTCAGCCGCGATGAACCTTTGAACCATTGTTTATCCTTTTTCTTTTTTCAATCACTCATTAAATTTTACTGAATAATGAACAACTATCAGACATTGTAACTCAATATGAATCTGTTTATCTGTTTGTAACATTCTCTAACTTCTGCCTGACAATTTCTACAAGAACAGGATTTACAAAAACTGTAACAGTTCATGAATAATGGCAAATAAAGTATTAATTATATAATATAATAGGGTTATTTTAAGGGTAGCTCGATCTGGGATGCTGTATTCGGCTCGAGTGGATTTTGCCAGATCGGATCTCACGAGACGCGCAAGCGCCGAGTGTGATCCGACCTTGCAAAGTCCACGAGAGACGATACAAAATCCCGGATCTAGCTACTGCTATAATGACCCTTTTATTATATACTTATACCTTTTTGCTTGTTGTTTCGTTATTGGACGAAATCTTCAATGTTTATCGATATTAAAATGGAAATAAGTGAAGTTTTTATGTGCGCTGTTTATAGAACTGTGTCAGGGCATGCATATTAATGAAAGTAGTCCGGCAGCATACAATACGGAAGGCGCATAATAAAACGGGTCATTATAAAAGTACACAGATCAGGGATTTTGTATTCGGCTCTCGCTGATTTTGCCAGGTCTTGCGCTCCTCGTGTGATCCGACCATGCAAAATTCACATCAAGCTATTATTATAATAACCCTATCATACCAACGGTTACTGAAAATTGTCAAATTAAGGACTGCGTGCCTCACCTACACAAAGGCTTTATCTGTAGTCGCTTATGTTGAGTCTATGACTGAAATTTATACTTTGTTCAACGTTGTCTCAACAGCTGTATTTATAGTACATATCAAGCATTGTTGCGCCAAACATGGACCATTGGGCGGTTTTCCAAGGTTGGCCCAATGACTTCATGTTTATAGTGATCTAGTGATCGAAACTTACTGTCCCGGTGAAATTCAAATACATGTATCCTTAACGACGAGAAAAGATTACTCGAATTACAGTTTTAATCGATAAAGCAGAGTTATATTTTTGTCAGTTTCATGGTCTCCAGATATAACTCTTCATTGCTAATACACTTCTTTACACAGATAGGGTGTGGGTGTGAGAATGTTAATTTTTAATACATTTGTTACAACGCCAGTTCACTGGATAATTTTACACGAACACTTTTGCTGATACTTTTTGCCTGCTTGGAATATAAATGAAGCTTTTAGTATATTTCATTTATGAGACTCTTAAGGGATATAAAATTTAGGCATTGATTTCTCTTGAGACTCTGTCTTGTGCTTTATTTGTCTGTAAATACTTAAAGTATCTAATTGCATTCTTATTTTGTTATTATCACTGTCCAAACTTGATATATTTCAATGAAAATTCGACGCACTATTGTGACGATTAAATAAAATTTAGATGAAACGTAACAAGATTGAATTTAAAGGGCGTAGTCAGTTGAAATAAGATTACCGAAAACCATGGCTGTTATGTTACAAGTAGTGTTTTCTGTAGAATGAAACGGCATTGCAGGCAACCTTACACTCTTCAAGAGCGGACATGGGATTCTACTTCTAGCTGTATGTGTGACTTAAGACAACAAAGTATAGACTGCATATTTCTAGATGACAATCTATCAATCTTCCTGCTGCATTTTTATTTTTACATAAAAAATGATACATATATCTTGTTTGTTTGAGTAAATTTGAAAGTCATCGACGTTCATGTACTTTTTAAAGTCATGACCTCCATTAATATTGTGTCTTTAGTGACGTCACACACCTGTTATGAAATTTCATATTGGTTTGGATGATACTGACGGATGTTCCATTTTGAGAAATGAGTTTATAGTTACATTAATTACGTCAGTTCTACTCCTTCAACATTCATATGATTTTAGAAGGACATTCTAAGTTGGAACTCACGACGTGCAAGTACTGCAAGAATTAAAGATGATGATTCGAAATCTTTTTACGAAGAAAATGTGTGTCTACGTTTATTTATTTCAAGAGTTTCGCAGATAACTCTTGATTACTACCATATTGTTTTTGTCTTTTGTACATATACTTTTTTCCTGTGATTTTCGCGACACCTGTCTATTATTCAAAATCACTTGAAGTGCCGTGTACAGTGTAATGCTTTCATCTTGTTGGAATTTAGTGGAGGCTATTTTTCTTTTCATTATAAGAAACACTCGACAGAATAAAAATGTAAAGGACGTTGAAATTAAGAATATTTTTATAATTCTCTTTCAAACTTTACATCAGATGAAAATCATTAAATTTGTTTTGAAAACAAAATATGGCATTTAAAAAGTTGAAAAAGGTTTTCCAGAAGTAATACTCCTGTTTATTGTTTTCCATTACTGAGATTAATGCTACAGTTGTCAATAAGACAATGTTCAAAACGAATATCTAAACAGTTAAAGAGAGTCACAAAAATATTTTATTTCTTCTTAAAGAGAAACATTTCGATTTCATTGAAAGAAGCAATAGGACAATGTTTCTGAGATAGGAACACGACAGTCTCCGTTGTTGTCGCCAAAGGTGTTGTTTCTCCTATTACACGGCCAGTAGTTTTGACAAAGCAGCAAATCGATACAAAAATAGCATTGTAAAATATTCTGTTTCCGAACTCATTGTTTTGCTCACACGAACGCCTACTACAATTTCCGTCGTAATTATTGTTCGATTCACACGATTCGTGACATAATTTAAGAATTGCTGCATATACACTTTTATTATTGTTAAATAGCTACGAAATTTCTCACTGAAATACAGTCTGTATTTCATTTCCGAATACAAAACCCTGTTTCTCATGCAAATGGTGTAATGGGAAAACAATTGGTGTATTTCTAGAAAAGTTGTTGCAATGAAAAGGTTAATTTTAGGGAGACTGGACCGAATTGTAGTTTAGAAAGAAAACGACAGAAATCTGTCCTTATCAAGCAGCAGCAGCAGCAGTATATATTATCAGTAAATGAAGCGTTTTGTACATGAACGCCTACAATGCAATTACTTAATGAAACGACACTATTCTTGTCTCTAAGCACGTTATATGATATAAATAATCATTTGGCATTGTCGTAAAAGTCGAAATCGATTCAGAAAGTGCATTTATCTCTTATTAATATGTCGTATAATAGAGACCGGAGAATCATTCCGTTTCAAACACTACTTTTTACATGCATGTAGCAGGCATTTAGGTACTGTAGAAAAACTATAGATAAAGAGAATTTATTTTATGCTAACTAATGAAATACTGTATTCTATCAGTTAAATATTTTCATATCTCATCACTCACACTGTGAAGATATGAAATCTATATTTTCACACTGTGAGAGATATAGCTCCGCCCCCTCAAACATTGTGTATGAATTTTAAATTATTTGCTTAAAACAGGATGAAAATTGTAGTCGCATTTTGTTCTTTATAGTATATTTCTCGATTCAAATTATTTTACTTAAAGAGAATTTCATAACGTTATGCAGCAACAAATAAAATAAAATGGAACTTTATGTTGTATGCGTCTTTATAACGTCACAGCACGTCTGACGTCATGTCTGTTTACGCGCGTCTGTTTCCCGCGCTGAGATTAAAATAGTTGTAAAATGCACATCTCAACGTAATTGAGCATAAAATAAAAAGAAAATTTGCTTGTTTTTCGTGAATATGGAATATATCTCACCTCGAAGTGAGAAATTTTTCACATTTTCACTCGCGCTACGCGCTCGTGAAAATATTTGAAATTTTCTCACTTCTCAGTGAGATATATTCCATATTCACGAAAAACAAAAAATATCCTCTATGTATTTTCCTGTTTTGAACACATATAATGAATACCATATTAAACTTAACAGCCTTACACTGTACAATGCTTTAATGATTGCATTTTAACGAAAATTAAAATAATGATATTTGTATCAACTCGAAATTACATAAAATTATAAACTTAAAGGCACATCTGACAGTTTGCTTCTAACAGACAGATTTTTCAGAAACTTTGTTCATTTGTTGACGTCGGCAAATGAATTCAAAAGAACTAGTAAAATGTAGGTCACAGTGTTCGTTTCAAATTTATTGCATATTGTAATGTTTTTCAAACGCAAATCTACCATAATAGGCAAAATATGATCTTATCTTCGTTTAAAATATCGTTTAAAAATGTTGGTCAGAATTTTAGCTTAAATTGCCAAAACACGAAAAAGATTGATTTTACGACCTTAAAAACTTGACAAAAATTATTATATTAAAATTTTTATTATGCCTTCTAGATATAAATCTTAAAGTTTGATTAAAACTTTCCATCTGAAAACAAATGGCGTTTTCAGAAAGAAAAATGGCAAAAATAATGTGCTTTTAACAAACAAAATCCACTTTTAAAACCTATCAGTCCGTGTATATTTCATTTTTATTAGCTCCTGTTTCGACAACACGTATTGTATGATTTAGTCTTGGATGATTTAATGCTTTGTCCATACAAAATATACCTATGATGTTTGTTTTATAAAATACCTCCGCCTAATCGGTGCTTATAATTAATTTCAACGGTTTGAATTTTTTTATATGATCGACGTCAGTATGACAAGGACAGACTTGATGCCCAGGCAAGGTACAATTTATCAATACGCGTACAATGATGAGACACAATCAAACGAATACACTGCTAAACTAGCATTTAGACAAATAATAATTATGAACTTTGTTACGAGCTCGTAAAGTACAGTACATGTTCTTCGATTGATCCCCACCCACCCCAGGTACAGGTACTCACTAAGCTTTGCACATGTAATGGACTGAGGGAGTTGACACTTGTTTTGTTTTTCGGCTTAAAATTTAAGCTCTTGATGCTTCCAGGGTTATCGAGTACCTCAACGCACCCTTGATTGACCCCATTTATATTTTTTAGTTTTTATTATATTATCTCCTGTTTTCACCCGATTCACTTTACGAAACATGTATCATATATATTCAACACTGTCGATTGTACCGTGATACTTATATTTTTCAGCTATACAAAAGGAAATAAATGAGCCGCATCATGAGAAAACTAACACAGTGCGTTTGCGACCAGCATGGATCCAGACCAGCCTGCGCATCCGCGCAGTCTGGTCAGGATCTATGCTGTTCGCAAACGGTTTTTCTAATTGCACTAGGTTTGAAAGCGAACAGCATGGATCCTGACTAGACTGCGAGGATGCGCAGACTGGTCAGGATCCATGCTGGTCGCAAATGCACTATGTTTGTTTTCTCATGGCGCAGCTGATTTACTGATGCTACGTGAGTAGAATGATATAGCACAAAACTCTCTTAGGCAAAATACAAGAGTTGACTAAACCGCCCCCACAAAATCATGTCAGAACGGGACAAGTCTTACACACTCGTCTTAGACAGTGGTTCTCTTAATAATTACAGCTTTTATCGCAAATTCATGCCAGATCAATCTAACTGTGCATGTAGCGGCATTGAAACTTCCAACCGTTACCTCTTGCAATGTCCCATATATGCAACAGAAAGACATACCTTACTTACATAACCTACCGTGTCCATTAATTTTGAAAATTGTAGTGTAAGGAAATGACAATCCGAGTACATGCATTAGCAAAACACATACGTTTTTATCAAGGTCAACTTATATTGTTGCCTCAGTGGTGTTCGTCTCGTTAGTGATTGAATGGGTTGTCTCTTGTCTTGGCCGAGTTCGCGGGGTTTATACGTGAACGATTTGCAGTCCTTAGAAAGAACCATTTAGAATTATTCAAAGTTGAAACAAGTCATCGTTGTTTATTTTGTTTAGAAAAAAGATTCCTCTTTTCCATTGTCAGAAAGGAAAGCATAACGATGTTACGTATGAATTAACATATATTTTACACCGAATATATGTCCAAAAATGGACTCCAAGGAGATTAAATTACATATGCCTTTTGCGAACTTTTTTACTCAAGTTGAAATATATACCACCCCTCATATGTAGTAAGAATCTCAGTAATACATAGCGTAAAAAGGCAATATTGTCCCCGTTTTGCTCTCAATGTTCAAATCTTAAAATATCATTAATTCTGTTCTTTTAATAGGGTGATTTTTTTTTTAAAGAAAACAATAACATGATTTATTACATGAGTACCTATAAATAGTAACAAATTTGTGCCGAAAATTCTCCTGTTATCGCATTGCGTCGTGTATTATCACATTATCATAATAAGCCCCGGGGCCATTATCGATAATGGCCCTGGCGTTAGCGCGGGAAATTAACGTCCGTAAACAAAAATGACGTCATGGCGTTTCATGGAGGTAAAACAGGGAATATTTCCGTTTTATTTTATCATCTTGAGCGTAAAATCGTGTATTCTTCGTGAAATAGCGTATTTTTCTCCCTAAATTATGCAATAAGCAAGAAAGTAAAACTATCCAGGTATTTGATTTTATACAGTAAATATACTCTTATACAAATAATATAGAAACTGAAAAGCTGAAATTTATTGTGCCAGAAGATGCAAGTACCCATACAAATGACACAAAATAGGTAAACATGTAATAAACAGGTAAATACATGGGAGCGCGGTGCCTTTGAGTGATAATGGCCCTCGGGCTATTATCACCTTGCCAGGGCCATTATCACTCAAAGGCACCGCTCTCCCATTTATTAACCTATACTTATCACATGACTCCTAATATAATTCACCGGTCCATAGTTTTAGTTATTAACAATTCTATGGTTCAACACTACATTTTGCTTGGTATGATGGGAGATCAATCAAGGTATTTTAATGACCCTCATTGAAGCGAAATTTGAAAATTTTAAAATATATTCTTGCTATAAAATATTCAGAAATGTCAATTACCAAGTTAAACACTTACAGATATATGCTCATTTACCAGCTACTTATCAGAACAATGTAAATAGAAAGTGCCACCTGTCAAGAAAGCAATCATCATCAATCAATTAACGTTTTCCGGGTATTGTCATTTTTATTGATAAGACACACTGACAATGCTCAGTTTTTACAGGAATTTGGAATTTGTATCATAACTGTAAGGACTATTTCTTCAGTTTGTCGGCACTTTCGTATGACTATTGTTCTATGTAACAATTGATATATTATGAAATTACAATATTCGTAATCTGACACATTCTAAAGATTTTTTTGTTTTGTTTTTGTTGGGTTTAACGTCGCACGGACATAATTATATGTCATATGGCTACTTTCCAGCTTTCATGGTGGAGGAAGACTCCAGGTGCCCCTCCAAGCACTATTTTATCACGGGCGAGCACATGGGACAGTCTAAAGAAACACATATAAAATGATAATTATTATATTTGGAGTATGAAATGTGACAAATTATTATGTTCTGCAATAGGGCCCAGGTTTGCAGGTGGAAATGTATGAACAGAAACGATAACATGTAATTCAAAACTTGGAGGAAATAAAGGAAATAATATTGCAAGTGTCATTAAATAAACCAATTCTTGAACGGCATGCCGGTCAATAGTCAATCATTATGACGTATAATCATTAGACTTTAGTTCAGACACAAAACTGCAAATATTTCATAAACATTTATTGCATAAAACACTAAAAAGAAAAAAAGAGAACAACGCAACGTGTAAGAAATAAGTTTTATTTTCGTTAAATGTTACGTGAAAAAAAACCCATAGAAAACATCAGAGTACTAAGAATGTGAATTGCTATCACTGTTATGTTGCGTAATATTTTATAATATGTAATCAGGAACAAACCTATTAAAGAATGGTTCAATTACTGTCTAAAATACCATAAACTATTATACTTAAATCAGTACTCTCATGTGATTATTTTTCTTTTTCTTTATTTTTGCTTTTCCCCGTAAATTGAAGCTGCAGTGTGTTTTTCATTAATCAACGTCTTCCCAAACTTTCCATATTCATGTATTACGCGTGAGGTACTTTAAATTGTTCTAAGTTTATAAGGCTGTTACATTCTGTCTCTTAGGACATCCTTACTTAACTTGCATTCATACTTAAGTGAACGAATTTTCAAAAGCGGATTAAAAATGAGAAAGCTATGAGCATTTAAATATTTGATCAAAATGGTGGCCATTTTGTTTCCATGGCAACAAAAACAAATGGCGGCTTAATTAAATTTCTAATGCATCTTTGTACTGTATTTACTAAGAGTTATGGGCATTGTTACCATACATGCAGATGATGATGATGAAGATACTTTTTAAGTTTCAAGTCTTTATCTTATATTGCATTAAAGTAGTATCCATAAAGCAAGATTGCAAAAAAGTTTAAGTACAAAAGGGGCATAAATCTGTCAAAAACACAATTAGAGTTATGGGGTATGTAGTCACACATGCAGATGATTATAAACAAATACTTTTAATTTCAAGTCATTATCTTTTAAAGTACCAAAGATATGTCTATAAACGAAGCTTTCGAAAAAAATTAACATGAAAATAATTCAAAGTATAACTCCTTGGTGACCTTGACCTTGGGTATAATGGGCCCAGCCCCTACACATACTTTGTTTGTATGCTGGACAATGTTTATGTGAACTTACAGTATGATATAAGCAAAAGTAACAAAGATATGACAGAAAAACAAAGGTTGCCGAAAAACTTTAACCTTAAAAATAACCTAAGTATAAGACCTTGGTGACCTTGACCTTGGGTATAATGGGCCCAGTCCCTACACATACTTTGTTTGTATGCTGGACAATGTTTATGTAAAGGTACAGTAAGATATAAGCAATAGTGACAAAGATATGACAGAAAAACAAAGGTTGCCGAAAAACTTTAACCTTAAAAATAACCTAAGTATAACAGCTTGGTGACCTTGACCTTAGGTATAATGGGCTCAGCCACTACACATACATTGGTTGTATACTGGACAATGTTTCTGTGAAGTAACAGTAAGATAGAAGCAATAGTAACAAAGGTATGGCAGAAAAATAAAGGTTGCCGAAAAACTTTAACCTTAAAAATAATCTAAGTATAAGACCTTGGTGACCTTGACCTTGGGTATAATGGGCTCAGCCCATACACATATTTTGTTTGTATACTGGACAATGTTCATGTGAAGTTACAGTAAGATATAAGCAATAGTAACAAAGATATGACAGAAAAATAAAGGTTGCCGAAAAACCAAGAAGGGTCACGCCGACGCCGACGCTGGGGCGAGTAGTATAGCCCCCCTATTCTCCGAATAGTGGAGCTAAAAGTTATTTGCCAAACGAATAATTCAGCAGTGCGTAAATGACGCCATAAACACACTAAAATGTCTGCCTCCATGATCAGCCATTTTCTTAAATTTCAAACTGCCATATCTTTTTTCACAAGTGGTCCAATTTTAAAACAACTTTCAGGGTTATGAAAGGATTGAGGATGGCTTTCATATAAAATTAACGTATTGTCAAACATTGCTTGCCCTTTCAACATTCATCAGTATTCTAATCTTATTCTGGCCTTTGGCCAAGGTTATTCAACAGCGAATAAATACTAAAACGATTATATTGAAAACGACGCCTCAAAATCAATTGTATTACAGCAATAAGTTAAGGCAAATGGACGCGGTCTGATAAGTCTTAGCTAGAACAACACATTGTTCTACATATTGTAGTACAAAGTAATGTTTGTAACCTGCGGTTTTTATTCATCGGCCATTGCTACAAGAAAATAAGGTGACGCTCTCTATATAGAAATGGCTTTCTCCTTTTATAATTTAGTTTAGTCTCCAGCTGACTTCTTTTTCCTTACATAAATCACTTTAAGGAAACGAAATGTAAAAGTTGAAAACAAGAGAATTACCAGATTGGTTTCTTTAAATATATTTTCATCAAATGAAAGCCATTAAGTTCGCTCACGAAACAAATTACAAAGTTGACAAAAGTCAACCAGAAGGAAAACTCGTATTTAATTTGTCGACGAAATGCTTCAAATATAGCAACTAGATAGTCTAAGTCTTTTAATAAGCTTTTTACTGGAAATAAAAGACATCGTGGTGCCATTTGACTAATGTAAAACAATTTATTCCCCGTTGTTTTTCTATGGATTTTGTTATCAGCCATGTTGCTCTTCCCATTCCACTGTCATTTGGCAAAGTAACACAAAAGTAACATTGCAAATTAATCTACGTCTGAACGGTTATTGCTTACAAATACACCTACATAAAATGATACAATATCCGTAAATGAAAACCATTTTCTTAATTGATTTTTAATTCGAAAGATACATAACCTAGTTTTATGACTTTTCGTATGGTTATTTAGCTTGATATTAAGGTTTTCATCTTAGTACAGGAATGCTTCTTCTTGATTGTATTTCAACAGGAACATGCAATGTTGGTTATTACGATTTTTTCCTTGAGTGTGCGATGTTGTGCCAGGTCGAAACTCCATGACTATCGGCTCTTAAATTCTGGAGACGGACTGGTTTGATAATTGTCCCTGTCCTGGCTTCTACAAAGTCCTTGAGTACACAATGGTTCTGATTTATGTATTTTTACATGAGCATATCTATATTTTCACTTGTTTTCTTGTGGTTACTGTCAGGTGTCCATAATATTCACTCAGCGGGGAGTACCTTTATTAGTCCCCTACTGGTTGAAAACCAGTTTCGGGGACTATAGGAATGCACTTTTCCGTCCGTCCGTCATTCCGTCCGTCCGTCCGTCTTTCCGAGTCCACATTTGCATACTTAAGTGGCTATAGGAACAATAGGTAACTGTACTTTTTCTTAGATGTCATTCATTCCGTAAAGCTTTTATGTGGCTATTTTTCTTTTACATGGCTAAAAGAACAATAGAGAGAACAAAAGAGTAGCCACATAAATACCCATATGTAGGAACGTCCGTCCGTCCGTCCGCCCGTCCTTCCGCAGTTTCGTGTCCGGTCCATAACTCTGTCATCCATGAAGGGAATTTAATATTATTGGCACAAATGTTCCCCATGATGAGACGACGTGTTATGCGCAAAACCCGGACCCCTAGCTTAAAGGTCAAGGTCACAATTGGAGGTCAAATGTCAACAGGGCCTTTTTCCTCTCCGGTCCATAACTCTGCCATCCATGAAGGGATTTTAATATTTCTTGGCACAAATGTACCTCATAATAAGACGATGTGTCATGCACAACTTTCAGACCCTGTCTCAAAGGTCAAGGTCACATTTGGCAGTCAAATGTTAACATGGCATGAACAGGGTCTGTTTCGTGTCCGGTCCGTAACTCTACCATCCATGAAGCTATTTTAATATTACTTGGCAGAAATCTTCCCTATGATGAGATGACGTGTTATGCGCAAGAACCAGGTCCCTAAATCGAAGGTCAAGGTCACACATAGAGGCCAAAGGTCAGATACAAGAATGACTTTGTCTGGAACACTTCTTCTTCATGCATGAAGGGATTTTGATGTAACTTGGCATAAATGTTCACTACCATGAGACTGATTGTTGTGCGCAAGAACCAGGTCCCTAGGTCTTAGGTCAAGGTCACACTTAGAGGTCAAATGCCAAATTCAAGAATGACTTTGTCCGGAGCATTTCTTCTTTATGAATGGAGGGATTTTGATGTAACTTGGCACAAATCTTCACCACCATGAGGCACTCTTGTTTTTAGAATGATGTCCCTTTGTTTTACTATAAATAGCTTATATTGTAACTTACTTATTACAGGCCGTTGGGAAAAATTGAGACCTGTTTTCTGTGGTACAACATGCATGTTACATCCAATTTTAGGTGTATTTTGACCAGCCTCTACCTGGTAAAGAGTTTTGTGTGGACTTACATAGAATTTGTTTTTACTATAGATAACTTATATGACACCTTTTTGATAATCGGTCAAAAAAATGCTCAATTGAAAACAACTATAGGTTTTTATATATACAAATTTTAATCCAAGTGTTTTGTTATAACATATTGTATATATAGTACAATATTATTTTTACATTATTGACAGATATCAGTTCATTATGTTATACTACAGTAGAGAAAATATGGGGCCTACCAGTAGGGGACTTTGTATTGCATGGCAATACTTCATTCACTTGTTTATACTGTTTTGTACTATAGGAACATGGCAAGGGTTGAAGAGTGAGGTTTGATGCCAGTAAACCAGTTTAAACGCGTGATCGTTTCAAGTGTGTGTATACTGTGTTCCTTCTTCGTATATGTTTAAGTCTGTTCATTACCTCTGTTATTATTTTTGCTGCATTCGTTTCTGTTAATATTTACATATGTCTTGCCGGACGTGTATATATTTACACAGTTTCCTTTTCCACTTGGAATGCTGTACGGAGGGTCGTGTGGTTTTACTACGACTTCGTCTGTTGGACTTTTGCTCTTGTTTTTTTTTTAAATATTTTTGGCTAACTCGAAAAATTAATATACTTTTTTTCATTGAAGTAACTACACATGTGGTATTCACTACTATCTAGGGAATCTGTTTGATATAATAGATATCCTGTCAATTTACCAGAGACCCCTAAATGGATGCCACAATCACATCAATGCTCACACGCTTTATATTATCTGTTTTATGTTTCATGCTATACTCTGTGGTTTGTTATACATGCATTTTTCTCATTATCGTGTACAGACCACTTCACACAGGCTTCGATTTAAAATGCGTTCAGATAATTAGACTCGGCAATGTGTCCTCGCTTTTGCATATCTATCGAATACGTTCCTTGAAATAATCACTCATGACTTAAGTCCATCGAACTTGGAATGTTTTCAAACAAAATTCGTTGTTTTGGTAACAAAAGTCACGCTATGTAAAGCACAAATATGCCCGTGTAAATATTTATAAATAAATAGCTGCCCAAACCATATACGCATGTACTAGTATTCAATGTCTTTGCAGCTTTTCAGATTGAGGAAATCATCATAAAGGGCAAGATGAAAAAGACTAGAACACGACTAATCTAGCCACTATACTGATAAAAAGGTTATTTCCATTTTTAATCTAATAGGACAAAAGTCAGTATGTTCTAGAGATTTTCTAAACATCATCGTTTTCGAAGACTAAAGGGATACAAAATGTAAAAGTCATAGCAAAAAAAAACAGATTTAATAGATTAATTAAATTTATATAGTTCATAGGAACAAACTGTCATTATTTCTCAACGCATCGTTCCGTAATGGCTTCAATATACCAACAAAACTCCAAAGGATCTGGAAAGTAGATCCCTCGGAAGCATCGAGAACAAGGCAAACAGTGAACCCTTAAATCAGTGCTCCTCGTTGGATGAGTTATCCCCCGTTCGAAATAGTTTGACCTTTACCTATATTTTTGCCGTAACATTTTACAAAATAGTGACTTTTATTCTCTTTCTTTCTTGTACAGTTTAAGTTGTTCTCATAAAACTTTGATTTATCACCACGCATTCTTCATATAGAAAGCAAAAGAAAGACGACACTACCTTCTCATTCATTGCAGTTTATTAATAAATTGTTTCTCCTGTTGACAATATAGTGGATTCTCCAAATGACTCTGCTTGCAATATAGGAGACTCGAAAGAAAAGAAAATGTAAAATACACTATAATTTAATGTTATATCATATCATCTTGATATCTATACATTAGAGTTCAAGATATTACACAGAAGAGAGTTCGAAAAGGCCAATCTTAAGGAATATCCATTTCTGACTGTTTTTCTAGTATTGTTGATGGGTGAATATCGAGCTATCAGTAAAATAATGTACAAAAAGAGATATGAGTAACTATTTTTATTTATATTTTTTATCTTTTATTATCTATTTTATTTGAAGAAAGTTATTAAATAGAGCATAATGGAATGGAATAACAGGATAATGTCTCTGTAAAATATTTCACAGGATATGTCCTAAAACTGCTGTCGTCACATACATGTGTTTCTGAACTCCAGTGACATGACATTATTTGCACATTTTAGAGTGCTGAAGAAAAAATAACATGTTAAAAAAAATTGAAACTTCTAATTACATTTTGTTTTCATTTTTCACATTTTTTTATTTTGTGTAAGCTTCTTATATATTACTAAAAGAATTTTTGAAGAAACTATTTGTACATAATTAGGCAAAGAACGACAACTCTTGTCTCAAGAAGGTTTAGAACATGCTTCATAAATTGTCAATGTTTTAGTTTAGAGTAAAATGTGTGTTACATTTGTGAGAAAAGTATTTTAAGTATTAATAATAATTTAAAACAAGAGGGTCATCATGACCCTAAATCGCTCACCTGAGTAATATGAGCCACAACTGATGATAAAATATTATAAAGTAGGTCAGTAGGTCACATTCATGGTAACTGAATGTCAGTTTTAAGATCGGTATGCAAAACTGTACATGTCATCCAAATTTCAAGGCTGTATCTCAAAAAACTAGAAAGTAGGTCAGTAGGTCAAGGTCACAGTAAGGTGACATGTAATCACTTGGGTACATCAGGTAAATATAATTAAACAGTCTAGGAAATATGATCTGATAATTTTTGAAGTATTTTTTCCTATACAACTCATATAACAAATGACCACCAGGGCGGGGCCTCTTATAACCCCAGGGGCATAATTTGAACAATCCTGTTAGAGGTCCACTAGGCAATGATACATACCAAATATCAAAGGCCTAGGCCTTGAACTTTCAGACAAAAAGATTTTTATTTTTTTCCCTATATAAGTCTATGTTAAACTTGGGACCCCCGGGACAGGGCCTCTTTTCACCCCAGGGTAATAATTTGAACAATTTTGGTAGAGGACCACAAGGCAATGCAACACACCAAATATCAAAAGCCTAGGACTTGCAGTTTCAGGCAAGAAGATTTTTTAAGTTTTTCCCTATATAAGTCTATGTAAAACTTGGGACCCCCGATGCGGGGCCTCTTTTCACCCCTTGGGCACAATTTGAACAAGCTTCAAAGGGGATCACAAGGCAATGCTACTTACAAAACATCAAAGGCCTAGGTTTTTTAGTTTCAGACAAGAAGATTTTTAAAGTATTTTCCTATACAAGTTTATGTAAAACTTGAGGCCCCTGGGGCATGGCCTCTTTTCATCCCAGGGTAAAAATTTGAACATTTTTGGTAGAGGACCACAAGGCAATGCTACATACCAAATATCAAAGGTCTAGGTCTTGTGGTTTTAGACAAGAAGATTTTTGAAGTTTTTTCCATTATAAGTCTATGTAAAATTTGTGACTCCCGGGGCGGGGCCTCTTTTCACCCCAGGGGCACAATTTGAACAATCTCGATAGAGAACCATAAGATGATGTCACATGCCAAATATCAAGGCTCTACGTCTTGCGGTTTTGGACAAGAAGATTTTTAAAGTTTTTCCTTTCAGTTGCCATGGCAACCAGAGTTCTGCATGGAATTAATTTCTTTGAATAATTTTGAAAGAGAACCACCCAAGGATCATTCTGTGAAGTTTGGTGTAATTCTACCAAGTGGTTTTCAAGAAGAAATGTTTTTAGAAAATGAGGACGGACACACGACGCACGACGGATGACGCACGACGGACATTGTGCGGTCACAAAAGCTCACCATGAGCCTTTGGCTCAGGTGAGCTAAAAACACGGTGAGGATGCGTACACCGGATATTGCCATTTAGTGATAAGGTATTTTCCGAAAACGTGTTTATTTTTCGTCAGCAAGGTAAGTAAAACACCTATTTACTATTGTATTATACTTCTATAGAAGAAAAGATCATTGTTTTTAATAACTAGATACTGTGTATATGCTCTCACAAGCATAAAATGAGTCAATCTTATGAGGAAACGCTAAAATTTGTGATAAAATGACATCTTTATCATCTGATAAATGCAGGTCGGGGACACATTTCTCCCGGTATCGTCACTTATTGTCTTGTGATAAAAATTCTGAATCGTATGATTTATTTAGTTACATACAAAAAAAATATGTGCAAAATTTCAGCTTTGTAAATGTTCAAATGACGGAGAAATCGATGATAAATGAGCGTCGATGGTGTACTGTGTATTGCAAATATATGTACTGAGTATTGACTTGTATCACATTTTACTGTACTGTGTATTGTTTACATTACCGCTGAGTTTTATAGAATTAATCTTACAAAATGTACATTATCATTTCCTTTCCAAAGTACAAAACAGTAATTTCTTTAGCCCTGAAGATACGTGATGTTTTACATTGATATTTATAGCGTTTACTCTGTTGTAATTCATGTAATAAGCTCTAAACGTAACTCTCAGCCACCATAGTGCAACAGCGGGCAATATGTTTTGTTACGTTTAGCAGTTGTAAATGTATATATATTTTCTGTTCTTCCATTGAGCATTGATTAAGTTGATTTTACACGAATTATCTCAAAAACAGTTAAAGGTATCTTTTATAATTTTGCATTGGGATGCCACTAAGACTTACTCTCAATATCTAGCAGAAAGCCCGGCCCTACTTATAAATACTATATTGTGATTTTTTCGTTGCAGATTCAACTTTGTTTATGTGTGTTTATGGCTGGCTCGACGAACGAATTTAAGGCCATTGTATGTCATTTTGTTGAACACCACCCAAATGACGAGAATATTATAGTACGCTAGAGACCAAAACGGCAAAAAAAAAGTAAATTACAAGATAGCACCAGACATATGCAGAGAAAAAAAGCAGAAAAAACTGTTGATTCAGAAAATATCAACATACTTGTTTCAAAAAGGAACCCGCTTACAAAAGGGACCAATTTGCAACAGAAAGAAACCTTTGATTTGGACAAATGGTGAGTAGCCTGTTCATTGACGGCAGTGGAAATGTATGCTACCTACCTCGCCATCTAGCAGAACTCAACATTTACACATGCTACCAGTACAAAAGTATAATCTAGAGACACATACACGGCGGTGTACATGGAACCTTCAATGTTACACAGAGTTATACAGTCTATGAAGAATGTGACAAAATAGATGGATGAATAAATAGCCTTTAATCAGTTTGGTTGCCAAGAAACGTTTTCTTCGATTTTATAGTTTCCTATATTTCTTGACGTCGCAAAATGTTTTCATCGACAACTTGGTTAATATGAGGTATAGTGAAGACTACAAGTTGTTTTGACAGGCTTATAACTCTTCCACTGATTTTACAATTATACAACTTCTTGCATAACAGAGACCGCATTTCTGACGTTAAATTAAGAGGAAAGAGAAAAGCAAGACAGACGAATACTTATTGACATTAAAAGAAGCAGCTAGTTACTGCATAAATGTGATGAGTGTACATTACTTCCACATAAGATTGGGCATTGATACTGAAATAGGTTTTGTTGTGACAGATTTATTTTACCACCAAGAAATATTGTAAAAGTCATGTTTTACTTTGATAAAGAACAAAAAGTCATGTACATTGTAATATTTATTAAACAAACTTGAAACGTAAACACAAATTCATAAAATAGCAAAGATAATAATAAGATAGTAGAAGAACTCTATAAGATTTGTCTTTCGTTCTAATCCTTTCCACCAACTGTACTTGTAATGTTAGTATATAAATATAGTTATGTATATTGTTGGGAATAAATATGTTTAAACCAAAGATCATAAACATTTGACATTCAACAGTTTGAATACATGAAAAAAATCGAAATGATCTTCAAGTGAGTTCCCGATCGTTTTTTATAGTTCGAAGTTGACCTTGACAATAAATATACAATTTTGGTCAACAGGGAATATGACCACATAAAAGTGATAACGAATTGTTTGCATAGAAATGACATATATCTTGCAAATGAAGTGTGCAAAATACTTTCAAGAATAACACATGGCACTGTTTCCTCCTACTTTTAACACAAATTGCTCAGTGCATATATGACACCCATTTTGTTTCGTATGAAGCAAGTGGTGAGCTAATTACCTTTCAGAACAATGCATTTAAACCAATAAAATAACTTTGACTATATTATTTAAGAAAATTTCAAGTGAAACTAGTTCGAAGGTTCTACGTTAAATGAGTTTAGGGTTATTGAGGAGAAACAACTTTAAAAGTTCAAAGCCCCTACCATATTGACCTTTGAACTATTGACACCATAATCGATAAAGGTCGTCTATTGACCAAGGTTTATGTCTTTTTGTAGTATGAAAGCGAAAGGATAACATATTTTCATGTTTGCTCTTCATATAAGGTGAGACCTTTTCCACACTTGTCGTCATCATATACTATGTTCCATTATTATAAAACTTAAATTCACGGCTGAACTTGTGGCTGGGTCTTTATTCGGCAGTGGCTAGTCTTTAGACAGTTTCTCGGAGTGACTATTGGCATGCCGCTGTAATTGTAAGTTGTAATATCAGTGTTCAAACTGGTGCTTGTTATTTTCGCTGTGAAGTCTAATTTCATCTGCAAACAGAAAAAGACATTCCATCATTTAGGCCAATGGAATTACATGCCTCGTCTATCTTATGACCATAAATGCTGAAAACATGCACATTTTTCAATATCAATACTCAGTACACCAAACTGCAATACACAGTACAAATATTACTTTGAAAACTCAATACACAGTACACCATCGACGCTCATTTATCGCCGATTTCTCCGTAATTTGAACATTTACAAAGCTGAAATTTTGCACATTTTTTCTTTGTATGTGACTAAATAAATCGTACGATTCAGATTTTCCCCACAATGCAAACAGGTTATGGTATCGAGACAAATGTTTTTACGGCATGCATTTATCAAATGATAAACTAGTCATTTTATCAAAAAATTTAGCATTTCTACTTAAGATTGACCCATTTTACGCTTGTGAGAGCATATACATAATATCTAGTTATGAAAAGTAATGATCTTTTCTTCTGTAGTAGTATAACAAAATAGTAAATCGGGATTTTACTTACTTTGTTGACGAAAAATAATCACGTTTTCGGAAAATACCTTATCACTTGGTGGCAATATCCGGTGTACGCATCCTAACCCTGAAAAAACGGCAAATGAGATACTTCCTCTGAGAGTAAATTATCTTTACAATGGTGTGGCAGGTGTTCTGTTATATATAACGTTTGACATTTCATTGATGAAATATATCTCGCTATTCAATAATGCAAAGAGCACAGTGTTACTTCCAACAAAGTGTCACATTTATGAGCAGGTGTTAAGGTAAATCATAGGATGGGTTAGTATAAATGCAATTATTTTTGTTCTCTTTTACTATGCCTACGCATTTATTAAAGCAATAATAGCAGAACTACCGGGTCGACAGCGTCGCATTACGGTACGACGTGTGAAAAATAAAACGGGTAGAGTGTATACTATCAAGCTGAAAACTCGTGGTATTTATTGGAATCGGTGCTGTTCGGTTTTCTTCCAGAAGACTATGCGCATAGTAATTAACTGGGTCAGTAGACGCTTGCTGTTTACGGATTACAAAAGCGTCCCGCTTACTGCTATGAACATTAAATAACAATGTAAACGGGTGTTTGTAGATAAGAAATTAGCGCCGAATAAATTTTCTAGGTACCAAAAAGCTGTAATACATAAATTTCAATGTGAAACGGCCGTAACTGAAAGTTTTTTATATATATATAAAAAATTGTCGAGTATAACACGTCACAGAATCACTTTGGGTCAACGGTAGCGTGTCCGCCTTACACTCGAGAGGTCGGGAGTTCGATTCCTATCAGCGGCAGACTTTTTTTTCTTTGTTTTTTATTTCACTGGTTTTGGGTTTTTTGTGTATTTATCATACATTTTTCAAATATTTTAACAAAAAATCCAGTCTTACTAAAGTACATCTCCTATAACGCTACGCTTAGGATCTGAAACGAGCTATTGATAGCCTCGTTCTGACGACCATTTCGCAAGCCACTCAGAGCTTAACTTACAGCATTTTGCAAATCTATATTTAGCCTGGATTCGTCATATTTACAATTCTTATGACGTGAAGTGTCAGATAGCCGGTTAGCTCAGTCGGTAGGGCACTTGCTGACCCGATCTGACCGCACATTTTTCTTACTCTTTGACAAGTCGTCTGATTGGTTCAAATAAAAATAGATTTGCGAAAATAAAAATAGCAATATTGGAAATCCAAAATATACAGAAGACAGATGTGAATGGGTCATTCTCAGATCTTCGTTTAGAAGATCAAGTACTTTAGTCAGATTGCAAAAAATCATTCATGTGAAATTTTAACAAATGTTTTGTTTTGATGTCAGGTTCCAATGTACAGCCTGTACCCTAGATATAACTTTTAAAAAGTTAAAAGTTTTGGGGTCCAGATTAACAGGCGTTGAATTTTGGGAAAGCATACATTGCTCTTCGCCCCTTTCACATATATTGCATCCACGCTCTTAAGAATCACTGACCAGAGTTTTACACTTGGGGAAAAAAACTGTTGGCTATACAAATGAGAATAAACATTAAAATGGAGCTAAAAGATTAACCTTAAAAGCCCTAGATTTTTAGCAGTTCAGTAAATTAAACAGGGGTTTTCGAGAATTTCGGCGAACAGTCTTTTTCTCTGAGTAAATTAATAATCAGCTATTTTTAAAAATGGTTTGGATTTAAAACCAACATTGTGCATACAAATGGATGTTTGTCATTCTCCCAAACTAGACGTCTACCATAGCAGTATTTTTGGCCGAAATTCGGTCCAATTCTTCCTTCCAAAAAGAACGTAATTTGACAATAATAATATAAAAAAGAATTACATTAGTCATTGTCTATGATCCCAGGATTACGTAAATTCTGATTTCTATAAACGTTGGAATTGGAATAGAAAACATTTACATAAGGTCTTCATTTCCAAACATTCACCCGAAAAGAGACACAATTTCTTTAATTAGGCTATAGGCCTAATGAGATTATATTAGGTTAAAAAATTCACAGGACAAGCTTTTAAATTTGAAGCATTTATTATACAGTTATTGATTTTTGTTGAGGTCAATATGTGAGTCCGTAAAACACATATTGACCGAAACATAAGTCTGTAATATTATTAGTGATTGGTTTAGAACTATGATAATAATTTATGTAAAATTGTTGATACAGTAAGTATGTTTCAATATGAATAACAGGAATTATTCAAATACGGTTTTCTCTTCATCTTGGTGCATATGTATATCTATACTCTACTTTCTTTTGTTTAGCATATTTATCAAGTGTTCACATGTTGAGATTTAATTTTAATGCAGTCTAAGACATAGCAAGCTTATAAATCATGTACTGCATTCAGAAATTATGGATTATCAATTATACAGTTATTTGAAATAATAGAACATAAACTTCCTAAAACGGATCCATAATTCGAGATAATTGCAGCCCTTTCAATAACATAACTTCTTTAATTTTTTATAGGGCACTGGTGATTTTTCAAGGGAGCTCTGCCTTTTACGTAGCACCTAATTTCGTATTATAGAAAACATAAAACGTACAGAAAAAAAAAAAGAAACAGCAGGTTAGAACTTTAGAAAAATCAGTAGCAAAATCACCACTGAGGAGTTTAAACCAGTTTGCTGACGTCGAGTCTCACTCTTAACCCTACCATGTTCCTACATTACAGGATAGTGTACATTAATGTACACCCCCATCCGGTGAAATTCGTACACTCGTTACAATAAAACGCAAACATGCTCAATTAAAGATAAACCCATGGAACCGTAAACGTATGTAGACAATGACTTCGTAGAAACCATGGCACCAAAAAGCAGGACAGGGGACACATATAAGATCTGATAAGTTTTGTATCATAACATTGTTTTAGATTGTGAAAGGTTTGGTGTAAATAATCAGATTTCAAATGGAGTCACGATTGCAATTTTTGACTGAAAACGGCCGTGATAATTAAACTTGCACCCGCCTATATTCCAGTAATCAATCAACAACATCAATTTGCTAAAATTCTGCGTGCCATTTTAGTAAATATACAAAACAAAAAAAAAACCCGCAAAATATTGATCATTAACCAAAACGGAAGACCCGGGAACAATATTTCAGCAAACAAATGCTGTCAAATTGATAAAGTACTCAAAATAACGTACATTCATGACAAAAGCTATTAATTTTGCGCGGTTACTGTCGAGTAACGTCATAACGTTCACGACGTCATTTTAAGGATGTAGGATCAACAGTTTTTCGTAGTGTTTCTCCTGTATTTTAAAACGTTGATATTATTGACAAATTTCAATTGAAGTATCTTAAATATATTTTGAATCTGAAGCAGAGCACCCCTAACTGTAGGTTATATGCACTTGGTATTATACCACTTTCTAATCGTATCAAAAGTAGAGTTTTAAATTATTGGTTTAAATTTGTGAATTCCAATGAAGATAAAATTTGCAATATTATATATAAAACATCTCTTTTTCTGCATGAAAGATTGAATATTAAGTTTAGTTGGATCTCCTATGTTCGAGATAATTTGAATAATCTGTCTAATTATTGGTTTGAACAAAAAGCTCCATCGTTTAGCTCATTTAAAAGGATTGTTAATTCCAGGCTTAACGGCCAGTTTATACAAAACTGGAACAGTATTGTTAATAATTCTAGTAAATGTTTGAATTACAGAATGTATAAACAAGAATTTGTATTTGAACAATATTTCAAACTTCTGCCAGTCGATCTTGCTAGAACGACTTTACTTAAATCGGCAGTCTTTTGTAAAAAAGTATAGTGTCTAGTTTTAGATAATTTGCAAGTTTTGGTGATCGACCCGTAATCAAACTTTACAATAACCGAGTGATTGCTTGTTCTTCTTGGGCGGCTCGGCATTGCTTGGGTGTAGAAGTTGATTATTTAGAGGGTTAATAATTTGCCAATTGTGGTTGCGGGTCCTCTACCTTAATAACATTTCTCATCCTCCTCGTACATTGTTAACAATCAGTACATCTTATTTAATATGCCATGTTGTTGTATGTTAATGTTATGTTTATGTCAGATGCCCATAAGGGCCTTGACTTCCAATAAACTTTGAAACTTTTTATTTGAAATTTATATCCTTATATTCAGGCTGAAGACATAATATAACTAACACTTTTTGCAATAATTCAGTTTTATACATTGTTGTAAGCACTGGAATTCGATCTGCGGTACTCTCTTCAAATGATAATTTTTGGAACGGTATAAAATTCAAAAGCAATGCGAAAACCGTAAAGAAGTGAAAAGTTTATCTCAGTATACAGTTGTTTAATCAAAGAGAATAATGTCACTTTTGCACGTTTTAAAGTTTCCAGATTTTAATTTGTGTTTATATACAGAAATGGGGGTGTGTTTGTAAATTTAGTATTAAAGATACTTTTGTTTCTTCTGTTGGAATATAATGGAATCTACACTTACTTTCAGATTCAAAATGATGTGCGACGTTTGTTTATTTGTCTTTTTGTTCCTGTTGTTGTTTTCTTTTATGAATTTACTTCCATTGTTAAAACGGAACTCGAGATATTTTACAAAGAAAATGTTTGACAAACTATCCGCGTATTTTTCCTCCATCCTTTTTCATTAATGAAATTCGAAATGTCAATGAGACAATTTTCTAATAAAATCCCCTAAAAGCCGTTTCAATTTTCTCTTATTGTTTGCATCGAAAGAAAGCCATTAGATCTGTTCTGGAAACAATAAAACACAATTACATACATCATTGAATAGAAAAAGACAAGATAATATTTCTGAGATAAAAATTTCACACTGTCTGGTTTGTGAGGATACGAGTGGCTTTCTGCACTCGAGTGATATTATTTGTGTAGGACTATGATATCGAAAATGTGTTAATCAGTCACAGTTCTTTACTGTTTTATAACTACAATTTAGCAACTGTCAGATTCACATATTCCATAACTGATTGTTTTGTGCTTATAAAAAATAATAAATGTGTTTGTAGGTCACCAAATATGGTATAAGTGACACATTAGATTACTTAGTGGTTTAATATAACAAGATATGTAATGTTTTTGTTATATTTTAAATCAACATTAGTTGGTATATACCTGATTTCAAATAGAGGTAAAATCACAAATTGTAACATAAGGAAATTACCTTAAAATGAATAGAAGTTGTAGTAGAAAATATCTCCACAAAAAATGAAGCTGGAATCTACAAGAGATGCGTTCTATCACTAGTATTATCGTCATAATGTTTTGGTGTTGTTGTTTTTCTTTAAATTTGAGTAAGTTCTTTACAAAATAAGTCCATTAATTAAACTTTATATATCATTATCATAGTCTTTTCAACAAGATGGATAGATACAAAAATTATACGTTTTCATTAAGTAATTGCTATGCAACTGTCGGGAAGAACAAATATGCTTATCCTAGAGTATAAAATTTCTTAAATGTATCAAAATAATTTACCGTACATTTAAAGTTATGGCATTGTAACAGTTACCAAAGATTGGTTCCATCAGGAGTATTCCAGAAGGCACAGTGGGAATTTTGAGTGCTTTAACTAGCCTGTGGGTTTCAGTGTAAATTCTACCATGACTTAATGATAGAATCCCGTAACAACTACTGTCATTGTATATGTACCTATACCGTAAACTGCTTTCATTAATCAGAAAATCGGAGAGAGAAGAAAATACCAACTTATGCTGTATTACAGATGTCAATTAAAGATATTTGGAAGACATAAAACGTTTTTATAAGGTACTAAAGTACGTTTGGTCGTCTTTGTGATAAAAGCGGATGGCTAATAAATGGATCGTCTTTTTAGATATCGTTCATCACACAAAAATAAATGCCCCCACGCGCTTAATTAAGCATTCTGCTCTACACAGTTAATGTGTTTCCAGTAATCAGACAGTCCATCTTGTTTTATTGTTATGTATTAATCAGCAGCTTCCTTCATTTTATAGTATTGCACCGCGCATATGGTGCTTTGAACCGCGCTGACTAAGTTATACACTTTTTACATGGATGACACCATCCTATACATTAGTATTTTAAGTAACTGAAACTGCAAGCCTCCGATTTGAGCATTCGATGAATGGTGTTCTACTGCAGGCCTCGGATATGAGCATTTAGTGAATAGTGTTCTATACAAAGATTCTAACTCCTCATAAAAGTGAGCACACAGTGCACGACAGCCTTTGTAAAGATGCTTGCTGTTATCTGATTAAAATTATTTGAAATTGAACATTCTATACAAAGCAAACGTTGTATAGATTTAACTTTTTGTGGACGACCTGAAACTTACAGAATTTTGAGCTGACGTTGAACGTTATATACAGGTGTATGTCTTTATACAAAGGTACTTACTTCTGTCTGATTTGAAGTTGAACAGTATGTTTTTTATAAAAGTGTTAACTACTCACTTATTTGAAGTTGAACACTGTGCAGAGCGTTTGATATAAAGATATTCAATGCTCGAACACTGTGTGCAGAGCGCTTTATCTAAAAGTACTCACTGCTCACTTATTTTCAGTTGAATTATCTGTGAAGCGCATTTTATAGAAAGGTACTTTCTTCTCTCTGGTTTGCAGTTTATATTACGTTAATACTGATATCTTATTTTAAGTTAAACACTTCGTGCAGAGCGTTTTAAACAGAGATACTCTATGCTTGTCTGATTTGAAATTGAACAATGTGTGCAGAGCGCTTTATGTAAAAGTAATTTCTGCTCACCTATTTTAAGTTGAACTCTCTGTAAAGCGCATTTCATATAAAAGTACTTTCTGTACTCTGGTTTGAAGGTAATTACTGATATCTTATTTTAAGATGAACACTCTGTGAAGCGCATTTTCATAAAGGTACTTACTGCTCTCGGATTTGAAGTTTTGTATAAAACGCCTTGCAAATAGTGTTCAGCTTCAGATATTATTGCTATCTTATCTGAAGCTGAACACTGTTTGCAAGGCGTTTTATACAAAAGTACTTAAGCTGTTCTCTGATCTGAAAATCCAACTTCCTACAAAAGTCTGTATAATGCCCTCGGAGTAAATGTATAAATGTACACTAACTTAACTTTTATAGGTAAACCGTGTCTGTAATATGCAGTCATCAGTGGTTGGACATGCAAAAGTTTCAATATCTATGATATAATTTGTTTACTGTTTTCGCTGTACTTTAGTAGTCAAATATAGTAATTAACATTAATATATCTCGCTGGCTGGATTACAAACATTCCTTTACCAATACGTGGGAGTGCCTGATATGTTTTTATTTTCAAAACTACTTTGGAAATGAACAATAAACTAAATCAATTTGTCAGTATATGCAACAGTTTCACTCCTCAGTCTTGATATATATGAGAAAGATCTTTATAAAGTATAATTATTTTTTTAAATTTGTAAATCACAAAATAAGATTCCTGTTTATCCCTAGATTCTTTATGGCTAGAAAATGTTCTCCTCATTCTTGTAAGCGATCAATATCCAACTCGACAAGGATCTTGGATTATGTGGGCGAAATTTATTGAGGAATTTTCTTGTTTTATAGAGATTTCATCTAATAGTCATTACATTAGGCTGAGAGCATTACCAGGCGCAATTCAATACCTGTTGAGTATCTCCATGTATGGTCTGCAATCAGCGCGGTTAAATATGGAAATTCAGCTCGTATTTTCTTGTGATTTCCAAGAAAAGAATATAATTGAGCCGCGCCATGAGAAAACCAACATAGTGGCTTTGCGAGCAGCATGGATCCTGACCAGCCTGCGCATCCGCGCAGTCTGGTCAGGATCCATGCTGTTCACTAACCGTTTCTCTAATTGTAATAGGCTTTGAAAGCGAACAGCATGGATCCTAACCAGACTGCGCGGATGCGCAGGCTGGTCTGGATCCATGCTGGTCACAAAGCCACTATGTTGGTTTTCCCATGGCACGGCTCAAATGAACAATCATTTACTGTTACATTCTTTAGTTCTGTAACAGAAGTTTTCATATCTTCCGTAAATAAAAATTATACATCATTTTGAATGTCTACAGTAGGATACACCACAGGTGTCTTTCCATTCAGTTTGTCCATTATGTACGAACACCTACCAAGAAAAAAATGCTAGTATTTGTGCTGCAACGAAAACGGTGAAAATAGTTTTACCATTGAATATGTGTATAAGAAAATGTCATTTATTTAAAATAAGGTATTTCTAGTGCATTCTTGCACACCGGACTGGCGTTTCCGGTGATTTTACCCATGCCGGCAAAACCCATCTGGCACCCCCCATGCCAGATGACTCTCGTGCTGTTAATGACAACTAGTGGTCCATGCACTGATAATATACTGTTTATGCAAAAAATACGAAAAAGCAGATACCTTGATAGTTTTTCTCCGTTCCATATAGTATATTTCTCGATTCAAAATACGTTAGTTTACCGTAAGAACATGCGTAACGCAAAACATCATGACGTCACTTCTGCTTCGGACGTTATTTTCCCGCGCTCTACCATAAGAAAGAGTGCTATAAAGAAAGTATTTCTACCTGTTATTTGTAAAATACGATATACAAGAAAAATAATCTGCCAGAATAAAATGCTAACATGTATACGATATGCAAGAAAAAATATCAGTCATGTATTTACGAATCGGATAGAAATATCCGTCCCTCGACCACCTGCGCATGGGCGGTAATTCGGCAAGCCTCATTACCGCCCAATGCGCAGGTGCCTTCGGGGCGGATATTTCTATCCGATTCGTAAACACATGACAGATATTATTATTCGTGCGTGCGTGAAGGTTACAAGTAACAACTTAAATGTGAAAATATCTTTTATAAAATTACTATTTCTATTGCCAAAAATGTATCTTATTGGTCATCTCTGCTTCACATTCCGGCCAATACTTTTTATTCAAAACCCTGCATAGATTCGCTTTTATGCTTACCCATGCCATGAAAGTTTTAAGAAAGTTCGAACGACAAGCGGTTGCATGTGGAATTAAAACAGGTGTACCTGGAAATTTACCCGTCAAAATACATTATTGTTTAGTTTAATCATATTTTATTGCTCCCTGTTTCAATATTACACACAATATTACATACATTTTTAACACACAACAAAAAACAAAAGGGTTGGGCTACGAGTTATTTCAACATCAGCATACAGCCCTTCCCATAGAAAAAGATCTTATAATATTCTATTCAACAGACTAAATGTGAGCAAATTACTTGAGAGAGAAATAAACAACAGAAAGATTACAATAATCAAGAGAGAGAGAGAGAGAGAGAGAGAGAGAGAGAGAGAGAGAGAGAGAGACGAAAACATCAAAGAACATCAAAGAATACATTTCTGTAATGGAGCTATTATTTTGATTCATGAAGCTGTCTCTGCATCCCGACCGTACCCGCCAAAAAACCCATGCTTAATACAAATCCATATTTTGTTCAAGCAAAGAAAAACATAAATGGACAGTTTCATTCATAACAAAATGTATATAAATTTTCACGTTATTGAATTTATTGTACTTACTTAAACCGATTTGATTGTTGAATAAAAGTTTGTACTGCTAAAAAAATAATACCATTTTCTTCTTGAGTTAGTTCTACTTTTCCAAAGAGTAATATATTTGTGTTTAAAGGATGGAATTGTCTTGTTGATTGAAATAAACGAAGTCTTTCCTCAGAGTATCTTTTACATATAAAAAAATAATGTTCTGCATTTTCTTCTCCGCACCCACATTCGCAAAAAGGGTCATTTCGTAAGTGATTGTTGTAAAGATCGTAGTTAAGAATGCTACATTTATAACTTAAGCGAGCATGCTTTTTACATTATTGTTTATTGTCTGGTTTTCATTTTTTCTCTCTTACCATATGAAAACATATCTGTAATGCAGCTAATTTACCGTAGCTTTGTTAGTTATGTTTGTTAGTTTATGCCTTGGTTATAAACAGATTTTTAATAGTTTTCATACAAAACTAATCAAAAAATAGAAATATTTCATCCGTAAAAATAATATAATGCGACACTTCCTGTTGCCACCCACGGATGCCGTAATTTACATTGCCAGCAAAGAACATCTTAGAAAGTTACCTATTTTTGTACGAAGCAATTTCTGTAATTACGCTGTTTTAAACTACCGAATGTTTTTCTTTTTTCTTTTTATTATAATTACGAAGGGGATTTTTTTTTTCCTGTGAAAATAATGATTGAAACTGGCCGCTTAGCTCGATAGTGAGAGCACAGATCTACGGATAGTTATGTCGTACATACGATCCTCAGGCGAGGCGTTTATTCTCTTTTTCAATAGAAGCCGTTGTCACGGTGTCTGATGAACCATTGATCCTCCACTTTTGATTCATTGGGAGGAGTTAGCAGGTATTTGTGGAGGACATGTTTGTTCTGGTACAGAATCCGGGAACACTTGATAGGTTAATGGAACACTGTCAAATATAACTGTAAAATTATTGAAAAATGGCGCAAATCCCAAAACAGACTCGAGTACCGGCCGTCATCTGCTTTGGTTTCTCTGGGTTTGGTCTGGGAAAAAGACAATTATAAGAGGGACGTAACTTCACATCAATATTACTGAAGTATCACAACTTTCATTTCTTTGTAGAGTATTAAAATCATAAATTGATATATCTGAATTAGAGTTTTGGTTTTATTTTACAAAATACAGCAAAAATCATATTTCCTGTTTACTACAACATGACTTAGAGTAAAGGCATTTCTGTGTACATTTTGTAACCTAACGAGTGTCTTTTCTTACGTATATATTGTATGGCACATCCGGATTATACTATTTTTATTTTCATTTTCGCTTTCCTCTACGCCCTTATGTTATGTCATACACAGTTACAAAATGAATTTCAAAAGTCTGTCAGCGGGTCCCTTAAATAATGCCAGAGAAGCAAGCTACTTGAATCTACCCTATACCAATGTTTTATCTGCCAATTTTGAGCAATTCTATTTCTGAATGGAAGATGATATACACAATAAGCATGCGCATAAGTTTGACTTGATTTTTTAAACCGTAAATTTGATGAAAGCTGATATATCTGTCGCAGCAGCCCTGACGTGAGCAGTATACCGATATGGAACTGTACATTATGATATAAAGAACCCTTGCAATAAATTCTTTTAACATTTTCCAACTTCCTCTCAAATCGGGATAAATGACTGTTCTCGGGAAATTGAATCTGAATAGAACGCCAAATATAGCCATTCCGTGAGACATGATCGTACATTAGCGAGATAAACACTCGTAGATCAGTTAATGTGAGCTACAAAGAATGGTATTCCTCCGGATATAGTTCAAAACATAATGTATGGGGAAAGAAGATATTATTTAAAAGGCAATATGTCGAGACAATTAAAAAATCAATTACGTCCGCTCAGTTACCGGTACCAAGACTTTAAGTCTAGAGGCAGTCAGTTCGATCCACGCTATAGCGAATATTCATCATGACGAATTTTCATGCGATTGAAGACACTGCATTTGAAACTTTTTTTCATTGTAGCCTCCGACTAGAGGTTTGCATAATAACAGAAAGATTGTGTTCAGTAACTTAAGTTCACCTAAAAATAGCTCTAGGTCCGTTGCCCGTTGTTTTTTTCGTCCCTGTCTTTGAAACCGCTTGACAGATTTACTCTTATTTATTAGTTGAAGAAGTTTCTTTTCTCAAGTTATATCATGCCTCTTGGGTTAAAATTGACTCCGCCCTTTTTCTTAGTAAAAAATAAAAATGTTATTATCGTTTCAATGAATATTTCAACGGGACAGAAAAGATATGTTAACAACGAAATGACGTGCTGATAGACTTGTGACTCCATATGCGCGTGCTGTGGCAAGACGTAAACGTTTTAACGAATGTCAGTTTGCTGTTATACCATCTGCAGAATCCCTCGGGTACCAACCAATCCTTCGGATGTGTTCTGCATTATGTTATATCGAGTGTGAATAAAAGTTGTTCCCACATACATCAACTTCGGTCATGAACTTCTCTAATTTTTCTTTAAAAGGCTCCGCTCTGTTGCAAAATGAGCCTTCCATTTCTAACATAGTGCATTTAATACAAGAACAAGGAAAACTTGGCCAGAAACCTTTCTTAGTTTGTTCCGCTGCAGTAAATTGAAATAACATCTTAACTTGAGCCCTTTTGACAGATTTTCAACAAACTTGGTAAAAAGTGCTTTTTTTTTTTTTTTTTTTTTTTGCATGAACATAAAATACACTGTAAATGAAAACAGTCAAGTCACTTGTATCCATCAACGGTTACTTCCGGCGCTTAGATAACATTTACTCTGAACTACGTTTTGTGTTTAGCTTGTCCGTCAAATTTACCCCGCAAACAAACAAGTGAGCGTCTTAGGCTTTCTTAGACCTCAGGATTTAGTAGCAATTTTCTTCTTGTGCTTCCTAGATTGTCTTGCGGAAATTGAAACTTAACGGGACACCAAATATAGCCATTCCATGAGACATGATGGCAAATTACCAGGACACTCGTTCATACCAGTTTGTTAAAATGGAAATATAAAAAGACGTAATTAGTATGGATAACAAGGGAAATGGTTTATATGCAGTTCAAAACAGAATTTATTGGAAAAGACGAATAAAACGTTTTTATAAACGCAGATAAAACCCGATCAGTAAGGCGGAACAAAAAAGTTACATTCAAGATGGCACCAGTGCCATTCGCGGTGGAAAAGAAATATCTCCAAGACGATGATAAGAAGATAAATTTCAAATCACACGTCCAAACCCCGCGCATTAATATGGATAAGTTTTAAGTTGCTTGCGGCAAACAACATAGTGCTGATTTAAAACCTATAAACACTAGAAGATAGTGGCAGAACCCCACGGTGCAAACTAAAAGTAAAAGCATTTTAAAGGAACTTGTTTTAATAACAACTAGAATATGCATTTCCTTGAAAACGGAGACGGCCGTCTAGTGTTAGGCATGATCTTAAAATAAAGACACATGTAGAGATTATTGGCACTAAATCGGTAAAATATTTATTTTGGTTTTTCATTCGTAATAAAACTTATGTCGGTCAGGGAGAAATAAAATCTTCATTAAATAAATAGATATATTAGATAAATACTATAATAATTGATATATATAAATATTCAATTAATATCAATACTCAAATTAACGCAAATAAATTTTAAAAGATGAATAAAGAAAAGAAACAAAGAAAGAACCAAACAATTAAGAAGCGGATAAATATGAATTGAGAAAAAAAAATAGAGATTTTAGCATACATACGAGTTATCATTGCAAGCTAACTTCGCAGACAGACCTTTTACAGATAAAAACAAGTTAAAACAAGTTAAAAGATACGGAAAAAATCTTTTTTAAACTCCCCTAAGTTGAAGTTTTGAAATGCATTTCTTTTTTTTTTTTTTTTTTTTTTTTTTTTTTTTTTGCAGAAATTGTTTAAACCGAAAATAAGAGGTAATGCTGCACACGTGGGAATAGTTGAAAATGCACAATATATACATTGTAGTTTTGTCTAGTGAGATGTAGCAAATTATTGTTACAAAACCATTTTTGTATGTTTTGCTGACTGGGATACATACTTTCCAGGTGCGGGACGAGCATGCTTCACCCTGCGGTTCCCGCAGTGATCTGCGGCTTGGCATCCATAGGTATCCTTGTAACAGTGGTTTTGCTATGCCGACATCTCAAGAAGCGTCGCCATCAAATGTGTATACCAAACTGCGGGTACGATGCTATTGGAGACTGCAAGCCCCCTTCATTAATGTCCGTGTCTTCAACGTCACAGGTATTAATTAACGTATAATTGATCACTGTTGTTAAATTTAAAATCAGTTACCACGAGTATAACAAATGAATAAAGTATTGCCATGCAGTACAAAGTCCCATACTGGAAGGCACCTAATTTTCTCTACTGCAGTATACCATAATGAACTGATATCTGTCAATGATGTATAAACAATATTGTACTATATATACAATATGTTATAACAAAACACTTGGATTAAAATTTATATATATTGTTTTAATATGGTATTTTTGGCCGATTATCAAAAAAGGTGTCATAAGTAATTTATAGTAACAACAAAGGGAAATTAATCCTTAAAAATCTATATAATATAAGTCCACTAGAAACTCTTTACCAGGTAGAGACATGTCAAAATGTTCCTAAAAATTGGATGTAACATGCATGTTGTACCAGAGAAAACTGGTCTCAATTTTTCCCTACGACCAGTTATAAATAAGTTACAATATGATCTATTTATAGTAAAACAAAGGGACGTAGTTCTAAAAACAAGGGTGCCTCACGGTGGTGAACATTTCTGCCAAGTTACATCAAAATCCCTCCATGCATGAAGAAGAAATGCTCCGAACAAAGTCATTCTTGTATCTGACCTTTGGCCTCTATGTGTGACCTTGACCTTAGACCTAGGGACCAGGTTCTTTCGAAGGACACTCCGTCCAATGGTGGTGAACATCTGTGCCAAGTAATATTAAAATCCCTTTAAGGATTGTTGAGTTACAGACTGGAGAGGGAAAAAACCCTTTTGGCCTTTGACTTCCAAGTGTGACCTTGACCTTGCAGCTAAGGGCTCATGTGTTGCGCACGACACTTTATCTTATCCAGGGGAATATTTGTGCATGACATGTTTTGCATGACAATGTTATAGACCGGACAGGAAAAAATCCCATTGAACTTTGATCTCAAAGTGTGACCTTGACCTTTAAGCTAGGGTTCTGGATGTTGCGCTTGACACGTCGCCTCATCATGGGGAACATTTATGCCAAGTAATATTAAAATCTCTTGATGGATGACAGAGTTCTGGACCGGACAAGAAAAAACCTATTAACCTTGGACCTCCAATTGTGACCTTGACCTTTTAGCTCGGGGTCCGGGTTTTACGCGTGACACGTTGTCTCATCGTGGGGAACATTTGTGCCAAGTAATATTAAAATCCCTTCATGGATGGCAGAGTTTTGAACGGGACAGGAAAAAATCCCTGTTGACCTTCGACCTCCAATTGTGACCTTAACCTTTAAGTCAGGGGTCCGGGATTTGCGCGTGACACGTCATCTAATCATGGGGAACATTTGTGCCAAGTGATATTAAAATTCCTTAATGAATGACGGAGTTATGGATCGGACACGAAACAGACCCTGTTCATACTATGTAAACATTTGACTGCCAAGTGTGACCTTGATCTTTGAGCTAGGGGTCTGAAAGTTGTGCATGACATATTGTCTTATTATGAGGTACATTTGTGCCGAGTAATTTTAAAATCCCTTCATGGATGGCATAGTTATGGACCGGACAGGAAAAAAACCCTGTTGACCTTTGACTTCCAATTGTGACCTTGACCTTTAAGCTAGGGATCCGGATGTTGCGCAAGACACGTGGTCTGATTATGGGAACATTTTTGCCAAGTAATATTAAAATCCCTTCATGGATAACAGAGTTATGGGCCGGACATGAAATTGCGGACGGACGGGCGGAAAAGCCCATTCCTATAGTCCCCGAAACTGGTTTTCAACCAGTAGGGGACTAATAACCATCTGGTACGAACACTATATGTTTAAAATAGGAAGTTCTATCGTGCTAATTATTTTTCTATTGGCACGACGGTCTTGCGGTTACTTATCCGCACGACGTGTCTTTCAGTAGCCTTCCTATTTTATTTTTTTTTTGCGTAATATCGTAGTTACAATGTTCATTGTGTAAGATATTGAATCAGTTGACATCAACATATGTTACAACAACACCGCAACAAATGACAATTTAACATACCGATTTTACTAGTTAAATCAATTGTTTCATCAACTGCAGAACAAATAAATCAAAAGAATACACAGAAAACATACATTAACTATTTGATTATTATACCTTATATTCGTGTTTACTACTTTTCGTATTATGTTTTTAATATTAAGTTATTCAACATAATAATTACAGGCATCGTAATAGAATGCTGTCGCGGGTTGCTTACCAAACTTACCAAAAGGTGAAATCTAGAAATTGTCAAATAATCGGTACTATGGAGATCTGATAAGCAGAAAAATAATCAGGAAGGCTTAGCTAAATCTACATATGTATTAGATATATACATATTAGTTGTATGGATAACAACTTTTCCAGGCATGATATCGTCGTGCGAATAATGACAGAAATCGGTTCGACGGCTGTGTGGATATCAAAGAAAATTATCGGCACGATCAATATTTCATACCAGTCGAACGAGACAATTTTCAAATTTCCGAGTACTTACTAGTTAATTATGCTAGGTAATGCTACGCCTGTTAGTTGAATCCGTAGGTCGATTAGTTTGATAATGGCTACGTGCAGTTTAACGTGTTATACTGTAAATAGGTTTCAGACACTTACTAACCTTCTAATGTTATTGCTTTCACTTCGCTGCAATCTGTTACTGCAAACCAAGGTCAATCCTGAATATTGTGTTCAGAAATCAGAAAAAAATACCATTATAAAAGAAAATAAGAATTGTTTTGAGATTAAAAGATAATTGAAAACAATGTCAGCCAAATACACTGAAGTGGAAAAATTTAACATAAGGTAGTTCCGCATGTTTGGATCAAATTTTTCGGATCAATATTTTCTACAATGTAGAATTTGATTAAATCTTGATTTTCCTCAACTTCAGAATGTACTACGAAAATTAAACAAATAAAAAAACATGGGTCATGTGCTTGGTGTTTCTTAGACTGATTTGAAAATTTTGTGCCCCATACATGTTTTCATAATGGAAGTCTTTGGTGCAGTCAAAATTTTGATAATATTTTCGCTAATATAAATGTTTCTACAATGTAGATTGTAATAAACTACTCACCGTCGTAAGTAAAGATGTGGGTAGTAATAGTGTATGTCCGTGTGCATGTTTTTGAGATGCTTTGCCGTTATTAAAGAGGTCCTCACATTTCAAGCTGATTTAAAGGCGTTGTTTGGACTTAATTAACGTGTATCAAATTTTGTCATTAAAAAGAGAGTAATGTTGCCATTTTTATAAATTTGTTCGTTAGTTGCCATTGATTATTTAACTGATTTCCATTTTCATTTCCGTAGGCCGAGTGCTGGCTTTTCTCTACGTTATCCGAATTAATGATGTTACGCCATTACGTCCGGTTTATCAAGCGTACAGAACTACCTAATATTTAAAAACGAATATCCCGGTAGTTTTCGTTTCGTATTTGTAAAGTTTTGACGAAATTAACTGTTTCTTTATCAATAAAATTTATCAGAAGTTCCTTTGGAAGCAAGGAGCGTAACCAAGCAACAAAATAACAGACACGATTTAATTGAGACTGTTCACGACAGGTTATCACACCTGCAATACCCCCAATGTACCTATCATTAGCTAAAGCATAGTTCTATAATACAAATATATTGAATGGTCTCCATAATGCTAAAGGACTGGACTATATAATAACACGAAGTCCAAATAGCGAAATACCGTCTTGATACATCTGAAACGTGTTTCTCATTTTGTATTAGACACTAATTCCGCTTGAGAACACTATATAAACAGCCTGTTATGATATACAAAAGCGTAGTGAGTGACTTACTTTCTTTATTAACTTGAGACGTGTCGACACATTTGTCTAGCAAAACCAAACAAAGACCTTTCCCTTTCATGATATTCTAGGGTAAATGATAGCAATAAAATAAACAAACAAAATACCTATAAACTTTGCCTTTTCATGATCAGAAAACGTTACAAAAGAAAATAGGTAAGGGTAGATTTAAATCTAACTTTTGAAAAACATATCATTCCTCTCCACAATTTATATTAGATACGTTTCATTGCATAAATATCAAGTGTGAGTCCAAGTTAATTCAATGCGATATTTCATTGCCGAACAAAGTCCTGTAACAGCTGCATATTTGCAGATCATAGGACTGGTTGTAATATTTCTTTACTTTGTCTATGAGTCTTACCCTAACCAATTACTGAACCTGATGATGCTGTTTCAATCCTTTCTGCCTTTTGTGCTGCACTTGTTTTACCCTTTCGATTTCTACCAGTATAAGCGTAGACACGGCTGCTCTGTGTCTGGACTGAATGTGGGGGAAGTTGTTCTCACGATAAGCGTAAAAGCGAGGCAGGGAGGGAAAAATGGATGATGATCTAATGAGAATCTGGATAACGGCGGGAGAGGTGAGCTCGCGAGAAACTTGAGAAGCGTGAAATGTTGTTCACGGGATTTTGCACTCAGGATGATAATCAGATGATAGCCACACACAAACGACGTATTTTTGCCAATCGTCACAAATGGACACGTTTCCACGTTGAGGTCAAAGCTAGGAACGTTAATATTTTCTGTATCTTAGCCGATTTAGAACAAATGTTTCAACTATAAATTCCATACATTTCGTTTAAGGGTCTGAGGAAGTATGAACCAAGTTGAAACATTTTTTCTTCAGTTGTGACCTTGGACTCAGACTAGAAGAATAAGAACACGGATTTCATACAGATCCTTCATATAATAAGGAAGATCTATACCGGGCGTAAATTTAAGGCTTATTCTCTTGGTGAGATGAATATTTCATCTTAGTTTCGTAAATTATGAAGATATGGCCCGGTTACGACATTTGGGCGGACAGACAGACGGACGGACTTGAAATTCCGTATGAGTGAGAGAAAATCAAGGCTACAAGGTGCCTTCTTCATTATTAATTTTCATAATTTGAACATTTTCAATTTTACAATTTAATAAAATATTCTACCTTCTGCAGAAAAATATGCTTTACGCGTGAGTTATTATTAGAGCATGCAAAGGAGCCATGCCAAGCATAAATTCAGAAATATTATATTATAACATGAAAACGTTTGTGGTTTTGCTATGTTTGTAAACAGCTGTTTATAGAGGAATTACATTGATTTTGGCTTTCTGAACATTAAAGTTAAACAATTACAAAAACAACAATGACAATCTTGTTGGCGCCTCAAAAAATCCTCGAGTTGTCCTCGGCATGATAATTATTATATTGTCTTTTATTGTTTTGGCGGCAACTAAAGAATGGAATCAGTAGTTGGAACACCACAGTATCATCAAGTTGAGAGGTTTCTTACAAGTTGCATTTTACTTACATATATAATGTTTTTCATCTTCGATATCTGTCCCGTTTCTCAGCTATTGTCATTGACCTCGATTGTAGGTTATGCGATATAAACTGCTTTTCCCATATTTATTGTTAACGTTCTACAGTATATCGCTTTAATGAAAACAGATTTTGCTAGCGTTACATTTAGGTTTTGTTCATGTGGAAAACATGACTGACGGAAAACTTATAAAACAATGGGAATTTGGTTTGATAGCATTTTCTCTATGAAATGGATTTCCTAGCACATGGATTTCATAAACTTCAGAAGAACAGAAAGTGTGCCTGCAAAATTCTGGTAAAATTCCTTTTTTGTAGCTACACATAGTTTAGGCATATACATATTTTTCAATTAGAATGTATCAGAATTAATGATGTTATAGTGTTTTATTATACATCGACTGTAACAACTTTTCTTTGAAATTATGTAAAGTACGCTCGAAACCTATTTTCCGGACTTCTGAAGGGAATATTATTACCGCTGTGTAACTCGTTAGCAGTTGTTGGCCTGCCTAACCCTACTCTTACCCTGAACAACATATGTAAGTCTACGTGATAAATTGTGCTTTTTCTGTAATTTGCATACGCCTTGGATTGGGAAATCTCTTCAGGCTATATTAAGACATAAGAGTAAGAAATGATATAACAAATGCTCACTTTCAAGGTTAATTGACAAAATGCCGGTGTATTTTTTTCATTTATATCTTACGACAAGCCGCCACGCGGCAAACATATCAGTTTTGACGCTAGCTTCTGACAAAATCGAATTCAGTTACACACAAGGAATTTTATAAATGACATATTCAATCTGTAGCGTTTGAAAAAAAAATTAAAATCCTTTGTATTTTGAAATTCTTGTCAGAACTGCGACTCTTCGAAGTTCGAAAATGTCGTCTTTGGTCACGATACAGTGTTTATAAATGCTGTTTAGACGTAACAGCTATATTATGAACAAATAAGAGCTGGATTTTCTTCCTGTTTTTTAATATTGGAAAAATAATCCATTGGAAAATAATCCAACTGTAAATTTGTCCGGGCGGACATTTTTTCTGGACAAAACTCCAATTGGATTTTCAAGGTATTCTCAGAAGATGGCTATTAAATGATGTTAACGATCTTTTGGAGCATACTAACATAAACAAAGCGTTTTTAAACGACTTCTAAAATTTTATCATGTCCGCCTAGTAAAATTTACAGTTTGCCATAAAAAAATGCGACAATTGTCCAACTGGATTTTCAAAATTTCCAAATAGATTGGATTAGATTTTTCAAATGATCTTTTGTACATATTTTTTATGTAAATATTACAAAATTGTACCATCTACTCCTCCTTGACACCTAAACTAATATCTAAACTAAAGAGGACTTTCTAAGGCACTGGTTTTGCAAAGATATCCTGGTGGCTGTTCTATCTTCAATGCCTTGATCAAAGAGAGGAGATGGTGTCGTCAATCCACTCTTGAGTATTCAGAGACCAATTCTCTTGACTCAGTGGTGTCCTGAGACGTTGTTAAGCATTTTGCTTTCCATGGAATCCGTCTTGCAGTAAGCTAACAGAAAACTTTTATTGTGCTAAAGGGTTTTTGGCTTGTGGTTTTGGATTTTTTCATAATTCCTAAACAAAATCAGTGCAAAGGGAAGTACATATAACCCAAAGCTGCAGGTGCTATGTACACTTAACTGTCTATATTCGTTTTGCTAATGAATGCCGCAATATGTTCCCTTATGAATGTAAAAATATACACATAAGTGGATTAATGGATGTAGAAGTGTCAGTGAAAGACTGTTGTGGTTGTAATAAGTAATTGGATCTATTATTTTGAACAAACTCTAATAGAAATCACCTTAGGGACAATTCTAGTTTGTGTTAAAAGTTACCAAATAGTTTTACAGTCGCAAACAAGGCGACCTTGTTACCAGCTGTCTTGCTGGACGGTCAATACACTTAAGATGTCAAGCGAGATACTAAGACAATTCAATTGTCTTATCAACAATGTTTCAGTCCTGTTTATTTCGAGCAATAAACTACAGGTTTCACTGTTTATAATTCAGACAGGGTCGGATTTTAAGTTTACTAAAGACTAACTCTTTAATTAAGGCAAGGTCCATATTCAAGTTAACCTAAGATAATAGGTAAGGGTAGATTTCTCGGAAGCACAGAGCACTAAAGTCTCACGCAGTAAGAAACTACATATTTTACATATGTTACCGTTAATAATCATGGTAGTAACAAGTTTTGAATTTTTAGTGTATGACGGAAACAAAACACATAAAAATATCGTTTCCAAAAGTGATAACGTTATGTTTTCCTTTACCTCTACCCATCAAAAAGTATCCATATTACCAAAAATAAACTAAATCAATAGAAATTCTTACATGACGTCAGTGAGCTCAACAAAACAATTTCAAACACTAATATTGATGTGGAATGTATAGTAAAATAAAAAAGTGGAAAACCACAGATCGCCCAACACGACATAAACGAAAATGTTGCAGACTCTGTTTGATTGAGCCTGTAAATGGAGTAAGTTACACACTACCAAGATACGTACAAAACAATGGATATAAGGAAAACCTGCATGGGAGACGCTGAAAAATATTCTCGCCAAAATCTGGATTGGAAGAGACTGGTGGGGAAAGTTATTTTCACGCGGATCTGGGCGGTAGACAATGGAAGTTTTTCACACTAGAATCTGGATGGGACGCGGGTGAAAGATGTTATCGCGAAAATCTTAACAGGAGTCGGGAGAGTTGTTTACACGAAAGCTTGGCTCGGAGGTGCGGAAACATATTCTCGCCAGAATCTGGATTGGAAGCTCTCTCGATAGTTTTGACGGCGTTGTAGAAGTTGGTCTTACGAAATCAAACGTGATTTTACAATTAAGTAATGCATGCAACTAAAAAATGTGAAATAAAATTGCGATACGTTTCAATTAAAGGTATCATCAGACATGTCATTCAGCATGATTGCCTTAAACGACGCAAGTAATTTTTTCTCTAATGGGTTAGTAATGTTTTCAAAGGGCAATGTGTCATAGAATACAAAGAACAAATGTATTTATAATCTGATGTTAGGCTATAGTTGAGAGAAAACTGAAAACAAAACCAAAATGAACTTAATTTTGTAATATCATATTATAACAGGAAATGTTCTTCTAATTTTTTATGTCTTTTCTTTTGTTAACAGTTCGTTATAATATTGAAACACTGATTCTGTCTTTGTGGACTCAATTAAAACAACAACAGCAACAACAACAACAACAACAAACATTCGAATAATACTCGAATGGTTCCCGGCATAACAATTATCATGTTGTATCATCGCAATATTCTTCCTTCAAGATACAATCTATTAATATTTGTGATGTATTTTATCTTTCATATCTGTCCCGTTTCTCAGCTTATACCATTGACTTTTACGGCTGTTATAGCTATTTGCAGATTATGTGATATAAAATGATTTTCCTGTATTTATTATTAACGTTATATGGTATATCAATTTAGCAACAACAGATGTTGCTGGCTTGACATATAAAATAGTTTCGTACAAAGGGAAAATATGGCTGACAGACAGTTTATAAAGCAATGGGACTTTGTTTAAATAAAGTGTTTCACCATGAAATGGATTCTTTAGCACATGGACTTCATAAACTTCAGAAAAGCAGAAAGTCTGTCTGCAAAATTCCGGTAAAATTTCTATAAAATTGTTTCTTTTTGTAGTAACACGTAGTTAAGTAGGCCGATGTATACATTTCCAATTCAAAGGAATAACAATTAGATGCTATATAGCAACTTTCACATGAAAATTACTCTCGAAACCTATTTCCTGGACTTCCGCTGGACATACTGTTACCGCTGTTCAGCCAATTCAGCCATCGACGAGATTCGAGCCGCCAACTTCGGGTAAGCAAAGAGTCTGGCGCTTTTCCCAAGACCAATGGTATCCCCTATCCGTATGCTTTTAACGACAGTGGTATAAATCTAAAGACTGAATAGATTGTTTCTTCTGGCATACCTAATGTTATGCAATGAGAAAAGCTAGAAATGTTCTGAAAACAAATTTATCGGACACTTCAGTAAGTGACAGATAAATAAGAAATCAATTCTATTAAATACAGATGTGTGGTACAGCCGTAAAAAACAGTTTTATATGGTATGATTACAATTTTAGATGACTTTTGTAACTGTAACTAATTACTTAGAGTAGATAAATTACTTTATTGTTTTAACAGCTGAATCGCATGGGCTAAAATTAGCTCGTTTTCTAACTTAGGAAAACATGGATTGAAATTCTATGAGGAGTAGCCTAATTTCGTAGGTTTTCACAAAGAAATGTAATTATTCTATTTGAAGTACAACCTGTCTCTATATCAGTTTGTATAGAGAAGTGAACTAAAAGTCTTGTTAAAGGTAAAACAAAATGTATAAAGAAAACTATAAATTCTTATGTATGTCTAAGTGATATATTATATTTTGTCTGAAATTCACGTGCGCAACGATGTTGGGAATCCTCTTAAGGCAATGTTTAGGTTTAAGAATGATGAATGATCATTATTTAGCCGACGATCAATCACAGTTAACTAACGACAGTGTATTTATACATCCACACTACAAATATGATCCTTTATGGAACTATCTACAGACAAAACCTCTTTCAGTTGTACACAAGGAAGTAGCAAAATGGCACATCTTTGAGGAAAGATGCCGTACAAAATCCGTTATTAATATTGCAAATTTGTATTAAACAAGTCCTTTATTCTCGACATCTTCAGTTGATGTTCAGTGTTTGCGAGTCATGTGTTTGTCTATGTAGCTAATGACATTGATTAAATGGGGTTGTTTGTACACGCTTTGCATCTTTCAGTGGCCAAAAATATTTTTTTCTTTGACTTGTTCAAGCGACTCGCCAATTCCGCAAGCGTTTTGCTGGCCAGTTAATTTGTCTAGCAGTTATCTATGAAACACGTTTCCTTGAGCCAAAGTGTTCGTGGTCTGTATAGAATGTTCAGTAATTCCTCCTAAAATGCAGCGCTATATAGAAGAACATTACTGGGGAGAGAATTTTGAGATATGAACCCTGGAATGTGCACAAGCACTTAACTAACAAACCTCACTGGTATTAAATCCACTAATTTTATCCCATATGAATATTTATAAAAATCATGAAAAAGCTATCGCTCACGAGGAATTCAATGAAAATGATAATGCACAAACGGCATTTAGAATTTGCTGTTCAAAACAGGAAATATGAACAAAAGACAATAAATTAAGTACAACATGCATTTTATGCAGTCAACCCGTAAATCTGTACATGTAGCAATGTACAACTGCAAGAATAATATGCTGAACTATTTATAAGATATTAGAACACTGCTATGCAGTGGGGTGAGCAAGTTGTATTTGCACAAATATACAACCCGAAATAAATGCAATGTTAGAGACAAAAGTACAACATAAAGTTAACGTACTGCCATATGACGGAGACAAATGGTACATAGTACAACTAGAAATAAATGCAGTTATTTACAGGAATGAAGAGCATATTCTGCTGTACAGTAGAGCAGACTGTACACCCACAATTTACAATAGGAACTAAATAAAATTATGTACATCAGTCAACAACCGGAGCTAATTTAATAAGTGAAAAGATGTACTAGTACATCAATGTAAAACCTGAAATAGCTAATTAAGTGAAATGATAAACACCAATGTACAACCGTAAATAACTAATTAAGTGAAGATATATGTCAATGTACATAAGGGAATAACTAATTAAATGAAATAATATAAATATACAGAAAGAAAGAAAAGCTGTGCGAGCACTGAAGCAATCAAGCCCGAGAGAGATACCAAGTGCAATGCCATGAGGAAGAATGTGTAATAGGAATGAATGAACTTCTATATGATATAAAAATCTGTGAACGCATTAATATACATGAAACAAATCACTATACGTATGGAACGACATACGACAGAAGATTCTCTCTTTGTAATCAAATAGCATTTGCTTGGAGAATGCTATTTATTGATCTATATAAGTAAATTAATTAAAAAACGTCATATAAGGTTTCAGAAAAGGTTATGGCAAACATGTCGTACTGATTTCAATGATTTTATTGTACATTCAATAACTTTAAAAGCGCTACGTTTAAACACTGAACGAATTTGTTCCAGAAAGGTTTACATAATGTGGATAGTTATCATCTTTGCATATCTATCGCATTTTGTTTTCGGTTTTGCTTGAAGCGTAACTACCACCCGTGAAAGTCTTATTCAGATAAGTTTTATTCGGATTTGCAAAAAATCGATTTTCGGTAAGAAATATTGAATATCCTTAAAAGTCATAACAACATCAAATGATGAATAAATTAACTACAGACAGAAAGTTTTAGATGACTTTTACGTTGTAAACCGCTTTCATATGCGACGTTGACGTAAATTAAACGTTTATGCGTTGATGTCACATGCCGTTTCTGATATCGGGTGACTCCGCCGTACCGAAATAACGGAATGGTTCTTTGTCCTGTGGCGTAATAATGCTGCAAAGAACGAATTTTGAGAAACGCCTACAAAGTTTATGACGAGAATAAAAAATCGAAAAGTCCAGCCATTTTGAGGAAATTGTGTTCTCGATCCTGTAATCAACTTCAACATTTAATAGCATTTAATTTTTGAGAATGTATGCTATGGATTTTGTATGATTTGGATGACAACACGTGCTCCACGTGAAAAGGTGACAGTGGTCACGAATCGCCGTTTAAGATCAGATTTAATAAACAATGATAATTGTATATAAAAAAGTAATTACATACAAGTTCTAAGACTGAATATATGCCATCAGTGAATGTTGCGCTTTTAATTTTCTTGAGTGTCACTGTTTTGTTTAGAAAAAAAGCTTTAGTATAGAAACCATATTTCGTGTTTATGAGCTTCTTGTGGTTAGAGAGAGGAGTGTCAGTATATTAAAGTCACTTGTGGTTATAGTAAGTAATTTGAACATTTTTTTGTTATTAACTCTAACTTCAATGTGTGTTAAAAGCAATTTACAATCGCAGGCAAGATGGTGATTTACAAGTTGTCTTGCTGGTCAATCAATGAACTAAATAATTACATTGGAAGATGCCAGACAAGGGTTCAGTTCTTTATGTGCGGTTAAATGTTCGTGTCTTACCGTTACTAAATACGATAAGGTCTATTTTCGTGTCCTATTGTATTCCAGAAAAGCAATGTGGCAGCATCTGAGATGAGTGCAAGTGATGCTTTGAGGTGATTTCCTACTGTAAGAAACTACCTTTAACATGTGATAACTGCATATACATAAGACAAGATAATTGGACCTTATCATTTTTTAATTTGAAGTAATGTTGAGGTGGCACTGTCCACAATGTAAATAGGCACAGATGCATGGTTTTGCTTGCAAGTCTTCAAATACAGTCGAATTAGTCATGTAAAAAGTGTTTGGTCAGAAAGTGTTTCCAAGTGAGACACTGTAGCTTCTTTAGTCTTCCGTACAAACGTTGTCTGTTGAGACATGTAATCATACGTTTTGACTTTACATTTTTTTAAAATCTGTTTAGAAAGCTAAAATTCAGCACCGAAATGAAGTCTAAAGCTGTGAAAAAATATCTGTAATACCGGTACTACATAATGTGTATTTGCTTCCTGCAATCTTGTGGTGTCAATTTAACAAAAATTATCTTGAGAACAAGTTTTGGCTTTTACTGAAAACAGTTTGCATTTAAAATGCAGTTACATTCTAAACGTTTGTATATTGTTTTGTATAAACTCAAGATAAAGTCGAGTTCAGTTTATGGCAGAAAGAAACTGCACGGTATAGGTGGATTGCAGTTTGTGGGAGATGGTACTTTTTGTAGAGAAAGAATCTATAGCTTTACATTTAGTGCGCCTTCTACGATTATATACTGACAGTATCAGTATGCAATACTGCAAACATGTATATCATAGTTACGATAGAATAGGAATGGTTTGTTTTCATGTTCCATAAATATTGGCCGCTTTCATTGCACAACATTATTCCAAATATTTTATGTGTTTTGTAAAAGCATTGCCTGTATAAAGTCACAGTTCTTACAGTATTGTTTTTAACGGAACAGTGATTACCTTCCTGCGATTTCCAGAGTTTCCAGAGTCAAAATAGTTCAAATGAGGGTTTGGTTGCTGGCTTTCATGTCTTATAAAGACGGAGCCATCTCTTTTCATCAGGACTTCTGGTGAGAAACATTAAATATTTTAACTTTTGCGAATCATCTTTGAGCAATCTAAACTGTTGAGAAATGTTAACAGACATTTAAACCTTTTGAAAAAAAATACAATATTTCCAAAAGCTAAAATGTAGTGAAGCAATGACGTTAAATATCCTTAATCAAATATATGTACATTGTACAAATTACATATGAGCTACCGGTGGTTGCAACAATAAGTGCCAGTAAATATAAAACATTCGTCGGCGTAATGAGTAATTGGGGCAATTTTATGGAATTAGATCTATCAGAACGCATCTTAGGATAATTTGAGTCTGTGTTGAAAGCATCTAAATAGATTTACATTCGCAAACAAGGTGGCGTATTTACCAGCTGTCTTGCTCAACGATCAATACACTTAACAATGACATTCAAAGATGACAGGCCAGATACTGTGATAAAAGAATTGTTTTCTACACAATGTTGCAGTCTGTGCTAATAATAAAGACAAGGTCGAGGCGGGAGTTGTTTGTTTTCTTTTGATATCAGTAGACGCTTATTTTGCCATAACAACTCTAGTTTCTGGTCAGAAGTAATGAATAACAATAGAAAAAGAATAGATAAACTTGTGCATTAATAAACTGAATGTATTTAGCTGCTTTTTTTCTCGGGAAAAGCTAGTAATCAAGTTATTGTCAACACGTTGAGATATTACGGTGATGATATGGTAGTCAAAGATTCTGGTTTCTCTTAGAGATGTATGTATTTTATTTAGAAGCTGAAAACGAGTAATGCTTATGAAAAGCTGATAAAACATCGATTAATACTGACATATAAATTGTAAACGGAATCTTACTAGTGTCGTAGAAACGTTGTAGCGTGGGCCGCGAGTCATAGAGTCCTCCCCCTCTTCCGTCAGACACAATCAAAGAGGGAAGCGTAGTGTCCAACTGTAAACGGGTTGAACACTAAACATGCGGTATGTCTCAAAACAGTAGGGTCGTAACCTCTTTTAATAAAACGTTTTATAATTTTACCAAATACATTTGGAAAATTACCATGACCCAAGATTTTACGAAGTTTGTAAACCACATCCCCATAAAAAACGGGTTTAGAAATACCTTCTCGCAGAAGTGTCTTTAAATTACTATTGAATTTTAAAACAGAATTACGATAGTAAAATTTAGCAAAATATTTACGCAATTTGTAATAACGGTAGCCTTGCTGAAGAAGTTTACTTGTAATATATAGATTACGTTCATTGAAATGCTTGACATGACTACACGCTCTGGCAAACCGAATTAATTGAGAAATATATACCCCATAAGATGTAGTCTGAGGTACATCCCCATCCAAATGGGGAAAATTTACAATACTAAAGTTAAAATCATCCCTCTTGTCTTAAATTTTGGTTTGAATAATATTGTCATAAATAGAGAGATGTAAATCTAAAAATGAAGCATCAGTATCCGAATTGTTAGTTTTAATTAACTGAAGCTCTCTAGGATAAGTACCCACCAATTGACCAAAAAACGGATTATCCATATTAAGAATATCATCCAGATAGCGTGATGTATTATTAAATGCAGTTATAATATCTGCCTGCGTATCTGGAGAAAGACTCAACATAAAGTCTCTTTCATAACAATATAAAAACAAATCTGCGACAAGGGGTGCACAATTTGTTCCCATGGGAATACCAGCTACTTGTCTAAAAACTGCATTCCCAAACCCGATGTAAATGTTGTTCAATGAAAAGGAAAGGGCTTTACAAACTTCGTCACAGGTCCACATTGTATAATGTTTAATAATATTGCTAGTAAAAAAAGCTTTATCAAAACTGCAAGCGAGAAATGTAGCATTCTCTCTGGCAAAAGTCTTTTGAATTAGGGCAGTTAGTTTGTCATTTATTAAGTTATGTGGTAAAGTGGTTTACAAAGTAGAAAAATCGTATGTACTGACTGTAGATACCTTGTAATTATTAATTTTAAACTTATCCAGGATTTCACCAGAATTTTTAATCGGCCAAAATAAATCTTTACCAGAGTTTTCGTATACTTTATCGCAGTATCTTTCCACGTGGGCTTTCACAGCAGTTAGACATGATGTTAATAGTTTTGAAATATTTGTAGTTGTACAAGAGCTTGAATTAGCGATGAAGCGGGCTTTATATGGTTGTTTATGCAATTTAGGAATCCAGTACATGGTTGGTAGTTAAATTTGTTGATCGTCTATACGAACTTTCAAATTAGAATTTAGCCACAATTAATACAATTTTGCAGATTACGGCGATTTGTTTTGGATTAGTTTTATCCGTTCATAATATCTCTAGAATTCTTAAAACGACTAACTTGTACCGCTGAGTAACGAATTTGGGTTTGGTGCGGAGTCAACGTCCTTACTGTACGATTAATAAAACTGAAATAAAAACATGGATCTTATACACGATGGCTTAAATTTTTCCCAGACTGAACGCAAGCTGTATATTTCTTGATGAAACGGACAAAGTTATCTTGTTCTGAAAACTTTCGACCAAATGGTTTATTTGACAGAAACAAACGGCTTTAAACGTTCATTATTTTCTAAATGTGTTTGAAGCCGTATGATTTCCTAAGTCCCAGATTACGCACCGTTTATATGTTCTGCTTTCTTAAAGGCGCTATGCGGAACAAGTTTTCAATAATTGTGTTTCATATTACAAACCGTACCGCAAACTTGCGGAGTTTGAACTAAGACAAAAGAAAACTAATGGTCTCGTTAAAGTAAAAAAGAAAGTATTAAGAAAGCTATTCATTCACGTGTAAGTCTAAGTCATCAAATGTGCACTGTCGTTTTAGTACGAATTGTATTGGGAATCTTCTTAAGACAATGTTCAGTCGTTTAGACGACTTAAGAATAATAAATGATTACAAAATGACTCTGAATTAGTCAATAATTAACGGCAGAGTATTTAGAACAATTGCCACACTGCAAACAAGATCATTATGGCACTGGCTTCAGACATAATCAAGACCACTGCCGCACAAGAAACATCACAAATGGCAATTTTAATCTTTAAGTCTTTAAACAATCTGCTGTCTACTTTAAATTGCTGCAAGACTTGCAAATATTTCTTTAACATGTCAGTCGTAGACGGAAAATGTCGTCTTCAAACACACTACAATAATTGTGAATCCTGTTTTCCCTATATATTTACAATGCCGCTGATCACAGCGGGTCGTGTGTTCTCTTCTTTGGTAGTCCCGAGACCAAAATCGAATCCTGTGTTCTACTGAGTCTTTCCAATTTAAGACAAGTTGGAATACTTTTTTCTGGTATAGAAAGTTGTCTTACTATGCTGGAAACGGTTGGTTTTGCCTTTGCAACCAGTGTAAATCATGATCAGTCTGCACTATCCAGCCAGTATCTTTTTGGTAAGCACCCCTTTTAACAGTTTATGGTACTGTCCAAATTGGAAGATGGACAAGTTCATTATAGAAATTTAGCATGGTAAACCTTAATGGAGAAATCACGTAGATATGAACATTTACATATTACCTAAAGGTTTAGGCACTGTTGCACACTAAACTTAAAGGTACAGGCAACACTAAACTGCTTTTAATCACACCAACCTGTTCCTATACAGATGTGACACCACATGCAAGAACTAATGATCACAACAAAAGTTTAGTGAAAAAAAGAGATTTAGTGACCTGTTTTACTCTTGAACAACCAGTAAATGATCGGAAATCCTCAAGTACAATGATACAAAGGAATGAACAACTGGACGTAGATTCATTTATTACCAGTAAAGAACATATCTTTACTTAAAAACTGACATACAGAAAAACACTCTCTGCATTCACAATGCACGACAGAAGCTACATGTGCAATGGTATACAGTAAAATTAAAATTAATGTACTGCTGTACAAATGAGCACCTGAAAGCAGTGCAAGCATATATATATATATCGAGTAAATGAAGGATGCAGAATGGATTAAATAATTGCAGTATGATACAAAAGCTGCCACGCGATTATATGTAATATCGATATATAATATAGTACAACGGTATACAGTTCTTCGTATTCCACGAATAGCATGCTATATACCCTTGTTAGATAAATTGATGAGAAATTGACGCAACAAGGGCCAATTAGGTTAAGAACATGTCATGTCAACCTGAAAGCTTTAAATGTTTTGGTGTGAATGTGGTGCTAAAATGAAATTAGATCTCCGACAACTATAATCAAACACAATTCCATCAAGAAGTGTCAGTCTAAAAACAAGTAACTGAAACAATTTTGTGGTACTTACTGTAATAGAAATCACCTTGGGAACAATATCTGCCTATGCAACAGAAGAGATTTACAATCGTAAACATGGTGGTTTATTAATTACCAGCTGCCTTGCTGGAAGATCAATAAACTTAGTGTCAAGAGAGATAAAGGGGCAAATTGAATTCTCTTGTACACAGTGTTTCAGTCTAATGTTTGAAGTAAGAAGCTACATACGTTTTACCAGGAATAATTTCAAATTATACAACTCGAGAGCTGAACGCGAAACTGTCACAGTTGTATACAAATGAAGAACAAGCGCTCAGTACTCGAACTATTGAACCTTGGTGTTCTATACAGTTTCATACTAAGAAGCAATGTGTATTATTTGAGATGAGATCAAGTGAGGTTTGGAGGAGACGGTATAATTCCTGCAGTAAAAGTCCTACCCTTCAAGTTAGATTACTGCGTACATGTATAAATCGATTAAGAGCTGTATAATTTCATGTTCAAAAATACTGACACTTTTCTTTTCGGTTAAGAAGCATTCATCAAGACTAGTTTTCCGGTGAGATGATGTAGCTAAATGAGTCATCTTTGCAAATGTAGTCTGAGGAGAAATTGACTTTACTTGCATTAAAACTGCTTAGAAAGCCTTAATGTAGTCCTGAAATGAAGTTAAAACCTCTGACATTAAATATCTGTAATGGTACGTAAAATGTATGAATTTCCTACAATCTTGTGGTATTATGTTTAATAGAATGTACTTTTAGGATAATGTTTTACGTCTGCGTTGAAAACAATTTACACTATTAGTGCAGCAATAATCTACACGTTTGTACTTTGTTTTGAATACTGTCGAGTAAGGTGTGAGAGAGAATGCGTTGTCCACGCAGTAAGACCCTAATATGCGGTGCTTCACATACTTAGGAATAGTTGGAGTGCGGTTTGCAAGATGGTATTATTCATAGGGCAAGAATCAACGGTTATGCGTGTAGTGTATAGGAACCTTTCTCATCTGTTTTGCTGTATATACCTAAGACATGGTAGACTTTGGAGATATAGCACTATAAATGCAACATGAAGCTACGAACCTTCCATCTGTATTGCTGTATATACCTAAGACATGGTAGAGTTTGAACAGATGGCATTTTGGATGCAGCATGAAGGTACCAACCTTCCATCTGTATTGCTGTATATACCTAAGACATGGCGGAAAGTGAAGAGATGGCATTTTGGATGCAGCATGAAGGTACCAACCTTCCATCTGTATTGCTGTATATACCTAAGACATGGCGGAAAGTGAAGAGATGGCATTTTGGATGCAGCATGAAGGTACCAACCTTCCATCTGTATTGCTGTATATACCAAAGACATGGTAGAGTTTGAAGAAATTGCATTTTTGATGCAGATTGAGGCTACAAACTTTCCATTTGTATTGCAGTATATACCTAAGACATGGCGGAGGTTGAAGAGATAGCATTTTCGGTGCCGCATGAAGCTGCGGACCTTCCATCTGTATGTCTGTATATATACCTAAGACATCTTTTTACAGATTTTATTAGTAGAAATGACATTTTAATGCAGTAGGTAGCTATGACCCGTCTATATGTATTACTGCACATATTTCAAATGCGATAGAATACAGGTCTTTTTGTTACGATAAAAATTACATATTGGTTCCTGTCATGTCACATTTTGTAAGAAATGTAAGTCAAGATTTTGTGGTGATGGGCATTGCCCGTTTAAAAGCCACAGATATAACGGCATGTAGCAGCACCAATTAAATAAGGACGAGTGTGGATTATTTGTTTCAAGGTTTGCTTCAAAAGGATCTTTTTACAGATGTTATTAACTATCACAACAGCAATCTTTTAGTGCGGTGTAGCGATGAGATGATGTAAAAAAATATGTGCTACCTGCAGCTGTAGGAAAGAATTTCAGAAAATATAAGGTGTTTATGGTCGTAACAAGTAATTGGTGCAATTTCGTGTTATTATCTCTAACAGTAAGTACCTTGAGGGCCATCTGAATTTATACTGAAATCCACAAATTAGATCTAGAGTGGCAAACAAGGTGGCTTATTTACCAGCTATATTTCTGGACGATACGAAATCTTAATGACATTCAGAAAAAGCAGGCCAGTACGAGACAATTGGATTGTTTTCTATGCAATAGATAAAGATAAACTTGCAAACTTCAAATAAGCTTGAGTGTATTTTATATTCTATACAGGATATTGGTGAGAAACAGTCACGTGTTGTTTTTTCTTTAAGTAGGTTTGAACTTGTGAGAAATGTAATAAATCCTTTTTCCTTTGTATTTTTGAGATTACTTGGAAAGCAAAAATGTAGCGCTGAAATAAGTTAAACCCTGTAATCATACGTTATTCTTGAAAGCTTCCTGTGGTTTGGTCGTGATAAGTAATTGGTGCAATTTGCGGTATTTAACCTAATAGAAAGTACCTACAGGACCATTTGAGTCTGTGTTGAAAGCATCTAAATAATTTTACAGTAGCAATCAAGGTGGCTTGTTAACCACGCGGAAAGCTTGTATATAAGTTCATTGCTGTGATCAAACGAAACGCGTATCATTGCGAAAGATTGAGATCTGACGGTGCGAATTTGTTCAAGTGGAAATCTTCAAAGTTATATTCTTTCATTTTGAAATGTGGCATCAGTGTTTTCTGGTCCTTTGGGATTATGGTGCCTGTGCAATATCTGTCTAATAGAATTACGCTTAAGCTGTTGCTTTGGGGTGGGTGGCATGAGGGGTGTTGCACTTTATTTTACTTTTTATGAACATAGTCAAACCAATTCTGCTAACATCTTGCTTATTTACATTCTATGCTTGGCTTCCTAAGGATATTATACCGGTATATTTTTAGTGACATATATATTTATTAGAGGCAGCTGATAAAAGCATCGAGTAATACTGACCCAAAAACGTGCAAATGAAGCTCATTATCATCATCATTATCATCATGAGTTTTGATGTGTTCTTATAGCTGGTATATCAGTTATATTATGAAAACATCCTGGTCCTCGAAACAACCGTTTAAACACTCGCGACGTAACGACCTACTGAATTACGTGAAATTCATTCTTACTATACAAATGTATATAAATAGACATTTTGGCATCCATGACCCTTCAATGGTCACTTACCAATATGACCATTACCTCTAGACACATTTTTAACATAATATCCTCTTAAACAGAGACTTACCCTAAGCCCTCTTTACACTGTTTATAGTATATAGATCGAAGGGGTCCGTGCAAAAAGGTACCTATCTCCATTTAGAAAAAATGTTGGAGAAACGCATTTTTGTAAAATTTCGGTGAAGCATGATAGTTCCCAAAATAATTGCAGCTATAAATTGTATATTATTTGAACAGTCATATTACCCAGTTTCGTCTATGTTGCACTATTTATTTCATTTTTATTATAAAAAATGTTGTTTTTGTCGATTATGTTTATGCAACAAGGGTTCTAAGTCCATGGAGTTATGCAACAAGGGTTCTAAGTCCATGGAATTAGGACCATTGTTGCATTTAAACCATGATTTGCACATTATGTTGCCTAAAATATATCAATGAAATATATTAATTTCACATACTTGATGACTTTTAAAATTATTGATATAGTCCATTTACATTAGGCTTGTGTTCTTTTTATTATCCGAAACAGCCATCAAAGCCCTGAATTCTTTGATGTCAACTCATTGTGGAGTGAGACCCAATCTTGCATACTTGAAATACCAATTTATTCCTCTTAAACAGAAGAACACGCTGCTGGGGGAGTTAATCAGGTGGGGAATGTTTTTTTATGACACAAAGGTCCTACATGTAACTCCATATTGACCAAAAATGGAGATAGACACCTTTTTGCACGGACCCCTTCAATTGATTACTGAACATAGTTTGTCAATCTTAATCCTACTCAAGGTATTTCAATGCAGTAAAAATGTAATCTATCTATGTTACCTGCAAAATAGGATAACACAGTCATGCATTTAATAGTCCTCAACTTGTTTTCATACATGTTCTCATATTTCTAGACAGTTTCCCCATACCTAAGCATACAATCAAATGTTAGCAGGGTTGTGTCCATTTTTCCAAAAAACTTCACACAGGATCATTTTTTTCCGACTCAAGTAACTATTTCAGAAAATGAACCACAGATTGTGAACTTCAGTGCAGTTAACTACACATGTATATAAAATAGTGCCTTCTTAAAGTTTGTATTTTAAGTTCTAGTGCCTACCTTAAAGCAATTTAAAATATATTAATTCATTTTTGTTAACTGATACATGTTTATTAAATCATTGCTGATTTAGCATCATTACTATATCTGTACACAAACCTTTCATTTCTTACTTTTCTCGTGCAAAGGAATTCATAACTGCAACCATATTAATAAACATTAAATGACGCAGCGTTTCTTTGCGGTGGCACTTTAACTGTTCACAAGATGCGATTGATTGCTAACTATACAACGTGAACGCTATCTCATTGTTAAATTATTTATTTTTTACTTTCAGGATGTGCAAATATCAAAAGAACACCAACGTGTCCAGCCACGATCCACGTCAATATCATCACGTGGAAGTATATCAACAGTATCACGTGGTAGTATAAAGAGCGATCCCTTTGCAGGCTACGAGGACACAAGTAGTATAAGTGCACGGAGTGACACGAGCGTAGATAGCTATGTTTTTGATCCTTCTTTTGGTAGGAGTTCCTCTTTATTTTACTTAGAAGTGTTTATTTTGTACTTTTGTCATTAAAAGAATAAGAACTCGGATGCTTTACCAAATACACTTAAGACATTGGAAACAAAATTGTCAAAGAAGACTTTACTAATATATGTAATTATGCAGTATGCATAATAAATGAAAGGTAGTAATATTTCTGTGACTCCTGCTGAGGAAGTACGTATTAGTATTAATATTAATCTGATGTATAGAGATTCGGTCGTCGGAGTAGAATATCGATTGTTCCTTAAAGTCGTTACACCGTTAAAGTCGATAACGCAAGTGACGTTGACGTAATTAAAAACGTGCACGCGGCGTTGCTAAACGTAGCATCGTAGAACGCAGCCTGTACTGTTTTCTTTTTGTGACTTTTCCATGCCAAAATACTTAATGGCGTTTGTTCTTGTTGCGTTACTTTGAGGAAACGACTACTTTTGACAAGAATGAAAGTCAAAAATGATTTTGATAAATAGACAAAACGTCTGGAAGTTTTGAAGAAATGTTTACTTGTGTGTGTTTTTGTAACAATGGTCACGCTGCTTGTAAACAACAGAAAACAGCATACTGTATCAGATATAATGAATAATGTTACATGAATAATACTAAATGTTTGTCAAAATGTTTGCATATAAGTGCAAGAATGATGGACGAGTCGTTTTTCATAAGAAACACTTGACTACTTTGAAGAGAAATCAGACTTCATTCATTAAGCGCCTATGTAGAGGTAACTGTTGATTTACTTCAGTGTATTTTTATTCTTCGTATATGACATAGGTGCTATACGACCCGACTTATATCCGAGGAAAGACGCTGTGCTACAACAATCCTCCGTAGACAGAAGTTTTGGACGTCTTCATATACGTCTTAAATATGATTTCAGAACATCAGACCTTGTAGTCCATTTGATTGAAGGTATATATACATGTTTCCTAGATGACTAATTTGTATTGTAAATGATACGCAAGGTTTTGGTAGTTAACTTGTTCTTAACCCTAATCATGCTGGACACGACTGATTCTGCATTTGCGACCTGTGTAGATCATTATCAGCCTGCACATCCGTGCAATCTGATCATGATCTGCACTGTTCGCAATTCAGTCAGTATATTTTTAGTTAGCACCCCTTTTAACAGTTTATGGTACTGTCCAAATTGAAAAATAGACAAGTTCATTATATTTTAGCAGGGTAAGGGTTCACGTCATTCATATGTCTATTATACATTATATAAATGGTGCAATCCGTATGTACAATACGGCTTAACAAGTCGTTTTGTGACATGTTTCCCATGTAAGCTGCACTTGTCTACAAATGCTGTAAAATTGCACTTGTACGAGACTGCATACTGAACACTGTCAAAGGTTCTATCTGATGTACGGTTAGGCCTACCATAATTGAACAATTGATGCGTCTCACTGTCAGCATAATGTAATAGAAGCTCTAGCATGTAGAGACGTTCAGTTCGCATAACTGAGACACATGCTAGGTTTAATAATGATTTATTTTAAGAAAAAGAGGGAAAATATCATTAATTGGTTATTGTATGGCTTTTGATCCTCTCTTTATGTCAGCTTAAAGTCTCAACAGAAGCTGCTAAACACTTTTCTTCTACTGAAATCTGCGTTTCTTCTTTACATGCTATAAATCAAATGAAATTCGTATAGCCGATAGAGCACACCATATATCTTTAAGCATTGAACAAGTTAAAGAAGATTTTATATTTCAGTTTGTTGATTGATATATTGCAGCGCAAATTTATATAATTGCAGCGCAAGATCTTCCACCATCAGAGAAAATGGATCCAGACGGCGGCTTCAGTGATCCCTACATCAAAGTTAGCATAGAACCGATAGTAGATGAAAGGACCCGCCAATCCTCCGTGAAACGCAAAACTGCTAACCCCTTCTATAATGAGTATTTTAAATTCCCGGCAACTTATGACGTCATCAAAGAATCTTCACTGGTATTTCTAGCATACGACTACGACAAGTTTTCCCGCCATAAATTGATAGGTGAAGTCCGGATAGATCTGTCAAAGGTAGAGACAAGTAACAGTGTGGAGATGTGGTGTGATATACAGAAACAAACACAGGTAATACACAAATATACAGATTGTCGAAACTATTAAGGTAGTTCTGCACGTTCTGATGAATTTTTCTACAATGTAGAATTTTATTATTTTTTCAAAACACCAACTCTCCCTCTCAATTCTCGTCATGATGTTCTGAAGTTAGAAGACAGTGTTCATAAATGTTATCCCAGTTAAAGAATCCCTTACGTTTGTAAGGGTAACAGAAAGCATGGCATGTAAACCACAAAAATGCGCGTGTAAATTTATATAAAAAGCCAAACCTAATGAACCATATATGCATGTTCCCAATGCCTTTGCAGAAGACAGACAATCAAGAAAAAACACAATCAAATGCTCCAAAACAAAACCGCCAAAAACAGATATCAAATACAGTTGAATATCGTTACCTCGATATCGGTTAGCTCGATACTCCGGTTAGCACGATGTGTTTGAGTCGGTCCCGATTTTTCCCTATTTATCTTAATGTAATTATTTATCTTTACCTCGATATTTTTAGCTCGATATTTTGTTTAGCTCGATGAGATTTTTCAGTCCCGTCAACTTACCTGTACAGTTTTTACACCTGGTTTCGTCGATGGCACAGCTTGTCAAAAAATATCCATGTTATTTGTAAGGTGTGACCTATTGTTGTCCGGTGATGTATTAATCATATTCAAGTTAGTTTGTGTCTTTGTTTTGTTTGTTATTTAATCTTTAATCCAATTTAAATGTCAGGAAGTTTGCATTTAATTCCCAATAATTAGTGTTATAAAACACCGTGCAAGCATGAAAGCTGTTTTCAAATATAACAACTAATTTGGATGAAATATTTTCTGTTTGACGGAGTAAAAATCTGCCATTTAGGATTGAGTAACAATACGCGTATTTGGCTGGCAAATTTTCGTTATTGAAGCACAGTCAAAATGACTACTCAACAAGGAAAGTTACCACTGCATTCAGGCTTGTTTATAGAAGGAATAAAAATGCTAATGCTAATTAAAATATTTTATTTGTAAATAAAATTAAAATCGTATTTACGTTTTATATTATTTCTTCCCCCTTTCAAACCCTCTGAAAAAAAAGCATTGGATATAATGACAATATAGACGTCCAACACAAGTACAAAGAAGTCCCAGATAGTCGATATCGTTACGTCGCACTTCGGATACGTCGATGCAATTTTTACAGTCCCTTGAATATCGAGGTAACGGTATTCGGCTGTAGATTGCTACATAAATTAATGATCTATTCTCAGTTACGATAGTAAAAATTAGCAAAATATTTTACTCCATTTAATGGTAATACATTTATTACGTGCATTGTAATTCTCAACATGACTGCACACCCTAGCAAATCATGTACTTAATCAATTAAAGTTCTCTAATCAAAATTGCTGGTATGGATAATACAATTACGTATACAGAGATGTGAATCCAAAACAGATGGTGTGGCATCCGAATTGTAACATTTATATAACCAGAGTTCTCGGACATCAATAGTACCCTCCATTTGAGCAAGCAAAATACAACAACCAGGTCCTCCATTATTATTCAGAATATCATCAAGTTGGTGTGAGGTATTGCTAAGTGCAGTAATAATGTATTCACGTGTATCTAAAGAAAGACTGTCAAAATATAAAATCGGTATTCGTTTATTTCAAGATCTACAAACTCATTTTGTAGCATTGCACCAAGATCCAATATTAATAATTAGAAATTTCTACCGAGATGTAAGGTGTAAAAGAATTTTAATTTAACTTTGTCTGCTGAAACTTTACATAAATGTTGCACCCGCATTTTTATTTTCGTGGAAGGACCCTCGATACTTAAGGAAAAGTAACCGAAGATGAATAAAACTGGAAGTACATCTAACATTATACTTAGAGCGATCATGTTCAAAAGGTCTGCTTAAAAAGCTAGTTACAAGAACCGCAGTCATGGCATAAAACCAAGTTCAAAATATTTGTCCTTGACCCCAGTGGTAAAAAATTCGGCCCTTAGTTATTCCTCCGTAAAACGTGCTAGTTTGTTTAGAATTTGTCCACATAAACTACGTCCTCAGTCCAACATCTCTCCCAACGCGCTCACAGGACAGTATGCCTTAATCATGTCATTAAAGATCTAGAGAAATGGGTGGGAAGGGAAACCAATTAGGTAACAGGAAAAACCGAAGTAAATAATAATTAAAAACAGAGACTGCAAAACTTATGTATTTTATAAGGCGGATGTATGCATAGTGCATAGGTAAAACATCTATTTTATATAGCAGGTACAGATATATAACCTGAATATTGGTAAACAGCAAATTATATATAAATAATTCAGCTTATATCAGCACTGCATGAATACATGTTAATAGGTAAAGATAGGTCTCTATTCTAGTGGGAAGACTTACGTATATCATTCTATCCTAGTTTGCAGCTGTACGTATTATGAAACCTCGTATTCTGTCAGAGTTCTCTAATTTGGTGTTGAATTACTGGTAATAAAGCCTTCAATGGCACTGTGTAGAGCTATAAAGTCCCAACATTATTGACTTCACATCTGATCACAATATAAATCATTTTCGTGCGAGAGGAATCATTACAGGGCATTAACCTCTTGTATAATACATCGTTATTTATGTAGCAGCAATATATAAATTTAACAAATAAATACATTTTAGTACTGCAATTTGCTGTGTCCACATTTTAATTGGCACAGTAATAAAACAACTTTAGTGAACTCTGTCCTGATATAAACAAAGCATGCTAAGGCAATAAATGTTGGCTGTCTGTCTTATAAATTAATAATATAAGCACAAGCAAAGTTTTAGCAAAGCAACAATGAATCCTACCTCTGTCCTAATTGTACAAACCACGCAATACACAGAGATACATGCTGTCTCTGTCCGTTTTGTAAAATTATGAACAGAGCAAAGCAAAAATGCTTTCTTGCCTCCTTACAGTTATGAGCAATAATGGCTCTTTGTCTTGATATACGAACAAAGAGTGCTGCAAAAAAGGTAAATGTTTGTCCACTGTCCTCTCTATATAAACAAGAACAGAGGAACACCATGAAAGATCTGCAATCTTTGTAACAGAATTATAGGCAGACAACAAATGTTCTTTTTGCTTTTAGTAATTGTGACCTTGACCCTATGGCATCTAAGTGGCTATTTTTATTACAAAAAGTTAAGGCCTGCACTGTGATTAGAACAACTGTCCGTTGCCCACTACAATACAATAGACCAACTCTTTAGGGAGAGCCTCACTCGGGACGTTGAATTCATCATGTGAGGAAGCCATCCAGCTGGCTTACGGAAGGTCGGTGGTTTTACACAGGTGCCCGCCCGTAATGCATGGAGGATTATTTTGGGTCTTCCGCCACTATCAAAGCTAGAAAGTCGCAAACTGACCTATAATTGTGTCGGTGCGATGTTAAACCTAGTAAAAACAAAGAAACTCTTCAGGGGGATATGGAAGTACTCGAACATAGTCTTATGATACGTGTATGTCATAGAAAAGAATAAAACAGTTATAAATGTAATGTTTTCAACGTTTAAACATTACCAAGTTGTCGTCTGCGAGATGGTATGACCACAAGCTTAGGGCTAACTCGGTTATTGAACATAATCTCAAAAGGTAGAAAGGACTTATACGACTGTGTATGATAACAGTGTATGAATTGGTAAAATGTCAGGGGCCACACATTAATTTATAATCACCAGTCTGAAATATGCAGTATAACAATTTGCGTTATGGGGGATATTACCCACCATAAAGCCGCGGGTATAGCAATAGCTCTTGTGAAATTCGTCAGACCAAAGGGTATTTGTGACAAACAAAGATAGAGCACTGCAATAAAGGTTCATCAGATGTTAACAAACAGCATCAAAGGCTGATACGTGTATACAAATAAGAACAAAGCTATCCCCGAAATCTTTTTGTACGAAAGATTAGAACAGAGCAATGGATCCTGATACTAACCCCAGTGCAAGTGAGAGCAGAGCAAAGTAACAAAGGCTAAGTCCTTTAAGAACTAATGAAAACTAAGAAAGGAATACATGATTGCCCCTTCCCTTTTCTCAGACAAATGTACAGTCCAAGATAACACATGATAGCCCTCCGTCCACTGAGGAGAAACAGGAACAGAACAGATTAAAGCAATAACTCAGAGTAAGGCCTGTCCTTGGAACAAACAGTAATAAACCATTGGAAACTAGCTGTACCGTATTTTCCGGACAACAGGCCGCGGCCTATACGTTAAAATAAGTGAAATTTTCAGGAGTGCGACCTATGCGTCGAAGCGGCCTATACGTCATTTTATTTTTTCTAAATGGGCCTTTCATGCGGCCTATACAACAATTTTAATTTTTCACTTGCATTTTTAAAGTTGTTGAAATTCAACTGGATATTCCAGTGTCAATTTCAGATAATTTTCTCTTTCATGCCGGTGTTGCCATATTTTGCTTAATATCCGATCGAATCAAGTAAAATGTAAAGAGTACATAATGGACAATTTTGCCGAAAGGACCTTTGAAAACAGCTCACGAAAACTTACATTCGGACTCAACAGTTCACTGCATTCGACGTATTAACAAGTGTGATTACCTGTAAATACAATCCATTTCAGTGACTATTTATCGAGAACATTCTTTATACGACATGGTAATATTCACCGCATTGTGGTGTATAGGCCGCGGCCAATATGCCGGAGTGGCCTATACGTTAAATTTTATTTCTGAAATAGTTAAAATATACGACTGCGGCCAATACGGTGCAGCGGCCTATTGTCCGGAAAATACGGTATGTCCTTTTTGTACAAACAAGGACAGAGAAAAGAAATAAATGCAAGCGCTTTGCACATACAAGAGAATAGCAATGACGTAAATGCGGACTGTCTCATTTCGATATATATAGGTAAATCTGTCCGGTGTATACAGAAATATTGCTACGAATGCCTCTTCTCATTTTTCTTTGCAAAACAAAAGACGAAGCAATGAAAACAGGCATGTGTGTACAGGAATAACACAATGTATACTTGCTCTCAAACTTCTTTGTACAATCCAGAACAACAGAGTAAATGCTTAGTCCCTTAGTAGCCTTTGCACAAACAAATTTAACTTCATTCCTTGTAAAAAATAATAATGCAATGCAGACTGTATTTCGTTTGCCTTTATATTTACTTGGACTGATCAAAGCAATAAGCTTTTTTCTCTCTCTGTCTTCTGCACAGGAACGCAGTCGATCGTTATCATTTTGATTGACAGGAAAACAGCAGGACTTTCTTTTCTCCTTTGTTGATCACGACAGAGCAACTGCTGCAATAAAATCTAATCCTTTTTATCTAGAATTACAGTCTAGTACTTAATAGTGGGACTTCCTTTCCTTCCATTGATGGTGGGATAATTGTAAGCAAGTCCGTCTTTGTAACATAAAGCTATGACAAGGTTTTGTCAATGACAACATTAAAACTAGTCAGTGTACATTAAACTTTAATATAAATGCAGAATCTTTACTTTACACAGCAAGAGAGTGCTGAGCTGGGAGAAATTCTTCTATCACTAAGTTACTTGCCAACAGCTGAGAGATTAACTGTAGTTGTGATGAAAGCCAAAGATCTAAGAGTGCCAGTTACAACGCCATCTTCAGGTGAATTTGTCATTGCATGCACATATATTAAAATATATCAAGGTGTCTTTGGAATATCTATTCAAACATGATTTAATGTTTAACAGTTTTAAATGCATGCAGGTTTAATATATCTTTAAGCAAAAGACAACTTTATAACATTTCAAGCAGAGACAGATGTTAAGTTAAATACAAAGATTAAAATGTCTGATATTAGTAGTATAATTTCATACAAAATACATATGTTCCTTACAAATTCTGTTATTTCAAATTCAAAATGGTATTCATGTTTGATATTTGTTTATATTTCATGCAGCTGAATGTTATGCTCTGCATTTGAATGCAGACTGTGTCTGTAACAGTGGTTTTAAACAAGGGTGCACTTTGTCACCTCTTCTTTTTAACCTTTTATTGAAGATTTGGCTCTGAATCATGAAGCCCTTGGTGAAGAAATTGGTTCTGACAAAGAAAATTTCATCTTATTACAAACATAAAGCAATACATGTTGTTTGGTAGCAACTTTATATGAAATGCTGGTGAACATGTTTTTATTTCAAAAATTACAGATCCTTATGTGAGAATTACACTTGTTGTGGATGGTAAGAAAGTAAAACGGAAGAAAACAAGTGTGATGAAAGGAACATACAACCCTGTTTGGAATGAAGCCCTCTCCTTCAATATACCTGCTGAACTATTGCCAAAAGTCATGTTAGAATGTCATGTGGTTGAAAATGATATAATTGGTCATGGGGAATTTGTTGGCTGCTGTGTGATTGGGTCAAGGCGAGCAGGGAATGAAGGCAAACATTGGAATGACATGATCCAAAACCAACGTAAATCTATGGCCATGTGGCATCCCCTACACAGATAGACAGTGCCATTTTGGACCTTTATGTATATAGTGCCTAGCAGGGTGGTCTTATTTTAGTGTTGTCTTGCAACACATAACACAAGGCTAAACAGTTAAATAATTATATTTATCAAAAATAGAGAGACAGAAATAATGTATATTTTATATGTGTATACTACTATAACCTATCTATTTGCAGAGTGCTTGGTAATTTTTTGTTTATGTTTTGTAAGAAAAATCAGGATATCCGAAATTTTTCGGTTTGCTATGAAACTAGAAGCCTAGAAATCTTGATTTCAAGAATTCCTCTAAACATCCGAAATAAAATGCTTTTAGTCTATACTGACTACAGTATATTAAATGACTGTTCTTTCATTAGAAAATAACTCTTTTTAAGCTCTGTCACAAAATTAGCATGTTTTGGTAAAACTAGCTTTACCAAATACAATGTACAGATGATTTCATATTTGTGTTGAAGGGAATTTCTAATGACTAGAAATAGGGCTTACTTTTACAAGAAATTCAAAGGAAAATACATATAATGTGTAATAATGTAACATCAGATTCAAGTGTCACTTTCATACAGGTGGCTATAAAGAGCTTGCATATTTACAACTTGAAAAATAAGTGGTGATTTTGGAATTAAACCTAAATTGAAACTGTTTTAAATTCATTATTATGTTCTAATTGTGTTCATTTGAAACATTGGAACAGTGTTTTAATATAAAAATGCCTGCTGAGGTACAATAGACAGTCGGGTGTATTTAAGCCATATAAAAGTATTATCTGACAGGTTGGAGTATATATGACAGATAAGAGCAAAAAAATCAACATTGGATTAAATTCAGCCAATTTGCATATGAGCTGTGTTGGAGTACTCAAGTCTTTGACATAAGCCAGTCACCATTTGATGCTATCAATACATCATTTTGACATCACGACTTAAGTAAGAAACCCCACCATTGAAAATTTTTTCCATATCAGACGTGAGTTGAATACAGTGCTTTTGTCGAGATTTTTTGCAAAAAATAAGCTGTAATTTAGATCAGAAATTCATAGGTATATAATAAAAGGATATATGCCAAATTTCAGCATATACCTATGTCATATTTCAGCATTTACTAGATAAGAAATCGTCATCAAACATAACTGAGATTTTTACAAAGCCCTCAACCAATTTGCCTAGAAATCATTATATATTTATTTCATTTGTCTACATATATTTGTCAAAAAACTGAGCCTAAAAAGTCTACATTAAATGTTCCCATCCCTGTCATTTTTGTTGTACAGTGGAAATGATCTTTCATTGCTTCATTAAATGATCCATTCTGACGAGCTTGGTTGCAATAATTGCATTGTACTGTAATTAAAACGGGCATCAAATTGGCTTCAGGAATGTTAGAAGAGTACTTACTACTACAATTAAAATGTCATTTATTTAGGATTTTCTTGCACGGTTATCATCCATTGAAATGCTGGACAGCAGACAAATAAATGAACAGTGTTTTTATGACTTTCAGTTAAACCCTAACAAATGAATATTTTTCATATCATGTACCAATATTTTTGCTTTTCCTAACTTGTTCATGTTGTTTTCACAGATAGTGTCACAATGATTATTAATGTACCCACCTAGCACATAATGACATTACTTTATATTCCCTTAATAATGCCCCAGGGTGTTACATTTAGCAAAACGGGGGTGATTATTAAGGCCCTAAAATGGGGTGTTTTTACATTTTTTTCAGAAATGTAAGTTATGAAGGAATGTTAACAAACAAGCACTACAATATTGCAGGTATTCACTTTTAACCAAAATTTTCACTTAATAAATATCTATATATTTTTTTTGAAAATAGGGAGAAGGGGTTTATTAGTGAGTGGGAGGGTGTAAATCAGAGAATATATTGTAAATCTTGAAAATGTTCAACAAGTGTTGCCAAGAGTTGTATCATTTAGAGTTTATGAAGCTTAATACTCTGAAAACACTTCTTTGTTCAAATAATAAAACATATGAAGGAATGTAGATCTTCTACATGAGAATGAAGTAGCCTAGTTTCGAAAGTGTGTGTGATATGTTTTGGAGGCAGAGTTTCAGTTGAAGGAGATTCCAATCAAATAGAACTGAGATAAAATATTTTTAATTTCATAATAAAAACAACAATCATATTTCAGTAACCATTAACATTTTTAATGTTGTCCAACCATATCACATTAACCATGATATACATTAAATGCTTGTGATTTATATATCTAAGTTGTCATATTGAAAAGGGCCATCTTGTAGACCAATGCTTGGTTATGAAATGTTGTTAATCAAATATTTTCAAAATACTCTGCAAACCTAAACAAATAAATCACAGAAGAAAGCAAATATACATTTTCTTAAAAAAAAAAAAACAGATTGTATTTTATGATTTTACATAAAAATCTAAATTATGAAAATTTCAACAAGATGGTACTTTTCAGTGTGATGTCTCACATAAAAAATTGTGACCATTAAGATCTTTGAGTTGTCAGGTTAAAGAAGACCTTTCTCCAAAATGTTGTTTTAAGCAGCAATCTATAGTTAATACAACAGTTATGAATGTAGATATACTTAAACCATTTTCATTCTAAATAATCCACAAATGAGCGCGCTGTGCAAAAACCAATATTAGGGCTTCGTGACCAGCAAGGATCCAGATCAGTGCACAATGCACAACCACACTGTTGGAATATCCCCACATCCACACTGTTGGTTTATCCCCACATTCATACTTTTGGTTTATCCCCACATCATCACTGTTGGTTTATCCCCACATCCACTCTGTTGGTTTATCAATTTCAGCACTAATGTTGATAAATGAACAGTATGGATCCAGATCAGACTACATGAATGTGCAAGCTGATCGTGATCAACACTGTTTGCAAAGTCCCATCACTGGTTTTCATACAGTGGCACTCAAATATTCTTCAAGCTACAGTTTTCTATAACAGAATTCTAAAATTTTGAAAGTCACTTTTATCACATAGTCTTTTGTAACATGACAACTCACATTTTTATCTCATTGAAAATCACGGAAATTCTTCATGGTATATTTTTGTGTCAATAAAATTATAACTAAGTACATGACTTTGTTTATTTCATTCTGTAATACCATTCAATGAAATACTATTGAAACATACTGCAGTTCACACTGACCATAAAATGTGGAAAAAAAACTATCTAATAAAATGCATTAAGAAGCAAAACAGATGCTGGACTAGACAATAGTCTGTATATTTAATCCAACTGTTATTCTAAATGAAAACACCGATATTAATAAATACCAAACCCAACATTCAAGACTGTCAAAAAGGGTTGATTTAATTTGTTTTTAGCCAAATAATTTGTCAAAAGGTAGAAACTTCTTGCTGAGATGGAAGAAATAATTTGCAGAAATTATATTCTCATGAAACTAACAAACTTCTCGGTACTGGTAGAGATTTTGTTAGTTAGAATTACTAGGTAAAGACATTTTCTGATAATAATAACTATAACAGGGTTTTTACTTAAAATTAACAACAGACTGCAATATAAGAAAAGTTTCTTTCATGACAGAGAAACACACACGGCCTAAAAAATGTGCACACCTGACGTGATATTTTGGTTAGTGCACATCATAGATTTTCTCTTCGCTTGTGCACATTTTAAGTTTTACTTGAATCCTTCAATCAATGAAAAGGTTTAGCTGAGACAAGAAATATTTTACAACAGACAGATGAACTAATTAATTGACAGTGTGATTACCAAATGTATTAAAAAGTTCAAACAATATCTACAATTCAGCTATATAAAAAACAAGTTAAACATATTAACCTTAAGCCTGCTGGTGGCAAGTGATTCTGCCTTTGCGACCAGTGCAGACCAAGATCAGCCTGCACCTGCACCTATATGCAGGCTGATCATGGCCTGCACTGTTCGCTATTCAGTCACTACATTTTCAGTGAACACCCCCTTGAATGGTAAGTGGTACTGTCCAAACTCAATGATGGACCAGCCCATTTTAGAAATTTAGCAGGGTAAGGTTAAGTATTTCTGACACAGACCAAATAAAAGAAATACAGTATCTACACTCTGTCTAAAATATATGGCTGTTCAATTTATTTACCAGTACACTTAGAAACTGTGATCTAATTTAGACATAATATGTTACCTCAGTGTGAACATCTAGTAGACATCTATATTGACATAAACATGTATTTGTCCACATTCTGCTGTGCTAATGTGATCATATCTTTCATGCATACAAATAGAAACATATGTTGTCAGTGCTTGACAATGATCGAAGCCAAAACAATAAACATAGCTGTATATAGCTCTCAAAAACAAAAAGGTAACAAGTGTGCCATTACAGAACTGTAATGCAATTTCATAGAAATTGCACATATTAAATATCTGAAGGACACTCAAAGATCCATATTGCTTTCAATGCATGTTTTCTGCACTGTAATTAGAATGTGTAACAAACAGAACAAGAGATGTCTATAATAAGAAATGAATGCCCCCGATGTGAACTACCTTGGTGTAGAGTCCTTGCTAGTGACATTGGCCTTGGAATTACAGACTTACCTGTGACACTACCCTTGGAGATACAGGCCTGAACAATGACATTGACCTTCACAGTACAGACCATTTCAGTGACCTTGACAGTATAGACCTGACCAGCGACCTTAACCGTGAAGGTACAGACCTGACCAGTGACGTTAAACCTGGAGGTACAGACCTAACCAGTGACCTTAACCCTGGAGGTACAGACCTGACCAGTGACTTTAACCCATGAGGTACAGACCTGACCAGCGACCTTGACCCTAAAGTACAACCTGACAAATGACAATGACCTTGGAGGTAAAAACCTGACCAGTGACCTTGACCTTAGAGGTAAAAACCTGAACAGTGGCCTTGATCCTGATCTTGGAGGTACACACCTGACTAGTGACATTGACCTCGGAGGTACAGACTGACCAGTGACATTGACCCTGGAGGTACAAATCTGACCAGTGACCTTGATGGTACAGACCTGACCATTGACATTGACCCTGGAGGAACAGACCTCACCAGTGACACTGCCCTTGGAGATATAGACCTGACCAGTGAAATTGACCTTAGAGGTAAAATCCTGACCAGTGACCCTGGAGGTACATACCTGACCAGTGACCTCGAGGTACAGACCTGACCGGTGACACTGACCCTGGAGGTACAGACCTGACCAGTGACACTGCCCTTGGAGGTACAGACCAGTGACATTGACCTTGGAGGTAAAAACATGACCAGTGACCCTGACCTTCGAGGTACAGACCTGACCAATGACACTGACCCTGGAGGTACAGACATGACCAGTGACAGTGTCCTCGGGGGTACAAACCTGACCAGTGACACTGACGGTACAGACATAATCAATGACCTTGGCAATACAGAACTGACTAGTGACCTTGACCTTGGAGGTATACAGACCTGAACAGCAACACTGACCACAGAGGTACAGACCTGTATACAGACCAGACCAGCAACACTGATCTCAGAGGTACAGAGCTGTCCAGTAACATTGACCTTAGAGGTACAGACCTGACATGTAACCTTGACCTCAGAGGTACAGACCTGACCAGTAACCTTGACCTCGGAGGTACAGACCTGACTAGTAACCTTGACCTTGGAGGTAAAGACGTGACCAGTAACCTTGACCTTGGAGGTAAAGACTTTCTCAAACTTAATATTTGTGTCAAGTTATACTTGAGTTCCTCAAATTGTTTTTAAGTACAGAGATTGCTAAAATTATGCCTTGGATTTTTGAAGCAACCCGTCTACAATATTTTTCCGTTACAGCTTCTTTTTGTTGTGGGCCTACTTTGCGATGCATGGCTCTATGGTTGTGTTTATGGTGCTCTGTGCTTCCGGGAAATCTACCCTTACTTTTATCTTTGCTATGAGGCCATAAAATATTTGCTTTTTTTCTCAGCATGAATCATTTCATGAACAATTACTTTTGGACATGGTTGTATTGACAATAAACAACCTATTTCAAAGATGTTCAAGAACAGAAGGTTCAGAAGACCCGGAACACTCACCTTACTACAGTCGAGACTGCCTTAACGACCCCCTGAATTTAGCGACTCCCTGTCATATGCGACCCTATTTTATGCTCCGGACGCAATTTACTATTAAAAGAGTCTGAATTAAGCAACCCCCTGCCTTACGCGACAAGCGACTGTGAAATCAAGCTCCCGAATCGATATTTAGACTGTTTTCAGCGACTTTGAGACGCTCCCTCGCAAGATTTTACACGATAGAGTTACCGTTCTTTATCTCGCGTGAAGTTGTTTGAGACAAGAACTTATTTGTTTACATATCATATTAAAACAGGAAATGTTCTTCATGTTTTTATGTCTTTTCTTTTGTAAACAGTTCGTTTTTACATTGATACACTGATTCTGTCTTTGTGGACTCAATTAAAACAACAACAACAAACATTCGAAAAATACTCGAATGGTCCTCGACATGATAATTATCATGTTGTATTTGACTGTATCGAGCGACAGGTTAAGAGGCCTGCAGTTGGAACATCGCAATATTGTCAACAATAGTAGCTTCTTTCGAGATACAATCTATTAATATTTGTGATGTATTTCATCTTTGATATCTGTCCCGTTTCTCAGCTTATACCATTGACTTTTACGGCTGTTATAGCTATTTGCAGATTATGTGATATAAAATGATTTTCCTGTATTTATTATTAACGTTATATAGTATATCAATTTAGCTACAACAGATGTTGCTGGCTTGACATTTAAAATAGTTTCGTAAACAGGGAAAATATGGCTGACAGACAGTTTATAAAGCAATGGGACTTTGTTTAAATAAAGTGTTTCACCATGAAATGGATTCTCTAGTACATGGATTTCATAAACTTCAGAAAAGCAGAAAGTCTGTCTGCAAAATTCCGGTAAAATTTCTATAAATTTATTTCTTTTTGTAGTTACAAGTAGTTAAGTAGGCCGATGTATACATTTTTGATTCAAAGGCATAACAATTAGATGCTATATAGAAACTTTCTTGCGAAAATTACTCTCGAAACCTATTTTCTGGACTTCCGCTGGACATACTGTTACCGCTGTTTAATTCAGCCATCGACGGGATTCGAGCCGCCAACTTCGGGTAAGCAAAGAGTCTGGAGCTTTTCCCAAGACCAATGGTATTCCCTATTCGTATGCTTTTAACGACAGTGGTATAAAATTAAAGACTGAATAAATTGTTTCTTCTGGCATACCTAATGTTATGCAATGAGAAAAGCTAGAAATGTTCCGGAAAAATGTTACTGGACATTTTAGTAAGCGATAGATAAAAAAGAAATCGTTTTTGTTAAATACAAATGTGTAGTAAAGCAGTGAACAGTTTCATATGGTATGATTACAATTTTAGATGACTTTTGTAAATGTAACTAGTTACTTAGAGTAGATAAATAACCTTATTGTTTTAACAGCTGAATCGCATGGGCTTAAATTTACTGCTTTCTAATTTAGGAAAACACGGATTGAAATTCCATAAGGAGTAGCCTAATTTCGTAGGTTTCCACAAAGAAATGTAATTATTCTATTTGAAGTACAATCTGTCTCTATAGAGTTTTTGTATAAAGAAGTGAACTAAAATTCTTGTAAATGTAAAAGAAAATGTATAAAGAAAACTATAAATTCTTATGTATGTCTAAGTGATATATTATGTTTTGTCTGAAATGCACATGCGCAATGATTCTGGGAATCCTCTTAAGGCAATCTTTAGGTTTAAGGATGATAAATGATCATTATTTAGCCAACGATCAATCACAGTTAACTAACGACAGTGTATTTATCCATCTTATTACAAGCCACCACACTGCAAACATGATCATTTATGGAACTATCTACAGACAAAACCACTTTCAGTTTTACATAAGGAACTTGCAAATGATACATTTTTATTATCTTTGAGGAAAGATGCCGTGCAAAATTCTTCTCTAATATTGCGGATTTGTCCTTTTCTAATATTGCGGATTAAACAAGTCCTTGGTTCTCGATGTCTTCAGTTGATGTTCAGTGTTTTCGAGTCATGTGTTTGCCTATGTAGCTAATGACGTTGGCTAAATGGTGTTGTTTGTACACGCCTTGCAGCTTTCAGTGGCCAAAAGCAAATTTTGTTTGTCATTGACTCGTTGGTTTTCAAGCGACTCACCAATTCCGCAAGCTGGCCAGTTAATTTGTCTTGCAGTTATCTATGAAAGACGTTTCCTTGAGCCAAAGTGTTCGTGGTCTGTATAGAATGTTCAGAAATTCCTTCTAAAATGCAGCGCTGCATAGAAGAACATTACTGTGGCGAAATTTTGAGATAAGAACCTTAAAATGTACACAAGCGCTTATCTAACAAACCGAACTGATATTAAATGTACCAATTTGTTCCCATACAAATGTAAAAAAAATCATGAAAAAACTTTCGCACAGTCACGAGGAATTCAATGAAAATGATAATGCACACACGACATTTAAATTTCTGGTGCTCAAAACAGGAAATATGTACTTAAATATGAACAAAAGACAATAAATTAAGTACAAGATGCTGTTTATGCAATGAAAATGTGCAGCAGTAAACACACAGTGCAACAGACTGTACATGTACCAATATACAACCGAAAGAATAAAATGATAATCTATCAAAACTATTATAAGATATTAGAACACTGTCATGCAGTGGAGCGAGCAAGTTGTATTTGCACAAATATACAACCCAAAATAAATGCAATGTTATAAACATATAAAAGTACAATATAAGGTTAACGTACTGGAAATAGGTACAAAGTACAACTGGAAATAAATGCAGTTATTTACAATACAGAAGAGTATATTCTATTTAAAGCACTGCTCTACAGCAGAGCAGTCTATGCACCCACAAATCTACAATAGGAACTAAATAACATTATGTACACCAGTCCAGAATCGGAACTCATTTAAAGTGGAAAGATATACTAGTACATCAATGTAAAACCTGAAATAAACTAATCAAGTGAAAAGATATACGACAATGTACAACAGTGAATAACTAATTAAATTAAATGATATACATATACAGAAAGAAGAAAAAGCTGTGCGAGTACTGAAGCGCAATCATCAGACAATCAAGCCCGAGGGATACTAAGTACAATGCCATGAGGAAGAATGTGTAATAGGAATGAATGAAATTCTATATAATATAAAAATCCGTGAACGCATTAATATACATGAAACAAATCACTATACGTATGGAAGGACATACGGCAGAAGATTCTCTTCTTGTTATTAAATAGCATTAGCTTGGAGAATGTTATATATTGATCTATATAAGTAAATTAATATAATAACGTCATACAAGATTTCAGAAAAGGCCATGGCAAACATGTCGTACTGATTTCAATGATTTTAATGTACACTCAATAAGTTTAAAAGCGCTACGTTTAAACATTGGAAGAATCTGTTCCAGAAAAGTTTTCAAAATGTGGATATTTATCGATCGTATTTTTTGTTTGTTTGATGTTACTTGAAGAGTAACTACCACCCGTGAAAAATTGATTTTCCATTAAAAATATTGCATATCCTTAAAAGTTATAACAACATCAAATGATAAATAAATTAACCAGAGGCAGAAAGTTTTAGATGACTTTTACGTTGCAAACCGCTTTCATATGTGGCGTTGATGTCATTTAAACGTTTTTGCGTTGATATAACATGCCGTTTCTGATATCGCAGTCTGTCGAGTAAATAACGGAATGGTTATTGGTCTTGTAGCGTAATAATGCTTCAACGAAAGAATTTTGAGAAACGTCTACAAAGTTTATGACGAGAACAAAAAATCGAAAAGTCGAGCAGTTTTGAAGAAATGGTGTTCACGACCTTGTTATCAAATTCAACATTTAATAGCATTTAATTTTTGAGAATGTATGCTATGGATTTTGTATGACTTGGATAACAACAAGAGCTCCACGTGAATAACTGGTAGTGGTCACGCTTCATTTAACACTAATGAAACCACCATTTAAGATCAGATTTAATGAACAATGATGATTGTATATAAGAAATAATTACGTACTAGTTCCAAGAATAAATATATGCCATAAGTGGATGTTGCGCTTTTAATTTTCTTGAGTGTAACTGTTTTGTTTTGTTTCGAAAGCTTTAATCTAGAACTTGCATCCAATTATACTTCTACTTATAAAACCATATAGTATCGTGTAACTGTTTATGAGCTTTCTGTGGTTAGAGAGAAGAGTGTCAGTATATTAAAGTCACTTGCGGTTGTAATAAGTAACTGGAACAAATTTTTGTTATTAACTCTAATTTCAATGTGTGTTAAAAGCAATTTACAATCGCAAACAAGTTGTCTTGCTGGTTAATAAGTGAACTAAATAATTACATTGAAAGATGCCAGGCAAGGGTTCAGTTCTCTTTGTGTGCGGTAAGATGTTCATGTCGTACCGTTACTAATTAAAATAAGGTATATTTTCATGTTCTATAAATATTAACCTATTGTATTCCAGAAAGGCAATATGACATCATCTGAGATGAGTGCAAGTGATGTTTGAGGAGTTTATTTCTAATTCATAACAATCATATATATATACTGTAAGAAGCTATCCATGATGTCTGATAACAGCATATACATAAGACAATATAAACAAGATAATTGTCTGTTCCGTGTTCTTCCGTAAACAGCGGACCTGGTTATTTTTTATTTGAAGTGATGGTCCAGTTGAACGGTTGAGGTGGCACTGTCCACAAAGTGAATAACCACAGATGCATATTATGCTTGTAATACTCCAAATAAAGTGGGGAAAAAAGTAAAAATACATGTTTGATAAATATTTCAGGAAGTTTTTGGTCACAAGTATTTTGCCAGTAAGATACTGTAGCTTCTTAAGTTACCTAAACAAATGTAGTCTGTTGAGACATGAAATCACACGTTTTGACTTTACATTTTAAAATCTAGTTTTTAAAGACTAGAAAGCTAAAATTCAGCATCAAAATGAGGTTAAAATCTGAGACAATAAATATCTATAACGCTACATAAGGTGCTTTGCTTCCTGCAATCTTCTGGTATCAATTTAACAGAAAGTACCTTGAGAACAAGTTTGGGTTTATACTGAAAAAATTAAAAGTGCAGTTATATTCTAACCGTTTGTATATTGTTTTGCATAAACTAATGTCGTGTCCGGTTTATGGGAGACGGTTTTGTTTATGCAGAAAAAAGCAACACGGTATAGGTGCATTGCAGTTTGTAGGAGATGGTACTTTTTATGGAAAAAGAATCTATAGCTTTGCATGTAGTGCCCCTTCTACGATAAAAATCAATGTAGTTTGGCATGACAAGCAGCATGATCCTTTAATACTTATGGAAAGATTACATTACCAGTATGCAATACTGCATACATGTATATTATAGATAAGATAGAATACTAATCGTTTGTTTTCATGTTCCATGGATATTGGCCACTTTCATTGCACAACATTATTTAAAATATTTTATGTGTTTTGTAAAAGCATTGTCTGCAAAAAGTCAGAGTTCTTACAGTATTGTTTTTTAACGCCGAATGGGACAGTGATTACCTTCCTGCGATTTCCAGAGTTTTGTCAAAATAGTTCAAATATGGAATTGGTTGCTGGCTTTAATGTCCTATAAAGACGGAGCCATCTCTTTTCATCAGGAATTCTGGTGAGAAACATGATATATTTTAAATTTTGTGAATCATCTTTGAGCAGTCTAAACTGTTGGGAAATGTTAAAAGACATTCAAACCTTTTGAAAAAAAAATACAATAGTTCCGAAAGCTAAAATGTAGTGCAGGAATGAAGTTAAATAGCCTGCTGGCGGCAAGTGATACTGCAACTGCGACCAGCGCAGACCAAGATCAGCCTGCACATCCGTGCAGTCTGATCATGGTCTGCACTGTTCGCTATTCAGTTAGTAAATTTTCAGTGAACGCCCCTTCAAATAATAAATGGTATTGTTCAAATTGAATGATGGACCAGTCCAGTTTAGAAATTTAGCAGGGTAAAGGTTAATTAAATATGTGAACATTGTACAAATTACACATGAGCTACCGGTGGTTGCAGCAATAAGTGCCAGTAAATTTAAGACATTCGTCGGCGTAATGAGTAATAGGGGCAATTTTATGGTATAAGATCTATCAGAACGCATCTTAGGATAATTTGAGTCTGTGTTGAAAGCATCTAAATAGGTTTACATTCGCAAACAAGAAGGCGTATTTACCAGCAGTCTTGCTCAACGATCAATACACTTAACAATGACATTCAAAGATGCCAGGCCAGATACTGAGATAAAAAAATTGTTTTCTACACAATGTTTCAGTCTGTGCTAATAATAAAGACAAGGTCGAGGCGGGAGTTGTTTGTTTTCAGTTATTTTAATATAAGTAGACGCTTATTTTGCCATAACAGCTCTAGTTTCTGGTCCGAAGTAATGATTAACAATAGAAAAAGCGTGGATAAACTTGTGCATTAATAAGCTGTATTAGCTATATGTAGCTGTTTTTTCTCGGGGAAAGCTTGTATTGCGGTGATTCTGTCAAAGACTCTGGTTTCTCTTAGAGATGTATGTATTTTAGTTAGAAGCTGAAAAAAGTAATGCTTTTGAAAAACTAAAAAAACATCGATTTATATTGACATAGAAATTGCAAACGGACGTAGAAACGTCGTAGCGTGGGCCGCAGCACGCGACGGTACGATACTGTGCACGACGCTACGACACGACATAAGCGCATGAAACAGTACCTTCGCACGTCATATTGTACCGTCGCGTCGTACAGTGACATCATACCCTAACGCTCTGTGGTGTTTTGTCTATTTATTTACTGACCTTTGCTTCTACTAAGCCACAATCTAATACGATTTTGCAGATTACAGCGATTTTTTTCGGATCAGTTTAGTCCGTCCATACGATCTCCTCTAGAATTCTTAAATCGACTGACTTTTGTACCGTTGAGTGGCGAATTTTGGTTTGGCATGGAGTCTACGTCCTTACCGTTTGATTATTGAAATAAAAACCTGGATCTTACATACGCCGACTTAAATTATTTTCCCAGATTAAACGGAAGCTGTATATTTCCTGATGAAACGGACAAAGTTATCTTGTTCTGAAAAGTTTCAATTAAATTCTTTATTTAGCAGAAAAAAAACTGCTTTAAACGTTCATTATTTTCGAAACGTGTTTGAAGCCATGTGATTTCGGAAGTCCCGTATTAGACATTCTGCCTTCTTGAAGGCGCCATGTGGAACAAGTTTTCAATAATTGTGTTACATATTGCACAACGTACCGCAATTACATTGATGACTTTGAATTAAGACGAAAGAAAACTTAATGTCTCGTTAAAGTGAAAAAAGTATTACGAAAGATATTCATTTATATGACGTGTAAGTTATCAAATGTGCACTGTCGTTTTAGTACGAATTGTATTGGGAATCCTCTTAAGACAATGTTCAGTCATTTAGACGACCTAAGAATAATAAATGATTACAAAATGACTCTTATACAGTCAATGATTAACGGCAGAGTATTTAGAACAATTGCAACACTGTAAAAAGGATCATAATGGCACTGGCTTCAGACATAATCAAGACCACTGTCACACAAGAAACATCACAAATGACAATTTTAATTGGTTATCTATGAGAAATGAAGTCTTTTAAAAATCTGCTGTCTATTTTAAATTGCTGTCAGACTTGCAAATATTTCTTTAACATATCAACTGTAGACGAAAAATGGCGTCTTCAAATACAGTACAATGTTTGCGAGTCCTGTTTTGCCTATATATATATACAATGCCGCTGATCACAGCGGGTCGTGCGTTCTCTCCTTTGATAGTTCCGAGACCAGAATCGAATCCTGTATTCTACTGAGTCATTTCAATTCAAGACAAGTTGGCAAACTTTTTTCTGGTCAAGAAAGTTGTCTTGCAGTTAGCAAACAGACATTTTTTCTTAATCTAAAAGAGTTCATAGTTTGTGGTATCGGACATTTCTATAACTCTTTCCAAAATAACAGAGCTTCAAAGAAGGGCATATTAACTCTTACCATGCTGGACACGGTTGGTTTTGCCTTTGCGACCAGTATAGATCATGATCAGCCTGCACTATCCAGCCAGTATCATTTTGGTAAGCACCCCTTTTAACAGTTAAAGGTACTGTCCAAATTGGAAGATGGACAAGTTCATTATAGAAATTTAGCATGGTAAGGGTTAATGGAGAAATCACGTAGATATGAACATTTACATATTACCTAAAGGTACAGGCACTGTTGTACACTAAACCTAAAGGTACAGGCACTGTTTTACACTAAACCTAAAGGTACAGGCACTGCTGTACACTAAACCTAAAGGTACAGTCACTGTTGTACACTATACCTAAAGGTACAGACACTGCTGTACACTAAACCTAAAGGTACAGGCACTGTTGTACACTAAACCTAAAGGTACAGGCACTGCTGTACACTAAACCTAAAGGTACAGGCACTGCTGTACACTAAACTGCCTTTAATCACACCAACATGTTCCTATACAAATGTGAAACCCCATGCAAGAACTAATGATCACAAGAAAAGTTTATTGAAAAAAAAATTTTGTGGCCTTTTTTACTCTTGAACAACCAGTGAATGATCGGAAATCCTCAAGTACAATGATATTGAACAACTGGATGTAGATCCATTTATTACCAGTAAAGAACATACCTTTACTTAAAAGTGACACACAGAAGAACACTCTATGCACTCACAATGCACGACAGAAGCTACATATGCAATGGTATACAGTAAATGAAAGTTAAAGTATTGCTGTACAAATGGGCACCTACAATGTCCTGAAAGCAGTGCAAGCACTATATATCGAGTTAATGAAGGGTGCAGAATGGATTAACTAATTGCTATATAATACAAAAGCTGCCACGCAATTATATGTAATATCGATATATAATATAGTATTCTTCGTATTCCACGAATAGCATGTTATATACCCGTGTTAATCCACATTAGATAAATTGATGAGAAATTAACGCAACAAGGTCCTATTAGGTTAAGAACATGTCATGTCAACCTGAAAGCTTTAAATGTTTTTATGTGAATGTGGTGCTAAAATGAAACTAGATCTCCGATAACTATAATCAAACACAATTCCATCCGTTTCCTTACAGCCAAGGAAGGAGTGCCAGTCTATAACAAGTAATTGGAGCAATTTTGTGGTACTTACTGTAATAGAAATCACCTTGGGGACAATATCTGCCTGTGCAACCGAAGAGATTTACAATCATAAACATGGTGGTTTATTAATTACCAGCTGCCTTGCTGGAAGATCAATAAACTTAGCGTCAAGAGAGATAAAGGTTCAAGTTGAATTGTCTTGTACACAGTGTTTCAGCCAAGTGTTTGAAGTAAGAAGTTACATACGTTTTACCGGAAATAATAGGCAGGATTGAATTTCAAATCATATAATTGAGAGAGCTGAGCGCGAAACTGTCATAATTGTATACAAATGAAGAACACGATGCAATAGTTTCGCTCAGTACCTGAACTATTGAGCCTTGATACTCTACAGTGTTTCTTACTGAGAAGCAATGTATAGTATTTGAGATGTGATCAAGCGAAGTTTGGATGAGACGGTATGTTTTCTGCAGTAAGTTCGATTACTGCATACATGTATGAAGGCGATTAAGAGCTGTATAATTTCATGTTCAAAAATACTGATACTTTTCTTTTCATGAACGTTTCGGTTGAGAATAGTTTTCCGTTAAATTAGTCTTCTTTGCAAATGTAGTCTGATGAGAATTTGACTTAATGCAAGACTGAAATGAAGTTAAAACCTCTGATATTAAGTATCTGAAATGAAACGTAATATGTATCAAATTTATACAATATTGAGGTATTATATTTAATAGAATGTACAATGTTTTTCATTTGTGTTGAAAACAATTTACATTATTAGTGCAGCTTGTACGTTGTTTCGAATGACATCGAGTATGGTGTGAGAGAGAAGGCGTTGTTCACGCAGTAAGTCCCTAATATGCGGTGCTTCACATACTTAGGAATAGCTGGAGAGCGGTTTGCAAGATGGTATTATTCAAGAATCAACTGTTATGCATGTAGTGTTACATTTAACTAAGACATGCCAGAGTTTGAAGAGAGGGCATTATAAATGCAGTAAGAATCTACGAACCTTCCATCTGTTTTACTGTATATACCTAAGACATGGTAGAGTGTGGAGCTATATCACTATAAATGCAGCATGAAGCTACGAACCTTCCATCTGAATTGCTGTATATACCCGATACATGGCGTAAAGTGAAGAGATGGTATTTTGGATGCAGCATGAAGGTACCAACCTTCTATCTGTATTGCTGTATATACCTAAGACATGGTAGAGTTTGAAGAGATGGCATTTTTGGTGCAGCTTGAGGCTACAAACCTTCCATTTGTATTGCTGTATATACCTAAGACATGGTAGAGTTTGAAGAGATGGCATTTTTGGTGCAGCTTGAGGCTACAAACCTTCCATTTGTATTGCTGTATATAGCTAAGACATGGTAGAGTTTGAAGAGATGGCATTTTTGGTGCAGCTTGAGACTACAAACCTTCCATTTGTATTGCTGTATATACCTAAGACATGGTAGAGTTTGAAGAGATGGCATTTTTGGTGCAGCTTGAGACTACAAACCTTCCATGTGTATTGCTGTATATACCTAAGACATGGTAGAGTTTGAAGAGATGGCATTTTTGGTGCAGCTTGAGGCTACAAACCTTCCATGTGTATTGCTGTATATACCTAAGACATGGTAGAGTTTGAAGAGATGGCATTTTTGGTGCAGCTTGAGGCTACAAACCTTCCATGTGTATTGCTGTATATACCTAAGACATGGTAGAGTTTGAAGAGATGGCATTTTTGGTGCAGCTTGAGGCTACAAACCTTCCATTTGTATTGCTGTATATACCTAAGACATGGTAGAGTTTGAAGAGATGGCATTTTTGGTGCAGCTTGAGACTACAAACCTTCCATTTGTATTGCTATATATACCTAAGACATGGTAGAGTTTGAAGAGGTGGCATTTTTTGGTGCAGCTTGAGGCTACAAACCTTCCATTTGTATTGCTATATATACCTAAGACATGGTAGAGTTTGAAGAGGTGGCATTTTTGGTGCAGCTTGAGGCTACAAACCTTCCATTTGTATTGCTATATATACCTAAGACATGGCGGAGTTTGTAGAAATGGCATTTTTAATGCAGTAGGTAGCTCGGTATGACCCATCTATTAGTGTTACTGCATATATTACAAATGCGATAGAATACAGGTTGTTTGTTACGATGTTCGTTATGTTCTGCGGTAAATTTTTGGTATATTTTATGAAATTCTTTATTAGTTTTGATTGTCATAACTATAAGTAAGGGGACGTAAATTGTTGTTATATAGTATGAAATTCTTTTAATTTTGATTTCTAGTAATTGTATATATTTGGGAGTCTAAGCAATTCGACATGTCCAGACATATAACATGTTAAGGTAGATCTAAACAAATAAAAGATAGATATATAATTGAATAACGGTATGTGTAAATTGGAAATCTCTTGTCTGAAGATGTCTAACGCTATATCCCTTTAATAATACATTACCTGCAATTACGCATAAGGACCTTTGAACAGAAATATCTAACTGAGATATCAAACACATTTTACTAGTAGCATTCTAGTTACATGACTTTAATCAAACACATTTTTACAATTAGCACACTAGTAACATGACTTTTAATCAATAAATAGGGATTAGATTGTGTCATCAAAGATTTATTTAGACACCATTTTTTTTTTGTATTACGGGCAGTTTTATGGCAGTTAATTTGCTTACTTGCCAAATCCTGTTTTAGGGTCCGAGACGAACCAGTTTTTATGTTCATTTTTCATTGGTCAGTTGAATTTGTAATAAGATTTTTAATTGGATAATTTCGAAGAAATCAACCGTGTCCAAATCCTTTATAAGCACATGTTATTGGGAGCTGACAAGTTTTTTATTCTTTTTATAGGTAAGTCAAATTTTGTACTCTGTATTTTTTGTCAACTTTGTACAATCTGGATTGGTAACTTTTAAATTTTAACAGAGATCTTATCTTAATGCTAGGCACATGTGTACGGGAATTGTTTGTTTTATATCTATCCAGCTATTCAGACAACTACTTAGTATTTTTTGTTCACGTGTAAGATTTGTACTTCTATAGTTTAGTTTTATACATATGCATTTCGCTATTCAGAAAACTTCAAAGTATTTTTGTTTATGAGTAAGATTTAGTAGATTCTTTTTACTGTTGATTTATTACAGAAATTATGTTTTATAATGATATCTGAACTAGTTATTATTCCCATAAAGAAAAGAAACGTATTAAGTACTTTAATTATCGATCAGTTAAAGCGTACTTTCACTGAGAACTTATTTAATTTGCGTTTTTCGTCCATTGGAATAATATTCTAGGCATTGAGTACTCTTCGTAGGAAAACAAATTTAGATGTGTATTAAAAAAACTAAAGCAAACTGAAAAATATAACTTTTAGGCATTCCAAAGCTTATAAGAAAAAATAGAATACATGGTATTTATGTTGCATGAATGTTGATTTAATGTAAGAAACCAGAAAGGTAGGATTTTTGTTTGTGTATATTAAAACTATTTGTTGATAAACTTAACGTATGATTTTCTGGTTCATTAAAGAGTAAATCTCGAGACTTGGTGAATTATTTATAATTTTCTAATGTTTATTGAGCATTGATTTAATGTATGTTTGATGTTATGTATGTGATTTATATGAATGTTTGTACAAAAAAAAAAACTCTGGCTTCGTAGAAAAATAAATGTTATTGGGAGCTGACAAGATTTGTATTCTTTTTATAGATCTAATATCCCCGCAGCCTTAGCCATGAGGCGGAGAAAGAAAAGAAAGAAACTCTTGTAGCAAGGAGCCTATATCTATATCCAACGGCCATGGGTACTATATAGTACAGGCTAAAAGAGTAACAATCCTTTCAGAAATACCAACAACGTAATTTGATGCGTAACACATATAAAGAATACAACTTCATTTAGTGCGTAACACATATAAGTAACAACAACCAAATTCGATGCGTAACACATAGAGAAACAAGTTGAACGTATTTCAATGCGTAAAAGGTATAAAGAATAACATCGTAATTTAGTGCGTAACAGATGCATATTGGTTCCTGCCATGTCACATTTTGTAAAAAATGTAAGTCAAGATTTTGTGGTGATGGGCATTGCCCGTTTCAAAGTCATGTAGCAGCAACACTTAAATAAGGACGAGTGTGGGTTATTTGTTTCAAGGTTTTACAAACAATGGCATAACCTTACCATAAATTGTCTGTACACATAATAAGTCTGTACTGTAGACAACGTTACCAAAACATTTTAATTGCCTAGGCAACTAAAGTATAGCGATGAGATGATATAAAAATCATAATCATACGTGCTCCCTGCAGCTGAATGTCAGAAAATATAAGGTGTTTATGGTCGTAACAAGTAATTGGTGCAATTTCGTGTTATTACCTCTAACAGTAAGTACTTTGAGGACCATCTGAATTTATACTGAAAGCCGCAAATTAGATCTAGAGTGGCAAACAAGATGGCTTATTTACCAGCTATATTTCTGGACGATAAGAAATCTTAATGACATTCAGAAATATCAAGCCAGTATGAGCCAGATACCGAGACAATTGGATTGTTTTATACGCAATGCATTGAACATACCAATTTGAACAGTAAGAAGCTACCGACAACAATAAAGGAAAGGTCGAGCGAGAGTTGTTTGAACAGACTGAATCATGAGATTCTGTTATTATTGTGCTTGGTTGCGTTCTATGCTTCCAAAGGATATTCTTATAGATTTGGTTTATTTTAATGTTCTTAAGACATTTATCCTTGGCATTCAATAACATTTCCAAAAGAGAAAAAAACTAATCGCGTTGTCTGGTAAGACGTCATTGTTCACAATCTGTTTTGTATATGCAAGGTCGAGTGCAGTTTATGGCACATGGCACAATATTCATGTACATGTAGTAAAATGTTACACTTTGAAGAAGTTCGAGTGCGTTAGAATTAGATGATACTATTAGCTACAGAACTGTGCGTGTAGATCTTCATATACTTAAGCCAAGCTCGGTGGAGCTTGGTATTGGAGAGATGGTGTTGTTGCCGCAGTAAGGTGAACTGTTATATGAAGTGCTGCGAGATCGAGTGAACTTTGCATGCGATTTTATTATTCTTGCAGTAAGAATCTATGTAAGTTTGCCCGTTGTGCTGTTATGGCGCAGTTTTGAGAGATGTTGTGCTGTATTAAACTAGAAACATACCTTCAATATGTATTACTCCATATACTTCATATATAAGACAGATTACGACGTTTCATAGTCTTTGGCCATTGCTATTTCGCAACATTTGCTAATGCATTTATTCTCGAGAGGAAGCATTGCCCTCATGAAGATAAACTTGCAAACTTCAAATAAGATCGAATGTATTTTATATTCTAGAGACTTGTGAGAAATGTAATAACACCTTTTTCCTTTGTATTTTTGAGATTACTTAGAAAGCAAAAATGTAGCGCTGAAATAAGTTAAACACTGTAATCATACGTTATTCTTAAAAGCTTCCTGTGGTTTGGTCGTGATAAGTAATTGGTGCAATTTGTGGTACATTTGTAATATTACCTAATAAAAAGTACCTACAGGGCCATTTGAGTCTGTCTTGAAAGCATCTAAACAAATTTACTGTAGCAATCAAGGTGGCTTGTTAACCACGCGGAAAACTAGTATATAAATTCATTGCTGTAATCATACGAAACGAGTATCATTGCGAAAGGTTGGGATTTGACGGTGAGAATTTGTTCAAGTGGAAAACTTCAAACTTATTTTTCTTTCATTCTGAAATGTGACTTCAGTGTTTTCTGGTCCTTTGGGATCATTGTGCCCATGCATTATCTGTGTAAAAGAATTTCGCTTAAGCCGTTGCTGGGAGGGGGTGGGGGGGCGTGAGGGGTGTTGCACTTTATTTTACTTTTTATGAAGATAGTCAAACCAATTCTTCTATCATCTTGCTTATTTGCATTCTATGCTTCCAAAGGATAATTTTATATTTTAGTGACATATATATTTATTAGAGGCAGCTGATAAAAGCATCAAGTAATACTGACCAAAAAACCTGCATATGAAACTCATCATCATCATTATCATCATCATGAGTTTTGATGTGTTCTTGTAGCTGATATATCAGTTATATCATGAAGAAAAAAACAACATCCCTGTCCTCGAAACAACCATTTAAACACTCGCGACGTAACGAGCTACTGAATTACGTGAAATTCATTCTTACTATCTATACAAATGTATATCGACCAACAAATAGATATTTGGGAATCCAGTGACCCTTCAATGGTCACTTACCAATATGACCAGTACCTCTAGACACTTAAAATAATACTCCCTTAAACTTGGACTTACACTAAAACCCTATTTGCACTGTTTATAGTTCGTAAATTGATTACTGAACATCGTTTGTTAGCTTTGTCCTACTCAAGGTATTGCAGTAAAAAAGTAATCTATCTATGTTATCTGCAAAATAGGATAACACAGTCATGCATTGAATAGCCCTCAGCTTGTTTTCATGCATTCATTTCCCCATACCTAGGCATACAATAAAGTTTTAGAGGATGTGTTCATTTTTCCCAAACACTTAACGCAGGATCTTTTTCTTCCGACTCAAATTACTATTTCAGAAAATGAGCCTTTCATTATTTATTGCAGATTGTGAACTTCAGTGCACTTAGCTACATCTATATCTAAAATAGTACCTTCTTGAAGTCTGTATTTTAAATTCCAGTGCCTACCTTAAAAGCATTTTAAAATTACATTTCATTCATTTTTGTTAATTGATACATGCTTATTAAATCATTGTTGATTAAGCATCCTTACTGTATCTGTACAAAATTCTTTAATTTCATATTTTTCTCGTGCAAAGTGTACCTAACTGCAAACATAGAAACATTAAATAACACAGCGTTTTTTGTTTTTTTTGTGGTAACTCTTTAATTAACTGCATACGTTTACAAGATGCGAATGATTGCTAGCTGTACGTTTACAAGATGCCAATGATTGCTAGCTGTACGTTTACAAGATGCCAATGATTGCTAGCTGAATGTCGTAAACGCTATCTCATTGTTCAATTATTTATTCTTTACTTTCAGGATGTGCAAATAACAAAAGAACACCAACGTGTCCAGCCACGATCCACGTCAATATCGTCACGTGGAAGTATATCAACAGTGTCACGTGGCAGTATAAAGAGCGATCCTTTTGCAGGCTACGAGGACACAAGTAGTATAAGTGCACGGAGTGACACGAGCGTAGATAGCTATGTTTTTGATCCTTCTTTTGGTAGGATTTTATCTTTATTTTACTTGGAAAAAAGTACTGTAAAGTTTTATTGGATAATCAATTTCATATTATTACCAACAGTACTGACGTTAGAAGAAACAGTCATTATATTCAAAAATTCTAAACATGAATATTTTTAAGTCAATTTAACATGTTATATTACGGTGATATGGTCAGAAACCTTTCCATTTAGCAATAAGCGAAACAATGAATCAGTTCAGTAATTTAAAAGTGTTTATTTTGTACTTTGGTCATTAAAAGAATAAAACTTCTATGCTTTACCAAATACACAAAAGACACTGGATACAGAATGACTAAAGAAGAATCTTCTTATATATGTATTTATGCGATATGCATAATAAATGCATTTCTGTTACTGCCGTATTAGGATTAATTTTATTCTGATATACAGAGACTCGGTCATCGGGGTAGAATATCGATTGTTTGTTAAAGTCGTTACATCGTTAACGTTTTCAACTTCCAAACGATAACGTAAGTGACGATAACGTTATTAAAAAACTTCACGCAGCGTTGTCAAACGGAGAACCTTAGAACGGAGCCTGTACTGTATTCTTTTCATGACATAACTGGATGGTGTTTGGTCTTGTTGCGTTACTTTGAGGAACGACTACTTTTGACAAAAATAAGTCAAGAATGATTTTAACAAATAAACGTTTAATTGAAAAAATACATGGATGTTTTGAAGAAATGTTTTCTCATCTGTGTGTGTGTTAGTGGGTAGGGGTGGGGGGGGGGGGGGGGGGGGGGGGTGGAGGTCACTCTTCAAGTATCAAAGTATCAAAACAAAAACCACCATTCTGTATGGTATTTTAATGAATAATTATTCTGAACGTATGTCAAAATATTTCCATAAAAGTTGCAAAAATGACGAATGAGTCGTTTTTAAAGCTTTTGGGTGTGAACCCACTGTTCACATGGAAAACGTGACAATTTTGAAGGAACTCATGTTTTATTCATTATGCCTATGTAGATTGTTTTAGTCACTGATGCTTTACTTCAGAGTGTAATTTTATTTTTTATATATGGCACAGGTGCTATACGACCCGACTTATATCCGAGGAAAGACGCTGTGCTACAACAATCCTCCGTAGACAGAAGTTTTGGACGTCTTCATATACGTCTTAAATATGACTTCAGAACATCAGACCTTGTAGTCCATTTGATCGAAGGTATATATACATGTTTCCTAGATGACTAATTTTCATTGTAAATGATACGCAGGTATTTGGGAAATAGCTAGTTCTTAACCCTTATCATGCTGAACACGACTGATTCTGCCTTTGCGACCAATGTAGATCATGACCAGCCTGCACATTCGTGCAGTCTGATCAAGATCTGCACTGTTCGCCATTCAGTCAGTATATTTTTGGTAAGCACCCCTTTTAACAGTTAATGGTACTGTCCAAATTGAAAGATATAAAAGTTCATCATATAAATTTAGCTGGGTAATGGTTCACATCATTCATATGTCTATCATACTCTATATAAATGGTGCAATTCGTCTATACAAGACGGCTTAACAGGTCTTTTTTTACATGTTTCCCATGTAAGCTGCACTTGTCTATACATGCTGTAAAATTGCACTTGTACGAAACTGCATATTGAACAATGTCAATGTGATGTACGGTTACTATAATTGAACAATTGTGCGTCTCACTGTCAGCGTAATGTAATAGAAGCTCTAGCATTTAGAGACGTTCTGTTCGCATAACTAAGACACATGCTAGGTTTAATTATGATTTATTTTAAGATAAAGAGGGAAGAAAACATTAATCGGTAATTGTATGGCTTTTGATCATCTCTTTATGTCAGCTCAAAGTCTCATCAGAAGCTGCAAAACAATTTTCTTGACTGAAATCTGCGTTTCTTCTATACATGCTATAAATCAAATGAAATTCGTATAGCAGATAGAGCACACCATATATCCTTAAGCGTTGTATGAGTTAAAGAAGATAGCCTACAAATTTTATACTTCATTATGTTAATTTATATATCGCAGCGCAAATTTATATAATTGCAGCGCAAGATCTCCCGCCATCAGAGAAAATGGATCCAGACGGCGGCTTCAGTGATCCCTACATCAAAGTTAGCATAGAACCGATAGTAGATGAAAGGACCCGCCAATCCTCCGTAAAACGCAAAACTGCTAACCCCTTCTATAATGAGTATTTTAAATTCCCGGCAACTTATGACGTCATCAAAGAATCTTCACTGGTATTTCTAGCATACGACTACGACAAGTTTTCCCGCCATAAGTTGATAGGTGAAGTCCGGATAGATCTGTTAAAGGTAGAGACAAGTAACAGTGTGGAGATGTGGTGTGATATACACAAACAAACACAGGTAATACACAAATATACAGATTATCGTAACTATTAAGGTAGTTCTGCACGTTCTGTTCAATTGTTTCTACAATGTATTATTTTATTAATTTTTCAAAACACCAAACCTCCCTCTCAATCCTCGTCATGATGTTCTGAAGTTACAAGTCAGTGTTCATAAATGTTATCCCAGTTAAAGAATCCCTTACATTTGTAAGGGTAACAGAAAGCATGGCATGTAAAACACAAAAATGCGCGTGTAAATTTATATATAAAGCCAAGCCTAATGAACCATATATGCATGTTCTCAATGCCTTTGCAGAAGACAGACCATCAAGAAAAACACCACCAAATGCTCAAAACAAACCGCCAAAAAACAGATATCAAATAGATTACTACATAATCTAAAGATCAATTCTCAGTTACGATAGTGAAAATTAGCAAAATATTTTACTCCGTTCATGGTAAAGATAGCCTTGCTGAAGAAGTTTAATGGTAATACACTCATTACGGTTATTGTAATTCTCAACATTACTACACTCCCTAGCAAATCGTGTGCTTAATCCATTAAAACCATCTCACTTATCATAATCGCTTGTACATGTATTGATAATATAATTACGTATACAGAGATGTGAATCCAAAACAGATGATGTGGTATAATCCGAATGGTAAGTTTTGTTTAACCAGAGTTCTCGGACATCAATAGTACCCTCCATATCAGCAAGCAAAATACAACAACCAGGTTCTCTATTATTATTCAGAATATCATCAGGTTGTGAAGTATTGATAAGTGCAGGAATAACGTCTGCATGTGTATCGAAAGAAAGACTATGTCAAAATATTAGTGATGGGCCGACAATCGGCGACAATCGAATAATCGTCGGCGTTGCATTCATGAGCGCGATCGCCGACTTCACTTTTCCCAGACCGATTAATTACTTGTCACCCTAACGGATAATTTAATTGTTTCTGACCTTTTTCTTTCTGGTATTTACGGTTCTTTGGGGCAATTACGCCAAGGGAAACTACTCTACGTAAAAATGGCTTCCTCCAAAGTGTCAAAAGAAATTGATGTTATCTGTGATCACCCAGATTTTGGAAGATATATGGCTTTTACAAAATTAAGCCAGAAAACCATCAGCCTAAACTCTTGACATTAGTATGGCAGTATGCATAGCATAACGTAAGACTTACGCAAGTATATTTGCGAAAGTATTTTAAATTCTTGATTTTGTGGGATTGAAATCATTCCAGTCGTTAACTAAGAATTAATAAATCGGTAATACTTTTTTTGCTCCAAATAATTTTAATTTAATAACATAATATCACTGGATAAGTCCCTGGTGAAATTAAGACAGTACCTGATTTGAAGGTTACTATCTTCACAAATATTTTACTTTTATGCTGTTAACTTACTCAGATTTATGAAGGGATACAATAGAAATAGGATATTTGATGTCTGTGAGGTTCATTTCTTAAGTAATGACATAAAACATACAGTGTGAGGTGATCTTATAGATATGCAACTAGAGTAACCGATTATCCGATTATATCCGATTAATCGAATCGGTTGGCTTGTCCGATTATGCCGATTAATCGGTTGGCAAATCTAACCGATTTGCCCATCACTACAAAATATAAAATCGCTATTCGTTTCTTTTTTCAAGATCTACACACTCTTTTTTATAGCATTGCGCCCAGATCCCCTATCAATAATCAGAAATTTCTACCTAGATGTAAGGTGTAAAAGAATTTTATTCTAAGTTACTTAGTCTGCTGAAACTTTAAATAAATGTTGAACCCGTATTTTTGTTTTCATGGAAGGACCCTCGATACTTAAGGAAAAGTAACCGAAGATGAATAAAACTGGAAGTACATCTAACATTATAATTAGAGCGTTCAAAGGGTCTGCTTAAAAAGCTAGTTACAAGAACCGCAGTCATCGCATAAAACCAAGTTTTAAATATTTGTCCTTGACCCCAGTGGTAAAAAAATTCGGCCCTAAGCTATTCCTCCGTAAAACGTGCTAGTTTGTTTAGAATATGTCATCATAAACTACGCCCTCACTCCAACATCCCTCCCCACGCGCTCACAGGACAGTATGCCTTAATCATGTCATAAAAGATCTAGAGAAATGGGTGGGAACGGAAACCAATTAGGTAACATGAAATACCGAAATAAATAATAATTAAAAGCAGAGACTGCAAAACTTATATGTATTTGATAAGGCGGAAGTATGCATAGGCAAAATATCTATTATATAATGTAGGTACAGATCTATAGCCTGAATATTGGTAAACAGCAAAATATAAATAATTCAGCTAATATCAGCACTGCATGAATACATGTTAATGGGTAAAGACAGGTTTCTATTCTAGTGGGAGGATTTACGTATATCATTCTATCCTAGTTTGCAGCTGTACTTATTATGAAACCTTCTATTCTGTCAGAGTTATCTAATTTGGTGTTGAATTACTGGTAATAAAGCTTTCAATGGCACTGTGTAGAGCAATAAAGTCCTAACATTATTGATTTCACATCTGATCACAATATAAATCATTTTCGTGCGAGAGGAATCATTACGGGGCATTAACCTCTTGCCTAAAACATCTTTATATATGTAGCAGCAATATATAAATTTAACAAATAAATACATTTTAGTACTGCAATTTGCTGTGTTCGCATAGTAATTGGCACAGTAATAAAACAATCATCAGTGAACTCTGTCCTGTTATAAAACAGAGCAAGCTAAGGCAATAAATGTTGGCTGTCTGTCTTATAAATGAATAATATAAGCAACAATGAATCCTACCTCTAAATTAATTGTACAAACCAAGCAAAACAAAAATACAAAGATATATGCTGTCTCTGTCCGTTTTGTAAAATTATGAACAGAGCAAAGCAAAAATGCTTTCTTGCCTCCTTATACAATTATGAGCAATAATGGCTCTGTCTTAATGTACGAACAAAGAGTGCTGCGAAAGAGGTAAATCTTTGCTCTCTGTCCTCTCTATATGAACAAGAACAGAGGAACACCATGAAAGATCTGCAATCTTTGTAACAGAATTATAGGCAGACAACAAACTTCCGGCTCGTTGCCAAAGATTTTTTTGCTTTTAGTATCTGTGACCTTGACCCTATCACATCTAAGTATAAAAAGTGAAAGCCTGCACTGTGATTAGAACAACTATCTGTCCGTTGCCCACTGTGTAGTAAGCAAGTCTGCAAGATAGATTAAGCTCCGCCTATGATATCATATTTCATTATTGTTTCTGTATGTAAGAGATATACATATTTCTATATAGAGAGTGTGAGTTTATACTTTGGATGCAACACACATATAAATATATAAACCATCCTTCGGGTCTTGTTCTGTTTGTGTGCCAATAAGCCATCTCAATAGATCAATACATATATATTACAATGACGATATATATTACAATGGCGACGAGGATCGGATTATTTTAAAACTGAAGATTAAGTGATTTTGTGACAATGGAAAATTTAGCTGCGTTTCCCAAATTTGATGTTTACGCTGACGAAAATTCCCTAGGTGTTTGGTAAAGACAAATATGTAGATAAATTAGGGAATTTATTTGTTGGGCTAGGTATAAATACAAGAAAAATGAAAAAGGCACTGTTACTGCACTATGCTGAAGATGATGTATATGACATATATGATATGTTACATCTGCTTGGAGAGAGTGAAAATTACGATGAAACAAAAGCTGGACTTACGAACTACTTCAAACCTAGAAAAAAACACTCAGTTTGAAATTTTCGAATTCAGGATTATTAAACAGTTGCACGGTGAAACGACTGACCAATATGTGACTAGATTGCGACAAAAAGCTAAAAACTGTGAATTTTCGGACATTGAGTCAGAAATTAAAAGCCAAATCATACAGGGTGTTATTTCGCAAAAAATGAGAATGCGATGTTTGCAAGATTCAGAAAAATCACTTAATGACTTACTTACAATGATGAGAACAATGGAAATTTCGAAGACTCAAGCAACAAGTATGTTAAAAGGACACTAGCAGTCAGCAGGTAGTGCGTGTAAAAAGCAATCCACATTTTAGTCGGAAATCAAAGGGATTCGTACCACAACGTTCGCAACAACGTTCTAGTTCATACCAAGGTTTACCGCAAGCAGGCTCGTCGTCGGGAAGGCGAATCAGTCCTCAACAAACCAGCAAGAAATGTCGTAACTGAGGAGGAAAATACCCACATATATCACGTTGCCCTTCGCTTGGAACAGAATGTAATTATTGCCATAAGAAGAACCATTATATATCGGTTTGTAGAAAACGTAAGAAGCAGGTGACATTGATCGAGATGAACAACCGGATTTAGAAGTTTTTAACAGATGAATACGCGACGGATTGCAATTCGGATGAATGTGATGTGCTATTTGGATTTATGTCAGATGGGAATAAAGTGCCAAAGAAAAGGATAAAATTAAATGGCGTAGATGTGAATGTTTTGACTGATAGCGGGTCATCAATCAATATTGTTAGTGAAATTGTCCTTGAGAAAATGAAAAAAATACCCGAAATCAAGAAAACGACCACGAAAGCGTTCGCATTTGGACAGAAGTCTCCACTGCCATTCCAAGGTAAATGTTCTTTGCTTGTTGAGTCTGACTCGAAATTCGTGACCAGGGATTTCCATACCGTTACGGGTAATAAAGAATCATTGATTTATTATGAGCTGTCAGCAGAGCTTGGGATTTTACCGCAGATACAATCTGTTCAAACCAAAGACGAGTATGAAGGACTTACTGAGGAATACTCGCAAGTTTTCACTGGGTTAGGATGTCTGAAAAACAGAAAAGTTAAGTTTCACATTGATGAAAGTGTTGTGCCAGTAGCTCAGCCTCCTAGGAGAGTGCCATTTCATGTGCGTGAGCAAGTTGAGCAGGAACTTAAAAGTTTGGAGGATATGGATGTTATTGAAAAAGTGGAAGGTGTACCAACACCACTGGTATCGAACCTGGCAGCTGCTCCAAAACCAAATTCACCGGGAGAAGTAAGAGTGTGCATAGATATGAGGAAAGCCAACACCGCAATCAAAACAGAGAAAAATGTTAGTACGACGGTGGATGATATAATCTTAACGTTGAACGGCGCAAAAGTGTTTCCGCGTCTCGATCTGTACAAAGCTTTCCATCAAATTGAACTGGATGAGTCATCACGTGTAATGACAACGTTTCAGACACGTGTTGGACTTTTTCGATATAAACGTTTAAATTTTGGAGTGTCAGCAGCACCGATTCTGTTCCAAAATGAGCTTCGCCAAGCACTTCAGGGTCTGCAGGCGTGTTAAACATTGCTGACGATATCGTATGCTACGGCAAAACGCGTGAAGAACATGATATCAATCTGCGAGCATTACTTCAACGTCTTCAAGAACGGAACCTGACATTGAACAAGAAAAAGTGTTCGTTCGGACGATCAAAAATCAAGTTTTATGGGTACGTGTTTTCGGAATCGGGAATTTCACCTGATCCTGACAAGGTAGATGAAGTAAAAAACAAGGACAGACCAAAATCTGTATCTGAAATCCGTTCATTTCTTGGTCTCACAAACTATTTGTCTAAGTTCATAGATGACTATTCAGTCCTAACTGAACCATTACGACGACTTACACATCAGGTTGTAAAATTCGAATGGAATGACGATCAGGAAAAATCGTTCACTTCACTAAAAGAGGCATTGACTAGTGACAAAGTCATGACGTATTTTGACCCGAGGAAAGAAACTGAACTCTAGGTAGACGGCAGCCCAGTATGCTGTTCAGGAATACTTATTCAGAAAGGAAAAATAGTGTCGTGTGGAAGCAAAGCTTACAATTCAGTACAAGCGCGCTATTCGCAAACAGAGAGAGAAGCTTTAAGTGCTGTTATCATGATTCAACATTTTCATTTGTACTTATTCGGCAAGCAATACAAATTGATAACGGATCACGCTGCACTTCAATCAATCTTCAACAACGTAAAGAATATACAGTCTCCAAGATTAGAACGTTGGCGTTTCAAGTTGTTAACATATGATTTCCAGACGATTTATAGACCAGGTAGTTTAATGATCTCAGATTATCTTTCCAGACATCCGCACGCGAGACACGCGACCAACACAGTAGCCGAACAATATATCAGTTTTATCACTGAAAACACTTTGCCAGATGCATTGAAGCTATCAGACGTAGCAAAAGCTACTAAATCAGACTGACTGTGTATTAAGTTGTGTCAAGAATGCAATAGAAACAAATGACTGGAAAAATCAGAAATGCCAATCCGATGAAAGTTTTCGTTTATACGAAAATTTAAACAAGAATCAAGAACTTGCAGTTGCATATACCGATGAAGGATATGTGTTGTTACGGGGTACACAGCTTTGTATACCGGAAATTTTGCAAAAACAAACAGTGTTACTTTCGCACGAGGGTCACCAAGGCCAATCAAAGTGCAAAGGATTACTTCGGGAATATTGTTGGTTCCCGCATATGGATAAAATGGTTAAAGAAGCATGCAAATCATGCATTGTGTGCCAAATTGCATCACCAGGATGTACTCCAGATCCGATCAAATCAACACCTCTGCCACGAGATGTGTTTTCTGAAGTCAGTTGTGACTTCTGTGGACCATTCCCGGACGGGTACCTGTTATTAGTAGTAATATGCCATTATAGTCGTTTTCCAATAGTTGAGAGAGTCAGGTCAACATCCACAGAAACTGTCATACCGCGTTTGGAATGAATATTTTCGATATTTGGATATCCAGACGTATTGAAAACGGACAATGGACGTCCATTTCAGAGTCGTTCTTTCAGAGAATATGCTGATAAGTCGGGATTCAAGCATAAACGAATTACTCCATTGCACCCATAAGGTAATGCAATAGTCGAGCGATTCATGGCACCATTGCAAAATCCAGTCAAAACCGCAATAGCATCAGGTCAAGATTATAAGAGGGCGCTGAATAGATATCTAATGAATTTTCGCAATTCGCCACAATCTTCAACACAAAAAAACTCCTAGTAAATTAATGTACAATCGGAAAGTAAAAACGAAATTACCATCAATGACATTTGAAAAGCAAAACACATATGTTTGCGACAGGGACAGTCTGTCAAAATCGAAAAACAAAATTTATGCGGACAAAAACAGAAGAGCACAGCCAAGTGCATTGCAAATTGGAGACCGTGTGTTACTAAAACGGGACCAACGTAACAAATTTGAGACAGTGTTTGACCCTACACCTGGCATTGTCATTGCTAAGAAAGGTTCAATGCTAACAATCAGGCACAGAGGAAAGGAAATTACACAAGACGTGTCAAAGTTCAGGGTAGTTCAAGGTGGTCATGAGCCGGCGCAGACGAAACCTGGAGATACTGCATTTGCACCACGTCAAAGGTCGCAAAGGAAACGACGACCACCTAGACGTTTTGTCAGTGAATAATTGGATTAATCAGTGACATAATTTCACATGTTTCAGTGCACAGGATTAGTCACCTAAGTTTTGCGTGGGCCATAATAATGCCCTATTTGCTACCATAGCAGTGTAGTCATTTTCTATTCGCTTGCTGGATTTATTATTCTTTGGACAAATGATCAGTGTGTGAAAATATTATGTTACTCTTGGGAATTATTACTTGTTTATTTCACAATTACATTATAATTAGTTCTTAACTTAATTTATAATTTTGATAAAAATAACAGTTGATTGAACGTTTTAGGGTTTTGAGATAAAACACGAAACTGTTAGATAACGACGGAACATTCCGAGGACTTTCCCAGGATATTTCAATTTACAGTGACATTTTAAAAGTACTTAGCTAAAGCAGATGCTCTATAAAGTGATTATGTTGATAACAAGGGTTAATGAACTTTGCTGAAAAAAGAGGAGATATTATGATAATAGACTTGCTAACTAGCTTATTTCATTAGAACAGAATTTTCATGTTTTGAGTATATATTTGAACTTTGATTATTTTAAACAATTTATGTATTCTGATTATTAATGAGTTCTAATCTAAAGGTAAAGGAGGATGTAGTAAGCAAGTCTACAAGATAGATTAAGCTCCGCCTATGATATCATATTTCATTATTGTTTCTGTATGTAAGAGATATACATATTTCTATATAGAGAGTGTGAGTTTATACTTTGGATGCAACACACATATTAAATATATAAACCATCCTTCGGGTCTTGTTCTGTTTGTGTGTCAATAAGCCATCTCAATAGATCAATACATATATATTACAATGACGATATATATTACACACTACAATACAATAGACCACCTCTTTAGGGAGAGCATCACTAGGGGCGTTGAATTCAACTTGTGAGGAAGCCATCCAGCTGGCTTACGGAAGGTCGGTGGTCCTACACAGGTGCCCGCCCGTAATGAATGGAGGATTATTTTGGGTCTTCCTCCACTATCAAAGCTGGAAAGTCACAAAATGACCTATAATTGTGTCAGTGCGACGTTAAACCTAACAAAAACAAAGAAACTCTTCAGGGGGATATGGAAGTACTCGAACATAGTCTTATGATACATGTATGTCATAGAAAAGAATAAAACAGTAATGTTTTCTACGTTTGAACACTACCAAGTTATCGTCTGTGAGATGGTATGATCACAAGCTTAGGGATAACTCTGTTATTGAACATAATCTCAAAAGGTAGAAAGGACTTATACGACTGTGTATGATAACGGTGTATGAATTGGTAAAATGGTAGGGGTCACAAATAAATTTGTAAATTGAAATATGCAGTATAGCAATTTGCGTTATGGGGGATATTACCTTCCATAAAGCCGCAGGTATAGCAATAGCTCTTGTGACATTCGTCAGACCGAAGGGTATTTGTGACAAACAAAGATAGAGCAATGCAATAAAGGCTCATCTGATGTTAACAAACAGCAACAAAGGCGGATATTTGTATACAAATAAGAACAAAACTATCTCCAAAGTCTTTTTGTACGAAAGATTAGAACACAGCAATGGATCCTGATACTAACCCCAGTGCAAGTGAGAAGAGAGCAAAGTAACAAAGGCTAAGTCCTTTTAGAACTAATTAAATGAAAACTAAGCAAAGGAATACATGATTGCCCTTCCCTTTTCTCAGACAAGTGTACAGTCCAAGATAACATACGATAGCCCTCCGTCCACTGAGGAGAAACAGGAATAGAACAGAGTAAAGCAATAACTCAGAGTAAGGCCTGTCCTTGGAAAAAGCAGTAATAAACCATTGGAAACTAGCTGTATGTCCTTTTCGTACAAGGACAGAGAAAAGAAATAAATGCAAGCTCTTTGCACATACAAGAGAATAGCAATGAAGTAAATGCTGACTGTCTCATTTCGTATCTACAGGAACAATGTCATGAAAGCCATATATATAGGTAAATCTGTCCGGTGTATACAGAAATATTGCTACGAATGCCTCTTCTCAATTTTCTTTGCAAAACAAAAGACGAAACAATGAAAGCAGGCCTGTGTATACAGGAATAACACAATGTATACCTGCTCTCAAACTTCTTTGTACAATCAAGAACAACACAGTAAATGCTTAGTCCCGATGGTAAATCAGTAACAGAATTAAGGATGGCCATTAGTAGCCTTTGCACAAACAAGAACAACTTACTTAACTCCGTTCCATGTAAAAAATCAAAGCCTTGAGATGTCTGGTGGTTGCGGGTTTTGCTAGAGTTATTTTCATTTTAAATGCCAATCTATAAATATACATGTATTAGAAACAAATACTAATGTGCCTCATATCTAAGATAAACTCTGTCTGACCTTACATGAACATGGAAGTCAGTGATGTAACCATGGACTGGAATACCTAATCATTGACAGATCTTATATAATCTAAATGGCTAGTGTGAATGGATAGATGATGAATAAGAACTGCTTGATCATTGATAATTCATCCGCATTGTTCATAAATGTGACTACTTTGTGTAGCACATGAACAAATTCCTTTGGATGTGATTTGGAATCAAATAAAGATGCTACATGATTGTCAGAAATACACTTAACTTTGGTAGCGGGATAAACCCGCAACCAATAATAATGCAGTGCAGACTATTTCTTTTGCCTTTATATTTACTTGGGCTGATCAAAGCAATAAGCCATTTCTCTCTGTCTTCTGCACAGGAAGGCAATCGATCCTTATCCTTTTTGATTGACAGGCAAACAGCAGGACTTTCTTTTCTCCATTGTAGCGACTGCTGCAGTAAAATCTAATCCTGTTTTATCTGGTATTACAATCTAGTGCCTAAAAGTGGGACTTCCTTTCCTTCCATTGATAGTGGGATAATTGTAAGCAAGTCCATCTTTGTAACATAAAGCTACGACAAGTTTTTGTCAATGACAACATTAAAGTTAGTCAATATACATTAATCTTTAATATGAATGCAGAAAAAGAAAATATTCTTTACTTTACACAGCAAGAGAGTGCTGAGCTGGGAGAAATTCTTCTATCACTGAGTTACTTGCCAACAGCTGAGAGATTAACTGTAGTTGTGATGAAAGCCAAAGATCTAAGAGTGCCAGTTACAACGCCATCTTCAGGTGAATTTGTCAATGCATGCACATATATTAAAATACATTAAGGTGTCTTTGGATATCTATTCAAGCATAATTTAATGTTTAACAGTTTTAAATGCATGCAAGTTTAATATATATTTAAGCAAAGTTAAGCTTTTTAACATTTCAAGCAGACACAGGTGGTAAGTTAAATATAAAGATTAAAATGTCTTATTTTATACATAATACATGCGTTCTTTACAAATTCTGTTATTTCAAATTCAAAGTGGTATTCATGTTTTATATTTGTTTCCTTTATTTCATGCAGCTGCATGTTATGCTGTGCATTGAATGCAGACTGAGTTTTAAAAGTGGCATTAAGCAAGGCTGCGTTTTGTCACCTCTTCTTTTTAAACGAGGTTAGTTTGTTTGAAATGCTGGTAAAATGTTTTGATTTCAAAATTACAGATCCTTATGTGAGAATTACACTTGTTGTGGATGGTAAGAAAGTAAAACGGAAGAAAACAAGTGTGATGAAAGGAACATACAACCCTGTTTGGAATGAAGCCCTCTCCTTCAATATACCTGCTGAACTATTGCCAAAGGTCATGTTAGAATGTCATGTGGTTGATAATGACCTGATTGGTCATGGAGAATTTGTTGGCTGTTGTGTAATTGGGTCAAGGCGAGCAGGGAATGAGGGCAAACATTGGAATGACATGATCCAAAACCAACGTAAATCTATGGCCATGTGGCATCCCTTACACAGATAGACAGTGCCATTTTGGACCTTTATGTATATAGTGCCTAGCAGGGTGGTCTTATTTTAGTGTTGTCTGGCAACACAGAACACAAGGCTAAACAGTTAAATAATTATATTTATCAAAAATAAAGAGACAGAAATAATGTATATTTTATATTTGTATACTACTATAACCAATCTATTTGCAGAGTGCTTGGTAATTTTTTGTTTGTGTTTTATAAGAAAAATCAGAATATCCGAAATGGGTTTGCTATGATAAAAGTTTCAGTAATTTGAAACTACGAGCCTAGAAATCTTGATTTCAAAAATTCCTCTAAACATCCGACATAAAATGCTTTTATTCTGTACTGACTAGTGTAATACAAATTGAATGCTCTTTTACTTGAAAATGGTATGTTCTGCCATGCAATTAGCATATTCAAAATTACCTTGAAAAATGCAGATGATTTCATATTTGTGTTGAAGGGAATTTCTAATGACTTGAAATAGGGCATAGTTCTATATAAAAAATTCCAATGAATATAAACATATTACATCAGATTCTAGTGTCACTTTCATACAGATGACTATAAAGGACTTGCATATTTACCACACAACCAGTGGAAATTTAACAATTCAGCCTGAATTGCAACTGTTTTAAATTCATTCATGTTCTTATTGTGTTCATTTGGAGGATTGGAAAAGTGTTTTAATATGAAAATACCTGTTGAGGTACAACAGACAGTCTGGAGTATTTAAACCTTATAAAAGCATTATCTGACAGTTTGGAGTACATATGACAGAGCATAGTTATCAACATTGGATTTGAAGCATGTGAGCTACGTTGGAGTACACAAACCCTTGACATAAGCCAATGTTCCGTACATGTAAGGCAGTAAGCAGTGTCAGAATCTGTATGAGACATTGGAGAATGTAGCTATGCTCACTAGACCATGCCTGTATACAAAAGGATGTTATAACAGTACCAATGTGCAATGTTGTATTCAACTCGAGTGGACTTTGCCTGACCTTTATACCTTAAGGCCTATATACCGAGAGCAAAATCCACTTGAGCCGATTGTATCATTACAGATCAACATACTATTTTAATGACCCTTATTATATACCTCTACCTATTTCTAGTGTATTATCAACCAAAGTTGACTGTAATTTAAGACAAATGAAACATACAACGTGTTTAAAACAGTCACTGTTTTGATGCTATCAATAGATTATTTTGACATCATGTTGAAGTCACAACTTAAGTAAGAAACCCCACCAATGAATATTTTTTCCATATTAGATGGGAGTTGAATACAGTGATTTTGCTGATTGTTTTTGTAAAATAAGGCTGTATTTTAGATAGAAAATTCATAAGTATATAATAAAATGATATGTCGTGCCAAATTTAAGCATATATGTCACATTTCAGCATTTACTGGATAAGAAATTGTCATCATACATAAGGCCAGAGTTTTTTTATCTTTCGTTTTACGGGAGATTTTTGAAAAATGAGCGGGGGGAGGAGGGAATAAAAATAAAAATAAAAAGCTTGAAAGTCAGCATCTCGGAAAAAAATAAAAATAAAATAGAATTTTTTAAGATTTTTTTTTATTTTGATGAACTTTTGTTTCAAGTTTTGTTTACTTGTGTTTGTGTCCAGTATTTAATATTGTGATGTATTGTTATGTTTTAAGACTATAAAAGCCATTTATACAGGATGAACATTGAATAAAAGTTTCATGCATACTTGTGAATAAACTGCTTCAGGCACTGTAACTCACACTGGCAAGTCTTTAAAATTCAGAAAGCTTGTTTTACTTAATTTAAGTGGAAGACAAAAATTATTTTATCTGTTACAACAGCCACAGAAAATTTCAGTGACAGCAAGTAGAGACTAAACATGTCTGGTATAAAGTGGCTTAGTAGTATAGTAGTTTTGGTGGTTTGGTTTGCTTGCATATTCTGCTGTGTAACCTCTGCTTTTTATACATAATATTTACTTATTGTATCTTTCACCAATATCATCTTTAACGAGCTAACTTTACAGTTTATGCCAGCTCATAATATATTGGATTTTATCAGCAAAATAAAGTATTTAATAACTTTGAATAACAGTCACAGTGCAGAGGGCAAGATTTTTTTTTCAGTGATGAAAAACGAAAGATAATCTAGCAAAAAGTAATCTGAAAATTTACCTCATTTAACTCATTTGCACCTTTTTATAATACACTTAGTTCAAGTACTGAAGTTGCTTCTGTAATTTGCACCTTTTTATACTACACTAAGTTCAAGTACTGAAGTTGCATCACTTTTTGTCAAAATATTGTCTCCAATAAAAAGTATTCTTTATTATTCTTTATACACTTATGAATTCTATTGAAGTTACAAAAGAAATGGACCATCTGTCTGAGATTTTGCCAACACTACCAGCTGCTTTATGCCAGACAGTCCCAAGCCTGTGTAAAGTGTGAGGGGTCACCATTGAAATAAAAATGTAAAAAAATCTGCTGTTACAAACATTTATTTGTTCTGCAAACAACTAATTAATGTTTTGAATAAAATTTAATGTCAAAGCACCTTTGATATTGTATAACCTTTCTATGGCAAACTTGTAAGTTGAATCTATTGAAAACAAAATGTGAGTAAGACAATCTTTAGACAATTTAATACTTTTAATATTGTCACTTTTATGAAATGAGTATTATGTACAATAGTATTATTTTCCGAAAAATATATATTTTGAAAAGTGTCTAAAAATTTTTGGACACAATCATCGTCCATCCACCCGTGTAGAAAGAGAGAGAAAAAAACGTTAAAGATTATCGGTAATTATTCAGTGATAAACTAAGTAATGTTGACCTTGTTTTCATGATCAATTTACACCCCCTCTAAGAGCTAAAAGAAGTGTGTCAGTATCTTGACATCTGAAGCGGAGATCAAAGCGGTATTTTTGCTCGAGATTGTCATGGCATTACGTCATGTTTTCGCGCCATGTGCATGAATCACTGTCTGATCGTACCACATCGGTTCTTAAAATTGCTGAGAAATAGAAATCAATAAAAAATTTCTTCTTTAATTTGTTATCAAAAGCGAATGTGCTATATCCCGTATATAGGTAAATGTCTCAAACGATAGTTACTATAGTGGATATCCTACCTCTGTGACCTATTTGCCCTCGAGGAATTTACATTATTGTTTGACAAGAAAAACTTTTAAATTGTTGGTCAAAAAATACATGTACAAAGATTCATTTAAAACTTATTAAAACCCGCAGTGACATCACATTACTTTATTTTAAAATCGCATTTCTACTTACGTTCACGAGGTCACGTAACCTATTCTGCCGCACTAACAGAAATCTGTTTGCCAAAAGTCGTCTTACTCCCATGTATTGTAATCGCAGCCGCTTTTTCATTATTTAAGATTTTTTTATTCTGTTTTTTTGTACTTTCTGGTCAAAAGTCTGAATTTTAAGCCCATAGTATTCATCATTTATTTACTTTTAGAAAGAAATAAGTAACTAAGATCGCGCTGTTTGAATTTTTACAAATGATTATATGAAAATTCGACCGTTTTTATAGAATTTTGCCTACATTTCTGTCGATATCTTATTAAAATCATTATAGAAATCAAAAAGTATTATTTCTCAAGGGGTGTTGAAAACTTGAAGCGAAAATATTAAATAATGAATGCACTACGCACGGTTTTTGTGTACGTGTCGATGTAAATTAGATGTTACGATACTAAGGTCACACGTGCTAGTGGAATGGAAAATTACCGGCATGACGTTTTGATATCTTTACGATTCGCGGGTAAATTCCAGTCAATCCGGGTAGCGACTGAACCATCTCAAAGTTTGTTGACGTTTTGTAGATGTAATTTCTGAATTTTGGTAAAGTAAGGACGTAAAAAAAACCACTCGCCCGATCGTCCGAGTACACAGCGAGGTCCACTCGTCCTACTCAGACTTAACTCGCCAATGCGAGCAGGCGAGTGGAATTTTACACCCTGTTAATGCTGATAAATGTGCAACTCCCTTCCTGTGAAATTACGTCCAGGTGAATACACTAATTTTATTTTCTTTGGGGTTGTAAACAGCCGACCGGCGGTAAAAATAAAATAAAACTCGGGAAAATGAATTTTAATTTTATTCCACTTTTGCAATATTTAGGACCGGCGCTCCAGTAAAACGAAAAATAAAAAAACTCTGGCCCAACTGAGATTTTTACAAAGCCCTCAACCAATTTGCCTAGTAATCATTATATATTTATTTCATTTGTCTGTATATATTTGTCAAAAAACTCAACCTAAAAAGTCTACTTTAAATGTTCCAATCCCTATCATTTTTGTTGTACAGTGGAAATGATCTTTCATTGCTTCATTAAATGATCTATTCTGATGAACTTGGTTGCTATAATTGCATTGTACTATAATTAAAACAGGCATCAAATGGCTTCAGATATGTTAGATTCTAGAGTATTACTGCAATTACAATGCTATTTATTTAGGATTTTCTTTCATGGTTATAAAACTTATAATCCATTGAAATGCTGGATAGTTAACAAATAAATGAACAGTGTTTTTATGACTTTCAGTTAAACCCTTACAAATGAATATTTTTCACATCATGTACCATTTTCTGCTTTTCCTAACCTGCTCATGTTGTTTTCACAGACAGTGTCACAATGATTATTCATGTACCCACCTATCACATTATGAAATTTACCTTATACTCCCCTATTAACGCCCGTGGGGCATTACATTTGGCAAAAGGTGGGCAATTATTAAGGCCCTAAAATTGGGTCTTTTACATATTTTTGGAAATGCAACTTATGAAGGAATTTTAACAAACATAGCACTACCATACCGCTGGTATTATATATTTATTTATTTGGGTTTTACGTTTCACAGTATAGGTTAACATATGACCAAAATTATATATATATATATATATATATATACTTTTTTTAATACTTTTTAATGGTGGGAGGGGTATATTAACGGGAGGGTGTTAATCAGAGAATATATGGTAAATCTTGAAACTGTTCAACAAGTTTTTCTAAGATTTGTATTTGTTAAGAATTCATCAAGCTTAATACTCTAAAAACACTCTTTGTACAAATGATAAAGCATAAGAAAGAATGTAGATCTACTAGATGAGAAAAATGAGGCCAATTTCGTAAGTTTGTGGGATATGTTTTGGAGGCAGTGCTTCAGTTTTTGGAGATTCCATTTACATCCAAGAACTTAGATAAAATCTTAATAATTTCATAATAAAAAACAACAACCATATTTCAGTAACCATTAACATTTTTAATGTTGTCCAACCATATCACATTAACCATAATATACATTAAATGTTTGATTTATATATCAGAGTTGTTACATCGAAAAGGGCTGTCTTGTAGACCAATGATTGGTTACGAAATGTCGTTAATCAAATATTTTCAAAATACTCTGCAAACCTGAAAGGATTAAATCATAGAAGAAAGCAAACATAAATGTTCTTAAATAAAATAGATTGTATTTTACCATTATACAAAAATCAAAATTTTGAAAATTTCAGCAAAATGGTACTTTTCAGTGTGATGTCTCAAATGAAAAATTATGACCATTACTATCTGTGAGTTGGCAGGTTAAAAAAAGACCTTTCTCCAAAATGATGTTGTTTTAAGCAACAATCTATAGTTAGTACAACTGTTATGAATGTAGACCTACTTACACCAGTTCAGTTCTAAATAATCCACAAATGAGTGCTGCTGTGCAAAAACCAAGATTAGGGCTTAAAAAATGCAACCAGCAGGAGTTCAGATCGGTGTTTGTTTATCAATTTCAGTTCTTGCATACAACTGATAGGTGAACAGTATGGATCCAGATCAGACTACATGTATGTGCAGGATGATCTTGATTTTATACTGCTGGCAAAGTTCTATCACTGGCTTTTGCACAGTGGCGCTCAAAAACCCTTCAAGCTATAGTTTTCAAAGTCATTTTTATCACTTAGTCCTTTTTAACATGACATCTCACATTTTTATCTCATTGAAAATCACAGAAATTCTTCATGGTATATTTTTGTGTCAATAAAATTATAACTAAGTATATGGCTTTGTTCATTTCATTCTGTAATACTCGAGTTGTCACATGAACTAACTTTTAAAACTGTTGCAAGCGACTCAAAGTCAACCTTTATTACTCTGTTATGGTGGCATCTTTTATATGGGTATGCTTGACTATTATTTCATAGTGTCAAAGAGAGATAATTTCATAGACATTTTTTGTGGTCAGAGCAGTTACCTCCCTTATTATAAACACCATATGATTTCAAAATATATTCCCTCAGATTGTCAAAGCAACATCAAATTAACATCAATTTACAACACCTACACCACAGTACATGTTCATTAACATTCTGAAACACATTTACTCATGTACACACAAAAATGCAAAACTTACCATTTCCTGAATTTTGTATGAAAGAAGAAGGATTCTGCACAAAAATAATCTGAAATGCACATTTTAACAAAGGTATAAGCAGAACTGCTATCTTACATCAAAAAAAAAGAAAATTTTGCCTTCTTGAGTCAAAGTTTCAGACATATACTGCTGATGATTATAGACCCTGATATCGATGTATGCTAATCATCTACCAATTCACCTTAACTAGTTACCTATTCATTTACAAAAAGTATCACACAACCAAGACCCAAATTATCAAAACTTTCTTTCCTAAACCAAAACAAAAGATAAAACTAACACATTTTTAATATATCATTCAGTACAAATTATAAGGAAATTTCATTTCCTTTCATTATTAACAATGCTGAAACAAACTATTGAAATGTAATCATGATTTTTATCAACTGTAATCATGAATCGTATTAACTATTATCATGACTGTAATAATGACTTGTATCAACAGTAATCAATCGTAATTATGACTTGTATCAATTGTAATCACGACTGTAAATCACAATTTGCATCAATAGTAGTCATGACTTGTATCAATTGTAATCACGACTGTAAATCACAATTTGCATCAATAGTAGTCACGACTTGTATCAATTGTAATCTCGACTGTAAATCACAATTTGCATCAATAGTAATCACGACTTGTATCAATTGTAATCATGACTGTAAATCGTGATTTGCATCAACAGTAATCATGAGTTGTATGAACTCTAATCATTGTATCAAATAATAGTTACTTTCAGACAACATAACAGATAAAAAAAAAATTCTCCCATTGCAATGTTAATAAAGACAACGCAAGACCCATCTAATACTTTTAACTGAACTGTTCTGGTCAACCTCTGACACAGTCGACAGGAAACACATCTTAGTGCACAACATTCTAGCCTTAATGTCATATTGCTTGTATTCATATTACTAACTCCAGACTCCTTTGCAATCACCCTTAGGATCATATTATGTCTTTTTCCTGTTTTTGAGGTGTGTTTCAAGAATCAAAGCTGAGGTTTGCCAGTTCGTCTTTTAGTTCTGTGTTAACTTGGGCCTCTATACTCTGTTCTATCACATCAAAATGCAAGTCATACTGCTGGTCCAGACCTAGGTATGAGTCACTCATCAAATAGGCTGTGTAAATCACCCGGCCTGGAGTCTCTGGCATATACACTGACAGCTGAACTTCAGATTTACCTGGTATAGAAATATGAATAAAATGAATAACAAACACTTCAGCAAAACAAAAAATTATGATAATTCACTTTCACAAAATGAGCTATATTTGGAAACTTCAGTCAGTACAAATCTCATCCACACATGTAAGGAACCAATGATTTGACTTTAGTTTTACAACTGTCTCAGAGTCTCTGCAATTTGAAAAAGCTTTGATTTGAAAATTATGGACCTCAATCAAATTTTCATAATGGGAGTCTAGGAGAAAATCACAATTTCCATAACAATTTTGGGAATACTTTTTTTTTCTACAATGCAGATTTTAATGAAACTTATTGGCTATATGGTGAAACAAGTATGCCCCAGGCAGAATGTTGAGCCCGCCAGCTGTCAAGTGTGACCTTGACCTTGGACCTAGGGACCTGGTTCTTGTGCATGACACTCCGTCTCATAATGGTGAACATTCATGCCAAATTACATCAAAATCCCACCATGCATGAAGAAGAAATGCTCCGGACAAACTTCAACTGTGACCTTGACCTTTGAGATAGAAACATGGGGTTTGCGCATGACATGCCTTCTGATTGAGGTAAACATTCATGCCAAATATAAACAAGATTGGTCTAAGCATGTCAAAGTTATGGTCCGGACAAAATCGGATGGACACATGCACATTCACCAACAGTGGTGACTATATCGAGCTGTCGCAAGCGGGCTCGACAATAAAATGTATAGATCTGTACGTTTCTTCTTGAGATATCTGCCCATCATTAACAAGATCCACTCATTTCAAGTAGATTTTAAAACATAATTTGGATTATCTAATGTGTCAAACTTTACAATATCATATTTTATCTTCAGAATAACATTACAGTAATGGTGCTATTCTGACAAATTTACTCATTGTCTGTCATTTATTTATAAAATAATTTTCATATCTACTTGCTGAGTCTAGGCTTTATTCTATGGTATCTGGATAAATGACTATGCCATTACTTCCAGTTTACGAAAATGTGCAGAATACCTTAATTGATGAACTTTTTATTATAACCATTAAAAACTAGTGAAACACAAATACTGTGAAATCATTAATATTCGTGGGGGACTAATTTTCTCCGATTTCGTGGTTGAGTCAATCCACGAAATTTAATCCCAACGAACAAGTAAAATTCCCATTAATTTTAGGTTCAATAGTTGAAACCACAAATTCATATCCCCACGAAATTGCGGTTTTGACTAAAACCACGAAATTTCATGCCCACGAAATTAAATGATTTTACAGTAATTAAGGTAATTGATTTTCATTTCCCTTTACAAGGACATGATGAAATGCTGCCTTCCCATTCGTCACTATGTGAAAGTAAATGCAACTTCAAGAACTTCAATTATTTTGCTTTTATGTAAGTGTTTATACATAGACCATTTAGAAAATTATCAATCTAAAGGGGGAATCACCATTTCTAAATGATGATATTCTAAATAGGTCAGCATTATAATAATGCTATTCCTAGTGAGGAGCCTGATATTGTACCTTGAGCACACCCTGACAGAACAGTAATGGATTAAGTCAAGTATGATAAACAATAAAACAGGAGAGGTGGCAGACAGACAACTGACTTCTGGTCAAGACACTTGCCCATCTAACAGAATAAAATTCTTTATCTATTTTTTTTACCACTTGCTTTCATTTAAAAGTACATTCCATATTTTGAAAAATTCAAAACAGCAAACTGTTAGCAGATATTATGAAACACCCTGTAAGTGATGAATAATTTTGTTTTTTTGATTAACATAAATACAAGTATAGTTTACCTTTGATATAAGGTACTCGTTTCAAAGCAACAAGATCTTTTGAATCCACATTACCAATGATTAGGAACCAGCCCTCATCTTTGGGTTTTGGGAACCTTGGGGTGTAAGCCTTCCTGTCATATTTCTGTAACAAGCACACAATCACAGATGCAAGATAATAACTTTTATCATATTCAAAGAGAGGATTTATCACAATTTCATGTAACAGTCAGAAAAATATCTTAAACAAAATCCCAATGCAATTCAATAATAAATTAGATTTAAACAATTCAACTTGGTGTACTATACAAAAGTTTTGGTAAGTCTTGATATAAAGCACTATGGACATTTTTAGTATAGTCGTTATTTTTGATGTTTTATTTTGTTTTCTGTGTTATTCTGTATATAATAATGTGGTCATCTAATGGCAATATGCAATCATCCCAAAAAGTCAGATAACCATGACTTAAGAATTCTTCAGGTACTTTCCATCTTGTGATGGTGAAGAAAGACCCCAGGTGCCCTTCCATGCATTATTTCATCATGGCCAGTAACCTGGGTAGAAGCATGACCTTTTGTAAACCAGCTGGATGGCTACCTCACATGGAGAATTCAACGCCCGAACAAGGCTCAAACTCAACACTGGAGAAGGGCAAGTTATTCCAACTCAACGACTTTAACCACTCGGCCACAGAGGCAACAAATATGGAAATTCAGAACTTAAAATGAAGAGCCTAGGCACCTACCTTAAGTTTGTTGATTCTGTTAAGCTGTACCTGTATTACATACTCCTGGTCAGCATGCACCTGAATCCACTGTTTGTCTGACACTCTTCCACCTAGTACACATACAATAATAGTTACAATGAAATACACCTTAGACATGTTATCTCATTTTCATTAAATTACAGTTTATAGATCTTGAATACGTATTTATAAACTGTTACAGTAACCGATCTAGCTAAACTGATGCAGATCCTTCCCTTCTTGAGTGCTTAATCATTTTTGAAAATCAAATAGAAATTACCATTTTGAAAAATAATACCAGGCATAATAATCTTTTTTTACACATGTCTTTGAAAAAGTCATATACATACCGTAGTATATAGGAAGTGTGTCTCAATTATTCAATGTCATCTTTGATATAAATATAATTATACTAAGATTTAAGGATTTTACTCAAATATTGTCAGTGCTTCTTTCTGTCAATTCACTAAACCACTTTTACACTTTGGTGACAATATGTATGTGTTACTTATCTGTGAACTGTAATAATAATCTTTGCTACATTAATTATAAACATTAAATTCCAAATGATAAGTATTAATGGTTTATTAAATTCCCATAACTCAAGAACAAAAAAATAAATCACCATGACTAGAAGTATCAATGGCTTTCTGTTCTTGTTGTCCCACACCTCCTTCCCACCATCCCTTCACTGTAAACATCACCTCAATCTGAGGTAACTTTGACAACACTTGGTATATCTGTAACACAAGAATGTTTGAAATATCAATACAATGTCTTAGACTATTTCTGATACATATCTATTTCAAGAAACTTCAACTCCCCCTTATAAACAAAGGTGAATGATATAAGATATCTGACATGGTCTCTTTTACAGAAAACATTTTAAGTGGCATTAAGATGTCTTGGTTCTTCATTCATATGCACTTTAGCCACTTTTACCCCTTCCCTCAAGACTAAACTCCGACAGATTGCTTGTATCAATCTTTGCATATTACGCAAGTGTAGCAGCACTATGAAGAAAGAAAGCTTCATCTACATGTATTATTTCCTTAGCAACCACTATTACTAAATACAAGAACCTGGTCTATATGCTGTTTCTCCATTTCATCTTGCAACATGTCAAACAGAACATTGTAATGTCCATCACATACTGCCATCAACTCAGGTAATGTCTCTATACGTCTTGTGCCCTCCTTACCTCCCTTCTTTGATCTGTAAGTATATCCATGTTGTTATTCAAAGAAAAAAAGAAAAAATTATATTTCCTACAGCATGTCAAACAGAAGGTAATGTTGATAACAGACAACTATGTCTGTATATGAGCCGCGCCATGAGAAAACCAACATAGTGGCTTTGCAACCAGCATGGATCCAGACCAGCCTGCGCATCCATGCAGTCTGGTCTGGATCCATGCTGGTTGCAAAGCCACTATGTTGGTTTTCTCATGGCACTGCTCATATGTTCTCTTGTACCCTATGTGACCAACATTTTTGTCCTATGAGTACATAATTTTTGCCATTTCAAGACGTTAACATTCAATTAGATGAATAAGTGAAGGAAAAGAAGTTTGTTCTGTCAGATACAGTAATGTCAGTAGGCTTAAGTAGGAGCCTCGATAGAACCACCAGCCTTACTCAGTCACCAGGCTAACTTACAATTTGACCATATGTTATATGGGAAATGTTTTTTGATACCCGAGTCTGGTCTTATTTACCTGAAGATATGGTATTATGTATTTTGTTGGGATTAACGTTGCATCTACACAATTATAGGTAATATGGTGACTTCCAGCTTTGATGGTGGAGGCCCCAGGTGCCCCTCCGTGCATTATTTCATCACAGGTGGGCACCAGGATAGAACCACCGACCTTCAGTAAGCCAGCTGGATCTCACATGAAGAATTCAACGTGCCTGAGACTCAAACCCACATCAGTGACCAGAAAGTGTTTTGAAGTCGGAGACCTTAACCACTCAGACACGGAGGCCCCTCAAACCAGTATAAGCAAATTGATAATTATAATATAGTGTAACATAAGACAATGAAAGCAAAGTTACAGGAGATTATGATATGGTGTAACATGATGAAGTGTGAGCTAATCTACTTAAAACAGTAGATATGATATAACATGAGGCAGTGTTTAAGTGACTTTCCTAAAATAGTAAATATCATTTGGTGTAACTTGACCAATGTAAGCAATCTTACCTAACAGTATATAAAATGTGGTGTAACATGAAGTAATTTAAGCAAACTTACAGCAGATATGACATGGTACAACATGAGGAAGTGTGCGCTAACCTACCTAAACTACAACAATAACACGACATGGTGTAACATGACCAAATGTAAGCAAAACTTACCTAAAACAGTAGATATAATATGGTGTAACATGACATAGTGTAAGCAGACCTTACCTAAAACAGTAGATATGATATGGTGTAACATGACATAGTGTAAGCAAAACTTACCTAAAACAGCAGATATGGTGTAACATGATGTAGTGTAAGCAAAACTTACCTAAAACAGTAGATATGATATGGTGTAACATGAGGTAGTGTAAGCAGTGAAGAATCATGCCACCAGCGCCCTTGTACTAACATCTGTACAAGCTGTGTGATACCTAACGAAGTCACCAGCCAACCTTGGTCAGCAGCTACATCTAGCATAGCCTGAAATGCAAGTTAACAAATGTTTCTTATTTCTACACCTGCAACTGTATTCCTTGCTCTTATTCATATCATACACAAAACCTGAAATACTGAAATAGGTTGTAACAGCGGTTATCTGCTGACCCCAGCCAATCCGGTCATAAAACCAAGCTTCTTCAGCATTTGACTATTTTCAGTATTAAGGTCACTGTGACCTTGACTTCTGAACTGACCTTGTTCAACTAGCTGTGGACTGAAAGACATGAGCTCATCTCTAAACCCACTCTCTTTTGAAGGCAGATAAAGCCCAACATCTCATTGCTCCAACAATGAGATCCTTTCCATCATTTTGATCAGCTGTTTGTGCAAAATTCTTCATTAACAGAACTTTTCCTTTCTAAATGAAACACATCATTACTCCAGTCAATCATGCTGACCTCAATTAAATATATTTTCTTCTTGTCTTTCAATTTTATTGCAAGTTTCAGTATGTGGCTGGCTGTGCTTGGGTTATGAAGTAAAATGTATTGTAGAGGTAAGATAAATCTGAAATAAATTCTAAAATCTGTTAAAGTTTTATCAGACTTGACACTCTTATCTTGTTCTAACAGTTCATCTAAATACTCTGATACTATCTGATATATGCTGACAATTTGTGTCATTCAAAACATTTATCTTAAAAGCAAAAAGTAGAAGAACTGTCAGTACAAGATGCTAAATGCCAATAAATATATAGAACAGCGAGGCTGTGATTTCAATAATTCTATGTGTACTATATGTGTATGTGTAGCAAATCTCTATGTGTGTATATGTAATGAATCTCTGTATGTGTAGTGAATCTCTATATATGTATGTGTAATAAATCTCTAAATGTGTATATGCAGTGAACCTCTATATGTGTATATGTACTAAATCTCTATATGTATATGTGCAGTGAACCTCTATATGTGTATGTGTAGCGAACCTCTATGTGTATGTGAAGTGAATCTCTGTATGTGTATGTATAGTGAACCTCTACATGATTCCATACAAGTACTAACCTGCTCTATGCAAGTAACTGCCAACTTTTTCACACGAATCAGAGGTAGGGGATGAAATGACATCAGATACAATGCCTTTTATTCAGTCATCACAGAGAAAATATGCCTCACTCAAGAATCGAGTTCATCACCTTGTCAATCAGCACTCTCCCTACTGAGCTAAGCTAACCACAACTTTTCTAATATACAGAGGTTAAACTGTACCATATAATTGGCATAATATGCATTTGCACATGTACGATACAATTAATTGTTTGTATTTTCAAATAGTAAATTTGGACATTACATATCTTTAATCTAATATAGATTTTTAACATTCTTCTTGATTTTTTAAGTAAACCTGAAGCGTTCGACTACAAGCATCCTTTAACCAGAAAAGCTCAGAGTAATGGTCATTTGATTGGAGTGTATGGTTTACTTAAAAAGAAAACAATAATTTGGCTGTTTCACAATTCTTACCTGACAAATTCTTATAGCCTGGTCGAGTACAGACTTGGTGTCAGTGTTGTAGTCTGTGGATGGGAGGGGTATATAACCAAAGTGACACTGTAACAAGATGTTTGTCTTTGTATGGGCCGAGTCCATCGTGTGGGGATTCACCTCCAGGGGTATTTGTTTTGCCAAATCACTACAAATATATAATATTTATTGATTATCCACTTGTGTGTAGTGATAAGATCAGTTCTAACCCTTGATTACTTCATCATTGTGGTGCTTTCAGCTCTTCATATTGGAGTTAAACACGATGCACTTCTATGTAATGATGTATCATTGTTTTAAAATATTTTCAATCTTCGACGTAAATACCCAGGTCTGTAGTTCCACACAACAGAATCAGACAAAGTAAACAGCTATGTACAACTAGCAGGCAACAATACTTGTTTTAGTAAGAATGACAATAGTTCATTATGTGTATATACTATTAGCAATCAATTTTTTCTTATGTAAATTTATCATAAAGTTTCATTTATGTTAACTACACATGAAGACATTCCTAATTTTTTAACCAGCGCTGTCAACTATGTATGTAAGGGTAGAGACTAGTCTAATTCTAAATCCAGCAAGCGGTCCATCAGAAGAATCTGATTCAATTTTTTTTTCTGTTTTCAGCTGACTGTCCCTAGAAGGGGTCAAACTGAACCATTTTAATAAATTTCAGAAAAATCTCTCTAAGGATGCTACAGACCAAGTCGGGTAACAATCCATAAAGTTGTCAATTGGAAGAAGCTATTTTTTCCTCTGGTAGCCACTGAAAGGGGCCAGGCAGAACCATTTGAACACATTTAAGAGAGCTCCATAAAAAGATACAACAGACCAAGTTTGGAGCTTCAGAAAGTGTTCTACATAAATCTGAAAGTCCATACACGGATGCTACAGATCAAACTTGCTGAAAAGCTATGTAGTGATTCATGAGAAGAGTTTGTTTATAATGTTGGTTGCTACTTTTAACCCTGGCAGCCCCTAAAGATGGTCAAGCAGAACCATTTGAAACAAGAGCTGTACGTAAGACAGCCAGTGCTCGACTATTTGAATCATTGTCACAGAAGCAGGAATATTAATCTAATGTTAAAATATCAAGAGTTTCAACCAAAACTTTAACCAGAAGTTTTCTAAGTCCAAAAGGGGGCATAATTTGCCCGAAATACATGTCAGAGTTATGGGATATGATGCAATCAACTAGTTTTATAACCCCGAAGACACATGTGAAGTTTCAATTAACTATCTGCATTTGTTTTGCAGATGGTAACTTGCATGCAAAACTTTAACCAGAATTTTTTAAGTCCAAAAGGGGGCATAATTTGCCAAAAATACATGTCAGAGTTATGGGACTTGACACACTGAGGTTTGTAATTGATCTAGAAAAAGAAAAAATAAGTTTAAAATCTATGTCTTTAAGTAATTGCTATATGTACTTGCATGCAAAACTTGAACCAGGATTTTCTAAGTCCAAAAAGGGGCATAATTTGGCCAAAATTCATGTCAGAGTTATTGGACTTGGGGCTATCAACTAGTTTTATAACCCCGAAGACACATGTGAAGTTTCATTTCAATATCTGCATCAGTTTTGGTGATAGTAACTTGCATGCAAAACTTTAACAAGAATTTTCTATTCTAAGTCCAAAAGGGGCATTATTTGCCCAAAATACATGTCAGAGTTATGGGACCTGACCCAGTGAGGTTGGTAATTGACCTAGAAAAAGAAAAAATAAGTTTCAAAGCTATATGCTTTTAAATGATAGCCATATGTACTTGCACGCAAAACTTTAACCTGAATTTTCTAAGTCAAAAAGGGGGCATAATTTGGCCAAGTTGCATGTCAGAGTTATGGGACTTGATGCTGTCACCTAGCTTCATAACCCCGAAGACACATGTGAAGTTTCAATTCAATATCTGCATTAGTTTTGGAGATGGAAACTTGCATGTAAAACTTCAACCAGAATTTTCTAAGTCCAAAAGGGGGCATAATTTGGCCAGAATACATGTCAGTGTTATGGGACTTGACCCATTGAGGTTGGTAATTGACCTAGAGTAGAATAGCTAGACTATTCTTTGAATAGTCGAGCTAAAAACTGGAAAGCATTTGTCTATTTTCACTTCTGATGGTCCTGAAAATGGGGTGAAAGGCAAGGGATTTACCAAGTCTAAACTAGAGGACAGTAGGACAAAGATACCCACATTTACAACCCTGTATGGTCATATTACTTGCTGTCAATGGAAGACTAAGTAAACTTCAACACATTTTCATTGTAAACATGTTCTGGGCAGAAGGAAGCTTTACGCGGGTGTGGCCTATCAATTAGTTCATAAGGACATGTTGTTCTAATTTTTTTTATCTCTTATGGCTCCTAAAAGGAGTCCAGGCGAACCACACTGCACACCTAGTTTAGTGTAATTCTGGCCAGTTGTTTGAAACGAAAAAACACTGAAGTAAAAAAAAGTTGTTGCAGCACAACAGAAGACCTCTGATGGCACCCAACCATCCACCCATACTAACATCTTACCATAGACTTTAATTTACATATTAAGCTAAACCAACATACCTATTGATCTGATCCTCATTATGTCGTACAGGAAGCTCTGCGTACTCTGAAGCATTCTGTAATATTTACATAAAATAAAATTACCAAATGAAAGAAAAGAGAAACCTACACAGCAAATAATCTAGCAATCCAATAACAAGATTCCCATGCTGGGATTGATGCTCTACTGGTCTCACTGGCTTAACAAGTCTTTAGGTATTGTTTTCTGTCTTTATAAATCCTGAGTCATTATATGTATATGTTTGATAAAATCCATTAGACGATGCTACATATCAAATATCTAACCTCTAGTTCTTATAATTTCGGAAGATTTTTTAAATAAAATTTCAGTTTTGTGGACGCAGCAACCACGGTTTTGCAGGTATTGCCTCCAGATGCCTAAACTCTAAAAGAGGACCACTAAGCAACATGCTGCAGTTTCAATTCATTTAGCCCAGTGGTAACTGAGAAGATGTTTTTGTAAATGTTTATGCCAGACCATGGATAACTTCTAATGGTATAGGCTCTTTGGACCAGTAGAGCTAGAACTTTAACAAAGGCAGAAGGCTCTTGTTTATAAGATACTGTTTTTCTTTCATTAACTAAAACTGCTGAACAGAAACAAAATGCATTTTCTATTGTAAACAGCAGCATGAAAACTTGAATTAATAGTAAAACTCTTGAATTTCTTACACATACAATGCACTATTGTTGAACATTTTCAATGACCACTTTTACAGAAGTAATTCTCTATCTGACTGAAATATCAATACCTGTATGTTTATTTATACTGTAGACCACAGACAGTGAATGAAGTTTTAATGCTGAGACTGCTGATATAACATTTGGCATTGAAGCCAACAAATATTAAAAGTGCACGATAAATAATGATTTTGTAATTACTTCATCACTTCTACTGGCATAAGAAACAGGAAACATTATTTTCATTCTCTACAGAAAGAAGGATGGTTTAAATGCAAAATTCTAGTCCTCTAACAATTTCAGCAAGTATATGACACTTGAAAACTAGAGCTGCTTTTATGAAAAAGCGCATGTCTCCAACAACTGCCTAATCATCTAGATAGTAAGTCTTTATATACTGTTTACTCACTACAAATATACCTCTGAAGAGTAAAAAGGCTGACTTTGGGTAATTCAGTGGCCATAATTCTGAAGTGCCTCGGGCGATTTGGCTAGTTAATGAACTTGGCCGAGGAGTTATGGTCAAAAACATTTGTTTCTAGTTTGGTGAAGATCGGATGAGAACTGTTCGACTTAGAGCGCGTACAAGAGTAAAAAGGCCGAATTTCGGTAATTCAAGGGCCATAATTCCGAAGTGCCTGGGCCAATTTTGCTAATTATCAAAACTGGCTGAGGACTTATGGTCAAACACATTTTGTTCAAGTTTGGTGAAGATCGGATGAGAAATGTTCGACTTAGTGCGGACAAGATTTGTAACAGACACACAGACAGACAGACAGACAGGAGTAAATCAATATGTCTCCCATACCACTGTGTGGTGGGAGACATAATAATGATGTTGTGATTTTTACACCTGTATGTCATTGAGTATTTGTAGGACATTTACTTTTTTACATTCACTTAGAGTTTGAAGTGTAAACGTTCAGGACACTGAAATAATGTCATTTATAATACACTTAAAAAACTTGTAGCAAACATTATTTATCTGACAAATTCTAGCAGAGATAAGGAATTTCTATACATACATGTTAACATTTTGAAATCTCAACAATTATAGATTTGGCACCTTATAATATGATACAAATAGTCTGCCTCATTTCCCTCTCAATTATAACAATGAAATATGATATAAAATTCACACATTTCATCAAATTCAAAATACCTTTCTTTGTTTCATCTTTTATTTAACACAAAATGACTTAGCACTTTATATCTCAACTAAGTCATCAATTCTTAAATGTGTTATGGCATGGGCAGGTAAATAACAGATTTTCTGTTTTGCAATCCTTGTCAAGAACCATTCTTATTACAGCACAGGCAGATGAAGAGTGCACAAGTCTATCTCATTACAAAATTGATGTCATGACGAAGCAGTTTGCATTAGTTGTTTAGTAAAACCATTCTTACAGATAGAACTTCAATAAGGTCTGGAATAGCTGAGTCAGCTTGCAGTTCACTTTGAAACATTCTCATTGTCACATGTGTCAGGTAATAGTAGGAGGCAATTCTTCCCAGTGTCTGTGGAAGCACTGTGGAGCCATCCTGTAATAAACAAACATTCTCATAGTCACAGGTGTCAGGTAATAGTAGGATGCAATTCTTCCCAATGTCTGTGGAAGCACTGTGGAGCCATCCTGTAATAACAAACATTCTCATAAGGGCTGGTAATTATAGTAGGAAGCAATTCTTCCCAATGTCTGTGGAAGCACTGTGGAGCCATCCTGTAATAAACAAACATTCTCATAGTCACAGGTGTCAGGTAATAGTAGGATGCAATTCTTCCCAATGTCTGTGGAACCACTGTGGAGTCAACCTGTAATAAACAAACATTCTCATAGTTGCAGGTAATAGTAGGAAGGAATTCTTCCCAGTGTCTGTGGAACCACTGTGGAGTCAACCTGTAATAACAAACACTCTCATAGTTGCAGGTAATAGTAGGAAGGAATTCTTCCCAGTGTCTGTCGAAGCATAAAAAAGTAACAAGATATGCATCTATAGGAAAATGGTGCCCACTCTTATTGTCACTGTTTGGTCACATGTTACTTGCTGACAATGCAAAACATATTCACTTTCATATATTCTTTTAGGTGGGATTGCTGGTGTTGTGTGTAATGTGAGAATGGGGGATGGGGTTAAGGATACTATAAAACAACATGTAGAAGCACAAGACAAAAAAACTGACATGAGATTTTTGTCTTCACGATAATATACTTTTAAGACACATGCAACACAAACTTTCAGGCCCTTTAGGAATATTTTTTAAAAGGTCAAGGGCCATAACTCTGGTGTTACTGATATAAAACCTTGAACAAATACTCCATATAATGGATAACAATCCTAATATGTTTGGTAACTCTAGGTCAAATACTTTTCTGGATATATGCATGATACAAATTTGGATTGTCTGCTGGACAAATTCTGAACAGACAGATGAATGGACAAAGGCAAATATAAACATCCCTTTAAAAACTGTTGGAGGGGGTTGGGGGATGCACAAAATGGTTATTGGCAATATAGGCAAAAGAAATGGTTGAAGATACCGTGGATCACCCAGGTGACCTTGTAGTGGTACACAAAATTCTTCCCAGTGTCTGTGGAAGCACTCTGTACTTGTTGTAGGTCCATGTGGCAGATACTGTAAAAGGACATTATTTTTGCTAGGTCAAAATTTTGCGAATTTGAAATTTTGAGTAAGTTCGTGAGGTTTAACATTCGCGAAATTGTTAAAATGGTATCCTACTTTAATTTGAATTATACTAATAGTAAATATTTACGTGAGGATTTATTTTCGCAAGATGTAGAGCCTCGCAAATATAGCAAAAATTAAACCCTCGCGAAAATATCTGCTTTTATAGTATTGTGCTATTCTAAATGCTTTTGAAGTATTGCTCTATAACTATGACATTACATTAAAGGAAAACAGGTAGTAGAAGACAACAGAACAGAGCATCAAAATATTGGTGAAAGGACTATGCAACCATCCTTTAATAATCTTAAAAAGTGTTTCAAAACATACTATACATTTTAATAATGTTAATTATGATGTTATACTGGAGTCAAAGATTTTATCTTAAATTTTTTTTACAGTATCTTCAATCTAGTTTCTTTGAATAAGTGAGACCGATATGCCTCAAGCAAAGCTTGTCTAAACTCAGACCTGTAAACAAAGCTAAACTTCAATGCTTCCATAAGGTTAACTTTAATGTTGCTTTTTGGAGGTCACAAAGTTGCTTTTTGGAGGTCACAAAGTAGATCTTGTTTTTATAAACAAGAGCTGTCAAAAAACACAGCACACTCTACTATTCTATTTTAGAAGTTGGGGTAAGAAGCATACCTGAACTAAGAAACATTATGTGAAAAAAGCTTACCAAGATACAGTGGAATTGTAAAGGGAGTCACAAAGTTTTGATCAAAACCATTACACAATCTGACTCTAGTGACCTTGACCTTTAAGGTATCACACCATAAATTATTAGATGTCTACCCCTAACAAAGACCAACCCTTGTGTGAAGTTTGATATTAAAAGGGGCAGTATTTAAGAAGATAAATGAAATTGAGAAACTTGCCATGAAATTTTAACCTGAAAAAAAAAAAATGCAGCAAACAGGAAGAGTAGATCTTCAGATATTTGAGCTAAAAACCAATATCCTTCTTCGTGACATCCCCTTTATAAATCATAGCACATGTTTCAATTGTTAAATGTTAGATTTTAATCAAACCCAACTTTATATGATGTTTTGAGAAAACTAGTAACCTCACGGACTATTGTGACTCTCTTTGCAACATGTCGCCAGCTTGCATAAAGATAGATTTACATTATAGATAGTGGAAATACAATATTAGTGCTCCGTTATATATAGAAAATACAAAAAAAACCCACTTCATCTGTATCTTACCTCATCGACTTCTAGACAGTAGGAACTCTCTAACTCGTACAATGCCTTTTCAACCAGCCCTGACAGGAACTTGTTAATGCTGTTGTGATCAGTGTCATCAAGGTTGTAGAAACTGAAGAAGAAGAGGAAAAAAGTTTTGTGTAATGACCAAGACTTAGTCTCAAATGAAGATTTTTTCCCTTTGTTTTATAAAATAATTTGTTCAACGGAAATTTAATAAGAAATGCATAATTATGTTGCTATAATGATATAAGGGAAGATATACAGGAGACTCCAGAACAGTGACAACATTTTTTTAAAAAAAGTATACAGATATATGCATCAATGATGAGGCAGTACTCCTTACATACTGTAAATTCATTTAAGATCCTGGTCATGAATTTCCCTGGCTATGATCCAAGTGCCTATTTAGAAGAGATATGTTAATTTGTGGAAGAAGTATAAATGGGAAATTTGTTTGTTCCATTTGATTGAAGCAATCACAAAATACTAGGGATGGGAACGAATACTGAAATCAATATTCGAATATTCGGTTTGCCATATTCGAATATATTCGAATATTCGGTTTGTTTTAATGGAAGCTTTGAATTCTTATTAAGTGATTAGATATACCGTATTTTCCCGAATTAAGGCCCCCCCTCTAATTAACGCCCCCCACCCATTTTGGAGGGAAAAAAAGTCACCTACCTCATTTTTATAAGTCCATATAATAAGTAATTTACAGTACTAAAGTCCAATATATTGAAAATTAAACACACTTTTAAACAGTCCATGTACCGTAAGTCCAAAACATTGTACTAAGTACGGTACGTATCCAATCATCAAACAGAAAATTAAACGGTAAATACATTTTTGATTTGTTTTTACACCACTCGCGCACAATGTGTTTACGATATACCCTTTTCTTCGGCAGTTTTAAGAACTTTTAATTCAAAAGCAGGCACAGCAGCGTGTCAAACCATTGACATTGTGTATTGCGCTATTAGCTACCTGCATGTACTAAGGAAAATGTTATGGGAGTACACAGCTGTTTGGGTCATGACGTGATGTGTAGTGTCGCGAGCGTGTCAAAAAGCCAGACATGGAATACACGAGGTACCATATTTAAATGCATAAAAGACACACTGCATTAAATCGGATGCCAAATAATTACGTTTTGGGGGGATTAAACAACACAGAAACACTTTACAGCTAGTTTGAACGATGTTTTTAAGTTTTGTAAAAAATTTCATTTTTTATTTTTTTACCTCAAATAAACGCCCCCTCTTTTGAAAATGTAACGCCCCCGGGGGCGTTAATACGGGAAAATACGGTACACAACGTATTCATTTGTTTAAAGCGTGGATCATCGTACGTGATAAGGCCAAAAACTGGGTTTTCTTGGGTAACCCGATCCTACCTAGCAAAACCCGCCGATTCTAGCGTTTTATTTCACTATTCTGTCAGTGTAATCATGAACATATTTAACTAATTCAGTGTTTTAGCTTCAAAATGATACAAAAAATCAAAACGATTATAATTTAGACCGTCGCAATTTTATCTAAAAATAGCAGGTCGTCCCATTTAAACACGTGACGCGCTGTTGTATTACCGCCTCCATTTTGAAAATTTTCAATCGGCGTGTAAAAATCGTCGTGTAAAAAGCAAGTAAGGCAGACTTAAACCTCTTTCAACATGAACTTATGCATCAATCATATGTTATTTCTTGATTTTCTTATAAAGTACTTCAAAATTTAATTCGAATACGGCCGATTGAGGACGAAAACCGATTCTGCGGATGGTCGGAAACGTTTTACAAAATACTGTGAAAAGATCGGCAATATTTACAAGTTCGGTATTGTTTTCGAAAAAAAAAATCTACAACTTGTTACATAAAACAGGCGCCAAAAAAATTAACAAAAGATATCACATTTACGCCTAATAGACTGTTAATCCGTATCGATGACCCCAGGTAATTATGCATTGCAATTTTCTTGTTAATTGGAGATCTTTTGACATGCATCTGACACATTGACGCCTGTTGCAAACTGTTAATCTGTAACGATGGCCCCTGCCAATTATGCATTGCTATTTTCTTGTTAATTGGACATATTGTGATACTCGATAAACAAACATGACATGGTTTTATTCTGTAGAATTAGCATGCTCATATTACCCCAAATCAATGATACTTATTTTGAAAAAAAAAACACAATAATTTACGAATATTCGAATTTGATTTTCATATTCGAATATTCGACCGATTTTCGAATATTCGAATATTCGTTCCCATCCCTACAAAATACACAAAAAATGATGCAATCAAGAAATACAAAAAAAAGGTCCCAAATGAATATAAATGACTTCACAATACTCGAAATAGGCTATGCAGAGTTAGAATTAATCTTATATTCTCTGCATATTTTCTTTAATGAAACAATATACATTAAAGATGGAACATTCGCACAATGCTCAATTTGTCACCTTGATGCCCTTGAGACACATGCTTATGGTAGCACAAAGTTTTTGAACTTCATAAGTACATGACACATTATGTACTATAAACAATGTAAATGAAAGAAGAAATAAAACTGTAATTAAAAGACAAGTTTGAATGAATCTTATGCATGAATTTTAGAGACAAATTAAGCTACTTCATTAATATACCATAACCCATGCAAGATTTTTTATTAAAGACCTGCTCCAGTCCTACCTTTTAACCTTAAATTGTCACTGAAAAAGCATGAAAATCCTGACTATGAAAAGTGACGCCTGTCAAAATAGAGTCTATCTTATATAAAATTCTATATAAAATACCTGTGGTTTTGCGTGTTAAAGTGTGGCGCATGGCCGTTAATTGTTACCTATTGTAATCATGGGTTGCATACACACAATAGAATTTGAATAGCCGCGGAGCAGGGCTCTAAGTTAATTTTTGTATAATACTGAACTGAAGAGTTTCATGCATTATAATGCATGACCTTGACCTTAACACAATCTAATGGGGGGGCAGCTAAAATATTTCTACTACTATTTTTATAAAAGACCTAAATGCCCTTGAACATAAAGATTTCGAATTCTAGATTCTGCTTGCAGCATAGCATACTCTAAAATTCAGAGGCATCTACGTATAAATACCATACCTAATATCCTGTAATACAAGATAATCACTGGTATAGGTAGCATAATGGCAGACGGACAGACAGGCATCCTTACAATGCCAGTTCTTTATCTACTTTAACAGTAGGGAGCAACACACCTAAAGGAACTGTTATTTTAGGCAACAAAATTCTCTACAAGAAAAACAAAACGAGCTGATTTTGGAACCGAGAGCTGATTTTGGAACCGATCGTAGTATATAAAACCTGGTTTAAAGGATTACGTTAGATTGTATCAGTAATTTACTAGTACTCTCTCCAAAACATGCTTCAATATTTGGCACCAGTGGTACAGGTAACCGTTCAATGTTTACATAGAGGATATTTTTACCTGGCAAATTATCATCGACATTCATGCAACAAATCACAACAGAAACAGCTGACACCTTTGTAGATTAACCTTGATTCGCTTACATTTTACAAACTAACATTTTGTCAATATTTTGTAGTATTAAAAACAGTGACATGGATGTTTTAAAAATGATGCTTTACCGCAGCTGTTGATTGTATCAATGATAAATCACAGTAAATGTCCTTTGGTGTACAAGAGATCATAACAATGGAATAAGCAGCTTCAAATATACAGGTAATACTAATTAAACTTTGTTTTTGTAGTGCATTGGTAATTTAATGCCGTATATATTTTAGAAAATACTGGTTTTTCTTTTCAGTAATTCCTACTTTCCAGGAAATTGATGGTAACATTTTGCGAATGTTAACGATTTTGTGTCCATAAAAACACAAATGCATTGCCAGATAACAATATTAAAGTACACTTTGTTTATTACTGCAATCAATTCTCTATATATTTCTTATTTTCCATAAAACACATTCAGCTAATAAGCATGTGTTTACGTGAACTTATATATTTAAACACAAATGTCTGTTTCTTGACTAAAAACTTCATTAAAAATTTAATTACTGCAAGAAAGCAATCTAATTTGTATTTTTATTGTTTTCATAAAACTAGCAAAAGTGACGGAGTATTTTTCTAAAGTCCTTATTCTCCATAAAAAAATTGATTCTGGAAAATACCATTTTATGAAAAATAATAACAGTAATGAAAATATCTTAATAATTTTCTCTCGACCTGTTTCCATAAAATACACAAACACTTGCTATTCTGGTAAAGATAACAAGTTAATAATAACAACAAAAACTGCAATGATAACTAGCTGGCACCTTTCATAACAATAATGGTATGATGAAAATTGAAAACATAAATGAAAATTCAGTGCAAAGAGGTGATTATAGCCACTTAAGCAGCATTAAGTCAAGGCAGTGACACAATCTAGCTGTAGCTGCTTGTAACTGAAACAAAACTTTACTTCTTGAAGTTACCTAACTTTCTGCTAAAGGCAAGCGACTGCTTAACATTGGTGGCAGCTACGGCAGATTCAAGTGCACTCCTGTGCTGCACAGTAGTATGTTACCAAGAATCATGCTGAAAGCAGCTTTATATTTATAAAGGTTTTGTTTGAGCTGATGAACAGTACATTACTACTTTAATTCAGGTAGCAGAATCCTTCCATACCTGTAACATATTTTGCTCTTCCAGTCATGTACTTATGCTCAACATATTGGTTATCACACAATTTAATTGATTAACCATGTTGACATTTTTCTAATGACATGTTATTATAGCATAATATTTTGTTTGTCTTGTAATATATATTATGATAATAAATTACTATTTTATCTCAATTGCCTGACTAAACTGTAGAAGGTATATTTGCATGTGTTACTAGAAGGAACAGATTTACAAAAGGTTGGTTAATGTCAGACCTTTATACTCAAAGATTTTTGATATGGCACCTCTATGACTCCTGTATCTGCGAAACAAACATCCATTGCCATGTATCCTTAGACTCGTATCTTTAACACATGTAAAGTCATTTTTACTTGTATAATATTATACTATATGTATAATTTATCACACTCTTGAATCATTTATATTCATTACCTTATAACTTATTTCTCTAGCATAAGTGTATCTGAACCTAAGCCAAAAGACCGATTTACACCATTGTATTACAATATCGGGATATAATTCCTGCTCTATACCCGTAACTCAAACCTTCATTTTCCTTTTCTTCTTCTTTTATATTCAACATATATAAAACTCAGGAGATAGCTCTGTATGATGGTGTACGATAAACCAGATTCAAAAAGAAAAAACATCAAATTTATAGCCAAGCAATGCTATAAAACTTTTTATAATCATCTTAGAATCTTGACGGATACATTCAACCAATCCATATAAACAAGAATCAAGAAAAGTACACCAAGTTCCTTGGCCAAATAGTGATAGGATTGTCCTAGATGTTAATTATGGAAGCTGTACTTTAATGTTTGAATCAGCAGGTAATCTCATCAGAAGAGGCACTGATATACCTAAAGTTGTTTTTCAAAAGAATTTGTAAAAGGCTTCTTTTTAAGTATCATTTAATCCAGAACAGCATTTGTCTTGCTTCGTCCTGCACAATATGCATGTTGCACTTATTACTAAGATCTAAATTAAAGCTCCAATGGCCTTCTTAACACATGGTCTGCTTTACATGACATCTTGCCTTACTCATTACACTTGATTTATTTTACATTACCTTGCCTTATTCAGTACACTTGCTTTGCTTTACATGACATACTCCCTTACTCAGTACACTTGCTATGCTTTACATGACATCTTATTTATTTATTTGGGTTTTACAGCGCACCAACACAGTATAGGTTATATGGTGCCAAACAGGACTACAAATTTTGGTTCCACACCTCATTTACATTGAAATAAAAACATGAGGTATGGAATCAAAATCTGCATACCTGCTGGAATCACAGAGTTACTGCAAAACCAAGTGTTAAGACCCTATTAGTCGCCTCTTACAATCATGCAAGGGTAAGGCAGTGGTTCCAATTCTTTTCATACACAGATCGTCCCAGAACCACATGGGGCTTACACGACATCTTGCTTTACTAAGTACACTTACTCTGCTTTACATGATCTTGCCTTATTCAGTACACTTGCTCTGCTTTACATGACATACTCCCTTACTCAGTACACTTGCTTTGCTTTATATGACACCTTGCCTTATTCAGTACACTTGCTCTGCTTTATATGACACCTTGCCTTATTCAGTACACTTGCTCTGCTTTACATGACATACTGCCTTATTCAGTAAACTTGCTTTGCTTTACATGACATACTCCCTTACTCAGTACACTTGCTCTGCTTTACATGACATCTTGCTTTACTAAGTACACTTGTCTGCTTTACATGATCTTGCTCTCAGTACACTTGCTCTGCTTTACATGAGATACTGCCTGACTCAGAACACTTGCTCTGCTTTGCATGACATCTTGCCTTACTCAGAACACTTGCTCTGCTTTGCATGATCTTGCCTTACTGACATCTTGTCTAGCACAGTACACTTTATTAGCTTTACATGACATCTTGCCTCACACAAGATGGTACACTTGATCTGCTGTACATAATATCTTGCCTTGCACAGAACACTTAATCTACATGACATCTTGCCTTACATATAACACTTGATCTGCTTTACATGACATCTTGCCTTGCCTTTTACAAATGATTTGCTTTACAGGACATTTAACTTTCCATAGTTCACTAGATCTACTTTACAGGACTTGGCAGTATACTTTTTTTGCTTAACATGGCATCTTGCCTTGCACAGTACACAAAGATTGACCTAGTAACCTAGTTTTTGGACAACCTACTTTCAAAAGGGTTGCACAGTACACAAAGATTGACCTAGTAACCTAGTTTTTGGACAACCTACTTACTAAAGGGAGCAAGAGGTTAGTATCATGTCCTAGTGAATTTGATTGAGATTACTTCTGCCTGCAATGCTGTGTTAAGTACGTTCCCTCTCTCTCATGCTGAGACCTCAAAAAAACAACAAATCCATTTACATTTTGACATGCATGCTAAGTACATTATTCTGAGAAACTACAGCTATCTATAAGTGAAACTGGCAGTTTTACAGATAAATTTTCAATCAAATAGATGTTTAGAGAATAATACATTAAAGTTTTTATGAAGCAGGTAAAGCATTTGCAGAGATAAGTTCAGCATTCCTTGATGCATGTAGTGGGGATTACAAACGAGAGTAAGAAATTCCATAGTAATATCTGTGCCAATAATAGAAAATGTCAAACAACCTGTTGAGCCAAATATCTATTACGTAGCTGTGTTCAATGACATTGTTGTAAACAAAACAACCTGTTGATTCTCCCATCAACAGTACAATGAACAACTTATGAGACATGTGACATACAAGCAACATTCAGCTTGGATTAGGAGTAAGCTGGTTTGCAAAACAAAAACAGAGCAATGCTCTACTTTCTCGTGGCTGTTAGTAACCTCCCATTGCATATTACATTTATACTGCTTTGTGCACAGTACCTATTACCATCGTATATTGCACATATTTATTCTAGTATACTGTACCTATTTCTCCTTGAATGCACCTATTGCTCCCCTTGTATATTTCACCTATATTGCTTTGTGCACTGCACCTATTTCTCAATGTATACTGCATCAGATTCTATTCTATTTGAATACTACACCTATTTCTCCTTGTACTCCTATCTACTTTTCCTTTATTGCTGCCCCTAATCCTCCTTAAATACTGCACCTATGTTGCCTCACTTACTGTACCTATCTTTCCTTAAATACTGCACTTATATCTGATTTGTCTGATGGTACCTACCGAATTTTCTTTAAACTTTACAGCAAATTTGACAATTTTAATAATAAATCCTAAAATGTAGCCCTGAACCTTAGGTGGTACAGCATGACAATGAACTGTTACATTATTTGGCCAATCTCAAATCCTGGACATTTCACTATTTTCTTACCTCATAACATTTGTTTAGCTCAATTGTTGCTTTTTAACCTTTAGGCTGCTGGTGGTAACTGATTTTGCCTTTGCGACCAGTGCAGACCAAGATGATCATCACTGTTCACTCTTCAGTCAGCAAATTTTCAGTGAACACCCCTTGGAATAATGAATGGTATTGCCCAAATTGAATGATGGACCAGACCAATTTAGAAATTTAGCAGGCTAAAGGTTAATGAGATTAGCAGTTTCCTAATAGTATTTCATGTGCATGCTGTTGTCAGATTAACTTTAACCCTGTTTAAGTCATTGCCAAATATTTTAATTACCATCTAAATGTGCTCATTATAAATAACTTTTCTTTTGTTTAAAAAATAATTGAATTAAGAAACAGAAATCCATTAATTATAGATCTAAATAATTTCTCAGTCAGAAATTATAGAGACTGTGATAAGTCACGATTGGTCCAACCATGCAACCAACTGCAATGAAGCATCAGTATTCCCTTATTTCACAAACTTTAGCTCATTTCACACCTACTGCATTTACAATGAATTACATGATTATTTGAAACAAAGGAAAACAACAGAATCTCATTCTGTTTCAACATTCCGCTCTCACTGCACCATGGAAAATGCATGACTTGTTTGTTTTGAAATTCATCTATTTACAGTGATATATCATTCAAATTTTCTTTTCTTGTGTTATTTTGCAATGACAGACAGAAATTAAAGATACTAATTTTTTTTTCATTAAATTTGAAGCAGTACTTTAAATTTGCATAAACTTTAGCATTTTATACTTCACTGCATACAATGTTCTCTGAATAGTTTTGAACTAGTAAACAAAAATTCATTTGAAATATGTCAACTGAATGCTATCATGCAACCTAGAAAGCAGTTTGTCTTTCGAAAGTTTAATAGTTTAAGTGATATATCATTCAATTTTTCTTTAGTATTTGCAATGCAGACAGAAATTAAAGAACTAATTTTTTTCCATTAAATTAATGAGTACTTTAAATGGCAGTAAACGTAACATTGTTTATAACAGTCACAATAGTTTGCAAACAATGACAGCTTAGTTCTCTGTAAAAAGTTTTGAAGCTTATATAAAGCAAATTTATACTGACATATGTTTTAACTGGAATGACTAATATGTTATTACCTAAAAGGCAATATGTCTTTAACTGGAAAGGTTTAATATGTCTTTAAGTGGAAAGGCATAATATGTCTTTAAATGGAAAGGCATAACATGTCTTTAACTGGAAAGGCTTAACATGTCTTTAAGTGGAAAGACTTAATATGTCTTTAACTGGAAAGTCTTAATATGTCTTTAAGGGGAAAATCTTAATATGTCCTTAATATGTCTTTAACTGGAAAGTTAACTGGAAAGGCTTAATATGTCTTTATAATAACTGGAAAGGCTTAATATGTCTTTAAGTGAAAGTCTATAGTCTTTAGGGAACAGGCTTAATATGTCTTTAAGCTGGAAAGCTTAATATGTCTTAATATGAGCTATTGTCTTTAACTGAGAAAGTTTAATATCTTAAGCGAAAGGCTTAATATGTCTTTATAATAACTGGAAAGGCTTAATATGTCTTTAAGTGGAAAGTCTTAATATGTCTTTAACTGGTCTTTAACTGGAAAGGCTTAATATGTCTTAAAGTGGAAAGGCATAATATGTCTTAAAGTGGAAAGGCATAATATGTAACAGATTAGAGAGAGATTCCAGACTCAAACAGTTCCTGTTTCCACTCCAAGAACATAATGACTATTTATATGTAGTTCAGTATTAATGAGAAATACCATCACAAAGTATATTAATAACAACAGAATGTCAAACGTGAAATAATTATAAAACTTTCCATCATCTGCGGAATTCTATTGTATACTGAAACAGCATGGAACTTCCGAAATCATGATTTCCTAATCTGCTATAGAGAACCAATAACACACACAAAGGCAACAACATCAAACTTGGAATTTAGGATGGTTCCTAACATTGCTATGCTTTATATAAAATGGACCAAGCTTCTAATTAAGTTGGGTGAAGTATTTCTTTTTTCTTTTGTATGCTCTAATTTTCTGTATTTATCATCAAATGTATATAAAGCCAAGATGTACTATATCAAGGTTCCTTGTATTGGAAAAGCTCCAAACCTGTGGTAAATTATAACACTTTTTATCTATATGATGGAAAGTATTAGCTTAAATAAAATAGATTCAGGTTTTCCTATGTGATGCCAAGAACTAGCCAGCAACCTCATTACACCTACTTAGGAACTGTTTTTGTTTTTCATTTTCAACAAATTTATCTATACTATTTCCGTTAACCAAAACATAGTGATCCTTGGTTCCATATTTATTGGAGAATAACTTCAAAAACTTATATTCTTTTATTTGAGGTGTAAAAAGGCTAACTATAACACACTGTGTAAAAGTCAATAGTTATGAAGAGATGGTAGTTCATCATGTACTTGCAGTCCATGATAGTTCTCTGTGGTGCATATCCATTGTGTACTGGTAATTAGGGATGGCTCCTTGTGTACAGGTAGATATGAATGGTTCCTTGTGATGTATGCCCATCATGTACAGGTAGATATGCATGGTTCCTTGTGATGTATGCCCATCATGTACAGGTAGATAAGAATGGTTCCCTGTGATGTATGTCCACCATGTACAGATGTATGTCCATCATGTACAGATAGATAAGAAATATTCCTTGTGGTGTGTATATGCCCATCATGTACAGGCAGATAAGAGTGGTTCCTTGTGATGTATGCCCATCATGTGCAGGTAGATAAGAATGGTTCCATGTGATGTATGCCCATCATGTGCAGGTAGATAAGAATGGTTCCATGTGATGTATGTCCACCATGTGCAGGTAGATAAGAATGGTTACTTGTGATGTACGCCCATCATGTGCAGGTAGATAAGAATGGTTCCTTGTGATGTATGCCCATCATGTGCAGGTAGATAAGAATGGTTCCATGCGATGTATGTCCACCATGTGAAGGTAGATAAGAATGGTTCCATGTGATGTATGTCCACCATGTACAGGTAGATATGAATGGTTACTTGTGATGTATGTCCACCATGTACAGGTAGATAAGAATGGTTCCTTGTGATGTATGCCCACCATGTACAGGTAGATATGAATGGTTCCTTGTGATGTATGCCCATCATGTACAGGTAGATAAGAGTGGTTCCTTGTGATGTATGCCCATCATGTGCAGGTAGATAAGAATGGTTCCATGTGATGTATGTCCATCATGTGCAGGTAGATATGAATGGTTCCTTGTGATGTATGTCCACCATGTACAGGTAGATAAGAATGGTTCCTTGTGATGTATGTCCACCATGTGCAGGTAGATAAGAATGGTTCCTTGTGATGTATGCCCATCATGTGCAGGTAGGTAAGAATGGTTCCCTGTGATGTATGTCCATCATGTGCAGGTTGATAAGAATGGTTACTTGTGATGTATGCCCATCATGTACAGGTAGATATGAATGGTTCCTTGTGATATATGCCCATCATGTACAGGTAGGTAAGAATAGTTCCAAGTGATGTATGCCCTTCAGGTAGATAAGAATGGTTCCTTGTGATGTATGTCCACCATGTACAGGTAGATAAGAATGGTTCCTTGTGATGTACATCCACCATGTTCAGGTAGATAAGAATGGTTCCTTGTGATGTATGTCTATCATGTGCAGGTAAATAAGAATGGTTCCTTGTGATGTATGTCCATCATGTACAGGTAGATAAGAAAGGTTCCTTGTGATGTATGTCCATCATGTACAGGTAGATAAGAAAGGTTCCTTGTGATGTATGTCCACCATGTGCAGGTAGATAAGAATGGTTCCTTGTGATGTATGTCTATCATGTGCAGGTAGATAAGAATGGTTCCTTGTGATGTATGTCCATCATGTACAGGTAGATAAGAAAGGTTACTTGTGATGTATGTCCATCATGTGCAGGTAGATAAGACTTGTTCCTTGTGATGTATGTCTATCATGTACAGGTAGATAAGACTTGTTCCTTGTGATGTATGTCTATCATGTACAGGTAGATAAGAGTGGTTCCTTGTGATGTATGTCTATCATGGACAGGTAGATAAGAATGGTTCCTTGTGATGTATGTCCATCATGTACAGGTAGATAAGAAAGGTTCCTTGTGATGTATGTCCATCATGTGCAAGTAGATAAGAGTGGTTCCTTGTGATGTATGTCCATCATGTGCAGGTAGATAAGAGTGGTTCCTTGTGATGTATGTCCATCATGTACAGGTAGATAAGAAAGATTACTTGTGATGTATGTCCATCATGTACAGGTAGATAAGAGTGGTTCCTTGTGATGTATGTCTATCATGTACAGGTAGATAAGAATGGTTCCTTGTGATGTATGTCCATCATGTACAGGTAGATAAGAGTGGTTCCTTGTGATGTATGTCTATCATGTGCAGGTAGATAAGAATGGTTCCTTGTGATATATGTCCATCATGTACAGGTAGATAAGAAAGGTTCCTTGTGATATATGTCCACCATGTGCAGGTAGATAAGAATGGTTCCTTGTGATGTATGTCTATCATGTGCAGGTAGATAAGAATGGTTCCTTGTGATGTATGTCCATCATGTACAGGTAGATAAGAAAGGTTACTTGTGATGTATGTCCATCATGTGCAGGTAGATAAGTTGTTCCTTGTGATGTATGTCCATCATGTACAGGTAGATAAGACTTGTTCCTTGTGATGTATGTCTATCATGTACAGGTAGATAAGAGTGGTTCCTTGTGATGTATGTCCATCATGTACAGGTAGATAAGAAAGATTACTTGTGATGTATGTCCATCATGTACAAGTAGATAAGAGTGGTTCCTTGTGATGTATGTCTATCATGTGCAGGTAGATAAGAGTGGTTCCTTGTGATGTATGTCCATCATGTACAGGTAGATAAGAAAGGTTACTTGTGATGTATGTCCATCATGTACAGGTAGATAAGAGTGGTTCCTTGTGATGTATGTCTATCATGTACAGGTAGATAAGAATGGTTCCTTGTGATGTATGTCCATCATGTACAGGTAGATAAGAGTGGTTCCTTGTGATGTATGTCTATCATGTACAGGTAGATAAGAATGGTTCCTTGTGATGTATGTCCACCATGTACAGGTAGATAAGAGTGGTTCCTTGTGATGTATGTCCATCATGTGCAGGTAGATAAGAGTGGTTCCTTGTGATGTATGTCCATCATGTACAGGTAGATAAGAAAGATTACTTGTGATGTATGTCCACCATGTACAGGTAGATAAGAGTGGTTCCTTGTGATGTATGTCTATCATGTGCAGGTAGATAAGAATGGTTCCTTGTGATGTATGTCCATCATGTACAGGAAGATAAGAAAGATTACTTGTGATGTATGTCCACCATGTACAGGTAGATAAGAATGGTTCCTTGTGATGTATGTCTATCATGTACAGGTAGATAAGAGTGGTTCCTTGTGATGTATGTCTATCATGTGCAGGTAGATAAGAAAGGTTACTTGTGATGTATGTCCATCATGTACAGGTAGATAAGAATGGTTCCTTGTGATGTATGTCCATCATGTACAGGTAGATAAGAATGGTTCCTTGTGATGTATGTCCATCATGTACAGGTAGATAAGAATGGTTCCTTGTGATGTATGCCCATAACACACTTGTAGGTAAGAAAGGTTCCTTGTGATGTATGTCCATCATGTTCTGGCAACTTACAGATGGTTAAGTATATATTATTAATAACATGTGTTTCTTTACAATAGACTTACTATAAATAAACCCTTGTAGTCCAAATGTATCTTAGGAGAGTTTTTGAAAAAATTAAATAAAGTAATATTTTTGGTCAGAGTGGTGTTTTTATGTAAATATACAATACCTGACCTTAGTGTCAGTAACGACATCACAAATGATGTAACAGCAATGTTTTCCATAAACATTGTGTGGATATTTACATAATCCTTGTACAGGTAACTCTGACAGGTGTCAGTGACACACCCAGTGCCTACAGTTTCCTAACTGACACCAAACACTGCTCAATCAGAATTGTAGCTAAACATACACCTGTGCATTTATGCGTAAGAATCAAGAATTGTTTTGAAACTGGAAAAAAACAAGTGTTTTGTGCTTGAAAAGTGAAATGAAATTCAATGAACATTTATTTTTATCCACAGGCCCCTCTGACCCTTTCATTTAATAGTCACTTAATTAATTATGTCCCAGCTATAGCCTTGCCAATTGTCCTTAATGTACAAATAATGAAACAGATAATTTTAAGTTTTAAAGTAGGGCAGCTATTTCAGGTGCTTGTAATTTATACAGGTAATGTGTGCTTTGCAATCAACAGGTGTCCTCAGCATCAGTTCCTCACTAAAAACTTCTGCATGAATTAAACTACAAGTGCAATGAAGTAACAGCACCATTGGACGTGCACCTGCTTTCTATTAAATTGAAATCAAATCAACAAGTACAGATGTCCAACTTTTTGAGCTTTTGCCTAGATTGCATCACTGATTTTTTTATAGAGGTTGCATTTGACATTTTTACAAATACTGCAAATTATATATTCTCTGAATGCGATTTCAGCATACTTTTTACCAAAAAGCCATGTTCGCGTCGAGCTATATTTTCGTTCGAAAAAAATCCACATTGCCTAACAACAAAAAAAGTCATTTCCTAGTAACATTACAGGTCCACTAAATTAACACCATTTTATTTTCAATAGTAAGTCATGTATCGTGGTCACCATACCTTATAATAACTAATTATCCTGGATTTATATGTAGAACTAACAAGTATTGTTTACAGTAGATTATCACTGAGAATATTATGCATCGCCTGAGATTAGAACCTATAACTTGCTGTAAGGCTGGTCCATGCAGAAGTCCTTCTACTGAGCAAACAGGGCTACTGAGCTCGTTTTAATCTGCTTAGACGAGACTTACACAAAGTTAACATGTGCAGTGAAAACAACAGCAGATAACAAATTAAATAGTTTACAAAAGAACATGCTATTTCACAGGAAAAGACCTGTAGGGTATTGTTAGAAACACCTGTAGGATTTTGGCACTTGTAACAATGGTAATTAAATGAAATCATTCAATACTCAATCTGCGATCATTACAGTCAGTCTCTGGCACTTTCTTCTCTAACAAACTTTCCGTTCCTGCAAAACACACTTTCAAGACAAACAGGAAAATACATCTACATATTTCACAGCCAGTTGCTTCCAGTTTCCCTTCAACCAAGCAGAAACAATATACTGGGTTACTGTCAAAATCTACAATAATGATTATTTATGTGTATTTTTAAGTAATGAAAAAAAAATTAATAATGCCTCTGATAAAAGATAAGACTGGCTTATATTGTTTTTCAGTTTCTGTTGTCTTGAAAACTTCTTAGTTCTGAATGTCGTCTATTCTTCTATAATACCATTTACAATAAGGTCATGTTTTCAAAAATGTTTCATTTTTTCAACAGGCCAACATACACTAAATTCTCACTGCTTCACTTTATGGGTTTCATTTTTCCAACAGGTCAATATATACTAAATTCTCACTATTTTACAAATACTTTAATCAAATCTGTTAGAAATTCTTTATTTTAACTTGTAATTATCTATAGATATAAATATTTATGGGACATACTTTTTTATATGCTTGAACATATAATTAATTAAATATATAGATGCACACAAACGTAAATAACACTTTCGATTTTTTTTTTATAATTATTATTTCATACATACATATATCATGGCATGTCCAACTGAACTTAAAAATAATGTAAACAGGCATGAAAATTTATTCATTCAACATGCAGCATTTATAATTGTACAGCATTTATAATGGGCAAAATATCGTAAACAAAATCACTGCCCAATCTGAAATCCATATGAAGGTTTTTTATTGGTTAACATTGAATCCAAGCATCATCTTGCTTTTTTGTCAATAATGGGTGCTATAATAAAAACATCACTGATAAAACAATTTAAATCAATTTTCTTTATTGAAATCAAACAGAGGCTGATCAAGATAAATGATAACTGAAAAATTTGAGGCAATTTTGAAGCTGAAGATAATTATGGGCTGTTATTTAGTACAAAAGCTGCTGCAAAACCTTCAGGCTCAAACTGATTTAAATTGAGTGGAAAATTATTAAAGCTACCTGATATATTAGGGTATAAAATAAGCCAGTCTGACTGAATTTTTTAGTCTGTTGAGTTTTAAAAAATATTTGTGAATGGTAGGTAAAGAGTTTAAACAAAAAGCATATAAACATTGATAAATTACCTTGCCACACTGAAATTACAAGGAGAAACAAAGTTTTCCACTATTTTCAAAGTAAAAAAAAATCCCCAAAACCTCTTTACCAGTTACTGAACATGCCAACTGATAAAAAAATTTGCATTGTACGTCAGAAAAAAAAATTGTCTGCACTTTATATTTTGCTGTACCTGCAATTGTTGCCAGTTATTTGTTTTTTTTTTCTGCAGTATTTCAATTGCTCACCATAAATCTTCAGTATTGACTGGTTTCGTCTACCACCTGAAGACAGGTCTATTAAAATATGAGAACCATCTGGTACATGTCAGCCATTTTTTACACGGACAATTTCCTAGGCTGGTAATCATTTTCAATAAAGCAAAAAACTAGACAATAATAACAGAAATCCAATCCAGACTGGCGTGTGCCTCATTATTTTGGCTAACAGTGGTTGGATGTTCAATTTTCCAGGTCATTTTAAGAGATAAGAGAGTGAAGAGGTACTTATCTCCAGCTGTGAGAACAAGGGAGATTTAATTGTTCCTTAATGGTCATACATTGTACTATAAGTGGCACCATGATAAAAAGCAATTGTCTGTAAACACTATTACTACTCAAGTAGCTTTTTGCAGATTATATTCACTTATCTCACCTTTGCCATGTGCTTTTCAACCTTCAACTTTCAACACTATATATTTCTCTCATACAAACAAAGAACATCAATATGAATTTTAAGCAAATGTATTAATCATAATGGTTCAATACCTGACAAGTGTATCAGATATAACACATTATTAAACAAGAGAGCTTTGTTGTTGAACAGTATTTCCAAGAATATAAAATGCACAACTTCTTTGACAAATAAGAAAATATTGGTAAAACCGAAGGACGCTCCCAGAAGTATGATTATAGCATTTTAAAAGCACAAATTAAAGCAGAATTCATCTATGGTGCACATTACGTTGTCGTAGTAGTAAAGCTTCTGAACTCCTGCAAACAGTTTTTGAGAAAATGCAAACTGAAGACATGCGCATCTCCTCTTGAGAATGAAACTTCTTCTGAAGTTTCTCTGAATATCAGCCAGAGGTTGCTGAGGAATACTCCAAATAAGGATGGCACTAGAGTTTACTAATGTTGACAGATCAAAGGGCAATAACTCAGTGAAAAATCATCAAACTAGAACATGAAGTAATGCTACAAAATATTCAGGACAAGAATTTCGGGACAAACGGACAGACAAAACGGCGATATTATATGCTTCCCTTTTCAGAGAGCATAATACAGACATAACTTTTTAAATTTCACCGGATATCTAGTATTTAGTAAAGAATGATATTTAATAAAAATCTGGCAAGTTCTAAAACATGTAGGTTTCAAATACAGTTTCTATATATACATAAAAAATTATCCACATTTAAGAAAATGTAACTGAATGCCAATATTGTTTATGCAAAATGGATATTTTCTTTAATTGAGCGGAACATTTCTCCAGCAACCTATTTTTACCAGTATTCAGAGATTTCTTGTGCTTTATGTAGCCAAATATTTCATGTTCCCCTTTTAGAACAGGTCTCCATGGTCAAAGAATATTGTACCTCTTCTGTCAAGCAAGACATCATCAAAGAAACCTTAGTTAAACATGACTACAAGTTTTGTTAAAATTAGGGTTTAAATTTTTTTTACCTGAACATACAGAACTACCATAAGAACGTTCATATTTTCAAAATATCCTACGACCTATGTCAGGTTTCACAAAAACTTTTCTTGAATTTTCAAAGTTAACAAAGTATCTACCATTTGAAACTGATGGATGGACTGATAGATGAATAAACAGACAAATAAATGGACAAAATAAAATGATCAGTACATTCTATACATTGCTTTATATCTATGTCCCAGATTTCATAAAAAAATCTCTTACGACAGAATGCACCATTTGTGACTGACAGAAGGACTGACAGATGAATATATAGAGGACAAAAAAGAGAAAATAAAATATTGTGCATTGTTCTCAACATTGACTTCTACTAATTTACGGCATTTCATGAAAAAATCTCTCGTACTATTTAAGTTATTGCAGAATCCTTTTTTTCATGTTTTTGGATTATTTGTTACCACAGCAACCAACTTGTTGCCATAGCAACAAAATAAAAAGATGTGCATTTTCCCCATATTGCCATTCATCAATGTACTAAGTTTCATAAAAAATATTTTCGAGGGCTTGGCGCAAAACTATTATATCTTGTTCTTTATTTATATACACTTACAATAGTTTTGCACCAAGCCCTCGTTTTGTACTTTTAAAGTTTGCAGAATCCCACTTTGTGTGACTGACTAACTGACTGAAAGGTTACAGTGCAGAGACTGGGTATTATGCAAAAACCACCCATTAGTCATTTGAATGGAGCTTGGTTATTTTAAAATAGTAAAGACATGTTCTATTATGTTTGCAGCCCTATAAAGGTATTTCTTTGAAGTAATGTCCCACTGACCACGACCATTATTGTTAACTGTAAACTAGTCATTCACTGGTCTTTGATCATACAGCAACATGTTGCGGCCATCTGTCGTCCTTGACTGCGGACGTTACCTCCCTACAGAGTATGGGGACTGACACAAGAAAGACAAATTTTGTTTGAGGGGTGGACAGTATCAAAGTTAACATCTTACTATACAATCAGATAGCTTAATTGACAAAGTTATCTAAATAAAGTTTGAAAAACTAATGACCCGCATTACGCATATTTACAATTACGTAGCTGGGGTCGGCACCACCGACTAGAATTAGCTGAACAAACATATTTACACGCAGTTTGCTTTGATAAAATCAATACAGATTTTGAAGATTTTGCAATGATTACAAATTAATCTTGAATTATCAGATAGTTATGTGACACATTTGTAACATAAGACAATAGTTAAAATATTTCAAATTGGCACGTTATATTTTGTAGAGTTGCGTGTTGGTTGGGAGTGAATCCCCCATACCAAGTATTGACCAACTGCCACATGCAACGATTACACGCACACAGACATAAACATACATGGGTATGCCCACTAGTTATGACAGCGGGGAGTCAAAACAAAAACATAACTACAAAACAACTAGTTTTTTTTCTCCTCCGATAAGCTGCTAAACAGTAAACAAACCAAAGTACAGTGAAAACATTTAATTTCAAGTGCCTAATACTTTGTGATCTAGGCCAAAATTGCTATTTCATGGGGATATGATATTGTGGATTTCAAGTTTTGAAGATAAAATAAATGAAAACTTTTTATGTTCACTGGGATTTAATTTTATTGAATTGATGCATCAAATCAATGAAAATTAGTCCCCCCCCCTCCCCCACCCCCACCCCCCCTAAGTATTACTGATTTCACAATATACAATTATTGTTCTCTGTTTCAATGACATCATTTCTATGATATTTTTTAGAGAATTTCAAAGTTATATTCTTTATTAAGTTCTGGCTTCAAGAAGTCTTTCCTTGCTAAATTAATCTGCCTATTTGATATTGTCCCAAAAGAGACAAAACATCATTGCATTCATCGATCATTTGGCTGAAAATTTCATTATTAACTGTATCTTCCATTTCAGCCATTTATCAACCTAAGTTAGTAGCTGATTTTACCACACATGTTTCATTACTCTGCATCTTCTTGTCTATTGTACGAGCAGGTGCCCCTAATGATTCCCAAATAAGTGGGTTTGTTTGTACAACAACTAACCCTGACGAGCTGTATTTTCATCCTTGTATCAAACTTTGTCGATACCACAACGGAAAAGTTCTGTAACATTTTCTGTCAGTTTCACTGTCCACAGGCTCTGATGCTTTAAAACGTTTAGACATAGCCTGAAAACGACTATTACTGTTAACATCCTCTTCAACTTTCCTTTTTGCTGAATCTGTACCCATGATCAACTGACCCAATGTCTTATCTTTCATCATCATCTTGATCATCATATTTTTCACTGTAGCCGCCCTGCTCCAGACAATTTCCATAATCAAAAATGTCATTTTCATCATACTCATAAGCAGCCAATTTGGAAGCAAAATCCTTAACTCCCTATCATGCTCATTCATTTTTTCAGTTTGTTTTTTAGTAGTACCTTGCAAATTTGTAATTGCAAATTGTAATTACTCTATTGAGGAATGGGACTGATCTGAAGTAGGAGTGGATTTTGTTTTAGGCAACAAACTTTTTGCTGGTCACAGACTTTTTCCCTGTTTCATTCGGCAAACCATGTTCACCTGAATTGTTTTTCTTGTCTTTTTTTCTCAATTTGTGAACTACCTTCACCTGAAACCAACCTTTTTTTTGAAACTACATTCCGACTCGTTTTCATTCCAGTAGCTACAGTAGTTTGAGTTATAAATTTTCATTTTAACTGTCATGTTAATTTTGCAATTTGATAAAATAAAAAGCATCATTACTGATAATTTATAACATATTCTAACATGATCTGGTTCATTTTCCTGTTAAACAAAGAAAACAGTGAATTATCATACAACAATTCATTTTTCTGACGTCACAATTATTACGTTATAGCGTCAAACGACAAAGCGGCGCGCTGGAAAAGGAACCAATTGAAAACTGGCAAATATTTAATGAATGTCGTCAAAGATGTACTTTGAAATCCTTGGTTACGTGTTAGAATCGAAATAATATACCTCATTTAGTGATTTGCTCTTGCATAAAATCATTGTTTGTCGTTCAGATGCATGTTATTATATCACACGGGCTGCGCCCTTGTGATATAATTCCTTCGCATCTGAACTCCAAACAATGATTTATTCAGCGACAAAATCACTAAATGAGGTATATTATTTCTTAATCATATTATGATGAACAAGTTAAAATGTGCTTAACATACATGTACATGAGAAAGTTGAAAGCATCCCCCCCACCCCCACTCACCCCAGCACCCCACTGATACATGTGAAACCACTACTGGAGTTTTTATGATTACCGCTAGAGATAATACTGCTAAAATTTAGTGTTTTGAATTCACAAGTAACTCTGGTCCTGAATATTAACAAAAACAAAAACGCTGCAGAATATGCCCGATCTAATAAAGGAATGCAAACAACTGGACTTCTGTAACACTGTTCAAGATCTTGGCTTTGATCACGGAAAATAGAGCCAGGTAAAAAATTCTGAATTCCTGAAAACATCAAACGCTTCTATCATCTTTGATAACTAAAATAAGAAGCTACAATCATATATTAATAGCAACATTAATTATTTTGTGTGCATATGGTATTAATAATGAAACTTATTTCATGGTTGTTTACCAGAAAAATTAAGGCAGAACCATTCATATTACAAATTATCTGAAACCTGAAGAGGTTAAAAGAGAACTATAAAACCAGTCCATATCTGATGAACTAATCTAGACACAGTCTGTTTTTAATGACAGATAACCCCACCAGGTGGCCTGAAGTGTGCCCTTGACAGATGGCACACGACCAGCCAATAAAAGCTTCACTCTCATTGGTCTACTTTGCTCTCCCTGAACTTTAAAAGGTAAACAAATTGAAATCGACAAAAGAAGGGCTGTCGATATGGTCTCTAACTTTTATTCAGCATGGTGAGTTTTTGTCAATATCATGTTTACTGCAGTGACAAATTATTAGTTACCGTTGTCTGTGGCCTTGCACAAAGGGGCCACCAGATTTGGAGGGAAATTCCGATGTTCAGGTGTAAATGTGGTACAGGTGCTCACATTATTCCTGATGTAAAAATAAAGTTCTGACAATGAAGCCATCAGCTAGCATCTGAGGCAAAAGCAAGTAATATGATACTAATGAACATCAATAGGAAAGTGAAAAAAAATCTTTGAAATTTTTATTACCTGTAGTTACCTGCAAGCTTAATTATTAGATTCTTTGTCTGTCTAATGGCTCCATGAATTTTCTTTTGCCAATAACAAAAAATAAAAGCGGATTTTATTTTGCAGCTTTTGTTCCTTACATAAACAGTTTTTTGTAAGTGGTATAAATTAGTGACATTTCTATTTTCCTATTTCAAAGAATGGTAACAAATACAATCATAAACAAAAGAAATCAATTTAGAAAGTCACTCAGTCTGTCTAACTAAACAGGATATACATTATATAGATAAACCAGTTCAAAAGATTTCCTCTCAATTTTCCGCAAAAGAATTAGTCTATCACAGACTTGAACTCATAGGGTTTAAAATTGTAAATCTGAAACTATAAAACGTGCCAAATCTTCAGTAAAACTCGGCATGAATAAAACACCATCAAGTATAATACCGAGTTAGACCCATGGTAAATATTTGGACTATGTAGCTGTTTGCAATATAATTTTATAATATATTTATTCTGATGTTTACCTTGCCCCTTGATTGTAGAGCTACTTGAGGTAGCAGAGAAATTACAATTTCTTTCACATACCCAAGTTTCTCACAGGGTGAGAAAAAGCCTGACATGAAAGAAGAACTGTTTTTCGTCTTGATCTTATCAAGCATACTTTATGTCCGTACTAAAATATTTAAAAGCTTTTTTTTCATTTAAAAACACCTATAATTCAATTGAAATACATAAATCTTCTGTCCGTACTGCATTTTCTCTTTGAGAGGATTAGATTAAAGGTAGTGTTGATAGATTTTGCGGATAGATAGAGCCCTAATCACCTTCCTTATACACGTTCAATGAATTACCTTATCCGATTATCACACTGTCTTAACCCAAACATAAAGACATCATAAAGACAACATTAAATATTTATACTTTTATGTATTTATCATTGAATAATGTACTTCTGTTGGACAATAGGTGATCAATTATCTAACAATGGGTTATAATCTGATAAAACACTTCACAGTGCAGGAGGTCAAATTATTCGACAAATATAGAATGCTGTTAAGCAGGTGCCCTTTTAGAAGTGATTTGTGGGAGAACCACATAATAATTATACCCTCTTTGTGAAAATAAATTAGGCCACACCAATTCGTAGTTTTATTCGACAACTATTATTTTACGTGTGTTATTGCAATAAAGTATGTTTTTTCTTTTTTCATATAAATGAAGAAATTTTGATGAATAGTACTTCGGAAGTGAATGCCTATGTTTTTATAATTATGTTTTTGTTTCAAGTAATCAAGTAAGATGATTTGTACCCTTAAAAAGATGTGTGTGTAGCCATGATGCAATAAAACTATTAGTTGCCAGAGAGAGGATTTAAAACCTTTGACATATACCTGTATGCCAATGCATGATTAGTTTAATTATATATTCCAAGAAAATAATACATAAATCTATCGGAGATCAGCACTCTTATAATTAATGTCAAGTAAAATGAGTTTGGTCATGTTATTGAACTACAATGATGCATACTAACCAGCTAATTGTACAGACCAAAATACATGCATAGTGTCTTGCATAAACAATGTCATAGTAATGAAATTACAAACGTTCCCGAAAAAATAGGGTGTAATCACACCCCTCTCTCCCCCAGCCCCTTGGTTTAGTAACACCCGTGATCAAAGACATTTCCAATTTTTTTTTTTTTTTTTTTTTTTTTTTGGTGAGGTGATATTGAATGAGGAGTAAATAGAGGTGAAAATGTAGGAACTGAAATAAATGTTTAAAAAAAATATAAAAGCAATTTTAATATTTTTGTACCCCTTTCCCCACACAATCATTCATTATGAGAATATTGGATCAAAAACTAACATTACTGCTATACAAGAAAATTTTAACTTTTCTCTTCTTAATAAATCATTTTTGTGGTCATGGTTGTATAAATCAATTAAAACAATTAGTTGAAACAATGATTTAAACATTCAATAAATGATAAAGTGGTAAGATTACAACTCATTACCAGTTAAATCCCTAAGGGCACCTTAAAACAAGCTTTTCTGTGGGTATAATTACCGTAGCATGCTACAATGATCCCCCTATTTACAGATACACAAGGTCTAACTGGACCCTCCTACCTCTCCTAGCGTAGCCTCATCATTGGTCCAGATCGCTAACTGTATCGGCAGACTGTACATAGTATCTGCCTAATCAATAGCCCTTCAAACAACTACTGATTATCAGTAACGGTTCACACTACTTTATTCATTTATTAAATATGCTTTGAAAAATTGTTGATAGTTTAAATGGAATCTTTAACTCAACATCGGTACAAGGATATTAATTTTGAAATTGGTGGACAATTTTATTTAACATTTGAACCAGGATTTTAATTTAGACATTGATGTTCTATTTCAATAAGGATATTAATTGATATGGCATTTCTTTAAACAGTGCATTACCAAACTAGATATAATTCTCAAAATCTGGGAATATATTTTATTCAGTTTTGCTGTCAAAGGATATTTGTTCATTTTATGAAAAATTGTGAAATTAAACTAAATATGCAGCCTCACAGATGATGGAAAGCTGACATTAACTATGAATATATCTTTTATAGTTTGGTCATTCATGTAATAAATTGGAGAAATCTTCACCAGGTAAAACACTCATTTATCATTTCACATTTGTTGTACTTATTACTTGTAAATGTCTTTTTCTTTACAATAAAACAGATACTATAACAGATATTTAATAAAATGTTTTCATGGGAAGATGACTTCAAAATTATCCGTCAACATGTTACTGATGCAAATACATCTTAATTACGATTTTTCACCCCAATTTTTATGGGCTTTTATATTTTAAGATATATTCTAATTATGCACTTTTTCTGAATTTTAATGTAACAATATACAGTTAAACCTGTAAATTATGCCCACTCTTAGGAAATGAAAAAGTGGACATTGTTAAATGGTGCACAGTCTAACTGTACAGAGAAGGAATATCCAAACTAGGTGGGTCATTTTACATAATGACAGTGCAGGAATATCCTAACTTCAGGTGCTCATCTCATCTAAAAGCAGTGCATGCATATCAGTTAGTAAGAACACTGCAAAAACAGCAGGAATGTCATAGTAGTCCTCAGTTTACATAATAACAAGTGTTCCTAGATTTCATACCAGGACATACTTGACCTCTGCATGTAACTGAGAACTTCCCTATCTGAATCAGAGTGGGAGGGCGAATGACTTCAGATGTATGCTTTCTGACATTGAGAAAACTGCCATATGTAGGGACTGAACTTACAACCACTTTTTTGGCAGACTTGTACTCAACCTTTAGCCTGCTGGTGTCAAGTGATTCTGCATTTGCGACCAGTGCAGACTAAGATCTGCCTGCACGTCCGTGCAGTCTGATCTTGGTCTGAACTGTTCGCTATTCAGTCATGAAATTTTCTGTGAACACCCCTTTGAATAACAAATGGTACTGCCTAAATTGGATGATAGACCAGTCCATTTTAGAAATTTAGCAAGGTAATGGTTAATCTACTAAGCTACTTCAGCAGGCAGCTACTCACAGAATAAACATGGTAAAATTATCCATAATTTCTTAAACATTTTGAGAAATATCAACAATTGTTTTTAAATACCATGAAAACTGAGTAATGAACCTGACTGACAATAAAATCAATGATTATATTGATTAATAATCAATGATAAAGTTCCCCTATCATCAATTTTCTCAAATGTTATCAAAAATTTTAAACCAGCAAACACTGGAAAATGACTAGACCTGCTCATAGCAAGGAAAAATAGTTTTAGATTTACAGGAATTTTAAGCTATGATGTTTCAAGTTTTATCTTTCATCAATAGCTGACATTTTGGTTTGGTTTTTGGTTTTTGCAAAGTGAAGAGTATTCAGTTAATAAATTCAATTGGGAGCACACCTGTTAATTAATTTCCTGACTTTAAATATGTAAATCACTTGTAGAAGCCTGATTTAAGTAGAAATACTTGGGACTTATAAATTATTCATGTAAAGTAATTCCCAAAACTTTAAATGCATACTTTCATTACAGCTCCCTAAACTGATCTGGAGAATTCCTGCATCCTGGACCCATATTCATTTATGTTTTAAATCTGAAATCAAGACATTAAATCTCATTCCATTAAATTCCTATAATGAACTTGTCCATCTTCCAATTTTGACAGTACCATTAACAGTTAAAAGGGGTGCATACCAAAAGATACTGACTGAATAGCGAACGAACAGTGCAGATCTTGATCAGACTGCATGGATGTGCATGCTGATCATGATCTACACTAGTCGAAAGGCAGAATCAATCGTATCCAGCATTATAAGGGTAATTACCTCTAAAAATTCAAATTGCTATAAAATCTATATTGCTGAAACTTTGCTTAGCTTTTTGTTGTCATATATTCCATGTTTGTCAAGTTTCATTAAATTCTGTACAAGATTTACATATATATGGAAAAAAGAAAATATAGCATTTTAAAGTCTAAGTTTGATCTATACATCTAATAGTTATAGATATTCTTTCAATATATCATTGCTAAGTTAAAAATGGATAATATTCATTTGAGCCGTGCCATGAGAAAACCAACATAGTGGGTATGCAACCAGCATGGATCCAGACCAGCCTGCGCATCCGCGCAGTCTGGTCAGGCTCCATGCTGTTCGCTTTTAAACCTAAATTGCAAATTGGAATAAAACTTAATTGCTAACAGCTTTTGTGATCATATCCATGACTGTCGTTCATTAATTCGTCAAAATCTTTGGAAAAAAAAATCATTTAAAGTCTAGTTGATCTATACACATAGTTTGATTTTTCCATGCATTAAGGTCATTCTTATATTGTACAATTTGATGATCATACCCACGACCTCAAGATCAGTATTCCAGACCCCTCCATTTAGCTGAGCTAGCGTTTAAGCCTTTATTGCTTAAATCACTCAGTTTTAACAAAAATAAGCTGAACAATCTAGAGCCAAAGATATTCTATTCTTATCATTACAGTTTGCAAAAAATAATCTGAGCCGCACCATGAGAAAACCAACATAATGCATTTGCGACCAGCATGGATCCAGACCAGCCTGTGCATCTATGTTGGTTTTCTCATGGTGCGGCTCAATTCTGTTAAAATCATTCTGATTAAATATATATTGTTATTTCTTTTATTTGAACAGACTGACGTGAGGGCAGCATGGCCAAACCAGATGACAACACCATCGTCTTCTTCCTTCTTGTATTTGTGAACCAGCTTGCTTTAGTAACAGGTACCAGTCATGTCTTTATCTGCATTGCCTTTATCATATATAAGATAATGTCATGAAAATATAAAGATTCATTGTACTTTATAAACTCATCTATGCAAGTAAACTACAGCTTCTGCACATGGTACAGAGCTGGAAAATGAATGCTGAAGAACACAAACTTGTATCTAAGTATTATGGTTTAACATTTATCTGAAGTTATTTGAAAATCCATTCAAAGATTTTGGAGAAATACCTTCTGAAAGGAATTACAGTCAGACCAAAGAGTGCAGATGTCTTCAATATATTTCATTTAAATCATGGTTTATAATAAGTTGAAAAAATTGGAAATATTTCCATTCAATTTGCCCTTGCATATGTTAATTGTGCTGCACATTTTACAAATGGACATTATGAGCCTTTAAAAATAACTTTAATTTATAAAGGTAAGAGAATAAACAATGGGAGCACCTGAATACAATCAAACAACACAAACTCATGGTGTTGTTTTATTCTCATCATTACTGATTATATAACCTCTTCACCTTGTACATTCCTCATTAAAACATATACAATACAACCTAGATAATATGATCAATACTCTACAGCCTTTCATACATTACAATAGTTCCACATGTCTATAGATATTTCAATATTTTGTATCTTTTAGTCATGCAATATTTGCTAATAAAGCACTAGCATCTTAGACTGGCATAATTTATGATTCTTGCTTTAATGCAACAAAAGCGGAAGTCAAAGACCTTTGCACATTCGATGACCCAGTCACAGAACAGACTGGTCACTGCAAATTTTATTTCAAAATTGCAGCAACAGGATGGAAGCATTACAGTAATCATCTAAAACAATCACAGAAACTTTCAAAACCAAAAAAAAATGAAATGACACGGTTAAAAATATATAGTGCATTAATTAATAATGCATTAATTATGAAAATAAAAACAGATCCTCAGAGAGCAATCTTCAACAATGATGCTTCTGTCTGAAACCTCAAGCATCTGATTGGTTATATTTAGCTCAGTCTTAAAATTGAGCAATGACAAAGCTATATTTGCAGACTGGTCTTCAAGCTCAGTTTTATCATGCATGAATCCAGGTTTCAATATTACGAAACTGAGTTTGGAAACCAGTCTCAAAACTCCAGCATCTGATTGGTTGATTCGGAGATCATGCATGAAACTGGGACTGGTCTCCAAACCTCAGTTCTTTTACCTTTCTTTGATATCTCTCCAGCCATGATTACTTTGTGCCAATCATATAACACTGCTAAACAAATGGGGAAATAAAGAATATGACTCAGCTGGAAAGAAAGAGCTTTCAGATGACCAGTCTTTGATCCTATAATTCAGTTCATAGCTCATACACAGTTTGACACTTGGTTCCTATATTTACACAGCACTTACAGAGCATTATTTGATGAATAAATTCTCTAGGAATAATGTTTGCAAACAACTCAAGGCTACTACAATAACCACTTCATATTATCAGAAGTTGTGAGTTTACAAAGGATAATAACAGATAATAAATATAACAATAGGCCAGAGAAACAATCTGCAACCACTGTTGGAGATGTTTTTGGAGGGACAGGTGTGCCTGTATTTTCTCCCATTTGAAAATCTGACAATTTTAGGCCTCATGCATCTAACACAAAAGCAGAGATAACCCTATAATTTAACTACTATTCCCAGAGACCTGTATTCAATGAGTGTCTGATGCAGATATTTCAGACTTTAACATAATGGTTCAAAATATTCCATATCATGCATTTTGCTTTTATTCTGTTTATAAAAATCGATGGTTGTACAGATCTGATCTTCAAATATCAGCATATCTTTCAATAAAGCACCTAATGCACAAAAAGTTCCTAAATAACTAACTTCAATGACAACAGGACCCAGTTTATAACTTATTGTTCAAATTACAGGTGCAGTACCCAATATTGCTTTATTAGTATGACATAGAAACAAGTTAAACACACCACCAGTATCATACTGGCCATCTCAATGCAAAAAGCCGTTATCTGCTACTGACATAAAGAAGCAGTTAATGACTTTTTACGCTGTGGTGATGATTTAAAATAATAAGGTATTTGAGCCGTGCCATGAGAAAACCAACATACTGGGTTTGCGACCAGCATGGATCCAGACCAGCCTGCGCATCCGCGCAGTCTGGTCAGGTTCCATGCTGTTCGCTTTTAAAGCCTATTGGAATTGAGAAACTAGTTAGCAACACAGCACCGACCAACTGCTCAATGCAAAAAGCGTCTATCCATTTCTGAGCAGTAAACATTAGTTGGTTATGATTTAATGCACGGTATTTTTGTTTGTATTTTGCAGGAGAAACAGTGAGTGCATGTTTCAGTGATGCAAAAAAGTCCCTGCCGATAAGGTGCGGGACTGGACATATGTTACGTATAACCAAAGCTTTCTACGGACATAGTGAAAGGGGTTTGTGTTCATATACTCCCGGTGACTGTACTCAGGGTGAGCACGAGGCATACCCGTGCACGGGGCGCGACATGTGCAGCATTAACCTACCAGACGGCAGCTTTGGTCGGCAACTAACAAACTGTGATAATAGATACAGCACATATTTCCAAGTGGAATACTCTTGTGAAAAAGGTATGTCAAACACATCTACTTTTAATGCCTCAAGGAATGAAAATATTCATGCAATCGCGCATTTTCCTACCCTGCTCCATATTTTGAGAAAAATATTAAACAAAATCAAATCGAAGAAAGAAAGCATTGCTAAACATGAAAACTGAGCAGCATATAAAACATGTATATTACTTCACAAAACAACAGTCAATTTACCAATATACACATAGAATTCCAGAAAAGGGCTGCATAAAGGGACTGATTAAGGTCTCATACTGGACACAAGTTCATTAAATCACTAATTTTTACTTGTCAAAGAAAAAACAATCCAAGTACTTGTCTTTAAACATTAGCCTGTTGGCGGCATATATTTCTGCCTTTGCGACCAGTGCAGATCAAGATCAGCCTTCACATCCGTGCTGGCTGATCATGGTCCGCACTATTCGCTATTCAGTCAGTAAATTTTCAGCAAAAACCCCTTCAAATAATAATTGGTATTGCCCAAATTGAATGATGGACCAGTCCATTTTAGAAATTTAGCAGGGTAAAGGTTAAAGCATTCAAGAATTGTTGAGTGTCGAGGTTTCTTACTGGGTCTCTTACAGATTCACAACTGTTGATGAAATCTTCCACACTTGGTCATACTTCTTATCTCTGATCAATGATCAACAGTTCTAGTGTTTGATTAACCAAACAGTGATTTAATTTCAGAGACACAGATTCCAACCAAGTGACAAATTGATTTCTGTCCAGATTAAATTTTCTGCCTGCTCAGTAACTAATTTGTTTTCTAGAGAATTCCATGCGGTAATTAAGCATGTTCACAACCACAAAATCACACCCTACTCCTTATAATGATGACACCATTTGTAGAATATTGGTGCTCCAGCACAATTTGACCAAAGTTTATGAAATAACAATGCATTTTGGCTCTTCCTATGCCATTACCAGAGCTGAAAAATCGTTATGATGAAGAATATTTATCAAAAGTATAGGATTTTTTGCAAAAATACAGAATTTTTCAAATATGTTGGATTTTTCAAAAATTTGGAATTTTATAGCTGCAAAAAATCTTCCATTTTTATCTTGTTCTCAAGAGCTAATAATTATCCATAAAATAGATTTCATTTTTATTGTCATTGCAAAACTATCTATATATTGTCAAATGAGAGAATCTAGCAAGAAAAATAAAAAAAATTATAAAAAAATTTTAATCAAGAAAATTTTTACTCCTTCAGTCTTGAGAACATGTAAAACGTACACTAACCCAAAGAATTTTCTTGCACCATTAGAAACTCCCTGTCCTTATTTGGAGGATCAGTAAATTCTCTTAAAGAATAAAATGTTCCAGAATCAGCTAACATAATTAAAACACTTTACACCTTAGAATGGTTTAAATTACTACTGTCAACTTAAATTAAGAAAAATTAGGAGTTTGAAAACACCTAATTTGTCAACGATACTGAATTAGGAAAAGACAGTCGTTAATTTGTGAGGACGATTTCTAATAGTAAAGATTTTTTTTTGTACAAAAATTAATAACAAGAAAAGGGAGTGTTTTGAAATACCAGAAGATAGTAACTCATTCTCTACCATCATTTAACTTAAGCATTTTGTGACAATTAGAATTACGCAGTGTATAACTTGCTACCATCTGTTGCATTTATACCGTATTTTCTACTGGACCTACTGTCGCTTTGATATATTAATACGGCAGCTGTCAGTGTGAAATCGACATCATTCCAATTGTTTACATTTACTAATACCTGTATTGATTCGTACTTTTTTGATCTAATTTCAAGAAATGTTATCAATTGAACTAAACTTAAAGTCATTAAGTAAGGACAGCCATTGTACGTGTGGTCTAGCGTCAGTATCAGTTACAGTCCTGATGTGACCCAGTTTATGATATAAAATATGATAAAGTACTGGTAACATGTTTCAGTAAAAGATAATCAGTGCTTCAAAAAAAACAAAAAGAAACCCACATTTATTTAAAGAAAAAAAATGCTCCCTCATTTTTCTTAATATGCAGAAATGTTTTTTTTGCCATCTAGAAATATTTTCTTCTTTTTTTTAATTTAATATACAAAAAGTTTCGTAAATCAATCTATAATATAAAACCAGGTCAGGTAAGAAATAAGAAGTTCTCGACATATTCTATTTTCTGGGCTAATTTTCAATTTCTCCTTTCAAAAGTTGTAGCAGTAAGTAATTAGCAACTGTGTATAATGACGGTCTATGTAGGCTTTACAAACACATTGATTAAACACCGTTAATAATTCAGCAAAGTGTTAAGTGTATGAAAATCATAAAGCAAACACATTTAAGGAAATCAATTTCTACATTCAATAGACTGCTCAGTAAATATTCACAATATTGAAGAAATTCCCTCTGAAACGTCTTCATCGGAAAATGACATGTTGTACATGTTGTACCGAGATAAAATATCTGGGTTAAGGAATCTCATTATCTAGAGCACAAACATTTTTTGCAACTGACTTTGGGGATATATATTTCATGCAATGACTGTATTCAACCTAAATAAGCTTTCTCAATCTTTTAAAAAACACTAAAGCACCTTAATATTCTATATATTGCCTTTCATCACTTAATTATTCCTATGCAATCTTTTACTTAAGACATAAAAATCAAAATAAAGGGCTACTATTCATATATAGAAAAAAATGAGTGACAAAATAATTATAATGTGTTTGGGCTTAATTTTTTTATCAATGCAAAATTTACATGAAATAAAAGTTTTACAATATTATCCCATATGACTGGATACTTGAAATATTCTCAAAAAGTTGTCCCCCTTTTAAAAAAAGAGTGCCATTTGTAACTTCAGAAATACTTTTACATGTGCTTTATAAATGTGCATTCATTTCTACCTCTCTGTCTTCTGTAATAAAATTAGCTTCCATCTTTTCCAGTGATAGACACATCAGACATATGTACAACACGTGGTACATTAACATCCTCGCGAGGTTTCATATCTACGCCGAGATATCCAAAAAACTACCAAGACAATCGGGAATGTCTTGTACAGATACTGGTGGACCCGTCTCAGAAAATCAACTTGACGATTATAGATATGGACCTTCAAATCAACGGAACGTATGGCTGTCACGACTGGATGTATGCCTTCAATAAAGATCGAAGCGTCACGCTGTGTGGGAGACGGACAAATGAAAAACTGACAACGTTACAAAGCAATGAGATAACGATACGATTCCACTCTGACCAGAACATCAACCAGAAAGGCTTCTGGATTTATTATGAAGGTCAGAGATTTGTTAGAAATTGTTTTAACAGACCATAATACTAAACCTCAAATATTGTGACACAGTAGCAGTTCAGGTCAAAGGTTCGAGACCAGTCTAAAAAATCCTTCAATTATCTGATTGGTTGTTTCTGAGCACAAACTTGGTGCAGACCAATGGTAGGCTCAGTGCAAAATTACTGTATCTTGTCTTTATTTATATTCAGTTACAACACTTTACAATAGTACAATTAGTTCACAATGGCAAGGTTGCATACTTATTTTTATAAGATTTATATTGGCAGAACTTCAGGACTTGTAAGGGCATCAATTAACACAGTAACGTTACCTTTTCAAAGCAAAATTGGTTACCTCTGTTACAGTATCCTTAAATGAATTATTAATTTTAGTTACTTCCCTTTTTTAGTCTGCCTGACATTTCGAGGGTTCAACGCAATAAGGGCGTATCTACATATAATAACTATATGTAGATATGCCCTTATTGCGTTGAACCCTCGATTTGCAATATTTACAAATATGAGATTTCTTGAATAACTGTAGTCCTAAGATGTCCGACTCTTCACTGAAATGACACTTTTTAGACAACCAGTGCTTTAAAATTTACATTATTTATTTATTTATTTGATTGCCAAATGGCAGCTAATTCTGCATAATCTGAATAACACGAATAGATTACAAAAGAAAGAAAAAACATTATTTACAAGCCCTCACACTAACAAGTAAGAGTGCATCTGCACTGGCATTAGTCTACATCCACCTCAGTAACATCTTTCATTACCCTTGAGAGTACAATCACCTTAGTGCAAAAAGAGTTTAACTATTTCTTTGAAACAATGCAGGTAGACAGTTTTTGCACTAAGCTAGGTGATTATACTTAACTTACTTAACAGAAACAGGAAAGTACCTTTCGTTTAAACATTAAATAGAGAAAACAGACATATAACAGCAATGATAATAAATTTAACATCTATTATATAAAGTCATTATGGCCATCCCATTTGGCACTAACAGCAAACTCTCTTGCAAATACAAAACAAAACATTGTATATTAAGAATTTTGTAACGTTTGTTGTTATTTACATAAATGTATTAAACCAGGCAAGAAGAGTTAATTGATAATTAATTTTGCTACACAGGCTTGACACCACTGCCTGGCAAAAACAAATTCATCACTAATCAAAAATTTTGTTTTTTCACCACAATCACAAATAGCATTGTAATATGCACCCAAAACTTTCTGTATTTCATAGAGATCAAAACTATAAGTTAAGAAGATTTCAAAATAACCTTTACAGCAAAGGCTGCACACTGTTAAAAGAGTCAATAATATCTTTATTCTCTTTGTTGGGGGTTTAAGCCACAACAATACAGTCAAAGTCATAAGGCGACATTCCAGCTTTTAATGACAGAGGAAGATCTCAGGAGCCCCTCCCAGTATTATTTCAGGTACAAGCAGGCACCTGAGTGAACCGCACTTTCTCTCAGCTGGCTAGATGGTGCTTCTCCATGTGACAACCTGAGCAGGGTTTGAACTAACACAGGTTAGGGGCAAGTAACTGGAAGTTAGTGACCTTAACCACTTCTCCACTGTAAAACAATGGCCACAACAGTCTTTTCATCACATTTTCGATTTATATCACTCTTTGATGAATATCCTGATAACATTCACCAGAAACCTGTTTCTTGAAACTGACTGTAATGAAAATCCCTTTTTTATTTACAGCATATCCGCCTCTACCAGCGACTACTCCCCCTCCACAGCGGACAACAGAGACCAGAACAATCAAACATTCTACAGTATACAAACCTACATCAAGACCTCCGGCACAAGTCACAGAGAAACCAGCAAATAACGAATCAAAAGAAGAAAAACTTCCTTTTGGTATGTGTGATAACATGAATAACTTTCTGCACTACAGAGAATTCTTTCCAAATTATGCATTTAATGTTCAAGATAAGCCTTCTTATTATGAAAGCAACCTATGTAAGTGATCAGTAAGTTTATATTTTATCATAAAGTACTTAATTTGACTGCAAGTAGTTTATTATTATCATATGACGCCAGTACTGGGAGCATTCAGAGCTCTACTTCAGTGCTATGATTGGTGACTTACTGTACATAATAATTATTCAATGACCTGCCTCAGTGGTATTCCTAATTTGCATCTAACCTAAAGCAGCCTACTTCATTTAGTGCAAACACTGCCCAGCAACATAGCTGGGAAATGTTGAAGTTTGTTTGTTGTACAAAGGTGGTTGCTTTTGAGAAGTTTATTCAGAAGAAATTAACTTCAAAACTGGTATGTAGTACCTGACTTGATCTTTACCTTACCTGACTTGATCTTTACTTTACCTGGTGTACACCTGACTTGATATTTACCTTACCTGGTGTACACCTGATCTGAACTTTACCTTTTTGATCTTAACCTGACCTGGTGTACACCTGATCTGGTCTATATCTAACTTTATATAGAGATATTTGCTCTTCAGAGGAAGTTGGTAACAGAGTCTATATAATATCTGGCTTATTTGGATTTTCTTTTCAAGAATGCTTTACCTACAATCATGATTATGCATTGTTGGTTATATTTCTTTTGTTGCTTATATTTCAGTTGCAATAGTAGCAGGAGTGATTGGAAGTCTCACGTTTATCCTGATAGTCTTACTGATACTGTTAGTGTACCGCTGGTGGCACGACAAACAATCATATCGACACAAATCTCAACATGTAGAATATCTAGACGCAAGAAATCCTGCATTCAGGAGTAGCACGGGGACAGAATTTCAGGGAATAGAGATCTACTATAACTGCTAGCAGTAAGGGATAAAGCTGCTAGCAGTAATCAATAAACAGTGATATGCTATAAGTGCTAGCTGTACTGGGTATAGTGATTTAACTACAACTTCTAGCTGTAAATGGTGTACGGTAACATATACTGTGACTGCAAGTAGTACTTTAGTACTGTAACAGAGATAATAAAGGGTATAGTGATACGAATACTGCAAAGTACTGCTAGCAGTAACTTTATGAAAGCAGTACCTGCTATAGAGATACTGAATTTGATAGCATTAATGCGTATTGAGATGAATGCTAAAACTGCTAGCAACTATTGCTGAAACTTAAAACAGATTATCTAGAAGTTTCAAATTATATCAAAAGTGCAATTTAGTTAGAAACCGAAATGGTTTATGTCATTGATGTGCTTGGTATATAAATATCAGTGTGACATATGTAGACATGTTTTATCATGCATATCAGAATTCCCATTGTATTAAAGACATGCTGTGATTGTTAATGCAGATCAGGGACTTTGACGACTTTAATAAGTCCAGGATGCTATTTTTAAACTATGTAAAGTATGCCGACAGCATATGTGTAGAAAATTGTGCGAGTGTGCTGACAGCATATGTGTAGAAAATTGTGTGAGTTGTGAAATGTAGATTACATGGAAGACTTTTACATATTACATAATGCCACAGATGGGCTTTTTATCTGTGATATGGAATTACAACAGAACTTGGGAGTACAAAAATGGCAGGTATAAATACAATGGTTATTACCAGAATATTGTGAAATCTGTGAGCAAAATTAACGTGAAAAAACAATGTCAAGTCATCCCTATGTTACCTACTTACATACAAAAATGCTATAGACTAGTGAATTTGTGGGCAAAGTAACCAATAAACAAAGCCTGGCAAATTAACCAGCAACACAACTACCAATTAGTGACTTTATGGCAAAGTATGGCAATAAACCAACAATAAATAACCAAAGCTGAAAAAAGTGACACTTAAACTAATTTACAGACATTTTACCAACATTCTGTAGGAATTCATCCAGCATTTTACAAAAGAGACAACTTTTGGGAAAGTCAAAGACATCCAAGCAAAACAAATTCAGATTTACTTAAGTTTACTCAAAAAGGTCTACTTTTTAATGTGGTAGTAGCTGGGAACCAGTATCCAGACAGGACCAGTTTCCAGACACATGAAATAACCACTTAATTTGGTATGATTTCATTATATCCAGATCCATTTTGATGTTTATTCTTCACGTCTATGAAAAAAGAGAACTGTTTCACATGACTGTATTAATATGTTAAGTGTTATAACGATAACTCACCTGTGTTTACAAAAACAACTTTCTGTCTCAGTGGGGCATGAAGCTAGAATTGACTGCATGTGCAACAGTAATTTGTCAAGATATCAGGTTGGGAAGAAATAATTAAAATGCCTTATTCAGTTTGTGCTGATTACAATGGTTACTTTTTTACCATCTATTTTAGTGCTTGAATGATAAAGAATTAGTGAAAGACGAAATTCAAGTTAATAAACATTATCTTCTCTTGCTTTCGAAGCTGCTTTTGAAAGTCAGGTTATTTTTAATGTGCATCATTGGAAAGATAAATGATAAATGGATGTGTAAAAAAGAACTTTATTTACTTATTTCAATATCTATGTAACAGCAAATCATAGTCAAAATTGTTATCTTGCTACAGGTAATTTACTTCTTCTTAAAACCCCATTTGAGACCCAATGTAACCCAAACTTTATGTCACTATGTGATGCTAATTCATATTCGAATGCAGTAGGAGCTGAAGTTTATGTGGTGTTGGTTTCATTTATAACATTTTTTTTTTGGGAGAAAATAATGTAGGAAAAATATGAAAATTTGTCCTGCTACTGGTTCCCAGCCATAACATGATATTCTATTTTTTCACAAGACCTAGTGTAATATTTTTTTTGAAGAATTGACTTGTAAGATATATTTATGATGCTGTTGACTGAAAGGGTATTTGTTGTGCACACATCAGTTGACACAATAAGAACAATACATCAAGATGAGTCAAAACATCTTTGCCCTTAGTTTACGGAAATTCTGTATAAAGCAGGTTTAAATAATAATAACAGTAAACTTATATTAATACAGTAGTGACTTGACCATAGTGTTAATAGCACTATCAAAATCACATAATTCATATCATTTTTTTTCAAAATTCTAAATTGATTTATAATGTAGTTTATAGTTTGTTGAAAAAGAACCATTTCATTGCCTTATTTATACATACAATACCTATTGTTTTTTTCTGATCATCAAAATATAGTAAACATATCATAATGTAATTCATTAAAAACGAACATGCTTTTCACAAAATTCAGCCACAATAATTATCTAATTGCCACTTCAGATGCTTTCTTTCACAGATATACAGACATTTTGCAAAGATGCAGTTCAAATGCTTAAAATGTAACAAATTTTGTATTATTGCTTTTTTTCCTTTTTCTCTATTTTTGAATATCCTGTTTTTGTATTTTTATTTGAGAACTGAAGTTCAATCATAAACATTTTCCATTTGGTTTATGCTTTTTCTTTTCCTTGCAAGTGGGGGTAGATTTGTTATGTAAATGTATTACGAAACCTACAAAGTGTTCTATGCTAAGTGCAATATATGCATGTAAATAATTAAATTCATGTATATAGTTAACGTATCATATGTAAATATTGTGAGTTCTCTATTGAATCATTATTCTTAATTTATTTGAGTCATGGAAATAAAAGTGATATAGTCAAAGCTTTGTTTTCTTATTTCTTTAAAAGTCCTAACTGATAAATGTTAAACACACCTGTTGTATATTCATCTTCGTATTCCTAGAAAAATAAACAAGAGGGCCATGCTGGCCCTATATCGCTCACCTGTTATCATTGCACTTGAGGACAAGAAGGTCCTCAGAAAAAATATCTAAGTCCAAAGGACAGGAACAAAGGAAAGAACTTTAACCAAAAAGAAAAACAAAATTCTTACATATGTCAAAATACACCTAAAAACTGGAGGTACCATCTATGTTGTACCACATAAAAGGGGTCTCGGTTTTTCCCTACGGCCAATAATAAAAAAGTTACTAAAAATAAGCTATTTATATAACGTAAAAGGGAAGTAATTAAAAACAAAATTATTGTAAGTGAACAAAAGAAGGATCTGCCAAATAAATCTGTTGACATAAATGAAATTTCAGATCAGTATCTTCATTAGTTACGGAGATATACCCATTTTAATTTGAAATAAAGGGAGGTAATTTGACATAAAATCAGTCCATAGTTATCTACCCTGATTGACTCAGTCCAACTAATGACAATAATGAAATTTCAAATAAGTCCTATAAGTACTTACTGATATAAATCCATTTTGACTACAATCAGGGGAGGTAATTGGATATAAAATAACTCTGGAAACTACGATTGGATCTGATTTGTCATGGAATCCAAGATTTATTGTTGTTGAAGATATTTTGGAAGTTTGTATCAAATAAAACCATAAATGAAGTCTCTATATGGCTGCAAAAGCCAAAATAGCCAATTTTGGACCTTTAAGAGGCCATAACTCTGGAACTCATGATGGAATCTGGCCAGTTCAAGAAAGGAACCAAGAGCTTGTGGTGATACAAGTTGTGTGCAAGTTTGGTTAAAACAAATCATAAATGAAGTTGCTATTGTGCAGACAAGGTCAAAATAGCTAATTTTGGCCCTTTCAGGGGCCATAACTCTGGAACCCATTAGGGGATCTGGCTGGTTCAAAAAAGGAACTAAGATCTTATGGCAACACAAGTTTTGTGCAAGTTTGATTAAATTCAAATCATAAATGAAGCTGCTATTGTGCAGACAAGGTCAAAATAGCTAATTCTGGCACTATCAGGGGCTATAATTCTGGAACCCATAAAGGAATCTAGCCAGTTCAAGAAAGGAACCAAGATCTTATAGTGATACAAGTTGTGTGCAAGTTTGGTTAAAATAAAATCATAAATGAAGCTGCTATTGTGCAGACAAGGTCAAAATAGCTGATTTTGGCCCTTTCAGGGGCCATAACTCTGGAACCCATAAAGGAATCTGGCCAGTTCAAGAAACGAAACGAAGATCTTATGGTGATACAAGTTGTGTGCCAGTTTGGTAAAAATCAAATCATAAACAAGAGCCATGTTAGACATGGCCAATCCCCCCGCCGGGCATATTATAATTGAAGGCTAAAGTTCCTGGTAAGTTAGTGTCTGAAAGTATTTTTTTTTTTTTGGGAGAAGCTTTGAAAAACCGTTTAGTTGTGGTCCACATCACGGGTTTTAAAGATGTGGAGGAAAGAATTATTCAGTGGTGAAGTGGTTTACTGCTAAATTTTATTAATTTTCATGAACAATATAGCTGTATGATGTTTTTCTATATGGCTACAGTAAAAAGAAGGAATGGAAAGCTAACAGGGAAAAAGAGTGCCAGAATGTCACAATATTTGCCCGTCACAGCAAATTTCTTTACTCTAGCAGCTGTATTTGCAAATGGAATTTTAATTTTGTGGTTGTTTAGTAATCACTGTAAGTCTTTTGTTTTTCTAAGTCCACAAAAAAACTCCTTACCAGGTAGAGATGTCTTAAAATACACCTAAAATTGGAAAGTAACATCCAGGTTGTACCACAGAAAAGTGGTCTTGTTTTTTTCCCTGTGGTCAATTATAAAAATGTTACAACATAAGTTATTTATAGTAACAACTAATGGAAGTTAATCTTTAAAAAAAAAAAAAAAAAAAAAAAAAAAAAAAAAAAATTGTAAGTCCACACAAAAATCTTTACTAGGTAGAGATTGGTCAAAATACACCTCAAAATTGGATGTAGCATGCATGTTGTACTACTGAAAAGTGGTCTCGATTTTTCCCTACGACTAGTAATGAAAAAGTTACAATAAAAGCTATTTAAAGTAACAACAAAGGGAAGTAATTCTAAAGAAGGGAACTGCGCATGACACTTCGTCTCATGATGGTGTATAATTGTGCCAAGTTACATCAAAATCCCTCCATGCATGAAGAAGAAATGCTTCGGACAAAGTCATTCTTGTATCTGACCTTTGGCCTCTAAGTGTGGCCTTGACCTTAGACCTAGGGACCTGGATCTTGCGCATGACACTCTGTCTTGCGGTGGTGAACATTTGTGCCAAGTTATATCAAAATCCCTCTATGCATGAAGAAGAAGTGCTCCGGACAAGGTTTTCATTCTTGTATCCTTTGACCTCTAAGTGTGACCTTGACCTTAGAACTAGGGACCTGGTTCTTGCGCACGACACTCCATCTCGTGGTGGTGAACATTTGTGCCAAGATATATCAAAATCCCTCCATGCATGAATAAGATATGCTGCAGACAATTTTTTTTAAGAAAATATGATAAAGGGGAATAACTCAAAAAGTAGGCAAGATAGAGTTATTGTTCTTGCACAATGCACTTCCTCCTAATGTGTTCTATCAGTGTATGAAGTTTGAAGAAAATCCCTCCAGTACTTTTGGAGTTATGCTCTGGACAAAATTTTTAAAGAAAATATGATAAAGGGGAATAACTCAAAAAATAGGCACGGTAGAGTTATTGTTCTTGCACATTGCACTTCCTCCCAATGTGTTCTATCAGTGTATGAAGTTTGAAGAAAATCCCTCCAGTACTTTTGGAGTTATGCTCCGGACAAATTTTTTTAAGAAAATATGATAAAGGGGAATAACTCAAAAAATAGGCAAGGTAGAGTTATTGTTCTTGCACACTGCACTTCCTCCCAATGTGTTCTATCAGTGAATGAAGTCTGAAGAAAATCCCTCCAGTACTTTTGGAGTTATGCTCCGGACAAAATTTTTTAAGAAAATATGATAAAGGGGAATAACTCAAAAAATAGGCAAGGTAGAGTTATTGTTCTTGCACACTGCACTTCCTCCCAATGTGTTCTATCAGTGTATGAAGTTTGAAGAAAATCCCTCCAGTACTTTTGGAGTTATGCTCCGGACAAAGATCGTTGCGGACGCACGGACGGAGAGCATTTCTAATATCCCCTTCGCCTTTGGCGGGGGGATAAATAAAGCTGCTATTGTGCAGACAAGGTCAAAATAGCTGATTTTGGCCCTTTCAGGGGCCATAACTCTGGAACCCATAATGGGATCTGGCCAGTTCAACAAAGGAACCGAGATCTTATGGTGATAGAAGTTGTGTGCAAGTTTGGTTAAAATAAAATCATAAATGAAGCTGCTATTGTGCAGACAAGGTCAAAATAGCTGATTTTGGCCCTTTCAGGGGCCATAACTCTGGAACCCATAAAAGAATCTGGCCAGTTCAAGAAAGGAACCAAGATCTTATGGTGATACAAGTTGTGTGCCAGTTTGGTAAAAATCAAATCATAAATAAAGCTGCTACTGTGCAGACAAGGTCAAAATAGCTGATTTTGGCCCTTTCAGGGGCCATAACTCTGGAACCCATAATGGGATCTGGCCAGTTCAAGAAAGGAACCGAGATCTTATGGTGATACAAGTTGTGTGCAAGTTTGGTTAAAATAAAATCATAAATGAAACCACTATCGTGCAGACAAGAAATTGTTGACGGACGCACGGACGCACGGACTGACGACGGACGACGGACGAAGGGTGATCACAAAAGCTCACCTTGTCACTATGTGACTGGTGAGCTAAAAAATACCTTGTATAAAACAGTCAAGAGAAAACCAAGAGCTGTCACAGGAGACAGCGCACTTGACTATTTCGATGCTGGATAGTGGAACTGAGCTCATCTGAGGAAGCTGGAGTTGTCAATGGAGTGTTTAATGACTTCCAATGTGGATGAAGATATTGGACAATAGCTTAAGTCTGTGTCAAATGTATTTAGTAATTATAACAGAGATAGAGAAGTGTATCAAAACATTAAAGAGAATTCCGATATTTTTTTTCCTTTCATAGAATTTTTTTAAATTCATATATATGATAGGAAAATGTGTGCTGAAAACAATGAACAAATAAAAATAATAGGTCACCAGGCTTGTTTTTGTGAAAAAATTCTTTGAACACACCCACTGTTGCTGAAACTGCCAGCGATTTTTGAACATTTTCATAATTTTCTGCTTTTTTATAAATACCAACCAAAATATACATCCAGGCAGCAAAATATGTTTTTTTTTCTTATTACAGATTTCATCATATACTTACTTGATATCATAGTCATATTTGTAATACTCTATCCTTACAATGATGGGTACAAATGAAAAAAAAATATTGTTTCATATTTACTTTTGTGAACTTTTTTCAGTGAAAAATACCCATAGTGAAGAATATTATTTTAAATTTTGAAAAAACACTTTCATAGATTTTTTTCCTTTTTTTCTTGTGTATAGATAATTGTATTGTGAGCATAAAAATGGCTAAAAATGTATGGGTCACCAGGCTTAATTTTATGTTAAGACCGCTAGAATACAAACACCTGTTCGGACGGAAATGGCGCGAACCTGCCCAAATTGATTACATGTATGTCTGCTAAAAGTTTTAAAAAGTTTTAAAAATTCTTAATTCTTTCTATAATTGCATACTAAATAATCTGAAAGGTGATATTGTCTTATCAGTACTAAGTCAATTATCTTACATTATATGAACAACACTGTCTTTGTACTAAAATGCGATGTGAAAACACAACCACAAAAATAGCAAGATACCAGTCAGGCATGATACTTGTCAATACAACATAAACCAGTATCAACATTTGATTACTGATATAACTTATCAAAAATGTTATTTCATTCAAGATTCCTCATATTTAAGATTGTCTGTAACATGTTTCAACAAATGTTGACTTCAGTTCAGTTTTCCATAGAAAGTGTCGGCTGCGCAGAAAGATGCGCATTAAAAACTATAGGAATTCCCTTTAAATAAGTATAAAAGGGACATAATTCATGGAAATTTCTGCAAAAGTAATGCACCACAACATTGTGTTATATCATGTGGCTAATAATGTAGAGCAACTATTCGAAGTTTGAAATAAATAAGTGAGATAGAGCACTGTGTGAAGTGCATCACAACTTGAACCTGAGATTCTAGTAAAATGAGGACATAACTCATAGCTTTTTGGTGCCAGCATCATGAACATTGTGTCATATGATGTGGGTGACCATGTGGAACAACCATTTTAACTTTGAATAAAACCCATTTAGTAATAACAGAGATATACAGTGAAAAAGCTTCAAAATTAAACTAAGTAAAAAAGGGGACATAAATTACTTAATATTTGTGCCAGAATTATGGACCTTGTGTCATAATTATGATGAGGACGACGATGTGGAAGAACTATTTTAAATTTGAATCAAATTCATTAAGTAATAACACAGATAAAGTGAAAATGGATCAAAATTATCCTATTTATTTATTTATTTTGTTCGGTTTAACGTCACACCGACACAATTATAGGTCATATGGCGACTTTCCAGCTTTTGGTGATGGAGGAAGACCCCAGGTGCCTCTCCGTGCATTATTTCATCACAAGAGGGAACCTGGGTAGAACCACCGACCTTCCGTAAGCCAGCTGGATGGCTTCCTCAAATGAAGAATTCAATGCCCCGTGTGAGGCTCGAACCCACATTGATGAGGGGCAAGTGATTTGAAGTCAGCAACCTTAACCACTCGGCCCTCAAAATTATCCTAAATTCTAAGTTAAAAGGGGGCATAATTCACGAAAACTTAACTAAACTGATGTCGGTGATGATGTGGAACAACTATCTTAAGTTTCAATTGAATCCATTTAGTAATAATTGAGATAGAGTGAAAGTGCACCAAAACTTTAACCTGAAATTCTAAGTAAAAAGGGGGGATAATTTATAAAATATTGGTGCAAGAGTTATGGCCCTTGTACCAGATGATGTGGGTGATGATGAGGAATAAATATTATAAGTTTGAAGCAAATCCATCAAGTAATTACAGAGATAAAGAAAAAAAGGAGTAAGTGCATCAAAACTTTAACCTATGTGAAGGTGTGGAGGTGGAAGGAGGCCGTGGCCGCCACCAGGGCGAGTAGGACAGCTCTCCATATACTTCGTATAGACGAGCTTAAAATCACCATTGATGGATCTGACATGTGTTTTGCTATCATATTCTATAAAATGTGTTTCCTGCCCAGAAAGGTCAATAGGAATAACACAAGGTGTCAAATCAGAAGGTTACATCTTCGAATTCTGGGCAAGGTGTATATTTTTCACCTTGATTAACTACAGACATCATATGCTTATTGAATTTGCCCGTAGTCCAAAGAGCAATAGTCAACACTATTGCCCACAATCCGAAGAGCAATAGTCACACTATTGCCCATAGTCCGAAGAGCAATAGTCACACTATTGCCCATAGTCCGAAGAGCGCCCATAGTGTGAATAGCATTAGTCACACTATTGCCCATAGTCCGAAGAGCTAAAAGTTTTTATTAATGACCAGCAACCCATTCTGTAAGTGTTTCATTATGTGAATTTAGAAATAAGTTTTCATATTTTGTTCTTTTTTACTTTTACCAAGCAAGATTTATTGTTGAATTATAGACTGGGTAATAGCACAAATTATGGACTGACAATCAATCTACAACAGTCATTGATAATTCACTTCTTAGGTCACTCATCATCCCCCTCATGTGGGGAAGTAGACAGTTACTTGAAGAGAACAGGACAGCACTGTATGCAGTAAGGAATCCACGTATCTGAACTAAATATAAAACTGAAATACTGTTGTAAGACTGCATTAAATGTTGAACACATCAAACAAAACATCAGTTTGATTTTAATGATGATTCACGTGACAAAGAGCCACTCCTGTGCAAAAGACAGAGCAAAATTATACACTTAAATACTGCTTTATTTTCTGAGAAAAAAAAAACAACAAACAAGGAGCTGCCTTCAATAAACGCTTGATGCCCCCGGTGGCATCCTTGTTGATACAAAGCAACCTAAGTCCAAAACGAGGTCAAGGTCAAACTGAGGTCAGGTGATGTCTGAAGATGAGGAATGGTCACATCTGTATTAGTATCAATTCATTCTTGTAAGTGGTACTGATGCTAGACGAAACGGTCCCATTTGGTTAACCAAGAGATGGCCCATATAAAGCAACCTAAGTCCAAAATGAGGTCAAGGTCAAACTGAGGTCAGGTGATGTTTGAAGATGAGGAATGGTCACAGGTTACATCTGTATTAGTATCAATTCATTCTTGTAAGTGGTATTGATGCTAGACGAAACGGTCCCATTTGGTTAACCAAGAGATGGCCCATATAAAGCAACCTAAGTCCAAAATGAGGCCAAGGTAAGGTCAAACTGAGGTCAGGTGATGTCTGAAGATGAGGAATGGTCACAGGTTACATCTGCATTAGTATCAAGTCATTCTAGTAAGGGGTATTGATGCTAGACGAAATGGTCCCATTTGGTTAACGTCGTACGGACGGACGGACGGACAGGACAATCACTATATGCCTCCCGCATCAGTAGATGCCGGGGGCATAAAAACTGTCTTAATACTTTCAACATTAGCTGGCTAACTAAACTCCCTTTTTTGATGAAATCATTAAAACATTAAGTTTGTCACTGGAGACTACATAGGAGGTATTCCAGAACAGATTTACAGGTTTACTGATCCAGGTTAACTTTCATGAGGTGAGTTAGCCAGGGCTTTAACATAAATTTGACTTAAACACTATTTCCTATCATTAGAAAATTTGTTTGGCTCTCTATATATTAAACAAGAGAGTCATGATAACCCTATATCGCTCATCTGTTAAATATGCTACAAGCAATATATGTAAGGTCTGTGCCATGTGGTTCCCAGATTCGAACTTGGAAAAGCGATCATCAAGATGAACATTCTGACCAAGTTTCATGAAGATAGGGTCATAAAAGTGGACTCTTGAGTGTTAACTAGCTTTTCCTTTGATCTGAGCGAGAGACTTAGTTTTTGAATCCACATCACCCAGATTCTAACTTGGCCTTTGAATTATCAAGATAAACATTCTAACTAAGTTTCCTGAAGATAGGGTCATAAATGTGGCCGCTAACAGTTTAAACAAGCTTTTCCTTTGATTTGAGCAGGTGAACTAGTTTTTGACCCTATATGACCCAGTTTTGAACTAGGCATAGGAATAATCAAGATAAACATTCTGACCAAGTTTCATGAAGATAGGGTCATAAAGCATAGCCTCTAGGGTGTTAACAAGCATTACCTTTGATTTGACCTGGTGACCTAGTTTTTGACCCCACATGACCCAGCTTTGAACTTGGCCTAGAGATCATCATTCTGTGCAAGTTTGTATCAAATCAAAGCACAAATGAAACCTCTATATGGCTAAATGTGCCAAAATAGAAAATTTTGCCACTTTCAGGGGCAGTAACTCTAGAACCCACGAAGGAATCTAGTCGATTTTCCAAAGGAATAGAAATCTTATTGTGACTTAAGTTGTGCGTATGTGTGTTTAAAATTGAGTGTACAAGGCAGTCTGAAAGACAGCTATATCCCCCACCACTGTTATGGATAGTGAAAGGGTAGATGATATTGTGTGGAAGCATTGACGTTGTTAAGTATATTTTATCCTGACCTTAAGCCGACATGGCTGACTCATGAGTTCTGCAAATTGACTTGATGAGGTGATCATTTGACCCAAGTTTCATGAAAATCCTTCAAGGGGTTTAAGTTATATGGAGCGGACACCGTTGTTATGGAAGGACAGAAGGATAGATGGAGACCATTCCTATAACCCTCACCATTCATTGTGGGGGGGGAGGGGATTAAAAATGTCACTTCTATCGTGTTCACAAGGTAAAAATTACGAAATTTTGGCTCTTTCAGGGGTCAATCAGGGCCTGTAATTCTGGAACCTATGATTGGATCTGATGGATTCATCATGGAATCCAATATCTATTGTTGTAAAAGATATTTTACAAGTTTGTATCAAATCAGACCATAAATGAAGTCTCTATATGGCTGCAAAAGTCAAAATAGGAAATAGCAAATGATGGGATCTGACTAGTCTTCAAAAGGGAACCGAGCTATTATGCCAATACAAGCTGTGTGCAAGTTTTATTAAAATAGATAGCAAAATGTGGTCTCTATCGTGTTCACAGGAAACTGTGGATGGACGACGACGACAGATGATCACAAAAGCTCACCTTGTCACTAAGTGACAGGTGAGCTAAAAAACAACATACATATATATAGTTCCCCCTTTTCTCTATCGGCTTCAATAATATACCAAGCCTTAAGCTACACACCTACTATCTAACTTTTAAATTTGAAGGTCAATGGTTCAAATCCAGAAGAAAGCAAAACATAATCACAGTCTCTGTGACTCCTTACACAAACAAACACATAAGTTTACCTATAGTTAACATAAGCTAAAACAAATTTCTAAGTAAATAATGTAGAATAAATAAGTTTCTACTGAAGATGATCTACTTATAATTATATTTGGTATCAGATTGGCAGCACTTGCTTAAGTGTTGCCTCTGGGCACCACATTATATGATTAGCGGTAATTGAGTGGAGTAACTTTGCTAGCGTGTTTTGTTTCAATTTTTGCAATCTAATCGATCTTGATTGTTTTCTTTTATCAGAAAACCTGAATTCTGTAAATAGCAGGTGAAGGCATGCAACATGCACATGCATATATACACTACTTCTTCCCTCTGCTTTTTGCAGAACTGGAAAAATGACAACAGTTTAGGGAATCAGCCAACATTTTAAATATACTATATGATACCAGATCACTCACAGTAAGGCATAGCTCACTTACAGGATAGCTCCATGATAAGATCATTCTAGGGTTACTAAAACTTGATCATAAAACATTTTACATATCAAAAATCTGACACAAAACCATTTTCAAATTCCCAATTTTGTCATTTCTTGGCCATCGGTTTGAAAGGCAATTGTTTTTGTTGAGTTTATGTTACATCTAGTAATAAAGTCAGTAATTCGGTAAAAACAAAGAAGATGCTTCCATGAAGTAGGTGAAAAAAGCCCCCAGTAAATAGATCCTAAGTTTTCAGTTTTTGCCCATTTTCATGTATAACAGGTGCTTTATCACATTTTTTCAGTTTGAATGTATACTGCAGTTTTTTCTTGTTTATATCCAAGGATGGCAAGCTGTGTAAGAATAGCTTTTACATGTGAACAAGAGCCAATGTGCAACTACTTTGGTAAATTAAATGCAGACTACTATCTAACTGGCAAAACTTTACACCCCACTCCTATTTTCTTCCTCTTTCTTCATTATTTTGTGAAATCTGAAGTAGTTGTAGTCTATATGAAGAAAGCAGGCTTTTAATTCATGACCCTTTATTATTTTTATCTATTCATTTCAGATTTAATGATTTTGAAAATTTCTAGCAGAAAATTAAACTAGATGCCCACGGGCAATATATCGAGCCCGCCCTATGACCCCTAGCTGTGAACTTGACCTTTGAGACAGATTCAGTCTCATCAGTTAAACATTCATGCAAAATATAAACAAGACTCCTCAATGCATATCAAAGTTATGGGCCAGACAAGATCTGACATGACCTTTGACCTCCAACTTTGACCTTGACCTTTGAGATAGGAACCTGGGGTTTACACAAGACACTTCGTCTCACTGAAGTAAACATCCATGCCAAAAATAAACAAGATTCCTCAATGCATGTCAAAGTTATGGGCCAGACAAGATCTGACATCACCTTTGACCTCCAACTGTGACATTGACCTTTGAGATAGAAACCCGAGGTTTGTGCATGACACTCCGTCTCACCGTGGTTAACATCAGGCCAAATATAAACAGGATTGCTCCATGCATGTCAAAGTTATGGTCCGGACAGACGCACACATGCACATACACCAAACAGCCATTTGGACAACTATGTCTTTGCTTCCGCAAGCAGGCTCGACAAAATGTACAATCTATCTTTCATAGGTTTCTTCAACCTTCAGCCAGTGCTGGTGGCAAGTAATTCTGTCTTTGCGATCAGTGCAGACCAAGATCACCCTGCACAATCGTGGTCTGCACTGTTCGCTTTTCAGTCAGTAAATTTTCAGTGAACACCACTTTGAATAATAAGTGGTATAGCCAAAATTGAATGATGGACCAGTCCATTTTAGAAATTTAGCAGGATAAAGGTTAAATGAAAAACAAGAGCTGTCACTAATGGTGACAAATGCCCCCGCAGCGCCTTGACCTTTGACATGGTGACCCCAAAGTCAATAGGGGTCGTGTACTCAATAAGTACTATTAGCATGTGAAGTTTGAAGGTCCTGGGTGCAGTGGTTCGCGAGTAAAGTGCCTTCATGCAAAAAGTTAACGTTGAAAGTTAACATTGTGATGAACTAACGGATGGACAGCTGAAAACTAATATGCCTCCCTTTGGGGGGCATAAAAAATCTATTCCAGTGAAGCTCAAATCTACTGTGAAATCATTAATATTTGTGGGGGACTATTTTTCGTGGATTTCGTGGTTGAGTCAATCCAAGAAATTTAATCCCAACGAACAAGTAAAATTCCCATTGATTTTGTGTTCAAAAGTTGGAATCCACGAATTCATATTCCTACAAAATTGCCGTTTTGACCAAAACCACGAATTTTCATGCCCATCAAGTTAAATGATTTTACAGGGTTGAGAGGACTGTGATTCAAAATCAATGACTAACCACTCTGCAAAGTAAGTGCCTGTGACATAGAGGATGCCATCTATAATATGACATTATACAATAGACTTCATAATTATACAATCTGAGCAAGTTTTAGATCATTTAAAACAAATACTGGGTGGAAAGAAATCCATTCAAAAGTATCATAGATTTAATATATTGATTGTAGAGAATAACTCATAAAAGTTGTCTTAGTAACAGTGTTTAATGAAAGCGTCCTGCATGTCAAATCAATACTCAAGCCAAAGAAACAATTTGTGGAAATCATGGACATATTCCACTATCCTAGAATTCAAACCTATGACCTCTCTATTAGGTGTCAGATGCTTGATTGCTCCAGTCAAGGAACAATGTCAATGTTTTCTTTCCTCAATGTGTCAGTAAATTAACTACAATTATCAAGGTACTTGTATTCCCCATTAATATAATATATAGAAAACCTTCATTTTGCAGGAAATGTGAAAAGTTCTTATCACTTGCAGGAATAAATCAACCTTTGGCAAATTTCATATCTAGATAATGGGGCATTTATTCTTTAGTAAATGTAGATAACCCTAATGGATATACTGGGTCTATCAACTTTTATTAGCTAATTCCAGGGAAAATCAGATAGATTAAGAAGAATTAATATGAGATTCATGCCGATCAGAAACATTTTTTCCCCCTCTTGATAATTAGTTTTTATTACCGTTTTACCACATTTTATATTTTCATTTTTAATTTCATGAATAAAAATTTCTTTTAAATTAAAAGTCTGATTCTTCTGGTGTTAAAATAATGAGCACTGGAGATATTTATTTCAATATTCAAAAATATATTCAGCCTATCATTTTAAAACTGTTTCATTGACTGAAAAGACGCATGTTTTTTTACCCCCATATATATTTCTCAATTATTTTCCAGTACAAAGTACCAAAACTGATTTTGTAGAATGTGACTTCCATTCTGATGCAAGTCCCAATGTCTTGCTCAAAAGTGCATTATTCTTCTAGCTGAACTATAGGATAAAAAGTTGAGTTTGGGCAACAATTTTTAACAAGTTATATTTTTGTCATTGCTTGATAATTTATTTACTTTTCAAAATCTATTGGGAATCATGTTGTTGATTGAAAAAGGGACAGAGGAAATTAATACCTATATAGGTACATAATCTATTTACTCTACGACACTGTATCTGTAAGACAGAACTCAAACCTTCAACTGTCTGATCAAAGTGTAATAGGCGCAGGAATACAGGAGGGAAGCCTCAGCGAAATTTCTCTCTGTTATCATACATAGGTTATACATATATCTACAGGTTGTTTTTACTATAGTGCACTGCTTTAAGTTCAAAGCAATACAGGTTCAAATAGCTAGGTGGGGAAAATTAATTTACAAAGCATGATCTAAAGATTAACCACTTCTGAGGATAATTCCCTGTCAATAATTTCTCCTCTATAGAAAGGTCAACAAGTACATTCTATATGTATCTTCTCTAATAAGTTAAACAGTTACATTTATCTGAAATGTTTTATTCCAGCAGATGATTTTCTTAGATGTCTGCAATTATGAAATGTGGTGCCATCTGCATTTTTTTTTTCAGGATACATTTTATATTTGGCATGTCCATTATATCTGACATACATTAAAGAAAGTGAGATCAGTGTCAACTAGAAGATGCTTTTGTAGAAAAGTGCATGTCTACCCCATAGCACAGTAGTAATAGGCAAGAAGTCAATAGCGGACTGGAGACACTGATGTTTGGCTTAGTGGCTGAAATGCAACAGGGATCATCTACTTGGCATGTCCAATCATCCCAAGAATTTTCAATGTTCTGGGTCAAGTGGTTCTCAAGTCGTGGATTGGAAATAGTTTTCCATGTTCTGGCCCCTGTGACATTGACCTTTGATCGAGTGATCCCAAACTCAACAGAGGTCATCTACTCCATATGTCCAATCATCCTATGAAGTTTCAACACTCTGGGTCAAGTGGTTCCCAAGTTATTGATCGGAAATGAAGTGTGACGGATGGACAGGGCAAAAAATGTATGTCTCCCAAGTAGTAGGGGAGACACATAAATATTTAAGTTCAGTATCTGGGGTTCTGTGTTCATTACAGGTCCTCTAAAAACGTTTGTAGAATAGCATAGGTGATTATCTTAAATGCAAAAAATCAAAGAATGAAAATCTCATACCATAGGCTGAATACCACTAAATCATAATACTCTTTATTTCATATAAATTCCACTTACTTGGTAACAATATTTTGACATTTTCTAAAATATCAGATTTCCAGAGACTTACTGCAGAAAAAGTAAAAGAAAAAGGTGTGATAGCTTTTTGTAATAATGTTATAGTACATTTTCTACAACCCCCATATATTAACTCCCTTTTGTGTTTTAGTCACTTTTCAGGACCTAAAATTCTTATACTGCCATTTTTATATAGCATGCCATTGGAACATACGGATTTCAATAAAATGCTACAATTATATTTGTTTGTTTGTTTGTTTTGGGTTTAACGCCATTTTTTAACAGTATTTCAGTCATGTAACGGCGGGCAGTTAACCTAACCAGTGTTCCTGGATTCTGTACCAGTACAAACCTGTTCTCCGCAAGTAACTGCCAACTTCCCCACATGAATCAGAGGTGGAGGACTAATGATTTCAGACACAATGTCGTTTATCAAATAGTCACGGAGAACATACGCCCCGCCCGAGGACCGAACTCGCGACCCCGAGATCCGTAGACCAATGCTCTTCCCTACTGAGCTAAGCGGGCGGGCCTTTACAATTATATACTACAATGCAGTACAATAAAAGACAACATCCTTTTTGAAAAGAGGCATGTAGCAAAGAAGAAAGATTTTGACTCTATCTTAGGACTAGACTTGCGTAGGCTCATATTAGATTTAGTAGTGATCAGCCTATATTTTTGTGCCCTCTAGGGAAATCAAAGATGGCCTCCAAGATGTCTGCCAAATTTTGAAATTGCACAAAAATCCATATATATCATCAAACACTTTATGCATTATCAGTAAAAGTTCTTGGCTTATTTTATTACATTTGTAAAATGCTTGGTAGATAGAATGTTGAATTCATTCTTCATTTCAAAATATCTATTTGTAATAAAGTGGAAAATCAATAATGCAGGTGTTAAAATCAATCATAATTAACTGTACTGAAAATCCACATAAACTTGTCACTGATACCTGTATCTTAAATGCTGGGTAATTAACTGATAAAACAACAGCTCTGGGCAACTCATTGTACACTCCTCACAGTTATTTTATTTGATAATAAAGTATGTTTATTAATAAGTTATTTAAACTTGTTGTTTAACTAAAGAACAATAAAGCGAATTGAACAAGCATCCTTTGTCATTCTTGTGTGGAACAATTACTATGTTCACAATATTAAAATTATATATAAAGGGAGGCAATAACTGCTAATTCAACAAGACAAATTATGACAAGTTTATTTCCCTTAGTTCAAATTCCTTCTATGATAGGCCAAATCAGTGCTGATGTTATGTATTAAATGAAAATAAAATGCAATATCTGATAGTAAAATTAGAAAAAGAGACATATATTCCTTCCTGAAAACAAAGACAAAACACGATTTTTTTTTCTGGGTGACAATTTCATTCTGTCTATAATGCCATGTACTTGTGTTTTACCGTTTAAAATCTGGTAAAGTATCTTTTAAACAATGATCTTCCTGATGACCCAAGGTTATGATCTGTGCAAACGTTTATTGATAGAAATTTTCTAGAGGCCTAGCTAAATAACTTCTCCTGTTATTGTTGAAGGCAATCAGAATTTGGTTATGTTTTCATTTTAAAATCAACACTGATGATGATTAACATGTTCTTTTCATGGGACCTATATATATTTGTATGTATTTATTGATGCACAACACAAATTTGATAGGCTAACAACACTTTTAGCAACAGCTTATGTGATACACAAAAAAATAAATGGAAAAAATAAGAGAGATACATCTTTGGGCTATGCCAAACATCTAGTGGATGATGAATACAGCATAGCATGCCAATGACTTAGTGTTTCTTTTGTTGTTGGGTCAAACATAGCACCTACACAATTTTAGGTCACATAGCGACTTTCCAGCTTTGATGGTGAAGGATAACCCTAGGTGCCTCTCCATGCAATATTTCATCACGAGCCGGCACCTAGGTAGAACCACCCACTTTCCGAAAGCCAGCTAGATGGCTTCCTCACATGAAGAGTTCAACACCCGGAGTGCGGCTCTAGCGGTCATAAGTGAGGAGCAAGTGATTCGAGGTCAGCAACCCTAACCACTTGGCCACCGTGGCCCCCTAATGACTTAAGTGTATATTCAGTTATTTTTAAGGCTTTATTAGCAGTTCCATAAAGAGAAGACTCTTTTGCAGAATTGGCGTGTTTATGTTTTTGGACATGATTCAGATTAATATTCACAAATATTCTGAATTCACAAGTGGTATTGTTCTGAATTCACCAGCAGTATTATTCTGAATACTAGTGAAAATGACCATTGCATATATTAAACAATATACAGTGATAAAGTCCAGGATACTGACACAGTATAAGGCTGCCCTATAACTAACTTGGATTCCTGATGAGTCTTACCTTGGATTCATGACAAGTCTACGGAAGAAGTACGTCCATGTGATGTAATCCATCGCATCCTGTTTGGAGGTTATTGTTCCTGCAACAATCTCGGCATTCAGATGGTCAGCTAGCACTTCAAGTAAACTAGAGAAAACAAACACGTTCAATTTACAGAATGTTCATGATATATTTTGTTACTTGATTCATGTTTCACTATGTTACCATCTTTTGATAATACAAAATGTATTGAGATTTTGTTCTTGTATGCCAACCAATACATGTATTATTTTTAGTCTTTTGTGTTAGGTATGCAATCTTCCTCCAAGGAAAATGAACATCAAAACTATACATTATGAATTCTCTGTAGACAAATTTATGTCTGTAATGGTATCAAGATATTGTAACAGAGTTACTGATGTCCCTAACCTATGGACACTGCCAGCCAATACAAAGCCCTCTAGAAGGTAAAGGGTAGCATACTACATCTACTACATCTACACTCCATCATTAAACTATCATATATACAAGAGTGCCAGAATGTCACAACATACGCCCGTCACAGCAAATTTCTTTACTCTAGCACCTGTATTTGCAAATGGAATTTTAATTTTGTGGTTGTTTAGTAATCACTATAAGTCTTTTGTTTTTCTAAGTCCACAAAAAAACTCCCTACCAGGTAGAGATACCTTAAAATACACCAAAAACTGGAAAGTAACATCTATGTTGTACCACAGAAAAGTGATCTTGGTTTTTCCCTACGGTCAATTATAAAAAAGTTACAATATAAGTTATTTATAGTAACAACTAAGGGAAGTTAATCTTAAAAAAAAAAAAAAAAAAAAAAAAATCCAAAAAAAAATTGCAAGTCCACACAAAAATCTTCACCAGGTAGAGACTGGTCAAAATACACCTCAAAATTGGATGTAGCATGCATGTTGTACTACAGAAAAGTGGTCTCGATTTTTCCCTACCACTAGTAATGAAAAAGTTACACTATAAGCTATTTATAGTAACAACAGAGGGAAGTAATTCTAAAGAAGGGAACTGCGCACAACACTTCGTCTCATGATGGTGTATAATTGTGCCAAGTTACATCAAAATTCCTCCATGCATGAAGAAGAAATGCTTCGGACAAAGTCATTCTTGTATCTGACCTTTAGCCTCTAAGTGTGACCTTGACCTTAGACCTAGGGACCTGGTTTTTGCACAAGACACTCCGTCTCGTAGTGGTGAACATTTGTGCCAAGTTATATCAAAATCCCTCTATGCATGAAGAAGAAATGCTCCGGACAAGGTTTTCATTCTTGTATCCTTTGACCTATAAGTGTGACCTTGACCTTAGACCTAGGGTCCTGGTTGTCCTGCATGACACTCCGTCTCATGATGATGAACAATAGTGCTGACTTTCATCAAAATCCCTCCATGCATGAAGAAGATATGCTCTGGCAGCATGACATCGTCATGTGTGAACATTGTGCCAAGTTTATCAAAATCCTCCACTGAAGAAGAATGTGGACAAAGTTTTTGACTTAGACCTTTGACTCTAAGTTGACTTGACCTTAGACCTAGGGACCTGGTTTTGGAGACACTGTATTTGTGCCAAGTTATATCAAAATCCCTCATGCATGAAGAAGAAATGCTCGGACAAAGTTTATCTTGTATCCTTTGACCTCGAAGTTGACTTGACCAGTTGACCTTGACCTTGTGTCTGCTTACGCACGACACTCGTCTCATGATGATGAACAATTGTGCTGACTTTCATCAAAATCCCTCCATGCATGAAGAAGATATGCTCCGGACAGTCATTCTTGAATTTGACCTTTGACCTCTAAGTGTGACCTTGACCTTAGACCTAGGGACCTGGTTCTTGCGCTCGACACTCCGTCTCATGATGGTGAACAACTGTGCCAAGTTTCATCAAAATCCCTCCATGCATGTAGAAGATATGCTCCGGACAAAGTCTGTGGACGCCGCCCGCCCGCCCGCCCGCCAGGGGCGTTCCCATAATATGTCCCGTTTTTCAAATGGACGTACAATAACTGATGAAGAGATATTGCTTTTCAAAAAAAAAACTATGAAAAAGGGTAAATCAATGCACAGGGCTGCACTGCATGTCTCAACTGCAGCATAAGCTTATGTGTTACAATCGTACCTGGAGCTATCCCCAGATGCCTCCTTGATACAAGGAAACTAAGATGTTTAATCAAAAGACATTTGACCTTCAAGTGTAATCTTGACCCTGAACTTGATGACCTGGGTTGTGCACTCTGTTTGTCATATGGATGTGTTTAACCTTCAGTCTGCTGTTGGCAAGTGATCTGCCTTTGCGACCAGTGCAGACCAAGATCAGCCTGCACATCCTTGCAGGCTGATCATGGTCTGCACTGTTTGCTACTCAGTCCATCAATTTTCAGCAAACATCCCTTTGAATAATAAATGGTACTGCCCAAATTCAAGGACAGACAAGTCCATTTTAGAAATTTAGCAGGGTAAGGGTTAAAAAAAGAAATTTATTATAGTGGTTTAGGAATATGGAGAGATCACAAATTTAAGCTACTTAATCTTTGATCTCTAAGGATGACTCAAATACAGCCCCCCCATATTATATGGCATATATTTTGTATCTGTGGTTTTAATGATCTAATATCTTTGGCCTCTGTGACCTTGACCTTTATGATCTTGACCTTGCGCGCAACATGTTGAGAAACAGTTGTGCCAAGTAAATTTCAAAATCTCTTGATGTATTGCAGAGTTATGGACAAGACAAGAAGATTGATGGATGGACATAGCCCATTTTTATGCCCCACCTTGTGGACCAAAAAGCCGCAAGCTGCAAGTTTACAATGTGATACTCATACTGTAAAAGCACATATTTTTGCGAGGTTAAAATTTCGCGATTTTGGATTTTCGACTATGTTTGCAAGGTTCAATATTTGCGAAATTGTAAAAATGATATCCTCTTCAATTAACATTATACTAATGGTGATTATTTACGAAAGGATTAATTTTCACGAGATGTAGGGACTCACAAATATAGCAAAAATTAAACCCTCGCGAAACCTTCTGCTTTTACAGTATATCAATGATTAAATTTAAATAACTTTAACCCTCATCATGCTGGAGAGGACTGATTCTGCCTCATATCAAAACATGTACTTACTTTGATTCCACTGGGAATGGTTCATACAGGAACTTCTTGTAGAAATGTTTCTTGATATCATGTACCAGTATAACAGCTTTACCCTGATCATCAAACTGTGGGCGGCCAGCACGACCCATCATTTGTAACACATCTACAAATCATAACCATATTATTGTATACTTTACTGCTCTAATCATTTGAAAAAGCATTATGTGGGTGCTCACATTGAAATTGTCTTTCTAGTCTGATTTCTTGAAATGAGGGTTTTTGAAGATTTTGTAAATATCACATAAATTATTCTTTGAAAGATTTATAACTGATGCGAGAAGTGCAAAGCAAATGGGCTTTGAGAGCACTGCCAGTTGATTTGTCCTGTAACACAGTCATATTTAAATAAACAGCAAATATAATTACACTTAATTCATTCTATTTTGCTTCAAACTGTACAATCTTTAATAATAATATTTGGTGGGACCAGATTTATAGGAAACATTCAGAACCTGTAACACTTGACTGAATAACAGAAATTCCTTATCTCTGTTGTGCATGCCAACTGGGCATACTGCTGGAGAGATACTTAACTTGCATTTCCATGAGATAGCACTGACAGCTTTATTAACATGCAAAATCTGTCAGCATGTGAAACACTTCTATGAAATTAAAGTGCATCAAATTTGGTTAAAAAAAAAGAGTTATTTATATTGTAACAAGAACACTGCCTGAAGGGGCATTATAGGACCATTTGTAAGCAGAATGGACCAGGATTACAGTAGTTAAACAGGAGCTGGAACAAGTGGGGCAATATACGCCCGAAGGGTTATATCAGAGGACGGAAGCAAAATTTGAAGATTTTTTTTTGGTGGGCGGTGTGAGGGGTGGGGGAGAAGCAGGTGTGTGTGTGGTGGTGGTGACAGGGTATTAAAGGGCAAGAAACTAAAAAAAATTTTTTTCATTTTTGGGGGGTGGGGTTGGTTTGTAAGGTAGATTTTTGCAGTCTGCACATCATCTCATCATCAACTGCCTATATTCCAAGTTTCAAGTCAAAACCTTTAATATTTTTACGTTATGCTCTGGACACAAAATATGATGGGCAGATTTGACCTTGCTGTGACCTTGATCTTTGAGCTACCACCCTGATTTACGCACTCTGCAAATCAATCCATCACCACCTACCTACATCCCAAGTTTGAGGTCAATAGGTGAATGGTTAATAAGTAATGCTCCGACACTAGGATTATTATTAGACAGACAGATTTGATCTTTGAGCTCAATTTGTGACCTTGACAACTGACCTACAGACTCTGTTGATGAGCTCTGCACATCGTCTCACCACAACCTACCTCAATGTCTTGTATGAAGTCAATATCTTGCATGGTTATTTAGTTATGCTCTGGACACAAAATATGATGACAGTTTTGACCTTTTAGCTCGATTTGTGACCTTGACCTTTGACCTACAAATGGTTCAAATGCTCTGCACATCATCTCATAGCCATCTACCTATATGCCATGTTTAAAGTCAATACCTTTTAACAGTAATAAAGTTATACTCTGGACACAAATTATGACTGACGAACGCACAGTCACGCCATCACATAATACGTCCCGTTATTAAAGGGGCGTAAAATTTTCGGAAAAAGTAAAAATGCAAGGACCATAAGAATCACAGGTGCAAAGCCTTAATGGTTATTTCAATGTAACGGAATAGATATACATGTAAATAAGGACAAAAGCGTGTGTCCATGTCCTGAAGCAACTTTTAAACATTTGCTATTTAAACAGTCACTGTTACTTGACAATTTTGTTGTTTCAGATATCTATTTACTTTCAAAGTATATTTCACTGGATCAAATATATCAACATGAAATAGGAGGGGAGGTGGGTGAAAACAAAACCTTTAATAAAAGCAAGAAACTGTGCTTATGCAGTTACCACCTGGATATAAATTATATCAGGCTGTTTAGGCTTTGGTATAAACTCACTATAAAAAGATATTTTACATTGAAATGGTAACTACATAAACACAATATATTCCTTAAATACTTTCGTTTTTTGAAAAATGTTACATAAGAAAACATGAAGACCGCCTGAACCACAAATGCAGGTGAAGTAAGAATAAGATTTACATAACTTGAGAACCTGGATAACTAAAACAACCCATTTTCATCCCTGCTGGTTTAATGGCTCTTGGTCTCTGTGTACTGTTTCATTCTGCTTTTGGCAAACTTAAGCATACTCTAGCCGTTTTTTCATCATTTTGGGAATGCCCTCCAACACCAGTGGAATAGGGAAAATTGCATTGTGAATTGTTGAAGTTGGTAATTTTTCAAAAATTGTAACTTAAAATATATAAAGTTGGTATCATTCTGTATCTACTGATAAATTTAAGAAATAAGTGCATTGTAAGTCATGACTTTTCAGCAGGACAATTTTTACTTTCAGTTTCACTTTCCCACAATAGTGTCAAGTTGGTCTGCGTCCCTTTTATTCACTTTCCTTTGTTTGAATCAATTTTGTTTGAACTGTTGGATGGTATTTTATTACTGTCTTGTTTCAGTAGAACCTATTATCGTTTACCTGATCCAAAAGAGGAACACCTCTCTGGAACCTTGTGTTTATGTACTGATTTACAAGTTAATTATACATTGCAAAGTACTGATAATTTCAGGCATTTCTGTAGCCAGCATTTACTTTGAACAATGTGATGTCACGTCAGCCGCTAAAAATAACGGAATCACAGATATAAATACACACAAATACACAAAGTAGCGAAACTAACACAAAATATATCAGCGATCATTTGGGAATTCTGGTTTGGAAAAAATACCCATACTTTTTTGCATTGGAAATGCCTCTGTTTACAGAAGGTACCTTTTTAGGATAAAAAAGGCCTGATACAAACCAAAATGTTTACCATATAACTGCAATTTTCCATGACTGTTTCCTTTAAATAAGATTACGAATCTTTGGACTACACCAGACCTCAAGCAGTTTGCTTATTACCAAGCAAGCTTGTTCTTCATAGTGCTTTGTGGAACTTTTTTCTTGCTCTAATGTACCAATTTGTATTGATCTTCACCCACCAGAAAGCCTAACTGGCACTTTATTAACGACTGACCTTTATTAAGTAGTGCCATATCTAAGCAGCTATACTCTAAGTGTCCCATGACAATGTTCTGATAAAATATTTTCCCTGACAATAAGACTTCTGTTTTCGCAATGACACATGCCATATGGCAGAGATAAATCTTGTTTCATTTTTTAACAATATGATATTGTACACTGTATAGGGACAATAACAGAATCTAAACATTAGTGAGGTATTTAGTCTGAGAACTGTCCTATAGTAATAATATTTGATGCATATACACCTGAAAATTTCAGCAAAAAATTTTCTTTGGAAATGTCATTTCAACTGAAACAAGAGAATGAAGTATTACCATGTGATACAGAGTACCCCACCAGAATGGGACTAGCTATCTCAACTGCAGATCTGATATCTGTCAATGACTAATAAACAATATTACAGTCAAACCTGTGCTAGCAACCACCTGTGAATAGCGACCACCTGTCGACAACGACCTGTCTCTTGTTCCCCCATAGAAAAATGCTTAAAGGCCGTGAATAGCGACCACCTGGCGACCGCGACCAGCATTCAGCCTAATTCATTCCCAAGGGTCATATCTGCCCCCCAATAACGACTAAGCTGGACCGTTCCGGCATGAAAATATTTTAAATCCGCCGATTTTTCACGACTTTTGCATTATAGCAAACATAATAATAACTGCTTAATTGAAAATTTGCAAGTTTGCACCGGCCGAATTAATACATAGAACATAAAGAAAGAAAGAAGCTGTAAAAATACTTTTTATCGGCATGATAATGGCTAACTGAGAAGTGACCCTTCCCCCCAAATAAAGACCACCTATGAACAAAGACCACTTTTGCTTGTTCCAAAGAGTGGTCTTTGTTCACAGGTTTGACTATATATGTTATTATGCAAAATGATTAGGTTTGAATTCACATGTCTAAAAATCTAGGTTAAATTTTGTAACAATACTCCACTAACATACAAAACATTGTTTCAAATCACATCACATTCAACTTTTAAACTGGTGGGAAATTAGAGGAAACCAGAGTGCAAATTTGTCACAATACGATGCCCATCATAGCAAAGTAATTTTGAATAAAATACTTTACCAAATGTCAATTTTCAAAATTCTGACTCATTCAAGGGATATTACTCTAGAAATACAAATCCAAACTGGCTGATTATGGATTTTGCATAAGTATAATTTACAGCAAAGAAAAATTCACTTTAGTTATCAAGTGGACACATTCAATTTTGACTGATTCAAAGGCCATAACTCTGGCTGGTCCAAACTGGCTGCTTATTGTACTCACACTAGATGTTGCAGAAACACACGCACAGTATAAGACAGGTTTATATCAAAACAGAATATATCTGATTATTGACTGGATGCTGCAAATTTTAATCAATTCAAACGCCTTTACTCTTTAGATACTGGTTCTGAAACTTGACCTAGAATTTATAGATACACACTTTGTTTAAGTTTACTTTAGTTCTGAGAAAAAATATTCTAGTTAAAAATCCTTGTGGTTCATACAAAACATCTGAGACAAACTTCAAATACTTTTCAAAAACATTTTTCACTCTTCCAAGACTCTTTTTCTTGAAAGCACCTCTTGAAATCTTAGTCCAAACAACTTTTATCAACTTTTTATAACAGGAATTGCACTCTGTGTAAACTGTGGCTCCTCATCCTTTATATTTCTGTTACAATTTCGTTTTCTTTCCCCAAATGCTGACAGAATATTTGTAAATTGTTGGGTTTAACGTCGCACCAACATAAGCATATGTCATTAGGTGACTTTTCAGCTTTGATGGTGGAGAAAGACCCAAAGTGCCCTTCCATGCATTATTTCATCATGAGTAGGCACCTGGGTAGAACCACCGGCCTTCAGTAAGCCAGCTGGATGGCTTCCTCACATGAAGAGTTCAACACCCTGAGTGAGGCTCGAACCCACATAGGTGAAGAGCAAGTGATTTTCTGTCAGAGATTTTAACCACTCACCCACAGAGGCCGCCTGAATATTTGTAAAGGAATGCTTATATATTCTAATATGCTTGTCTCTGTTAAAACACGCTTATGCTAGAATGACGTCACGTTAACGTGCAGTGACGTCAATGCTTTTGTTGCGACCAAGAGAGAGCGCTACTATATTTTATCTACTGTTTTAGATTAAGGGCATATTAGAATTGAAATAATTTATAGCAAAACCGTATTTTAATACTATTGATACACTCGGGCGGTAATACGTCATACAAAGAAATTATTACGGCCGACATATAACCACCCATCGTGCATAAATAGTGTTAAAACACTTTTTTGCTATAAATTTTTTCTAAGGTGAAATTCAAGCATTTTTTTCAACAAGAGCTGTCAACTGACAGACTTTAACATTTGTGTGACGCTAACGCTCACACTGGGGCGAGTAGGATAGCTCTCCTATTCTTTGAATAGTCGAGCTAAAAATGAACTAGTTAGCTCTCTATATTACTGCAACACAAAATTTATTTTCTTAGTTCGTCTTTGGTTTAAAACTATTTCAGATATGTTACGGCTGTAAGTTAACCTATTCTGTGCTCTTGGATACAGTACCAGTGGAAACCTGTTCTCTGCAAGTAACTGACAACTTCTCCACACAAGTCAGATGTGGATGGCAAATCACTTCTGACATGAACAAAATATTTTCCCAATTCAAAGTACAGTGTTCTATCCAAAGCATTGTGTTTAAGGAACGGGCTAATGGCCTGAATTGAGTTGTTACTGAGATTATGGATAAGCTCTCAAATACTAGAGATGCTTTGAGAAAAGCGCATGTCTCCCACAACTGCAACATTGAAAAATGTCTAGTTTTTCTCGATGGCTATGATAAATAGATCCAATCAGTAATTCAAGGGCCATAATTCAAAAGAGCCTGGGAGGATTTGGCTAGTTATCGAACTTGGTCGAGGTCTCATGGTCAAACACATATTGTTCAAGTTTGGTGAAGATCAGATGAGAAATGTTCGACTTAAAGAGTGCAGACAAGCTTGAAAAATGTCTATTTTTTCTCGATGGCTGTTATGAGTGGATCCAATCAGTAATTCAAGGGCCATAATTCAAAAGTGCCTAGGCGGATTTGGCTAGTTATCAAACTTGGCCGAGGTCTCATGGTCAAACACATTTTGTTCAAGTTTAGTGAGGATCAGATGAGAAATGTTTGACTTAGAGCGCGGACAAGCTTGAAAAATTTTAGTTTTTCTCGATGGATGTGATGAGTGGATCCAATTAGTAATTAAAGGGCCATAATTCACTGTGTGGTGGGAGACATAATTATAAATGGTTTCTTACCTGTGATGGGGAAATCAACATATCTGCGCGTTTTCCCGTCGTAAAACTCAGTACCCTTCACAACAACCAAGTGAGCTGGGAAGTTCACACCCCAAGCCAATGTACTGGTGGCAATTAGGACCTAGAAATATGTTAAAAATTTGATATACAGTCAAACTTTCTTTGCTTGAACTTGGGAGAATTCGAACACCACCCTCGTTTGAACGTTCTTTCCCCCGGGGAAGAAACTGACTAGTCAATTTTTTCCCCGGGAAAAAAACTGACTGGGGAAAAAACTGACCATTACACTGGCAAAGTCCCTGTGTAATGTAAATTGTTCAATGGCTCAAACTACTGATAACTTGAACAAATTTTACCAGTACCGTCGAGTTAGAGCGAACAAAGTTTGACCGTTCAGTCAAAATATGTATTAAATAGCCTACAAAGGCAAAAAAAAACCCCCCAAAACATTCCGACTGCTTAAGTTTAGTGGCTGTTACAGACAAGTTGAAATTAGGAAACTAGAAATGTGTCTATGGGACACAGATGCCCCTACTACATGACATTAAAATGAAATTTTTTTCCTAGGTCAGGGGCCATAACTCCTACAATACTGAACGAATCCGGACACAAAACCCCAGGTGCACAACTGCACATGCTGACCAGCATTCCTGTAAAGTTTGGTGACTCTAGGTCAAATACTTTCGGAGCTATGCGCGACACAACATTAAAATGACCAATTGTTTACTAAGTCAGGGGCCATAACTCCTACAGGACTGGATGAATCCAAACGCGAAACCCAAGGTGCACAACTACATATGCTGACCAACATTCCTGTAAAGTTTTGTGACTCTACGTCAAAAAGTTTTGGAGCTAGGCACAACACAACACTAAAATGACCAATTTTTACAAAGTCAAGGGCCATAACTCCTACAAGACTGAATGAATCCGGAAGCAAAACCCCAGGTGCACAACTACACATGCTGACCAACATTCCTGTAAAGTTTTGTGACTCTACGACAAATACTTTTGGAGCTAGGCACGACACAACATTCTCAGAAGGACGGACGGACAGACAAAGGCAAATCTATATGCATCCACTCCAAAGTGGGGGCATAAAAATGTCATTTTGTGAAGTTAGCTGACTGGTTGCTTAGTCATTGCTTTAATACAGGCTAAGGTAGATCACAATGAAATTTGTGTATTTATCATGGTATATAGAAAAAGACGCGACTGATTCGCCCGACCATGACTATGACCTTGAATATCAATATGACACACTTGATCAAGAATGGTAATACTAAAACATGATTACAGGGTTGCCAGCACTCTGGGTGAATAAAATTCTCTGACTTTTCCATGACTTTTCCCTGACCAATTCATGTTTTTCACTGACCAAAACCGCCAAACATTTAAACGGCCTCCTGACCTCCCCTATAGCCGTCCAATCCTCCCATTATTTTTTTCCAGATGTTTTGTATTTATTTTCCAATATATTAAACATAAACATCAAACACAATGATAATAAACATGGTTTTCTTTCTTGTATGACTGTTTGGTGGTCAAGTCAATGAAACATAATTGTGTCTATTGGTCAGTGAAACCTAATTATTATGAGATACATATCAAAAGCATCTTTGCAAGACATGCAACTATCAAAAATCTAACATCTTTTAAGGTACAATTTCCTCATGGTAAAAACAATAAAGTATGGTTAATAACAAGACCATTGGAACCCTGCTAGTATTAGCAAAATTTCATTCTCAAAAATCCAAGATCTGTTATTATACAGTTTCCTAGAGGCAAAAACAACAAAACACCATGACTAATAGCAAGATCATTGGAATCATATTGACAAAGCATCACTCTCAAAATCCAAGATCTCTTAATATACAGTGTCCAGAAAACACCTGGAGTACCTACAACCAAAAAAGTGTATTAGAATAATGTTAGTTGTAGGCTCTCTTCATGTGTCACTTTCCTACAAAATAAAAAAAAACATGTTAAGTTAGCTCTGGAGGCAAGGGTTGCAAAGCCTTTCAGTCTTCAAGCAAAATCAGTGTTTAAAGAAAAATGGGGGATTTAAACAAATTAAATGCATGTTACAGTATTACATCATTAAACTTTGTTTTTAATTACTTAAATTTAATGCTTGAAGACTGCCATAGCCACAAAAGTTTAAAATGATTAACTTCTTTGAGCTTTGAAATAATTTTTCCCTGACTTTTCCCTGACTTTCCATGATTTTCATTTTTCACTGACCAAATTTTAAAATTCCCTGACAATTCCCTGACCTTGAAAAAAAAAACAATTTCCCTGACTTTTCAAGACTGCTGGCAACCCTGATGAAACAGATCAAATGCCTCCGTTTGAACAAAGCTGAGTGAGGACCTTACAAGGATGCTGCAAACCAAGTTTAATGAAGATATGCCATACAGTTCAAGGGGAAAAGCCATTAAAAGATGTTTCTTTTTTTAGCTCTAGCGGCCTTCAAGGGGCCAAATGCCCCCATTTAAAGAAATTTAACAGAGGACTTTATAAGAAAGCTACAGATCATGTCTGATGAAGATCCATCATGCAGTTCCCGAGAAGCTGATAGATTTTTTCTATATTTAGCTCAAGTGGGCCTTTAAAAGAGGTCAAGAGCCCCCCATTTAAACAAACTTGGGAGATGACCTGATAAATGATGTTACAGACAAGAATGTGATTAGTGATTTCTATTTTTAGAAACAGCAGCCCCTAAATGGGGCTGACTTCCCTCATTTTATTGAATTTGGGAGAGGATCTCATAATGAAGATACTTATAGTTTTGCTTTTGGTTGCTATGGCAACCAGAAGTCTCCACAGAATGGATTTCTTTTGACAAGTTTGAAAGAGACCCACCAGTCAGTTTCATTGACTTCCATCCTTTAGTTTTAGAGATTTGAGGTTTAAAGAAAATGCTGAAGCCGACAGATGGATGGCAGACCATGTACCTTAATCAATTTAGCTAATGTGAGCAAAATCAAGCAAAATGTGGAATGTCTATAACAGCACACAGTAACCATTGTTTTTTGAAAGTGATCGTCTATTTTAAACTACCATTCAAGCTTTGCAGCTCTCAATGCTTCTCCTAACCTTCAACATCAGCAGAACTGACTGCTACAATTGCAGAGTGCAATATTCATTTGATTCATTCAGAATATAAAGCTACTATCATCAGCCAGAAGTCTTTGGAGATTTGTGCATAATCAATGGCAGCAAAGGAAGAGAAGTCTGTACTTGCCAGATACTGCTGAAAGATGATTTATCTCCCTTTATGGCTGTGCAATTCACACAGTTCATCTTTCAATTCGGACAGAACCACTGACTATTAAAAGGGGCGCATACCAAAATGATACTGACTAAATGGCGAACAGTGTAGATCATGATCAGACTGCACAGTTGTGCAGGCTGATCATGATCTACACTGGTCGCAAAGGCAGAATCAATCATAATCCAGCATGAAAAGGGTTATACTAACCTGCACTTTTGAGTTGACAAAGAGTTCCTCTGTGATTTTTCTATCCCTTTCTATGAGACCTGCATGATGTATTCCGATACCAAAAGCTAGTGTCAACTTGAGATTGGTGTCTCGCACTCCACTTATGATATTTTCCATCTGAAATTGAACATAATACTATAGTTAGTTTTCTACAACTTTTCAACAAAATTTTAGTTACATCTGACAGTGCGTTTACCTAGGTCCATACCAGTACTTCTACGCAAGTAAATGACAACTTTTCCGTCTGCAGCAGTAGTTGTGGACATGTCTCTTTAGACACTGTGAAAGCATTAATATTGTTGGGGACTAATTTTTGTTTTGTCAATTCCCTCAAAATTTGAAGTGCACAAATTGATATCCTGATAAAATAACCATTTTAGCCAAAACTACGAAATTTCCAGCCCATGAAATTTAATGATTAAATTTTCTTCAATGTAGCGTTACACTGAATTCTTATGTGGCCCCAGGTTCTGACCCATAACTGCAGTTCTCTATTTTTTCTACAAATTTAGTCATGTTGGAGTGCTAATTTAATCTAGCTGGTTCCTGGATTCTGTACCACTATTAGCTTGTTCTCTAGAAGTATTACGGACAACTTTGTCTAATCAATCAGGAAATGCAGGATTTCAGACATTGTGACTCCTCTCGCCAACAATCATCACTGAGATCACTTGTCAATAATATCACAAGCTACTAAGCTGATAAGGTAGGTTATCCGCAAACATACAATACAGTTGTTTACACTGAGATTTGATTGATGGCTCATACCATTAATTAATCGTTATTTCTAATACCTTTATCTCTTGAACATGGTGCAATGCAGTCCATGAGAAATACAGAGCGTCACCTCAACGCAAGAAGTGGATAACTGCATTGACTTAAAGAAGGACTTATTCACTTTTTGCGCTAAGGTGACGAGAGGTTAAATAATCAATGTGATAAATTTCTTATTATCAAGGGCATGTTCTGCAGCTGGTTATCAAACTTGGCTGAGACATAATGCCATTATGCTCAGTGTAAACCAGTTTGTTGAATATTGGATAAGCACTGCTTAAGTCAGAGAGTTGACATGGTCAATTTTCATAATTCTGTGTAATTAAAGGACCATGACTCCTGAGAGATTTAATGATCCAGCTTACATTCAAACTTGACCAAGATATCATACCCATAAACATTATGACCAAGTTTGGTGAACACTGGATAAAAACTACTCAAGTTAGACAGCAGACACTGTCATCATTTTCGCAATTTGTTAGCAATGAATGGGCCATAACTTCAGAGCCTCTGGGACAATCCAACGGGATATTGAATTTGGCAGAGATATTTTGTCCATAATCATAGTCACCAAGGTTGGTGAATATTGGATTATGAAGTTAATGGATGCAGTGGATACTGCCCATCAGCTGCCACCGAGGATCACATAATATGTCCAAAAAAAATTCAATCCCTCACATACTTTTTCAAGATTTCAGCAAAGCAGTGACAGATGAACAGGTAGGCAGACATATGGCAGAATGGTTCAATTACTACATGCCTCCCTTTGATGACATAAAAGTGTATTGATTAACTGTTTTATAAACTTTAGTTTTACAAAACATCACAGACCTTGACCTGTACTGTTTGCAAAACTATTTAAATTTGAAATTAAACAATTCAAGTTACATAAGAAGTTCTATAGCAGACAAAACATTCCATTTCCATTAACATTTAAATTTCACATAATTCTTGTTTAAAAGCAGTTTTATAGTGATACAATCTGTCTAAAATAAAAACTTAGCTGCACTTTAATGGAATCAAAGTGACACATTGCTTTTACGATTCATTTAAATTTTCCACTGGGGAGGAAACAACTTTTTCTAAGAGCAACTACAAGAATACAAATTCTCTTTCAAGCTTAAGGCACAAAATAAAAGCTGTTTGTAAATCACATATGTCCCCATGACAGCCTGTCCCATTTTCAGTCCTGAGATTACTATGACCTTGACCTTTGACCTTTGTGGGCTGTAAAAGCATTCTTAAGTTATTCAGCCGAATCAATTTTCAGTCTGCAGATCACTGTGGCTTGCTTTTGGACCTAAAACTGCTGATCAACTGATAGCGGGCAATCATCCTAAAAAGTTTGAAGGGAGAAGGCCAAAAAGTTCTAAAGTAACTGAGCGGAAACCAGACTTGAAGTTACTGTGACCTTAACTCTTGATGTACTGACCGCTTAAACAATTGAGGTCATCTACTGACCAGATACAATCACCCTGTGAATCTTGATAACTGTAGGCTAAAGCATTCTTTATTTATTGAGGGAAAACCATTTTCAATCCTGAGGTAACTGTGAACTTGACCTTTGACCTACTGACCCTCAAAACATTAGGGGTCATCTACAGGCAATCATCCTATGAAGTCTGACAACTGTAAGTCAAAGCATTCTTTAGTTATTGAGCAGAAACTGTTTTCAGTCTTGAGGTATCTGAAACCTTGACCTCTGACCTACTGACCCCCAAAATAATGTGGGTCATCTAGAGACCAGGCATTGCATAGCTATTGGCCAGAATACAAAATGGTCTATGGATGGAGAGACTGACAAACCAACAGATTGACAATGAGCAAAACAATATAACACCTCTTTATTGAAGGTGTAGAGGAGGCATTAAAACATTTCTGCATGGGAGGACACTTCAATATGGTAGTATGTTTAGGACATGCAATTATTTTTTTAGGATTAAATTATCTTGAGCGATCAACATCTTATCTCGTGTGCACGACATCTTATCTTGAGCGATCAACATCTTATCTCATGCGATCAACATATTATTTTGAGCGATCAACATCTTATCTTGAGCGATCAACATCTTATTTCGTGCGCACGACATCTTATCTCGAGCGATCAACATCTTATCTCGAGCGATCAACATATTATCTTGAGCGATCAACATATTATCTTGAGCGATCAACATCTTATTTCGTGCGCACGACATCTTATCTTGAGCGATCAACATCTTATCTCGTGCGTACGACATCTTATCTTGAGCGATCAACATCTTATCTCGAGCGATCAACATATTATCTTGAGCGATCAACATATTATCTTGAGCGATCAACATCTTATCTCGAGCAATCAACATATTATCTTGAGCGATCAACATCTTATTTCGTGCGCATGACATCTTATCTTGAGCGATCAACATCTTATCTCGAGCGATCAACATCTTATCTTGAGCGATCAACATATTATCTTGAGCGATCAATATCTTATCTTGAGCGATCAACATCTTATCTCGTGCGCACGACATCTTATCTTGAGCGATCAACATATTATCTTGAGCGATCAACATCTTATTTCGTACGCACGACATCTTATCTTGAGCGATCAACATCTTATTTCGAGCTATCAACATATTATCTCGAGCGATCAACATATTATCTTGAGCGATCAACATTTTATCTTGAGCGATCAACATCTTATTTCGAGCGATCAACATATTATCTTGAGCGATCAACATCTTTTCTCGGTCATCTTATCAATATCTATTAAGGACCTTTGTGTGAATTCAGATCATTAGTAAAAACATAAGGCTGCCACCGTTTTTGTTTTTATTTAGATTATACTTATAACCGTTTCACATGTTTGCAGGGTTAGACATTTAAATACGGAAACTGATAAAAAAGGCAGCAAAAATCAGTGATGATGCAAAGAAATAAATTTAAGTCCTTGACAAAAAAAAAAATAGTATGTATGCTTCGCTATGGAAGCCCTGGAGGGACAATTGATTTCCGTACTTCTAACTTTTGCACTTCTCACTTCCATCTTCTTGACTTCCTACTTCCTACTTCTAACTTCCACACTTCTGACTTCTAACTTCCGCACTTCTGACTTCCAACTGCCCGACTTTCGACTTCTGATTTCCAACTTCCACACTTCTTACTTCCGACTTTTGACTTCTTACTTCCTTCCTCTAACTTTCGCACTTTTGACTTCTGACTTCCAGCTTCCTGACTTCATACTTCCGACTTCCAACTTCCACACTTCTTACTTCCGACTTCCAAAAAAGGAAAGTTGGCAGTCAGAAGTGCGGAAATTGGAAGTCGGAAGTCAGGAAGTTAGAAGTGTGGAAGTTAGAAGTCAGAAGTGCGATAGTTAGAAGAGGGAAGTAAGAAGTCAAGAAGTAGGAAGTAAGAAGCATGGAAGTTGGAAATCAGAAGTCGAAAGGCAGGAAGTTAGAAGTCAGAAGTGCGGAAGTTAGAAGAGGGAAGTAAGAAGTCAAAAAGTCGGAAGTAAGAAGTGTGGAAGTTGGAAATCAGAAGTCGAAAGTCTGGAAGTTAGAAGTGCGGAAGTTAGAAGTCAGAAGTGCGGAAGTTAGAAGAAGGAAGTAAGAAGTGTGGAAGTTTGAAATCAGAAGTCGAAAGTCAGGAAGTTAGAAGTCAGAAGTGTGGAAGTTAGAAGTCAGAAGTGCGGAAGTTAGAAGTAGGAAGTAGGAAGTCAAGAAGTTGGAAGTGAGAAGTGCAAAAGTTAGAAGTCAGAAGTGGGAATAACGGAAATCAATTGTCCCTCCAGGGCTTCCATACTTCGCCCATATATTAAACGATTTTCCTTGTTTTCCCTTAATTCATACATGCAACTTTTCTGCGCGAATTTATCAGTCGAACTGAAATTTGTTGCTGTTCTAACATGCAGTATGCATCATTGGTTATGTTCATTTGATTTTGAAGATAGGATGACCAATTATATGCATTGCTTTCCCAATTAATGTGATAAACTTGTACATGTACTTGTGGGAAGTTTAAATAACAGCGGAATAGGCAGGACCCTAATTAACATCTTGTCCGTATGTTTTACTGATGACCTAAATGCACACACAGAGGGCCTTAATATATTTAAATAAGATGTCGTGCGCTCGAGATAAGATGTTGATCGCACAAGATAAGATGTTGATCGCTCAAGATAATATGTTGATCGCAAGAGATAAGATGCTGATCGCTCAAGATAATATGTTGACCGCTCGAGATAAGATGTTGATCGCTCAAGATAATATGTTGATCGCTCGAGATAAGATGTTGATCGCTCAAGATAATATGTTGATCGCCCAAGATAATATGTTGATCGCTCGAGATAAGATGTTGATCGCTCAAGATGTTGATCGCTCGAGATAAGATGTTGATCGCTCAAGATAATATGTTGATCGCTCAAGATGATATGTTGATCGCTCGAGATAAGATGTCGTGCGCACGAGATAAGATGTTGATCGCTCAAGATAATATGTTGATTGCTCAAGATAAGATGTTGATCACTCGAGATAAGATGTTGATCGCTCAAGATAATATGTTGATCGCTCGAGATAAGATGTTGATCGCTCAAGATAAGATGTTGTGCGTACGAGATAATATGCTGATCGCTCGAGATAAGATGTCATGCGCACGAGATAAGATGTTGATCGCTCAAGATAAGATGTTGTGCGCATGAGATAATTTAATCTTAAAAAAAAATAACATATGTCCTAAACATACTACCGTACTTCAAACTTTAAAAAAAATAATGATTTTTTGAAGTAACTGTGACCTTGACCCAATGGCATCAAACTATCAAAACGACTTTCTACATAGGCCCTGACCAGGATTTGAACTGCAAACCATCTGTTCCACATCACATAAGGTAATTTTGGTGCTCTAGACCACTGTGCCACAATGGAATTTTCTAAGTAAGTTATGCTGCCCTTGAACTTGACCCGACTGACCCCATATGCAATCCCAAACTTGGGTTTTCTATAAGCTACACAAAGTTTAATTTCAATACATCAATGCAAACTAAAGTAATTGAGCGCATACAAAATTCGCTGATCTAATAACCATTTTTTTTTTCAAATTCTGGTTAATAAAATCATTGATTGTTATATCACTCTAGCTGCATCCTCCAAACAACTGTATTCAAAGAGTTTCAACAGAGGACAAGTGTCAGGGATTACTGTATATGCATTAACTGCATTTAAGCTATTCAAGATTTATTCAGATCTGAAATTAACCTGTCAAACCCCTTTGATGGCAATAATTTAGCTTTATGCAACATTCCGATTTTCAACAAAACAAGTCACTAAATTAAATGTACAACTTATGAATTTTTAATCGATCTGTTTGGCTGCTTTGTAAATTCCATTAAGATGAAAAGCTGATTAATGATACCATAATACAACTGATCAGAAATACAAACAGTGTCTATTGAAAGTGGCTGATTAAATTATTAATGTTCATGTGCCATGGTGTACTAAAATAATGATGATATCTATTGAAATAGAATTTTTATTATTCACATGTGAACCGAGGCAGTCTGGAAAGCAGCTATATCCTGCAAGAACAGTTTCTACAACAAGTTAACCCATCTATCATTATGCTTAGATGAATCAATTTTCTTTTTTGCAATTTTTAAAGTTATTGCCTATTTGAGAATTAGATACAACAATAATTATTTCAAGATGGCGTTTGTTACTTATGGGTTCATATTCACTCATATACTAAAATTTGTCAAAATCCCTAGTAACTCGATACTTTTTTTATGCCCCCAGCATCTACTGATGCGGGAGGCATATAGTGATTGTCCTGTCCGTCCGTCCGTTCGTCCGAGGTTAACCAAATGGGACCGTTTCATCTAGCATCAATACCCCTTACTAGAATGACTTCATACTAATGCAGATGTAACCTGTGACCATTCCTCATCTTCAGACATCACCTGACCTCAGTTTGACCTTGACCTCATTTTGGACATAGGTTGCTTTATATGGGCCATCTCTTGGTAAACCAAATGGGACCGTTTCGTCTAGCATCAATACCCCTTACTAGAATGACTTCATACTAATGCAGATGTAACCTGTGACCATTCCTCATCTTCAGACATCACCTGACCTCAGTTTGACTTGACCTTGACCTCATTTTGGACTTGGTCGCTTTATATGGGCCATCTCTTGGTTAACCAAATGGGACTGTTTCATCTAGCATCAATACCCCTTACAAGAATGAATTGATACTAATACAGATATAAACTGTGACCATTCCTCATCTTCAAACATCACCTAACCTCAGTTTGACCTTGACCTTAACCTCATTTTGGACTTAGGTGCAAAATCTATCGACAAGGATGCCAGTGGGGGCATCAAGCGTTTATTGAACACAGCTTCTTGTTTTAATTAAGCCATTGTCATCCCTAACCCAAAACTTTGTATAACAGTGGAACAGGATTAACTGCCTTACATACTCACTGACTGCTCATTTCCTCATTGTTGTAGGTATAGGACCTTCGCAAAATAGTGATCCTTCAATTTTAGGGGCTGACAAAAAATGAGCTAACAAAAAATTAGACCTATAATTATGACTTTTGACCTCAATGTACAACCTTTACCTGATATGAATTCCGATTTATTTTTAATTTTCTAGTGCTTAAATAGTACTTCTATGTCAATACTCATTTAATCCATTTAAATATCTATGACGAGAAACATGGAAATTCCACAAAAACCAGGTTTTCAAACTTTGCATCACGCCAACAGTATACCTTTAAACTTTTGAAAATTAATGGGAAATTTACTCCATTTAGGGATTCAATATCATCGATTGACACAATGAATAAAATCCCTGAAAAATGGTCTAAAATGAATATTAATGATTTCAAAGCATTATGAATTTCGCATATAGTAGACTGACATAGTACCTGAAGGTTATGTTGTCAATAACAACATCAACAACAACAACAAATCAAGTGCAAAACTAAAGCACATACTGCTTATCTCATACTGGAAAATATCCCTAAAACTGCTGGACGCTTCCTGAAACATAATTACGCCATGTTTAAAGCACAAAAGCAGGAATTCATGGACTGGATACATACTTCCTTATAATAGTAGTGAAGCTTCCAGAGAAGTTTCTTAAATCTCCAGAAAGTAGTTGTTGAGAAAAAAGAGTGCACTAGATATGCCCATTTGCTTTTGAGAGTCACAGAAGCAACCAATGAAACTTTAAATACTTCGGACAAGGATGGCGCTACAGTTTATTAATGTTCAATTTTCAAGGGGCATTAACTCAGTAAAAAATCATCCAAGCCAAACATGAAGACAGTATGTGCATCTTGGAGTGAAGTTGGCAATACGGTCTGTGGTTGCGGAGAAATACTCCAGACAAGAACTGAGGGATAGATGGAAACATGTACTGATGATCAGCAGTGACTATATTTTGCTTCCCCCTTACCATGTGGGAAATATGGGAGTTTCTGACACCAACACAGACATCAAACTTGTCAGAGGTATTATATTCTGTTTTTGAGTTTTATGAAGATAGCTCAAAAGATATGTCCATTGTAAAGTGTGCCATTTGTGGAAAGTCAGTAACCATGAGTCCTTCATTAATGCACTGCGCCCCTTAATTATTTGGTAACAACAATCAGTATTAATAACATGTGGGGCCAACATTTGCAGTTATTATTAATTCTGCTATATAGTAATTGCTGGTTATTATAATATTCCTATATATATAAATGTCAACTGATGCGGTATTGCCGATCAAAAACAAACTGCTTTTATCAGACCTGGTAGAACACAATCTAATCCTGAAAATACCATAAGCAGCTGGGTTTGTAAGGGGGTTTATTTAAAGATCCACTGATGATGTCTTTAAAATTCTACAAGAAATGCAAGAGGTGATTGCATTCAGCAGATCAGTGACTCATTCACCACTATGCACTTGCACTTAATTGATCAACATGTGCAACTGAAAACGGTGTTTTGTATGCAAAATTGTTCACTACAAAGCAATCAATTGGCACAACTACACATATCTGCATGGTCACCTTGATTGACAACCATCCGGTCCAGATATTGTGCGTATCTTGGAGTATAGTGGAATGTAGCAATAACGACGCTGTTCCAGGTCCCATCCCTTTTTAATAATGACGTATACTCCACCCCGCCAGATCAAACTGCATTTAAGCTATTGAAGATTTATTCAGATGTCAAACCCCTTTGTTGGCAATATTAGCTTTAGGCTACATTCCGATTTTCAACAAAACAAGTCACTAAATTAAATGTACAACTTATGAATTTTTAATAATTGTTTTGCCGCTACATTTCATGGAATTGTAATTTCATTAAGATGAAAAGCTGATTAATGATTCCATAATACAACTGATCAGAAATACAAACAGTGTCTATTGAAAGAGACTGATTGAATTATTAATGTTCATGTGCCATGGTGTACTAAATAATGATCATTATCTATGAAATAGAATTTTTATTATTCACATGTGAAACAAGGCAGTCTGGAAGGCAGCTATATCCTGCAAAACCAGTTTGTAGAACACGTTAGCCTATCTATCATTATGCTTAGATGCATCAAATTTCTGTTTTGTAATTTTAAAGTTATTGCCTTTTTGAGAATTAGATACAACAGGGGAGAAAACTCAGTAATTATTTCAAGATGGAGTTTGTTACTTATGGGTTCATATTCTCACATTGCTATCATTCATATATTCTAATTTATTAACTTATCTATTTATTTGGGTTTTACGGCGCACCAACACAGTATAGGTTATATGGTGCCAAACAGGACTACAAATTTTGGTTTCACATCTCTTTACATCGAAATAAAAACATGAAGTACAAAATCAAAATTTGCATACCTGTTGGAATCACAGAGTTACAGCAAAACCAAGTGTTAAGACCAAAAATTTGTCAAAATCCCTAGTAACTCTATAGTTTTTTTGTTGTTTTTTTAAGCCATTGTCATCCCCACCCCACAACTTTGTATAACTGTGGTACAGGTCTAACTGCCTTACTCAGTACTCACTGACTGCTCATTTCCTCATTGTTGCAGATATATGACATTTGCAAAATGATGATCCTTCAATTTTAGGGGCAAACAAAAAATGACCCAACAAAATATCAGACTCACATGACCTTTGACCTCAATGTACAATCTTGACCTTGAACATACATGGCTGACAGTTTTGATGTATATTATATCATGTGATTAATGTGAACATTTTGTGTCAACTGAACTTGAAGATACAGAGCAAACACAAAATTAATATGCTTAACTGACATTTGATCTCAATTTTGGATCTTGCTTGATCTCAGCTTATATGCCTGAAATAATGAGAAATCAAAACACTGCAGATTAAAGATATATAACGACTATTGTCCAATTTATTTGACCTGTCAAAACATGGACCCGGCTTTCAGTATATTCTGTTCGAGCAATGAAAGCCGGGAACATGTTTTGACAGGTCAATTAAATAGTACAATATCTGTCACTAAAATATTTTCTATTTAGATAATATTTATCTCAAATGTAGAAAATCTTCATCAATATATATCTTACCGTATTTTGGTGTGTATAGGGTGCGGTAATGTATAGTCCGCATCTAATTTTTGCTCTGGAAATGGTCGGAAAATTTAACTTCTAGCGTATTAGTCGCAGTTAAATTTTGGATTTTTTCCCCAGTAATATTTAATATTTACCGGCAAAAAAGTTATTGCGGCGGCCATATTGATGCCGCAGACTGAATTATTATCAGAACCTGATTGGTGGAAATCGGACAGTGTTATTTTCGTTCCCAACCGTTTCGTACCAACAGTAGTATCGGTAACAGACTACATCAAAGAAAAGCGGCTTTTTGACACTAATTGGCAGCAGACGGTTTGCGTTTACATTCTGTTATCATGCAAGTTTAAGTGTGAATTGTTTGCACAGCAATTATAACACCTTTCCGTGTCATGTAATTAACCGCGTTCTTTTGATTCTGAGTAAAAAGATTAACAAAATATCTCTTTTTGGATTTTTTTCTTTTATTTAAAAATCAAAAGTAAAAAATTATCTTTCAAGTTTTTTAATACGCTAAGAATTAGTATAAACAATGTTGGAATGGAGGACGGATCTGTCCGGATTTTATCCAACCCGGAGTACATGTCAATGGCGTCCAGTAAAACGAAAGTAGAAACAAACGTAATTCAGACTGCAAAAACATCTTTGAATTAAAGTCATTCGTAATTTTAATAGTCTGTATGGGTTATTTACGATATATTTTATTGAAAGTAACCGCTATTGGTTGAAAAGCCGCCGATATTGATATTTTTTATCCATTTTGTTCGTTCGTAACAGATGCATGTAATTTTGTGAGAGCTACGGTCAGAAAATTGGCCCGAAAAAAAAACTGCTGGCAATGTTCTGTCGTATAGGTCGCAGGAACTTTTTCAGGCAGCAAAATGGGTAGAAAAAGTGCGACCTATACGCACCAAAATACGGCACTTTACTAAATATTAAATTAATTGTGTATGTAATGCTACATTCACAATAAATTGTCATGCAGTGACAGTCGATTGTTTAAAAAAACTTCCAGCTTTTTAGCGGTAGTACATATTTATACTGCGTTTAGCTGTACATATGTACAGTGTTTGAACTATTTAAAACCTAATGCATTGTAGTACTGTTAATACAACTAAGTGTGTTAATTTTATGTTTACATAAACTATAATTATGTAATATTTTTTCTTGTTTTCAAATATGAATTTTGAGTCTAGTATACCTTTAAACTTTTGAACATAAAATTAATGGTTTTACTCCATTGGGATTCAATTTCATCGACTGACACAATGAATGAAATTCATGAAAAATGGTCTAACATGAATATTAATGATTTCAAAGCATTATGAATTTCGCATATAGTAGACTGACATAGTACCTGAAGGTCAATAACAACATCAACAACAACAACAAATCAAGTGCAAAACTAAAGCACATACTGCTTATCTCGCACAAGAAAATATAGCTAAAACTGCTGGATGCTTCCTGAAACATAATTACGCCATGTCAAAAGCATAAAAGCAGGAATTCATGGACTGGATAAATACTTCCTTATAGCAGTGAAGATTCCAGAGAAGTTTCTTAGAATTCCAGTAAGTAGTTGTTGAGAAAAGAAGTGCACAAGATATGCCCATTTCCTTTTGAGAGTCACAGAAGCAACCAATGAATTTTTGCTGAATTCCAGCCAGTGATTGCTAAGAAATACTTTGACAAGGATCATGCCTTATAGTTACCTAATGTTCAATTTTAGAGGAGCATTTACTCAGTAAATCAAAGCCCTGAAAGGACTGATAGGTAGTTATATGTTCATGAAGGCTGAACAAGAAATGAGGGCAGTAAACTGTTGATTATGGACAAACAACAATGGACTAAGGCAATCACTATAGCTTATACATGCTTTGAGCACTTCTTGCCCAAACATTAATGTCAGCAAAAAGCTCCTAAGCTGAAATAAATTTCTACAAAATGACATCAAACCGATATGACTGCAAACTATTATCAAGCAAAAGGACACTTGTGCAAAGAAGTCCTGTAACATCTACTTAAACTGCTAGATTTTGCCTGTCCTGAGATACCTTAATAAACATAAGATCATCTGGATTTCTTTAAGCAGAAAAAGTTCAGTATCAGTGTAAATTTTTTAGAGATTAATATGCTGACTTGTTTAAAAGTAGAGCATTACAAGTAACTCTAAGTATTTGGTAACAACATACAAGCAGTATCAATAACATGTGGCACCAACATTTGTAGTTATTGTTAATTCTGCTATATAGTCACTGCTGGTTATTATAACAAGGCAAAACAAACAAAAACAGAATATGCAGTATTCAGTTATGCAATAAAACTCTACATGATGAATAAAAGGCGTCTTAGATATGATCCTGAATGTAAAATCATACATATGTTTTGTTTATTAATATAAAAAATAAAATAACATTGCACATTCATGTTGCATATATATATTTTGCACACGCATGTAGCCTTCTGTCATAACTATAGCCAGATACAAATTTTAACCGAGGCAGTGTATGGGGGTCCAGGCATGCTCCCCCTGAAAAAAAATTGCGGTATATGTGCGATTTCCTGCGTTTTCTAGTTATTGAGAGGTTATTTTAAAGACACTAAAAAGTTAACAGCAATGTGATTTATGAAGTATAATTATGTACATTTCAATATTCAAGAATCAAAAATAGAGAAATCCTTCTCTGTCGGGGAGAGTCCCAGACCTGAAGAATTTGGCGTATTTTTGTAAATGAACATTAATAGGGCCGATTTTCAGTCATTTTTGCCGAAGTTTTAAGTCGTCTAAGACCTCTGAAGCTTCGTCACAAAAGCAAGATCCAACAGGCAAATACAGAATCAGCTGGAATAGGCGTTAATGTTTGTCGCAGAGCTCAAACCCTTTTTAGACAGACATGGAACTTTTAATGTTCTCATTTATGTGTTTCCACCTTACAAGTTCTGTCTCAAATTGACTTTCCATTGCTAAGTCATGAGAAAAACACTTCTGATTTTGTTTCAATGTTTTCCGTTTGATAGTTATTATTTCCTGGTAGGAGACAGGTACCATGTAATACGTCTTCCAGTTGTTTTGGAGATGCTATATCACTGGTCTAGAAAAGGAACTAAAGGCTGTCATAGGAGACAGCGCGCTCGACTATTTCTATGCTGGATAGTGAAAATGGGCACATCTGAGCAAGCTGGAGCAGTCACTGGAGTGTTTAATGACTCCAATGTGGATGAAGGTATTGGACAATAACTTCTGTTTGTGTCAAAATAATTAAGTAATAAGAGAGATAAAGATAAAGTTATGGAAACATTAAATAAGTATAATTCTAAGTAAAAAGGGGGCATAATTCATGAAATATTGGTGCAAGAGTGCTGCACCTTGTGTCATATGATGTGGTTGATGATGTGTAACATCTACTTTAAGTTTGAATCAAAATCCATTTAGTTACAACTCAGAGTGAAAGTGCACCAAAACTTTAACCTGAAATTCTAAGTAAAAAGGAGAGATAATTCATAAAATACTGGTGCTAGAGTTATGGTCTTTGTGTTATATGATGTGAATGATGATGCCGAACAACTATTTTAAGTTTGAATCAAATCCCCTCTGTAATAACAGAGATATAGAGAAAATGCATCAAAATTAACTTTAAATTCTAAGTAAAAGGGGGCATTATTCATGAAAAATTGGCGCCAGAGTTATGGACCTTGTGTCATATGATGTAGGTAATAAGGTGGAACAACTATTTTAAGTTTGAATCAAATCCATTTAGCAATAACTGAGATAGAGTAAAACTGCAACAAAACTTTAACCTGAAATTCTAAACAAGAAGGCCAAGATGGCCCTATATCGCTCACCTGTTATCATTGCACTTGAGGTCAAGAAGGTCCTCAGAAAAAATATCTAAGTCCAAAGGAAGGAAAGAAAATTTAACCAAAAAGAAAAAAAAAATCTTACAAGGTACAGATATGTCAAAATACACCTAAAAATTGGAGGTACCATCCATGTTGTACCACAGAAAAGTGGTCTCGGTTTTTCCCTACGGCCAATAATAAAAAAGTTACTAAAAATAAGCTATATATAGTAAAGTAAAAGGGAAATAATTAAAAAGAAAATTATTGTAAGTGAACAAAAGAAGGATCTGCCAAATAAATCTGTTGACATAAATGAAATTTCAGATCAGTATCTTCATTAGTTATGGAGATATACCCATTTTAATTTGAAATAAAGGGAAGTAATTTGACATAAAATCAGTCCATAGTTATCTACCCTGATTGGCTCAGTCCAACTAATGACAATAATTAAATTTCAAATAAGTCCTATAAGTACTTACTGATATAAATCCATTTTGACTACAATCAGGGGAGGTAATCAGATATAAAATAACTCTGGAACCTAAGATTGGATCTGATTTGTCATGGAATCCAAGATTTATTGTTGATGAAGATATTTTGGAAGTTTGTATGAAATAAAACCACAAATGAAGTCTCTATATGGCTGCAAAAGCCAAAATAGCCAATTTTGGACCTTTAAGGGGCCATAACTCTGAAACCCATGTTGAATCTGGCCAGTTGAAGAAAGGAACCAAGATCTTGTGGTGATACAAGTTGTGTGCAAGTTTGGTTAAAATCAAATCATAAATGAAGTTGCTGTTGTGCAGACAATGTCAAAATAGCTAATTTTGGCCCTTTCAGGGGCCATAACTCTGGAACCCATTATGGGATCTGGCCGGTTCAACAAAGGAAATGAGATCTTATGGCAACACAGGTTTTGTGCAAGTTTGATTGAATTCAAATCATAAATGAAGCTGCTATTGTGCAGACAAGGTCAAAATAGCTAATTCTGGCCCTTTCAGGGGCCATAACTCTGGAACCCATAATGGAATCTAGCCAGTTCAAGAAAGGAACCAAGTTCTTATAGTGATACAAGTTGTGTGCAAGTTTGGTTAAAATAAAATCATAAACGAAGCTGCTATTGTGCAGACAAGGTCAAAATAGATAATTCTGGCCCTTTCAGGGGCCATAACTCTGGAACCCATAATGGAATCTGGCCAATTCAAGAAAGGAATCAAGATCTTATGGTGATACAAGTTGTGTACCAGTTTGGTAAAAATTAAATCATAAATAAAGCTGCTATTGAGCAGACAAGGTCAAAATAGCTGATTCTGGCCCTTTCAGAGGCCATAACTCTGGAACCCATAATGGGATCTGGCCAGTTCAAGAAAGGAACCGAGATGTTATGGTGATACAAGTTGTGTGCAAGTTTGGTTAAAATAAAATCATAAATGAAACCACTAGCGTGCAGGCAAGAAATTGTTGACGGACGGACGGACGCACACACAGACTGACGACGGACGAAGGGTGATCACAAAAGCTCACCTTGTCACTATGTGACAAGTGAGCTAATAAAAAGGGTGCATAATTCATGGAAAATTGGTTCCAGAGTTATGGACCTTGTGTCATATGATGTGGGTGATGATGTGAAACAACCATTTTAAATTTGTATCAAATCCATTTAGTAGTAACTGAAATAGAGTGAAAGTGCACCAAAACTTTAACCTGAAATTCTAAGTCAAAAGGGAGATAATTCATGAAATATTGGTGCAAGAGTTATGGCCCTTGTGCCATTTGATGTGGGTGATGATGAGGAATAATTATTTTAAGTTTGAAACAAATCCATCAAGTAATTACAGAGATAAAGAGAAAGTGCATCAAAACTTTAACCAAAGTGCAGACGTGGAAGGACGCCGACGCCAGGTCGAGCAGGACAGCTCTCCATATTTCATATAGACGAGCTAAAAATGATTCACCTTAAAGTGATCAGTCATTGTTGTATTTTCACTGGCAATTGCCCTGAACCCTTGTCTACTGACAATTTGTGACCTTTTTGTGACGGTTGCAAGATGGACGATAAATCATATGCATATTAGTACCGATTTGCCAAAGCATGGTTGAAGAAATGTGATGGCTGCAAGATGGACGATAAATCATATGCATATTAGTACCCATTTGCCAAAGCATGGTTGAAGAAATGCGACGGTTGCAAGATGGACGATAAATCATATGCATATTAGTACCCATTTGCCAAAGCATGGTTGAAGAAATGCGACGGTTGCAAGATGGACGATAAATCATATGCATATTAGTACCCATTTGCCAAAGCATGGTTGAAGAAATGCGATGGCTGCAAGATGGACGATAAATCATATGCATATTAGTACCCATTTGCCAAAGCATGGTTGAAGAAATGTGATGGCTGCAAGATGGACGATAAATCATATGCATATTAGTACCCATTTGCCAAAGCATGGTTGAAGAAATGTGACGGCTGCAAGATGGACGATAAATCATATGCATATTAGTACCCATTTGCCAAAGCATGGTTGAAGAAATGCGACGGCTGCAAGATGGACGATAAATCATATGCATATTAGTACCGATTTGCCAAAGCATGGTTGAAGAAATGCGAAGGTTGCAAGATGGACGATAAATCATATGCATATTAGTACCCATTTGCCAAAGCATGGTTGAAGAAATGCGACGGTTGCAAGATGGACGATAAATCATATGCATATTAGTACCCATTTGCCAAAGCATGGTTGAAGAAATGCGACTGCTGCAAGATGGACAATAAATCATATGCATATTAGTACCCATTTGCCAAAGCATGGTTGAAGAAATGCGACTGCTGCAAGATGGACGATAAATCATATGCATATTAGTACCCATTTGCCAAAACATGGTTGAAGAAATGTGACGGTTGCAAGATGGACGATAAATCATATGCATAATACCCATTTGCCAAAACATGGTTGAAGAAATGTGACTGTTGCAAGATGGACGATTAATCACATGCATAATACCCATTTGCCAAAACATGGTTGAAGAAATGTGACGGTTGCAAGATGGACGATAAATCATATGCATAATACCCATTTGCCAAAACATGGTTGAAGAAATGTGACGGTTGCAAGATGGACGATAAATCATATGCATAATACCCATTAGCCAAAACATGGTTGAAGAAATGTGACGGTTGCAAGATGGACGATAAATCATATGCATATTAGTACCCATTTGCCAAAGCATGGTTGAAGAAATGTGATTGTTGCAAGATGGATGATAAATCATATGCATATTGTACCCATTTGCCAAAACATGGTTGAAGAAATGTGACTGTTGCATGATGGACGATAAATCATATGCATATTAGTACCGATTTGCCAAAGCATGGTTGAAGAAATGTGACGGTTGCAAGATGGACGATAAATCATATGCATATTAGTACCGATTTGCCAAAGCATGGTTGAAGAAATGCGACTGTTGCAAGATGGCCGATAAATCATATGCATATTAGTACCGATTTGCCAAAACATGGTTGAAGAAATGTGATGGCTGCAAGATGGACGATAAATCATATGCATATTAGTACCGATTTGCCAAAGCATGGTTGAAGAAATGCGACTGTTGCAAGATGGCCGATAAATCATATGCATATTAGTACCCATTTGCCAAAACATGGTTGAAGAAATGTGATGGCTGCAAGATGGACGATAAATCATATGCATATTAGTACCGATTTGCCAAAACATGGTTGAAGAAATGCGACTGTTGCAAGTGTCAGGATACTGGTTATATGACCCAGCGAAGTGCCTACGCCTTTAGTATCTTGAACAATGGTTTGGGTCCAATCGCTAAGGTGACTATGTCTTAGACTAGCTGACAAACGAATGTAGAATGTCCTTTGTTAAAACGTAGAGCTGGTGAGACCAAATATCTCATATATAGAATTTTCCTCTGGCTACCTTGCCTAAATTATTCGTGTACCAATGTTTCGTAAATGATTTCTATTATGAGCTAGACAATTTCAGGGATCAGGCAAATCACTAAATGTTTCAAACTATCAATCTTCAATTAAAAATGATTAGCTCAAACTCCTATAGGCTGGAGACTCTATACTTGACTGGTCTTTTTGTTGAAGTTCCCGTCAGACAATGTCTTTGAATCAACAACATACGAGCCCTATCGCATAGATGATCGGCCTCTGTCCTCTCAAACTCTATAAGATTGCCCTGACTCCTGGATGCTCAGCACCTATATGCTATCATATGTAGCATTCAACTACCATATAGGTATTATCCCCGATGCCTTGGCTGTACTTCGCCAATAATGCTGAACCGTCTATAAGCTGGAACTCTCCTACTATCTCAGTAGATTACCAAACTCTGGGTCTCTGTCTCAGCTTCCCTATGCTCAGCCTATATATGCTATCGTCTATAGCATTCAATTACCTTTAAGGTAAAGCTCCTATGTGCTGGCCCTATAGCTCGAAACCTTATCGAAATTCTGCTACTCTTCTTTAGTCTAAGAACTTCCAAAGTCTTCTTTTTAATAATTTATCCGCCCTGACAGGGTGACGGCAATAGTCTCCTTCTCAAGGTACTGGGATAAATTATTAGTTGAATCCTCGATGTGTCTTCTTCAACCGCTGGATACCGAATGAGCTCTCTATCATTCATCTACCTATTTATACCCCAGCAGACGTGCTATTTTTAGAACTTGTTTCTGATTGGTCCAAATTTATACATTGTGTCTTACAACGAGTACCTGCTCTATCAAATATCTGGTTCCCTTTAACTTTTGTATATGGCATAATGTGCGAAGCTGGGACCCAGTTATTCACATAATGAACCCAAATCAGCCACAAATGACCCAAATTCTATTAATTACAGCAATTCAACAATAATTATAGCAACGACAACATGAAAAGGGAGTCAATCACTATCTGTGCTTATGTGTTACGTCATCAATATATCAGATATACAAATTATTCTGACAGCAAGATGGACGATAAATCATATGCATATTAGTACCCATTTGCCAAAGCATGGTTGAAGAAATGTGACGGTTGCAAGATGGACGATAAATCATATGCATATTAGTACCCATTTGCCAAAACATGGTTGAAGAAATGTGACGGTTGCAAGATGGACGATAAATCATATGCATAATACCCATTTGCCAAAACATGGTTGAAGAAATGTGACTGTTGCAAGATGGACGATAAATCATATGCATTGTACCCATTTGCCAAAACATGGTTGAAGAAATGTGACGGTTGCAAGATGGACGATAAATCATATGCATAATACCCATTTGCCAAAACATGGTTGAAGAAATGTGACGGTTGCAAGATGGACGATAAATCATATGCATAGTACCCATTTGCCAAAGCATGGTTGAAGAAATGTGATGGCTGCAAGATGGACGATAGATCATATGCATATTAGTACCCATTTGCCAAAGCATGGTTGAAGAAATGTGACTGTTGCAAGATGGAACCCATGTTGGAATCTGGCCAGTTGAAGAAAGGAATCAAGATCTTGTGGTGATAAACTAAGAAGAAAGATTTTTCACGAAAATAAGTCAGATAAATCGCAGGAACAGTGTAAAATTAAATATTAGAATTTTACCACAAGGTCGGTTTTAGGACAAATTTTAAGATATTCTTATGTAAAACTGATCCAGAATCTATATTTATAACAGGGCAAACTTATGAACTGATAGTCTTATTAACCTTTTACAATACATGGACTTGTGTTTCATTAAACGGCTTCACATTTGGCTGCATGGCATCACATTTTGATACGCCGCTCCAAATCACACAACACGGTTTCAGTATGCATTAGATGGCGCCAAGCTTTAACGAATCATTTCATTTTACACTGCACGAACTCATGTTGCGTTAAACTCTTCACATTGGACTGCATGGCATCAAGTTTTTATACACCGCTCTTAATTACAAAAAGCAGTTTCATTATGCATTAGATGGCATCAAGTTGTAATAAATAACTTCATTTTACACTGCACATACTCATGTTGTGTTAAACGGCTTCACATTGAGCTGCATGGTATCATGTTTTGTTGGATGTGTTCATCGTTCCATGTTTAGATGGATGGAATGAAGTGTTGTATTAAATGGTTTCAAAATACAATGCGTTGAATGCAAATTTATTGGACGGGATGGAGTTTTAGACTAGACGGCGTTGAAATGCACTGCACTGACTGACTTGTTTATGAATGAATTGTATATTTACTAATTCTGGCGGTAACTGCCGCCCATACATATGCATATAAGTACCCATTTGCCAAAACATGGTTGAAGAAATGTGACGGTTGCAAGATGGACGATAGATCATATACATAGTACCCATTTGCCAAAACATGGTTGAAATGGCCTAGTAATCTTCCAGCTGGGAATCATGGTTCTCATAGTATACCTAGGCATAGGGTATAACATTAACAATGGCATTTCAAATCTGCCCCGGTGCCAGTGGGTAAAATAATTGTTGAAAGTTTACTTTATGCATCTTAAATGGTATAACCAAAATCTGCAGGCCGTGAGTGTTCAGTGAAAAATAATGATATTGCATATTGTTCCCTGTAAAATTACCACATTGTATTTCACTCCAGTATTTCAATACTTTACAGAAAATCACATAATAAATTATTCAGCTAAAATCCATTGAAAGCAATATACTTTTCATTAATTTTGGACTTTCTCACGAATCCCATCCAATCAAAATATTTCAATAACTAGCTGACAGCTGAGCTGAATAAATTTTCATGCTTTCATTTATTAGAAAAATATGTTTTTTCTAAATGCCAAACAAAATGGCAAACATTCAAGGGTGGCACAAAGAGATACAATAATTTCAAAATAGCTATGGTTTAATATTCTGACATTTCTAAATCTCATCAGTGTGCAAATAACAGGAGATTCTAGTGAGCGAAAAAGATTATTCTTTGATAAAAATATTTTTTTCATGGACATGCATTATGTGACGTGTTATAAAAACAATTCTTATTATCCGCTCTTCGGTAGTTCTACTAATTCAGACACAGTGGTTATTTCTGATATGCAGACTCAATAACCACAGATCCCCTCCCTAAATTCCAATTTGTTTAGTTCTGCCCATTGTTTTCTCGTTTAGGGCAAAGCCATTATTAGCTCATCTGAATATCTGAAAAAAAAAAAGATGAGTTATTGTCATCACTTGATCAGCGTCGGCGTCGGCATTGCCTGGTTAAGTTTTATGTTTAGGTCAGCTTTTCTCCTAAACTATTGCTTTGATACTTGCAATACTTGTTCAACATCAAAAGCTGACTCTGTACAGCAAGGAACATAACTCCATCCTGCTTTTTGCAAGAATTATGGGCCCTTTTGGACTTAGAAAACATCAGAATTCTTGGTTAAGTTTTGCGTTTAGGTCAACTTTTCTCCTTAATGGTCAAAGCTATTGCTTTAAAACTTATTATTCGCCATTAAAATATGACTCTGCACAGCAAGTACCGTAACTCCATTCTGCTTTTTGCAAGAATTACGGCCACATTTGGACTTAGAAAATCATGGGTAGGACAATATTTCTATTACACAAAGACAAAAGAATCAGATGAGCATCTGCACCCGCAAGGTGGTGCTCTTGTTTTATCTGGGGACCATAAGCCGCTTTTCATGGAATTGCACTCTGTGCATCATTGAAGGTTCCATGTGCACCACCATATGAATACATCTGCGGATGTCTCTAAATTATATTCTGGTACTTATAGCATGTGTAAATGTTGAGTTCTGCTCAACCCAGGGCTATAAGAAGGCGCGGACGGCAGATTGCATTTCCACTACCGTCCATGAACAGGCTCAATTAAACCAAGCCTGCAACATTTTCATTATGTCGTGTTGGGCGACCTGTGGTTTTCCACTTTTATATTTTACCTACAAGGCCACACAATAAGATATTTCCTTTCTAAATTTTCCATACATTCTGATGTTTCAATTTTATTGTACAACTGATCACAGGTATTTTCACCATTTTACCACTTTTCTTATCATATGACAGCTTCTAAAAAGCAGGATTTTATTTCATAAAATGAATTCTGTCTGTTTTCTTAATGCCATTTTAGACTACAAGTACTGCACATGTGAACTCATTATTTGTAGCGGATTTATTTTCGCGTTAAATTCACAAAATTAAATCCTAATGAACTCATACAATTTCCATTCATTTTAAGTTCATCGTCAAGATCCCCATAAATCACAGTTTTGACTGAAAATCATGAAACTTTAGTGTCCACAAAATTAAATGATTTTACGATAAATCAAAGAAGATTTATCAGGGACTATGTTATTATGAAGATCTTTTTTGATACAGTCTAGAGGATCACATCATAATACAGGATCATCTTACAAAAACTTGTCTAGAATCTGATCTGTTGCTACAGCAACCATTATGATGTTTCTAGACAAATAAGGAAGCCAGATTTCATCAAATCAATAAAATATCACTTCATAAAACTTAGAAATAAGGAGACAGGAAAATTAAATTTGACACAAACAGGAATGTATCTTTAGTTGTCTATATGTTATAAATTATCTTTGAACATGATGCCTTTAGATGATTAGGTTTTAGTCGAACTTGCTCAAGTTAAGGTTATAGCTTGATATACAAAGAAAGAGAAGGTGCCAGGTGCATTACCCAACATTCTAAGACTTTTAAGATTTTCTTTTATATAAACAAAGAAGGATTTTACTGTGTCTTGTCTTGTCGATTAAAACATGTTTTGCAAAATGACCTACTTTTGGCTATTCCGCCTAAAAAAGGACTCCAGATTAAAATCCCTTCCTGGTGTAATTCGAATGCGTTTAGAATGGAAATGGATTTTAGTTTTGCGTGCTTTGTTGGCAAATAAACCAAATTTTTTTCGTTCAGATGCCTTCAGCCTTCATGATTAGATTACTATGCATCTGAACTCAAAACCATGTTTTATTTGCTATCGGCCCGAGTGATTAATTACAATGCCTCTGAACGAAAAAACGTGCTTTATTTGCCAACAAAGCACACAAAACTAGAACTATCTCTCAATTAGATCAGGCACAGCCACGATTCTGGATGGAAAAAAAAGACATTCTGCAAGCCAGCAAAATAAAGACTCTTTAGATGAACCTCTGACACAGAGAATGATATATGTGTCATGATATGTCATTAACCTTTACCCTGCTAAATTCCAAAAATGGACTGGTCTATCATTCAAATTGGGCAGTACCACTTATTATTCAAAGGGGTGTTCACTGAAAATTTGCTGACTGAATACCGAACAGTGCAGGCTGATCTTGGTCTGCACTTGTCGCAAAGGCAGAATCACTTGCCGCCAGCAGGCTTATAAAAGATTAAAGGATCTGGTGCAGTTTCCAAGAAGATGCCAGCACACATTACACATGTGAGACACAATGCTCATACAAATATGCATGCTCCTGCATCATGTGATCAGACCAGACACGGTATGTACATTCCTCAAACAGAACATACTGAAAGAAAATCCTAGATAAATATTTATTAAGGTCGTGACTGTACTTTTTAAGAATTCTTTGCATACTTTTCTGGTAATGGACTGTTATTTATCACAATAGTGGTAACAAGCATTGCTATAATGGACTTCATATCTAGGAATGAATGAAAGACAGTTGATCTTGCTAATAATACTGATTGACAACAAATGCTTATGGATTTGTGCAATGCAGGGAAGTATTTAGTTTGTTTGTTAGCTTGTTTGTTTTGGGTTTAATTCCATTTTTCAACAGTATTTCAGATATGTAACGGCGGGCAGTTAGCCTATCCGGTGTACCTGGATTCTGTACCAGTACAAACCTGTTCTCCACAAGTAACTGCCAACTTCCCTACATGAATCACAGGTGAAGGACGAATGATTTCAGACATAATGTATTTTATACTTTTATCAAATCATCACAGAGATTTCTGACCACTGAAATAAAGATAAATGGACAGACAGAAAGACAGATTCGAATACAACCCAAACACATGCATGAACTGTTTAAATGGGGGGGGGGAGGGGGGAACCATGTTACCCCAACTCCTCCTTGAAGGTAGGTAATAGTTTTCTCACAGAAGTTACAAAATAAAACTCCTGCAGACTTATTATAAGAAACCTTTTCAAATTACCTGAATACTAAGAAATGACTGTCTGCGCCTGTCCTTCTGGTTCTCCTGAACAGCATTTTGTGTCTTTCATTCTGATAAAATGTTGCACAAATTCCAATCATTTGTCTAAATTAGTATAAACTAATTTCTTCCGAAGATGGTCTACCAAAAGACTGAGGCTTCAGTCTACGCTGTCATTCTGTCTCATTTAAATACATCTTTGTCAGCCATTTGCTACAGGTCGCTTAGACTCAGCTTGATGAATTTTATTTAAATTACCAAGGATACAAACTGAATCATCGAAAACTGAATGGAAGGAAAATTTAGCATTTTCTGAAGAGTTGCCGATGCACCGACTGTCTGCCGGAAATTATCCAATAACGAAGTTCTGTCATTATGACAGACATAATACTAATGAATAATAAAAATGGTCACTACTTAATCATTTTACAGATCTCACTGATTATGTTGTTTTTTTTTCTATTAGTAATAACAATTATTTCTGTTACTGTTTTTTGCCAATTTATGATGCTGAAAATATCACCAAAATATCACAATATGTAAATAGACAAGGGCTGTTTAATAACACTGTCCTTGATTATATTAAAAACTTCCACTCAATATTAGCTTAAGCAAAATTTTCTCTGTTGAAAATGACGTTCAAGGTTAATTTTGCTAAAATGTAAGCCAAGAGTTATGAAACTTGCCATGTGAGGCTATCTGTGATGCAAAAGATGTGTTGGGATTCTAAAAACATTTGGTATAGTAATTCCTAAGAAACGCGCTTCATAGCAGAACTGCAATGAAGTTTCTGTGTTGTAAGGTACTTACCACACGAGGTCAACTCATGATGCCGAAGACAAGTGTGAAGTTTGAAATTCACTGGCCTAGTAGTTTTTAAGAAACCTGCTTACATAATTATGAAACTTGAAGCAGAAATCTTAAGTCACTTGTCCTGTGTGTTCATCTCATGATGCCATACATGAGCAATATACCTAGTAGTTTAGAGAAACCTGCTGACATGCAAAACTCTTGTGACGTGGACACAGACACCGATGCTGATCCTAACAAAAGAGGGAGCAAGCAATATCTTTATTATTTAAAAACATTCAAAATAGTAGAGCTAAAAAGTGACCACATCCTTTGGTGACAATACTTTTTAACAAATTATAATAACTTAAGTGTGTCACTCAAGAATACTTTGTGTTTATACAAGTGACTAAGGAAATGTAATTGCTTTTACCACTTGCAGCCCCTATGCGCAGCCAAGTCGATCCATTTAAACAACTTTGCAATAGGACAATTGAAGGAACATCCTCCCTGCCAAGTTTCATCTACTTCCATCAAACAGTTTCTGACATGTTGTTTAAAGAAATGTTGACAAAGAATGAATAATGAATGATCACAATAGCTGATGATGTTTAGAACAGCAGGCTCTGGTGATTTAACCCTTAGCCTGCTGGCGGCAGATGATTCTGCCTTTGCGACCAGTGCAGACCAAGATCAGCCTGCACATCCGTGCAGTCTGATCATGGTCTGCACTGTTCGCTATTCAGTCAGTAAATTTTCAGTGAAAACCCCTTTGAGTAATAAGTGGTACTGTCCAAATTGAAAGATGGACCAGTCCATTATAGAAATATAGCAGGTTAAGGGTTAAGTATCATACAAATGAGACATGTATTCTGTGCAATCTGTCTGCCTCAGACAGACATTATTCTGTATTTGCCATTACATAGTGGTTGACTGTTTGTAAAACACATAATGCTCTCCCTGATGGCCTGTCTGATGTAACAGGGTTACTGATTATGTATACTGTGACATTAACTTGATGGCCTCAAGAAATTCTGACAATTACTAAAGGCAACTCTTAATTTGTAAGAACAGTTCAAGAAATATACTGGAATTATTCAAGAACTAAGTTCCCGAGTTTTTCCATAACTGCTCTAAGAATGTTCAAGAACATTTCAAGCACACTTCTACATTAAATGTTCTTGATTTCAGTTCTTAAAGAGTACATGAACTAGTCCCCTTGAGCAGTTCAAGAACACTTCTTGAACATTTTGTTCAAAAACAGTTATTACATTTTTCTGGAATTGAAGTTATTAAACTGTTATTAAACTGTCCATAAAATATTCTTGGAATTTGTTTTATTTAACCAGACATGTAATGTTGTCAGACATATTTCATGAACTCTGTTTTTAGTTGGTTTCTTTGTTTGTACTGACCATTTTCACCAAAAGTGACAGTGGATTGCCCATTTTCAACTTTTTCAGCCAAAAAAGGCTTATCCCCCTAAACAAATATCTTATTAGTGAAGACAATTTGCCTTTATCAGGTCTAGGAAAGTGGAATATTTACAGATTATCTGTAAATTAACAGATAATCTGTAACTTTACAGATTTTTCAATCTGTAAATTTACAGATTAAGTGTTTGAAAACTGCTAAAATTATATTTAGACACAAAATCGCAGCTTGAAATTAACTGATTTACTTATGGTATGTATAAATAAAGGTCAGTTGTAACTTTCAGTCATTTCTGTTGACTTTGATTTTTCTTAAAATGCCAAAAACTCAAAGTCAACAAAAATGGCTGAAACCCACAAATGACCTTAATTTATGCATGCTGTAAATAAACCAATTAATTCCAAGCTGCGGTTTTGAGGATAAATGTAATTTCATCAGTTTTCATACACACAATCTGTAAATTTACAGATGGAAAAATCTGTAAATTTATAGATTATCTGTAAATTTACAGATAATCTGTAAATATTCCACTTTCCTAGACCTGTTTATAACTGACTTGAAATATGACATTTACTGACATTAATAAGTTTTAAAGTCTTCAAAAATGTTCTTGTGCCATACAAGAATTTAATAACACAAAATTCTTCTACGGTTCCTCTTAGGTTCTTAATATAACATTAAGAACAGAAACAGATCATTTTTGGATGTAGAAATTCTTAATCTTGTCAAACTCTGTTCTGGAAATATCTACCAGAACAAATTTTAAGGAGATCATTTTAAGAACTTTCACTATTCATGATAAGTTGTTAACATTTAAGAACATTACAAGGACTAGTAAATAACTTAATGAATTTCTTGACCTGTTCCTTTAATTCAACTTGAAGAAAAAGACCCTGCTAACCTTTGACTTCAGTGTGACCCTGATCTTCCAGCTATGATCTTTTGTCTTGCAAATGACATGCTGGGTATCATTGAACAATTTGGTGCAAAGTAATATTAAATTTTCTGGAATAATGGCGGTGCTATGACTCTGACATGAACCCAACCATGTAATCACAGGACACAGTGTGAAAGACTGTCAGAATGGCTGGTGCAGCCCATTTCTATACCATCTAGTTTGGTAAGATCTATCTACAGGTTTATCAAACAAAACCGTTTTTGCTTTCACTTTCTTGGCAATGCTAGCTTGGTTGCTGAGATAAATCATTTTAACAAATTCAAAAGAGATAAATGAATAAATGTAACAGAAAGACTTTGGTGAGGATTCTAGAGAAGATGAAATTTCTACATTCATCTCTGATGGCCCGTGTGCAGTACAATGGAGCTATGTGAACAAAACTGGGAATGGTGGAGTGTGGAAGCTCTTTCCTAAAATAATGTGAAAGTCCATTAGAATATTCATTACATGAAGCCTGTATAATTTAACCTTTAGCATGCTAGATAAATTGTCGTCTGCTGGAAATGTCGTCTGCTAAAATTGTAAAGTTCATTCAATTTGCTCCAAAATTGGAAGAAAAATTGTCAGAGTAGCAAACAGCTTGGAACCTGATCAGACGCCGATTTAATCGGCGTCTGATCTGGTTCCAAGCTGTTTGCAAAGGCTGTTAAATTCGCCTGCAGCAGGCTAAGGGTTAATAAAGGTTCTTCAATATAAACTCTGCAGAGGATGAACTAAATGGTCGAATCTGAAGAAAATTTGATGCAAGGACATTACTGACAAAGTCTGGTCTAATTCTGACAAGTTATGTAGGCTGAGGTCTGTCTGCAGATCAGTCACATATTGTTGTAGCCTACAGTATTTATTAAACACACGCATTAACAGCTTTGGTGAAAACTTCTCTTAGCAAATGTTTTGGTACTGGTACACATAAAACAAAAGGAACCATAATTCTTAATGTAAGAATTTAATAAATAAAAATAATTCTCTTCAACAAGACTAGACAGTGGTATTGCATTCAATTAAATTGAATAAATTTTACTTTACATAATGCTTAACAATGTTCTAAAACAAAACATGTACAAACAACATAAAGATCTACTGACAAATAGTGCTTGGCACTGTTCTAAAAGGATTATAGGACAAGCATTTTTTCATTTAAAAATGCTACCTTAACCGATTGATCAAATTAACAGAAGCAGAAGACAAATTTATTCTTGTTTTTTGCGTTCTTTAAACACTAGTTTGAGAACACTACTAATGTTGTCTTCAAGCTGTGAAGTTGTGTTGAGCAAGGTGTTATCTTCTACAAAATCTTTACATTTCATGCCGTAATTTGGTACACAGTCTCTATAATGATGAAGATATGCGACGGATGTGTCCACTTTGTCCACTTTAAAATCCTCTGCTGCAGGTTTACTGATGTGATGAATGCCTACTTCAAATATTTTTGACGGTTTTATCAGCACTTTTGTACGTACTTTACTAAATATTGCACTCCTTCCTGTGTGACGAGCTGTCAACAATCTACTTGTAGACGTGCTCTTAGAAAACTTCTTGTCATAAAATGCACTATTAAAACTTAGCCCACACACTTTATCGTCAAATAATTTAGGAATGAGGTTAGTAAGAGTTATCTCCCCATTGTGGGGAACAATGAATTCGTCTAAATCTATTATAGCAAGATACTGCGTCAAGGACATTGCTCTATATAAGCAATCGTTGTGAGCACTAAGCTGGCCGTTATACCATATCTGTCCACTGCGTATATTTGACGGTAAAGCCCATTCTATTATTGTTACGATACCCATTTTCTTATAATGATCTAATATTTTATACATATCTGGATTTTTTATGGTTGAAACATAAAATATAAAATGCTGAAAACCTAATATTCTATTTAGCTCCAAAAATTCAACGAATCTCATGACATCAATGTCGCCGAAAAGCGGCGGAACACATATACTAAAATTGTAAGGCATGTCAAATGTGGCATGTTGTCCATGGTTCTCGTGTTGTCCGCTTGTTTGATCTGGAAATTCCTGCCAACCCAGCTGGGTCACAGGAAGTCTCACTTGTACAGTTTCTGGAACTACATAATTACGATGCACTGGTTTTATCTGTAATGAAACATTTACATGACATACATCACTGTTAGGGATAGGGCATGACAAAATAAAACCGCCATACATTCTCCCATGGTTTTCACACAGTTCGTAAAAATTTGCCGTTGTTTCAACTATAGAACCACTGCTGTTTCTAAAGCTACAAGAAACTTTCAATTGACGATTTCCCTTATTTAGTGAAAGCAATGCCATAATGCGTACAAATCTATCATTATATCTCCTATCTAGATATGCAGAATATACATAAAATGTTGGTTCTATTGTTTGAAAAGTTCTGTTAGGTGTTACTGCAGGCAAAAAACATTCAGATGTCTTCTGTATCATTTGAGATGTTCTTTTCGTGCTTATAATGCTATTTTCGACCTCGATATCATTCCTTTTAGCTCCTGATGTTGTAAAAACCTGTTGAACATGAAGTCTTGAAGCTGTGATCTCTACGAATTCCTGATGTGATGCCAACACCTTTCTCTTTATATCGATGGGTGGCTGAATTTTTAAGAATGCATTTTGCATTTCAACACCCATTGACAGTTTATTTCTATCAGGCTTTTGTGTCTCTGACTGCAAGTTGCCATGGAATATGTAGAGCATTGTAAAGTATACGGCACTGAGTAGCAGCATGTAGAAACGGAAGTTGATTCTGCAACGCATCTTCCCAGGACCATCATTCAACCTGAAATAACAATTATATAACTTATTACATACTCATTTAAAAACTCCGTTAAGTTTCAATGGATCCTGAAACGTCAATATTTTTCCATACTGACGTTCAAATTTCATATCGGGAGCTTTCATGTATGCTGTCGCGTTTAAAAGTTCTTATAACCATGATATTTTCAATTTCACTCTGGCTTAATAACAAATTTGAATCATTTAATATATAATAATTTTAAATGTAGATGCGTATGTAATAAAAAGGCAATGTTTGAATTATAGCAGTTACAGCAAATGAAATTTGAATGTATTGCAAACTGATCTGAGAGTGACTTTTACTAGTCTGAGAGCAATAGACCAACTAAAATACATACAAACATACATACAAATATCATAGTACTAGAACAAAAGTAGGCAATTTTACTCATATAAATCGATAACTCTCAGAATTTACTCTAATGCGAGACCAACATAAAAACAAAAGTAACAATCGATATTATTTATACTGCAAGTAACCATGCCTGCTATACAGCTGCAAAGCTCTTATATATTCCCTTAATTGGAATTAAACTGTTTCCTGGGAAGATTTCTATCTATAATTTCTTGATTTTTTCCATTATCCCTGGTTTCCAATACTGTTTTATCATAATAAAACGTGTATTTATGTTGACATAATGCAAGAAGCTGTTTTTATCTTATTTTAATCGAATTGCTAACAAATTTATCTGAGGCTTTATTGTATGGGAAGGAAATGCCCCTGATATCTGATAGTTTTTTCTTAAGTTCTGTTTAAAGCATATTTTTCATTAGTAATTCAATTACACCCAGACTACTAGCGTTCCCAGACTCTATATCAGTACTAACACTTATGCTGGACACAACTGATATCATGCTGGACACGACTGATATCATGCTGGACACGTCTGATATCATGCTGGACACAATTGATATCATGCTGGACACAACTGATATCATGCTGGACACAATTGATTCTGCCTTTGCGACCAGTGCATATCATGATCTGCACTGTTCGCCATTCAGTCAGTATCTTTTTGGTATGCACCCCTTTTAACAGTTAATGGTATTGTCCAAACTGAAAGATGGATGAGTTAATTACAGAAATTTAGCAGGGTAAGGGTGAACATGTTCTTGACAACTAACTAAAACTACCAACGAATTCACTTAATTGGTAGTCAATAAATTTTCTAATGAGCCAATTGGACATCTTTCTTAACTGAGATAGTGAGAGCGGTCTGATCTCCAAAACATGACAGGGAAGTACAATGTCAGAAAATAGTAACATGACTATCAGAAAAGTTTCAGTTAAATCCTACTAAGAATACAAACATCTTAAGTAACAAATTTCAGATAATTTGTTATTGACTCTACTGATCATATACCCTTGTGGTAAAGGAAATGTTTGCAATAACAGAAAAATGAATCAATCTGGCCAGTTTGAATTAAATCAAATCTGCATCATTGCCTGCAGGAAACTGGCAGGATGTAAGTCCTTTTCATTCTCTGATATGATTAATTGCACCCATCCTTTCCTTGTATTAAATCATTTCCTATAATCTAAACAATCAAAATGTTTAACATTTAGAATCCGGTTCATACTACATGTAGTTTATTTTTAGATCAATTGTTTTAACTAAAATACTGATGTGCAAAAGGGCAACATTTTTATGCCAAGCACATTGTTTACTGAGACATCCCCTTAAGGACTGAACAATTTAGTCAATAAAAAAAAGCTCTAACAGCCCCAACAAGATCTGACATGACCTTTGACCCTAAAGTGTGACCTTAACTTTAAGGCAGGGGCCTGAGGTTTATACTACTCGACGATAACGATAACATGTTTATGTTATTATTGAGAAAAGGGGAATCAAGTAGTGAAACCATTATACGTAACAAAATAGTTGTACTACTTTTGAATCGTATTGACTATTAAAGAAAACCCTTAATTACCAATAAAGACATAATCGACCTTTCCGATAACGTTTTCGTTATCATTTTCTATTTATACAGGACCATCTGTCTCATTGAGGAAAATATTTATGCCAAATAAAAATAAGACTGTTCCATGCATGTCAAAGCTAATGCCAAGACCAGCTCTAAAATGACCTTTGACCCCTAAGTGATCTTAGAAATAAGGGCCTTGACTGTAACACCCCTATCTCACTGAGGCAAACACTTCTGCCAAGAACAAGAGCTCATCGAACACGAAATGCCCACCTTGATGCATTTAGTAATTGCACAAGGAACAGAAATTATATGCACACTGTAAATAAGTATATGTAAACCATGTGACCCACAGGGCGGAGCCATATTTGACCCTAGGGGAATAATTTGAATAACCTTAGTAGAGGATCACTAGATGATGTCATATACAAAATATCAAAGCCCTAGGCCCTGTGGTTTTGGACAAGAGGTTTTTCGAAGTTTTTTCCTATATAAGTCTATATAAACCATGTGACCCTAGGGGTGGGGCCATATTTGACCCCAGGGAAATAATCTGAACAATCTTGGTAGAGGACCACTAGATTTTGCTACATACCAAATATCAAAGCCCTAGGCCCTATGGTTTTGGACAAGAAGATCAGAAACCATTTAACTGTTCCTGGCCAATGTGACCTTGACCTTTGACCTAATGACCTCAAAATCAATAGGGGTCACCTGCTGGTCATGACCAACCTCTCTATAAACTTTCGTGACCCTAGGCCTAAGCGTTCTAGAGTTATCATCCGGAAACTTTTACTGTTCAGGGTCACTGTGACCTTGACCTTTAACATACTGACCTCAAAATCAATAGGGGTCATCTGCTGGTCATGGCCAACCTAACTATCAATTTTCCTGACACTAGGCCCAAGCGTTCTTGAGTTATTGCCTGGAAACCATTTTACTGTTCCTGGTCACTGTGACCTTGACCTTTGACATACTGACCTCAAAATCAATAGGGGTCACCTGCTTGTCATGACCAACCTCCCTATCAACTTTCGTGACCCTAGGCCTAAGTGTTCTTGAGTTATCATCCGGAAACCGTTTTACTATTCAGGGTCACTGTGACCTTGACCTTTGACATACAGACCTCAAAATCAATAGGGGTCATCTACTGGTGATGACCAACCTCCCTATCAATTTTCATGATCCTAGGCCCAAGCGTTCTTGAGTTATCATCCGGAAACGGATAGGTCTACATTCCGACCGACCGACCGACCGACCTACCGACCGACATCTGCAAAACAATATACCCCTCCTTTTTCAAAGGGGGGCATAAAAATATAGATTACTTCATGCATATCAAAGTTAGGGCCCAGACAACTGATGTGATTTTTGAACCCATAGTGACCTTTGAGATAAGGACCAAGGGTTTGTGTGTGACACACTTTCTCATTGTGGCAAACATTCATGCGAAATGTAAACAAGGTCTTTCCATGCATGTCAAAGCTATACTGAATGTCCGAACAAAATCAGAGAAATGCACACAGGCACACACATACACCAAACAGCCATTCTGATGACTGTGCCAAGCTCACCACAAACTGGCTCGACAAAAACCTTAAAACTTATTTTAATCACTCTCAAGTTCATATGATTATTACATGATCTGTTAGGTTTTAGGTCACTTTTGAACAGATTTTCAGTTATTACCACCGTCAGCTAATATCGATCTTGCAAGTATTAAAGGAATACTTGTATAGGACACCGGAGTCCTTTCATTGAAATTTTGCCACATAAGTTAACAAATTTAAATATTGCAAATTAAGTAACTGTTGAGAAATTCAAACTAAAATGCATATAAACTGAAATACAAGATTGTGGAGTAACTTGCTTAAATTACCCAATTTGGCTAAGCCAATACTAAGTTAAATCCAAAATGATGGGTTAATACCCATTCGACTCTTCTCTGTTGCTCTGCTTCACTGACGTAAAGAAGTTATTCGCTTTTTGTGCTGAAGTGATAACTAGAATTCAAACCAAGGACCGACATGTTCACCAGTAAGTTGTATATCCCCTTAATGGAAAACCATTGCGGGTTCAAATTCCCAGCTGGGGTCAAAACTATGCCTTCTCAAATGACAACAGTGCTTGTTTTTCCAGGAAGCAAACTTTAGAGTGTTTTTCAAATAAGCTTCAAGCTTACATCACAACCAAGCTAAAATAAATTAGTATAAGTAACACAAAAGAGAATAACCAATGCAAGCCCTGAGGAGACTGAAACTAACAGTGTCTTTAGGCACTATAATTTTAAGTGAAACTGAGCTAAAGTATGGAAATGCTTTTAAGCCTGGAAATGCTTTTTCTTTGATACACTACAATATTACCTTTTTAACATTGTATGACTTTACTCTTGACCTATATTAAACGAAAATAACAAAATCTAAAGTGTTTCATTTGATAACAACCTTTGACCTTTTGGAATCAAATTGGATTTGCAGTTTTTATGACACTTTCAAATGAAATATGCAATGTTACCTTTAACATGACATTGAAAACTAACTTTTGGGTCTAGGACTTTTTATTTAATAACAGGACAAGGTTCTAATACCTTTAGCCTGAGGCTAAAAAAAAGCTCTCAAAGACCAACAACTCGAAAATCAATTTAAAATTACATCTGGATATTTGTTTCAAGCAACAGTTTCTTATTCTAGAGAAAAAATCATAGAGAATCAGTTATTTTAATAAGTACCAATTCCACTTTTTAAATATTTGTATTGTCCACTTAAAAGCTTGTCAATTGGATTTTAGTCATGTAATGGATTTGTTCAAAGTTTCCGTTACCGATCATTAACATTTCTTCATAATTCACCAAATGATATAAATTAGATTTTTTTTTCTTCTAAATTTGCTCTTAATATTGAACCTGGTTGCCCAAACAAGATAGAGCTTTTACAGAACATTCGCAACAATAGATTTTCTTAAATTTTAACTTGAACTGCATTGGAAAAAAATAGAAATAAAAGGACAACTTAAGCCACATCTGTCAAAGATTTGCTTTTAAAACAAATATAATCAAAAGCAGATCAATAAACTTTTCTTATCTCAATTCTGCATATCATGGTTTGGGAAATTTATTTTTTCTAAAACTATGAGCAGTCTTTAAGCTTGCCTTCTAGTTCGAATTGCTAAATAGCTAAAAACCTATCAAATGGAAGTGAAAAATAAGAAATTCTATTGAAATCAAAAGAAATACACTACTACCTAAACTACTTATATCTTAAAGGAAGATAATTACAAAATGCTATTTAAATGTTAATTTCTTGTTGGAATCTTCTAGACTCTATGTAATGGATCTTTTTTATTCCTTAAATAAACCTTTTACATTATATACAAAAGAGGACCATGATGGCCCTATATCGCTCACATGAGTTTGGTTGCTTACTTGAACAGTTTCCGTAGATGAATTTGCAAGAAAATGTCTGTGAAATTACTTTGATGTGATATGACAATTTCAAACAAGAAGATTTTAATGTTTCAACTTTCAAATTTATACAAATGGAGTAAAGAGACCATATCCCCTGGCAATGTTTTTTGATGAAACAGAATCATTTGTTCCTTACTTTGTATCTTCGTAAGGGATCACCCAAGAAACATTTGTGTAAAATTATTTTAAAATTGGGCCTGCTGTTTCTGACAAGAAGATTTTAAAAGATTCCACTATATACATACAGGGAAAAGTGACCACACCCTCTGTTGGCTATGTTTTTTTGTCAAGTCAGAATAATCTGAACAATCTTCGTAGATGGTCACACAAGGACCATTTGTGTAAAATTATTTTACAATCGGGCATGCGGTTTCATACAAGAAAATTAAAAAAGTTTCCACTATATACATTCTTACAACTTTTAGCTGTAACAAATAAAACAGCATAGCATTGTGTGACGAAAAATCCCAACTGCCTGTGGCGGGATTTGAACCTGGGTCACTCAAGCGCTATTCCAACGCTCTAACCACTGAGACAAAGAGTCGACTCCCTGACATAGTTGTCAGAGATTGGCTTCAAACGTGCAAGCTGTACGTAAGCGACCATAACAACATAATAGGGAAAGTAGACCATGCCCCCTGGTAGCCATTTTTTTTTTTACTAATCATAACTATATGAACAATCTTGATAGAGGGTTATACACAAGGACCATTTGTGCGAGATTCTCTAGCAGCCTTTAAGCCTAAAATGGTTTCAGAAGAGGTGCTGTTTGAAGAAAATTGTGAACAATGGATGCCAGACAGTGAGTGATCACAATAGCTCACTCCAAGCACTTTGTGCTCAAGGTGTGTTAAAAACTGAAAACATGTAAAAAAATGTGTCTTAAATGCGGTCAGCCACCTTCAACTCGGGAAAATAACAATAATCTTAAGCAAACTGAAAACTTTACAACTGACGTCATATAACAACTTTAAATAAACGATAATAAGTACAAATTAACATGAATGTCAAATTTCGTTACTCAATATTTACAAAAGGTCATATATTTCTTTTATTAAAATTAAGTTAATTGAAAATGTAATCACTTAGTATCTGTTGAACTTTAACATAGCACTTCTGTGTACATTTAGACTGATTAAAAATTCTGTTACGTCTTCGAGAATAAACGAGACTGCTGGTTTTTAAAGTCTGTATTTACATCAATTATTTATAAAACAAATGGAAACATATGTACTGTGAGGCCTAGTGTTATTTAACAGATCCTGAAATTCTGTATAGCAATGCATTTCTCCATAAAGACAACAGATTTCAAAACAATAAATTCTTACGACACATTAAAGGGCTATATTGATTTTGGACATAATGTAGTGGCCTCATTTTTTCTTATAAATGTAAAATGTATTAGTTTCTTCACATTTCCTATTTTGATAATTGTGATCTCATGTAACTGCCATAGGTTTAAATATGTTATAAACATAGTGAAAAGTTTTATCGAATTTATTCTTTTTTATCACCTGCCTTAACCTTTCTCCTGCTGGCGGCAAGTGATTCTGCCTTTGCGACCAGAGCAGACCAAGATCAGCCCGCACATCCACGAAGGCTGATCATGGTCTGCATTGTTTGCTATTCAGTCAGTAAATTTTCAGAGAACACCCCTTTGAATAATAAGTAGTACTGTCCAAACTGAATGATCCACCAGTCCATTGAGAAATTTAGCAGGCTCTCGCAGTATTAAGCCCATGTGCTAAACTGAAAGTTACATTAAATGCTTATCTAACCATATAGAGCAAATGCATCTAATGTCGACCCCCTTCATATATCGACCTCGAGTTCTCCTTTATATTCGCATATTTTGTCACATGTAAAACAGATTGTGAGGCAGTTTATGACGTCATCATACCTTTCTCGCGGAATTTGTTTATAGGGCAAGTTTTGCTGACAGGAGAGATTTGAAAAAATTTGGTCAAAAATTATTTTCGCAAATAAGGAGGGTGTAAAATTTTTGACAATCTCATGTATCATTATTTTCTGTTTCTGAAGTTATTTTATGAAAATTTATTCCAAAAGGAGAAAGTAGTTTGATAAAATTGACTTAAATTCCATTTATCCCGGTTTAATTAACAGTAACAGCAGGGTCAATAATACGTTACGCTCTTTATACATTGTATCATTTATCGACCCCCGACTGTATTTCAAGTTTCGTAACAGGTTTGATTACATTTACATGCTGATAACGCCAATAAACTATATGATAATGTACATACAAAATATAAAGATATACGGTAAAAGTCAGTCTGTGAATCAGTCTGCCTTGCAGTCGAAAAAATCTGTATGATGACACAAGCCAAGCTGTAGGCCCGAGAGATTCTGTAGATCTATGTTGTTTACCGGATGAAACATGCGCTATTCTTGCATAAAATGCAACAAGTGCTGAAAATATCGAAGATACAAGACAACTACATCGATAGACATCGAAGTCGGCCAGGCACGTGTTTTATTTATGCTTTTCCGGGGCCACAGTAACTTTGTATATTTTAACATGTCGAGTAGACATTTACGAATGTAGATCTAGCATTTTCTGACGTGGTAATTTCTTTTCATATTTATGGAAAGTAAGTGTGAGTCCCACGTTCTTCGACAGGCCTATATTCGGTATAGATCTATAATGAAAACTCTAGCTTTACTCGGCACTACGGCATCCTTATACAACATACAGGTACCGAGAGGTGCTGCTTGGTTCATTCGGTCCCTTGCATTTTTTAAATGTTAACATTATTGTATGATGGAAATCGATACACACAACCTTCATAAGTATACCCTTAATGAAATATCTACGCCTTTTTTTATTTTTTTTAAATAAACTTAAAACATTTTGCTTTCCACCCCGCCCCGTCTCGATCAAAGTTTGAAAACACAAGAATTTGAATTTACCAACATCGATATTAGCAACTCAGATTAGATTAAACCCAAACATAGTTCATGAGATCTACAAATTAATTAAAAAATATAATAAAGCGGATGAAAAGATATTATAAATCTCGGACCTTTCGACTTCGGCCAAATCTGATTCGGGACCCATAACTTGCTTACGTTGGATCCGCAACAGCATATCCAAAAACGTTTACCATCAGCGCGTGCTCATGAGAATCTCTTGTTTGAATGTGCATGCCCAAAATCGGTAAAAAATAAGTTTTATGCAAGATTCCAAATGGTACAAGAATGAAATATTATCTGTGTGTATTCTGAATTGTATTGGAATGACATGTTATCTGTTTGTCGCAAAATAAATTTCTTTAGCTTGAATTTTTTTTAAAAACTTAATTGGGGGTCGATAAATGATGCAAGGGTCGATATATGCTACACTTATTGTATAAAACGTAGCAAAGATTTTCATTGGATATATTTTCTTAAACATGCAGTCACTGAAAGTACTGAAGATGACCAATGAAAAACGTTCTTTCAAATGGTACTATTTGGCGGAAAATCGGATGACAAATTTACGAAGCACATAATATTATAGCTAAAAGGGTCGATAATAGATGCTTTGCTCTAACATATTTTAGTACTATATGTGATAACAGTCTCTTGCAAATCTAACTGTTGAATGGTCATGAACATTTAGTGTTTTTGTATATTTTATAGTTTTATCAGTTAAGTGTATATGTATCAGCCTGTGAAAAAGAATAAATCCTTAAATGTAATTATCTATATTCTTTATTTGGACAGCTGCTGCTTTATTTGTTTGTCCGTAAAAAACAGATCTTGCACTAATGAATATTCCATACATTAATTTTCCGCGTATGAACTTCAATAGCAAAACTAATAAAAGATACACATTTCTATATCACCAAGTGGCAAGTGTAGATATAGTAGCTGTGGGGACAAATTATTCAGCTACCAAACCCGGGTTTGTGGGTTCGAAACCTCTGTCAGACCAAATTATTTTTTTTATTTCATCTATAAACTTTACAGGCGGGAAAATTCCCACTCTTATCATGATTTATTGTTCATTTATTGAAAGAAATAAACCTGTTTTTAACATTCTTCTATAATTATACATGTCAGTAATTTCTTCAAAATGTCGACTAAAACCTTAAAGACTGGACAGTAGTTCGTTCATTTCAAAGGACAGTTCAAGCAACTGGCATCAGTACACGATAAAAATGAAATCATAAAATAAATAACTACAAAAAATGCAAAATAAGTTTCACAAATCACTGTACAAATAAAAGCAATACCCTACAAGAATTCATTACATTGAATTAACAAAAACTGGTCTAAACTGAGTTCGGACCCATAGTAATGTGCATGGGAAGTCGGAGTGCTTACTACTATGACACCGTAATATAGCGTAAAAGAATGAAAATATTGGAGAAGATTAATAAGTGCCCAGTCAATACTTAGAGGACAATAACATAAAATTAAAAGCAGAGTTCAACTCTACACCACTTGCTTTCCAAAATCTGTGATTTGCAGTTTTATATTTGCTTTTCAAAAAACAACAATGAAATACACAATTAAAATCTGCAGTTTAGAAAATTCAACTGAATTCAAATTTAATTATTTTTAGACACAAACTTTTCAAATGCTTTTTTTAACCTTTTTTTTTTTTTTTTTTTTTTTTTGGTTGGGTTTAACGTCGCAACGGCACAATTATAGGTCATATGGCGACTTTCCAGCTTTTTAATGGTGGGGGAAGACCCCAGGTGCCCCTCCGTGCATTATTTCATCACGAGCGGGTACCTGGGCAGAACCACCGACCTTCCGCAAGCCAGCTGGATGGCTTCCTCACATGAAGAATTCAAAGCCCCGAGTGAGGCTCGAACCCACATCGATGAGGGGCAAGTGATTTGAAGTCAGCGACCCTAACCACTCAGCCACGGAGGCCCCTTTTTTTTTTTTTGTTAACCAGTATGTATTTAAAGGGAGATAATAAATTTCAATATTTTATTTTATTTTGTTGGATTTAAGGTATTAGGACCTCCTTTTTGAAGAGTATTCAATTCCTACCATAAACCTACTTTTACTGCAATTCTTAGGGGGGGGGATAGGTTCAAGCCCTACTGGGACCAAAGTTTTTTTCCTTATTTTCCTTTTTTTCTAGTAAGTTTTTACTTCTTTCAAGACTTATTATTAATTTTTTGTACAAAAATGGAAAAAGACTTATAAGCGATTTCTTGGTGTTCAAAGTGAATTTACTACTTAAACAGAAGGGCTAGAGTTACACATCTTTAAAAATATTGAGTTACACGCAGTGAAAGTTCTCTATTTTGCTTTCACTCTTAGATTATATATTGTGGAAGAAATTTAGGTAGGTTTTACGTCTGCCCTAAGGTTATTTTTAAATGGAGTAAGCAAAATTCAAAACAGAAACACAGCATTCGACCTAAGTTTTTTCAATGTTGAAGTACGAATTGTCTCATTAAATCCGTTTACTTGAGGCACCATTGAAAAAATGATACTGACATTTTTATTTTGTGTTTTATAATTGTTTACCAATAGTATGATGTTTCTTTTATTAAAATAAATGGTAAAATGAGTTCCCAGCAAACATTTTGGATAGTGGCTATCACTTTGAAATTCGTCTCTACTTGAGCTTGAGGAGATACCATAAGCTATACAAAATTTATAAAAAAAACGGCACAGTAAAAATTGTTTAAAAATTGCAAAATAGTGCAAAACACGGTTACCTTTCAGAATATACCAAGCAAAGGCCATTTTGTAAACATTACTATTAGTGATCTAATACCTTAACGTCGCACCGACACATGAAAGGTCATATGGCGACTTTCCAGCTTTAATGGTGGAGGAAGACCCCAGGTGCCCCTCCGTGCATTATTTCACCACGAGCGGGCACCTGGGTAGAACCACAGACCTTCCGTAAGCCAGCTGGATGGCTTCCTCACATGAAGAATTCAATGCCCTGAGTGAGGCTCGAACCCACATCGATGAGGTAAATTTCAATAACCAATAGCAGAGAGAGAGAGAGAGAGAGTACAGCAGCTGCTTTTATGCTAATTTAATGCTATGTTTGTTAATATGTTAATATGTCTAGAAATTACAATGCTTTTATTTTCAAAATATAATAATTATAATTCAAATGACACTGCAGAAGATATTATCAATTATTTAAGTCAATATTATTTAATCTAGAAGACACAATTTTTGTCCAGTTGTTTTTTAATCCATCTTAACACAAGCTCTGATAAAAAAAAAAAAAGCTATTTAAATCTTCACAGTTAAACTGAATACTAAATAATGTATTTTTTATGAAAAAAGCAAACAGTTACCTTTCTTCAATAAAGATTTTATTTCCTTGCATTATTTCAAATGTAGACTCCTACAGTCCATTTTTAAATTATTTTTCCAAATATGCCAGGATTTCCAATAGACAAGTTGTCACAAGTTTAAAACTTAACAATGACTTTGAAACAAGGCAAAAATGTGAGAAAAACATTCCAGTTTCAAGTAATCCACTTAGACCACCATATTATTTGTTGAATAGAGTCAATTGTATGAAGATTATATAAAAAAAACATGCAATCTTCATTGTATTTCCTTATAAGACAAACATAGTCACTTATATGCGCAAAATGTACTATAAATTTTATAATGCTACACTAAGAGCTAATTTATAGTGAAACCTGTGTTTAAACCCCCTTTGAACAGAGGCCACCTTTCCCTACAGACCACCTTTCCGCACAGACCAAGAGTTTTATCTCTGATCCTGACATGTTCAGGGTATTTTTTTTACTGGAGATGATCTGTAATGAAGACCACAACTGTTTTCTTTCCAAGACAGACCTCTATATACTGGTGTGACTGTTACACAATCTAATAAAAAAAAATAATTCTTCGCTGATAAGATTATGTCAGGTTTGAATTTACTGACATAATGTCAGACTGGCAACTTTGATAAATGCAGAAACATTTCTATTCTTTAACAATAAGTAGAAGACATGCCAAATCAAGACTTAGTCATACATAAAATAAAAAACATTCAATTTTATTCTTCACAGAAAGCCTTCCCCAACACAAGAGGGCCGTGGTTGTCCTTTTCATTACCCTGCTAAATTTCTGAAACTTGCCGCCAGCAGGCTAAAGGTTAATATTAAGAAGCAGGGATCGAATTTAGCGGTCGCTTACTCGCGAAATTCGAGTAAGAATAAAAAAATGCGAGCAGAAAATCATGGCACTCGAATATTTTCGCGATCACATTCGAAAATCGGGGAATTCACTCAAACTGTCTTTCCTCTTTAAAAACTCCTTTGGGGCAGTTAATTTACCAATAATCACGTGACTGCTTGTAGACGCTTGTCGCTTTATACAAAAGTCATTATCGGATATCTAAGTAAGCGTCTAGGCAATATTTGTTCTCATTTTGGTCTGATATTTGCAAAGTTCTGTGGAAATGGAGAGGAAAATAACATGTTTCTTGGTGCAAAAAGGCCCGCGGAGACTAAAAATGCTAGCAACACTAGAGGCAGTGACCTGAGAAAAACTTAAAAACTTCAACGTCCAGCCAAAAGTCCAAAGAATCATTGAGTACTTTGGTTCGTAACGTACTTTCAAAACCATAAAGTCCCCGGCCAGTTCGGACCGTGAACTTTTATATGAAACCAAACACCAACAAAACAACTTAATAAATTTAGCACGTAAACAGCTTTTAGATAATTGCTAGTGGAACCCATCATTTTGCTAGCGGAAAAAATGGCACTAGCAAAATTCGATCCCTGAGAAGAAAATTGTTGTTGTAGTTTTTTTTTCAATATAATTATGTATTATATATCTTTTAAACCTATCCATTTCGGGTATCCACTATGATCTGCTTTGAAGTGGACTTATCAAACACACTGTAAGAGATGTAAAACAGATATATTAGTAAAAACTGTCAAGATATTGTCTATGGTTAAATGAGTTTATAGCATTGTTACTTCCAACTTAGCTCTTAAAACTTGTTACATAATTTATTATCTGGCTTTTCATGTAAACAAAAATACGACTTTCATTTATTCTCAAGGGAAGTGTTTACTACTGAAAAGCATAGCATATATCAATAATAAAGTTGTACTGCGATGAACTGAATTTTTTTCCATAGATAATGTGAATATGCTTGCCTTCATGAAATCATTTTTCTGAATATTTCTGAAACATGTCTGAATATTTCTAAACATAGACTGAAAACTGTCTGAACAATTTTTAGAGTCTGAATCTTTCTGAACAGGGAGTTTATGTTCTGAACATTTCTGAATTTTTCTGAACTTGTACTGAATTTTTACAGTCGTTTTGCTACATTATTATGACCTATTTTTGGAGCCATAAATATTCTGAGAAGGTGCAATATCAATAATCATATTTTGCAGATGCCTGATTAAATAACAGTTGGTGGAAAACCTCCCTAGCCTGTAGCTCTCCTATTTCTGATTTCCCATTGATTTTTCTATCACTAACACACACATCATTTTGTACGACGCCTGTGAAAAGTCATGGAAACGGTGTAACACTTCATAACCATTTACGGTAATTCCGACTAACTGTGTACTAATTATGTCTGATGACTTTATCAAAGATCGGTACTGTTGTCATTTTATGTGGGACTATACAAGGTCAACAGCAGTATGGCTATTATCTCAGGGGGCTGAGTTCCGTAACAAGTGACAGGATAAACAAAAGGCAGAGCAATTTGTGACATATTGGATAAGACTTTTGTGTAGCTACATTAGTGCAATCTATTTTTTTCTGATTCTGCCTGTTTTTTTTATAGAGGGAAGGTTATTTTGTATGTGGGCGACTGCTTTACATAAATCTTCAATCCATACATTTTGCTAAATGACCAGTTTATATTCAGTATAATGTTTACTGTAATAATAAGACCAAACATTTAAAACTAAAACTGTGAAAACTAGAGCTATCACTAAAGGTGATGAATGTACCCCCCCGCATGCACTGACACAGTACATTGCAATTTGACGCACACAAGATTGCATAATTATGTGGACTGTATGTATATATAGACCGTATGTATACAGTATAGTAACAAAAAACAAAGTCCCATAACTATGCAGAATATTTATCTAAAAGAATGTAACATGCACCATGCACAACAAGGGTTGGTACTGATCACTTGTGTGAAGTTTCATTAAATTGTGTGCAAGGGTTTGGTAGATTAGGCACGCACAAAATTGCATATGCAGACTGTATGTACATAGTATGTTAACAAGAAACAAAGTCCCATAACTCTTCAATTTTTGTCGCTGAAAGAACCTAACATGCCCCATGCACAACTACTGTTGTTACTGATCACTTGTGTGAAGTTTCATTAAATTGTGTCAAGGGGATGAGGAGAGATGGTGCGCACAAGATTGTGTCTATGTATATAGTATAGTAACAAAAAAACAAAGTCCCATAACTCTGCAAATTTTTTTTCTGAAAGAACCTAACATGCCCCATGCACAACTACTGTTGTTACTGATCACTTGTGTGAAGTTTCATTAAATTGTGTCAAGAGGATGAGGAGAGATGGTGCGTACAAGATTGTGTCTATGTATATAGTACAGTAACAAAAAAACAAAGTCCCATAACTCTGCAAATTTTTTTTCTGAAAGAACCTAACATGCCCCATGCACAACTACTGTTGTTACTGATCACTTGTGTGAAGTTTCATTAAATTGTGTCAAGGGGATGAGGAGAGATGGTGCGCACAAGATTGTGTCTATGTATATAGTATAGTAACAAAAAAACAAAGTCCCATAACTCTGCAATTTTTTTTTCTAAAAGAACCTAACATGTCCCATGCACAACTACTGTTGGTACTGATCACTTGTGTGAAGTTTCATTAAATTGTGTCAAGGGGATGAGGAGAGATGGTGCGCACAAGATTGTGTCTATGTATATAGTATAGTAACAAAAAAACAAAGTCCCACAACTCTGCAAATTTTTTTTCTAAAAGAACCGAACATGCCCCATGCACAACTACTGTTGGTACTGATCACTTGTGTGAAGTTTCATTAAATTCTGTCAAGGGGATAAGGAGAGATGGTGCGCACAAGACTGCGTCTATGGACAGACGGACAGACAGACAGACAGACAGACAACCTGAAACCAGTATACCCCCCCTTACAACTTTGTTGTCGGTGGGTACAATTAATAATTTCTGATATCAAGTAATACAACACATATTAAATGGCTTGCCAGTCAACAGTCAAAATTATTAACCTTTGGTCCATCAGACCTCAGGCAATCTTGTTTTGGGTTTAACATCGTTTTTCAACAGTATTTCAGTTATGAAACAGTGGGCACTTAACCTGACCGGTATTCCTGGATTCTGTACCAGTACAAACCTGTTCTCGCAAGTAACTGCCAACTTCTTCACATGAATCAGAGATGGAGAACGAATGATGTCAGACACAATCATTGTCTTTTATCAAATCGTCACAGAAAACATACGCCCTGCCCGGGGATCGAATGCACGAACCCGAGATCCATATATTTGCGCTCTCCCTATTGAGCTAAGGGGGTGGGCATTAGTTTTGATAATTGCATGGCAAGTCATTCAGTAAGTATATAATAATACATCCTTACAACCATATAATTTATATTCTTTATAAATACAGTGATACTGTTCTCGCATAAATTCACTGAAAGAATGGATCAGTAACCTAAAACAGTCCAAATGTCACTGATGGTTCAGACACATGATCGTATTTCCTACTTTCATTTTTGGTAACAACAAGAAAACAGGGGAGGTAATAATACAATTAAATACTTTTGCAAACTCAGTTTCTCTTGTAAGCTGTTGTCCAAAAGATATGGAAAAGTCCAAAGTTTAAGAGCCATTTAGGTTCTTAAGATGAGTGTTTTAAGAATTGTTTACATACATAGTTACGTAACCAGGAGTTACGGAAGGTATGCAAATCTAAGCAAGATTATTATATAATCCCATGATAACGTTTTAAAAACCAAACGAACAATGTCTTATTCCAAACTTCGACAGGCTTTGCTATCTAATGTCAAATGTCAAGTACAAGCATTAAGTGGATTAAGTTTTACATCGATTATTTAATTTAATGGTTAAAAGTTGTCTTAAATGGGAATCTTTATTTAAATGCCCTCAAAAGAGGTCCTGATCCATCTGGCTGAGACATCTACATGCAAAGATAACAATATTTTCCCTACTTTGTATTGAAATCGCACGAATATGCGGCTATAAAGGTCCTAAAGACAATCAGTTTTATGGCCAGCAATGCATTAATTTACTATGGTACAGTGTGAATGAAGAATTTTTCCATGCTATTAAGAATTAATTTCTTTGAATCCTAAAAAAAATCAACACAAACACAATATTACAATAATTTTACAGCTTATCTTATCAATGTTTCGGTGCTACGCCTTTTTCTTTTTCAAGATCAAAGTTCTTTTTCTTTTCAATTTCTTTATTGTTTTTTTAACAGTCTGTACATTACAGTTTGCCTATTTGCAATTTTCATCATAAATAATTGAAGTTCAATATCAGATGTTACTCAAATGAAAATTTAAATTTTGAAAGAGTGCATAAAATTAAGACAAATTAAAGGGAGGTAATAAGCATATATCTGATCTTTTTTCAAATGATTCTAAATAATTGGAAAGTTCCCAGCAAACCATTGTCCAAGGTAAGATTTGCAAGAATATTGAATTCCATAGTGTTCTCATAGCCTTATTTGTATACCTGACTGAAAGTAACTCATATTTATTCATTTCACGGAATTAATTAACTAATTAATTAATGAAAAATCCTTTCAATAACCATTTTAGGATGTAATTAGGAAAATATTGATAATAAATAGTAGACATAGTAAATGCACCATTTATGCCAACTGGAGATATTATGCAAAAATCATGTACTCATACCCAACTATAATTCCCTAATTAGTAAATCAGAGCTGCCTTAAAGATCTATTTACATCATATAAAAGGGTATTTCAATGGATGTTTATATTCTGAGAAAACTTATATTTGAGCCGCGTCATGAGAAAACCAACATAGTGGGTTTGCGACCAGCATGGATCCAGACCAGCCTGTGCATCCGTGCAGTCTGGTCAGGATCCATGCTTTTCACTTTAAAAGCCTACTGGAATTGGAGAAACGGTTAGCGAACAGCATGGATCCTGACCAGACTGTGCGGATGCACAGGCTGGTCTGGATCCACGCTGGTCGCAAACCCACTATGTTGATTTTCTCATGGCGCGGCTGATTTCATGTTGTGGCCATCTGTGTAGCCAAACGTTTAATATAATGAAACACATTTATAAACCATATTGCTGGCAACAGCTTGCTCGTTTATATCATTTACATAGTTTAGTTTATAAAATGAAACAAGAAATTTTGTCATTTAAACTGAAAAGTTTATATCATGACTTTGTAATAACTTAATAGAATTGAATGAGTTTCAGTAAAATCTGAAGTAATTTGAGCATACCTTTTGTAATAATTAGTAAAATCTGAAGTAATCTGAAGTAATCTGAGCATACCTTTTGTAATAATTAGTAAAATCTGAAGTAATCTGAGCATACCTTTTGTAATAATTAGTAAAATCTGAAGTAATTTGAGCATACCTTTTGTAAAAATTAGTAAAATCTTAAGTAATTTGAGCATACCTTTTGTAAAAATTAGTAAAACCTGAGGTAATTTGAGCATATCTTTTGTAAAAATTAGTAAAATCTGAAGTAATTTGAGCATACCTTTTGTAATAATTAGTAAAATCTCAAGTAATATGAACATACTTTTTGTAATAATTTTATAGTATTTAATGAATTTCAGTAAAATCTCAAGTAATTTGAACATACTTTTTGTAACAATTTTAAAGAATCAAATGGAGTAAAATCTCAAATGATTCGAACAAACTTTTTTAAAGTACCTGATGAATTTCAGTAAAATCTCATGTAATTTAACATACTTTTCTTAATAATTAGTAAAATCTCAAGTAATCTGAACAGACATTCTGTAATAATTTTAAAGTAATTCTCATTTCAGTAAATTTTGTTTTGTTTTGGGTTTAACGCCATTTTTCAACAGTATTTCAGTCAGGTAATGGCGGGCAGTTAACCTAACCAGTGTTCTTGGATTCTGTACCAGTACAAACCTGTTCTCCGTAAGTAACTGCCAACTTCCCCAGTTTTCAGACACAATGTCTTTTATCAAATCGTCATGGAGAACACACCCCACACCCGAGGATCGAACTCAAAATCTTTAATAATTTGAACATACTTTTTGTAATAATTCTGTTGTATCTAATGAAGTTTTCAGTAAATTCTCAAGTAATTTGAACATAAGCAGTTAACAGAACTAAAGATACTTAAGCACACTGCTCTCCTTGAAAGAAAATAAAATAATTATATAATAAAACATGGACCACCTGAGGTTACAAAGGGACAAGCTAAATGTTCTAGATATCCCCGAGTTTGGAGCCATCTAATAAAACATGTAAGAGGATAGAATACAACCATAGAATACAACCAAGTAAAATAATAGCAGACAGTATATACTGAATGGACATCACGATCCCAAAGGAGCAGAAAATATATAAACAATGAAAATATAAGGAACATGGCCAAGGACCTACTGTATTGCTAGAGTGAGGCCTGGAGTTTGAGCAGCTGATACTTGAACCAGCAATGCTTCAATGTATATTACAGAAATTTTACTTTTTTTCCAAATTAAATGCTTGCTTCTAATCTATACATTACTAAACTGCAAAGCATTTTTGAAATTTAAAGCTACTTGCCCACAGTTTGTGTGAAATTTTTCATTTCTACCATTAAGTTTGGCAAAGAATGTATATACATGTATGACAAAGTGGGTGAAAATAAAAGTTAGATATTGGTAAAATGCAAGAAGAAATTGTAAATGTTCTGCATTATTTTCAAAAGCATTGCAATGGTTTACTACCTTCTACACAATATTTTTGATTATTTATAAGAATATCTTGCAAAAATCTTATGTCAGTAAGTGAAATTTGATCCACTAGTCACAGTACCAGTACTCACTTTTTATGGATTTTTGAGAGAAGTTATTTTTTACCTAAAATGTGTTGTTTAGTCTGTTTAAAATGAAAGCGTATCACTAACTTTCAGTTTTACAAAAAGAATGAAATAAAATAAGAATTACATTAAATTTTATGCAGCAAACTTTAGAGATATATTATGCCTAATTGTCCCTATGCAAGCTCAGTATAAATTTGTAATACAAGAAAACGAAACATTAATGCTATTATTGGACATGACATTTAACTATGACTGTAGCTCATGCACATAGTTAGTTTATAACTATTCAGCCATGTTAAAATATAATATATATTTCATGAGGATTTTGTATATTTAGATCAGTATCTAGAGATCTAATGAAATAAGATAGGCAAAATTTAGTAAATCTTAAAAGTACATTTTTAAAAATTTAACATAAGCGAAGCAGAAAATACTGAAAAGCGACACATAACTAGCATACATGTACAGAAACAAACATATTACCATAATTGCGATCAACTCTCAGAGCGAGAGAAAAGCAGCACGAAATTTCCACAGAATAGTAATCCCTCCAAATCAATGACAAGAAATAATGGAGACATAATGACACACTCACTTGTTAAACAGGCAATCTTCCTCAGCTATCTCCTTCCTCCGTCTGAACTGAGCTGCTTTGCTACTGTATTGATTCTTCGTCCACTCTAATCATAGATATTGTTCTCCCCTTTCCCTACAAAAATCAGCCTATTATTTGATACCTCCTCTTATATCACACTACACTTCAAAAAGGCAAAAGAATTGTTTATAAAGGGTATAATACTTTTGCTAAAAGCTAGAAAAAATAATTAAATGTATTGACAAAAGACATCACATTATCTGATACTTCATCAAATGTAATACTACACCTCGAAAAGCAACTGAATTATAGCAAAACCATATTTTTTCCATACAGGCAAGTCTTTTAATATTTTAAACCTTACCTCATACAAAACTACTTTTCAAACTGTAAAACACTAAATTTAACAAAAGCTAGAAAGCTCTGAACAGGAAAAATCAAGGTCATCATAAAATCTATCTATCATACACCACTTCAAAGTAAGTAGGGCATTATTGTTTAAAAAGGCTAATTTTATCATAAGCTGAAAGCTAAATGACTAATTGTTTAAAGCTCAAAGACTATGTTCTTATTCATTGTAAAAAACATGCATTTAAATAACAAGGCCAACCTTAAAAACATGTTTGTTTCCCCTCCCTGTACCCATACCATTAAAGGATGGGTATGTAAATTTTACCATTTTAAGTGCTTACCGTAGACTTCAACCTGCTGCAGTTTCCAAGAATGAGTCTTCTGTAGCTACAGACAGCTCTGCAAAATTTCAGTACAGATATGAAATAAACAGAGTTATAACACAGCAAACTGTATATTCATCTAATTCTGTAAATTTTCTAAATTTTGGCTAATTCAAGGGCCATAATTACAGAGCAACAAAGATAAGCCATCTGGATATTGATCCTGACCAATCAATTACGCCCATAAACATTGTGACTAAGTTTGGTGAACATCTGATAAGAACTGCGGACATAGTTGATTTTTTCAATCATATTTAATTCAAGGGTCATAACTCAAGAGTGACTAAAACTTTCTGGCTGGTTATCAAAATTAGCCAAGATATTATACCTATAAAGATTGTGACCAAGTCTGGCAAACACTGGATAAGAACTGCTCAAGTTTGTGAGTAGACACTACCAATTTTTGCAATTTTGAGTAATTCAAGGGTCCTAACTCCTGGCAAAGATATCATTGCTATAAACATTATGACCAAGTTTGGTGAACATCAGATAAGAAGTGCTCACGTTAAAGAGTAAAAAATCTTCTGTTAACTCCCTTTCCTCGTTTCACATGTGTATAAAAATAATATTGCTTCATATTGATTTTGTGATGAAATGTTTTGGTAAGGTTCAATTTTTGCATGTAGATAGGGGACGGGTAAACAGGTAGGGGATGGGGAAACAAAGAATATTTATATTAGAGCTAAAGAATATGTGGCGTAGGACTGAACTGCATTTTAGTTAACACAAGACATCCATAATTCTCTCCTTACCTTTTAAATGTCAATAGCAAAATTTTGAGAATCGTTTAATACATTACAAATGATTTTCCTTCTTCTAAAAATTTGTCTTTTATCAAAATAGTTGCCATGGTAATAAAAAGAGATGAAAAGGTCAAACTTACCTTTCTATGATGAAGTCTTCTAAAATACTGCACAAAAAATAACACCGATTTGATTAATTTCGTTTTTTGTTTTTTTAATAAAATTATCTGGGAATTAAAATGATATTCTCGTCTTTTAACTTCCCTTAGTCTCTAATTTCAAAACTGAAAACATTTGAAGAGACAAAATACTTCAATTTAATCATGACATTAATTTCCCAAATACAAAATACTTAATGTCAAGTATAAGTTTCAAGTGCAGTTACAATAGATTACACAGAACAAGTGCAAGGGGCATAACTCCACTAGTTACCATCCCACCGAAACCAAAGTGAAACTAGACCTGTATATCCTAATTAAACATATGATGGTACATCTCTACAAAAAATAAAATATGCCAAATACCTCTGAATCATGAGAAAATAAATATGGGAAAACACTAATTACAAAGGGCCATAACTCAGAACCAAACTAAAACTCCATCTGCAGATCCTCATCACATCTCTTCTCACCAAAAAAAACCACTCAGTATTCAGCAATTTTTCGGTGAATTGTCAGATATTACCATAACATGATATGTCCATTTTGTTTTGTTTTTCCTTATGGTCAAGACGAATAAAAGGGCATCACATGAGAGCACTCTGAGATTCTTTTTCAGGGCGAAGTGAAATTCTGACTCTTCATCATAAAATAATAATGTAAGCTTTGTATCTTAGAAAGAAGCAAACATTTTTCTATTATATATATCTGTAGCTTAATGAAACTTACCAAAATTTACAGCTGAAGGTGATCAATTCCCCACATGCAACTTTGATACATGGATAGACCAACCACTGGATGAATGGACTTTTACTTTCAAGTATAACCATGACCTTGAACCTAATAACTTGAATTGTGAATGCTGCAAATGAAGTTAACAATTAATACAAGCTTTAAGAAAATCCTAACAATACTTTAGACCATACGGAGCAAGCTACAAATAAAGCTGTTTTAAATTAGTTTTCAGCCTCCAAACATGAACTGGGCCTTAAATACAGTTACCTAGGTCATGAGTTAATTTTGTTGTATTGCCATATGAACACTGGCATATAGTAATTTCATTAAATGTTTTAAGAGATATGCCTCCATACAGAAACTACAGACTGACATGTGAACTAGGGTGACTCAATAAGCCCCGGAAACCACCATCACAGCAATATGCTTTAAAGCATTTTTTGTGACAGGTTACCATATTTGATTCATTCTTGCATTATCACAGCAATAATTCGATACATAAAGTCTTTGCTCACCTTTTATTGTATTCAAACAGATCAAATGTTTCAAAATAACGAAGTCCAATATACTGGAAAGTAGTGGAAACAATCCCGGTAAATTTACCGACTGAATAACGAACATTGCAGACCATGATCAGCCTGCACGGATTTCATCATTTAAAATAATTCCTCCATAACTTTCATGTGTTTGAATGAAACAATAACAAAAACTCAATGTTCAGGCTGGCAAAGAGTTTTGCAACACTTGTACATGTACAAACCGATAGTTGATTTTATGTTTTCTAGGACAACAGTATTAAAACAGTATTTAAGGTTTTATGATTAATTTAAATTGTTCTAAGATGAAACACTTATGTTTGACAATGATTCTGCTATGGCCTAAATTCTGATTTACTGAAGTAAAAGGGCTGTTAGGGGAAACAGTATACTGGACAATTTGAGCCGCGCCATGAGAAAACCAACATAGTGGCTTTGCGACCAGCATTGATCCAGACCAGCCCGCGCATCCGCGCAGTATGGTCAGGATCCATGCTGTTCGCTAACGGTTTCTATCATTGCAATAGGCTTTAAACGCGACCAGCATGGATCCTGACCAGACTGCGCGGATGCGCAGGCTGGTCTGGATCCATGCTAGTTGCAAAGCCACTATGTTGGTTTTCTCATGGCATGGCTCATTTCAATGTTGGAAAGGGAAAAAAGGCATCTCTGAAGAAACTAGTACTATCACTGGAGTGATAAATGCCAGTTCAAGTTTGAGTAAAATCTATTTAGCAATAAAACAGTTAGAGTGAAAGTGTATCAGGAACTTAACTAGAATTTCTTAATATAAAAGGGACTAAAATCATGGAATAGTTTTGCTAGAATGCATCTTCTGTCATATGATGTGGGTGATGATGAGGTATAACTATTTCAAGTTTGAAGCAAATCTATCTAGTAACAAGAGCTCATAGAACACGAAATGCCCCCCTTGATGCATTCAGTAATTGCACAAGGAACAGAAATTATTTGCTCACTGTAAACAAAAGTTCTATTGTTCTGGTTCAATGTGACATTGACCTTTGACCTATTGACCTCAAAATCAACAGGGGTCATCTCCTGGTCATGATCAACCTCTCTATTAAGTTTAGTGATCCTAGGCTCAAGCATTCTCAAGGTATCGTTCAGAAAGGGTTTAACTGTTCCGGGTCAATGTGACCTTGACCTTTAGCCTACAGGCCTCAAAATCTATAGGGGTCATCTACAGGTCATGAACAATCTCCCTATCAAGTTTCATGATCCTAGGCCCAAGCGTTCTCAAGTAATTGTCTGGAAACGGTTTTAATGTTCCAGGTCACTGTAACCTTGACCTTTGACCTACTGACCTTAAAATCAGTAGGGGTCATCTGCTGGTCATGATAAACCTCTCTATCATCTTTCATGACCCTTGGCCCAAGCGTTCTCAAGTTATCATCCAGAAACCGTTTAACTGTTCCTGGCCAATCTGACCTTGACCTTTGACCTACTGACCTCAAAATCATTAGGGGTCATCTGCTGGTCATGACCAACCTCCCTATCAACTTTCACGATCCTAGGCCCAAGCAATCTTGAGTTATCATCCGGAAACCGTTTAACTGTCCCTGGATACTGTGACCTTGAACTTTGATATACTGACCTCAAAATCAATAGGGGTCATCTGCTGGTCATGATCAACCTCCCTATCAACTTTCATGATCCTAGTCCCAAGTGTTCTTTAGTTATCATCCGGAAACCGTTTAACTGTTCAGGGTCACTGTGACCTTGACCTTTGACATACAGATCTCAAAATCAATAGGGGTCATCTGCAGGTGATGACCAACCTTCCTATCAACCTTCATGATCCTAGGCCCAAGCGTTCTTGAGTTATCATCCAGAAACGATTGGTCTACATACAGACCGACCGACCAACCGACAGACATCTGCAAACAATATACCACTCCTTCTTTGAAGGGGGGCATTATAAAAGAGATAAAGAGAAAGTTCATCAAAAGTTTCATCAAGGTGAAGACACTGGCGTCGACGCAAGTAGGATAGCTGTCCGTATACTTTGTATAGTTGAGTTAAAAATTTATTTTAAGAGTGACCAGTGCCTTTTTTTCTTAATAATGTTATAGTTTTTCAAATTTAAAACTTTTCATTTTAAAGAACGTTACAGATGTTTAGCGGTAATTACTATAAACATTTATAAACTTTTTCCTCAAACTGATTGTATGACAATTGTATATTTTTTCAAATAATACTATTCTCAGTAATACATCCACAAAAATGCTTGGCCTTATTGTCCGTTTAATAACGAGACAGTTTTCAACAATTTAGTGTGTGTGTGTTCGTTTTAACGTCTTTTTCAACAATTTTTCAGTCATATAAACGACGGTTTCAACAATTTCAACAATTTACTTTCTTAGCTCAATGAAATTTTTTACACATTTTGTATCGTGAAAACTGTCAAAGGATATAAAGATTTTTATGGATTAGTCAGTAACTTTAATTAAACATGTTCTATCAGAGCTTTAATTTGGTACAGATAAACAAATCACCTCATTAATATTGAAAAAAAAAACCTAATAGTATCTTTAAATTTTTCTGCATGTAGGAGAAATTTAAATCAGTTTAGTTTTCCTGATTCAGACAAATATTTTTGCAGAGTAGGCAGTTTGTCAAACAATTTTGTTTGAATTTCAAGCAAATGCTTTTTAAATCCACTTTTTGTTAGACTTTGATGTTAAAAAATCACTAAATGAGTAATCCAGATAAGATAAAGCACTTTTTGTTAGACTGCAGAAAATAAAAAAAATCACCAAATGAGTAATCAAGATAAGATAAAAGTTGCACATTAATCAGAATTCATTTTACAGCAATATGACAACATGAAGGTAGGTTTTATATTAGTTCAAATAAAAGAACTATACAGTCGAACCGGTGTCAAAGACCACCTCTGAACACCTGGCTCTAAAGTCACCACATGTTTTGTTTCCCATTTTAACATTTACAGTGTATTTTAACCTGTGAACAAAGACCACCTCCCAATAAAGACCACATTTTGACTCTCCCAAGGGTGGTCTTTATAGACAGGTTTGTGTAAGTCAGTGATTGTTTTCTACAGTGAAACTCCTACAACAGCTACAAGACATACTGTTTCTGTAACGTCTTTGGTATGACACGGCCAGGGGTGGAACCCGCAACCTCCCACACTCACACTCTAAGCGGGCACTATACCACGAGGTTACCGAGGTGGTCAGTTTTGGCTCTAGCAGCCCCTAAAAAGGGTCAACTGTCCCCATTAGGAAGCAAATGTTATAACAATGCTGCAGACCAAGTTTGATTATTTGTTTGTTTTGGTTGGGTTTAATGTCTTACTGACACAACTATAGGTGAAATGTCGACATGTCAGCTCTGATGTTGGAGGAAGACCTCAGGTGTATTATTTCATCATGGGTGGGCATCTTGGTAGAACCACGGACCTTCATATTCCAGCTGGACAGCTTCTTAACATGAAGAATTCAATGCCCCAAGTGAGGCTAAAATCTACATCGGTGAGGAGCAAGTGATTTGAAGTCTGAGTGACCTTAATCACTTTGCCAAAGAGGCCCCTCAAGTTTGTTAGAGATCCATCAAGCCGTTCATGAGAAGAAGTCATTTAAAAAAAATTATTTTTAGCTCTGGTGGCCCCTTAAAAGGGTCAACCTAAACCATTTGACAACAAATTGACAGAGGTTGATGCCAGGATGCTATTGATAAATTCTAATGTTATTTTGACAAGTAGTTTCAGATGAGAAAATGTTCAAGTAAATATGTTGATGAAGAACAATGGATAATGGATGCCAGACCATCCACCAAACTAGTGGTTATAGCACCCTGAACAAACTTCATGTGACCTTAAACCAGACCAACCTCAGAATGCATGCAACAAAGACATTGTTTCCTTTTAGAAAGATCAAAATAATTTTTCCTTGTTACCCACTAATGCTACACTATCATTAATGAATTAAATTTTAATATTCTGCTAAAACAAACAAATATCCTCCAGCCATATTTTTTTTTGGCAATATATGACCTTTTTGCGTCGGCAGTAAAACCCAACTCATTCCAGCCATTTTTTTTTTCGGCGATATATGACCTTTTTGTGTCAGCAGTAAAACCCAACTCAACCCAGCCATATTTTCTTGCAATATTACAGGAAGAGCCAATCATGAAAAGTGTTACATTATACATCACGAAAGTTCATGACCTCTCCAATGTCCCCAAACCATTATTATCTGCAGATGCCAGACTGAATGACTTTACACATGCATCTTTCATTCCATAATTGGTAAATTCAATTATAGCTTCTGATATTCTAGCATGCTGAGAAGTGCCAGAGGATCTGGAGAAAATCTATTATCAACAACTTTTATGTTATCTGTTGCCGACACCATCAAACAAGCTCTGCGTGCTGCAAAAAGTCCAAGATTCAACACTTAAATTCAGCTTAATTTCCTTCTTTTATATATAAATTTAAAGTTATAATCTTCAATTTATACCACCAATTTTTTGGGGATTTTATGGGTAAGGCTCACATCAAAATGGCTTATTTAAGTTTGAACAAATTTCTCCAGAGGCAGGATTTATCCCTATTAATTGGGTAAAATTCAAATTCCCCTTTTTGTGTTGGAGATATTTTGATAAAAATTACAAGGGCCATTACTCTGCTAAAATTATTTGATAGTGAGGAAAGATTTGTAAATCCTAAATTCACACCTGTGTGCAAGAAACCATTAAAACATCTACACCCAAAGTGAAAAAGGTATGGAAAACATTTCCAAGTGAAAGCCACACAAGAGTATTACATTTCTCTATTGTTCTTTCTAGTCATGTAGGAGAAATTTAGCCATATCAGAAATTTTAATTTAGTCAAATAATGTAAGAGAAATTTAGCTACAAAAGAGAAAGGACAAAGTTCACTTTAGCCTTATATGGCTGATGCAATTTCGAAAAATTTTCAAATTGGCTATAATTTGAAAAACTATAATTTTTTGTGACTAGAATGTTTATCTTCTATAAGGAATTTAGTTTTTTATAAACTTATTATTTTGTTCAAAACATGTCACCGAATATTGCTGAATTCGCAGATTTTTCAGAAACTAGAAATTTTTTACCATATTTAGATCACCTGGGAATGTTTTTAGTAGTGAGTACACTCAAGGACCAAAAAAATATTTTGACCATAGATCGATCCAGCTTCTTTCACAGAATTTATGGTCATTTTTTGATTGTGGTCAACAGCAGCTGCTGTGCTTGTAGTTAAACTTTCAGATTTGTTTAAAAATTTGGTTAAAAACCGAAGGTTTCCCATACCCATAATATTAAAAAGTATTTTCAGTTTGAATTATTGTAAAATATTTCGTGCTGTCTTCTTGATGAAAGAAAACATGTTCTTTACTCCATTTAGAGATTTTCAGTTTTAAGGCCATTTTGGGGCAAAAGCAAACCTTCTCCTTTAGCCAAATATGTGCTACAGATTGAATAACTTTAGTTTTTTAATTGTGTTCACTGCAAATTAAGAACCTATTACGTTTGCTCAGACAGACAGATGGCTATCACCCTAACATTGCATGTCCCCTTTTTCTTATAAGTAGGTATATCTTTAAGAATGATAGACAAGACAATAACATATCAGATATTCTAGAGAACTACTCATTACTGTTCCCACACTTAATTACAGACAGGAAATTTCATATTAATCTAAAAGATTTACAAAACAATCGGAATCAATAATAATGGAGAAACTAGGGACTAAATTGGTATGACAAAACTTTGGATCAATATTAGAGAACATTAGGAAAAGTATCTAGAACTGAAACAGCAGCACTCCACCAGGAAGTATCACAATAAAAGTCTGTCTCAAGCAGTGATCACACCATTGTAGGTAAAAAGGTCTCTACAAAATCACATCAGAATTTTATTGTGTCTACTACAATGTTTTCAAACTCAGTTCATGCCTCATCAGTTATAAATGGTGGCTAGTCAGTGTTATTTCATTGTTTGGAATTTAGCACATGAAACTTATTCTATACCAAGAAACTCAACACTTTATCGTTTTGTGAGGTCCAGTGATGCTGTATAGAGCCTCCTATGAGTGGACTACAGTCCTACACCCATATTCATTTAAGTTTTAAGTCTGAAACTGACACTTTAATAAAAGGATAATTTTCTTTTTTGTCTGCCATTCATGAATTAATACTAATATAAACTGTAATGAAACTTTGCACGAACATGCATTCTGCAATTAGAAACAGCTTGGCAAAATTTCATTAGTATAAATCACCTATAAACAAAGTTATGGCAAATTGAATATTTGCTGTTTTCAAGTCTAAACATCGATTGATATATATCTGCCCTGTTTTGATTCCTGGTTGTGGCTGATATGCCTACTACTGTTCTTTCCTGAGTGATCACTTAAATTGGTGTTTCTAGCAGTATTAACCTTGTTTCAACACTGGTGAGGTATATTTGAATGAAATCCTGCCTGGATTTGACTTAAACTCTCCAAACCATTCCATGCTGGGACTTTGTCTTTAACTGGCATAGGTGTTAGTCATACAGATTGTGAATTATTTTCATGCTTTCTTATTATATATATTTGAGCAATATAAGAGTATTTCTGCAATAAACACAGAATTGTAAGTCATTTATCAATGGCAGTGTCAGCAGAATCTTGTGAAAACATTATGGATCATATAACCAATCTATCCATTATGAAAGATATATATCTGACATTTTTCCTTTTAAGCTAATAACATTGACTGTGACTAAAGACATATCTTGTGTGCCTGTGATATATTACAGACTCCGTTATATACCAGATTCAAGCAAAAATTTGTGTATTTTTGCCGTGCACGCCGATGATAATGATTTTTGTTACATGCGCAGAAAGACTTCACCAGATCTGTATTGAGAAACATCGAATAACATTTATATATCTCAGTGCTAGGGCGTCTATACTACCTGATCAACAAAATCTGTTACATGTTTTTTTGGTGAAACTGCTTTGTTCTTTAACACTGAGAGTAAGTCTTAAGTTAGACTTTCTGCAGAGGTAGTTGGAACCATCTGATTTTGAAAGATTTCTTTAATAATATAAATTTTATGACCAAACATGAATTTTTCCCTCAAAAGTTTGGCTAAATGCTAACGAAGATATCCTGTATCTATATTTGGACAATAAATTCAAAACTAATCACAATAGCTTGGAAAGATGAAAAAGTATTTTATTATCACACTTCAGCTTCTATTAAATGGTGAATGATATAAATGGGATTGAATCATATGTAAAGAGAAATCATCGAAAATCTTGTTATAGAAAAGGCTGGATCAAAAAGTAGCTTCTGGGAAATGTTAGACAGACAGAAATCTGATGATATAAGATTATTAGTCACTGGAAAAACCACTTTTGACACATCTTCAAGACCTGTTTATTGAATCTTTTTGGATGAGATATGCAGCCAGTAACAGCAATATTATCCCAGTAAAAAGTTTATCATAATTATTGACTTGGTCACAGCAACAAAATTAGCATTCTTAGTCATCGCTATGTGTAATCTGCTTTAAGGTAGTCTGAACTCCAAATGACAATGGCTGGTTTTCATGTAATTATGTAATCTCCTATGTTATTTTGGCACTTTCTGGTCTTTATTTGTTTGTTTTGGGTTTATCGCCGTTTTTCAACAGTATTTTAGTCATGTAATGGCAGGCAGTTAACCTAACCGGTGTTCCTGGATTCTGTACAAGTATAAACCTGTTCTCCGGAAGTAACTGCCAATTTTCACACATAAATCAGAGGTGGAGTACGAATGACTTCAGAAACAGTGTCGTTTATCAAATTATCACGGAGAACATACGTCCCGCCCGGGGATCAGACTCACGACCCCGCGATCCATAGACCAACGCTCTACCTACTGAGCTATGCGGGTGGGCACTTTCTGCTTATACAGGCATTTGGTTTTCCTTAACAACCAGTGAATGCTAAATTCACACATGGAGAACAGGTAATGGAAAGAAAATTTTTGAGGTACATTAATCGAAACAGCTACATAGATATCTCTTGTCAATAAGTAGTGTTACTGTGATTGGCTCTAAGAAGACTTGTCTGACAGATGTCGTATAATCTAGCTATGCTGTATACAGCGAGTGTAAACCAGACCTCACTTCAGCTAATAAGACATCACCATCAGCGGTAACAAGATTACTGCCTTTCTATTACTTTCAGTTTGCCATTGGGAGACTCCATGTCTCAAAAGGGTTAATTCTGTATATTTCTCCATTTCGAAATACACAATTACTTTGCGAGAGGAAATACTATTTACTTTCAGTAATGTAGTAATCTGCATGACAGATGAAATAAACTATACGTCCAATCAGACCATAATTTTCTGGCGTAAATGTCTGCTGGCCGTAACTCGTATTCTAGACAGAAGGCCAGAATCTGTAATTTACCATGCCAAAAGAACCATCATTCTGGCTGAAGGTTTTGTATATCTAAAATCTCCTTTCACTGATTGAAAAAAATGTATTTAAATGTGTTGAGATGTTTCTTTAAAAGGCACCTGCCAGCAGCCTAAGCATAAAATACCTATGATCTACCAAAAGTTTTGTAAAATTTTGTAACTTTAAAAGGACTATGACCCATCCGTGCTCACTTCAGACAGTGTGTACTTTATGTCCTATTCGTATACTAATATATCAAATCTGAAATTATAAAATCAATAGAAAAATTGTACAGACATATAATCTTTTAAGAGAAATTAACTTGGTTTCTGATCAATGATCGGGGAAATCCTACACCTCAGATCATTTATCAAAGTCTTTGTCTGGTTCTGATTTATACCTCAAATGGCTTTCAAACATGAAAATCTATTTGCAGACATCCTCAGGGTAAAGGACTCTTCTTAAATTTATGTCAATTATCTTGAAACATTACACCTTTGTTATTCCAAGAAGTATGTTGCCTTATTCTAATGCTTACGTCAAGGAAAACAGTAAGATCTGTTTTCAGAAATCCCTGCGGTATCTAGCATTTGCAGGTAAAGAAAATTTATCAGTGGATTCCCATCTTTCCTTTTTTTATGGAAGTTGGTCATGGGGAGGGGTTGGGGGAGATTGCATGTGGGCATAAGAGCAGCTATTATTCTCACGTATACTCTGGCATATTTGCTCTTAATGACTCACTGGCGCTCCAGAATTGCCCTAACAATGTCATCAGTCTGTATATATACTGCGCATTTTATTTGTAATACACAGTTTGTGGCAAGATTTTTTAAAATAATTTATCAGGAAGCCAAAATTACAATTTTTAATATGTTTTTTTTGGGGAGACAAAATTAAAATATTTGGCACCAGAATGATATTGATATCACAAGCAGAGTTGAGAATCTATGAGAACAGGAAAGTTAATTTTCTGGTGCAATAATGTAGCATACTACTCAGAAAATCAATTCCTAAACCCAACAAAGATGAGTTTTATTTGTCAGTAAAGATATTATATTTTTCTAATCAGACCATTTCAAAGCTCCAGAGTCTACTACCATTTCTCATGTGAATTGTCTATAAAACGGGACACCGTGAAAGTGAACTTCCCACAATATCTTTCATCTTTTCTATGCAACCTGATCAATTATTCAAATACGAAATGTTTTTTTTATTCCCTTGCTATTTGTAAGACAGCTGAAATAAAGAATAATATTGGAAATAGACTGGTAGATAAGAAAAGCTTATTTTGTAGTATCGATATAAACATACACTCAGACTGGATAATCATACCAGTGACAATTTACATTGTAATTCCAATGGCAATTTTAGCAAAGTTGAATTTTTGATGTATTACTTTACTGAATGTTTATGGCAGACAATTTAAATAGAGAACTTTTATGGCATCCCATTAAAACTTTACGATGCATAGTAAAAAATAAGATTAGACTGTCTGTTATTTAAAAGATCTGTGTTTACCAATAACATAGCAATGAGAAGTCTTAGACATCACAGACAACAAACTTCAAAAGAAATCACTTCAGAAAATATCTACCAGTGTAATATCAATATCACTGAAGAGCCATCTGGGCTCTTGAAGATTAGCCAATATTTGACTGATAGTTTTATTGTGCTTAATGTCATTTGCAACAGAGTATTATTATTATTTTACCTGATTTATATAGCGCCCTTTTCATGATCAATTTCATGTTCAAAGGCGCTTTACATAGTTCAAATGCAGCCACACAGGGCGCATAATTCATCCTCTACTAGTACAGACACAGAGCGATCTGACCAGAGGGACAGAGTGAGACAAAGCCCCCACGACAGAGAGATCAGAAATCAGATACAGACTTGTCCGGCTAACTTAGCTAGCTCGTTAGAGTAATTAATGGCAACAATATAATGTTATAAATTAGGTGTCTTCATACTGACTTTTTATCCTGGCTTGGACAAGCTGATTAGATCAAGTCAAATAGGACTGTCAAAGGTCAAATGAAAAAGACTACAAGAAATCACCCAACACAAGACTATTTTATCAATTAACTTTATAATACTTATCAAAAAACTTTACTGCTTTTCTTTCAGACTTAAACAAACTGTAATTTGAACCGAAACAAAAGTGAAAAGAAAGACATTTTTCATTTGTTCACTCATTTCCTAATGAAAATATCACCTAAATTATAGCCATGGAACTTTCAAAGAAAAGTTACTTGTCAACACAAAACTCAATGTAATTTTGTCCTCTATGTCATTTAAAAGGTCGCTGCTAACTCGGCCAATGTGACAAGTAGCAATCAGACACTAGAACATAACTCAGTTAATGCAATGCCCAGTTTACAGGACAGGGTGCCACTTGAATTCAAAGTTGAATGCCAGTGTTTACAAAATCTGCCAATCAGCAAAAGGTGAATTCATCAACAGTCCTTCCTAAATCCAATTAATCCAAACTAGAGCTGTCACAGGAGTGACGAATTATACCACCATATTACGGCCTTGTCAAAGAAGTAAGCCAATGTCCAAGTTGAACTTCAAAATAAATAGGGGTCATCTGCTGGTCATGATCAACCTCCCTATTAAGTTTCGTGATCCTAGGCCCAAGCATTCTCAAGTTATCATCCGGAAACTGTTTAACTGTTCTGGGTCATTGTGACCTTGACCTACTGACCTCAAAGTAGAACTTGACCTGTATTTTATGATGTTACACCTGTGTACCAAACTTTATGATCCTAGGCCCATGCATTCTCAAGTTATCATCCGGAAACCGTTTAACAGTTTCGAGTCATTGTGATCTTGACCTTTGACCTACTGACCTCAAAATCGAATTTAACCTGTATTTTATGATGTCACACCTGTGTTCCAAAATTTATTTAAATCTGTCAAGCCTTTCATGAGTTATTGCCCGGAAACCATGAAAACCAACAGACAAGCTCACTCCTATATACCCTCTCAATTTTGTGGGGGTATAATAAAAGTGCTTGAGCTGGTTTTTCAACCAGCGCAAACATCATTTGATTTTAAAGACTTGTGATGATCACAAGGTACTGTATGGTGTAGCGCACTGAATGATTTATCAATAAAATCATAAGATTAGTAAAGTGTTGATAAAATTTTAAGTAAAATCAAAATGGCATAATTTTTTCTAACCATTCACATTAAGAAATCTGGTACTGGCCCAAAAAATTCTGTATTGGCTGATATGAAGCAAAGTATTGCCAACTTAATCCTAAACCTAGAGCTGCTTTTAAGAAAAGCGCATGTCTCCCACAACTGCCTAATCATCTGAATAGTAAGTCTGTCTTTATATACTGTTTACTCACAGAAAATATACCTTTGATGGTTTTGGAGTAAGTTTTGGAGTAAGCGGCCTATCGGTAAGATGTGGAGTGAGCGGCCTATCAGTAACTCAAGGGCCATAATTCCGAAGTGCCTGGGCCGATTTGGCTAGTTATCAAACATGGCCAAGGACTTATTGGCAAACACATTTTGTTCAAGTTTGGTGAAGATTGGATGAGAAATGTTCAACTTAAGAGTGCGGACAAGATTTGTGACAGACTGACAGACACACAGACAGAAGCAAATCAATATGTCTCCCACCACAGTGGTGTGGGAGACATAATGATCAGCAGCTGGTGTAAAATTGGGGGAAAATATTACTTAATAATGTAATGTAATCCTTAATCACTGTATTCTAACAACAGCTTACTCATCCCCTCACACTAATTAACAACAATATTAACACACAAAAATGCTTAAGTGGTATAAATCTCCTTATACAGGATATTTTCGTCAGATAACAACATGACCACCATTTGCATCATTCAAGGATCAATGTTCTCCTAGTTGGTGCTATTCAGGTAAATTATTTGCATATTTAAAAAGACTGACCACAAGACCTTACAAAAATGGTCATTAAGTAAGAACTCCTGTGGTGTATTGAGAATGGAGTATGAAGACTAGATCTAGTGTTAGAACACAACTTTATCATTGGTTAATTTCAAGACTGTGCTCTGAAACAATCAATCAAGTAAGCTATTGATGTTTTCAAAACTCAGTTTTTAACAAGTGATTCAAGTTATAGAATACACCACTGCATGTATGTTCAACTTGAGTAAAATACAGTCAACATGGTACCTGTATTAAGCGAGTTCTTTATAACTAGGTGTGTGTCCATAGGACATTGGTGCATCCACTCCTGTGACTGTATGCGTTATTTTACTATGTCAAGGGACATAACTATGGTCTTGCTTGGTGGAATCCCAATTAAAACATCAGGTGCACAACTCCAGATGCTGAATAACAATGCTCCGAGGCTTGATGACTTTAAAAAGACCACTTGACTTGAATTATACCAAAAAAATTTCAATGTAGTGAAGTAAGGGAGGAGGGAGGAAGTACACATGAACAATGTTAATCAATGTTACTATCCATCATGACACAACATCAAAATGTAATGTTTTAAACACAAATGAAACATAAAATTAATGTATATATGGTAATCTTCATAGTGGCAGATCAACAGCTCAACATATTACCTGTCTTTCTAAATTTACAAGAGCCATGTTAGACATGGCCAATCCCCCCGCCGGGCATATTATAATTGAAGGCTAAAGTTCCTGGCAAGTTAGTGTCTGAAAAGTATTAATTTTGGGGAAAACTTTGAAGAACCGTTTAGTTGTGGTCCGCATCAGGGGTTTTAAAGATGTGGAAGAAAGAATAAGTCAGTGGTGAGGTGGTTTACTGCTAAATTTTATCAATTTTCATGAACAGTATAGCTATGATGTTTTTCTGTATGGCTACTGTAAAAAGAAGGAATGGAAAGCTAACAGGGAACAAGAGTGCCAGAATGTCACAATATACGCCCGTCACAGCAAATTTCTTTACTCTAGCAGCTGTATTTGCAAATGGAATTTTAATTTTGTGGTTGTTTAGTAATCATTGTAAGTCTTTTGTTTTTCTAAGTCCACAAAAAAACTCCTTACCAGGCAGAGATATCTTAAAATACACCTAAAATTGGAAAGTAATATCCATGTTGTACCACAGAAAAGTGGTCTTGTTTTTTCCCTACGATCAATTATAAAAATGTTACAATATAAGTTATTTATAGTAACAACTAAGGGAAGTTAATCTTAAAAAAAAAAAAAAAAAAAAAAAAAAAAAAAAAAAAATTGTAAGTCCACAAAAAAATCTTTACCAGGTAGAGATTGGTCAAAATACACCTCAAAATTGGATGTAGCATGCATGTTGTACTACAGAAAAGTGGTCTTGATTTTCCCCTACGACTAGTAATGAAAAAGTTACAATAAAAGCTATTTAAAGTAACAACAAAGGGAAGTAATTCTAAGGATGGGAACTGCGCATGACACTTCGTCTCATGATGGTGTATAATTGTGCCAAGTTACATCAAAATCCCTCCATGCATGAAGAAGAAATGCTTCGGACAAAGTCATTCTTGTATCTGACCTTTGGCCTCTAAGTGTGACCTTGACCTTAGACCTAGGGACCTGGATCTTGCGCATGACACTCTGTCTCGTGGTGGTGAACATTTGTGCCAAGTTATATCAAAATCCCTCTATGCATGAAGAAGAAATGCTCCGGACAAGGTTTTCGTTCTTGTATCCTTTGACCTCTAAGTGTGACCTTGACCTTAGACCTAGGGACTTGGTTCTTAAGCATGACACTCCGCCTCGTGGTGGTGAACATTTGTGCCAAGATATATCAAAATCCCTCCATGCATGAAAAAGATATGCTCTGGACAAATTTTTTTAAGAAAATATGATAAAGGGAATAACTCAAAAAATAAGCAAGGTAGAGTTATTGTTCTTGCACAATGCACTTCCTCCCAATGTGTTCTATCAGTGTATGAAGTTTGAAGAAAATCCCTCCAATACTTTTGGAGTTATGCTCCGGACAATTTTTTTTAAGAAAATAAGATAAAGGGGAATAACTCAAAAAATAGGCAAGGTAGAGTTATTGTTCTTGCACACTGCACTTCCTCCCAATGTGTTCTATCAGTGTATGAAGTTTGATGAAAATCCCTCCAGTACTTTTGTAGTTATGCTCCGGACAAAGATCGTTGCGGACGGACGGACGGACACACGCACGGACGGAGAGCATTTCTAATATCCCCTTCGCCTTTGGCGGGGGGATAATAAAAAATTATCAAGAGACTGTTCTATAAAGATACCATTATTTTGTGATCTTTCAATACTGTGGTGACCATAACACTTGTCCACCATCTACTCCATAAAACAAATATATTGAGTGACTAAGCGAAATATATTAAAATCTGTATATACTTTTTTAAACTTTCATTTGAATACAGTATGTTTCATATCCATTTCTTACATTTCAAAATGTTTTATTCTTCAAATTTAGCATACTAATGTACTAACAATATATATATATATATATATATATATATATATATATATCCAAAATGTACTGTTGTTGAACAATACGGATTATATAGCAGTAAAATCAAAACAAAATAAATATATATAATGTATATACACTTTTTGTGACTGAACTTGTTTCTAACAGCTTTCAATTACATTCATGTACATACATTCGATTGAAACATGGCCCTGATGAGTAATTTATGTAATACCAGAGAAACCATTTTCCAAGATAAATTTGATATTCTCTGAAGACAACTTTACATCGTATACCATTCATCCCATTTCTATACCATGTTAACAGGAACATTTCCCTGATTAAACACCTTAAAAAGCAATGTTTATTTCTCATATAAAACCTATTAAAATTTGCATGTGATGCAAGTAATTGATAGAGGAATTTTATAACTTCTTGCAAAACCCCCTGAAATTAAGGATACAGATCATACTTTAGCATCTAGTTCAAATACGTACCTTGTTAATATTGCATACATTGGTGTAACTTACACTAGTAGTAACTACATCAATTTGTTATTTAGGGCATTTACAAGGCTGTAATTTTCTGGGGGAAGAAAATAATTACAACTTTGCACTTTTTCCGCTGAATCACCAAAGGTAATCATAAAAAATGGTCACATTTGATAGATTAGTCTAAGAAAAAACAGTTAAACCCGGCTCCCATCTGTACTTCTCATAAAGTCTTCAACTAACAAATTCAATTTCAGACACTTCTTTCGTCTGCCTGTAATAGATGTTGACAACAGTGTGACAGAGTCTGAAATATAGATAAGCTTGTGTCACTTACCTCGTTTTCAGCCATGTGTAACCATTGTTTAGGATTGTCTTCCCCAGCTAGAAATGCAATTAGATCCAAAGCAGTTAGTCTGGTCTGTCGTCGTGATGATACAAAGATCAGTACTGGTTTCGAAGGGGAGTGTGATTTGATTGCTGAAATAAAACAGACATTACCTTCCTAATCAGGTTTGGTTGGTTTAGAAACTTTCAAATTAACAACGGTAAAACAAACGCAAAAACAAATTAAAACAAAAAAAAAGTTTTCCACATTTTCAAGATCCCAAAGCATATAATTTTTTTCTTGTGTATTTCTGTCATTTGGTAAATTTACTACTTTTCTTTACATTATAGCAGAAAAAATTATTTTTTTTAAAGATTTTCAGGGAAAAAATTATGTCCTAAATTGCCTAACATTTTATTTTCTTCAGTTTTATACATTCTACATGTGTTTGAAAGCTGAATGAAAATTCGGAGATGGAAATTTTTTTTTGTTGTTGTTGGATTTAATGTCGCACCGACACATGATAGGTCATATGGCGTCTTTCCAGCTTTAATGGTGGAGGAAGACCCCAGGTGCCCCTCTGTGCATTATTTCATCACGAGCAGGCACCTGGGTAGAACCACAGACCTTCCGTAAGCCAGCTGGATGGCTTCCTCATATGAAGAATTCAACGCCCCGAGTGAGGCTCGATCCCACATCGATGAGGGGCAAGTGATTTGAAGTCAGCGACCTTAACCACTCGGCCATGGAGGCCCCGAGATGGAAAATGATTATAGTTTCCTGTTATAAAAATTTGTTCCAATACAGTACCTTGAAATGTGGGTTTATTCATGGTGGCCATCCTTGGGCAGTAATGCTGGCCTGGGAAGCCATGTATATGAACCTCCAGTGGAACAGGTCGTACTGAAGGTCGAAAGTTGTACAAACCAACCTATAATTGAAAAAGACATCATATACATAATGTTGCCATCAAAGAGGTCTCTGAACAGTTTTAATTAAAGCATTTCCTCAGCAAATTTAAAATAGAGTGTATGACATGAAATAGCTTTCTGATCAAAGAACAACTAGAATGTGTCTGTAGGACACAGGGTGTGCCCCCACTGGTACATTTGTCACAAACAATGGGCAATAATTCAAATGTTTGCAGTCTTAAGTGGGTATAGCCTCAACAAACATTATAAAGGATTCATTATTCAAGACCATATATACTACTTGAGCTATGAGCATCACAAACAAAAAATCCACTATTTTGGCTATTTCAAGGGCCATAAATCTGTAATTAGCACTAAAATCTCAAAAAGAAGGTCATATCATGATAAAGATTCATGCAAAGTTTCATAAATTTACATCAAATACTTTTTGAGCTAGGCACATTATTAGGTGAAATGAGCATTTTTGACTATTTCAGGGGTCATAACTTTGGAAATAGGGGGTGGAGCCAGATGAAAAATAGAAGTTTAAGTTTATATCATGATAAAGACTCATTCAAGTGTTCATCAATTTATATCAAATACTTTTTGAGCTAGGTGTGTCACAATGTAAAATTGTGCATTTTTTACTATTTCAGGGACCATAACTCTGGAAATCGGAGGTGTGCAAGTTCATATCATTATTAATACTAAAGCAAGGTTTCATCAATTTACATCAAATACTGTCTGAATTGGCGCATCACAATCTTCAGATGGATGGACAGGAGGACACGCACGACGGACACAACGTGATCACAATAGCTCACCATGAACACTTTAAAAATCAACTAACCTGCCCTATAGTTAACTAGTCAGTAAGATTTCTTGCATCAGCTAGAACAGTAGAGAAGTCAACTAACCTGCCCTATAGTTAACTAGTCAGCAAGGTATCTTGCATCAGCTAGAACAGTAGAGAGGTCAACTTACCTGTCCTATAGATATCCAGTCAGTAAGGTTTCTTGCATCAGCAAGAACAGTAGCGAAGTCAACTTACCTGTCCTATAGATATCCAGTCAGTAAGGTTTCTTGCATCAGCAAGAACAGTAGAGAAGTCAACTTACCTGTCCTACAGCTATCCAGTCAGTAAGGTTTCTTGCATCAGCTAGAACAGTAGAGAAGTCAACTTACCTGTCCTATAGCTATCCAGTCAGTAAGGTTTCTTGCATCAGCTAGAACAGTAGAGAAGTCAACTTACCTGTCCTATAGCTATCCAGTCAGTAAGGTTTCTTGCATCAGCTAGAACAGTAGAGAAGTCAACTAACCTGCCATATAGTTAACTAGTCAGCAAGGTATCTTGCATCAGCAAGAACAGTAGAGAAGTCAACTTACCTGTCCTATAGATATCCAGTCAGTAAGGTTTCTTGCATCAGCTAGAACAGTAGAGAAGTCAACTAACCTGCCCTATAGTTAACTAGTCAGCAAGGTATCTTGCATCAGCTAGAACAGTAGAGAAGTCAACTTACCTGTCCTATAGATATCCAGTCAGTAAGGTTTCTTGCATCAGCTAGAACAGTAAAGAAGTCAACTTACCTGTCCTATAGCTAACCAGTCAGCAATGTTTCTTGCATCAGCTAGAACAGTAGCGAAGTCAACTTACCTGTCCTATAGCTAACCAGTCAGTAAGATTTCTTGCATCAGCTAGAACAGTAGAGAAGTCAACCAGTCAGCAAGGTTTCTTGCATCAGCTTGAACAGTAGAGAAGTCAACTTACCTGTCCTATAGCTGACCAGTCAGCAAGGTTTCTTGCATCAGCTTGAACAGTAGAGAAGTCAACTTACCTGCCCTATAGCTAACCAGTCAGCAAGGTTTCTTGCATCAGCTAGAACAGTAGAGAAGTCAACTTACCTGTCCTATAGCTAACCAGTCAGCAAGGTTTCTTGCATCAGCTTGAACAGTAGAGAAGTCAACTTACCTGTCCTATAGCTAACCAGTCAGCAAGGTCCCTGGCATTAGCTAGAGCAGTAGACAGGCCAACAACTCTCACTTTCTTCTCTGTGTGTGAAGAGATGAAATTGGTTCTTGAGACAATTACTTCAAGAACAGGTCCTCTGTCATTTCCTACAGAAAGATACCACTGAATTATAAGTACAAGGTCTAAGTAGACCGAATTTGTTTGTTTTTGGTATTAGCACCATTTCTCAACAGTATTTCAGTTATGTAGCTGCTGGCAATTACCCTAACCAGTGTTCCTGGATTCTGTTCTAGTGCTAACCTGTTCTCTACAAAAAACTGCCAGCCTCTCTGCATGCATTAAAGATGGAGGATGAAATGACTTCTGACATGATGCCATCAGTCATTACAGAGAACATATGCCTCACCCATTAATTTATTTATTTTGTTGGGTTTAAGGTCGCACCGACACCATTATAGGTCATAAGGCGAATTTCCAGCTTTGATGGTGGGGGAAGACCCCAGGTGCCCTCTATGCATTATTTCATCACGGGTGGGCACTTGGGTAGAACCACCGTGCTTCCGTAAGCCTGCTGGATGGCTTCCTCACATGAAGAATTCGACACCCTGGGTGAGGCTCAAACCCACATCAATGAAGTCAGCGACCTTAACCACTCGGCCACGGAGGCCCCTATGCCTCACCTAGGGATCAAACTCAACCCTGCATTCCACAGATCTGCATCCCCCTACTGAGCTAGCCAGTGGTCTCTAGACAAAATGGAGATGTATCATAAAAATACCCTATCAAAGTCAAAGCAGAATATTGTCGTTACATCAAAGTTTTCCATCACTGCCTACAGAAGAAAGATAAAACTGAAATATGTGTAACAAGTGTTATGTTCAATGGAGAAGATTTATCAAATGCTTACAAAATCATGTAGACATGTACAGAATGATAGACAGACTGGTGACAAATTCTACCTTTATAAGTAAGTAGGCATTTGTTCCCTTTTTAGAGTAGAGTCACTACTGTGAAATCATTTAATTTCGTGGGCATGAAATTTCGTGGTTTTAGTCAAAATGGCAATTTCGTGGGGATATAAATTTGTGGATTTCAACTTTTGAACATAAAATGAATGGGAATTTTACTTGTTTGTTGGAATTAAATTTCGTGGATAGACTCAACCATGAAATCCACGAAAATTAGTCCCCCATGCATGTTAATGATTTCACAATATCTAAAACTACCTAAAAGCGATTAAGTGATTGCATCGAGGTGTTGTGCATGCAAATGCACTTAGGATTTTCTACTTATAAAATGTATTCAGGTTTGCCAACGTAATAACTGTGCATGCTTTAAAAGATAACCCCCTTTAGATGCTCATGTGTTTTTCAAAGATACTTTCATTCTTTGTGACTTGAAAATTTGAAATATCTACGTTCTCATACCTAAAAGATGTATTTCATCTATCACAATAAGTGAGACAGCTTTGACATAGTTACGAGTCTGCCAGCTCCTAGAAACACCATCCCATTTCTCTGGAGTTGTCACTATGAGGTCAGCCTTTGCTATAGCTCTCATGTCTGGTGTCACATCTCCTGTCAACTCTACTACCCTGTAAAGGTCAATTTAACATGTAAGAACCTTAGGCATCCAAAAGCCTTAACCCTCTCTGCACCCATTCCCCCTATTCATTATATACAGAAGACTGGCATAACATTGAAGAACAACAGCTCCAACCAAAACTGTATTTTGGTCATGCTGATTGTATTATACAAACTAATTTTCAAAATGCTGGCACAAGAAAAGGTCTGGAATAAATCTAGAAAACATGCTAAACTATGCATATACAAAAATATGTTCTGCTACAATCTGCAGACCTACCATTATAGTACAAAACAGTCGCCCAGTGGCTGTCAGATTAGAAATGTCAGAAAAACCAAAGGACTTACCCATAGAGTCAATAAATATTTATGCTTAGCTGCTGTACTTATATCTTTCGGAACTGAGACTGGGAATAAAATAATTAAACCAAGTTTTTAACATAATTTCAAAATTCCGAAAATAACAAGAGCTGTCCATAAGACAGCCAAGCTCGACTATTCAAAATATTGTCCCAGAGGCAGGAAAATATTACCTAAAAAGGTTAAATATCAAAAGAGTTTTAAGTTCAAAAGGGGGAATAATTTGACCAAAATGCATATCAGTTATGGGACTTGCTGCTATCAACTAGTTTAATAACCCCTAAGGCACATGTGAAGTTTCAATTCAATATCTGCATTAGTTTTGGAGATAATAACTTGCATTTAAAACTTTAACCAAAATTTTCTAAGTCTAAAAGGGGGCATAATTTGCTCAAAAAACATGTCAGAGTTATGGAACTTGACCCAGTGAGGTTGGTAATTGATCTAGAAAAAGAAAAAATAAGTTTCAAATCTATATGCCTTTTAGAAATAGCTGTATGTACTTGCATGCAAAACTTTAACCAGAATTTTCTAAGTCCAAAAGGGGGCATAATTTGGCCAAAATGAAGGTCAGAGTTATGGGACTTGCTGCTATCAACTAGTTTTATAACCCCGAAGACACATGTGAAGTTTCAAATCAATATCTGCATTAGTTTTGGAAATAGTAACTTGCATGTAAAACTTTAACCAAAATTTTCTAAGTCCAAAAGGGGGCATAATTTGCTCAAAATACAAGTCAGAGTTATGGGACTTGACCCAGAGAGGTTGGTAATTGACCTAGAAAAAGAAAAAATAAGTTTCAAAGCTATATGCCTTTAATTGATGGCTGTATGTACTTGCATGCAAAAACTTAACCAAGGTGTGACGCCGACGCCGACGCCGACGCCGACGCCAGGGTGAGTAGAATAGCTAGACTATTCTTCGAATAGTCGAGCTAAAAATCATTTTAGATTACTTAAAGCTACACAGATATTGCTATACACACCAAACAAGAAACACTTTCTGAAACATGCTCTTGTACTTACTTTTTGCCAAGCTTCTGTTCAATCCGGACTTTCCAGTCCTCCATTCTTTCTCTCACAAGAGCTTTCAAAGGTGCAATGTACACAGCCTGTAAACATGTATGAAAATATCACTAGAAGTTATTGTAACTTTTTGTCTGCATGAGGCTGAATGCTATATAATGCTTTAATCATGAGCTGGGGGGCAACATGGCCCGGGAGGTTAAGGTGGCTGACTTCAAATCACTTGCCCCTCACCTATGTGGGTTCGAGCATCATTCGGGGCGCTGAATTTTTCATGTGGCGAAGTCATCCAGCCGGATTACGGAAGGTCGGTGGTTCTACCCAGGTGCCCGCCTGTGATGAAATAATGCATGGAGGGGCATCTGGGGTCTTCCTCCACACTCAATGCTGGGAAGTCGCCATATGACCTATAATTTTGTCGGTGCGACGTTAAACCCAACAAAATAAATCATTATGAGCTGCCCTGAAATCATTTAATTTTCATTAGTTGAAAATACTGTGGTTATGACCTAGACAACTAATTTTCATTAGTTGAAAATACTGTGGTTATGACCTAGACAACTAATTTGTAGGGACAGACATTCACATATTTCAAGTCTTAACATTATAATTAAAGGGAATTTTGTTCATTCATTGCAAATCTATCTTGAAGATTGACACATCTATACACTGCACTCATTTCACAGTAAACTAACAGACTTTCTAAATTTTCCTACCAGTATCAAGTTCTACTATGCAAGAAACTCTAAGCAACTGTGAACTTCTTCGCATGAGAAAAGGGCACACTAGGACAAACAAACAAACTTTGTTTCAGCTATCAACTTAATTACTACCACACTTCTAACTAGTGACAACAACATAAATAGTACAAGCTGTGTTCTATTACTCAACCACAGTAAACTGTTGGATCATTTATGTTTTAAACAACATCTCAAGTTTTATAAATGGAATTGCTGTCAAACACATAACCAAACTCGAAAGGTCATGATTTGGAACTCTGTTGGGGTCATGTGACCTCATTAAAGACACCAGTGCTGACTTCCTGTAAGCTAACACAACAATGATTAAAATGAATCAGGTTCAAACATTTCTTTGAAAGTGAGTGAAATTTACACATAGTATATTACAGCTTTTTTCCTTTGTTTTATCTTCATATTAAACACCATTCTAAAGATCTCTGAGGAACAGTGTTGCTTGTTTGTAAAGAGGAATGATTTTAAACTACATTATATGCTTCAATTTTGATGAAGAAATTCCAGTACAGATGGGAACAACATCATCAGTTGTATATGCTTCAAGGTTTGCGCTGAAGCTCCTGGGTAAAATGAAAGTAGGAATTTCCTAATGTCTACCGATGCAATATTAGTGTTTTCGTCATGTGCCTCATGTGACCATGGTCTCATTGCAGTATGGTCATCCCGATATTTTTTTGGTAAATTTTGATAGCCTAAAGACAGACCTTCAAGACAAGAGTAGTCTAGCAAGAAGAAGTGCAAGGCCAGAAATGCTGATAAAAACGTGATATACATTGTTATTTTTACATAGAAAATAGTTTTGGAGGCATTTAATTCCTTCTAATCTTTACTGTATAATTTAGACTTATATCTTGCAAATCATCATAAAATGATGTTACAGATCAAATTGTAAAAACAACTATCAGAACTGCCAATATCATGCTTTTCAAGTTTTCGTGAATTTATGACTATCAATTACACATTATCAATTTTATCACTGACAAAGACTGGTATCATCTCAACAATATTTCTGGAACTATTCAACAGATGGAATTAAACATTCATGAATTGTCTGTCATACATTGTGCTGCACATTCACTGTTTGTTTTAACAACAGACAGGAGAGATGACTCACAATTAAACTAGGTCTGTAAGTTTTATTTGTATGAGTGACGCTATTTTGCTATTCACATCATCATGATCAATGCTTTTGCTTTTTTTTTTTTTTTTAATTCATAATGATAACATTTTATTCAGAAATGAATGTGCAGCAATAGTTTTGGATTAATTATAATGCAAGAGGGCCACCAGACAACTCATCAGAGTTTCACAAGACAAATAGGTGTAACTATAATAATTTCTCCAAAATGGAATTTTTTGCAGATTCATGGATTTGCAAAGTTTTCCACAGAGCCATACAGGGAAAACTAGACATTTATTTTAAAGGAAGAAATAACACTTTACAATCTTAGTAGCCAGTCGTCTAAAGAATGTGTGTTAAATCATTTCAAAATCCCATCGGTGGTTTAGAAGGAAATGGTGTTAGAACATTATTTCTTTACTTCCGTCTTGAGGCCATGTTTTTCTGAAAATCAGAGTCATATGAACTTGTATGGTTCAAGAACATCCAAAGAACATTTCTGTGGAATTGTTTCAAAATCAGACCAATGGTTTAGAATGAGATATTCTTTTATGACAAAATAACATTAACTCTGGTGGCTATGTTTTTGATGAATTTGAATATTGCAGCAAACTTTGTCACCCAAGACACATTTTTGTAAAATTACTTTGAAAATGGACAACTGGTTTCTGACAAGAAGATTTTTGAAGTTTCCACTGGCTAAATATAAGGAAAAGTGACAGTGCCCTCTGATGCCCATGCTATTTTAATAATAATAATAATAATAATAATAATACTTTATTTATAGAGGCAACACAGTTAGGTCTAGCCCAATCTTCCCTGTAAACCTCATACAAAACACATATTTACAATGGTACAAAATGAAACAGAACAGAGGCTGAAAATGACAGTCACATGGTATTTACATGTAAACAATCTTACTAAAGAGAGACCCAAAACAAGCTTTATAATAGATGAAGAGATGCTTCATGACAAATTTTTAAACAAAGGAAATAGATATAAACATAACATCTCACAATTTCGATGACTGTACAAAAATCACTGTCCAAATTAGAAACAGAAAATCTTTTTTTCTGTTTTGGTCCAAAATGTATTTCAGCGGTCAAAATAAAGGCATTTGCATAACAAAACAAGACATTTTGTGTAGCCAGTACGAATTTAATCACCAAAATGACTTATTCAGCGTAAATTCCTTATAAAATGTTCACTTAAACTATTCAAGCACCAGCATGTAGGGTTTCATCGGGAATTCCCGACAAAATATTTCGATTTCATGTGTTCCATTTTCAGACGTTTTTCATACTGAAATGTTCAGTTAAAGTATTGAAGCACCAGCATGTAAGTTTTCATCGGGAATTCCCGACCAAATAATTCGATTCCATTTGTTGCATTTTCAGACGTTATTCATACGGAAATGTTCATTTACACTATTCAAGCACCAGCATGTAGGGTTTCATCGGGAATTCCCGACCAAATAATTCGATCCCATTTGTTCATTTCTCAGACGTTATTTATCTAAATGTATGAAATAAATAATTGTGGTGTAGTGAACAGTAGAAATTTACGCTGAAATTTAGGAGAAGAAATCAAGTTGCTTGATTTTTTAAACACACAAACAAATAAACAACGACGAAATATAATGGAATACTCAGAGCTTTATTATTCCCTTAAACTAACTACAGCTCTAACTAATATGCTCAACGCGCAAAAATACGTAAAATCATTAACAATAATGCGTAAACAGATGTATAATTATTAAACAAATAATTATAGTATAGCCAATGCATGAAGCACTACACATATGGTCATTATTTAAGTTCATAACCAATTATGGGAAAAGTATATGAAGCAAATAACTTCAATTTATACAACAATAATAGATAATAGAATATAATATACATGTAATCAGCAATACAAAATATCGTCTAACTCACAGAAAAAAAGATGTAGAAAATATAATAGGTAAGAGTAGATTTCTCGGAAGACCAGAGCAATACAAACACAGCCTTAGAGCGTAGGCCCACGAAAAAGAAGATGTAATTGAAAAAATAAAAGATGATGTAAATTAAGGGAGAGTAGGGAGGAATGTTTTACTATTAAATTCCAAGCGCTAGTTCGTAAAACATAAACTGGGCTGAAAGGTCAGAAAATCTCTAGCCCCCAAGAAAAGTCACGTGATGGCCGAAAAGGCGCTGCAAAAGGGCGCCGCTGTTCGTTTAATGAACTTAATTCTATGAAAAATCAAAAAGCATAAAAAATATATACTAAATATACAGAACAGAACTGAAAATTTATTATGACAAGGGACATCACCGGCAATACAAACATAACATATTTTCAAATACAAACAACCACATAATCATTTACTATGTATTTCACCAGTAATGTATGTAAAATTTAATTCACCGGCATTGGATTATCCAATACATAAGCAAATTCATAGACACATTATAGTGTTTTAACAATAGTCATCCAGTTCTTGTAGGATGTGTTACATGTTCCAACGACTCTTCATACTCGTATACACGATTTCAGATAATACTATCTGTAATCAAAACTTTAAAACAGTACTTTTTAATGTATATCTATCGACTAATATAAAATTAGTATATGACTAATTCTAAATTAACTCCAGCAGAATATGTTCTACTTTTAATCAAAAAAAGAAAAAAAAAATGTTTACAAAACATTAAATGCATTCTTTCTATTTCCTCCCACTTCGTATAGCGCAAAACTTCTTCTGAATAATTCAAAATTGAACTTATTAATGATTCAAACAATTGACATGTTTTAGGGGATACATTAATCCCCCTACAGTTTTTTAATATTTGGTTTTTTGTTTAACGTCGTTTTTACAACACTATTTCAATCATGTAACGGCGGGCAGTGTTCCTGGGTTCTGTGACAGTACAAACCGTTTCTCCCGCAAGTAACTGCCAACTTCCCCACATGAATTATCAAAGGTGAAGGAGGAATGATTACAGACACAATTCCTTTCGTCATATCGTCACGGAGACCATACGTCCATCCCGGGGATCTAAATTGCGACCCTGTGATCCATAGACCAACGTTCTCCCTACTAAGATAAGCGGGCGGACTCCACAGAATTTTTTCACTAACACACTAATAGCTTAAAGCGGCTTTCAGTATGATATCCTTGATTTAGTCTTCGAACTGAAAATTAGTCCCATCTTTTCACTGACAACTGCTGCACACTTTGTCATTGCATGGTTGACACATCTTCTTAATCTGTTTTCATACATTTTAGCTGAAAATAATAAAAGATTAATAGAAAAATAAAGGCATTAAAACATATCAACACTGTATTTTCTTAAAATATATTATTTTAATAGCAGAATAAAATCTTAGTCATGCACGAAGATAGTATTGTACGGTGGCACAGAGGTGTTGTATACTAATACATGCGCACGTAATAACTAATATGTACGCAGGTATTAGAATAAAAATGTCAGCTCATATAAGTAGAAAAACACCTGCACACGTATAACTTACTGCGTGCGCAAGAAATAGCTAATAGGTGCGCACGTATTAGTTAAAAAAACATCACCGCACGTAATAGTATAACAACATCGGTGCACATATTAGTAGAAAAACACTTCTGAATACAAATAACTGATTACGTGCGCACGTAATAACTTATAGGTGCGCACGTTTTAGTTTATTAATAAAAAATCACCGCACGTATTGGTATAAAAAAACATCAGTGCATATATATTAAGTGGAAAAAACATTTTCTTACGTGTACTTAGGTAATAGGTGCACACGTATTAGTTTAAAAAACAAACATATTTGTATAAATTATTTTGTGCGCATGTAATAGCTAATATTATAACATCTGGATACGCATTAGCATAAAACGCATCTGCGCACATGCAAGTTTTAAAAAAAAGGCATCTATGGACGTATTGGTATAAAACGTCTTTAAACGTATAAAGAAATACGTACGTATGTAATAGCAATTTAGTAGAAAAATCATCTGTGCACCAAAACCTTATTTTGTTTGTACGCTATAGATAATTCGTGCGCAGGTATCACTTTAAACACATATTTTTAAAACGAATACGTGCACATGTAATAAACTATACGAGTACAAATGCTTTTTAAACTAATACGTGCGCACGTATTATCTATAAAGTTTTACGTACACAAATGTTTTTTTTCGACTAATATGTGCGCTGATGTTTTTTTTTTTATATACCAAAACGTTTGGTGATGTTTTTAAAACTAATACGTGTGCATGCAATAAGGTATACGTGTGCAGGTGTGTTTTTTCTGTAACTTTATGTGCGGTGAATTTTTTATACTAAAACGTGCAAACATATCATTAATTACCTGCGAAAATATTAGTATAAAAATCAGCTGTGTAACCTCTGTGTCACTGTACACAAACCCTCTAGAATATATAATGGCTTACACTTCAATTTTTGCCCGGCTACGTCCTTAACACTGATGTACTTTCTATAATGTACAATAGCTCCCCCGGGCCTACATTTCATTTTGAAAAAAAAAATCAAAAAACAAAATCCAGATTTACACCAAAAAGCGGCATGTTCTAATCTCTAGCCTGACCTGGCCTGGCCTGGCCTGGCCCGATGAGCCCATTTTTTTCGACTGGGCCGGGCCAGGCCAGGCCAGGCCATAGATTTCAATTTTGAAAAAGGTGAAAGTCATTTCTATAGCATCTTTAAAATCTTTAATGTAAGAATTTGGAGGGGGGTGGGGGTGCAAACCTTACCTACAATTTTGGCCTAACTGCGCCCCTGAATTGTAAATTTGATTTAAAAAAAAAGTATAGGTCTGGTTAAGCTCTTGTTATTCAATTGCATTCAGCTGCGTTTTATATATTATAGTATTATAAAACATATTGCCATTTACATTATCGACCAATACCGTACAAATGCAGTTCGTTGATTAAATATTCTGCTTTGGAAATACATAAATTGTCTTTGTCTGGATGGATATAATCTAGCCATGATAGCTGATGTGTAGAAAAATATCTAACTTTGGAAACCGGGTCATTGCTTTCAACACAGCCGCACCCAAATTTAATATAAAATGGGTAGCCCCTAAGTTATTAATAAGTAAAATTTTGATATATATATTATACATATTATTGTCTACTATATACACAACGACTTACCTACAATCCCATTTTGTTGCCGCTGATGTCTGTATTTTCTCTGTTCAGGGGCTGTGGCACTAAATCTTGTTATGTTATTGCTAATAATTCCATCCTCATCAAATTGTTAAAAACATTATTGTTGCGTAACAGTAAAACTTCATTTTCAGTTACATTACACAAAATTTATGTTTTATCACAAGTTACAATATAAAATGATTACATTGGTTATTCCATAATTTCATTATGAAAAACAGATTCAATAGAGATTTTTAACAAACACATTTCAAAATAGAACAACTATTGAGTTATCACATTTATTCTTGGTGTGGTGCACAAATTTACACTACGCTCATTATACATATTCTCAAACCACAGTTAGAATACATTCCAAGCTTATCAGATGGTCAGTGCCATTAATACACATTATCTGGGTCTTAATGGGGCATCATGCTGGAAAGACAACAAGATTGAAAGTTCACTCGCCGGCTACCTTTGTCCTAAAAACAGTAAAAATAAAATAAAAGCCCGATTCATTTCTGTGTTGATATCAATGTAAGGCTACTGTTTGATATAATGTACTTAGCCGTATGATTTGTCGTTGTAAATCATAGATTTGCATGTACGAAACAAATTGATTCCATCTTATTTTTTCGGACAGACTTTAGCAAACGCTTATAATGGACTTTAATGCATGTGCGCGTACCTATATGATTATGCAATTTTAAAACGCTTGAACTTCTACATGAAAAACGCACTTCTGGAAGCAAAATTAAGTACAATTACGATTTGTAGTGTTTGCTTTTAGTCAGATTCGGAAGCAGTTTATTATTACTCCTAAAACGCTAACCGAATTAAAATAATTATTTTTTGTGTAAATCTCCTTAAAAAACTCCAGTTCATTTGAGTATTACCATCCAGTGAATATTTCTGCAGATAAGACTAGTTCGTACACCTTGATATATATTTTTATTTACTTTTTTATTTTTAAAAATGTGAAAATAGCCAGTCTATACTTTAATCCAATACATTTGTTTACAGCTTCACGAAATTTTACATCGCAAATATTAGGGGTGTAATCAATGTCAAATTTAGACCTCTGTCTTACTTATACATACCAATGATGTATTTGCGCCATGTTTATTTTGTTTCACTGAAACCATCTGAAAGAAAGATGCCTAGCAATCAATGGTTTGTGGAAATTACCTTTGTAGTAGCTTGCTACATCAAACGTTTTAAGTGTATGTTATCTACATACATGTATTGTTCTATTAAACATTTACTTTGCTTATTACGAAATAATAAGTTCCCAAACGTGGTGTATCGTAGAATGCTAGTAACCCGTGTTTTGAGTTCTAATGCGTAAGAAGAATATTATTTCGTATAAGAACGAAAAACTCGGGTTATTTAACGATTAGTCACACTTGGGGAACTTATTATTTCGATTATAATACGACATACTAGTAATAACAGTTTTAGAAAAAAAAATGGTAACTACTTTTTACGATCGTGCTACGCACCTGGATCGGATTACTTCATTGCACGCGAGTGGTTTATTGCAGAATAACCCGAGATTGATTTTGCTCTACATGTATGTAGGTTATTTGCTGGTCGTGTTAGAATTTATGACAAACAGACAATTATTACCGAGCTTAATATTTAAAGGGTATTTGTTTGTTTCAATACAAGATCGAAATATCTTTCACGAGTGAACACCAGATGCAGTATGTTTACGAATATATGAGTGAAAACAATTTTGATCTTTCATGTTTTTTTCTTTTTAATTCATGTTTTCTCGAAACACGTCAATTTTATAGTTTCTTACCAATTAATAAGATGTTTGATATAATTTCAGTGTGAAAGAATCTCAGATATATTTCACTTTTAAATATATCGGTAACTCACTGAAAGCATGAAATAAAACTAAATTCCAAACACTTGAACTAAAACAATGTTCCAATTACATGAAAAAGTTTGAGCTGTTAAATACATCAGAAATAAGTATGAGAGTTAGAAAATCACTCTTACAGTCATCAAGGTGTATGTGTACATTAATAAGGCTGTGCAAATCTCGAAAGTGTGTCAGCTCTGCATCTTTTACATCTTTAAAGGAACTTTAATGTAACAGTATGGTATAGATATTATATATTACCAAGTATCTAGCTAGGGTCCCCTGAAATAGGCAGTTTCACATGTCCGTTCTATATCTTTTCGTCCCTTGAAAGCATTTTCAAATTAGTTTTCACTAATGTGTTTTTTCCGGCTACGTGCAGAATGCAACTTAATTCACCATTCTTTTGAAATGATACCATATTGTTAGACATTCACTTTTTCAACGTTGTTTCTAAATTATCTTATATTTTAAGGTATGGATAAATATTTATATGCTTGATGGTCCGTGGTCCAGTGAAAAAAATTGAAAGCCGTAACCCAGAAATTAGGCAAAGGTTGAGCTATACCATGATGTTATACTATCATTCAGGAAACCTTTAAGGGAGGATTTCGGTCTGAGCAACATGTCGGTAAAATTATCTCTTATTATGTTAAAAAATTCCAATTTTTTCGGATTGTGTGTTGATACATAAGGTATTATATTTTCATCTTGTTTTTCTTTGGTCTTTCTCAATTCTTTTTGATCAATTGATAATGCTCTCTGTATTCCTTTTTCAATTAGTTTTAGAGGATACATGTATCTTTAAGATGTATATATATAGTGTATCTTAGAAAAATAACGAGAAATGGAGAATTGAACATAAAATGCGATTATTGTCACTTTCTTTTAAAAGTCAAATGAAAAAGATCATTGTACAAACAGTTATGTTTTTTAAAATTGCAAATTGCATTTTTCATAATTCATAATTCAAGTATTTACGATCTCTTTTTAAAGGACAAAGTCCTACCTGATTATATAAACGGAAATGAGCATATACAGTTCTAAACCTATCAAAGCAATTTATGATATATACAATGTGCTTGAACGTTTTATCTGTGTTGTTTGAAATAGAAATTTTCAGATATATCACAATGCTAAATTCCTTCATCTATCAACTAAACCTTTCAATGCGTATGCCTCTGGTACAGTGCTAAACTATTGTGAATACATCTATATTCATGCATTTGCTTCATCTTATGAACAGGTAATACAGAATACAGAGCTTCACAGCTACCTGGAATCAAGTGTTCGAGTATCGTATCAGTTTGTTGTTTGATTGTACGTGTAATGCTAATTGGTATTGTTGTAATTAATATTTAAAGTAACGTACGTTTCAATCCATTTTAATTACTACGGATTAAAGCACTTAACTAAAATCAGTTGGAACAAATATGTCTAAAATACATCAATGCACTACTGACACGTTCCAAACAAATGGTGCAGACTCTGTACGTATGTACAAAAGATTCTAAGCTTGTTTTGTTTGTTTTGGGTTTAACGCCATTTTTCAACAGTACTTCAGTCATGTAACGGCGGGCAGTTAACCTAACCAGTGTTCCTGGATTCTGTACTAGTACAAACCTGTTCTCCGCAAGTAACTGCCAACTTCCCCACATGAATTATCAGAGGTGGAGGACTAATGATTTCAGCCACAATATCGTTTATCAAATAGTCACGGAGAACATACGCCCCGTCCGAGGATCGAACTCGCGACCCAGAGATCCGTTGACCAACGCTCTTACCTACTGAGCTAAGCGGGCGGGCTATATTCTAAGCTTGTATAATGAACTTTCTCTTATACTGATACCAAAAACGACTTCTTGCAACTTCTCACGTCAAATTTTAGAGTACAACATGTGTATTTCTGTTATATGGTGAATCCAGTCTGGCAATTTCTAACATTTTTTCTACCTGCAAATTGACAGCCTGGGGAAACCTGTTTCTCGACCGAAGCGCCACCTATATTACACCCGAAATATGCGGTTGTATGATAAAGAACGATAACTTCTGAAAGCAATAATCCGCGGCTAAAAGTAGGAATGGAATTCTCACGGAAAAGACAGATCGGAATCGTGTATTTACGAAGGTTTCCGATCATTTCCGGCTAAAGACAAATGCCAGTTTGTACCAACAAGTTGCTACAACTTTTAAATTATATGTCAGAATAAACTTAAATGTGAGTCTTACTAACCAAATTGTAAGATATTATATTAATTAATGCAGACCTAGTCATCTACGAAAATTGTCGAATTTTCGACAACATTGCCTCGTTTTCGTTTAAAACACGCGCAAATATGATCACACGTTAATTAGGTTATTTATAAAAAATCGATTATCAATAGTTACATGGAAACTCCTTCAGATTTCCCCAGGCGTTGATAATACCAGAAACCCGATGAACGCCAATTAACACTAATTAGCGCCAATTAAGTCGGGGTCGTAAATGCATAGATATTAGGTGTGATTTCTTCTGACAAAGCATAAATATTATCAACGGCTTCCCAAGCTATGTGTCCTCTTGAGTTTTATAGTTTATTTACGTCTCATTCATTTACAAACATTTAAATATACATATAGCATAAAACAATTGTATTGTAAATGACCGTTCTAACTAGAACTACAAGAGATAATATACATATTCAAATGTGCTTTTATAAAACCAGTATGAATAAAATCTCTGTTCAAGGTGGAACTAGCTAGAAGCTGAGTTGCAAATCAAATGAGTAAGTTAAGAGAGTACATGAATGTATGAATGTGGTGCAACTGACTGAGTGAGTACATAATATGTGTACTGATGTTGAGTGTGTACATGAATGCATAAAGTTTAGTAAATGACCGATTAAGTACATGAATGTACGACAATTGAGTAAGTGACCGAGTGGGAACAGGAGTGTACAGATGTTGAGTAAGTGACCGAGTAAGTACATAATATATGTGCGGGTGTTGAGTGAGTACATGAATGCACGAATGTTGAGTAACCGAGCGAGTGAGTACATGGATACAGGCACAGGTATTGCGCGTGTACATGAATGCTGAATAACTGACCGAGTGACTACGTGCATGTATGGATGTTTAGAAGTGACCAAGTGAGTGCATGAGTGTACGGATGTTGAGTTAGTGACCAAATAAGTACATAGTGAATGTACAGATGTTGAGTGAGTACATGAATGTATGAATGCTGAATAACTGGTCAAGTGAGTACATAAATGTACGGCTGCTGAGTAAGTGACCAAATGAGTGCATGAATGTAGTGTTGAGTAAGCGACCTCGTAAGTGCATAATACATGTACATATGTTGAGTGAGTGCATGAATGTACGAATGTTGAGTAACTAACCGAGTGAGTACGAGTGTACGAATGTTGAGTAACTGACCAAGTGAGTGCGTGAAAGTACCTATGTTGAGAAAGCGACTGAGTGAGTATACAGATGTTGAGTAAGTGACCAAGTGAGTATATAAACTGTATGGGTGGTAAGTAAGAGACTGTGTGATTACATGAATGTACGTATGTTAAGTAAGTGACCGAGCAGGTACATGATTAAAGTTACATATTATACTCTATTTACCTCCATTTTAAAATACAATTCACGCTTACAATTATAGGAACATAAAATCATATGCAAAACCTTTTCTTTTAAAAAAAACATAGGAGACTAAAATAGCTACTATAAATACTACAAAACTATTAACTTATTATTACTATATTTTAAGATATATATTTAAAAAAATGGTATGTAAAAACCCGAGAAGGCGGCATAATCGGGGCCCTTTTTAAATACCTAAAAACTGCCATAAAAAAAACAATTCCCTTAAAACACTGAAAAGCCAAAACAACACTAATGAAATAACTGGAAAAAAATGGTTTAAGAAATCAATTATTATAAAGATCAGATCAGTTATAAACTGATTAATACCAGCCTTTTCGTTTAAACATAAAATTCTTTATTACAGTCTCTTCCATATTTTTACATATATTCCCGTGTATAATTAAGACATAACAGCTTTTAAAGAAACATGGCAACTTTCTTAAACTACATGAGACTGTGCAAACCTAACTGTATAACTAGAGCTACAACATTTCCAGTTATTTAAAAAGAAATATACTATCATATACTATACTATCATACTCAGTTCTAGGTTGCCTGTTTTAATTGGTATATTGTTTCGAAACCACATGCAATTCATAAAATGTGTATGTTCTAGTCTCCTGTAAATCTTTATAGATTGGTCATGTATATGTTGTCTTAATGTTTTTTATATTGTAAATGTCAATGTTTGTTTTATACATGAATGAGACTTAAATAAACTAAATAAACTATTAAAAATACTACATCTTTTCTAAAAAATATATCCATGTTATTTACATAAATTTATTTGATTGTATTAAATATTTGCATTTTTAGAGAACAATGTATGACTTCTAACTTTAATGATATTACAACAGGCTTTTGCTAATATTCTAATCATATCTGGGTGTGTAAATAGAAACTGAAATTTTTCTGTATTGCTCATAGTACAATAATTACTGTTTACAGCAACAGCTTTACTAGTTAAAATAGATCTGTCGGACTCATAACTGGGAGTCTTGTGTAGTTCTGAAATATACGTTACCGAATTTAGATAAAGAGGGGTACTAGAATAATGTTTTATCAGATGTAATCTAAATATAACAGTTAAAATACATTATATTTTGAATGTACTAGTTTGTTTGTATTTGTTTATAGTTATAAAAGTAGAATATTGAATTTTGTAACAACAATGATACCACAACCGTAATAGAACACGGAGTCTCATCTATGTTTTCTTTTAAGGAAATGAAATATAACTGCGTAATTCAGTAATACCGTCCCACAGTATAAGTGTATATGAAAATCACTATGGTCAAAGAAACAAACCACTATTTGAAGAAACATGTTTTACCAAAAAAAGTGGCATTTGTTTCACTACCTAAGTTGTACTACATATGTATGAGTTCTATAACTTCAAATGTACAGTGTTTTTTTACATCAGAACACACAATGCATATAAACCATAATTCATCAATCTTGAATTGCGTTAATCAATCTTACCTTCCATAAATATCAAAAAAAACGCTTAAAAATATAAAAAAAAAAAACCTCTATCTTGAAACCACCACAGTCAATCGAATCCATACAACTATTCTCATGTAATTTTTAATTTTACTTATGTAACTGTATAATTATGGTAAGTATGTTTCATGATTATGTTTCCTTATTCTTAGTAATGCTGTAAAAACTGTCTGAGTAAATGCTTTGAAATGCCATAAAGCACGATTTATGCATTACCCTAGATATTGATTTACGAAACATGAAATTGGATAGGTGACCATTAAAACCAATATATACTTTCAACAGAGAGAATGGGAATAATTTTTGTTTAATGTGGGGAAAGCGACATCCGGTCTTAACAATCCGGAATGAATGTATTAATGGCTAAAGTGGATGAACATTTGCCTAATTTCTGGGTTTCAATAACGAAAAGAAGACTAGAAGACTTACAGAAACTGGCCCACAGACCATTAAGGTAAAACAATGTTCTTAAAGAAATTGCCATTACCGAATAATGTCTTTTATAATAAGGTTCTGTCACCCTTTTTGATCATGATATGTGTGTAACAATAATCCTTGTAGTGTTGATCACAATCAAATTCATTCACAAAATTTAGAAGACATGCTTCAAAGACTACTGTCATCGATGTGGGTTCAAGCCTCACCCGGGGCGTTAAATTCTTTATGTGAGGAAGGCATCCAGCTAGCCTAGGGAAAGGTTGGTGGTTCTACCCAGGTGCCCGCTCGTGATAAAACAATGCACGGAGGGGGCACCAGGAGTTTTCCTCCACCATTAAAGCTGAAAAGTCGCCAAATGACCTATCATGTGCGGTGCGACTTTAAATCCAACAACAACAAAAAAGTAATAGTACAAAAAAAAAAAAAACATCCAACGAGACACCCTTCTTTTGGATCCGCCCTTTCTATTTCTCTTTCTTCCTGTTATACAATTTTGATTAGGTGTGTTTTCATATTAATTTAAATATAATTTGGTCCAAATACGGTTAAAAATACATTATGAAATCACGTGAGCTTCCATAATTCTCTAAATTCTGCAGACGAAATGTTCGATTCGCTAGTATTTCACCAACACATGGATGCCCTCTGTTCTATCAGTAAAATCTGGAGTAAATGCATCCTGTTTTTTCAATGAATTTTTTATTTCAATATAATATATTTTAATTGTCTATCCGTTACAAATAAACAATGATAAGTCACTAAAAACTTATTAATAATATCATAATAACATTTACTTTTTTTTGGGGGGGGGGGGGGGGGGGGGGGGGGCCGTTATATGTAATTCAACTGACAGTTTTAATTGTAGATCTTAATCTGCCAAAGATTGTTTGTATTGAACTTTTAAACCCATCATTAATGTCCATAAAATCACGGAAAACGGGCCATTGCATTGCTATAAAAATACCATTTCATCGCCAACAACTTTCCGACGAAACAAAACACCAACGGGATTTTAAATTATATATATAAGTCTTTTTTCTGTTTTTTTTACATGTAAATTTATTATTTACAAACAAAGTGAACTTGAAGTATAAAAACAGTTTTACACTTGTATAAATTGTTATTAAGCTCTATAGTTGTGAACGTGAATCTCATGATGCATAAATCTTATAGCAGAAGTTGAACATTTTGTAGGGCGGGGGTCAGTTTCGCATTTTGGTCGGAGTACGTTTTCGAATAAAATAGGGAGTATTCATATTTAAAGGTGGCTCCATACCTTAGACCAAAAAAAAAGTCAAATATTAACGTAAATATTCAAAATTTGCCCTGAATGTAGATTGAAACTATATTTTTCAAAAATGCAATACATATTTTGCACAGGTCCTGTCTAATGTGTTCTGTGTACGCCCCCTAGCGGTACTGCTTTTATAACGGAAAAAGTTAGTTATTCCGCCATTATTTAGGGGGAAATGACCGAATTTATTTTTCCCGCCTGTTTACAGTTTTTTTTTTCATATTGCAAGCGGCTAAATACTCAAGAAAAATTTTAAGCTATATCTAAGCAATTATTGAAGGAAACCCGTTGCATTCGGAGAGGCAAAATAAGTACTAAAAACTGCACCGAATTCGCGTATTTCGTCTTTTATCATTTGTTTGGCGCGGTGAAAGTTTTTAATTGTGGCATTACATTTTTTAAGGTATATTATTAGATAAATAAGTAAAAAATATATGTGTTCACGGTAGGGGTTTTCGCAAAAATACTTCGAAATTGCCATACGCAAATAAAATACGGCGTTTGACGGGCAGCGAAAACGCAACGTCATGACGTGACAGTGTATTTCTATACTCATTCTTAGGTGAAATGCGCCAAAGTTGAAGTTAGAGGTTTCGCTTTCAGTTTTATTGTTTTCCGTTTCGACATTTTATTTAATGTAAATTCAGCATTTTCCCTCATATAATGCAGTAGGTAAGAGCGTTGGTCTACGGACCGCTGGGTCGCGAGTTCGATCCTCGGGCGGGGCGTATGTTCTCCGTGACTATTTGAAAAAACGACATTGTGTCTGACATCATTAGTCCTCCCCCTCTGATAATTCTGTGGGGAATTTGGCAGTTACTTGCGGAGAACAGGTTTGTACTGGTACAGAATCCAGGAACACTGGTTAGGTTAACGCCCGCTGTTACATGACATAAAAAACTGTTGAAAAGGGCGTTAAACCCAAAACAAACAAAACAAAAATCTTTCCTCTGAATATTGATGGATGGATGGATGAATGACCGTTCCATCTCGTCCGACTCCCGTTACCTCAGGCAAGATTTTAGCCCCGGCCTTCTACACGGAGTCGGGAAAAATCGATTCGAGCATATATTTATTTACACAATAATTACTCGTATGCAGGAATCCTTAGTTCTATCAACATCATAAATAAACGGCTTAAATATAAATGCCTTTAAAGTACATGTCCCTTATTTATTTAAAAATTTATCTGGGCCTAATGTGAAACTGATCAATGTCCCCAAAGTTGTTTGTATCATTATTATAAGTACGCACGCACGCAGTACGCATGCACGCACATCCAAATGTCATACATTTTCACTATTTTGTTTCTACTTCTCCATCCTTGAAGATTAATTGCCTTTTGGGCCCTTGACCGGTTAATTACCCGCTCAGCGCAAATGTTCACTTATTTTAACGGCATAATTTTTGTTTAAATGTCAAGTTATTTTTTCTTTTTTGTTGAAATTTATACTACAGCGCAAATCAATTTGAAATAAATCATAACTTCTATGATTTCCATAGTCATCATAGTATCTTTTCCCATGAAAAAAGAGAGGTTTCGCTTTCAATATTGTTTCGAATTTCATATACGCGTGAGCGTATCCTTTTTAAATTTCCCGATAAGTGTACTGCTAAATTTTTGGGAAAAATTGTTACATTCTGAAATGTGACACATCAGACGCTTAGGAAAAAAAAAAAAAAAAAAAACATTACACGTACTCATCCAGTACTAATACGAAAACAGGGGTTGCAAGTTAAGACCGCCGGTTCTTGAGTTACCCATACATATAATGGCAACATAGAAATACACATGTTTAGCATTCAATCGTGTTAAGTTACAGCGAGTCTCAGTCACAACCGCGTTTTCTTTCATTTCCCACAACTGTCTATGTTCTCTGCAGGTTAATAACCACAATGAATACCTACATACCATACCTGCGCACGTGCACAAATATTATACCATACCTACGCTCGTGCACTGTATCAACCATACCTGAGCACGTGAAAGAATGTTAGATGAGTTTAAACTGTAACGTTTATTAATGCCAAGTTTTGGGACCTGACACTCAAGAATATTCCTTTATATTTTCTGTAAATTAATTCCGGGTCTGTAGTTAAATAGCGATATAAAAAATTGCGTATATATTTCTTCATAATTTTCACAATATCACATGTGCAAATAGCCGTGCCGACAAAACGTTTAGCTGCTGGACTGCTTTTTTGGTTAAAACTCCAACGTACGACCTTTTTCCCCCCAAAATTTTATCTGTAGAAATATTGCCATATTTATCTGATCAAACCTTATGGTCTATAAACTTTATGGAAAATGTTGAATAATACATATTTAAAAGTATCCCAGATAAAAAGCCCAAAGTATTTCTCACCAGCGTTTCCTGAAAATGAATATTAGATATACAGGAGAAAACAATCAGATTTCGTGAAATATGTCACACAGATATTGTAAGAGTAAAAGTAACATCAATAACAACTTTAAATTTAAAAAAAATGGTCTGGGGTTTGATTTTGAACTCGTGGTATCGTGCGTGGCAGTCAGACAGCTCCCCACTATGCCACCGTGCAATTGGTTATTTATTATAATATTGGTTTTTTCAGGATACAAATTTTTCGTAAAATAATGGAAACCCCCGAAAATGCTGGTGAAGAAAAATGAGTGTCAGATCAATATTTTCGTAAAATAGACAATACCTGCGTCAAGTAGAATTTACACATGTATACTTCTTTTTTAAATATTGTATATTTTGCCTTGGATTACGATCGTCATGTTTTCATCTACAAGATACTTTTCACGGCTCAGTACTTAACAGGGAGGAGTAGTAGAGAAGATAATCATTTATTATTGTTGTTAGATGATGATGATGATGGTGATGATGTTATGATGGATAACGACCACGACGAAACCGTAAATGCGGAGTCATAAACTAAGTTTATCATGAAAAATGTTTTATAAACATGCAACCGAAGTGTGAAGTTGTGCATTAAAAGATAAAAGAAAAACTCCCCAAAAAACAATAAATGCAATTTACAATTGGCAAATTAGCAGAACTTTCATCAACCTTTTTAATATCATTTTACGTATTTCAATTTACCGCTGAAGTTAATGTATAGGTCCATACTTCGAGAAAAAGTTCGGGAAAGTCATCAAATCTTAGAAAGAATGCATTGTTTTACATGAACATTTAACAGCGTATAAAACATTCATATTACTCTACAAAAGCATTGTCAATTTACTTATATATGTATTGAATTCTGGAAAGGGGCTGCATGAAGGGGCCACACTTCCGGACAGTCCAGCGGTTTTAAAAACTCGCCATTTTATGAAAGCTGTTACATGTTTTCGTTTTGCAACATCGTGCGAGTGTTTAAACTTTACACAACCAGGTAAAAATCGGTTTTGACAATTTTTACATTTATTTCTTTACAAATGGTATTTTTATTTAAAAGGGGGACAACCATTACACATATTTTAAGTATCCAACTCTGTGGGAAAAACCCGTTTAAAAATGTAAATTTGGGAAAATAAGTTGTTTGTCAGATGTTTTCATTTACTTAAAAATCTGTTGTTTTGTGATATACTGCTAAACCTTAAACTAATTCCAACTAGTTTTTTTTTTTGACTGGGGGATTTTAAAGACTTATAAAAAATAAATAAATAAATAAACAACAAATTAAAATGACACTGTGTAAGACGGTTACTTACCGTTTAGATCGGTGTTCATGAAATTGAAAATACCCGCGCTCGTGCGGTAACAAACCCCGAGCGTTACGCGCTCTCGGTGTCCCCGATTCGCAACGAGCGCGGATATTTTCATTTCATGAACTAGTAACCTACACTTTTTCTTTTTTCTCACGGCTTAGCTCAATAGAAGGAGCGCAGAATCTATGAATTATAAGTTTCGTCCGTCCTCCACTTTTGATTTATGTGGTAAAGTTGGAGTTACTTTAGAATTTCAGAAAATTTAGAACAAACTGTAATACAGAAAATAGCGCTAATCCCAAAAACAAACAAAAAGTCGAATATTTAACTGTTTTAGCTGAGTGATTACTGTATTTGAGATGTTTGGTAGGTTTTCTAATGTTAGGAAAATATTATATATGGAATATGATTCTATTAATGTATCTATGAATTCAAGGATAAACTTTCTCTACAACACATCCCCGGAGGCTAAAACCTCTTTGAAAGGACAGTGTTTCTTTCTAGTCAAATTGCTAAACAATGACCTTTTCAGAGCAACTGCTTCCGTACACAATTATACTCTTTTAGCCCGCGGTTATTCACAGAAGACGCAAATATATTCAAAATCGGGGTGTCCCACTACTCTTCAAACACATCAGTACTTTTTTCCGAGTTATGTGTTATGTTTAAAGGTGGATATTTCTCATTTTCACCTCTTTTTACTTTTTTTCGTACTGTGCTCAGGCTGGCTAGGTTTGTATACCCAGTGTTATGTTTCTGAATATTATTTGCCTGTCTTTTTCTTATTTTAAATTTTTTTAATGTTTACGATGTAATGCGCATCAATACATGAGTTTCATGTATTATCATTAATTTGCGAGATAAATCATTTCAGTCTTAACGGTGATGAAATCATTGAACAGTTTTAATGGACTTTTTGATTAAATTCTACTTAAAACTTGTAAGTTAAAATAAGTTTGTCTTGATCACTAGGGCATAAGAAACATTGAATTACAATATCATTTGTTAGGTTTTGGGCTGTATAGTAATGAAATTTAATGCAACGGTAATAGAGTGTTGATATTGTTGCATGTGTGTTCATATGTTGGTAGTGTGAAATGATATTGCTGAAAGTGTTTAAAAGAGTTGTACATCCAATATGTTTTCGCTGTATGCAACTTAGCGTACTAGATCTATATCCGTATGGAAAAAAAAAAAAAAAAAAAAAAAAATTAAAAAAATCATTATTTTTTATTTATGACAATCAACTGCAATAAAAATTGTAATTTCTGAAAGTTTGAGGCGAATTATCCCGTATCGTAGACATCGTGTCCAAGAATATAACGTCTTTTCTTTTTGAAGAAGAAGAAGTAGAAAAGAAATACTACCATACTTTGGTCTTATGATACCGTAGTTTGGGGTCAGTTTACGATACTTTAAATAAACTTTCTTTGGAAGTAATCAAAAAAGAGAAAAAAACGAGTTTCATCGGTCCGCATTCAAATCCTTAACTATCGCTTTCGAATCGTGTTTTCGTGCTGTCACATCGTGTAATTGCGCTTCCCCATTGCGTTTTCGTGCTGTCGGCTTGTTTTTCCCAAGTGTCGCCTCAACACTGTTATTTTATTTTTGTCCTTAATTTTTACCAAACTCGGCGTGCCGTTTGATAAGGGTTCGGGCTTGGGAATCATAAGATTTAATGTTTGAACCCCGCTCGGAAGACATCCATGATGAATTTGGTCGGAAGCAAAGGAAACGATTCAATAACAATTATTAACATTCTTCCTATTCTTTACATTCAAAAGATTGAATTTGTATGAACAGCAAAATGAAAGGCGCGAAAGTACATAACACCGGAAAAGACCGGACCCTAAAATTTTCTACATGTCCTAAAACACCCCAAAGGCTTTAATATATATGATAATGGTGTTGTGCGCTCGAGATAAGATGTCGTGCGCAAAAAGATAAAATGTCTTGCGACCGAGATCAGATATCTTACGCACGAGATTATAATATTATGTCAAGTGCTCGAGATAAGATGTCTTACGCTTGATATAACACGTATTGCGCACAAGATAAGACGTCGTGCGCACGAGACAAGATGTCGAGCGCTCGAGATAACATTTTGAGCGTCCGAGATACATGTCGTGCGCACGCGATAAAATGTCGAGCACCGAGATAAGATGTCGAGCGCTAAAGATCAGATGTATGCTCTCGGGATAAAAAGTCGTGGGGCCACAAAATAAAATGTCGTGCGATAAGATGTCGAGCTCGAGATACGATGTCGTGCGCACGAAATAATTTAATCGAAAAAAAAAATAATGTACATGTATATCCTAAACATGCCACCGTAATTTTCTTTCTTTTGGAAAAATGTTAATATAACTTTTTTTTCAATTCAAAGTTAGTTATTCAAAACCTAATGGCAAAAGAAAATACATCTTAAGTAAAAGTGTTGAAAATACAAACTCGTACCTATTTTTTTCATAGTATTTTTTTTCTGTTTGTGTGTGTTTATCTATTGTATACAAAGAAAGCTGTTAGTACAATATCATAATTTCTGCTCTACCAGAACATTCTTGTTTAAGAATTCTTTTAAATTCTGTTAAATGCATACATTACACTTACATAGTTAAAGCTGAGAACAAAAACCATTCTTCATTACCCGATACTAGGTATTATTAAATTCTATTCACGGTTGTTTTTATTTTGATTAACAAGTTTATTGTTTTTCCCTGCAGCCTTATCTTATTCACGGCACCAATTTCAGGTTATTGAGTTTGTGGTCTGCTTGCCAGCATGCAGGTCAAAAAAAGTAATAAATCACTTGGTATATGATAATCTTAGACCAGACATGGATCTACTGCACTCAGAGTAAGCACATAATTATGGGGCTATAATAAGATACATGTATTAATAAAAGTGACTTCTACCAATTTATGCGGATCTTTTTCTATTCAATTACTATAACCTGATATTTTTAAAATAGAGAAAAGCGGAAATCTCATAGGTCATTCAACACAACAAAAACGAAAATGTTGCAGGCATGGTTTTGCTGCTCTTTTTCTATTCAATTACTATAACGTGATATTTTTAAAATAGAGAAAAGCGGAATCTCATAGGTCATTCAACACAGTCATTTTTTTATCCATTACTCATTTTATGTTATTAACTAATACACAAAGTCACAAAGTGATATTAAAAAAAAAAAAAACAACAACAATGCATAGCCGTATCAGTTTTCCTTTTATATTTAAACCAGTTTAAAATACAATAAAAGGACTTATGTATATCACATAGCAGAATAATTTGATATTAAATATGAAACATCTTTAAATACGATTCTAGTCTAAATTTTAATTGGATATAATATTAAGATATCCTAAATTTATTTTCCGATATCTATATACATTTTTATATGAGTAAATTATTTAAACAGATCCAGATCTCAAAATGTGCGTTATTATAGATAATGGCATTCACATATACTTAATTAGATTAATGGATACTTATAAGGTGAACATCCATGCTGTTAGCTCAAGCAATTGATTTTACACTTAAATAGATAAATGCAAAAATATTCTTATGTGCGATATTGGCGTGTTTTTTGAAACGCACGTAAGTGCAGAGTAATTCCATTCAAACATTTACACTAGGATCCTTAAAGAAAAGCGGTCCCGACAACGGCAAAGTTTTTCTTATTGACGTCTGAGTTTTAAATCAGGTGCTTGAAGTCATTTAAATAAAAAGTCGTTGTGTTGAATATTTATATGCGCCAATATTGTAAATTTTGTATAAATTTTTGAACAAATTTGTCATTTTATATAGAATTGCATGTGTACATAGTATGTATTGAAAAGATTATAACTTTTGTATCCAGAGTTCTGCATCCGAAATAGTCGCGACTCTAGGCGAAAGATCCAATGTGTACCTTTTATTATTGTAATGTGTATGTATAAAAGAATACATGATTTGAAAATTTTCGATTTAAAAATTCGCACTTCCTCCTTAAGTCGCGCAATATATCCGCTGCAGAAAAAGTTTCATATTTCTTCATACAAAACTTAAATTTAATTTATAAAAAAACTAGTAAAATCATCTGTAGGATTTTGTGTAGTTCAATATATTTTATATCCATAAAAGGATTAAAAAATAAAAAAGTTTTAAAAAAACTTACTGGTTATGTGACAAGACCCCAATGAACGAAATGGAACGGATACACGTGCAGGTGATCGGAAGTACTTAGCCGGATGTTGATCAGATGATAAGTGTCATCCACAAACGAATGTAAATAATTTTCGAACATGTCTCACAGATGTACTATTTCTCCAGTTCAATACTGCTGGGAAAAATGTTATATAGATATGAAATGAGATGTGTCACAAAATGATTTTCTATAATATTGTGGTAACAATTAACGGATGGCCTTATTATTCAGATTTACATAATCCTCTCGTACCATGGAATCCTGAATTAATGCTGGGAAAGAGATATTTTCAGGAAATTGTACCCTTTTGCATAGAAGAACGATCAGAAAATCATTTACATCAAGACATTTAGCAATATGATCGAATTCTGCGTGTTACCGCTTATACATGTAGATTTATTCAGAAATGTAAGGCATACAGAGAACCTATAGTTACACGATTGCAAGGCAGTCACATTCAACGACGAGATACAGCTGATGAAGAAAAACAAAGCGAAAACCAAATTATAAAACAGCTAACGCTATTTTCCCTTTAGATACGTAAATGTTCGATGTGACAGCACATTCACAATGCACACGTGCGTGAGTCACAAAAAATTTCCCCCATCTATATATATAATTTAGTATATTTTCCACTAGATTTCTTGATGAATAGTGTGCCTGTATATATATATATAATATATATATTATATATATTTTTATATATTTTATATATATATCAAAACACCTCCAAAAAGAGGCTATTCCTCAGACTGCGTTCTCGCTGCTACCGAAAAGCCTTGCATTCTCAAAGGGAAGAACGCTACAATACAAACACAAAACAATGAATCAAGCAAACGCACACCTTTTGTGGTCACGTACCATCCAAATCTGCCAAACATACGTGCAACTGTAGACAGACACTGGCCTACAATTGAGTCATCACAGCGGCTCAGTCGTATGTTCCCTGAGAAACCCCTCATCGCATACAGAAGGCCTAAAAGTCTGCGAGACATTCTAGTTCGGGCCAAAGTCAAGTCGGCTACAGACACAACCAGTTCAGGCCAGTCAGGTCCTTGTGGTGCCCCAAGATGCCAAACATGCACTACCATGCCAAACACCAGCACATTCCTTTCCTCCAATGGAAGCAAATCTTCTGTTAAAGGAGTGGCTAATTGCAAAACAGAAAATGCCATATACCTTATGACATGCAGGAAGTGCAACAAAAAATATGTCGGGGAAACAAAACAGACGCTAGCAAAGCGAATGAATCTCCACAGATCTGACTGGAAAACACGCAAATTCAATCGGTCGCCGGTAGCTGAACATTTTAACATGGAGGGTCACACCTTTGCGGATATCCTACTGTGTTGCATTGAATTCAATGACAGATGGACGGATAAGCAAAGAAAGGAAAGAGAAACCTACTGGATCCGCCGTCTCAACACCTTACAACCTATAGGCATCAATAAGGGAGACTAGATTAGCCTGCTGAAGCATTATTTCCCCCACTGAGATTAAAAACACAGATACTAGTAGTTCATTTTAGCAGATATTAAATCACTTCAGGCAATCGGACATAGTTTTTAATTAACATCGACCACAACATAGATTTTCTTTTTCCGCTACCTTCTCTGTTGAAAACGGCGTTAAACACAAAACCAATGAACGAAATCCTCAGGAAAAATACAGGGAACCAGTCAAAAACGCTATATTTTTATAAAACCGCTATTTTTATTTATCACTCATTCTGTTGATCGATATGTTCATTGAGCATTTATATATCGAACTATACAGGCGGTATTTACGCCGTTGCTGTGTTGTTTTGATTTATGCTACCCTTGAAAAAGGCTTTTTTAAAAAGCCGAAAGCGCTCGGGTTTATAATTAAACTTTTGACACTGTTTGAACATATATTTTTTCTCATACTCTCTCTCTCTCTCTCTCTCTCTATATATATATTAAGTAATTTGACTTTTTGCGCCCCAAGAATGTTGCAGACATAGTGAACTTATTTCCCCGCGCTGCATGGCACGTAAACGCTCGTTGTTTGGCATTGACGTCTATGATGTCAACATGCTTGTTTTTGACAATATATGTAACTTGAAATATAGAGCATAAAAATACATTATGCTGTAGTCAGTTATTACATCACTTATCCGATTGTATGAAAAATATATAATAATATCTTAAAGGCAAATTCAAGATATCAAATGAGCCGCGCCATGAGAAAACCAACATAGTGGCTTTGCGACCAGCATCGATCCAGACCAGTCTGCGCGTCCGCGCAGTCTAGTCAGGATTCATGCTGTTCGCTCTCAAAGCCTATAGCATTAAGAGAAACCGTTAGCGAACAGAATGGATCCTGACCAGACTGCACGGATGCGCGGGCTGGTCTGGATCCATGCTGGTCGCATGGCTGCTATTTTGGTTTTCCCACTGCTCGGCTCAAATATTGAATTATTCATTTCATAAAATCGACTAAGAGATATGATATAATCAATCGATTGATTAAAGTGATATATAACACAATCAGTACTTTTTTATAATTTAAATATATCTTAAATTTAGTTCGTGATATAAAAATATTTACAAAATTTCATTGAATAGATTTTTGAGATAATTTTATTGCATATTTTGATATCAAAATCAGTTATCTAAACCTAGACAGTTTGTTTAATACTCAAGTAGCAGCACACTCGAATGATTTGAACGGAAATTGGGACGTCTAGATTTAGCATGAAACGCGCTTATTTGTGTTCAGAAGCTAGGTAATTAGGATGGGTTGTAGTAAAACCTTATAATCATTTTTTTGTAGTGGAATTATTTGTCTTTCTTTCTGAAATCAAATGCAAGTTCGAATTTTATTTTTGAGGTGAGTCAGTAACATTGGTCAAGATTATTTAGAAACCTGCTGTCTATAATGGACATTATATTGGTGTGCTGTCAATAAATAACATGCATGAAGAGTTACACTAATTTGTCCAGTAATACATAATAGTTGTAGCATGAACACGTGATGAATAATGTGCGTAAAATTGCCAAGCTAGAGCGTCTGGGCATTATCTGATTTAATGCGGATACTTTTCACTGTCCGAAGGTTCAAAGGTCATCTTTTGTACAACGGTATTCATAGTTTTGGAACAAAACAACGCTTTACAGAAAACATTTGCAAGGATATTAGCATCAATTCTTAAAAGGACGTATGCACCATTTTTAAGAAAGGAAACGTAAAATATATCAAGGTAAGATTTTGTATTTATATTTTCATAGAGTTATCGGAAGGATGTAAAATGCATTGTTTTATAGATTGTTACTGCATTTGATTTGACAAATTGACAAATTATACACGTTTCCCTGGTAACACTCTGCCCTCTCCATTTTTGCATGAACGTAGACATGAACAAATATTTCTTAAAATGGTATTATTACTAAGCTGTAACAATATTTACTATTTTTGAACAATGTATAATTCATGTACGTTTTGCATTTACTATACAATTATTTACTCATGTTTGGGTCAGATATGTGTTTTTACAGGTCCGTAAAATTACAAAAACTTTTGACCGAAACATATGTGTATAATTGCTATATAATATGCCCTTCTCAAATGCACTCATTTTAAAGACCTATATGTTAAAGATATTGTTTTTGCCTTCCAGAAAACAATAGTGTAGAATAAATAGTACAAACTATCCCCTGGCAATTTACATAATTCGACTGGAGTCATAAAATTTAAGAGCTAAAATGAACATGAAACTAAGAATTCTGATAACCCCTGATATTACACTATTGTAATTATTTATATTAGAATATTGACATGATATCACATTTTGACCAGCGATTATGAAAAACAATTATCTTTAAACATAATAAGTCATTGTAAAAGATCCACATGTTTCAGATATTCCGATTTTAAATTAGTGTTTTTTTTTTCAACAAATGAATTGTATGCAATGAAAGTTAGACTACCAGCTACACTAATGATAAAGAATTTGTCATAGAATTAAATAAATACGATTTTTTATCTATATTATAGTGACAAATGCCAGTCTGATTTACATACTTTCCCTGAGAACTGATTCTAGTATTATGAAATTGGGCCTAGGATATATAATTGCTATATTTACAATCTTAAAAATAAAAAAATCTAAAATATAACAACCAGCAAATAACCTATATACATAACACATACATAGGAGAAAAACTTTCAACGGTTATTTGGCGATAACCCATGCGCGTGCAAAGTAGTGTCGACATTCTTTTTGCATAGAATGATCCAGGTGCGTAGCACGAAGTGTAGCTCTTGTCGTGCAAAAGAAGTGCAGAGACTGTACTGAAATATCAAACCAAATTTTGTTCTTTTTAAGTTAAACAAGTTATGACAGGCTGACATGATAAAGAAATTCTATTTTTGTCGACCTTTTCAAATTGTTCGTATATATATGGCTAATTGTATGTTTCAAATGTCTTTTTTCTAATATCCTAATATATGAGCAATTTTAAAAACATACTAGTACATGTATTAATGAAAAATACATTTAAGAAGATAGTAAGGGACTTATGAAGTTTCGTAAAGTGTCCGAGTCTTAAACATTCATAAAATTATTTCTTGACATTTATCAAAAGTACACATTGTATAATTATAATATAATATATATATCACAGTTAAATTTTGGTTTGTCATATTTATGTGCAGTCAAACTTGTCTGTAACTTGCATGCGGCCAAGCTATGCAGAACAAATCTATTTGACTCGGATAATTGTTTATTAATTTTGATAAAATCAAGAACCGCTATAAACTGGTACTAAAAAGCCTCCGAACTCTCAGCCAATATCGTGAACACAAACCTAGACATAATCAAACTTTATTTTTTCAATATATTGAAGGATCGTTATATTTCTAAGCCATTGACAATAAACATTGAAAACTGATGCCGGGATCACATGTACATGCAATACCGCCATATTTAATATATTACAAGTATTGATCATATATAAATGTATTTTTAGCACACCTATTTAACACTTTTGAACATAATTGTGATAACGTTTGGTATGTATATATCACATGGCAGGCCTTTCTGTTGTTTTTAAAGAAATATGTTTAATAATGCATGTAGTAACTATGTTTACAGATGTGAAAATAAGACGTGATTTGCTATAATATATAATATGTGAGGTTAATCTTTTCGAGTTCATCAGTCCTTACATTTATTTTTTTACACAATTTGTGTCTATGTAACTGTGACGAATCTGACACCTGTTTAATGGTTTTTATGACAGAAAATAAATATAATTACAAGATTCTTACCATTAAATTTTCATGCGTATGCTGAGTATTACCTTATCTATCAATAACTTTAAATTAAAGAAGTAACGAAAAACTTTTGTATCTTGCAGTCTACATTTCAACAAGTAACCTAAATTGTACAAGCCAAGCTATGATGAATAGAAATCCGATTATATAAGATACATTAATCTTTACAACAGTAACTGTCAGCAGTAAATAATTGACCTTAGAAAAGTTCGACTTCGTACATAATATTGAAGATGCCCAGACTCCGAGGAAGAAAATAATTTGGCAAATCCCTTCTTGTTAAATATTAGAGCTTCAAAATTCCAGACCCCTGTAGCGTTATAGAGCCAAATACTATCATTCTATTCCTTTGCACAACAACCACTGCCTTGCTTAACATAGCAAGTGTAACTGATGTACATAATAACTCAGGATAAGGGATTGATAATTGACAAGCAATAAAACAGTCGCATATCAATGATCTCCCACTTTGCGGCAGTCGAAAGTTTTGATACTTTTTACTCTTCTGGTCCTAATAATTTCCTCATTTATATTAAATTATCTTGTCAGGTCTTAGAGTGAAAATATCAGGTATTTAAGAGTGGATTTCTTTTCCGATATTTAACTATAGATATTTTATTATAAGGATGAAAATTAAAGAAGCTTTGTTTTACAAAGCTTTGTATGATCAAATAACATTCACTAGTGTTGCATTTGGTGAAACAGAACAGAACAAATAAACACTTTATTTATTTATTTAAACTTTGCGCTGAAAGAAAGTTTACAAGTTATTTTAGTTTTTAGTTTTATAAGATATACTGTGTTTACTATCTTTGTTTTCTTTTTTTAATAATGACTAAAATCCTAATCTAAAACGAGCTATTTTGCAAAAGATGACACGTTTGTAAGACGTTTGATTTATTACAACAATTTAGGTGGTTGCGCTTTTAATCTTTGTCGTAAGCCTGTTGATAATCTGTATAAAATATTATGAAATGTACATATTAGTATCATCACGCATTGGCATAGGTATGACTGATATTAAAACTATGATGGTTTTACAGGTTACTGGTGGTGAAAATGAGCTGAAAAGAAAGAAACAGACCAGTAGTAATAAAGAAATCACAGCTGAGGTAAACACGATAGTTATGATAAGCTGTTTTTTTTGTAGAGATAATACACGTTTTTTTTTTGTGTATAAACGCCTGCAGAAGCCCGTGGGATATGTTTGTAACCTTGAGCAAACGTCTGCAGAAGCCCGTGGGATTGTTTGTGACCGAGACCGAAGGTCGAGGTCACAAACATATCCCACGGTCTTCTGCAGGCGTTAATACTCAAAACAAACGTGCATTGTCGCTATTCTTTCATAAAAAACATTACACGACGACTAAATGGATTGTTTTCATATGTGATGACTTTACGATTCCGGTACAATTTTAGTTACCATTCGGTTGTATTTGGAAATGGTAAACATGTTTTAAATATCCATAACTGGGGTACACATAAAAACAACACTACCAAAAGCGTGATTTGAAGGTTTTTGAGCATCTTCTTTTATTTTTAGTTATTACAAACGTTACATTATACATATAGCTTAAACCTTTGTTTAACAGGAACATAATTTTAAGGCCCGCCCGCTTAGCTCAGTAGGTAAGAGCGTTGGTCTACGGATCGCGGGGTCGTGAGTTCGATCCTCGGGCGGGGCGTATGTTCTCCGTGACTATTTGATAAACGACATTGTGTCTGAAATCATTAGTCCTCCACCTCTGATTCATGTGGGGAAGTTGGCAGTTACTAGCGGAGAACAAGTTTGTACTGGTACAGAATCCAGGAACACTGGTTAGGTTAACTGCCCGCCGTTACATGACTGAAATACTGTTGAAAAACGGCGTTAAACCCAAAACAAACAAACAAACATAATTTTAAAAATAACAAGTTTACATTCGAATTATTTTTAGTACGAATACACTTAGAGTATGGACGAGTACGAAGCTAGTGACTAGCTTTTAAGGTTTATTATATGAATTCTGTGAAAAATCAGGTAAAACAAACCGACTATTACTAACGAAAATCATTAATATAATGCCTAAAACGGGCAATAGCACAAGTTACACGCGATACTTATTTATTCAAAGTTATTTACAATAATTTATAAAGGAAGTAAACTCTAAGAGAAGCTAGTGCGTGATGGGGGTAGTACGTTTGGGGTTGGAAACTGATACAGCTCAACATACTATGGATTACATTGCATCTATAATGCTACAAGAAGAGGTTATAATGGAAGAAACAAGATACAGATGCCAAATATCAGTCTGCGCAGATATACATACATACGTCCCTGGCAAAGCATTTCAAAAATAAAAATCATGTATTAACAGCCCGTAAATTGCCTTGTTTGCACACGAGTTTTCTCCCGTTAATGCATGTACGGATCCAGTGACAAAAAAGTAGTTTTTATGCAAGAATATCAAATAAAATGTGTAATGTTTTTAAATATATCGTCAGTAGCAGAACTGCACTGATTAATGCTATAAAGTTATGTTGGTTTTCTCATAGCGAGGCTCATATGTTTTGCAACTAAATAACAAGTGGATATGTCCCGATGCAAAGCTAATAATTAGCTTATATTACATATGTATCTATATATATTAATATTGTAAGATAGTTATTTATTTGTTCAAAGTCTGAAATAAAATTGACAGAACTGACGTTAATAAAAAAACCTAATGTTATACATTCAAATGACGTTACCAACCCGATATTCAGTGAACGAAATTCAGTCGCCGATATGTAAAATATATAATGAGTAATATTTACCTGTGTAACAAAGCGGTGATATAAAAATAAAAATGTAGTATGACTGTTTTAAAGTATATTAAATGACAAGTTAATTTATCACACTGTGCTCCTGATGGAGTATTTGTGGTACCTACAGCTAACTAAGTCCTATATTTCACATATTTTACAATGAAGAAAAAAATATGTTTTAGTAATAGCAGAAATTAATTTTGACTGTATCCTGTATAAGAAGATACATGTATATTGAATTCTATATATGAATCATTCAGCGTGCACATGATGTTTTTGATAAATGTTTTCCAGGTTGCTGTGATTGAATGGACAAAGAAAAGGGTGTTTATTTGAATTCTTGCTGATAATGGTAAATGGAGTTTTCAAAAAGGCCAGTTGGATGCGGTTTCAATATAAAGTTTGCATTGCGAAAGCTTAACAAGAAAGATGAACTTGAAATTGACTTAAGTTATATGATACCTAATTTTTGTGAGAAAATCAACAGAGACACAAATTTATTGGCGGCGACGGAAAGGGACTATACCATCAAACGTGTAACAGCTTACTTTACTCTAAGTAAAACACTGTTTGTTTTAATTTATGGACCATCATGAACATATGTTATGATCCGTAATTGTGGCATGTATGCAATTTTGCGTTTTGTTCATATCTGATTCATTTGATTGATATTATTGTGTTGTTTTAGATGCTGTATTGTAAACTTCTATATAACAGAAACTGAATACAAAATCTCTTGCACCATTTATATAGTAATTTGCCTTATTAATTATAAATGTCTACATTTGAAAGGAACGAAAGTAAATCATTCTGCAAATGTTGTAGCTATTTCTAAAACTAAATGTATTCAAAATACCATTTCCACGTAATATTTCTGTTTCAGAACTCATTTAAATAGAACATTAGAAATCTAATATCTGATTTACCTTTAAATTGTTCTATTTGTATTAAAACATATAACAGGATATTGAACAGCTAACGCGCGTATTAGTATCGTTATGTAATACAGTTTAAAGCACGAACCGTTGTCTTACTAAATAAATTAACTATTTTCTGTTGTATATATTTTACTTGTTTTCCTATTATCAAAATTGTTAACTGTATGCAACAGGCCTTGCAATTAGATTGTTAAATACTCTAGTGATTGAACGGTACTTTTATATTGTTGATTACATGTATATTATTATTTTTGGAGGGACATATTTATTTTATATCGATGTGTAATTTTTACATTTTTGCATGTTTTCTTACAAAAAAATGTTATATTCTTACTTAATGAACATATGTCAATGTATTTCGTCCTTTTAGATATTTGAGAATTATGTGTTTAGTAATTTTACATATGCTGAATTAGCATGAATGTTTTGGCGCGCTGCACCTATTATACCGTGTTCAGACTACGTTTTTAATCCTATATTAACTTGGGTTTATTTTTTAAACTCGTTTGCGTCCACACTATATGTGGTGTAAACCGTGAATTATGTAAAGGTCAACTGGTTTCTGTAATGTAGCATTAAAACTACCTCGGGAGGTGGTTTTAATACTATATTAAAAAGTAATACTACATTATTTTACAAGTGTGAACGCAAATGTGAGTAATAACTGGTTTTACAATCCCAAATCCACAGATCTTACCTTTTGGCGGAAGAATACCATGTGTTTCTCTTTTGAAACAAACAAATGAATCTATGGCTGGCAAAAGTAATTGGAGTGTTGATGAAACAAAAACATTAAATTACGATATGGAGTCATGCTGATGTTCAAAATGGACTATAGATGGAATGAACAGAAATTCTTAGATGAACACAGAAGTTTAAACATTGATGACTCCTTCTTGTTTCTGTTAGCCTCCTTAAATGTAACCTTTTTTGCTTATTGCCAAATATTTGTTAACTTCCAACATTGCATGTATATATTTAAACCACATTTCTTTGCATAGTGTGGACACAAACTAGATTATATTTTTATGAGCTTTAAATGTCAGATACCAATTATAGCCAATTAGTGCCTGATAAAAATAAAACCTATCTGCTAGTGTGAACACGGTATTAGTTAAAGCTTTTTTAGTATTCGTAGTACCCCATAGTTTTTGTCTTACATTAAATCTCCGACATTCCTACTGAAAAGATCAAACCCAATTACATAAATATATTATAACACTATTCCGTACGCGTAAAGCACTGTGTTTTTACACTTTTGACACGGACGCGCTTAAATAGCATAGTGATCCTGCATTAACCTGCCATAAAACAATACTAGGTTGTCTGGCAGCTAAAACCAACTCACTTAAAAACAAATATATTTTTCGTATGTCCATCGAACTATAAAAAAACGGTTTAAATCATATCATTAACGAAGGCCAAATGTGTCATAATTTACTGAACTAGTGGTACATGTAGACAGGTTATTATTAGAAAATTATCAGAAATTATTTATAATGCATTCATACTGAGAACACTGTTATTGTAAATAGTGTTAAACTTTTAGATCTACGCATCTAAATAACAGTTCTGTGTGTCCCCCGTTATATGACTGAAATACTGTTGAAAAGCGGCGTTTAAACCCAAACGAACAAACAAACTACCGTGTATAGTTGTAAAATGTACAAAACTCGTATGTTTCATGAAAAATAATTATTGTATTCAAACATGCTTAATTTTTACGTTGTTTGTATCAAATCAAATAACAACATCTTAATGTATATGTTTCAATGGTATGACAAAAAAACTAGTGTTTACCTCGACAAAATATTAAATATCTTTCTGTCGGTCTGCTTTTAATGAAAAGCAATTGGCAATAAGTAAGCTTTTGATACAAGATACAGAGCATCAAATATCGGCAAAATTTATCACGAAACAGGAAAACAGAGGTTTCCAGCCAGTGTGTTTATATAAGTCAAACCTGTCTTTAAAAAACACCCTTAGGACAGCTAAAACGTGTTCTTAGAGCCAGGTGGTCTCTATTCAAAGCCGGTCTTTAACAAAGGCTTGACTGTACACACCACATGTACACATTGCAAAGATTTATACTAGTTATATCTTGAACACACAAAAATTTAATTAAGTTTAAATTGTTTAAATAAAAGTACACCTTTTTATTTAATATATTCAGCGTTAAAACTGCATATTCCTGGCAAATAATAGGCTTTAATGTCTAAACCGTCTGCTTATGAGGTTCATTCTTTATTCCAGTTTTTGTGATCTGACTAGCTTTTCCCGGCAAATTAATTTCTTTGGTAGTTTGGAAACTATGATTTACAAAGTTTTGCTTTAAAATCTAATTACACAAACCTAATGATAAATAATGTTTGTGAATTTATTATTCGGTAGTTGATTCGAATGTTAAGCGTGCATGTTTCATATTAAAAACCTGCATTAGCGCTCGTTCGGCATTTTATATGACAGTTGCGAGTTAATTTGAAGTGCCCCGTTGATCTATTTACTATTTGTTTCTTTTTATACCTTACACTGACACAGAAGACAGTGTTTCGTGTGCTTGGTTTTGTATTTGCTGAGTTTTAGAGTTGTAATCCTTAGTCAATGCATCAGTTTGGGAAAGACCTAAACCGTTTATTATTTAATGGATTTGTGATACTATTAAGAAGTAAATAGTCATACACTTTACTACCTTACTAGACCAAGTTTGTTTAAATTCTTGGATTTAATACTATTTGAAAAAAAGATGGAACTTGATAGATTAGCATTATACTGTAAAATACACTGTGTAAGATAAACTCTATTCTGAATTCTATTACTTAATAGTTTTATACTGTTCAACCTCAACTGTTTACTGTTATTGAGTTACCTATTGAAATGCATAGTCATTGATTATGTGATAGCTGGCACTTGTAAATATGCTATGTATGCATTGCGGGTGATGTACATTGTACAAGCCACAATAAGCTATATCCTTAGGCTGGCCAGTACATATTTATGCAATCTCGCCAGGCATATGTGTGTTTTTGACAACACAGAAAATGACATAACTGGACCTTCAGCTATTTCCGGAAGTAAATAAAATGAAAGTAGAAATGCTAAACTTGAAAACGAAAGCCACATTTCGATTCGTAGATAGTCAGCGCGTGAATTTCTCTTTGTGGTTTTTTTTTTTTTTTTTTTTTTTGCTATTGAGAAGTCAATTTTCAGCACTTTATTACGAATTGACATAACCTGGGCTTTAGTGCAGCATTTAATCTATGAAAAAATATTTGAGCTCTGGATAAACAGAAATCCCACAGGTGTCCGTGCATTGATAATTTTGGAACTTCATCAAATCGCTCAAAATGTCATTTTTGATGTTGTCTGAGAGTGTCAGTATATGCCTCAGATGTAAAATATAACCGTATTTGAGAGCTGCAGACCTAGACATTTCAAAAATATTTTCAAAAAAGTTTCGTGTATTAAATGTTGTTTCTACGGAAGTGTGAAGGGGCCATCATACGCTAATACGTTTTAGTACGTTAAGGTTGCGGAAAGGATATTTCTGTTTTGTATATTTATCGTATATTCTAAATCATTATTTTACAATACATGCGCGATGATGCAATGCCGCCATGCCGGCTTCTATATTCAAGCTGTTAGGCCGCCAAATTCAGCAAAATGCCTTTTCTGTTTCTTTTGTTTATGCATGGTGCATTCAGGATCACGTGCATAGAATTTTTCATAGAATTAAGTTCCTTAATTTCGTTTAGACAATCAGACAGCGGCACCCCTTTGCAGCGCCTTCTTTGCTGTCACGTGACTTTTCTAGGGAGCCTTGAGATTTTCTGACCTTTTAGCCCAGTTTATGTTTTACGAGTTAGCGCTTGGAATTTGATCGTAAAAAAATCCTCCTTATTCTCCCGTAATTGGCATTATCTGTTAGGTTTAATTTTTCGTTATAGCTTCTCTTTTGTGGGCCTAAGCCCCGAGGCTGTGATTCTGGTGTTCTGGGTTTCCGATAAATCTACCCTTACCTATTATCTTTTGTACATCTTTTCTGTGAATTAAACGATACTTTGTATTGATCATCACATGTATATTATATTCTATTATCGGAGGGTCACGTGTATTTTATAATGTTGTGTAAATTGAAGTATTTTTGTTCATATACTTTCCCCATGCTTTGTTATGAATTATTACTTAAATAATTACCATGTGTAGTGTTTCATGGGTTTGGTTATGCTATAATTATTTGGTTAATAATTATATAGTTAATGAATTCACATTATATGTATATTGGTGCGCTACGCATATTAGTTATATAAGTAAAACTAGTTTGGGCTGTAGTTAGTTTAAGGCAATAATAAAGCTCACAGTAACACCCTACTTTGTCGTTCTTTGTTTGTTTAAAAATCAAGCAACTTAATTTCTTCTCCTGAAATTCAGAGTACATTGCTGCTGTTCACTACACCAAAATTATGAATAACGTTTGAAAATGGAAAACATGGAATCGAAATATTTGGTCGGGAATTCCCGATGAAATCCTACATGCTGGTACTTAAATAGTTTAAGTGAACATTTCCGTATGAATAACGTCTGCAAAATGCAAAACATCGAATCGAAATATTTGGTCGGGAATTCCCGATGAAATCCTACATGCTGGTGCTTGAATAGTTTAAGTGAACATTTCCGTATAAATAACGTCTGAAAATGGAACACATGGAATCGAAATATTTGGTCGGGAATTCCCGATGAAACCCTACGTCATTTGGTGATCAAATTCGTACAGACTACACAAAATGTCATATTTTGTTATGCAAATGCCTTTATTTTGACCGCTGAAATACATTTTGTACCAAAACAGAAAAAAAGATTTTCCGTTTCTATTTTGGACACTGATAAAACAACAACATAATAAAGTCATCATAGACAAAATTTGGCATAATTACTTTACAAAAATTTGAATACGACACTTTAATATTATTGCTTATGAACTTTGACCTATAGAAGACATTCTCCAATGACTTATGTATTTACTTTTAAAGCTTGCAAGACTTTCTGCCTGATAAATTATTATAGTTACACCTATTTGTCCTGTGAAGAATCAGAATAATCTTAACAATCTTCAAACTTGGTAGAGCATATCCAAGAAACATTTCTTAAAACATTTTCAAAACTGAATCTCTAGTTTAGGAAGAGATGTTGTTTGAAGAATTGTCTAGTTTAGGCTTTTGCGGCAATCGAGCAGCACCATCTGAATAACAGTAGAAGAGGGCCACCCACAAAATCAGTTTAAGCTGAGATGTGGTTTGAAAAAAAAATGCTGACACCTATTGAAGAACAGATTGTAAGTTATCACAATAGCTCATGTTGAGCATTTCATGCCCTGGTGAGCTAAAAATCAGTTTGATCAGTAGTTTTCATTATTTTTTCTTCAGAGGTTTAAAGCCACATAATTTTGAAAATCTGCACTTATTATATGACATGAAATGATCACAAAGTAAACTCTGAAAAAGATTTTGCATTTTAATCATCACCTTTTGTGCAAGAGACATCATCTCATTTTAGGGAACATTTAGCAGGGATGCAAGATAATTTCAAGAGCTTTTTTTTTTAAGGATGGCAAAATTACAAAATGAATAAGTTTTTTTATCTTCTTATGTTTTAAGTTACTATACAGTTACAGTCATATGCTCATGTTCCAGTTTCAATTGTGGCCATCAAGATGTTATTTCAGCCACCTATCAGAACTTTAAAATGAGACAGTTTATCCCTGAATCTTAGGCACAACACATAGTTTCACTGATGCAAACATTTGTGCCATATATTTTCAAACCTGACTGATGTATATCAAAGGACTAAGTCCAAAAAATCTTGTTTGTATATGTCAAGAATTATTTCAAATTTTCATAGCCCATCAAATACATTTGAGTTTTTTTCAGATTAAAGTAACATTTCCCACTGTATCATTAAAATTTCAAATATCCTGAAATTCTGCTTCTAACATTATGGATTTCATGTGATTCCAGTAAATGAATTATGAAAATTAATCATAGTACACACCTTATGATTTGGTCGCTCTCTGAACACCCTGAATATAGCTAACTCGGCAGCAATTGTTTTCCCAGATCCTGTTGGTGCCCCAAGGAGAACATTGTGGTCTGAGTGGTACAATACATGGAATAACTGAGTCTGTATGGGGTTAAAATGGCTGAAGTTATACAGTGTCTCCAACATGGGGTTCATCAATGCTGTGACTGGCAGTGGCTGAAGATCCAACAATTCTAAAATGAGAGAAAACAAATGATACATTAATGAGCGTCTTTCCTTCATTGTGATAACAGAACCAAACTTGAATGTGTACACTTTTAAGGCAGGGGTAAGAAACAATATTATTAAGTTTGTGTAAAGAAAAATGTTATGTCCCCTTAAACATTTCTTTTATTTACACATTATGGGAAACCATCCAAAAAGCTTGACCTTATTCTCCTTGATAATGAGTAAGGTGTTCGACCCACAAAACTCTCTGCAAAATACAGATGTAGCAGCAGACGGACAAAAACAGCTATGTATGTGTGGATTTAAAGAGGCACAAAAATGCAAAGTATAGCAAAAAGATCCCATCATATATTCTGCAGCAAATTTTCTTGTAAGTTGTAATTTACAAGGACTAACTGTCCTGTAAACTTCAATACTTGGTGATACCTGAGTGAAGAAGGTCACTCTCACAAATGAGGTGTTGCAATGCTATTGCACACAGATTCACAACTCAACCTTTTGTCTGATATGGTTTTCATATAATACTGTGTATTTTACCTGTGTGGGATGGGTGTCTCTCAGGCAAGATGAGGTGTTGCAATGATATTGCACACAGATTCACAACTCAACCTTTTGTCTGATATGGTTTTCATATAATACTGTGTATTTTACCTGTATGGGGTGGGTGTCTCTCAGGCAAGATGAGGTGTTGGAAGGATATTGCACACATAGATTCACAATTCAACCATCTGTTTGATATGGTTTTCACATAATACTGTGTATTTTACCTGTGTGGGGTGGGTGTCTCTCAGGCAAGATGAGGTGTTGGAAGGACACTGCACACATAGATTCATAATTCAACCATCTGTTTGATACGGTTTTCACATAATACTGTGTATTTTACCTGTGTGGGGTAGGTGTCTCTCAGGCAAGATGAGGTGTTGGAAGGATACTGCACACATAGATTCACAATTCAACCATCTGTTTGATATGGTTTTCACATAATACTGTGTACTGTACCTGTGTTGGGTGGGTGTCTCTCAGGCAAGATGAGGTGTTGCAATGATATTGCATACATAGATTCACAATTCAACCATCTGTTTGATATTGTTTTCATATAATACTGTGTATTTTACTTGTATGGGGTGGGTGTCTCTCAGGCAAGATGAGGTGTTGCAATGATATTGCACACATAGATTCACAATTCAACCATCTGTTTGATATTGTTTTCATATAATACTGTGTATTTTACTTGTATGGGGTGGGTGTCTCTCAGGCAAGATGAGGTGTTGCAATGATATTGCACACATAGATTCACAATTCAACCATCTGTTTGATATTGTTTTCATATAATACTGTGTATTTTACCTGTATGGGGTGGGTGTCTCTCAGGCAAGATGAGGTGTTGCAATGATATTGCACACATAGATTCACAATTCAACCATCTGTTTGATATGGTTTTCATATAATACTGTGTAAATTACCTGTGTGGGGTGGGTGTCTCTCAGGCAAGATGAGGTGTTGGAAGAATATTGCACACACAGATTCACAATTCAACCATCTGTTTGATATTTTCATATAATACTGTGTATTTTACCTGTGTGGGGAGGGTGTCTCTCTGGCAAGATGAGGTGTTGGAAGGATATTGCACACATAGATTCACAATTCAACCATCTGTTTGATATGGTTTTCATATAATACTGTGTATTTTACCTGTATGGGGTAGGTGTCTCTCAGGCAAGATGAGGTGTTGGAAGGATATTGCACATATAGATTCACAACTCAACCATCTGTTTGATATTGTTTTCACATAATACTGTGTATTTTACCTGTATGGGGTAGGTGTCTCTCAGGCAAGATGAGGTGTTGCAATGATATTGCACACATAGATTCACAATTCAACCATCTGTTAGATATGGTTTTCATATAATACTGTGTATTTTACCTGTGTGGGGAGGGTGTCTCTCAGGCAAGATGAGGTGTTGGAAGGATATTGCACACATAGATTCACAATTCAACCATCTGTTTGATATGGTTTTCACATAATACTGTGTATTTTACCTGTGTGGGGAGGGTGTCTCTCTGGCAAGATAAGGTGTTGGAAGGATATTGCACACATGGATTCACAACCCAGCCATCGGTCTGATATGGCTTTCACATAATACTGTGTAGGCAGTGGCTCAAATATTGGTATTGTGAACACAAGCATCTGAGGTTCTTTGCTGTACATCTAAAATTTATGAGTAATTCATCAAGCATTCATTCATAATTCTACTTGGTATATCATAAAACATGTTTTTCTCCATTTAGAATAGGTTTAATTTAACTACATACTGAAGCAAATACTCATATGTTATATCAGTCTGACTTGCAAAGGCAATGCAATTTTATTTGGTATGGAGCCTTACTTACAGAAAAAGATCAAAAGTGAATGATGATCCCAAAATTAGGAAGATATATGAATTTAAGGAATGACAAAACTCAACCTAACAATTTGAGTGTATGAGAACCAAAACACTGATTTTCATACCCTACCTGCTTTTTGTGAAGCAAGAAGTACTCAGAATGGTAGATATGATTGTTGTCAGGGTCTTCCACCCAAATCCAGAATGATTCTGCTCCTGTACCATGCACCTAAAACAACAATTTTCAAAAAGTGAGTGAGTTGGGTTTTATGGCAAATATTTATATCGCTGATTAGTCATGCCTAAAGAAACAATGAATTTAATTAGGTGAACATGGTGACTGATGAAAGTCAATATGTTTATACTTCTATCATAGCTGATACAGCAGCCAACTGTATTACACATCCACTTGCCGTCAGAAGCAAATCTACAATCATCCAAAATAAACTTTTTGTTCTATGTTCAACTTGCTTTCAACAGTCACCTGTCTTCAGCAGTCATTGTGTTCCTCCCTTGGCTGATCTCTTACTCCATGAATGACTGTACTATTGATTGGGATTTTATCAAATCATCTCTGTTTGGTCTTATAACAGACAAAGGCTATATTGAATTTCAAAATTAGCCTTTTAAAACTAGTTTATAGAGATAATGCTGTTTGATAAGTCAAAACTGCTTTTAATTTGCAAGTAGCTGTGTCCACAGTTTTTAATACTTACTGATGATTAGTATACTTCAATTCAAAAATTAATCTACACTTTATCAACTTTTACCTTATCGTCCCATTTGAACATTGGTGTGATGGTAAGCCTCACTCTGAGTACAGTGCGTGTAATGGGCTGGATCGTGGCTTCTAAATCAACCAATGGCAGCTGGTGTACACACTTTTTTATAGTACTACCCATCTTCACGTGATGAACCATGTGACCTGCACAAACAGATGATTTAATCATATAAGTCTTGATGCAAATAAAATCTATAATAAACTACTATACTGCAAATTATTAGTAAAAGCTTGTAAACATTTCATGTATTTAACTTTAAAGCAGACTTCCGGAAAGTCGTCGGTCCGACGGACAATGGCCGTAACATTTTGATGCAGTCCGCTGTTTCTTAATTCGAATGCATTCCGACTGACTGGCATTTATCCTACCCCGAGAACTGCAACATCTCAGACAACACATCAAAATGGCGTCACTAACATATTATGCCAGGGCAGAACCGGGAAAGAAACGTAAATTAACACCCGACAATTGTGGTGAAAAGAAAAAAAGTATGAAAATAAGAGGGTTGACTGAATATTTAAAGAGAAATGGACTAAAAATCACACCTGGCTCGTATATGATAGAGAAAAGCAACATATGCGGTGCACTGACATTTTTTCGATCCGGCATATTTTTTTTCGGTCTGGCATATTCTTAGGCACTGTTGGACCGAATGTCCGGACATTTTTTCCAACTTTTCTGAAGTCTGCTTTAAAGCAACTTTGGAAAAAGTGAAATCAATGTTTACATACAAAAGAGATTTCAATATGGACAACAGAGTCCATAGCTGTTTTCATCTTGAAAGAACTGATGCATATTTCATAGAAGTTTGGTTTTAAATTATGCAAATCTCACAGTGCACCTGGATGTGGTGCTATAGTATTTGCTTACAAGTAACTGACTTCCATAGCACTCTGAATCTTGTAGGAAATGAAAACAAAGAACTGAAATTGAATTACCAGCCTTAAATTTGAACTGAAGTAACCAACTTCTACAGGAATCATAGGTAGGAAATGAAAACAAAGACTGAACCATAAGCCTTTAAACAGGTATTCTTAAACATTTAGTAATGTACACTAACCGAGTGAGCTGATTTACTTACACTTTACATGTCACAAGCTTACCTATCTCTTTTGCATCCATTTCTCGGAGTTTATCAATCTTCAGTTTTCTTGCCTCTAGCTTGTAAATAATTTCAGCAGTCAGGACAGAAAATTGTCTCAGAGGTGTCTCAAATCCCCAGATCCTTTTGTCTATGGTCTTACTCAGATTTAGTAATCGACTAGCCATGATAGGCCAGCCCTTCTTCAGACAGATCTCAAATAAAGATCTTGTGATTCTTGCTGCATTCTGAAGAAAAATTAAGCAAACTGACTTTTAAGATGAAAAAAATGTTAATATTTACAAATCTTAAATTCCTACACAATTAACATGTCAGTACAAATCTGCTACATGAAAATATTTCAGCCCTGCCAGGGAATCAAACCTAGATCTCGCACATCTAAGGTGGACACTCAATCACATCATTACAAAAGCTAGTTTAACAGCCAGAAAATGTAAGTGCAACCTTAACCTTTAGCCTGCTGGTGGCAAATATTTCTGCCTTTGCGACCAGTGCAGACCAAGATCAGCCTTCATGACTTAAAGAAAGAAGAAGCAGAAAAGGAATCCAAGCAGCAAAATTGCCACTCTTGTACTGAGAGCTAATCATATCTATCTATTGTATGAATCACTGCTTGATATAACTGACATTTTTAATTTAAAAGAAGTTTTAACCTTTAGCCTGCTAAATTTCTAAAACAGATATTCATATTGGACAATATCGTTTATTATTCAAAGTGGTGTTCACTGAAAATTTATGAACTGAATAGCAAACAGTGCAGACCATGATCAGCCCACACAGATGTGCAGGCTGATCTTAATCTGCATTGGTTGCAAAGGCAGAATCACTTGCTGCCAGCAGGCTAAAGGTAAATATTGTTGGGCATTTTTAATATTATCAGTATATCATACCAGATTAATATAGCATATTTTACATGAAAACATGTTCAAAGGCACTTTACACAGCACTAAATTCATCCTCATTCAGAAGGACAGGAGGAGAGAAAGCCCCAAGAACAGAGGGAAGGAGAAATCCATAACATACTGGCCAGTATACCTTATTATTTTTTTAAAACTATGATAAAGATATATTACTGTTTTGTTCATTTATAAATCAGGTGACCTAGTTTTTGACCGCACGTAACCTAGTTTCGAACTTGACCTAGATATCATCAAGGTGAACATTCTGACCAATTTTCTCATAAAGACCCCATGAAAAATGTGACCTTTAGAGTGGTCACAAGCAAAAGTTTACGCACGGACGCAAGCATGGATGAAAGACGGACGCTGCGCGATCACAAAAGCTCACTTTGTCCTAAAAATCAATGTCAAGTTTCAATTTAGAACACAAAAATATGCATGCGGTCCAAATTTGAAGCCTGTAGCTTCAATGTGAATGTAGGTCACTAGGTCAATCTCAAAATCAAAGTTCATTTCGGTACACAAAACTATGCATGTGGTTCAAATCTGAAGGCTGTAGCTTGAGAAATGTGAAAGTAGGTCACTAGGTCAAAATCAAGGTCAAATTTTATTTCGGAACACAAAACTATGCAAGTGGTCCAAATTTGAAGCCTGTACCTTCAAAAATGTGAAAGTAGGTCACTAGGTCAATCTCAAGGTCAAAATTCATTTCAGTACACAAAACTATGCTTGTGGTTCAAATTTTAAGGCTCTAGCTTGAGAAATGTGAAAATAGGTCACTAGGTCAAAATCAAGGTCAAATTTTATTTTGGAACAAAAAACTATGCATGTGGTCCAAATCTGAAGCATGTACCTTCAAAAATGTGAAAGTAGGTCACTAGGTCAATAACAAGGTCAAGTTTTTTTCGGTACACAAACCTATGCATGTGGTCCAAATTTGAAGGTTGTAGCTACAGAAATGTGAAAGTAGGAAAAATAGTAGGTACGCAAGTTCATATCATGATAAAGACTTATGCAAGGTTTCATCAAATTTATATCAAACACTTTTTGAGCTAGGTGTGTCACAAGGTGAACATGTACATTTTTGACTATTTCAGGGGCCATAACTCTAAAAATAGGAAGTGGAGCCAGACGAAAAATAGAAGGTGCGCAAGTTCATATCATGATAAAGACTCATGCAAGGTTTCATCAATTTATACCAAATACTTTTTGAGCTAGGTGTGTCACAAGGTGAAAATGTGCATTTTTGACTATTTCAGGGACCATAACTCTAAAATTAGGGGGCGGAGCCTGACGAAAAATAGAAGGTGCGCAACTTCATATCACGATAAAGACTCATGCAAGGTTTCATAAACTTATATCAAATACTTTTTGGGCTAGGCGCGTCACGAACTTCAGACGGATGCACAGACAAGAGCAAATCTATATGCCCCCACCACTCATGGAGCCCCACAAAAAGATATTTGAATATGAAAATCGTAAGCACTTCAAAACTTTTTGATTTTTTAAAATCCATGAATGAGCGAAAAAGTTATTAAGAATTAAAAATTCTGATCCCATACACAAACTATGTAAAAATATTTGTTTTGCCCACCACCAGATAAACAGGACGTTGATGCGTGACATCAGGGTGATCTCTCCTATAGGATCAAATTCTGTAAATTTAATGTAAGTTTACTGTAAGCTCTATCCTATAAAAATCCATACTGTAGCCCAACCACAATTTAAGGGGAAATAATGAGCAGTTTTTCTCATCTTTTTACTTGAATGAATTACCCCTCTTATTTTAACCAAAACCAAAAGAGGAAGTAAATTTTCATCAATTTTCCAAATTATCTAAAAGAGAAAGTAGACTTAAATAATTTTTGTCACTTGTGTCTTAAAACTAAGAAATAGGCAATTAATATAACCAACCTTCATGAGAAAATAAGTTTAAGGTGAGTGGATCAGACACATTTTATTTTAAATAATTATTTCTTTAAGGCTTGACATACTTAAATGGAAAATACTTTTATGTCAGAAAAACATTCTGCACTGAACTGTATGATAAAATAAACTACCTGGCTCTGCTGTGAATTTTATCAATTTTAATGTTCATGTTTAATAAAATTCATTGTGAAAAGACACAAATGTGTGATTATTTACTATATAATAGATCATGTGTTTCTTCCTGCTTCTTTGTCTTTATCTAAAATCAGTTCAATCAATGTTGTCTATCTTGCTATGACATCAACATCAGACTGTTAATTACCGGTACACAAGTCTAATAACAAAAATACAAATGGTGTTGTTTTACTCCAAAGGTGTCAAATGTGACAAAATATTTAAAGATAAGTTTTATATATGCAACGTCTCGTCAGCAACATGATTCATTGTAAAGAAAACTAGGCTGAAATAATAAGACGATACAAGATGCAGCTGCTTAAATTTGTTTCTGTCTTACATTTCCAGAATGTCTCAAGATCCTGATTATTACCGGACTGTATCACTGAAACTGTCAGAGGTACTCACTGATATTGGTGTCAGTGAGAGAATGATTCTGAAGAGGAGGAGGATGGTCTTATTGAGCGAAATTATGCTGACTAGTACATACAGTTTGCTGGGTGTGAACATTTCCAGCTATCATTTTGGTAGCAAGTCTGAAGGGTCAACAACATTGGGACTCCATTCAGATCATGATACACTCATCTGCCACAGTAAGCATACTGTTATACAGGACTGGAGTGACTGGAAACCTGGCAAGGGAAATCTACTTATGATCCAGGATGAGACCACATCACCAGGTTACTGTCTGCTACAACTACTCAGGGTTGATGAGCCTCTTCCTATTCCTACTGTTGTACTTGGTCATGAACCAGACAGACGTGTTAGAGCCAGCAGAGGTAAAGTGCTGCTGAAGAACACAGTTTTTAGAGAATATGCTACAGCAGGAAGTGTAATTAATGGGCCTGCTTCATCAATGCAAGGAAGGCCAGGACTTGCTGATGATGATTTTGTTCCAGCATTCCACTGTAAATCATGGCCTGCAGAAGCCCGACAATGGTTATTACAACAAGGTATAGGAAAATGGCCTACAGAAGACATGAAGAAATATTGTGAGACTACAGGATGTTTTGTTGTACCAGTGAGCAGTAAAAATGGCCAGCATGAAGAACTTGAATGGAGAATATCTACTTCTCATGCTGAAAGATGTCTGATGTTCAATCTAAACATCACACAATTAAGATGTTACATCCTGATGAAGATGATTCTTAAAACATTCATAAATCCTCAGTGTAATGGTGTACTTTCAAGTTTCATGTGCAAAACTGTTCTATTTTATTGTATACAGAATACACGTTCAAATAACTGGAAGAAATCCAATTTACTTGCATGTTTGATGTGCTGTCTGACAGTACTGCAGAACTATGTTAGGAAAGAAAACTGTCCACATTTTATAATACCTGAAAACAACCTGATGTCTAGAAGAATTTCTCCTCAAAACAAACATGAAATTCTTGAAATTCTTGAAAATATCATACAAGGTGTAGGTCGTGCACTGCTGGAGGTTCCCATTGATGACCTTGGTATGAGACTGCAGGTGAAAATGAACATGGGTCAAGCTTTACAGTATTACCTAACGCCAGCCAAAATGAATGCCAATATTTCAGCAGAGCTGCTACTTAATACTGCTGGTTCAGCAAGTAACAGACACAGGTTCGTTTTAGGACAAATAATGCAAGATGGAAATGCAACAGAGCATGAGAGATTATCAGACTTTATGTTAACACTAACTAGAATGTATAGAAAAATTGGTTTCAGTAGTTTGGAAATATTTGCACTGAAGAGTTTTGCACCTCTATTTTCTTCTTCAAATGCATCTGTGAAAGCATCTCATGACATTTACACTACTCACAGTATATCTGCAGAAGCACTGGCCTGGTTTTCAGTTGGTTTGAATTCAGATGTGGCATCTGGTAGATTGAAACTTGCTTCAGCATTATACTGTGTAGGAGATATGGAAAGAGCAGAGTTTGTTCTGAGGAATACTGAAGAAAAGTATGATCTGAATACTGTTGAACCTGTATGTGGATGTTATGATTATCACAGGTACTTAAGGCAAGGATTCATGCATAAATGTAACACTGGAAATGAAGAAGTCTTACAACACATCACAGCATTTTGTGTTAGATTTCTGCAGAGTGAAATTTGCTGTGTTCCTATAGAGCTACAGTATGAAATGTTTAGATCTACACAAGAAGACATGCTTGAAAGGGATGAAATTCAGGACAACTGGATGGATTGGGCAGTGGTAGATTCCCTCCCTTACCTTTACTTCCTACAGTACAAGACATACGGGGCTCTTCAGAGAGTGGCAGACCAACAGTGTGCACTTGCAAACCTTATCAAAACCATTGAAACAGAATCAAATCTAGGTCACAGGGAAACAGCACTGAACTTACTAGGTCAGTGTATGGAACAGGAAAACCGACATATTGATGCTTTGCGCTGCTACATAATATCTCTGAATATCCGAGCAAGAAACAATGCTGCAAAGTTTCTTTTATGTAGACTTCTTAATGTATTTTGTACTGTGCAGGAACCTGCACTGAACTGAACAGGGTACTGCAGCGAACATGCATATCTACACAAAGATGTCATTCTATGCTTTCTATGCATTCAGATGTCTGCTAATTTTTGACATTTTTAAAGTCAAATGGGAATTATTTTATTGAGAAAGAAGTAAGGTATTGAACCTGGTATGTAGCAAGTTTTAAAATAATATCTGTATTTTTTGGGACAGGACAGAACATGGACAAAATGAAGCCTTAATAATTATAATGAATACATTATATTAATAATATCATTCATGAGGAAAAGTTATTTGAATTTATTTATTTTTGTCTTTAGCTCTGGCAGACCCTATCAGGGGTCAATCCTTTAGAATAAATTTTAGAAAGACCTATCCAAGGATGCTGCAGACCAAGTTTGGTGGATATCAATCAATCAATCCTTTATTGTACGTAAGGCCTCCAGCCTATCCACAAATATGCATACAATATAAACATCATAATATACAGTGACAGTTACAAGCCAGCGTGTTACAATATTCCATATCAAAAAATATTTGTTTCCCTGTACAATAGACTATTTGAATATAGACAGGTAATCTTCTCTCTTCTGAAAGGCATGATATAAATACATTGAAAGATTTCGTATTGTTTCGACATTTCCATTAGACATACGCAAATTAAACTTTTCTTGATTTGCATATGTACTGTAAAATTCTGAGATACATATTGCTCTGATATTATACAGAGGACAAAATAATGTAAAATGAAGCTCATCCTCAAGTAAACTTTTATCAAAGGAACAATGCTGATATTCTCTATCAATACCATATTGCCTACATTTTTCAACCATGAGATTGTGGTTAGAGCTTTGAAACATAGCCAGTTGCTTTCTATATTAGTAAGTAAGTAAGTAAGTAAAGACTTTATTTCCTGTGGATTAAACATTTGGCATATTTACCAATTTACAATAATAAAAATTATTTTGCCTAAAAATAATTACATTTATTTTCTCACGAAATTAATAGCTATCTTGTTGCTAGGTGTGTAAACTAGAAACTATCGTTGTTGTCAAGTAATCTTGTTTTGTGATTTATTGGTTACCTGTCTAAACACAATAGAGTAATGATGAACGCCTTAGCGTCTGGGAACCACTCAAGCGTTATATTAACTTCAGATCACGTGCAATATTCACAGTTGAATTTAAGGTGTACTGGCTAGCGTTTCAGATCGATGTTAAATTGCCCACCCGCCACACCCCAATGCAAAAAATTTCTGTTTTTATGCTAAAATTAATTACATTATTGCATTTTAAATTCTGCTATGGCAATCTGACTGTTCTGTGAAGTACTTATGTTACAGATGATATGCTGCCATTTGGATGCTAACATCGGAAGTGAACAGAATGCAGGCACCTTACATAGATACGGAACTGAACAGATTCCTGGGCTACAAATCAATCGTGAAACAGACAAATCCATTTGGTATTAACATTTTTCCAGATGGTTGATGATGAGAAACCTAGATGATAATTTACCAAGTTATGGATTGAGGACTAATAGACATTTTAAGTTATACAGATAGTGATCCAGTTAATCATCTTTATCTTTATACTTATGTCACTCCTAATATATTAAGGGCCGGGAAAAATTCTGTCGACCGCGGGGGCGATCGGGCGTGCTTTCGAACGTTGTCATAGTATGGATGTTACTGTGTAAAAGGTATTGCTCTAGTGCTTTGGCAATATCTGACTAGCCTTGCTTAAATGTGTCATAGCCTTGCTTATGTCATAGCCTTGCTCATTATAGTATAGTTGCCTTGCTTAGAATTACAGTACGTTGCCTTGCTCCGTTGGTCCGCTAAATATTCCTTCATTACTTCGGCAGCCAACCGTCGAGTTATGGGGAATGTTTAATTTACTGTGGTGTACTGTAGCCTTGCTCATTATAGTATTTGCCTTGTTTAGAATTACAGTACGTTGCCTTGCTCCGTTGGTCCGCTAAATATTGTGGTGTACTGTAGCCTTGCTCGCTTTGCTTAGAATCACAGTACGTTGCCTTGCTCCGTTGGTCCGCTAAATATTCCTCATTACTTTGACAGCCAACCGTCGAGTTATGGGGGGTGTTTAATTTACTTTGGTGTACTGTGGTATCCATTGCGTTCGTGTGGTGCTGGTTGTTGCTTCCACAGCCAACCGTGGAGTAATGATGTGGTGCTTTACGGGCGCGTCTGGTTTCCTCCCGGTCGACAGGGTTACTACAAACAATGGAGTGGCCAAACTTTGCCAAACTATTTATAATAACTTTTATATATAAATGTGAATTACATATTAGACTTGTTGCTTGCAGTATCATATGCACCTATAATCAGTATAGCCTGTGTGAGTGTCATCATATCTAAAATGTACAAATAAACATGTAGTAAACTGTGAATATTGCAGTTGTTTCTTGTGTATAATTTCGGGTAGTAAAATAATTATGGTCCTATTACTATTACTCATTTTTTTTTTTCATTTTCCTTCTCGGGGTCTGTCATTTGGAATGATATCCCTAATCATATAAGATCAGCTTGGAAAAAATTCAAAAAAGAGTATCTCAAATGGCATTTTAGTAATGAATAAAACTATATATCCTAGAAAAACTCTATGTACATAATTCTTAGCTCTCTACAGCAGATGAAATATTATATCTTCATCTGTTCAGACATTTAAGTTTGTATACTTTGTTTTTATTCATATTTATATGTACGTGATGGTACGCACGATGTTCATATGCTTTTGTCTTTTTAGATGACACACGACCTAAATTCAGATGTATTGAGCGCTATACCTAATGCAATTTAATGACCAAAACATCAAAATAAAGAGAAATAAAATCTGTCTACATTCAAGTACATTTAAGTCAGAAATTCACTGCACATTATTAGGAAACAACAAGAAGTGTTATATATTGAGTGAAAACAATTTCAAACAGGCGCTTACTTATATTTGTTAATATCGCCTTTGTTAACGAAGGAAAAAGTCAAATAACGTTATCCTGATGGCGTCAGTGCAGAGCTGAAAACATCTGACGCCCTATGCACAAAACAAATCCGAAACAAGATAACTTCAAGACTAGACATGTAGACGATTGGATATTTTGCGAAATGTTTAGAACGGTAAGCGGGTTAATTTGAAAATTATATAAAAATTATATATCTTATTTTAGATTTGTTTTCATATTTTCATTGTTGCAGGCTAAATGTTCTTGCAAATAATGTTAAATGCTACAAACGTTGTTAGAAGTTGGAATAAATTTCAAAAGTCTGTGTCTAGTAATAATGTCACAAAGTGGAAAATTAACATAGTCTTGCAAATTTTGACGTTGTATATGTACTATTTCAGACCTGAATATTTATTTTATCGTGATAGATAGTTCACAAAATGTAAATATCTATACAATGTTATTTTTAAGATAATTTCGAAAATGTATTCGGTAATTAATTAAATATTCAGATATATGATTACTTTATCGTTATAATTGTATGTCCAGTGAAAACTAGTGTACTTGCTTAGAGCCAAATTTTGGGTCCCGTGCAATTGGAAACAAGAGTGCCAGAATGTCACAATATACGCCCGTCACAGCAAATTTCTTTATACTAGCACCTGTGTTTACAATGTTTTTTTTTTTTTTTTTTTTTTTTTGAAATTTTTGTAATTCTTTTATTTTTCTAAGTCCACAAAAAAAATCCTTACCAGGTAGAGATACCTTAAAATACACCCAAAATTTGAAAGTAACATCAATGTTGTACCACAGAAAAGTGGTCTTGGTTTTTCCCTACAGTAAATTATAACAAGAGGACCATGATGGTCCTGAATCGCTCACCTGTTCCCACATAACCCAGTTTTGAGTATGACATCGTTTTTTTCTATTATTTGACATAGTGACCTAGTTTTTGAGCCCATGTGACCTAGTTTTGAACCTGACCTAGATATCATCAAGATAAAAATTCTGACCAATTTTCAAGTAGGTCACTAGGTCAATCTCAAGATCAAAGTTCATTTCAGTACACAAAACTATGTTTGTGGTTCAAATATGAAGGCTGTAGCTTGAGAAATGTAAAAGTAGGTCACTAGGTCAAAATCAAGGTCAAATTTTATTTTGGAACAAAAAACTATGCATGTGGTCCAAATTTGAAGCCTGTACATTCAAAAATGTGAAAGTAGGTCACTAGGTCAATAACAAGGTCAAAGTTTTTTTTTCGGTACACAAACCTATGTATGTGGTCCAAATTTGAAGGCTGTAGCTACAGAAATGTGAAAGTAGGTCACTATGTCAAGATCAAGGTCAACTCATGTCAAGGTTCATCTTGCCACTCAAAACTACACATGTGGTCCAAATTTGAATGATGTAAGTTATGGACATGAAGGTTCTAAGTTTTTCCCTATATAAGTCTATATGAACCATAGGACCTCTGGGGCGGGGCCATATTTGACCCTAGAGGGATAGTTTGAACAAACTTGGTAGAGAACCACTAAATGATGCTAGATTACAAAATATCAAAGCCATAGTCTTTGTGGTTTGGACAAGAAGATTTTCAAAGTTTTTCCCTATATAAGTCTATGTAAACCATGTGACCCCAGGGCGGAGCCATATTTGACCCTAGGGGAATAATTTCAACAATCTTAGTAGAGGACCACTAGATGATGTCATATACAAAATATCAAAGCCCTAGGCCCTGTGGTTTTGGACAAGAGGTTTTTCAAAGTTTTTTCCTATATAAGTCTATATAAACCATGTGACCCCCGGGGTGGGGCCATATTTGACCCCAGGGAAATAATCTGAACAATCTTGGTAGAGGACCACTAGATTTTGCTACATACCAAATATCAAAGCCCTAGGCCCTATGGTTTTGAACAAGAAGATCAGAAACCGTTTTAACTGTTCCTGGCCAATGTGACCTTGACCTTTGACCTAATGACCTCAAAATCAATAGGGGTCATCTGCTGGTCATGGCCAACCTAACTATCAAATTTCCTGACACTAGGCCCAAGTGTTCTAGAGTTATTGCCTGGAAACCATTTTACTGTTCCTGGTCAATGTGACCTTGACCTTTGACATACTTACCTCAAAATCAATAGGGGTCATCTGCTGGTCATGACCAACCTCCCTATCAACTTTCGTGACCCTAGGCCCAAGCGTTCTTGAGTTATCATCCGGAAACGTTTTACTGTTCAGGGTCACTGTGACCTTGACCTTTAACATACCAACCTCAAAATCAATAGGGGTCATCTGCTGGTCATTACCAACCTCCCTATCAACTTTCATGATCCTAGGCCCAAGGATTCTTGAGTTATCATCCGGAAATCGTTTTACTATTCAGGGTCACTGTGACCTTGACCTTTGACATACAGACCTCAAAATCAATAGGGGTCATCTGCTGGTGATGATCAACCTCCCTATCAACTTTCATGATCCTAGGCCCAAGCGTTATCGAGTTATCATCCGGAAACGGATTGGTCTACATTCCGACCGACCGACCGACAGACCGACCGACCTACCGACCGACATTTGCAAAACAATATACCCCTCCTTCTTCGAAGGGGGGCATAACAAGGAAATTCTGAACAAACCTGGGCAACGTATGACTGGTCGGACACCAGGGAGAAACTGTCCAAATACTGTCTGGATACAAAACTCTGCAGGAGGATGTTCACTTTCCCATAAGAGTTCTCCACACCACCCGGTACCTGCATCTCACATGTCTCATGTAATAACTTCTCTAGTTCCTCCATCTCCTCATCTCGTACCTTCAACATCAAGTATATATGAAATGTTAGACAACATAGTATGTATCTATATGAATCACTTACACAACATTTCCGGGCGGACAGAAAATTAGACAATTTCTTTCCAAGTTAAAATGGCATTTCAATGCTTCATGTAGGTCTGTTTCTGTTTTCATTTAATTGTGAATCTAAATCTGACACTTAGGTGAAGTTCAGTTTCAGGTCAGATATGTTTCATAATGGCATAAGGATGATCTAGCCCCGTGTTCACAAAACATTTTTCTATCTCAGCTGAGTTTGAGTTTGATATTTTAATATCAATTTTAAATACTAAAACTCCAAGGTTAAATTCCGTCTGAGACATACCATCAATACTGAATAGCCACTTGAAAATAATTTTGGGAATAAAACTAAGATTTAAACAGACTTTTCATAATTAAACTCAGCTGAGACTGAAAACGTTTTGTGAACTCAGGGACAGGTTATGATTTCAGGGTTCAACAATTACCAGACTATCTCTTCTTGTTAAATATCTCACTTCTATGGAATACCAGCCAATGAACTGATAAAATTTGTTCTTAAAACAAGGTAAACTATTTATTTATTTATACTATGGATGTAGTGTTATTGTTTGTATCTGGAATATTTCCAGTTGGGGCACATTTTAAAATCATTATCTAGTAAATCACTACAAAATAACTGACAAAATCTATTCTTCAAACAAGGTGATACAACAAGTTAAATGGCTAGCGTTACTGTAACTTTATAGTTACATTGTCAAGAGTGTAACACATTTGTGATCTTCCAGCTTACAAGGTTATTTGAAATCAAAGATATATTCAGTTGGTTCATATGCGACTGCCAAAGTCTAATACAAAAGACAAATCAAGTTTTATTCTAGTCTTGTTACAATGTATATAAACTGTTAGACTAATAAACTGTCCTAAACAGTCACCAATCACAGCTATATAAAATGTTTTGTTTCACTGTTCTGTAAACCACTTGAAATTTATCATTTACATAATAGTGTTGATTTACATTTTCTCAAATAAGGCTTTATTTTGACTTTTCATATGCAAATAAATTAAGCTGAGGAGGTCAGTATTAAAGAATAAAAACTGTTTTCTGTTCTTGATAAGTGCTCTCCTTATAATCTTTACCCTGTCGGTGCAAATGATTTTGCCTTTGCGGCCATTGCAGACCAAGATCAAGGTCTGCACTGTTTGCTATTCTGTCAGTAAATTTTCAATGAACACCCCTTTGAATAATTTGTGGTACTGCCCAGTTTGTATGATGGACCAGTCCATCTTAGAAATATAGCAGGGTAAATGTTAGGGGTAGGTAACAACTGGCTATCAAAACCAGATTTAATGTTTGAGTTATCCTCCTGTTCAAACAGGAAGAGGAAGTAAAAAAGGAAAAACCGTAACTAGGCATTACAAACATCCATTCTGAAGAGGTTTATAAAAATCAATTTGCTTACTTCAAACCAAAGAAAGGTATGTAATTTCACACATTTAACCCTTATCATGCTGAACACGATTGATTCTGCCTTTGCGACCAGTGTAGATCATGATCAGTCTGCACATCAGTGCAGTCTGATCAAGATCTGCACTGTTCGCCATTCAGTCAGTATCTTATAGGTAAGCACTCCTTTTAACAGTTAATGGTGCTGTCCAAATCGAAAGATGGACAAGTTCATTATTGAAATTTAGCAGGGTAAGGGTTAAAGTTATATTCACCGTAAATTAGTTTATAATTTTGTGGTTTCATTTAAAACAGTTACTTCACGGGGACTTGAGTACATGTATGTAGATTTCAAATATATTTTGTAAATGGAAATTTTATTTAGCGAAGTTTTTGAATAGTTACAACCACACACTATGTAAAGTTTCATTCCCAATCAATATCAAAGATTTCACCAAAGTTTTAGATACAGGTTATATTAAAATTAATGTGAACTTTTTGAAATTTTTGTTATATGATCAATAATAAAATCTGTAAGAAGATCCTCTGGAAGCAGAATAATAGCAGACTCTGTTTGATTAAGACTTTTCATGAGAGGTAATGGAAAGTGCAACACTTCTCATGTCCCCAAGCACCGGTTTAAGCTGAACTCTTCTATACAAGTATTGAATGGACTCCATGATCCCAAAGAAACAGAAAATATAACTGAATCAATAGGGAGAACAATACAACATATAAAGATGACATTTATCTACAAGACCAAATGTTTATTTTTAGTCCACCTGAGCACCAAGTTTTGTGCCCATCATCTGTCTCTTGTCTACACTTTTCATCAAAGAACATCTCCACACAAATATTGGCAAACCACCATGAATACTTTTCAAATTATTATGGTTCAAATAATAATGGCCCCTTAGAAACACATTATCAGGTGATAAGAATCTGAGAGTGAAGTGCTGATTTTCCACATGAAGCCTTAACCCTTATCATACTGGACACAACTATTCACCATTCAGTTTCCTATCTTTTAGGTAAGCACTACTTAAAACAGTTAATGGTACTATTCAATTTGAAAGATGGACAAGTTCATTATAGAAATTTAGCAGGGTAAGGGTTAAATCTACTTCAGATTCCAGATACAGCAATAAGAGCCACTTTACCTGCATCTGCATACTTCTATGAATATTTTTTTTATGTATCTCTTAGTCAATTATTGCTTTACTTTTTTTCAGAATGTTTCAAGCACCAGATTACATTGAGTCAGTGTCAGTAAAACTGTCAGAGGTTCTTTCTGATATAGGAGTAGATGAGAGGATTGTACTTAAGAGAAGAAGAGGAGCTTTACTGGCTGAATCTATGGCCACAAGATCATTACAACTACAGGATTGCAATGATACAACATACTACTTTGGCAGTCAGTCAGAGGGCACGACAACACTGGATCTTCATTCAGACACTGACCGTCTATATTGTTTCAATGACTTTAATGTGATACAAGATAGAAGTGACTGGAAACCGGGTGTACAAATTTGTCTGATGATCCAGGATGATACTGTATCACCTGGCTATTGTCTTCTGCAACCTCTGAGAAAGGATACTCCACATCCATATCATACTGTACCTAATAAAAATTTCAGTGAAAGAAAAGGAAAAATATTGATAAAGAATAAAGTCATATCTGAGATGGCTGATATTATTGAAAATGGAGGAACAAGACATGGTCCAGCACATACATTACAAAAACAAACTGGGATGAATTATGTAGACATTGTTCCTGCTTACCACTGTAAATCCTGGCCTCTACAAGCAAGGCAGTGGTTAGACTGGCAAGGCATAGGCCAGTGGCCTTCAGCTGACATGAGAAGATACTGTGACAGTACAGGATGTTTCCTTGTTGGTGTTGGAAGCAGGGGCAGTGAACATGAGGAATTTGAATGGAGAATATCAACATCCCTAGCTGAAAGATGCTTGATGTTCAATCTCAATATTACACAGATTCAATGTTATGTCTTGATGAAGATGATATTGAAAACCCTTATCAAGCCATTATTTGAAGATACCATTTCAAGTTTCATGTGTAAAACAGTTATGTTTCATTGTATTGCAAATACACATTCTAACATCTGGAGAGAAAACAACATACTTGGGTGTCTATCACTGTGTTTATTTGTCCTACACAACTGTATTTTGAATGAAAACTGTCCAAACTTTATCATACCTGGAAACAATTTGATGAGAGGAAATATACCACAAACATATAAACCTTACATTCTGCAAAAACTATGTGATGTTGTAACTGGTAGGTGTATAGCATTACTGGGGATTGAGTGTGACGATCTTGGTTTAAGGCTTCAATGTAAAATGAATAATTTAAGCTCATTCAAAGCAAGTGATATTGTTTCAGGATATATATTAAAGTCACTTGCATACAGCATTGATTTTAGCATAAGGCCTTGTCTTATTTGCAACAGTAGTAACGAAGAAGCTGTACAAACACTGCGGAAGTATATTTCCAAATTAGTTGATATTTCTGACCAATGTGAAGGAGTGGACAAAGCAGTATACCACCTTCTTGCACCATGGTTTTATACATCCCTGGGAACTGCCCTAGCATCCTACAGCATTCATTTGGACAATGCAGTATCAGCAGAAGCTCTCACCTGGATCTCCCTCGGTTTGAATACAGATGTTTCATCAAGTAAACTGAAGCTAGCATCAATCTACTACTGTACAGGGGATACTCGGAAAATGGAAACGACACTTAGGAATATTGAAAGAAGTTATGACGTAAACACTGTTGAGCCTATTTGTTCTTGCCATTTTTACATCAAACAAGCTCTGAGAGAAGGATTTCTTGCAATATCTAATGATCATAACGAAGAAGCTATACAGCACATTTTAGCATTCTGTGTTATATTTATGCCATATGAAATAAAATGTGTTCCACATGAACTACAGTATGAAATGTTTAGATCTTCGAAAGACGATCTAGCTTTCAGACCCCTACATGACTACTGGATAAAATGGGCTGTGGTTGATTCTCTCCCTTATCTCTACTTTCTACAATACAAGACCTACAAAAGTCTTGGGAGACAAGATGAAAAGAAAAGAGCACTGTCTAACCTTCTCAAGACAACTGACCGAGAACCAAATCTTGGACACAGGGAAACAGCTTTAAATTTACTCGGACAATGCATGGAACAAGAGAACCGGGCTACAGATGCTTTGCGCTGCTATTTAATATCCTTAAACCTAAGGGAGAGATACAATGCTGCAAAGATCCATATATGTAGACTTTTATCAAGTTTACTAAGTAACAAGTAGACAGCAAAGAAAAGCAGACTGGTTGCCAAATGATAGACATTAATTTGTATATTTTGGCAGTATTCTACTTGTCACAGTTCTGAACATCAGAACAAATTTCACCTTATATTTAGAAACAGGGCTTGATTTTTCAAGGGGCCTAGAAAGAGGTACCTGAAGTTTGTCTTTTTGCATCATGACAGTAGATAAAATCAGCTACTGATTTTTTCATCGTAAAAGTCGAGTGAAATTGGAAACAAGACCTCAAGTACAACTTCACATGCTAAGTAATATCTCTATAAGGTTTCATTATTCAAGGTCAAATACTTTTTTGTGATACCTGCTACACAAACTTTCTGCACTCTTTTTCCTGAGACATGGGCCATAACTCTAGTCTGACCAAGTGAAATGCCAAACAAAACCCCAGGTGCAATCTTTACATGCTGAAAAATGGTCCTATGACGGTCGGAAGTTTTTTTTGAGATATGCCCAACACAAATTTGAACAGACTGACAGACAAATGGACAGATGTATGGACGGACATATAGACAAAGGTTAATCTTTAGAAGTGCCCATCCCTGCCTCCCAAAAATTTAAGTGGGACCAAAATATAATATTACCTCATATACCATGGTACCAATGTAATCATACAGCTATTCATATAGTGGTTTCATGCAAATCTGAACCATTTAATCAATCTACTGACTTGTAAGGTCAGTGCAACTGTGCTAATGGGAAACTAAGTGAACTGCTAATGCTTAAAATATGCCTGTGCTTGTTTCTTAATACTCATTCTTGGATGGCTGCTTGTGGACTTGGAACTGTATTTATTTTAGAAATATGTGGAGTCCCTCAGAGGACAGTTGCTTGTGCGTAATTATACACTGGAAACAGAATTCCACAGAAGTTTTGCATTAAAAACCTAGCAATTATTAAGACAAGATCTTCAGTAGTTTAATCATTTCTATGGACAATGATCAACTTGATTTTTTTCTGTTAAATTGCTTTAATAAAAGAGTGCTGATTTTATCTATGTGCTGAAGTTACCTCGCCAACCAGTAACTATTCTGCTATCTACTGGACAAAAAATAAAAGCATTTCAATATGAAGGTGATCTACTCTGCCCTTCCTTGGCTTTTTTTATATTTGTAGCTCTGACTTAAGCCAACTACAAAGGTTTGTGCAGTTTTGTATATTGTAAGCTGTAATTCTGTTAGTTCTACAGTGTAACTTGCTCTCATGCACGATAAGTTAAATACATGTTTCACAAATAATTAGAAACAATTTTGAATCTCCTCATTGAAATGTTTGTAACCATTTTTCAAGAATATTTTCAACTATTTTAATACAAAGGATTTATGTCTTGACATTTGTTGTAAAATTGTTTTTTTTATGTCTATTATTCTCAGAATCAGTGTAGTAGCAGATGGTTCAGCATATGGGAATTTACACAGAATCTCATTTTTCATGACAAGGCCCAAGATTTTCTTTGCAAAGTGAAATGTGAAATGCCAATCGCTATCTGATCTTTCCAAAAAAGTAAAAAAACATTTTGCAAAGACACTCATTTTTCATTTTGGCAGAAAAAATACATGTCTGTTTCATATTGTAAGATACACTGATGTCTAAATTTAAGCAAATGTTCACTTTATTTTAGCTATGTTATAATTCTGTTTATATTTTAATTTATCAAAAGTGTCCTTACGGTAAACCAATGTAAAAAGTCAGCATCCAGAGACAAGTACACTCTGCTAGATATATACCATCCCCATCAATAAATTTCTTCTTGGGTTTAGATTCAATTGGATTTTAAGCAAAAATTTAACGTAAAAATTCTGATTTTTTTTCAAAATTTTGTCCCGACTTTGCTGCTGATTTTTCGTAAATTGAATTGTGTTTTCATCCTTACATGTCTCTAATCACTGGGAGTAATGAGATTTATTACTGCCCCATTTTAATCTCTTTTAACAGCTTTTGTAGCAAGGAATTAAAATGTCTCTGAACACAAAGCTGTTTATGGTCATTATTATGTGTTTCACAACTGCAGGGCTGACTCATCACAGATGTATAAATATGTGTTTTAGTACAAGGTGTAATGATTGGCTGATTTGTATGAAAGTTAGTGTAGTAACTGACAATTTATTTCATAAACTGATTTGTATTTAACAAGGTAATACTATGTGTAAATGTATTTGTTAATAAAACTTTCTATTCTGATCTGTCCTATTGTGTTCGATACATAAAAAAAATTGTCATACTGTGTATTTCCTTGCCTGTATGTTTCCAAAAACTGATGAAGATGTTAATATAGATCTAATTTTGTATGACCTTAATGGTCATATTAAGAAATACAACAGAAGTTCTTATAATCTTTAATTGTTTACCTTTTCTATTTCTGTACAAGAAACCTCCAAATATCAAATACCTTACCAAAATAGGCAGACATAATCTTTCCAAACGGAAAAAATTCTCAACAGAGCACAACAACTTTACAAAACACAAATTTCGGTATTCCTGATAGAGATGTTCTGCAGATACTGAACTGAATCACAGTAAGTAACAATACACTAAGAAAGAGATACATGTATTACCTTTATCTGATCAAATTCCTGTGACTTTGACACCAGAGCAAAGATATCAGCCTCTGTCATCACTGTTTTAAGGTATTCATTAATTACCTGTAATAATATACTCTTAACTTTGATCATCATCTGAGAAAATGAATGAATATATCCATGGCAATGCATATGCACTGCTAGAAACAGTTTTCTTAATATAATGGAAACTTTATGGTGAACTGGAGCCAAACCATTTTATAACTAGAGATGCTTTTGAGACAAGAGGACCATGATGGTCCTGAATCGCTCACCTCTTCCCACATGACCCAGTTTTGAGTATGACGTCGTTTTTTCTATTATTTGACATAGTGGCCTAGTTGTTCAGCTCATGTGACCCAGTTTTGAACTTGACCTAGATATTATCAAGATAAAAATTCTGACCAATTTTCATGAAGATCCATTGAAAAATATGGTCTCTAGAGAGGTCACAAGGTTTTTCTATTATTTGACCTATTGACCTAGTTTTCAAAGGTACGTGACCCTGTTTTGAACTTTACCTAGATATCATCAAGGTGAACATTCTCACTAATTTTCATGAAGATCTCATGAAAAATATGGCCTTTAGAGAGGTCACAAGGTTTTTCTATTTTTATACCTACTGGCCTAGTTTTTGACCGCACATGACCCAGTTTCGAAACTTGACCTAGATATCATCAAGGTGAACATTCAGATCAATTTTCATGAAGATCCATTGAAAAATATGGCCTCTAGAGAGGTCAAAAGATTTTAATAATTTTAGACCTACTGACCTTGTTTTTGACCGCAGTTGACCCAGTTTCAAATCTGACCTAGATATCATCAAGATGAACATTCAGACCAACTTTCATACAGATCCCTTGAAAAGTATGGCCTCTAGAGAGGTCACAAGGATTTTTTATTATTTGACCTACTGACCTAGTTTTTTATGGCATGTGACCCAGTTTCAAACTTGACCTAGATATCATCAAGATAAACATTCTGACCGATTCGTATGGAGATCCATTCATAAGTATGGCCTCTAGGGAGGTCACAAGGTTTTTCTATTTTTAGACCTACTGACCTAGTTTTTGACCGCACATGACCCAGTTTCGAACTTGACCTAGATATCATCAAGATGAACATTCAGACCAACTTTCATACAGATCCCATGAAAAATATGGCCTCTAGAGAGGTCACAAGGTTTTTCCATTATTTGACCTACTGACCTAGTTTTTGAAGGCACGTGACCCACTTTCGAACTTGACCTAGATATCATCAAGGTGAACATTCTGACCAACTTTCATGAAGATCTCATGAAATATATGGCCTCTAGAGAGGTCACAAGGTTTTTCTATTTTTAGACCTACTGACCTAGTTTTTGACCGCACGTGACCCAGTTTCGAACTTGACCTAGATATCATCAAGATGAACATTCAGACCAACTTCCATACAGATCCCATGAAAAATATGGCCTTTAGAGAGGTCACAAGGTTTTTCTATTATTTGACCTACTGACCTAGTTTTTGATGGCACGTGACCCAGTTTCGATCTTGACCTAGATATCATCAAGATGAACGTTCTGACCAATTTTCATGAAGATCCGTTGAAATATATGGCCTCTAGAGAGGTCACAAGGTTTTTCTATTTTTAGACCTACTGACCTAGTTTTTGATGGCACGTGACCCAGTTTCGAACTTGACCTAGATATCATCAAGCTGAACATTCTGACCAATTTTCATGAAGATCTTGTGAAATATATGGCTTCTAGAGAGGTCACAAGGTTTTTCTATTTTTAGACCTACTGACCTAGTTTTTGAGGGCATGTGACCCAGTTTCGAACTTGACCTAGATATCATCAAGATGAACATTCTGACCAACTTTCATAAAGATCCCACAAAAAATGTAACCTCTAGAGTGGTCACAAGCAAAAGTTTACGGACGGACGGACGGACGGACGAACGGACGACGGATGCTGCGTGATCACAAAAGCTCACCTTGTCACTATGTGACAGGTGAGCTAAAAAGCGCATGTCTCCCACAACTGCCCCTATGAAAAATGTTAGTTTCTCTAGATGGTTTAGACAAGTGGATCCAATTAGATGGTCTGGATGAGTGGATCCAATCAGTATTTCAAGGGACATAAATCAAAAATGCCTGGGTGGATTTGGCTAGTTATCGAACTTGGCTAAGGTCTTATGGCCAAACACATTTTGTTCAAGTTTGGTGAAGATCAGATGAGAAATGTTCGACTTAGAGTGCGGACAAGAGTAAAAAGGCCTATTTTTCAATAATTCAAGGGCCGTAACTCCAAAATGCCTGGACGGTTTGGTGAAAATTGGATGAGAAATGTTCGACTTAGAGTGCAGACAAGCTTTGTGACAGACAGACACACACACACACAGACTGGAGTAAATCAATGTCTCCCACACCACTGTGTGGTGGGAGACATAATTATTTTTTTGAACTCCATCAAGCTGGTCAGGTGTTGGGAAATACATTTTTCCTTGAACTACAGCTGTTAAGAGCACTTACACTAAATTACAACTTTCATAATCGGTCATCTAGGCTTTCTGGATATTACATAAAAACAAATACGTCAACCCTTAGCATGCTGGACATGACTCATTCAGCCTTTGCGACAAGTGGAGATCATGATCAGCCTGCACATCAATGCAGTCTGATCAAGATCTGCACTGTTCGCCATTCAGTCAGTATCTTTTTGGTAAACACCCCTTTTAACAGTTAATGGTACCATCAAAAATGTAAGATGGACAAGATCATTATAGAATTTTAGCAGGGTAAGGTTTAATATACTAAAATTACACCATTGTTTCATTTCATATCTTATCAACAATGAATAACATTTTCATTTCATTGGATTAAAATCAATGTAAGAAAAACAAAAACTTTTCCTAAAAGGGCATATGCTGGTTCGCAAGCAAAATGTTTTCGTTTTTGTTAAGTTTAACATCATACCGACATATTTATAGGTAATATGGCGATTTTCAAGCTTTTGATGGTGGAGGAAGACCCCGAATTAAAGGAACAACTTAAATCAATAAAAACAAGATGTCCCTCAAAAAAAGGATTTTAAGAAAAATTGAAAAATTCAAAAAAACTTCACCTCAATGTTTTCTATTTGTTTTAAAAAGGGCTGGCAATTCTTTGACCGTTGAAGCAAAGTAGCCGTTCTCTCATCAAACCTTACCTACGACCCTTGTCAGTTTTCTCCTGCATTGAAATATTACAAAATCATTTGCAAAAAAAAACTAAAAGTGAATTCTATCTCTGTTGCTCCTTGGTGATTTAAAAAGGTAACCTTAGGTTGTTTTTGGCTTAATTTTTCAAAGGATTCTGGTCCCTTCAAATACCATTTCAAGCATAGATAGAACTGTTGTATTGTTACGGTTTAACAATGTTTCCATGGGTCAAAAACTTTTACCAAGCGTTTTACAATTATTGCAAAAAAAATTAATTTCTGAAATTTTTTCTAAAAACAAATGAATAAGAAATCTATTAGTAATATGAAAAAAGGCACTCCCTAAATGGGAAAATTCGTCGGGTTACTCACCCTTTAACTTTTAAAAAAAAACTGTTTTAGGGTGTTTAAATAACAGGCAAATTTTTTGAGAAGCACAATGACAGTTAAGGTGACCCCAAAACAGCTCCCCACGTGCTGGTGAGCAAAAAATATACAAACTTAAAAGTTACTAGATTGAAATCACTGTTAACAAATTTAACGCAACTTTAACAATCTATTTGCACCCACGACAGGTTAAGAGCTCGTCTGGGAGACTTTTTAGCCTTCTTGTGCAGGTTTGGGTTTTTTTCTATTTGGTTTTAACTGAATTCTGAAATTCTCGTAAACAAATTCAAATTTTGCTTTTTATAAAACTCCAAAAAGCTTGCATTACACTTTATTTTTTGAAAAAAAACTGTTACTGTTTAAGTTTTATTGTATAACTTTTAAAATGATCAAGTCACAAAATTTTGTTTTATCCCTACATGAATATAGCTGAACTGTGAATAAAAACTTTTAAAAACATATGGTGCTTTTGTCAGGCTTTGAAAAAAGTATTGTCAAAATTAAAAAAATGTGACTTCGTAATCTGTATTCTAAATTTTAAAATTTCTCTTCAACAAGAACAAATAAACAAGGGGCCTTGTGGCCCTGTATGCTACTGGCATATTGACATAACGATCTCAAGATCAACTTTCTGACAATTTACTTTAAAATTTATGATCAAATGTGCCCAAAAGGTTAACTGCTTTTCTTTGTTTTGACTTGGTGCCTATTTTTTTGCCCCCTGACCGATTAAAATTTGATGAAGTCATAGTTAACATTTGATTAAGTTTCATGAGTGGTAAAATGTCCCTTGGGTGTTAAAAGCTGTTTTTGATTTGACCTTGCGACCTAGTTTTTTTAATCCCACCTGACCTTGATTTAATTGGCCTATAATTCTTAAAGTTAAAAATTTTGACAATTTTTTCTTTAAAGATTGGTCTAAATTGGCCCACTACGTGTTAAAGCTTTTCCTTTTTTTGCTGGTTCTTATACTAGTTTTGCCCTAGCGCCATATCAAATTTTGCCAATATTTATTGGGGTAATTTTTTGCCCAAGTTTCTTTAAAGATTGGGTAAAAATTGTGACCTTAGAGTTTTAACAAGTTTTTCCTTGATTTGCCTGGTGACTATTTTTTGACCCACTTGCCCCAGATTTTGATCGTCTAGGGTCTTTAAATTTTAAAACTTCTGCCCAATTTTCATGAAGATTTAGTTTTTAATGGCCTTACAGTGTTAAAAGCTTTTCCTTTGATTTGACTGGTGACCTGTTTTTGTTTTAAGATGCCCAACATCAAATGTGTCCAAATTTTATTGAGGGTAACATTCTGACCAGTTTCATAAAGAAAAGTCAAAATTGTGCCCTTTGAGTTTTAACATTTAATTGTTGAGGGACGGACACGGGGATCACAAAAGCTCCCTTGGCTTTTTGTGCTGGTGGCTAAATGCTAGAGTGTCACAGGATGCGAATTTTCCCCCACTTTGGCCTTATCAAGAACTAAGCCAATAACAAAGCAGCTTTCTTGAGCTATTACCAATGCCCCTCAATTAAAATTATTTTGTTTCTGACTCCCCCCAAATGTTTAAAGTTGTTGTATGGAAAAGGTTTAAATGTTCCGGGTCATCTGACTTTGGAACTCTAAATCAATACGGAAATCTGGGTAAAGCCCACCTTGTATAAATTTTTGTTTTTTCTCTCCCAAGCATCCTGAAGTTTTGCCCAAAAAACCGTTTTAAAAAACGTTATTTTTTTTGTTGAATTTAACATCAACGACACAGGTAGGTCATATGGGGGATTTCCAGTTTTTGGTGGGGGAAGCCCCCAGGTGCCCCCCCGTGATCTTTTTAAAAGAACCGGGTCAGTGTGCCTTGCCCTGTGACCTACTGCCTCAAAAATTGGGGGGTCACTGGGTCAAAATCAACTCCCTAAAAATTTTCATGATCTAGGCTCAAGATTTCAATTTAAAATCGAAAAAATTTCACGTTTTGCCTTATTGTGACTTGACCTATGACCTCAAAAAAAAAATTTGCCTGTTTTTATGATGTGCCCCTGTGTATCAAATTTTTCCTAGGCTCAAGTCTCAAGTTTCTTCGGAAAACATTTCAACTGTTCAAAATCCTGTGACTTTGACCTTTGTCTATTGACCTCAAATTCAAAAACCTGTATTTTTCTGTTACACCTGTGTTAAAAAAGCTATGATCCGGGCCCAAAGGTTTGCAAGTTATCTTGCCCTTTTGATATCCCCCAAAGTCGAACTTCCCCTGAAATTAGTAAAAAAAAAATATTTAAATCGGTAAGCTTTTCTTTGGTTATATCGGGAAAACCCTGAAAACCTACTGACTGAAAGACAGACAAGTTACTAAGGGGTTAACAGAACTTCTTTTAAAAATTCTATAAAAAAATATTTATTTATTTATTTTGTTGGATTTAACGTCGCCCGAAATGTTAGGTCATATAGCATTTTCCCAGTTTAATGGGGGGAGGAAGCCCCCAGGTGCCCCCCCGGCATTTTTTTCATCACGAGCGGGCCCCTGGGTAAAAAACCACCGACCTTTTAACCAGCTGGATGGTTTCCCTACATAAAGAATTAAAACCCCCCGGTGAGGCCAAACCCACATCGAGGGGGCAGTGTTTTAAAGTCAGCGCCCCCTTAAACATGGGCCGGAGGCCCCCATGAAAAAATGAGAAACTAGATGCCCAGGGAAAATTTGTCAAGCCGCCAGGTAAAAAGGTGGGGTTGTGCATGACACTCCTTGTTCATTGAGGCAAAATTTATCCCAAAATAAAAAGTTTGCAAAAAGTAAAATTTAAAAGTTATTTCGTAACAAAAAGGAACGTAAAATTAAAAAAAAAAATTTTTTAAAAAAAATTTCACACAAAAACCGCCCTTCAGGATAGGTCAAAATACACCTGAAAACTGGTGTAACATGCATGTTGTCTCAAAAAGTGGTCTTGATTTTCCCTACGCCAGTAATAAAAAGTTACAAATGTAAATTTTTTGTAAAAAAAAAAGGGAAGTAATTCTGGTCTTATGCAAACACTCCGTCGCATGATGATGAAAATTGTGCCAAGTTACTCAAAATCCCTTATGCATCAAAAAAAAGCCAGACAAAGTCTTCTTGTATTGACTTTTGCCTCTAGTGTGCCCTTGCCTTAGACCTGGTTCTTCCGCATGAACTCCTTTTCATGGTGGTGAATTTGTGCCAATTTTCATCAAAGTCCCTCCATGCTGGAAAAAGAAATGTCCGACAAAGTTGTCATTCTTTTTCCCTTTTGCCCTTTTTGGTGCCCTTGACCTTAGCCCGGGACCTCGTTTTTGGCTGACACCCCCATTATGTGGTGAAAATTGTGCCAGTTACATAAAAAATCCCTCCTGATGAGGAAGAAATGTCCGGACAAGTCTTTTTGAATTTGCCTTTTGACCTGAAAGTGTGTCTTGCCTTTGAATGGAACCTGGGGCTTGCGAGGGACATCTGTCCATGAGGTTAACTTTCTTTAAAATATAAACAAGATTGCTCCATGCATGCCCAAAATTATGGCCCGGACAAAAAAATCCGGCGGACCCCCGCACGCAAAAACCCCGAATAGAATTTGGCAATATGTCTTCGCTTCCGCAAGCGGGTCGACAATAACAAAACCAATGTGAAAATCAATTATTTTAAAGTAACGGCTTAGTCAAACTGCTGTTCTAAAAAATATATTTAGTTTCAAAAAAAAATCCTGAATTTCCCTATCCTTAAAAGTTTTTTTTTTTTTTAAATTTCCCCTTGTTCTTTTGTTTTTTTTTTATTTTCTGGTGTTTCTTTCGCTTTTCAAGTATAGGATTTTTTGACCCTTTCCCTTTTTAGCTGCCCTTTTCTCGAAGTGAACTGTAAACAGAAATAAAAAATTTAAATTTTAAAAAGAGACCCAACCAAAAAATTTATAAAGATCCCCGAAAAAAGGACCTTTAGAGGGTCACGCAAAAGTTTTCTGACCCGGGCGGAGACGGATGCCGCGCTATCACAAAAGCCCCTTGTCACTTTGGACAATGAGCTAAAAAAATATTGAGAAGCTTCCTGCGGTACACTAAAAAATAATAAAATTAAACCATTTGTTTTGTGATTTTTTGGGGAAAAGTTACCTTGATTTTGGGGTGTTGGGGAAAAAATGCAGTATTTTTTATTGGGAAGTGGGGGTATAGGCCCCTTTTATTAAGGTAAAAAGCCAGCCCCCGGCTAAAAAATTTTGACAAGAATCATTTTCAAGTTTTTCTTTTCGGTGAGTTTATATGGAAAATTTAAATTCTTTGGGGTAATTTTTAAAAAAGGACCACCCCGGCATTTGTGAAGTTTGGTGTAAAACTGCCATGGTTTGAAGAAGATTTTTACAAATGTTGGCACATGAGGCCAATATGTTGTCACCCTGTGACGGGATGAGCTAATTTAAATTTTTAAATTTTCATACAGTATTAAATTTTATGGATTTGTCCGAAATGCTTTACATCAGAAAATGAAAATTTGGGGTCTTTATAAGGTCTAAAAAAAAAATTTTTTTTCTGGTTAAAATGCTAAAAAAAATTAGGGTGGTGGTCGGGGAAAAAAATTTTTTTTTTGGATTTTTAAAATTATTTTTTTTTTTGGGAGACTTTTTGGAAATTATTTTTGTGTCAAAAAATGAATTACAAATAGGGGGGTTATGCCTCTAGAGATAGTAAATTTTTTATAACATCATGTCCATGTTTAAAACATAAAAAGTGCAGTTTTGAACTTTTTGTCAAAAATTTGAAAAAATGTTCTCAAAGACAAAAGGGGGACGGCTGTCCATTTAGGGCGGGCCAAAAATTTTGGTTGGTCGGATTTCGGAAACAGAAATTTTTTTTTCGCCTAAAAGTTCCTTTGGGATTTGATTCTATGCCTGACTCAATCCAAAAAACTGTTTACACAAATACAATTTGTTCAGTATATTGCCTTTTGATGATTTAAACTGTTCCCTGGTGCCCCAGCTGCAACTATATAATAAAGAAACTAAAAAATAGAAAAACCCTTTTGGCCCCAAGCAATGGTTTTAGTCTGTCAAAAAGCACTTTGGGCGTACAACATATCGTATAATAGACCCCAAAAGACGCCTGAAAAAAGGAAAGGTGGCAAAAATTAAGAAAACATGGACAACCAGTGTTTTGAAATTTCAAGGTTAAGAGCTAAAACCTTTTTGCGTTTATAATTTTTATGCCATAAAATGCCCCAAATTTTTATCATTGGCGGCGGGGGGAAATTTTTTTAAATAAACTTTTTTAATGAAAATAAAACGTAGCAAATTTTTCAAAATGTATAATGAAAGAAGTAAATGCGGTTAAAATTTCAGTTTTGAAAAAAAAAAAAAGTCATGTATGATTTAGGTTTGTTTTACGACTGACCGCCGAACAGCCAACATTCATAGCTGTCAAGGTCCCCAAAGGCCCGAGTGTGATCGGGTTCGAAGGAAGGTTTCCCTCGTGAGGGTCTGGGGGCGATGATCCTTAAAAAGGGAAAAAGCCCCCAAATAGAAAAATTTGACTTTTAACACAAATAGATTGGTTTTGAAAAGTCTCCCCCCTGTTTATTTTTGTGTGTTTAAACATGCGGTAGAAAAAAATGTTTCACCCGGGGAATGTAAAAGCTGTATTTACGGTATAAAAACACTGTGTCAACGTCACCCTTTCTGTTTGATTCTAATTTTCTCGAAAAAACAATGATTGCTTTTATTTTTTACTGGTGTGACCTTGAATGTGGGGGTGAGCTGTGATTAAGGCCCAAAATGCGTTGGGGCCCGCACATGGGTGTTTGAAGGGTTGTCAACATTATTTAACCAGTGAATTTCCCGGGCCTTTTTGATTGGTGCTCTAGACCTTCACTTTGCTCGGTATCTGAAAGCAAAAACAGATGGGAAAGCAGCTGAAAAACTGTTTGCCTTCCCCCAGTTTAGTTGAACAGGAGCCAAAAAAAATGTCAATTTTTTTTGGTATTGACGGTAGATTCTAAAACGTTAAATTTAAAATTATTTGGTAGTGTGCAGGTACAAAATTTTGTTTCAACTAAAAATGTGGCAACCGATAGAAAATTTTTTCCAGCCTGAAACAATTTACAGCCCCAAAATTAAATGAATTTTGAACCTTTAAACAACTGGTCGCTCTACCCCCAAAATACTTCATCATATTGTTTGGGACTGCTCGATGGGGGGTTCCCAGGGAACAGGAACTGAATGCATCGGGACCAAAAAAAAATTGTGAGCGGCTTCATTTGCTTTGCAGGTCAAAAATTTAACTTTTTTGACCAAGTATGCAAAATTTTTGATGTAGCTTTTTTTTCTTGGTTAATCTGAAATTCTTGCAAATTTAGCTTTCAATTAAGAAATGTTAGTATTCCTAAAAATCTGCTAGAACATCAAATTTTTTTTTGACGGGTTTTTTTGGTGTCAATTTTGTGCGTTTTTTAAATCAAAATGACTTCAAAATAATTCGGAACGCATCATTGTACTGGCTGAAAAATAGGGGAAGGCAAATTTTCGTTTCTAATATTTAAATTTTAATAGCGATTTAACTGTATAATGTTCGAATTGTAAGTGCCCGGTTTTTAGATTTAATTAAAGATAGACCCCCACATTTTTTTATCGTAAACCCTTCAACAAAAATGGCAACAAAAAAGATGTTGTGTTTTCTGTTATCTCAAATGAAAACGAAAACTACAAACTTAACAAAAACGCAACAATTTTGATATTTTTGTTTTACAAAATTTTTGTGTGAATTTTTTTTAACTTGCATTCCCTGAAATTGACTTGCTTTTTTTGAGTAAAAAATTTTATTTTTGAAAGTAAATTTCTCTTCTGCATGATTGTGGTTCTGACTAATCTTAAAATCTTGCATTTATGGACAGTTTTTTAATTCAAATTTCCCTTTATTTTTTGACCAACTAATCGGCATGCTTCGAACCCAGATAAGGGTGTTTTTGTAATTACGAACTTGTTTGGATAGATATGACTTTTTTTTAAATGTGGTGTATCAAAGAATTTTTTTAAATGTGGTTGTACAGTCGAAAGTAAACGTATTAAAATTTTTCCAAAGAAAGATCAAAACCGAATTGCATGTCTGCGCCGTTGCGCTTATAACGCTATCTCGATGTTGATAATTTGCATGGGGTCAAAAGAGTGTGGAATATACGAAACAAAAATAAAAGTATGCTTAAAATAATTTTTTGGACTTCAAAAAAAAAATTTTGCGTCTAAAAAAAATGAAAAGGGGAAATGATTTTACCAAAACTGAAAGGGAACCAAGTTTTTTTTTTTTAATTTTGTCATAAATCATATGAACCCAAATTTTAAGAAATATCTTTACTATTTTTCAAAAAAGGTTGTTTTTTGTGAAAAAACCCCATCGGGCAATGTTATGGGTGCCTGTTTAAAATCATATTTTTTTTCTATAAGCCGATCCATTCCTATTGCCCCCTTTTCCATCTTCGACCCGTTTTTACTATTTTTTGGTAATTTTATGGTTAAAAAAAATCAATATAAGATATTGACATTGATTTGGGAGCTGACCCTTTTTGAAGTGTGTATTCTTTTTGGGATGTTCCTTTATACTGCGTAATAGGGATTACATGTAGGTAAGTTTGATCGTAATCAATTCTACAAAGAACCAATTCTCGACCCTTTTACAGTACTGCCCTTTCGGTGTTGACCCAAAACAGCAAATATTTCAGCAAATTTAAATTAAAACATTTTTTTAAAAAAGTCCCCTAAATTTAATATGTCTCTCAAAATGAGAAAATTTGTCCCTGATGTGTTAGCCCACGACGGGAAACATATCAAAAAAAAAATAATTGATTTTTTGAAATTTTATGATTTCAGTGTACTTTGTCAGTTAGAAAGGGTATGAATAAAAAATTCTATAAAAACTTACCAATCTTTTTTGCTCAAAAAATGGCAAAAACAAAAATGCCAATAGATTAGTCAAGTACCTTTGCAAAGAGCGGTAATTCGATTATATATTGAAATCAATCGAGAGATGGTAGCGTTCGATAATTGGTACAAGGAGGCTAATGCTATATTTAGGTCAAGCACAGCTTATCAGCAGAATCATAAGCTCAGCTTAATTCCTGTGTATACATGCAGTGGGGTGTCAGACGTTTCACCCCCAAGACTGTTCCTCCCAAGACTTTTCACCCCCAATTTGGTGAAATGTCTAGGGGAGGAAAAGTCTTGGGGGTGAAACGTCTGGAATTCCATGCAGTGAGCCTTAAGAAATAATAATCTAAAAGGCCCATTTCAAATTGATGAATAAATAAAAACGTAAAAAATAAGGAATTTCTATGCTTTTTATGGGTGGGGTGTTTGTTTACATTATTATTATTATACAATGGAAAGTTAGTTACTCACGTTTCTAAAAATGTCAACAGGTCCAACCATGCACATGCTGTAATGGAGTGCCGTCCATATTCTATATAAAAGTAAAATAATTCCATTAATCAGTCATGTCTGCAAGTAAAATCACGGATTTCTTAATTTTAAAAATTCAATATAGGCTTAGTAACAAAGAAGTTCAAAGAAACTAAAGTACCGGAAAGGAATTAAATACGATCTGAAAAGCGACACAAAGGTGAATCTATTCTCTCATTCCCCGAGCTGAAGAACTCGTTGGAGAATGTTTTTGTTTCCTCAAATTTTCAAAATGTCGGCGCCAGTGTAACGTGTATCCACTCTCACTCTAAATATGAAAATGTTCAAAATGTCGCCGTTTAAAAATGCTACTCAGTATTGAATAAAGCATGTTTGTATCACAATTTATATCAGTGTAGTCACGTTACCGGCTGATTAGCTTCTGACGCAACAAAATTAACAGCTTACTTTGAATATTCTTTCGAGTCGCAGACATCTTATTGTGCGGATATTGCGTTTCGCCTACTGATCTGACGGACGCTTATTAACATTAACGAAGACCGTGATATCCCGAATTTCATCGGGGTCGTCGCACGCCCATGGTCTAAACCGGAACTCCATATTTTTTTATTTGGATAGTATGTGTTGTTTGGATACCCTCGTATGTTACCGTAGTGGGATTCGATCCCGATTTTCGTCGCTTCGCGACGAAAATCGGTAAGATCGATTCCCTATAAGCTCTGTCCTTTATTGGGTCAATAGTGCCTATAGTTTTGTCCTATATTTAGTCTATACTAACAATTTTAAGTTCTATCCTATCAATGTTATTTGTCTATAAGTTTTGTCCTATATTTTGTTAATGTTACCTATTATAAGTTCTGTCCTATATTGAGTCATGCTATCTATCTGTAAGTGCTGTCCTATATTTTGTTAATGTTACCTGTTATAAGTTCTGTCCTATATTGAGTCAATGTTATCTATCTGTAAGTTCTGTCCTATAGTTTGTTAATGTTACCTATTATAAGTTCTGTCCTATATTGAGTCAATGCTATCTATCTGTAAGTGCTGTCCTATATTTTGTTAATGTTACCTGTTATAAGTTCTGTCCTATACTGAGTCAATGTAGGGTCTTCTTCTACACTTTTGTAAGGTACACCATACACCAATGGGTTAAAGGTAAGACGTACATACAGGTATGTATAGCTGAGCCACTTGACAGCTTCCTCTACATTTGTTACAGTTCCCAGAGCAATCTGTTATAATACAAAATGAATCAATTAAATAATAAAAGAAACAAGTGAATGAAGTATTGCCATGCAATACAAAGTCCCCTACTGGAAGGTGACTATAATTATCTCAGTAACAACTAAGGCAAGTTAATCTTAGACCTAGGGCCTGGGGTTTGCGCATGACATGTTGTCTCATCCAGGGAAATATATTTCCCAACTGATATTTAAATCCTTTTTTGCATGACAAAGTTATAGACCGGACAGGAAAGAAATCCTATTGACTTTTGATCTCAAACTGTGACCTTGACCTTTGAGCTAGGGGTCCAGATTTTGCGCATGACATGTCGTCTCGTCATAAGGAACATTTGTGCCAAGTAATATTAAAATCCCTTCATTGATGGCAAAGTTATGGACCGGACAGGAAAAAAGCCCTTTTGACCTCTTGACCCCCAATTGTGACCTTGACCTTTGAGCCAGGGGTCCACATTTTGCGTATGACACGTCACCTCATCATGGGGAACATTTGTGCCAAGTGATATTAAAATCCTTTCTTAAATGACAGAGTTATGGACCGGACACGAAACAGACCCTTTTCATGCCATGTTAATATTTGACTGCCAAGTGTGACCTTGACCTTTGAGCAAGGGGTCTGAAAGTTGTGCATGACACATCATCTTATTAAGAGGTAAATTTGTGCCAAGTAATATTAAAATCCCTTCATGGATGGCAAAGTTATGGACCGGACAGGAAAAAAGCCCTGTTGACCTTTGACCTCCAACTGTGACCTTGACCTTTGAGCAAGGGGTCCGGGTTTTGCGCATGACACGTTGTCTCATCATGGGAAACATTTGTGCCAAGTGATATTAAAATCCCTTCATAAATGACAGAGTTATGGACCGGACACAAAACAGACCCTATTCATGCCAAGTTAACATTTGACTGCCAAGTGTGACCTTGACCTTTGAGCTAGGGGTCTGAAAGTTGTGCATGACAAATCATCTTATTAAGAGGTACATTTGTGCCAAGTAACATTAAAATCCCTTCATGGATGTGAGAGTTATGGACCGGACAGGAAAAAAGTCCTGTTGACCTTTGACCTCCAACTGTGACCTTGACCTTTGAGCAAGGGGTCCGGGTTTTGCGCACGACATGTCGTCTCATCATGGGAAATATTTGTGCTAAGTAATATAAAAATCCCTTCATGGATGACAGAGTTATGGACCGGACACGAAATTGCGGACTGACGGACGGACGGACGTTCTAACGAAACGGTATTTATGTGACACCCCCATTGTTCTCTCTATTGTTCTATCAGTCACATAAAAAGAAAAAGAAACTGGTTTTCAACCAGTAGGGGACTAATAAACTTTAATTGTTAAGAAATCCTAGGCTGAAAATACTGTCTTTTTTCCAATCATTTGTGGGTACCATTTTCATTACTTGACACTGTAGCTTTAATTATTTTCTTTATATACCCTAATGTATAATACATTTTATAAACTGCCTTTTACTGGCTTCAAAGATACTTTCACCTGTCTCTGTATTCAAGTTGACACTAATATTGTTTCAGAAATTTTCACTTAAATGATGAAAGAGTTGCTCATGGAAGTATTAAAATATTGGAAACTTATATATACTTGGACATAAATACCTCCGCATTCAGGTTGTCTGTGAGACTGTTGATGAACTGGCTTTCTATTGGATTCTGTCGTGTCATCAATGACAGATAGTGTGACAGTTTGTCGTGGGTGGTGAGTATAGTACCGTGACCAAAGGTATCATACTGGGGTCGTCCAGCACGCCCAAATATCTGCATCACATCTAATATCCCTAGATCAACAAACGATCCCTTCTTTGCATCATATATCTGTGTGCCCTATAATGCAAAACAATAAATTGTTTCCTAAAATAGCATACATTGACAGGTGTCAAGTTCTAACTAATTACAGCTTAAGCAGCAACAAAGAGGTTAACTTCTTCCTCTTTGTGTAATATTATTGACCACAGTAATAATAGTTATAAGTAGCATTTTGAGTTAAAATCTCATAGTAGATCATCTTTTTTTGAGACTGTGTTGTTAATCATTCATGATTTTTGCAACTTTACAAGTTATAATTTTTGCATATTCTGTTGAAATAGAACAGTAACAATCTACAATACCTTGCTTATCAAAAGATTCTATCGATGCAACATACCTTTATAACCACAGCATGGGCAGGAAGATTCACACCCCAAGCAAGAGTTGCTGTACAAACAAGGACCTTGATGTGTCCCGCAGCAAAGTATTTCTCTACAAGGTTACGGTCCTGTCGTAGCATGCCGGCATGATGAGTGCTGAATCCATCTGTGAATAACTCTTTCATCTGTTTGTTTCTTGACTTCATCACCTGAATAAAACAAAAAAAAAAAAAATTTAATAACTGAGTACTCCTAAAACATTTAATTTCATGGTCATTTCATGTTTTAACAGGAGCTGTTGGAGGACAGCAATGCTCGCCTATTCAACAGCCTTGTCAATTGAATGAACATTAAAGTCGAAAAAAGGGGCATAATTGCAAAACAGGGTTATGGAACCTGTACAATGCATATCAGCTCATGACAATGGACAATTGTGTGACATTTTAATCCATTCCCATTAGTGGGTACTGAGATACCAGCTAACATACAAAAACTTAACCAAAAACTGCTATGTCAAAAAAGGGGCATAATTTTGTAAAAATGTAAAGTAGAGATATGGAACCAGTGCACTGTATGTCAGATCATAACAGTGAATAAGTGTGTGAAGTTTCAATCCATTCCCATTAGTAGGTACAGAGATACCAGCTTACATACAAAATCTTAACCAAAAACTGCTAAGTCGAAAAAGGGGCATAATTTTGTAAAAATGCAAAGTAGAGTTATGAAACCTGTGCACTGCATGTCAAATCATAACAGTGAATAAGTGTGTGAAGTGAACAAGTGTGTGAGTTTCAATCCATTCCCATAAGCGGGTACTGAGATACCAGCTTACATACAAAAACTGCGAAGTCAAAAAAAGGGGCATAATTTTGTAAAAATGCAAAGTAGAGTTACGGAACCTGTGCACTGCATGTCAAATCATCACAGTGAACAAGTGTGTGAAGTTTCAATCCATTCCCATTAGTGGGTACTGAGATATCAGCTTACATATAAAACCTTAACCAAAAATTTAAGTCGAAAAAGGGGCATAATTTTGTAAAAAAGCAAAACAGAGTTACTGAACCTATGCAATGCAAGTCAGTTGTTTATCACAGTGAATAATTGTGTGAAGTTTCAATTCATTCCCACAAGTGGTTACTGAGATACCAGCTTACATACAAAAACTTAACCAAATCTGGACGCGGACGCATGGCTGAGTCCAATAGCTCTACCTATTCTTTGAATAGTCGAGCTAATAAAAAAACAAACTAGAGCTGTCACAGGAGTGCCAATTATGCCCCCACAATAGAGCCTTTTCACAGAAGTAAGCCAATGTCAAAGTTGAAGGGGTCATCTACTGGTCGTGATCAACCTCCCTATTAAGTTTCGTGATCCTAGGCCTAAGTGTTCTCAAGTTATCGTCCAGAAATGATTTAACTGTTCCGGGTCACTGTGACCTCGACCTTTGACCTACTGACCTCAAAATCACTAGGTGACATCTGCTGGTCATGACAAACCTTCCTATCAACTTTCATGATCCTAGGCCCAAGCATTCTCTAGTTATCGTCTGGAATTGGATTAACTGTTCAAAGTCACTGTGACCTAGACCTTTGACCTGTTGACCTCAAAATCAATAGGGGTCATCTGCATGTCATGACCAACATTCCTATCAAATTTCATGATCCTTGGCCGAAGCGTTCTCAATTTATCAGCCGGAAACCGTTTAACTGTTCCGGGTCATTGTGACCTTGGCCTTTGACCTACTGACCTCAAAGTCGAACTTGGCCTGTATTTTATCATGTTACATCTGTGTACTAAAATTTATGATCCTAGGCCCAAGCATTCTCAAGTTATCATCCGGAAACCGTTTAACTGTTCCAGGTCATTGTGACCTTGACCTCTGACCTATTGACCTCAAAGTCGAACTTGACCTGTATTTTATTATGTTACACCTGTGTACCAAAATTTATGATCCAAGCATTCTCAAGTTATCATCCAGATACCATTTAACTGTTCCGGGTCATTTTGACCTTGACCTCTGACCTACTGACCTCAAAGTTGAACTTGACCTGTATTTTAAAATGTTACACCTGTGAACCAAAATTATTCAAATCTGTCAAGCCTTTCATGAGTTATTGTCAGGAAACCATGAAAACCAATGGACCGACCGACAGACAAGCTTACTCCTATATACCCCCCCAAACTTCGTTTTGTGGGGGTATAACAAAAAACAAAACAGTTTTGTGGGTACTTGAATTTGTATTTGTATTATTGTACAGGTAAAATAAAAGTGTTCATTGTGACTGAATTTCATGGGCTGACCCATCCATGAAAATTATTCCCCTTCAAATACTAATGATTTTGTAGTCATCTAACTGCGTATATATTCTCTAACCAATGCCCTATCATAAATGAAAAAGCCCTCCCTTCTTTCACTCTTTTTGGTAGACAAAATATCTAAAGATCACTCTAAAATGCATCTTAAAGAAAAGTTATTTTTGCTTTAAACATCAATTGTGTAGGTATTGGGAAAAAATCACGTGACTGTTATCCAATCATTTTAAGAAATCAAATTAACATTCTATGACTTCAATATTATGTGATCAAAACAGTGATGACTATCTTGAAAACTTACATTTTTGAGAGCATCCCCGTATGATCCTGATTGTTCAGGCAGGAACAGATTGATGTCCCCGTTGTTTTTTGCATGGTCTCGTAAAACAGATGCCGTTCTCACTGTCTCATTACGTGCATGTACAAACACCATCACTTGGTAACCACGCTTTACTTGGTATAAAACTTTCTCGTAACATACTGCGTTAAAGTCCTGCAACTGTTGTACACGATTCAAGGCCTTGATTCCTAAAATAATTGAAAACAGATTAATTGCATTTAGAACCTTGTAAGAATACTTGACCACAGGAATCAAATCTGAAGGATTTTGAGCAAGTGTTACTATAATGCAATTCTATGTGTGACCTTTGTAATGATAGACACAACTCCATTTTTTGTCAAAATGCTAATAAGAAAATATTCTCACAGTCAACCAATCAGATACCGTGGTTCTGAGACTGATTTTCAAAGTGAGTTTAATAACCTTGCACCCTGGTAGAAATTGAGCTTTGATAACCTACCTATAAATGACATTCCTAGAGGCACAGGCCGGAACCTTCCATCAAAGAAGAACAGTCCCTGGTATGGATTGACATGCAGGAATCTCGCAACATCTAGGTAGTTTGGCAGGGTTGCTGATAAGCCCACAATTCTGATCATACTCTGGGATGTCTCCACCTTAAATAATTTCAGTTGTTTATAATTAGACAAGAATTCAGAGATTTTGTTTCTTAAGAATAATATCGTCTATGATAAGCTCATAAAAGTATACAATGTGGTTAGTGTATAGATAGTCTTGAAATTTCAAACAAAAGTTCATAAACAATGTTCTTTTTTGAGTTATGGGATTGAATAAGCAATACCTAGCATAGTACAGCTCTGAACAAAGTAACATCCCTTTTGGTTGAAAAAAATTGCACTTTGCTTCACAACATAGTAGAATTAAGGCAAATCTTTAAGAAGAAAATGGACCAAAGAAATTCCTAAACTATTTCATGGGTCTTATGACAACCAGTGTGGTGTAAACATTTTACTTACTGATGATGGTTACTGAATTAATGCTTGCCTAAAACAAATTTTACACAGAAATATTTATATACCACACCTGTCTCAGTGTACGAGCCACTAAACTCTCTATGACGGAGCCTCTGTCATCGTGCAGTAAGTGCACTTCATCTATGATCAATAACTTGACCAGCTGGGCTAAAGCTACATCACCAGTACTCTTCCGTGTCACAACATCCCACTTCTCCGGGGTAGTTACCATCATCTAGAAACAAAATAAATTGAATGTTTCTTTAACACAGTCAAACTTTTCTGAGAAAGACCTAACAGCAAATTGTTTAATGCTCAAAATTCACTAGTATGTTTAGGCAGAATCCTGCTAACCTTAACTTTACTGTTGGAAGTCTGAGTCACATGTTATTCAAGCTTCGCTGAGCCTGATAATTTCTTTCACACAGTAATAAACCTTTCTGAGAAAGACCTAACAGCAAAGTGTTTATTGCTCAAGATTCACTAGTAGGGACTCTCCAAGTTATGTTTAGGCAGAATCCTGCTAACCTTTAGTTTACTGTTGGAAATCTGAGTCACATGTTGTTCATGCTTCGCTGATTATACTCCTCCAAGCAATTTTTCTGGTAACTGTACTTTCAAACTTACCTAAGAACACTGTTATCCAATTTGCACGGTATGATTGGTCAGTCAATTATTCTACAAAAGGTGATTGGTTGACCAGTTCATTTGGATTATAACTGTTCTCACATGTCTCAGAAAGCACTCTACTTGCAAAATCCATACCAAAACATTTAACATCTACTGTGAGGTGTATAAGTGATCTAGCAACTATGCCAAAAAATCTCAACTCATTCATTTAGATATTTTAGTAGTATCTGTATCGGTAGCTAAAATGTTTGACATACCAGTCTTTTTTTTCAGAAAATGTGTTCTTTTCTGTATGCACTACTTTAGCATGTCCAAACTTGTAAATACCAGCTCTGATCAAAACTAATTATTATATACATTATCTACCTGTGTTTTCAGGATTTCAGCTTTGGTGAGCGACATATCACCAGTAAGTTCTCTAACAGAGATGCCAAGTGGTTCAAGTCGATTCCCGAAGTTACGCACCATCTCAGCAGCCAGGGCCTTCATTGGTGCAACATAGATTATCTGTAACAAAATGTTGAGATACATTACTGCCTAAGTATGAATTTACTGTTATCTGCTACATCATATTTTCCATGAGGTGACAAGTACAAGACATTTGCTGTATAAGTTTAGAGTCCCATGAACATAATGTAGGTCATATGGCAATTTTTCCAACTGTTGATGGTGGAAGAAAACCCAAAGGTGCCCCTCTTGGCATTGTTTTTGGCATTGACAAGAACCTTGGTAGAACCGCAAACCTTCCCTAAGCCAGCTTGATGGCTTTCTTACATGAATTCTCAATCCAAAGCAAGGTTTCAGACCAAAATTGGTCAGGGGCAAGTGAATGGAATTTATCGACCTTAGCCACATAGCCATAGAGGTCACTTGGCAGCTATAAGTGAGGCACATACCAAAGTCTACTTCTATAGTGGGAGACTTGTCAATACTTATAATTACATTTATGTTAATATGTGACCTTTAACTTAACTTCACATGAAAATAGTACTGGATAGTCGTCAGCCATTACAAATGCTACAGGAAAGAAAACTCTTAAAGTTCCTTAAAAAATTGAAACCAAAATGAAAGACTGTTGTAAACAATACTATGAAATATACTCTATATTACTGGCATAAAATTTTGTTGTTTCAGCCAAAACAGCCATTAGGTGGAAACATGAAATGTAGGATTTCAAATTCTTTTAGACAAAATAAATGGAAAAACTACTTCTTTGGGATTTTACTTCAAGAACTGACGCAATCACAGAATCAATGAAAACAGTCCCTCTTGAATATACATGATATTACCATTTCCAAAATACAGTCACTTTCATGTGGCTCCAGTAAGTCAGAAATCAAAACAAAAATGTACCTTAAAGTCATCTTTCTTGATGACACCCTGTGAGATATGTTGTTTCATTTCATGAAGTATTGTCAGCATGGCAATGTTTGTCTTTCCTGCACCCGTTGGTGCACAGATCAACAAGTTCTCATTTGTTTTATACGCCGTCTCAAATACAACCGACTGGATACGATTCAAGCACTTCGTATTTTTGAAAGCCACTCTTGCAATCTAAAATTAACAAAACGCATAGATACATTATACAAAAATACAAAACATTGTTCAAATCTAACCACTTGAACATTAAGACCCATGTAAAATCTATTGTTTCAAATTAGTACAACATCAGTTTAAGTAAACTCTTAGCTTTGTTTTTATTTTTTCTCCAGTCTAGGTATGACTTTATATCAAGCAGTTTTTATACACATTACAATATTGAACTGAAAATAAATCTGCAGAAAACTATCATCCTTACATGTCAAGCGAGATATAGTAAAGGGGCAGAACTCATACTTCCTTCAAAATTATTTGTTTTACCAAACACTGGATCAAGTGAACATAAATGAAAATTCGTAACAATTCTATCTAACAATACAACAGCTTAATAATGATTTTAGAGCATGCAGATGTAATGACAAGGTAAAACTAATGTGCTCAAACATTTAACTCTTGTGAAATTTTAAAGGACACAACACTTACTTCATCAAGTTTGTCTATAGTAACACGTTTATCACCAACATGTGTTGGTGCAGCGTCACTTGGTGGTATGTTAACTTCCTCATACACCTTATTGTTGTTACGAGACACTGTATCTGGTAAATGCATCTGAAAATGTACGATAATGTTAAGAAACATGGTTATTCATACATATTTCTGCATAACTGTCATTTTATCTGCAAAAGTAGCTCAAATTATAAAGTGAAATATACAAACATTGACAGGTAACGGACATAAAAGCACCCAAACTTCATTCTGATCGAATGTATTAGGATTAATGTTGTACAAAAGACCACTTAGTACTCCTTTGATTGTTCTGATGGGTTTTCAGTCACGAAAACACAGTTAAAAATTTCTAGTTTCAAACAGTTGAGTGTGAGCTCAGGTGCCCTTCCAAACATTATTTCAGTCCAAATAGGCAACTGAGTAGAACCACCAACCTTCAATAAGCCAGTCAGATACCCAGTATTGCAGTCAATGAGCCAGCCAGATACCTAGTAATGCAGTGTGAAAGCCAGCCTGATACCTGCTACCTTTACAACTAAAAACAGTAATTAAGCATGGTATAAAATATAAAACTGAGTACCTTTACTCCTCCTATAAAAGCCGAGGACACTCTTGCCTCCTCCATTTTATCAAATACGTATGGATAGCGTTCTCTGGTAGGATGTGCAGATTTCCCACTGAACAATGGAGCTGTTTTAGCTGTCAGTAAAGCTGCCTCCCTACAAGAACATCAATTATTATATTAGAATGAAACTAATGGAAAAGCAAATAAATTTTGTCCCAACACCAGGATGTCCATACTCAAACCCCATTGGGGTCACAAAAGCAATTCCTCAGATAACATAAGCAGTGTTCTGTTTTTTTCAGGAGATAGACCCATTAAAAAGTATTTGCGAAAATTTGAAAGCAAATTAAAATAAAAGAAAATAAAGAGACAGAATAAATAATACTGTTAGTAAATCAACTTCTCAAAAGTATTAAATTTCAGAATCAAAAAGCCAAAACAAAACACCTAGCAGATATATGAGCCATGCCATGAGAAAACCAGCACAGTGGCTTTGCGACTAGCATGGATCCATGCTGTTCGCTTTTAAAGCCTATTGCCATTAGAGAAACTGTTAGCGAACAGCGTGGATCCTGACCAGACTGCGCGGATGCGCAGGTTGGTCTGGATCCATGCTGGTCGCAAAGCCACTATGTTGGTTTTCCCATGGCGCGGCTTATATAATAGCTGTCAACAAATAAATGACTAAAATGTCAACTAGAAGATGCTTTTGTATATAAGCGCATGTCTCCTGTTGAACAGCATAGTAGTAATACCGGTAGGCAAGAAGTCAATAGGGGACAGGAACAAAACTCAAAGAGACACTGATGGTTGGCTTAGTGACTGAAAATCAAGAGATCATCTACTCGGCATGTCAATCTTCCCGTGAAGTTTCAATTTTCTGGGTAAAGTGGTTCTGAAGTTATGGACTGGAAACAGTTTTCCATGTTCTGGCCACTGTGACCTTGACCTTTGATCAAGTGACCCCAAGTGTTTCTCAAGTCATTGATCAGAAACTATTTTCAGGCCTCCTAGCAGGCCTGAACAAAAATAAAGGTTTTTATAAAGGCTCCAATCTATTGAAATAAAGGCCTTTTAGTGTAAAATATTAAAAAATAAAGAGTAAATAAAGGCTATTTTTGTCGGAATTCTCGTTGAAAACACATAATATATATAGGTATTTACTAAAAAAAGTTAATTTATATATGGAAACCCACACACTAAAACCAGATATCAGAAATAGGCATTTTTGATATTATCTCATACTGTTTGAATGATATACATACCTAACTTAATGGGTATACCTACTTTCACTGCACATTTATATCACCTATTTTGTATATGGTTCCTGTTTTATACATTGTACAGGCTTTCAAGCACTATTTGGCAAAAAATTAGGGCTAAAATTAGGGCTGTTTTTGCAAAAAATAAGGGCTAAATTAGGACTAAATGCCCACAGGTCAACATGTCAAGCCCGTCCTTTTCTATATTGTTGCTTTTTGCAGGGGCACCATTCTAGAACAAATGTGTCTCCAACATAAGTTTTTGATATACAGGTATGAAATGGTGGACACTGGTGCCTTTATTTAAATATTGAGGTACTGGAGGGGTACTTCTCTCAACTGGGGGGAGGGGGTTAGGGGCTCTCCCCTGGAAAATCTTAAAATACAGGTATGAAACAGTGGGTGCTTGTGTATTTTTTGTTCTAAATTTTGAGGCATAGGAGGGTGTAGCCCCCTAATTTTAGGGAGGTAAGGATGCTGCCACCCCTCTGAAAAAATTTAAAATACAGGTATAAAATGCTTGATTGCAGCGCATGTTTTGGTCTAAATTTTGATGTGTGGTAGAGGGTATCCCTGTAGTTTTATGAGGGTCAGGGGACTCTTCCTCTGGAAATGTTTTGAAATGTAGATATCAATGGTGGCCTCTGGGGAACTTACATAAATTTTGAGGTACTGAAAAGGCAATCCCCTCATTGGAAGGGCGGTCAGGGGGTCTTCCCCCTGGAAAATTTTGTAATAGAGAAATGGAATGGTGGCCTCTGGTGCGTTTTTGGGCCTAATTTTGAGAAAATATTTATTCTTTGCCAAAATAGTTGAGAGCAACTTTGATGAGCCAAATGGGGGCACAGGCCTCCTGGGCCCAGCCATCGATCTAGGCCTGATCACTCAATGAAGTAAATCTATGTTTCATGAAGATGTAGCCTAGGAACTCATGGAAACTGATAGAAGCAACCTCTGAAAATGAATCTTAAAGAAAATAAACTTCAATAAATTAATTGGATCATTATATGCATGACTTTATGCAAAAACAAATTTAAGTTCAGACAGATATTACAAAAAATTAGGGACAATTGAAAAAAATAAGTTTTTTTTAGGAATATGGCCCTTTTTGAGCATTTTTTTAAGGAATTTTAGGGAGACCTAAGAAAATTAGGAATTTTAGGGCCACTTGAAAGCCTGAATTTGTAGTGTCTACATCAACTTTGCTCAGAATGCTGTATCTTCACCAGACCTTGTCCACTGTTACCATAGTGTAAACATCATGTCACCAGACCATTTCAAGCATTCAGCTCCATGGTACCTTATGCTGAATACATGGAACACCCATGGTCTGGTGAACACTACTGCAAACATCTACATGTATGTGGTCTGGTGAACACAACAGCATTCTGAAAAACTCAAGAAGAAAGATACACAAGCAGTATCCTAATAACAACACTTAAAATGGGGGAAGAAATACAGTAGTATAACCATTACTTGATTTAAACTGGCGCGGCAAGCAGTCTGAACAAAAATATAGGTTTCGAGTGAAAATTACAGGCTATTTGGCCGTTTTAAAGGTTTTTTCAGAAGATTTAAAGGTTTTAAAGGTTTGCTTTGAAATTAAAGGTTTTTAAAGGTTTTAAAGGTTTCACTAGGAGGCCTGTATTTTCCATATTCAGGCCCCTGAGACCTTGACCTATGGTGAATGACCCAAAAAACAACTGGGTCATCAACTCTGTAAACCCTATCATCCTCTGAAGTTTGAATGTTCTGCGGCAAATGGTTCTCAAGTTATTGATTGGAAATGAAGTGTGGCAGATTTTGGCCCCTGTGACCTTGACCTTTCATGGAGTGACCCAAAATCAATAGGGGTCATCCACTCTGCATGTCCAATCATCCTATGAAGTTTCAACATTCTGGGTAAAGTGGTTCTCAAGTTATTGATCGAAAACATTGTTCAAGTCCCTGTGACCTTGACCTTTGATGGAGTGACCCCAAAAACAATAGGGGTCATCTACTCCACCAGCCTATCACCCTATGGATTTTGAAGGTTCTAGGTCAAATAGTTCTCCAGTTATTGATCATAAATGAAGTGTGACAGACGGACCGGGCAAAAACAATATGTCTCCCCCAGTAGGAGAAATACATAATTAAAAGAGATACTTGACAACAGGAGACAAGTTGTACATGTTTACATGCTAATTCTTCCTTTATATATGTAATGAAGAGATGGTAAAAACCTGATTTATGAGAATGTATATATATAAAACAATGCTACCTTTGAGCACGTAATTCTGCAGGATTAAATCCATAATCATCAATTTCCTCAGTACGCATGCTACGTTTGTCCATCTTTTTTTCATCTTTCCTCAACTGTTTCAACATGGCCTTTTCCTGCTCAGACTATATAAAAAAACAACAAAAGAACTGCTTTTTATATATTACTGAAACTTTCATAAACCAGTGACTTTTGATGACAGTCAGAGTGAACTATTCCACCAATACAAACACAACTTTAAAACAAACATTTTAGAACAATTGTATTACACTAAGAAGTCAAATCCATTGCACAGGCTTTAGCCTGCTGGCAGCAAGTGGTTCTGCCTTTGCGACCAGTGCAGACCAAGATCAGCCTGCACTGATCATGGTCTGCGCTGTTCGCTATTCAGTCAGTAAATTTTCAGTGAACACCCCTTTGATAAGCAAGTGGTACTGCCTAAATTGAATGATAGAACAGTCCATTTTAGAAATTTAGCAGGCAAAAGGTTAAACAAAATGCATCTGTAATTATTTGTATTGAATTCAAAGTCAGAGGAGAGCAATTCCACTCTATAACAAGGCAGTCTGAAAGACAGCTAAATCCCCCGCCACTGCTATGGATAGTGAAAGGGTAAACCTTTGATTTTAGCTGTGACCTTGAACTGACATGGCTGACTCATAAATTCTGCACAACGTCTTGATGAGGTGATCATTTGACCCAAGTTTCATGAAAATCCTTCAAGGGGTTTAGGAGATACAGAGCTGAAACATTTGACCTTCAGTTGTGACACTGACCTTGAGTTGACATGACTGACTCATGAGTTCTTGATGAGGTGATCATTTGACCAAAGTTTGATGAAAATCATTCAAGGGGTTTAGGAGATACAGAGTGGACACAAAATGGAAGGCTCAAACCTTCGACCCTTAGCTGTGACCTTGACCTTGAGCTGGCATGGTTGACTCATAATTTCTGCACATCGTTTTGATGAGGTAATCATTTGACACAAGTTTTATAAAATTCCTTCAAGGGGTTTAGGAGATATAGAGCGGACACGAAATGGAAGGCTCAAACCTTTTACCTTGAGTTGTGACCTTGACCTTGAGCGGACAAGGCTGACTCATGGGTTCTGCACATTGTCTTGATGAGGTGATCATTTGACCCAAGTTTCATGAAAATCCTTCAAGGGGTTTAGGAGATATAGAGTGGCGCAAAATGGAAGGCTCAAACATTTGACCCTAAGTTGTGACCTTGACCTTGAGCCGGCATGGCTGACTTATGGGTTCTGCACATCGTCTTGAGGATGTGATCTCTTGACCCAAGTTTTATAAAATTCCTTCAAGGTGTTAAAAAGTTAGAGATCAGACACAAAATATCATCCCATGACCTTTGATCCCCAAGTGTGACCTTGACCACGACCTAGCGCAGTTGGAACATGGGTTCTGCACATCGCCTTGGCGATTTAAACATTTGGTGTTAATATAATGGAATTATGTAAAGGGGTTCAAAAGATATGGACCGGACATGAAATATCACCCCATGACCTTTGATCCCCAAGTGTGACCTTGACCTTGACCCAGCACAGTTGGAACATGGGTTCTGCACATCACCTTGGTGAGTTTAACATTTGTTGTTAATATAATGGAAATATGTCAAGGGATTCAAAAGATATGGACCGGACACGAAATATCACCCCATGACCTTTGATCCCCAAGTGTGACCTTGACCTTGACCCAGCGCAGTTGGAACATGGGTTCTGCACATCACCTTGGTGAGTTTAACATTTGTTGTTAATATAATGGAAATATGTCAAGGGATTCAAAAGATATGGACCGGACACGAAATATCACCCCATGACCTTTGATCCCCAAGTGTGACCTTGACCTTGACCCAGCGCAGTTGGAATATGGGTTCTGCACATCGCCTTGGTGAGTTTAACATTTCTTGTTAATATAATGGAAATATGTCAATGGGTTCAAAAGATATGGACCGGACACGATTTTGTTACGAACAGAAGGACGGACGGACGGAAGGAGGGACGCAGACCATTCCTATAATCCCTCCGCCATGGCAGGGGTTTTAATAACTCCTACATTATTAACATTCTTGGCAACACTGTTTTATTATCTTGATGTTTTTACCTGTATTGTGACCTGACATCCATACCCTGGTTTCCCTACACCTTCATTCTTGGACCCTGAAAGAAAGGACACAGACATTTCCAAAATTTTCGCATATCATTTTGACAATACTGCAACAGCTAATGCTCCACATTTATGATACAACCTACAGTTCAAATATAATTATTAATGGATTTCACAGTTACACCTGCCCACAAGTTTAGGTCCAAACAAGTAAAACCAACGACCACTTTCCAGTTAATCTGTGTTTCTGAAATTTGATATCTGGACTTATTACTCCATGACATAGCTGATTGATATTACAGAATTTTATGCAAACAAAATGATATGCCACAGTATTTGTTTGCAGTCATGTCCAGTATGACAAACATGCCTAATCAAACTGTCTAACCATTAGATCTGTCATATCTCTGTGTAATTCAATGAGATTTGGATAACACCACCTACATGTTCATCAAAGTAAATATATATTACAGTACATACAATACAATCAATTTGGGGGCATTTAAAAGTGTTCAAAATGAAGTTTTTGTAAACACTTCTTTTAGAACAGCTTTTTATACATAAAAGCAAAGCACAGTGTGAGTAATACTATTAGTATCTAATTAATATAATTGAGCCGTGCCATGGGAAAACCAACATAGTGGCTTTGCGACCAGCATGGATCCAGACCAGCCTGCGCATCCGCGCAGTCTGGTCAGGATCCATGCTGTTGGCTAACGGTTTCTTTAATTGCAATAGGCTTTGAAAGCGAACAGCATGGATCCTGACCAGACTGCGCGGATGCGCAGGCTGGTCTGGATCCATGCTGGTCGCAAAGCCACTATGTTGGTTTTCCCATGGCACGGCTCATATACATACTCTGCATGTTAGATCTTTTCATCTCTGGTTCATATGTAGCATTATACAGCAGTTTCTCCCTGTTCCCTAACAGGCTCTGTATCAGTTCAAATCTCTCAAACCCAAGAAGTTCAAACAACTGAAATACACAAGTATCTCAATATTAAAACCATGCCTATATATACATGCATTCGTCCTAAGTTTTTATAACCTATTCTCATTTCCATGTATTTGTCTTACTATGTCTGTTTATGTCTGACAGAGCCTAACACCTTTTTTCAACAGTATCTCAATTAACAATGGAGGTCATTAACCTTACCAGGGTTTCTGGACACTTTACAATAAAAAAAACTTTTCTCAACAAGACATGGGGGATGAATGGTTTCAGACAGCACTGTGTTCTATCAAACTACTGAATGTCAGCTCTTTTAAATGACTAATAATCACATACTTGCTTGGTTATTACTTTTTTATGAACATTGCAAGAATATGTGAAGAGCACAGTATGCAAACTGAGAAAGTACTTGAGCTTCAAGATTTCACAACAGCTAATAAAATCAACATTGAATAAATATTTAACCTTTAGCTTGCTAGCGGCAAGTTGTTTTGCCTTTGCGACCAGTGCAGACCAAGATCAGCCTGCACGGATCATGGTCTACACTGTTCACTATTCAATCGGTAAATTTTCAATGAGCACGCCTTTGAATAGGAAGTGGTATTGCTTAAATTGAATGATGGACCAGTCCATTTTAGAAATTTAGTAGGGTAAAGATTAAACTAAATTCTGTGTAAGTGCAAATCTGTACCAGCAACCACATGTGAACACAAACAACTTGGCTCTAAAGATCACAAGTATGCAAATGTGAGCTCGGAAGGACGGACGGACAGGGCAAAAACAATATGTCTCCCCCAGAGGAGGGGAGACATAATTCTGTGTACTGGCAAATCTGTACCAGCAACCACATGTGAACACAAACAACTTGGCTCTAAAGATCACAAGTTTCTCTATCCGCAAATAAAGACTTTAATCTACACAGATATGCAAATTTTCATTAGTGACATTTTCTCCAAGAACCATGATCTGTAAAGCTCTTAAGTGAACTAGTTACTCACGCTTAAAGGAACTTTCAAGCCTAGTGACTCACCTGTATCTATATATCTTAATTAAGACAGGAAAAAATAAAATGGAATTATTTAACTAAGAGAACAGCAAACAGAAAATAAGAAAACAGAAGTTAATCAAAGCACAACAAATGCGTTTATATAAAAACATTGTTAAACGGTAGTCTACTTACATCATTCTGTAACTCTGAATCTGATTTAGGAGATGACAGGACATCAAATATTGTAGCGGCAAAATCTTCTGATCTCATTCCTAGATAAGAGTCACTACCCTCATAATACTTTGCAACTTCCTGTTGCAACCATTCTGCATCAATATTTTGACTGGTTGTTTGCTTCACTTCCTGTTTAGGGCCTGATGAGTGCTTTTTCCGGGTATAATTTAGATCTACCTCCATTTGTCTATCTTCCTCTTCAGAATCTGTACTAGACAGTTCTCCATCTTTTATATTTGGTTTCTGATACACAAATTTAATCGACTGTCCAAATTCTGTGACAGCTGCTTCGCCGTCTGCTTCTTCCCTTTCCTGGTTGCCTAGCAACTGTATGACATCATCAGGCAAAGTGTATGTAATCTTGTTCACAATGGAACAAGTCTTTGTAGCAACTGATGCAGGGAAGGGACCAAATACACTTTTCAATGTGTTAGTTTGTTTCTGTGTCACTTTATCAGCTGTTTTAAACACAGAGAAGAGATATACTGCTGCACTTTCTATTACTTCTTCATCAGCTGTATCTCCAGCTAAAACCAGAAAGTAAACAAGTTTATCCCATAATCTGATCTAAAAATGTTTCCTTCAGGGTGACATCACAGAAACTGGAAATATATCTGTTTTTCATTAACACTATGCATATATAATTCTACATGTATTTATTCAATTGTCTAAAATTTTAGGCATTCCTTTTAAGTAATGGCATGAAATATGCTTTTTACCTTCAATAATGTTGCTAAACAGTAGTTGTTTATTTGATTTTCAAATTTTTTTAGTTCGGATGAAATATAAAGTGTATCTGTATGTTGGCGGGCAAAGGGTGAAGGTGTGGGGGAAGGGGTTGGGGTGTGTTTTTTTTTTTGTTTAATTGTGATGTGTGTGATCGGAAATGCGTATTATACGTTGGTGCAGGTTAAACATAGGCATATACGGTAATTAATACTGAAAATGACAAAAGTCAGCTTACCTATCTGATTAGCATCATGCAAAAGTTCCTTTAACCACCCAGCTAGTTCATCTTTAGATGCTGAACTGTTCTCTTTTATTTTCTCTACCAGCTTCTGCCATCCTGACCCTGAAATTATATTTTATGTTATTTGGAAACATAAAATTTCTTAAATTTCCAAAACAAAATGCTATTGCCTGTTAACTCTTTCCATGCTGGACACGACTGATTCTGCCATTGCGACCAGTGTAGTTCATGATCAGCCAGCACATCCATGCAGTCTGATCATGATCTACACTGTTTGCCATCCAGTCAGTATCTTTTGGTAAGCATCCCTTTTAACAGTTAATGGTACTATCCAAACTGAAAGATGAACATGTTCATTATAGAAATTTAGCAGGGTAAGGGTTAACAGTCGTCCAAGGTTATAAAACTGAGCTTCAAGCAAGTTGCAAAACTCCAGCGTCTGATTGGTTGTCTGAGAATAAATCTGAAATTGACCAATGTCATAGCTGCATTTAGTGACGGGTTTCCAAACTCAGTTTTCTATCACAATACCCAGGCTATAGTAGTTTGAATTAGTTTGCATATCTTTGTTCACTTGGAATCAAATTAAATAACTCAATAGTCACTTCAGCTCATTTTGAATAACTCTGTCAAAGAACCCATTATCAATGGTAAAACTATGTTTACTCCCCCAATGTCAATTTTAAAATTCCCAGTTACAAGAAAGCAATAACATTCAAAATCAGAAGAAAACACTTACAAAGCAAGCAAAAACAGCTTTAGTACAGAAGTTGATCTACCAAATATTATTTAAACTAGATACAGTGCAGATACTATTTCTGTAATGAGTACATCATTTTTTCTTTATTTTGAATGTTTCTGGTTGAACAAAAACTTAGTAGTCTTTTCCCCATGTTTTGGGCTATCTCCAAAATAAGCTGGAAAAAAGCTCCTATGTTTAATGGCTGACATCTTATCCAAAATACAATTAACCTATCAGCCTGTATAGGTATGATTGTGCCTTTCTTTTATATCAGGAATTATTCACTTTGCATAAGAAAGACTATGTTCAAATCCAAGCATAAGGGCTCCTGAACTCCCAAAAGTGCAGCTTGGAAAATCATCACACAATCATCTGTTGTTGCATTTAATTGAAATGGTTCTGTTGTTACACTTGTTCTCCTAAACTTAGACACTGAAATGTACTATATTCAACTCACCCTCCACAGAAGTTTTTTTCTTTGTCATAAACTGTCTTTTCTTCAGAAGTTCTTCATCTTGGAATGATTCTGATGGAACCGCTCCTGAGAGTCCAGTGAAGACTCTCAGAGCTCCTGACAGTCTAGGGAGCTGACTCATCCTTCACAGATACACAAATCTGAAGTCAAAACTAATAACTGTCAAAATTTAAAATCAGATTAATGACACTAAACAAGATACTAACAATAACACCGGCTTAAATGCTGTATGCTGCAATTTATTAGGTTACCTTAACTACTGGTACAGGTTTTTTAAAGTTTTTTTCATGATCCTAACTTGCAATTAACAATTGTCATGCCTTATAGCCTCTAAGTGTTGAAAACCCTAGCTATACAGATAGACTTAAAGCAAAACCTAGAGCAAAATGTAACTGCACAGTATTTATGCTACGCAATCTGATCAAGGTTTTGCCAGTTGTTGGGATTAAAAATGGCCTGTTAAAGGTTAAGGGTAATTTTTACTTCTATATACTGTCCGGTCAACTCTTGATGCTAAAGATACATGGAGAATCTGAAAACATTTGGTCAGGTAGGTCCTGCAAAACATGTTTACATGGAAAACTTTTACAAAATTTCTACATTAATAAAGGGGCATAATCTTAATAACATAAAAGCTGCAGCTATGTACCTTACCCATTGAGCAATTGAGGTCATCTTATAATGTCAAAGTCACAGTGTTCCCAGAAACCCCCAAATAGGGCATTTTCACCCCCAGAATGGTACTTTGCACCCCCAGTTTTGGAGACAGCTGTTATATCTCTCTTAGTGAGGAGGTGCATAAGTGCAAGAAAAACTCAGTTTTCACCCCCAACTTTAAATTTATGCCAGTGGGAACACTGAAGTCATGTGTGAAGGTTAAAAGCATTTGGCCCAGTAGTGACAAACCTGCTTTATTAACCAACATTTCAAAGTTTAAAAGGGACGTTATTTTGACAAAATAAAAGCTAGAACTATGTATCTTGGTCTTTGAGGTCATCTCTTGATGCCAAACTTGAAAGTATTTAATAGCTAAGTAGTGTTTGAGGAATATGCTTATATGCAAAACTTGAATCATTTGACTTTGTTGTAATTTTGACACTTTATTATAATAAATTACTTGTTCTAAATGTCTGTAAAATTTCAAAACAAGAGTAGATCAAGTTATTTTAACCCTTATCATGCTGGACACTAATGATTCTGCCTTTATGACTAGTGTAGATCATGATCAGCCTGCACATCCATTTAGTATCTTTTTGGTAAGCACCTCTTTTATCAGTAATGGTACCGTCCAAATTGAAGGTAAGGGTTAAAGGGCAAAAATGTAAGTGTTGCTTTAGAAGATTGTTAAGTGCATACAAGTAGCTGTATATCTATAACTATAGAATCGGCTTAGACACATATTTTTTCCACATAAACTCTTTTCTGAGACAACCTAATGGTTGAAGACTAAAACTTTAAATCCACTGAATGACATGACAAAATTGCAAATATTGGAAAATGAAAGTGAAAGTAGTCTTATTTATGGGAAAATCACAAAGCCAATTCTGTATAACAATGTCAGTATATCTTGAATAAACAATCAATCATGCAGACATGAGTTCAGAAGTAACCATCCACACACCCCAGGCCGAGAGGGCTCATGCCCCTTCACCCCCCCCCCCCCCCACCCCAGTTGGCTGAGAAGTGACCTATACTCATCAAAGATGCACCCTACTATTTTGGCGATATTATTTTCTCAAAATGTAGACCCAGAAACGCACCAGAAGCCACCATTTCATACCTGTATTTCAAAATTTTCTAGGGGGACAGCAGTGGGGGGAGGGGGGCCACAAGTCTAGAATGCCCTAAATAGCTTCGACTGCGGGAGGTTGTGGGTTCGATCCCCGGCTGCGTCATACCAAAGATGTGAAATATGGTACCAGTAGCTCTCTTGCTGGGAATCTGGCTTCTCTTCTCTCATACCCTCATGGCAATTTAATGGATTCCATTTGGAATGAGGTGTCAAGGGTGATTAATAAGTTGTAGACCTTACTTCACAATGGACCTTAAAAAAATTAGTATTAACCCTTCCATTACCTCAAAATTTAGACCTAAAATGCACCAGAGGTCACCATTTCATGTCTGTATTACAAACATTTCCAAGGGGAGAGCCCCCAGACCCCCAAAAGTAAGGCCACTATTTCACACCTGTATTTCAAAAATTTCCTAGGGGAGAGCCCCCTAAACCCCCTAAAATAAGGCCACCATTTCACACCTGTATTTAAAAAAATTCCAGGGAGACCCCCTTGACCCTCCTAACAAGTAATATGGGCAAAGGCCCCCCTCCCTATACCTACACGCTCTCGACCTCGGCGATGTCCTCATTCTAGACTTGTGCTCATGCCCACAGTCAAGTATTTCTGGATCCGGGCCTGCACCCTTCAGTACAAAGTGCCCAAACATCCCTTAAAAGGTTAGGAATTTTTTATTTATACGAGTTATCCGAATGTCCGATTACTGATCTAGTTTTAAATATCTATAATTTTGTTGTCAATACAACTGTAATTAATTTATGGACAGTGAACTTTATGAGACATTGCAAAAATGTAATGTTGTTTTTTTTTTTTTCTTTTATAATGTCTTACCAAAACTTTCCGCAAGTTATCTGGCTCCCAAATGTCATAACAGACAGCCGGCTTGCGCAATTTTTCGGGAGTTATCTGCTCTTTGATACAACGCTCCGCACCGCACACGATGCGGTAATGAGGTAGGAAATTGCAAAATCCACTATAATGTTGAGAATAGGGTAGCATTCAATGGCCAATGTCATTATGTCTACCACATCTACTCAATGTGTCTAAATTTCAATAATAAAACTGAGCTATTTACTGTTTTGTCGGGATAAAGCTTTAAGCTAATTAATGTTTTTTGTTATATATATCCAACGTTAAATAAAGATTCTTGTATCTTGTATCTTGTAAGGTATTGGGTAGAATAGATAGCAGCAAAAAAATTTTGCGATCGAAGTGTCTTCCCATGGTTTGTCAGTATATTTTTTGGACTTTATAGTGGGCTTTTCAGATTAAAAAAAAAAACTTCTTGGCATAAACAGGCTCAAACTGTAATGAATGAACTTGTGTACTATACAGTACTGAATATTCTTGCATTTGACAAAAAGTCCGAATTTTTGGTGGAACTAAGATAGTTCTTGAAAAAATGTAATTAGATATACATGCTTCAATTTATGGAAGGCCGTACACGTCATAATGTTATAATGGAAGTATATGTGAAAATAACCGGTGTTCCCTAACCGACAGTGTTTTAACTGTGAAATCAACACTCTTTATAAATAATTGTGTGAAGTAAATCTTAGTCAAACATCCTCTTCAGTCAGCACTGAAAGCTCATCATCATTTGTCAATGCAGACACCTAAACACTAAACTCAAGCATATATTGTCCAAAGACAATCTAATTTTTCATGGATTATTCTATTTATTACTTGGTTACAATGGTTACATTGGGGTTACAGTAACATATCATGATCAAACTGAATGTTTCAACATATTTACATGGGTTGGTTTAAATGTTACCTGGTTACAGTTGTTACACAGTAATTTAGATCACAGTCAAACTGAATGCGTTGGCATGTATATCAATGACACACATCAAACAGAGCTCCTACTTTTAGACCAGAAGTGACCGGTGATTGCTTAATTTTATGTAATTGTTGTACAACCAATATCCATAAAGTTGGTGATTTATACCCCACTCATTTAAATTTCAAACGTGTAAATCATAGATGATCTCCTACTGTTCCCAATGGTAATTATTTATTTATCTCACTAATCAAAGAGAACTCCTTCAATTTTACAGTTTTAGAACAAGTAATGCCGAGTTAGGTTTTGTTCTAAGTTATCCGAAATATGAAATTACGCCAATACTTCAGGTTTATAAGTCGTGCAGACCTACCTTAATGAAGAAGAGAGACTGCCTTTATAATAAATTTAAGAAATAATATCTTGAAAAATCAGTAAACTATAGAAAATCAAAACACAGATACCAAAAAAAACAAAACAACAAAACTAGACAATCTAACCGGGATTACAGTAAACTCCAGATGTAACGAGATCGCTTAAATGAAGAAATATTTATATTTAATGACACGTATAAATATTTGTAACCTTTGAAGCCACATTAAACAAGAAGGATAATTTTATTTACCTTTTTTCAATTTTACAGTAGGAAATGCATAATTTGTTAAATGATCATAAAGTTCATTGTTTCTTATATACGTTCATTTATTTTTTTCTGTAGGGTTGGGTGTAGGGATTTGGGGGTGGTTGAATGTGGGTTGAGATTTTGTAGTTAGCCCTTTTTCTCTCTTCAGCATTCTCCAAAAGATTTTTTCTCGCGTCTCAATACTGCTGTGGATATTGTACGCAAATCCCTTAATGCAAGATTTTTTATCAAACGATCTGTTTTTTAATCTTTTCCTTGTCTGCATAGTTGCGACATTCGGTTGTGGATTTTTCGCTGCACAACTTCCACCAAGCCTTTGTACTTATTACATAGGGGCCTCCGTGGCCTAATGGTTAAGATCGCTGACTTCAAATCACTTGCCCCTCATCGATGTGGGTTCGAGACTCACTCGGGCGTTGAATTCTTCATGTGAGGAAGCCATCCAGCTGGCTTGCGGAAGGTCGGTGGTTCTACCCAGGTGTCCGCCCGTGATGAAATAATGCACGAAGGGGCACCTGGGGTCTTCCTCCACCATCAAAGCTGGAAAGTCGCCATATGTCCTATAATTGTGTCAGTGCGATGTTAAACCCAACAAAATAAATCAAATAAATTGTGCTTATTATATGGTTTAATTTCGCAGGTGTTTTTGATTAACCCCTTGACTTTCTCCTCACAATAATCTCGCTGCGAAATCTCTTCATCCTTCGACCTGGGTGTTTCAGATTAGCCATATAATATTTAATCATCCCGCATTGATCGAGCTTCTAGATCTGACATCTCGTCTTGAAGACCATTTTTGCGTTTGCGTTGCTGTAAGTCTTTGTCACTTTTTTCCATTGAAAAAGATTATGACCAGACTGTAATTTATCTATGTCTCCCTTAGAATTCTTTACGTCAGTGCGGTACTATTCGAAAATTTTGTACGTGTAAGAAGCAGCTAATTACTCCATACTTACTACGCTTTGCACAATTGGTTAGAGTTTGGAAGCTTCCACCGCAGTCAAAACTCTGATCCATAAATAGATTATATGACATTTTGACACTTCACCATGCCTATTGTGTAATCGGTAATGTAACATGAAAAAAATGAAACACGTAAAACGTTGGAAACAAATACACATACACAGTAGCCAAACCAGTCTTTGAAATAATGTTATTTTTGCCTTTTGCGCAAGGGGGAAGACATCTATAAAATGTCACAGTATGTTAAATGGGTCTGCCCTGAACACAGGTGTTCATCATAGACGGTTAGACGGAACCGCACAGTTTGAAAACCCTCGATCCGAATATACGAGAACAACAATGTTTTGAGAAAGTTTGCTCTATGTTTTTTTTCCGGAGCCGCCAAAAGGTCGAGTAGAATATTATGTAGTCCCGCACAAGCACAAGACAAGTCAGCATAGATCTATTTACTGGAATGCTTATCTGCTGTAATGTTATTAAATTTGATTGTCATTGTGGGAAAAGGGGGTAAATACAAGATTTTGAAGGGGTGTGAAGCATTTACACTTTAACTGAAAAGAACAACTTCAAATAAATTCAACAAATTGAACAACGGTAATATTCTGAACATGTACATGATGTACATAAAACAAATGTTTCTTTTAAAATGATGTCTTACTCTCCATTAATTACGATTTTTGTAATAAGCACAAAGAAAAACAACCCCTTTCAAACATGGTCGAGTCCGATAGGATATGACACAGCCGACGCTTTATTTGTAAACGGACGACTCCAATGGGTAAAAGAGGCAATTACAAATTTTGAAATTGGGCAGTTTTTTTATAGTGTTTAAGAAATGTTATATGTATCTCCTAACATTAAATATATCTTATACATTTACGTAAAGTATTATATAAAGCATTATATCTTTGCATACAAGTTTGATGTGTTTATATTTCTTTACTCAATCAAAGATTGACCTGTCGCCCCCATGCCAGGTTTTGTATTGCTCCATTTTCCCACGGTATGTTAAGTCAAGATGCAGTGATGATTATATTTTGAGCGAGAGTAACACGTTTCTAGCCGTAAAACAGATTTAACACAGACATGTTACAATCTGATCACCTCGGCCTTTATGCTACGCAATAGACGTTATTCTAACGGTGGATTCCGGAGATCGCCGAGGATTCTCTATTGAGACATGTTACTGGAGTTATGTTAATCACATTACTAGTACTTTCAATCGCTTGTCATTGTACTTTGGGCGTTACAGGTAAACTATTTTTAGATCGCGTTATCTCGATTGCGACTACATGAAACTTCCCAAACTCTAACCAATTTTGAAAAGCGTAACACTTTACCTATTCTTAGGGATGGATACTTTCCCCAGCATATCTTGAACATTTACTCTTATCTTGTTGACAGATTGTTCTATTTGTTCTATTTTTGGAAGAGCCTCTTTAATTGTTTTGGCATCTTCGAATATACAAGGGTGATGATACACTTTCATGATCTCTAAATCATTTACATTTGTCATGTACATTTAAGGAGGTAGGTTACCTTGTTACAAGGGTAAATTCAAATTAGTTGAACCGCAGCATATTTTTGTATTTCGTGTAATATGAAGTTTCAACTGCTAAAATCTCAGTTTCGTTTGTCTCTGTCCCTTCAAGTTCATTTTTTATCCAGGTTTGAAGAACATGACCCTCCAAAGGTATTTCATATTGAAAGAAGAAGGAAAATACGGATATTTAACACTTTTCAGTGTATTTTAGTTTCATTGATATTCGTAGAAGTCTGCATAATTGATAATTTTACTAGTATGCACGTTAGCTTTCTAATATAAGCTTAAAATGTATATGTCGCGGGGCTCGTGTTTCCATGGTAACACATTTTCTCTTATTTTTAAACAACTATGTATAAAAATAGGGGTTTTCGACGGCTTCAGTGCCATTCTGTTAATGACCAACATGGAATATTTGGGTAATATTATTAGCAAAATACCAAGCACTATACATGGTACCCTATTTTTCTTAAAGTTTAAAGTAACCATGGCAACAGAGATGTTTAAAATGGCTTATATCTTGCTTTTTGTCGTAATTTCTTATAAAATAATATTGAATAAGATTATCTTTCTAGTTGATGTAGCTTTAAAACATATTATTTCTAACGTAAGTCATATTTTCGTGTTATCTGCATTTATTCAAACAAATTTCTAAGCTTAGAATACTTACAGCAGTACCCCTCGTCTGGCATTTTTCATGGAAAAATCGTTCAGCATGCTACTTTTATTCTCATGGATATTGTTGAAATGAAAATAAAAAGCCGAAGCTGTGTTTTTTAAATAGACTAGTGTCAACGCTTTTCAATTTTACATTTAGATACATAGGTCACGGGCTTCGTTTCCATGGTAACATCAATTCAATTCAAGAAACCACAATTTTCTACTGAAATTTGAACAATTTTAGATCTTAGTTTTAGTATATAAGTAACAAATTATCAAAGGAACCTGTAAAATAGGTATTACAAATCAAACTGCTAGATTTTTTATTTGAAAATGGCCGTAACAAGTAACCTCTCACCAAACTATATTCCAAATAACATCGGTTACCATCATCCATTTTCTTACATTCCGCATAACATTTCAATATAACTAGATAAAAGAAGCAAAATATTGATTATTATTCAGAGCAAAAGATTCATAAAAAATATTTCAGCAAATAATGGTTACTTGAAAATAGTTTGAATAAAGAAAATGCACAGAATTACCTTCTTTCAAGATAAAAGCTATTAATTTTGCGCGGTAACTGACACGTAACGTCATGACGTCAGTGACGTCATTTTAAGGCAACATTGTTTTGAAGCGTTTCTGCGGCAATTTATTCATTATTTCTGCATTATTAAACCATAAAGCGTCAGATCGAAGACAGGTCTATGATTTGTTTTCAGAAGAATGAATATACAAACACATTTAGTTTGTCGTAAACGTCGTCGTAAATCGTCATGTTAGCTTCCGGTTGGACATGCGCACATACAAATATAAAGGTAACCTACCTCCTTAAAACAATAATTGCCGAATCAAGTTCTCTTACCTTCACTTGACTGCTATTGGAGTAAATCCTTATCTGCAAATAATCGACCAAATTAACCATTACGTTTATGCAACATGATTTTTCCTGTGAGGTAAGACTTCCAGCTTGGGTGGTTCCAATACTCCGGCTTAAATAGCTTCGGCTATTTTTAATCACCCCTAGGCTATGTTGTGTGCTTTTTATTTTGTCTTTTGGCGGTTTCTGTAATATGCAGGCTCCGTAGCCTCAGATTCCCCTCTATAACTTTTAATTTGTTAAGTTCTGCCCCTTGTTTTCTCGTTAAGGGCAAACCCATTATTTTAACTGGGGACCATACACCGTTTTTCATGGAATTGCACTCTGTGTATCATTGAAGGTTCCATGTACACCGCCGTATGAATAGACCTGCGGATGTCTCTAAATTTTATTTTGGTACTTGTAACATGTGTGAATGTTGAGTTCTGCTCAAGTAGGGACGGTAGCCTGCATTTCCACTTACGTCCCTGAACAGGCTTAATAAAAAAATAACAAAGACAAATATCAAACAGGAAATGCCACGTACCAAAAACGCAGCCTCCCAAAAACGAAACCCACAGCACGCAGACACACACACGCACACACTAACACGCACACACAAAGCCACCACATGAGGACAAAACGAACAAACAAAGGAACACAGTGGGACACCGCCTTGGAACGGTCAGTGACAAAAACACCACTGGGGAGCTGAAACCGGTTTATGGTGCGCACCCAACCTCACTCTTACCCCCACCATGTTCCAAAGACACGGGACAGTGTAAATAAAAGTAACCTGCAACATTTTCATTTTTATCGTGTTGGGTGACCTGTGGTGTTCCACTGATTCTGTTTATTTTCGTGCTTGCATTATTTAGCCATTATACAACTTGATATTCATGCTTATTTCCGATTTTATAGTCACTGATTATTTTATGTGAATACCTTCATCGGCATTGGTATTTTAGCGATGTTTTATTGTGATTTTAAGTATTTTACGTGTATATTTTTTCACAAATATCATATATGTGTTACAAATAAACTGTTGCATGTTTGATCGTTATCCGTAGTAGGCTTTATCTTTATTGAAGTACAGAACATTCGAATATTTGTATAATACCTCCTGTTTTGGTAATATCATATCCGTTCGGACTAGGTGCTCCTATTACTGTGACATTCTGATATATTGATTTCATGATCATTTCATTATTGTAGCAAGCAGAGTTTGCTATATATGAATAATGTGACCCAGCTGAACATAACTACGGTACTACAAAGAAATTTTATTAACAGTATGAAAATTGATTCTTTTGGAATACCACCACAAAGAGACAATTTGAGATGACTGATCACATTTAGGCAATATTTTGTGATATTTTTTTTTCGAATATTCTGTCCGGTAATCAATATGAACACTGAAAATGGTATTTGCAGAGTAGAGGCTATAAGAGTTTAGTGGTTGGAGGTATAAAGGCCACTTCCAACAGCCTTGCTGTTGTGTTAACCCTTTAGCGACGTGGTTAGAGTGTCCGCCTACACAAAACGAGGTCCGGGGTTCGATCCTCGGTAGAGACTGAGATATTCTACTACAATGGAGAACTGTATGTTTGACGAATTCATGCATTTAGATGAGGCTGGAGACAGATAGCAGGTTCAGTTGATGCATCGGGCTTAAAACTGATAGGGGGTTCAGTTGATGTCTCGTGCTAGAAACTGATAGGAGGTTCAGTTCATGTCTCGGGCTAGAAACTGATAGGAGGTTCAGTTGATGTCTCGGGCTAGAAACTGATAGGAGGTTCAGTTGATGTCTCGAGCTAGACACTGATAGGAGGGTCAGTTGATGTCTCAGGCTAGAAACTGATAGTAGGTTGAGTTGATGCCTCGGGCTAGAAACTGATAGTAGGTTCAGTTGATGCCTCGGGCTAGAAACTGATAATAGGTTCAGTTAATGTCTCGGGTTAGATTTTGTCGTGTTTAGCGACAAGTGGAGTTTCCATTTTTCTATTTTAGAAACTGATAGGAGGTTCAGTTGATATCTGGTCCTTCAATATTAGAGAGGAGAGGAGTGGTTGTAAGTATAAAGGCCACTTCCAATAACCTTACTGTTGGGTTAACACTTTACCGACGTGGTTAGGGTGTCCGCCTACACATCACGAGTTCCGGGGTTGATCCTCAATAGAGACTGAGGTATTTTACTACAGCAGCAATTATCTATCTACCTTCTGTTACTGTCTAACCTTTTACATGGACGCAGACACTTTCGTGCGCGTCAAGCCACATAGATGTTTAGTAGGAAATAAAAGAAAATCGGGCCAAAATAATGGGGAGAGGAAAATTTGTTAGTGATTTGAAAGATAAAAACAGGGGTGAAGAGCAAGGTTATGGTGAAGTGTGTTCAATGTTGCAAACAGCGGCACTGAACTGCTCAATGGTTGGAAGAAAGGAAATGTCAGGTGGAAGATCATTCCATAGGAATATAGTCCTGGGGAAAAGGGAGTATTTGTAGTAGTCAGTTGTTGTGGAGATTAACCTGTAAGACAACGGATGATAATGGCGTGATTGCCTAGTTAGGGGATGAGATAATCTTCCATTGGGATTGCAACCAGCTGATTTGAAATTTTATACATAAGAGAGAGACGGGAGTCAATGCGCCGGAGATCTAGCCTGTGCTATTTTAGACCGTATAGCATGTCAGTGACACTGGAGGTGCGACCAAAGTCGGACATAGCTCAACGCGCTGTCCGTCTTTAGACCGCTTCTATTTGGTCAATTTGGGTTTGTGTGTATGGAGACCAGACTTCGGAGCTATATTCCAGCTGTTGTCTGACGAGGGTCTGATATGCCATGGACTTAAGGGGTTTGGAGTTAACCTTTATATTCCTGCGGAGGAAACCTAGAGTTTGATTTGCCTTTTTGGTTGACCTACTAGTATTTTTGTGGGCTTCCTACGAGAGATTGTTGGAGATATCCACGCCACGGTATTTTGCTGAGGTGATAGATTCTAGTAGTGTATTATGTAGGTAGTATTGTGAGGGAATAGGATGTTTCCTTCTTGTGACGTGGATAACTTGGTGGGATTGAATTCCATATCCCAGTTCAACTCCAAATTTCTAGTGTTTTAAGGTCATTCTGTAGGGGGCGGGGGGTATAAGATTGTCTGACCAAGGTAAATGACATGTATATTGCAGTGTCATCTAGTAATAGACGCTCTGTGGACTGGATATTTTGGAAGGTCATTTATACATGAGAGGAAGAGCAGGGGTCCAAGCAGGACCCCTGCGAAACTCCAGAAGAGACAGGTATGGGCTCTGAGTTTGTACTATTTATGATTACAGATTGAAACCGGTTGTCGAGAAAGCTCTTAATCCATTTCAGGGTTTCACCACGTATACCATAGTTATGCATTTTAATGGCTCACTTTCTCATGGCTCACTTTATAAAATGCTTTGCTAAAAGCTAGTTCATCCTGTTGTTTGTTATACACTGATTTGACAGCATTTACAAGCATAATTAGTTGTGTCACACAGGATCTTTTTTCTAGGAAACCATGCTGGAAATGGTACAGAATGCCAAGATGTTTAAAGTGTTTTAAGATAAGATAAGATAAATTTTATTTCGAGTCGGCAATACAATGTACAAGAAACAATATAACATAAGCACTCCAGGTGCTTTTGAACCGACTATAATTGTAATTGATTAATTAATTAATATGGCGACATAGGAAAGGTTTATTTTGTTGGCTGTTATCAAAATAGAGTCATTCAAAAGATCTACAGAGCTTAAGTTATTTTACCTTTGTAAGCCTTCCTTTACTTCATTTCATATTTTGCCGCATTACGCCATACTAGCGCCGCGGGGAAACAACAACAACAAAAATGTCGAAAGTAGAAATAAAACAGTTCGATTGGCTTTATCCTGATCTCATCCCAAGGAATGAACTAATTTCCATATTGAAACAGGTTGAAATATAATCATTTATCCGTTTATATCCAACTTAATATCCTAACAGTATTACTTTTAAAGCTAGTTTCACATGTATACCGGAAGGAATTCGGATAGTAAAAATATCGGATACCAAAACGTGGGTCATTATTCTTAAGATCTATAATAGATTTTACGTACAAATAATGGTTGTTCAGAAGTTTTTTTTTGTTAAAATATAGAATTAATTTTGTCACTTGCAATATACATAGCTATCAAGGCCTTAAGATGTGTCAGAGCTGGTTATCTACCAATTCAATTTCTTCCTATTTCATAGGCAGTGGCTGGAGAACCGGAATCGGTTCCCTACATACCAAACTTATTCGTCTGGTACCGGTTCTCTAACCAAAAAACAGTGCATAGGCTAGGGAACCGGAATTTTATTTCTATGCCAAAATCCACCTTGTTTCTTGGTAAGTGTCATGCATATTAGACCTAAAAAAAAAATTCTCTGTTTCCCGTAACAACTAAATGCTCAAAAAAATTAGGGTAGGTAGGTCAGAAAAACTTTTTTTTTTGGATTTTTTTTTTATTCGCTAAGGGAGGCTTTTCGGAAAATTTTTTTTGTGTCAAAAAATGAATACAAATAGGGGGATTATGCCTCTAGAGCATAAGTAAGTTGATTTATAACATCACTGTCCATGTTTAAAGCATAAAAAGTGCAGTTTTTCAACTTTTTGTCAAAAAGTTGAAAAAAATGTTCTCCAAGGCCATAAAAACATTTAGGGTCGGGCCAAAAATTTAGGGTAGGTCGGGATACCAGAAACAAACGATTTTTTTTTTATGCCTTATTAAAATGCCCTTGCATTTATCTGCGTAACTGTCGCCAAAAGTGTACTCGCCGCATACCGTATCCGCCATTTTGGAATGATATAAACTTTGCCGTTTTTAAATGTTATTTGCTTTAAGCATGTACTATGTTTGTTTAAATATAAAATAATATTTGTTTGTATTTGCGTCATTACATGTTTATAGATATACAAACTAATTTAATTGCCATTAAAACTTCATGCGGGTTCTTTGATCACTTTAAATTTTGGTTTGTAACACCTCGGCATTTCACGTTCAAATATAGGTGATCAATACTAATTAACAGAAATTACTTACTTTGTTTTAATTGTTTCTGTTATTTTATTGTACCTTTTAAGTTTAAATTTCAAGTTTATTTCGGCTTGCACCAATGCCGACGATTTCCGCATTCATTCGGGCTAGTTTATTTTGTTATTCAAATATGGCGGACAGTATGCGGCGAGTATACACTTTTGGAGACACAGTAAACACAGATAAATGAAAGGGCAATGGCTTGCTGAAATATTGGTAAAATTGATTAAGATAATAATATGCATGATATATACTTACCAAAAGAAACAAAGTGAATTTCGGCAGCTTTATGCGTAGAAATAAAATTCCGGTTCCCTAGCCTATGCACGGTACTTTGGCTAGAGAACCGGTTCCGGACGAATAAGTTCGCTGTTTAGGGAACCGATTCCGGTTCTCTAGCCACTGCCTATTTCATATTAACAATAAAATATTCAGACCTCATTTTCAGCACTTCAGAGCGTTTCAATGATATGAAAACTATATATGATCGATTTACAGTCAACTCGTCCCCTAGTCAACTCGTCCCCCAGTCAACTCGTCCCCGATTTGGTCATTTCGTCCCCCTCGGCGATTTCAAATTGGTCATTTCGTCCCCCCTTTTTCGTCCCCCCTTTTTAAAACGTATTTTTGAGAAAAAAATCAAAGTATGATAAATTAAGTCGTTTTTTTTTTCAAATAAGTATATTTTATGCTAGAAATATACATAAGTTTTTAAGAACTTTTTGCTTTAAAAATTATCGATTTAACAAGGAGAATTTTCTGGATTTTTTTTTCTGTTTTTTTTTTTTCTTTGTTTTTGTAAGTCTGCTATGTTGGACAACATGATTGTTGTTTAAATGTCCGTATTTGATGCTGCTTATTTTCAAACTCTTGAATAAGATTAAGCAGATATTAGTTGTTTATTTATTCTTTATTGTATTTCTAATTAAAACTTTCTTTTATTATGATCAGGGGTAAGGATTTATTGCTCTCTCTTTTCTTACTATGATTTTTAAAAAGTTAATTAGATTTTCTAATATATTATATTTTTAATACTAAGGGCATTGTATTCATTTATTTTATTTCAGTTAATTGTCTTTTATTTTCAGTATATTTCTTTTATTTTTTTTATCAAACCTAATTATTTAAAGTTAACTATTTCCAATATAACTCCTTCAGAACTCTCGATGATTTTAAATACAAGTTTTCAAAGTCAAAAATATCATAAAAAAAAACAAAAATGCCTAAAATATTAAGGGGGACAAAATTACCAAAAGGGGGACCAGTTGACCAAAATGGGGACGAGTTGACCAAATTTTATCATGAGGGGGATGAAATGACCAATTTTGGGGGACGAAATGACCAAATCGGGGACGAGTTGACTAGGGGACAAGTTGACTAGGGGACGAGTTGACTTGATACCATATGATCATTTAGTATGACATGTCTTCTTATCAAAAATAGAAAAATATTGACATGTTATGTTACATATAAGAAAGTAATCTGTTCTGAGAAACATCACCCTCTAAAAATGCCCCCATGAACACAGCCGTTAAGCAATTACGCATATATGTAGACATTTTTCCCAAGAATAAAACTTATTCCAGGAAATTCACAATGAAAATGGTCTAGATCTTTTCTCAATACAATAAGCAATAAAACTAAGCCAAAAATATGACTGTCATTTCCGGTTTGGTGTAATACGTCCAGCAGCAGATAAGCTTTTGGTGCAATTTATTATGTATTTTTTACCCATCATTTTTTGTCTGAATTGGGTATTGGAAATCTGAATTGGGTAAAAAAAGTATCAATCATTACCCAGCCTTTTCAGAAGTAATTGGGTATTTGCTAAAACTAATTGGGAATTCCACCAATCTCGCATTAACCAGGTTTGACTAACTACATAGAAGAACTTTAATGGCACCCTTCAATGTTTAATACGAAAATGTATTTAAAATTGTAATGAAATGTGATTCATTATATGTAAAACAGTACTACTATCTTTTAAGTGAAGAAAAGTGAAAATCAGTATCCTGCAATTATAACAATGTACTGTTCTGGTAAATGATAAATTTTGTAATGTTCCAGCAGATTTTAAGGCAGTAAAATTAAACAGACAATAGTTTTTTACTCAGCCATACTGCAGCCAGAACTTTGTACTGCTGCTACAGAGAAACGTTCATAATAATGTTCAATGAATTTTTAAGACAGCTTTTGTTTTTTCACTGAATAGTCTGCCCTTCCTTCTTTTTTTCTTTTTCATCCAGTATGTAATAGCTGGCTTTGCATCAAATGTAGATATTGGAAGTCCCAACATACAGATTTAAATGATGCTATATCGTCACAAACAGATAACTGTCTTTGTTTAGCAGAAAAATATCCATCAATTTTGTTTTTTGTGTGCAGCAACAATGTTTTTTCTGCGACCTCTTTTACTAGAAGTAGAAGTTGCCATTTTATTGGCAAATTATTTACACAGTTTCAAAGTGTCCAAATAAAACCTATTAGCCTACTGAATGGTCCTGTTATTTTTCCGATAAATAGCAACCCTTTGCTGCGGTAACGTATAACCAGTCTGTTGTCTAGTGTTAGTCTGTTACCCGTTCTGTAATACGGAATATGCGATACGCAAGCGATTTTTTATGAATTGGGTATTTGGAATTTTAATTCCGTTTCAGTACGTACACTGTATAAATTCAATTGGCTTTTCTGCAACTTTAATTGCGTAAATATGCAAATTTAATATGCAGCTTATCTGGAGCTTTGGTGGGTAGGAGTGAGATTGGGTTCCAAGAGGCAGTTGCCCCTTGGTCATAGGGTCTGGGGGACGAAAGTCCATAGAAACTGTAGAAGCATGGAGATTGATTTTGGCTATTTTTCCATAAAAAATAGCACTACATTTGGACAAAGTAAATTTCAGGATGCAAAAGTTAAGAGACCAAACAAAGACAACCATTCCTTTAATAGATCGAAGTCCCTGTACACACATGGATAAAGAACTTTCTAACCACTAGGCACATGCAGGTAGTTGTCGACGGTGAATGCTCCCAGAAAGCTACAGTAGACTGGTGTGCCCCAGGGTACAGTGATGGGGCCCTCTCTTATTCTTGTGTCGCATAAATGACTTACCACTGTTTACTATTCAGGAAAATCCACTCCCAAAAGGACTACCGGTATGAAATATTACAAAATGACCTAGTTGAACTTGAACATTTTAATGCCAAAAAGTGTTATCTATTAAGTGTTAATAATAAATCACCGCATTTTTACACTTAATGCAACGTAATCTTGAAACAGGTCTCTGAAAATCCTTATTTCGGCATCACCCTCAGCGAGGACCTTACATGGTCAACACATATTACTTAAGTTGGTAAGAAAGCCAATTCTACCATGGCAGTTTTACATAGAAATTTTAGAAATTGTACTGAAGACTGTAAGAAAATAGCATACATCTCATTGGTTAGGTCATTAATGGAATACGTAGTCATTAAATGGGACCCATTCTTACAAAAAGACATCACCAAACTTGAAAGGATGCAACGTCAAGCAGCACGTTTTATAACAAATGACTACAAAACCAACAATGAAGGGTGCATGACAAGGTTAGGATGCTACAAGAATCCGGCTTCTAGGGGGCCTTAGCCACCCCCACCCCCACAAGGGGCAGCCGCCCCTTCAAACCCCAATCACACCGTGGCCTTTGTAGAGCCTTGACAGCTATGCAATGGGTACTAAGCTGCTAGCTTACAAAAAAAGAATTCACTAAAAATTGCCATGTTGAAAAAAAGGGGCAAAATTTTGTAAAAAGCAAAATGGAGCCTGTGCACTGCAAGTCAGTTCATTACAGTGAATAAGTGTATGAAGTTTAGTCCATTCCCACAAGTGGTTACTGAGATACAACCTTACATATAAAAATATAACCAAATTGGGATACAGACAACGATATACGGGCAAGTTCAAAATTCTACCTTTTCTTGGATTAGTAAAGCTAAAAGAACGTGTTATAACGGACTTACTACATGTATGTACTTTCCATCATTGTACTGATACAGGTTGAACTAAATCCATTGCTAATGTATGAGTATCTCTTATTTACTAACTTTGAAAGTGTAGATGCACAGTATTAGAACATCCACCATTTATTATGTTCCTAATTTTGGTGATGTCAAGGAAGGGAAGTAATATGGTTGGAAAATCAACTTAAACAAGCTGAATTAATCTGAATAATCGTGTTACTATATAGTCGAGACAAAATGGGTTTTTAATATCTTCAAAAACTTGAAAGAAACTTGTGAATACACAAAATTGTGACAATTCATGACGAGGCTTTTTTACCTGTTCTTTTTCCTTATCTGATAAGATTAAGTTTAAAATAAACAGAAACATAACATACATGTACATGCATGATGTCATCATGAAAACCAAATGATTAGAATATGTTTTACCTTATAGCAGACAGCTACTTCCTGTTGAGATCTATCAAACAAGAATATTTACTAGGGCCAACCAGCGTGATCATACTGAACATTGTTTTAGTGTGAAAAATGGGAATTGAAAAAATTCATTTAATATGCATGTTTTTCAGGAATAGTATTATAAAAAAAGAGTTACTTTTGACATAGAAACTACCAGTATCTTTATAGGGTCTTACAAGTTTGCAATTGATTGAACCTTACTTTGATCAAGATTCTTTTAAATATTGACATTGTGCACTCTTCATGCAGTGATTTCATAGCAATAAAGCAAACTCATTGGAATCAGAACATTTGCATAATGAGAACCTTGGGGGATCTCAAAATGGATATGGAAATAAGATGTGATTGCTGCTTAAAGCAGACTATGACATTGCATAATAACTTGTAAACATTATCATCAATCAAAATTTTATATGATGTTATATTGCCTTGTTAAAGAATATAGATAGAGTACTTCTTTATTTATTATTTTCTATTTTCAGAGATACATAAAGACTGAGTCCTTGGAGCTACTTGACAAGGATGAACTTGTGGAGCTGTACAATAAATATATTATACCATTGCCACAGAGAAAATACAGGGTTAACCGAAGAGGTCAGGAAATGTCAAAAAAGCAAGTTATTGCATCGAAGAAACGTAGACTTGCTTCTTCTGATGAAGCATCAGATGATCAACCAAAAAGTAAAAGGTATGATAGATTTGTAGGTACTTTAAAGCTGCTTTCCACACTCTAATTAAATTTCGTTATAGAACAAAATAATTCTGCTTGTATTTCTTTACCCAGAAGCCTAACTGTGCGCTAGAGCAGCCTTTTTGTTACTGTTTGTCAGCTAAGTGTGCGCTCTTTTGATTATCATAGTCTACTTTCAATTTCACATTCTAAAAATAGGTTTCGGTACTCCGAGGAAAATAAGCGATTACAAAGTAACAAAATGGAATTTAGATAAAATAATTGCTATTTGCATAGTCTGAAACCATAAAGAAAATATAGACAAATGATAAGATTGCTTGCGATTCTATGGAAAGTAGCTTTAATGTTTTGATACAGAGTTATTAAGCATCTCGAGTACTTGTATAGAATCTGAATGTAAATTCAGATGGGAAGGAAAGATACATGTAGAATGCTCAAGAATAGCAGCTTTTTTGTTCAGTGTTTGAGTCATTCATTATTTGCCCCATCTGTCTGTCTTTCCCATTCTCGCATACCAGAGGTCTACCGTGGTTCCCCGGATGAACCTCTGGCACATTTCGCCGATATTTATGGTTTGGTTACATTACAGGTAAAACGTTTCAGCCAATCAGCGTCGTTTCGCGACAAATCGTAGCGAACCAATCAAAATCGTCCGTGAAAAGCGTGACCACGTCCTTACCATATTATCGAGGGAATACGATGTCCATTTACGGCGAATATTATTATTTCTTGATGTAAATGTCTTAACGTCGAATTACAGGAATAAATCTTTATTTATCGCAATCATGGAATACAGCCTTTATCCATCGTAAGCAAGTATCTTAATTATAGTTGTTTACATATTTTTTGAAGTTTCAATTCGGAGTTCCAAATAATGGCGAACAATGATTGGCTGAAACCACTCACGATAGTAATTACGAGTGCGCATGCTCACCAAGTAAAAGATGGAAATAAATCAGAGGTTCGTCTCGGGATTTTGACGAACCTCTGATTGATGAGAATGGTCTTTCCGAGCTTACATTTGCATACTTAGGTGGCTATAGGAACAATAGGTAACTGTACTTTTTCTTGAATGTGATTCATTCAGTAAGCTTTTATGTGTCTATTTTTCTTTTACATGGCTAAAAGAACAATAGAGATTCCAAAAGAGGAAAAAGATCTATATAAGTCTTAGGCTTTCGATCCTATCCTAAGCATTTACAATTCATAGCTTAATCTTTGTGTAATTTATGGTCATTCATAGGCATCATGTTTGTGTGTTTCAAATAGTCTTACTTGTACCCTCTGTAAGCCATTACTTACTTTTCCCTTTAGCAATATAGAAGTATTTTTTGCAGATAATTTACTATAACCTACACTGAATAATGAAAAGTGATTTTTTATTTGACAGACAAGATACACTGTATACAAAAATTGAGTGAAGACATCTCAAACTAACGTCTATATTATTATTGTAGCAAGCAACCTTTGATTTGGTTTAAGGACTAACGGTTTATTTTGGAGAATAGTATTGTTTACACCTGAAACATAAGTAATAGCAGATGTATATTTCTTGATTTCAGACGATCAGCAGGGAACCTACTTACATCATTTGACTTACCGTCATCAGGGACGGGGGACAGACTAAAACCTCCGCCATCTTGTATCAATTTTGAAAAAAAGAAAATCAAGTTAAATAATAGTTCCAAAACTTCAACAGAAACACTCGCTGTGTCATCATCGTTAAACAAACTAAAAATTAATAAAGCAGATGATGTAAAAGAAGGCAGTATATCAGTTAAAAAGATTAAATTAACAGACAGTAGCAATAACAAGTTAAATGATAGTGTCACAAGCAAGGAAGATCAGACTTTAAGTGTCACAAGCAAAGAAGATAAGATGTTACAGAAGACACACAGCTCAAATGATGATGCACAAGTAAGTATTTATATTTCAGTCTTTTAAAGGTGCACTCATTCAGCTTTATGTCAATTTTTTTTTCAAAATTTAACCTTTACCCTGCTTAATTTCTAAAATGGACTGGTTCAATGAATAACTGTCCATCATTCAATTTGAGCAAAACCATTTATTATTTAGAGGGGTGTTCACTGAAAATTAACTGACTGAATAGTGAACAGTGCAGACCATGATCAGCCTGCATGGATGTGCAGGCTGATCTTGGTCTGCACTGGCCGCAAAGGCAGAATCACTTGCCGCCAGCAGGTTAAAGGTTAAAAAATGCTTTAGTTAGTTGGGAGTTAGATACGACTGAAATTTTAAAGAGATTCTGTACATTTTAGGAAATACATTTTTAGCTCGACTATTCAAAGAGTAGGTAGAGCTATTGGACTCACTCATGCGTCGGTGTCTGCATCGGCGTCCGCGTCCCGATTTGGTTAAGTTTTTGTATGTAAGCTGGTGTCTCAGTAACCACTTGTGGGAATGGATTGAAACTTCACACACTTATTCACTGTGATAGGTTAACTTACAATGCACAGGTTCCATAACTCTATTTTGCTTTTTTACAAAATTATGCCCCCTTTTCTACTTAGAAATTTTTGGTTAAGGTTTTATATGTAAGCTGGTATCTCAGTACCCACTAATTGGAATGGATTGAAACTTCACACATTTGTTCACTGTCATGATCTGATATGCAGTGCACAGGTTCCATAACTCTACTTTGCATTTTTACAAAATTAGGCCCCTTTTTCGACTTAGCAGTTTTTATGCCCCCAAAGGGAGGCATATAGTTTTTGAACCGTCTGTCGGTCTGTCAGACTGTCAGTCTGTCTGTCCGCAATTTTCGTGTCCGGTCCATATCTTTGTCATCGATGGATGGATTTTCAAATAACTTGGCATGAATGTGTACCACAGTAAGACGACTTATCGTGCGCAAGACCCAGGTCCCTAGCTCAAAGGTCAAGGTCACTCTTAGACGTTAAAGGTCATTTTTCATGATACTGCATTCGTGTCCGGTCAATATCTTTGTCATCGATGGATGGATTTTCAAATAACTTGGCATGAATGTGTACCACAGTAAGACTTGTGGCGCGCAAGACCCAGGTCCGTAGCTTAAAGGTCAAGGTCACACTTAGACATTGAAGGTCATTTTTCATGATAGTGCATTCGTGTCCGGTCCATATCTTTGTCATCCATGGATGGATTTTCAAATAACTTGGCATGAATGTGTACCACAGTAAGACGACGTGTCACGCACAAGACCCAGGTCCGTAGCTCAAAGGTCAAGGTCACACTTAGACGTTAAAGGTCATATTTCATGATAGTGCATTGATGGGCGTGTCTGGTCCATATCTTTGTCATTCATGCATGGATTTTAAAATTATTGGGCATGAATGTGTACCACAGTAAGACGACGTGTCGCGCGCAAGACCCAGGTCCGTAGGTCAAAGGTCCTAAACTCTAACATCGGCCATAACTATTCATTCAAAGTGCCATCAGGGGCATGTGTCATCCTATGGAGACAGCTCTTGTTAGCTCATCTGATTTTTTGAAAAAAAATGATGAGTTATTGTCATCACTTGTGCGGTTGTCGGCGTCGGCGTCGGCGTTGCCTGGTTAAGTTTTATGTTTAGGTCAGCTTTTCTCCTAAACTATCAAAGCTATTGCTTTGAAACTTGGAATACTTGTTCACCATCATAAGCTGACCCTGTATAGCAAGAAACATAACTCCATCTTGCTTTTTGCAAGATTTATGGCCCCTTTTGTACTTAGAAAATATCAGATTTCTTGGTTAAGTTTTATGTTTAGGTCAACTTTTCTCCTAAACTATCAAAGCTATTGCTTTGAAACTTGGAATACTTGTTCACCATCATAAGCAGACCCTGTACATCAAGAAACGTAACTCCATCTTGCTTTTTGCAAGATTTATTGCCCCTTTTGGACTTAGAAAATCAGTTTTCTTGGTTAAGTTTTATGTTTAGGTCAGCTTTTATCCTAAACTATCAAAGCTATTGCTTTAAAACTTGCAACACTTGTTCACCATCATAAGTTGACCCTGTATAGCTAGAAACATAACTCTGTCCTGCTTTTTGCAAGATTTATGGCCCCTTTTGTACTTAGAAAATATCAGATTTCTTGGTTAAGTTTTATGTTTAGGTCAAGTTTTTCTCTTAAACTATCAAAGCTATTGCTTTGAAACTTGCAACACTTGTTCACCATCATAAGCTGACCCTGTACAGCAAGCAACATAACTCCATCCTGCTTTTTGCAATAATTATTGCCCCTTTTGGACTTAGAAAATCATTTTCTTGGTTGAGTATTATGTTTAAGTCAACTTTTCTCATAAACTATCAAAGCTATTGCTTTAAAACTTGCAACAGTTTTTCACCATCATACGTGGACAATGTACATCAAGAAACATAACTCTATCCTGCTTTTTGCAAGAATGATGGCCCTTTTTAGACTTAGAAAATCATGGGTAGGACAATATTTCTATTACACAAAAAAAATCAGATGAGCGTCAGCACCCGCAAGGCGGTGCTGTTGTTGGTTAAGTTTTTGTATGTAAGCTTGTATCTCAATACCCACTAATGGGAATTGATTGAAACTTCACACACTTGTTCACTGTCTTGATCTGACATGTAATGCACAGGTTACATAACTCTACTTTGCATTTTTACAAAATTATGTCCTTTTTGACTTAGCAGTTTTTGGTTAAGATTTTGTATGTAAGCAGGTATCTCAGTACCCACTAATGGGAATGGATTGAAACTTCACACAGCTGTCCATTGTCATGAACTAATATGCATTTTACAGGTTCCATAACCCTGTTTTGCAGTTTTACAAAATTATTCCCTTTTTTCAACTTTCATTTTTATTCAACTGACAAGGCTGTTGAATAGTCGAGCGTTGCTATCCTCCGACAACTCTTGTTTAAGAAATACTAAGTTCCCAAACGTGGTTTATCGTAGAATAACCCGAGTTTTGAGTTCTTATGCGTAGGAATATATCACGAAGGCCGTAGGCCTTCGTGATATATTGTTTCGCATAAGAACGAAAAACTCGGGTTATTCTACAATAAATCACACTTGGGAACTTACTATTTCGATTCTAACACGACATACTAGTATCAACCGTGTTAGAAAATATGGTAACTACTTTTTACAACCGTACTACGCACCTGGCTCGGATGACGTCATTGCACGCGAGTAGTTTATTGCAGAATAACCCGAGATAGATTTTGCTCTACATGTATGTAGGTTATTTTGCTGGTCGTGTTAGAATAGTCAATAACATAATGTAAAAATGTCTTTTAAAACCGCAATTGCAGTATGTAAAGGTAGTTGTTAGAACATCAGGTACTAGTTTTTTATAAATACAGAAGTCAATTTAGACCAGAAGACATTAGGATTAGCGGTTACACATAAAGAAACATCACGCACCCCTCAGTTTTCTTAATAGTAACTCCTTACTTACAGGTAAATGACCCTTGTGGGAAAGGTCATTTTTAGCTCGACTTTTCGAAGAAAAAGCTATTGCACTTGCCCCGGCGTCGGCGTTGGTTAAAGTTTTTGATAAAGTCAAATATCTCTGTTACTATCAAAGCTATTGACTTGAAACTTAAAATAATTATTTACTATCAAAGTCTACACCAGTAGAAACAATCCCCATAACTCTGATTTGAATTTTGACAGAATTATGCCCCTTTTTAACTTAGAATTTTTGGTTAAAGTTTTTGATAAAGTCAAATATCTGTATTACTATCAAAGCTATTGGCTTGAAACTTAAAGTACTTATTTACCATCAAAGTCTTCACCAGAAGAAACAATCCCCATAACTCTGAATTGAAATTTGACAGAATTATGCCCCTTTTTAACTTAGAATTTTTAAAAAAAAATTTGATAAAGTCAAATATCTCTGTTACTATTAAAGCTTTTGACATGAAACTCAAAACAGTTTTATACAATCAAAGTCTGCACCAAGAGACACAATTCCCATAACTCTGGTTTGAATTTTGACAGAATTATGCCCCTTTTTAACTTAGAATTTTTGGTTAAAGTTTTTGATAAAGTCAAATATCTCTGTTACTATTAAAGCTTTTGACTTGAAACTTAAAGTACTTATTTACCATCAAAGTCTACACCAGGAGAAACAATATCCATAACTCTGATTTGAATTTTGACAGAATTATGCCCCTTTTTAACTTAAAATTTTTTGTTTAAAGTCAAATATCTCTGTTACTGTTAAAGCTTTTGACTTGAAACTCAAAATTATAAAGTTATTTACAAATATATATACAATCAAAGTCTACACCAGGAGACACAATTCCTATAACTCTGGTTTGAATTTTGACAGAATTATGCCCCTTTTTAACTTAGACTGTTTGGTTAAAGTTTTTGATAAAGTCAAATATCTCTGTTACTATCAAAGCTTTTGACTTGAAACTTAAACGTAATAAAGTATTTACTTTCCATCAAAGTCTACACCAGGAGAAACAATATCCATAACTCTGATTTGAATTTTGACAGAATTATGCCCCTTTTTAACTTATTTTTTTTTGTTAAAAGTCAAATATCTCCGTTACTGTTAAAGCTTTTGACTTGAAACTCAAAATAGTTATTTACAATCAAAGTCTACACCAGGAGACACAATTCCTATAACTCTGGTTTAAATTTTGACAGAGTTATGTCCCTTTTTAACTTAGAATTTTTTTACTGGCAAATCTCTAATTCAGAGTCAAGCACTGAGAAAAGTCGAGCGCGCTGTCTTACGGACAGCTCTTGTTGATGAATAATTTGACATTATAATATCCTCAATTAATATGATTTAATTAACTACATTTACATTTATTCACAGTGGTCATTCTAACTAACAGATATATATTTGATGACACTGGCATGTTTTAGGGATATATAAATCTTATTCTGGATCTTTGTTGTGGCTTTTAAGTGTTTGTCACATTATTGAAATTGAGAATTTATCTGTACTCTGTATCATACACATTATTAAAATATCTACACAAAGAGTACTTGTTTATCATTTCCGGTATTTTATCATTTCATATCTGTTTTAAACAGAATTTAAATTTGATGTATATCTGGAGGCATGTATCTTTGAAGTTCCATAATGCTTTTAATTTAATTATGCTTTAGAGAGATAAAATTATTATCCAAATGAGCCGTGCCATGAGAAAACCAACATAGTGCATTTGCGACCAGCCATGGATCCAGACCAGCCTGCGCATCCGCGCAGTCTGGTCAGGATCCATGCTGTTCACTTTTAAGCCTACTGCAACTAGAGAGACCGTTAGCGAACAGCATGGAGCCTGACCAGACTGTGTGGATGCGCAGGCTGGTCTGGATCCATGCTGGTCGCAAATGCACTATGTTGGTTTTCTCATGGCGCGGCTCAGATAATAATTATAAAATCAGAAGGGCATTTTGAAATGTAATAACTTGCGTCTCAGTCATATCCATCAGTCATACAATTACTAAACTTGGTTACAATGTTGTTTGTACATTATTTGTGTTGACTTTTCAATGTTTCTTGCTTTCCATAAATTCTATAAGCATGTCTGATTTGAATTGTAGCTTGACTCAGATTTTGATTTTTTTTGTCTTTTTTTGTGAAGGTAGAAGAGAAGCAGAGGAAGATAACTAAGATATCCTGGCCATAGACAACTGCAAATCTCTCAGACAGACATGCAAAACTGTATCTCCCGAGGTAACAGTAACAGACACAAGCTACTGTTTTATGTGTGAACCTGTGTAAACATAACTACTGCAAGAACTGATTTTGGGCTAGAACATAGAGTCAAAGACAGTGTAGTAGGGGAAAAAAATCTTTACACCAGAAATATTTTCAGACAAACGTGTGTGATATGTGAAATAATGAACTTCAATAAACAACAGCAAGTGACATTCAAAATAAAATAGATGTGGCACAGTTTGCATTATACTGGTTCAATATCTGGTTTATATCTTTGTTAGAGTTACCTCCCCTGACCAGTAATTGTCGCTGATACAGCAGTATGACAACTATGTACATGATAAAATACTTTTCATGCCACTTAACATGATAACTATGGTTACTGGAGAACAAACACCTGCCTTTGTATTCCATACACAGGTGGGATTTAGCTAGTAATTGTGATTAAAATGAAGAGACAGAATTTAACTATAAAAATTGTGAAATAGACATCATATTGGTGAAACAGTGATCTCATTGTGTCAGACTGTGACAAGTGTATGAATGACTCTTTTGACTGTTGTTTATAAATGCTGCATGAGTTTCCTATGTTGCAACCAAAATGTTGTGTGGAGATAATCTGGGCCAGATAGTCATTCCTGAATGTTGATTTGTTTGTTTTGGGTTTAATGCCGTTTTTTCAACAGTATTCTTGAATGTTGAGGAATATCAAAGTAAAAGTATAATCCCAGGACGCATTGAGTACTTCAAACACAGCCAGAGACACACCCTGGAAAGTGAGTCACCCAGTAATTGGCAATAATGGAAATGTTATAACACTGTTACTGGGATTTCAGTTAGAAAATCTGCTGATTATGACATGACATTATTGATAATAAATGAATCATTCATTCATGTGGTAATGCACAAGAAGGGCAGCAATGTTTATTTTGAATTTTGCGATTTTTATACTGTGACTTTATAAATGCACTGTATGAAATAATACATAAGAATTATACATCAGAATGGTTTCTCATGTTTTACCTTGTGAGTAATAAATTTTGCATAAAATTCCCTATAAATGTATAATTAGTCTCATAACTGCCTCGAGTAGCGTCTGCTTCGAGTGCGGGAGGTCGTGGGTTCGATCCCTGGCCGCGTCATACCAAAGACGTGAAAAATGGTACCAGTAGCTCCCTTGCTTGGTGCTCAGCAAGCATAAAAGGGAAACTGGTCTCTTCTCTCATACCCTCGTGGCGATGGATTCCATCAGGAATGAGGTGTCGAGAGTGATTAATATAAGTTGTAGAACTTGTTTCATAATCGACCTTAGATAATTTAGTGTAACCTAAAATTAGCATATATACCATACACATCTGAAGGAAACAGTTTGCAATGGTGATGATTAAATTAAAGTGCAGTCTTGTCTGGTATTTAGCTTTCACTGAATTAATTATGATTATTTAAGAGGTAGAGCTTACATCTCAACTGTTGAATATTCTACTGTAAATAGTTTGTAAATACAAATTACTTCAAGCCACAAGATGACACGTTCAGTCCACAGGTAAGGGAAATGTTTTCCTTGACAGTCTGACGGGAAGATAAAATGTGTGACATCTTTCATGTCTGGTAAGTATCAGAACTGGTGCAGGGATAATGCTTTAAAAGACGTGATAAAATTTAATGACTTTAAATTTAAATTATTTTATCAAAACAATAACAAACGAAATAGGAGTGCGTGGGGCCATTGTTGTTGACTGTTTCTGAAAGCAGATAGAAAAACTGGTTTGCCTGGTTACCAGTTTGTATTGATATATTGATTGAAACTTTGCCTGTAAGCAGCTTGCAAGAAATCAAGGTTTGAACTGCATATACTGGATCAAGGTTGTCGTTATTAAATTTTGAGGTAAACATTGACTCCAGATGTTTTTGGGACCAAGAATACAAAGATCACAAGAGTAAATTTAGTTTCAAATCGATGTACTTTAGAAAGTTTAGTGGTATAAGACCATGGGATGAGCAGATGAACCATATTGCTTTTGAGATCACCAGTCACAGAGACGTTCATATTGTAAAATATCAAGAACAGGAGAGGGTCCTCTGTGGCAAAGTCGCTGGTTTGGGGCATTGAATTCTTCAAGGTCTACCCATTTGTCTGCCAGTGATGAAATAATGCAAAGAGGGGCACCTGGGGGTTTTCCTCCACCATCAAAAGCTGGAAAGTCGCTATATGACCTATAAGTGTGTTGGTGTGACGCTAAACCAAACATAAGTAGAAAAAAATACATGAGAACTATTGAACTTAAGCTGTCATTGTTCATGAGAACTTAGCTCAAAAGTCTTGGTAACAGTGTCCCCCGGGCTGAAAACTGTTTTTCTGATGTATAAAAGGAGAATGCTTGTGCCTAATGTTTTCATACATCATAGGGTGATTGTCTGTAGTCAGCAGATAAGCCCTATTGTTAATTCTAGGGGTCAGTATGTGAAAGGTCAAGGTTACAATGACCTAAAGGCTGAAAACTTTCCAATAAAAAAATGGAGAACCATTCGATATACGGCCGTTGGACTTTGTACAATGATTGCTTAATGTCAACAGTTAGTCCCTATTGTGTTGGGTGTAAATAGGTTGAGGATCTTGGTCACAATGGCATCAAGATTAGAGAAAGGTCTCCAGTCCGTAAATAAATGCTTGGGACAATGGCTGTAATACTTCAAATAATGATTACTTATCATCAGCAGTTGACCCTTCATTTTTGGGGGGTCAGTAGGTTCAAGGCCAATGTCACAGTGACCTCTAGACTTATAACAGTATTCTGATCTGTAACTGAAGAATGCCATCAGATTACGGTATGGGTGATTGCCCGTGGTCATTAGATGTTCTCTATTGTTTTGCATTTTAGGCCAAAGGTCAAGGTCACTGACCTGGAGACTGAAAATTATTGTCATTAATTAGAGAAGTATTGAGCTTTTAACAGTCAGTCTTCATATCGTGGGCTAAGCGCGAAACTATTGTATCTTGTTCTTTATTCATATACAGTTACAACAGTTTCGCACTCGGCCCTCGATATGAGCATTGTCTGTGGTCGTTACATGACTGTTGTTTCATCAAGTCTGTAGGTCAGAAGTTAAGATCATAGTTTCTTGCATGCCAAATAGGATTTATCCATGTTTTTTGCTGGTGCTAGAAAACTCGTCTTGGTGTAAGATGACGCACGTGTTGCAATTTATGAATGAATACGTAGTCATACTCTGTATAATAAGATAGAGCTGAAAAGAAAAGCATTCGTTTTACTTCATTTCTCCTATTAATTAAAGAATACGACATGCAAGAAAAAATCATTCTCGGGGAAACTGTTTTGCAGTAACACCGCAGAGCTTCATTACCGGCCAAGCAGTTGCTCTCGAGCCAGATATTTCCATCCGCATCTTCAACTAGTGAATGATTTTTGAAGACTTTGGGACTCGAAACAGTTCTCGATCTATAACTTGAGAACGCTTGGGGTATATGACTGTCCAACTTCATATGATCATTGGCTTGGGTCGGCAGATAACCCCTGTTGTGTTTTCAGAAGTCTTTTTAGTTTCTATTTTGATTCATGTATATGAGTCCTGGGGATAAATATGAGTCCATGTCTACTTAATGGTTGAATGGGTTTATAATAAGTAAATACCGTTTTTTACATATTCATTTAACTTACTGTTTTTCACCTTTGAATGAATCATGTCAAAAAGTAGATGGCAAAGGGTAAACTGAAAAGGTTGCCTGCAGTTTTTCCTGATATATTCAACAAACTCATGATGGCTTCATTTCTATGTACTAGTATTTATCATTCACTCTATCAATCACAGTGATAGTGTAGCCACTAACTTTGAACAGTCGGGGAAATTTGATCTTTTAAGGTTCCTGAATTTTCAAGAAATTGTTCAGTAAAAAATCAAAGGGAATATAGCTTCAGAGACACCTTCAAAACAAAGTCAAGGATTTCTTTTTTTTCATGAGCTTTATTTAACAAACAGGATGGAATGTTTCTCCGGCAAACATAGGTAAAACATGTAAAACTAAACAAATGTTACAAAGAAATAATGTAAAAGCAGCAAGCATTTCTCTCTTATTCTTGTTCTTGAAGATCATAGGAAAATCTACCATTTCATTTATATAGAATAGTTATGAAGGACAGAAGGCAGGCAACAATTGAGCTAATATGAAATATTTAAAACCATATGATAATAATTTACATGACGTCAGTATAAGGGCTTATTTTGTTTTTGCATAATTTGTGTCAGTGATTTATCAAATAGTTATATTTTATCTGTGGCACGAGATTTGTGATTTCAGAAATTTCGTTTTTGTAAAATAAAAGAATACATACCTCGCGTGATAGGATAAAATTCAATTACCCAAAACACTTGACATATGATATAAAAAAAAAAACCTTATTAAAGCAATGTGACCGAAGTAAGTTTCTGGGTTTTTCTTCTACTGATAGCAAAAAAATAAAAGAAAAGAATATATAAATATAATGTATAAATAAAGGAAGTTTATCACTCTTTCGGAGATATTAGTCTTACTTATCATCCGATATCATTCTTTCCCCTAAGATGTGGAATAATTCCTTAGATATAAATTAATTACTTAATTCAGAGACTTGTCCTCAAAGTATATAAGTGAGTTTTTCGATCATTCTCCCCACGAAGATTCAAAATCTGATTCTTCATTTTCGGAATGGGAATCACGGTCAAAATCTGACGTTCTTTCAAAGTTACTTGGCTCACTGTTGTCAAATGTACTTTCACTTCTTTCAAACCAACTATTTTCAAAATTGTCATTTCTGTTCGGCAAGAGTGATGACGTATCCAGCGAAAATTCGGGGATGGAGAAGTCAGGAGCAGGGCGATCTTCAAATGTCTGTGAAATGTCACTCACAAATTCACCCACGTGACTTAATGGATTCTGAAATTCCATGTTAAAGTTTGATTGTCCAAAACCATAGTCATCCATGTTAGTGACGTCACGTAAAGTTTCAGCACCGTCACTTACAACGTCACGCATAAATTCAGCACCATCGTTTATAGTATCCCTTATGTTCATTTCAGGTAATTGCGGTTCAAAATTAAACCTTTCTCCGATGTCAAAATCTTGTGTTTCTTTTACTTTTGGTAATTCCCCGCTGAATAAATCAGAAGCCATGTTTTGAATGCCGTCAGTTATATCTGAAACGTCGTCAGAACGTTCTGAATCACGGGAGTCTGTAGAAAATAAACCCTTGTTTTCGTTGTCTGTATTGGAATCAGGAGAGGATAAGTCAAATCTATCAGAAAGGAAGTCTGTTTTGAATAAGCCAGTATCGTCATTGTCTTCAGAATCTCTGTCTTGATCTTTGTCTTGCGAAGCGCCCTTTACATCTGAAATGGCGAAAAATTAACAAACTGTCAGAAACGTGTTTAAAGTATTCGTGAAAATGACAGAGAACGGTGATGTGAGTATAATTCTTTTAAAATGAGAAAATAAGCTGAAAAATTAATCTAGTAATAAATTTATGTCAAGTATATATTACTGTATACATTTGTATCAGAGATGTGGGCTGTACTATTTTAAATATGGAAAATTCCACAAAAATGAAAAAGATTACTTATAATGAACCGATGTACAAAAGAAACGCATCACTTAAAAAACGTTTTATGACAACTGCATGCATTTAGATAACATCTGCATCATATCAACACTCTATAAAAATTTAGTCAAGCTCAAATTGCGAAAAGTACGGTTTTCATTAAGTCACAACCCAACACTCCAAGTTTCAAAATTATATTCTTCATGTATACTCCATCCACTTGTGTGAAAAATAGATTTAGCCCTAAAAGAGAATGAAACGAAACGACGTAAACTACCAGCAGACAACGCTGTCATAGGACCCATATTGCAAATGTCACAGGCTCTATGGTGCACATGCGCACGGCGACAAAATTCTTGATATCTGGTAGTGTTGGGATTTTGATTCAAATACATACTTTTCTTGGTCAGATTTTGGTAAAATTTTCACAGAATGTAGTAACGACACAAAGATAATAACTATGATACTAGTTATTTTAATAAGTCAGTCGTAAATGTGGAGTTAATTTTGCACTTTGGTATAGGCATAGTATTATAATAATATTGATTAAAAATAATTAACGAAAAGCTTAACAAAACTACTGAGCAACTCAAAATTTGATAGGAGTCATTCATATTATTAAAAAACATTTATTTTATGTTTAAAACGCCACCAGCTGAGTGCCTGGGTAAGGCTGTGAATATTTTGAAATAGTTTCTTTTGTAGTTATCAACAGAAACTATTTATAACATTCCAGACAAAATTTATTTCAGACAAAATTGTAGAAATACCATTTGTCAGAAAGGATATATCACGGAAAAACAAGTTTGATGCGGAACACTTGAAACACGACCGCATAAATACTAATTTTTTTATATTTTTTTTGCCTAAAATGACACCGTTAACAAAATAATAATGAAAAACATAAAGATTTTAAATATAAAGGGAAGTATTGTACTTTAAGCGGTTTTTGTGTGTATGGAAAAAGAGTAAAACAGTCCTATGATATAAAACCTCGAAAGTTTGTTGTGTATTTTGATTACCGCAGTACTTCTGATTTATGAATATTAATGTAGCTTGACTTTACGAAGATAATAATTCTGATTTATCCGCATATTTTGAATTTTATCGCTAGGTCAGGTGTTTCGCGAACTTTGTGCCGACCATTGATGAAATAGTTTCTGTCATATCGTGTTTCTTGACAGACGGCTTCTGTGTCATTCAAAGGTTATGTGGGTTTACTTGACATTTTCATGTTTTAAATGCATTTAGTGATATATTAAATTTTCTTTTCTTTTTACAAAAAAAAATGTGTTTTTTTTTCAGAAAGAAATGAATATCACGCGTTGTTAGAGCATTAAATGTTGGCTCATACGCAAGTCTCAAGCAACAAATTAAAACATGCTTAAATATAATTATATTTGGGACATGGTAGAGGTGTACAGACGTATTAGAAACTTAGATCACAAGACACTGTGAAAAAGACTGCATGCACACTTCTTTCAGGAAAGAGCACTCTATTTTCGTCAAGATTAGGGATGCTGAATACACTGGTTGTATTTTTAAAGTGAGGTTAACTCAAGGCGAACTCAACGTTGAGGGGACCAATAGGGGACCGGCCAGCTAAACCTACCCAGATTTTCTCTGAAAAATTTCGGACAACAAAGAAAAAGAAAAACAAAAAACGTTGTTCCCCCGTAGTGACAATAGATAAATCCATATCTGTAGACATAAATGCTCTCCCATATTGGCCCTTATTTTCCTTTATCTACGTTTTGTCAGAGAAAAACCATATGCTGGCCTCCTCACTCTCAAAATTTTGGGAGACCGCCCCACCCCCACCCCCACCCCCACCCCCTTCCCCTGCTCCCACACCTATGTTGAATTATTTTTTTTAATTTTAGGACTGTATTTGTATTTTGCAAAGTACGCTTGCACGTGAGAACAGTATTACATTAATGTGACATTGTCATAATAATGTAAGTGATGGCGATATTTTCTTTTAAAATTTTAACTGTAAAACATCTAAGCTTTATTTCATGCCCAAAGAGTAGTTTATAAAAAGTACCTGGTTTGTTATTTTAGACGTTATTTGCAAGGTTAGGACTGTATATTAGTGAATTTAACAATGTTTTTTCTAATATCAATGAACAAAGCTTGTAATGACCTGAGCTGTATCTAGCTACGTATAAATCTGACATATTATTACTATCATTTTGGTCATTTTCTTCTAAGTTCAAATTACGGCTATGTTTACTGGTATGACCCGGCCACCCCTGATCACTAATTAATTACCACTTTTCCTTCTACATTGTTAATCACTCGCAATTAATTACAACCACATTTTACAGTCGTTCGAATAACAATACTGAATTTACATATAACCTTTTTTTTATTCTAAGGCATGCATTTCTTTTGTAAGATTTTCTGTAATAAAATAGTTTCTTGGAATGTCCATGCATACTTTAGAGCATTCTTACACTTTTGAAAAAAATATCTTGTAAATATAGTTCTACACACGTATTTTTAATCATCTTTTTCTAACTTTAAATTAAGCTTCAAGAAACTGCTTTTTATCCTAACTTTGATTTGTTTAAGGTTTTACATAAATTCACCTATGACCAGCTTTTTGGCATAACTTTGCAGTTTAGCTTTACATATATTCACCAACAACCTAATTTTCATCATATCATGTATTGAATAACTTGCATAATTTCAGCAATAAACTACTTTTTATTGCAATATGTATAGCATTTATTTAATGATTTGCATAAATTCACCAATAATCATGACTATTGTTTTGTCATTATTTTACTGCTCCGTTAATTATCTTTGTGGAAATTTGATGTTTTTATTATAGACATTTTTTGTTTAATTTCCATGACCGCAAGCCAATTGAGCATAATTATTTTGTGCAGGGACACGTCGTCAAACAAAATGTTTTCCGCTTTCCTCTCGGTTACATTGAGGCAAAAGGAATGAAATAATCACAGCGTATGCCGGCTCATACCGAGAGGTTAGTGCTCCAATCATGCGGTCTTTGCCCTTTTTATGGTTGCTTTCAATGAGAAAAATCGCATAACATGCAATATTCTGTCATCTGAGATGCATTAATAGGCGAGGAGTGGCAAGCAAGGGGGCCAAATCAATGGCTTCGCATATAAAAACTGATAGTTTCAAACAACACATGCATCATGCAGTGAGCATGCATTCTAACTACGCTAAGAAACCAAAAAGAAAACAAAATGGTCGTGCAGTAATCGTAATGTCTTTCATGCCAACTAGCTTCCGTAACTTACCTTGACCTTTAGACACTTGGTTTTATGGTCATGCATTCGATCCATTCATGGCCTTTTGGTCTCATGCTTTACCTAAATCTAACTGATAGAAGGGCTGTGACGAATTTCGAACATCAACTGACTGCAACCACCATTCTAATCGGATTGACAATCACCAGCCATGGGGCATTTTTAAAATCTAGTTTTCTTGCAAATATTTCAGCCAGAAGTTGGTATTTTCACTTCAAATAGCGTTACGGAATTTTAGTTATCAGGTTATCAGCCGACAATTGAAACTCATTTTCTAACAAACTCAGTAAATAAATAAACACGTAATTTAAATTTTCTGAGGCCATAGAATTTTATTTTCCAGCATTTGTTTTTCGACTGAAAGTAGCATAATCGGCGGCCATGCTGGCTTTACCTTCCAATAAATCGAATGTAGTATTCAGTCAGACAAAAAAATCATTGCGCTGCCGTCAACGCGTCGTCACAGCCCGATGTTTTACCTCGTGCACATGCTCATGCTCCATGCAAGGGCATTCTGTGTGTTATATACTATCCACCAATCCATGCATTGTTTTTCTACTTACCACGTCCATTATCTCTGAGGCTGTTTCTGATACTTTGTCTACAATGTCTACAACACCACTAGCGACATCTTCAGCAGCATCGCCAGCCTGTTCAAAAACTGAACTTACGCTATCTGACATAGTGTCGTCAATATGGCTATACATATCTCTTAAATTTTCTAAAAAGCTGTCATCATGTGCGTCAAACACATTTAAAGATTCAACTGCTTCGCTTGCATTATCAATAATATCCCCAGCTTGCTCAGAAGCGTTTTCTAAACTGTCACTAAATACGTCTACACTATTAACAAAATCCTCACCATCAGGAATATCTCGGTCACCGAAAATGTCTTCAAATATATCACCCACATCCTCAGACCTGTCATCACTATCATCTCTCTCAGTGTCATCTTCATTCTGTTTGTCCTCATGCTTATCATCATCATCATCATCACTTTCATTATTTCCATCATCTCCGTCGTCGTCGTCGTCGTCGTCGTCGTCGCTGTCTTTATCTTCTTTGTCATCATCTTCTTTGTCATCACTCTGATCATCATCGTCGTCGCTGTCATCATCTTCATCACCATCATTGTCGTTGTCGTCATCTCCGTCGTCATCGTCGTCGCTGTCGTTATCTTCTTTGTCATCACTCTGATCACCATCGTCGTCGCTGTCATCATCTTTATCACCATCATTATCGTTGTCGTCTTCACTGCTGTCGTCATCGTCATCGTCGTCGTCACCATCATCATCATCATCGTCATCGTCATCGTCGTCATTGTCGTCATCATTGTCATCATCATCGTCGTCATCATCATCATCATCAGTTTCATCAGAGTCGTCTTTTTCGTCACTACTATCACCGTCTTTATCATCATCATCATCATCATCATCATCATCGCTGTCGTTTTCTTTCTCGTTACTGTCATCATCATCCTTGTCGTCGTCTTCACTGTCACTTTCTTTATCGTCGTCTTCACTGTCACTTTCTTTATCATCATTGGAGTCATCTCCATCAGAACCATCCATATCGTTTAAGTCTTCCGTTAAGTCTTCAGCTTTTTCAATAATTTCCTCTATCATATCTCTTGGTTCGCCAAGGAGTTCTAAAGCATCTTCTACTTGCTCTTCCATTGTTTCTAAGAGGTCTTCGACACCTAAAACTTCCGAATTGCTTAATGTCTCGTGCTTATCAGACATATCTTCGACCATATCTTCCACATTATCTGACATTTCATTTAGAGAATCTATCATAGTGTTATCGAATCTGTCCAGAACATCACCCGCACCATCAGCAATGTCACTAGTCGTGTCAAGAAGGTCTCCAGTAAGGTCTGATGCTGTATCTGCAACATCGCTTACTGCCTCATTGATGTTTTCAGAAACGTCACTGACAGTATCTTGGAAATTATCGAGTAAATCAGTTCCTGTCGCTGCTAACAACAGTTCTGGGGCAATGTTATTTTGTACCGGTTGTGGTGTAGTTGGGCGTGGTGTTACTGCATGTATACCTCCCTGTAAGAGATTCATGATTTTTGTAGTAGTTGTTTTTCTACTACACATTCTGTTAAAAGTGCAAACCTTTATCCAATTAATTGAAACCTATGTTTTTGTATGACTGTCATAATGTTAAACATATTTAGGTTGAACTTCATGGGAAAACTTGAATTGCACCTTTTGTTTAACTTAATGTGTCTCCCGCTGTATGTTCAATGTTTTGTTAAATGCAGCAAAAAGAAAACAAAGTGGCTATGCTACCTGAACACAAAGAAATTATGTTGCGACAAAAAAAGTTGGAAAATGGCATTTCTTACCAGTTCGTTCAAATTTCCGTCAAGTTTTTTCTTGCCCGCACCACCTGCCATGGATCCTCCTGTGAGAGCGTCACCTCGCCCAGCCTGAGCCGCATTTTCTGACACTACAGGCTGAAACAAATCAAACGAATATCAATATGAAATATATAGGAAACATGTAGTATATACATTTGTTGAATGATTTCCCATTCAGTAATTTTGACTATTAGGCCTACCAGGCAAGCAATTCGATAAGTGTTTACAAAAATGTACATGATTTTATAAGAAATCGCAGCTTTCAAGTTTGGAACTGACGGTGAATAGTTTCGACTATGACCTGCAAGCTATGCATGTTGGCTATATCTTGGCCATATAGGACAAACTATGGACAAACTATGAACTGGCTATTTATATAACATGATTAGGGGGATTGGGGGGGGGGGGCAGGAGTCATGTAATAATCTAAATTTATGACTTAGTCAGTATAACATGAACAACGTAACACATGTACGATAAAAAGACAACAAAAAATGATCAACACAGTAGCTAGTATCACGTCTAGGCTGTACAAGCCTTGACAATACGCATGATAAAAAGCAATATACGTATGATTAGAATTTCTTCCTTTTCAATATATGAACATTAAGATCAACTTCTTTCACTGGTGCCCATCAAAACTATTTCCGTTTTTGACAAATCCAGAAGACGGGGGCGTCGGACGGAATGCGTTTCCTAAGGTTAACGTCACATTAATTTGAAAGGTCTTACATCATATAACGTAGCTAAATGTCAGAAATGGCGACCATTGGTAGTCGAACAGACTTATTTATAGGTCGAAGAATTTTGTAAGGAAACTTCTCTAACATCTCTATGCTTAAAACTTTTAAACCCCTTAACATGCTAAATTTCTATAATGAACTTGTCCATCTTTCAATTTGGACAGTACCATTAACTGTTAAAAGGAGGTACTTATCAAAAAGATACTGACTGAATTGCGAACAGTGCAGACCATGATCAGACTGCACGGATGTGCAGGCTGATCTTGGTCTGCACTGGTCGTAAAGACAGAATCACTTGCCGCCAGTAAGATATGGGTTAACAACACTTGTATGTATTTAGGTGGATGTGTCACGTATTGTTTTGCCATAGACTTTTGAGATTGTATCGACTTTTAAACAGCTTAATAGAAAATATGCTGGTGTCACTTCTTTTTAAAAAGCTGTTCTAAGAATACAGAAACTGTCTTTATAAATCAAAATATTCCCTTTGGACCATGGAACGGTACAAGATCACGAAAATTGTACTAATCCTACAAAATGGCTGTGCATATAGATTCCAGTCTCAGGCCTTCGTATATTCGAATTTTGCTGATCTATGATGATGTAATTATTTGTAATTATTCCTGTGAATTCTGATTAACTGTACGAGGAAATACATTACTGCCCAACTTTCTATGACGGGGGAAGAATTCAATCGTCTCATACGTCAAACTCGGGGAATAAATTAGTAAATGGCCTTAATTAAATTTCTGTCAAAGCAAGGATTTAAGGAGCGGAGAAAATAAATGTATTTCTACATATCCTGACCAAAATTTGTCCATAACCATTTTTTATTCAATAAAGTATTCATAATTAATAATTGTCACTTACTACACACAATATATACTTGTGTTAACTGTCATGTTGTCATTGATTTATGGCTTATTTCGAAACCATGACGTTTTAGGGATATAAGTTTTCGCTGTTCAGCACGCATGCATGATATACTGTAGGCAAACAAATTGTTGATTGTCAAGCCAGTTGGGTCAAAGTTAGCGCTAATTGAAGAAAGAAAGAGTAATCGTTTAATTACGGTCATTAGTTATGACATGTAAAATATGTGCAAAAATAATAATTTTCGTGTTAAGTCATACTTGTTTTCTATTTTTATCATTACCATCATAACCATGTGCTAGTGCGGTCATATTTTATCAAAAATAATGACGAGACATCACGTGAAAAAAGAATCATCCGCGCTTTTGGTTTTGCATATCAGTAAAATATTTTCTGTTATATATACATAACTGTGTATGTTTGACAGATCTAGTACATTTTCAAATATATATAAAATGACAACATTTCGTATCCTGGATGATTCCTGTATCTAACAGTGCGCTTGCACAAAGCTTTACCCAGATACAGTTATTATTACAGAAGTCTTTACTATCCTACGAAACATGATTGTTTTATATTGTGTCATATGATGAAATTGTTCTTGTAATACTTTTATACCAAAGGGTAATAAAATATGATTAAAATGAATGTTTCACTGTAATTCTGTAATGGCGCTCGGCAATTTCCGTGAGATTACGTAATCTCCGTATTTCAATTATTCTGTCGTATGGTAGATGTATCGTCAAAACGGCTCCACTTCCTTTAATTGACGTCAGAACAGAACCCAGAAAATAAAAATAGAACCATATATATTCCGAAAAATGACTCTCTCTTTATACAGAGGGGGCACATTTTGCAGAAGATACATGCTTCTATTTTATTTTCTGACTGAATATCAATTTCTGCGCAAGTCGCCAAACATCTGCTTATCAATTTGGGAAAATGATAAATTATCTGTATAATTAAAGGGAAATGCTATAAGATTCTTTCACTGGTTGTAGGTGCAGATGGGAATATCCGGCCTCGAGGGTAACTGTTTAGGCGGTAACGAGGCTCCCTGCCGAGTTACCGCCTAAACAGTTACCCGAGAGCCGGATATTTCCATCTGCACCTATAACCGGTGACAGAATCTTTTTCTTGCATAGCGATTTCAAGAAATAATAATAAAAATAAAATCAATCGAACGGCTTTCTCTTTAGAACTATTTCTTATAGCAGTGTATTTAAACAAAACGCGGGAAACCGACGCCCGTTAACAGGAAAGACGTCATGACGTTTCAAAACAATGAACAATGTTTAGTTCCGGTTTTGTTTTATCAGTTGCAGCGTAACGTTATGAATTTTTGATAAAAAACGTGATTTGAATCGAGAAATATACTATCAGGAACCAATAGGAACTGTCAAGGTACTGAATTTTTACTCCGGTGTTTAAATAAAATGTAAATTACTACATAAATCTTCTACATTTCTTGCATACCAGACGGGGATTTCCGGTATTTTTACCGGTGCTGGAAAAATCCATCTTACACCCCGGGGTGTAAGATGACTCTCGTGCTGTAAATGACGTATTACGAACTACATATATGTAGAAGATTTATGTAGTAATTTATATTTTATTTAAAAAACGAAATACAAATTCAATACCTTGACAGTTCCTATTGGTTCCTGACAGTATATTTCTCGATTCAAATCACGTTATTTTATCAAAAATTCATAACGTTACGCTGCAACTGATAAAAGAAAACCGGAACTTAACATTGTTATTTGTTTTGAAACGTCATGACGTCTTTCCTGTTTACGGACGTTGGTTTCCCGCGCTTTGTTTAGATACACTGCCATATGAAATAGTTCTAAAAAGAAAGCGGTTCGATTGATTTTATTTCTATTATTATTTCTTGAAATCGGTATGCAAGAAAAAGATTCTGTCACTGGTTATAGGTGCAGATGGAAATATCCGGCTCTCGGGTAACTGTTTAGGCGGTAACTCGGCAGGGAGCCTCGTTACCGCCTAAACAGTTACCCTCGAGGCCGGATATTCCCATCTGCACCTACAACCAGTGAAAGAATCTTATAGTATGTAGTTCGTAATACGTCATTTACAGCACGAGAGTCATCTTACACCCCGGGGTGTAAGAAAATGTTTCTTGCATACCAGACGCGGATTTCCGGTATTTTTACCGGTGCTGGAAAAATCCATCTTACATCCCAAGGTGTAAGATGACTCTCGTGCTTTAAATGACGTATTACGAACTACATATTTTTAGAAGATTTATGTAGTTATATATATGTTATTTCGAAAAAACGGAATAAAAATCTAATACCTTGACAGTTCCTCTTTGTTCCCGATAGTATATTTCTCGATTCAAAACACGTTATTTTATCAAAAATTCATAACGTTACGCTGGAACTGATAAAACAAAACCGGAACTAAACATTGTTATTTGTCTTTGAAACGTCATGACGTCTTTCCTGTTTACGGACGTTGATTTCCCGCGATTTGTCTAAATACGTTGCTACAAGAAATAGTTCTGAAAAGAAAGCCTTTCGACTGATTTTATTTTTATCGTTATATCTTGATATCGGTATGCAAGAAAAAGATTCTGTCACTGGTTGTAGGTGCAGATGGGAATATCCGGCTCTCGGGTAACTGTTTAGGCGGTAACTCGGCAGGGAGCCTCGTTACCGCCTAAACAGTTACCCTCGAGGCCGGATATTCCCATCTGCACCTACAACCAGTGAAAGAATCTTATAGCATTTCCCTTTAATTATACAGATAATTTATCATTTTCCCAAATTGATAAGCAGATGTTTGGCGACTTGCGCAGAAATTGATATTGGAACCTCGTTACCGCCTAAATTGTTACCCTCGAGGCCTGAAATTCCCATCTGCACCTATAACCAGTGAAAGAATCTTATATTCTTATGTTAATTCCATCTGCTGGGATTTTTTAAATCATTTAAAGAAGTGAAAGAATTTTCAATATCGCGGCTTAAAAATGAGAAAGTTATGTGGATTTAAATATTTGATCAAAATGGCGACCATTTTGTTTCCATGGCAACAAAAAACAAAATGGCGGATTTATTGAATTTCTAGATACATATCTGAACTGTATTCACTTATTTCTGTAAAATATTTTCTCTACTTTTTCCAGGTATAATGAAAGAAATTACCATGTTTTACATCTTACACTAAAGAAATATATGAAATTAACCTATTTAAAAGGTTATTTGCTAAATAAAGAATTCAGCAGTGTGTAAATGACGTCATAAACAGACTAAAATGGCTGCCTGTATGATCAGCCATTTTCTTAAATTTCAAACTGCTATATCTTTTTCAATAGTGGTCTAATTTTAAAAGTTATTTCAGCATTATGAAAGGCTTGAGGATGGCTTTTATATAAAATTAACTTCTTGTCAGGCATTCCTTACCCTTTATGGGTAAATGTTTGAAAATACAACGGTGCCAGAAACTGAGAAACCTCCAACTTTTGCTTGAATATAAATATCATTTATTTAAAAGTCCAAACTCATTTTACCTTTTCATTATTCAAACAGTTTCTAAATAATATTCTGTGCAATGATAATTTTAATGAAACATGTTCCGTAATTATGACATTTCACGTAATTCACCTCTAGTGTCATCAACTATTCGCTCATTAAACACATTTTGTTTTAAACATCGTTTTAAATGTTTAAACAAACATTTTGTTTCCGTAAATAGTTTAAGCCACATGGGACAGTATCAAACTATTTTTTTTCTTTTTTTATTTGTGTGTGTGTGTGTGTGTGTGTGTGTGTGTGTGTGTGTGTGGAGAGGGAGGGTGGGGAGGGGATGTATCTATATCCACTTTATTACAATACTGTATTGTAATATAGTATATATATAGACCATTCACCCATACCACCCCCATCCACCAAAAATAGAGTTTGATACTTGTTCCGAACAAACTTTACACGTACCTTATATAAAAATAAAACACCATTCGGCGGATTTCACTTTAGACTTCAATCATTAAATATGCTACTGGCGTTGTTACTGTAACCTAATGTTATCAACATCATCATCATCTTCATAAGAATTTTTTGGTCAGTACATTATCATCATCATCATCAATATCATCATTATTATTAGTCAAATGTTATTTCCGAAGAAAATGCTACTCAGAAAACTGTTGTTTTTTTTCAACTTGCAAGCATATTCCTTGGAAACGCACTAGCATTTATGAAAGCTACGAGTCTCACTGAGATTTGTGCTTTAAAATAAACTTAAATTGAATTTCCTTACGTATCAGACACTCTACTCCACAAATTTAACTGTTTTTAATGGACAGACGTTCGTGTTCGGTTCATCCTCAACTTTTACGTAGAGATATTTATCAAATACTTACTCCATAAACAGGAAAAATACATATAAAACAAATTTGGAAAAATTTTGACCAGACGAATACATTTAGGCCAATTACACAATGGCCTAAAAAGGCATTTCTTAGGATGATTATATCCGCAGAGGTGTAAAATTTCTGTCAGTAATCCCTTGTCGTTTCCTAAATGCTTGGTTATTGTATTCATCTGAACGAATTGCCTTGATATAACATTTTAAAAAATTGAATCCGAAATTTTAAAGAATCTACACGGCCATGACTTACTATTTCTTTCTCGTCATCTTTCAGGTTTCCTGACAGATACAGGCCCACCATGATGCCTGCAAGGGTTAGCACAGCAATACTGCCCACAACAACAGAATGTGCGATCCATTTTTTCGTCCGTGCGTTCGCCTTTAATACAGCGTCCTGAAAATTAGCAGCTGATCAATTAGTCACCTATGGGGCAAAATAATACTTTTAGAAAGTTATTACTTTATTTGATTTTGATAAAATGATAAACTAATATTCGATATATGTCATATGACTTTTCAATCAGCCACGATCGCAAATTTGTAAAAAAACAAAAAACTGCTATCAAATTATGTCGCTATAGAGTACTGTTGGACAATCAATTAAATTACCGTCATGTCATTATTATACCAAAAATAATAAAGACTAAATAACACTTTTATGTACAAAAAAATAACTGGTTCAATAGATCTTGTATAAAATGAGAGAGCGGTTATACAGAAGTACACCTTGCCTCATATCATGCAAGTTTCCCTTTAACGGGCCGTTACAAATAAAATCTTTTTTGTCGAGTTTATAAGTACACTTATCACGCGTACTACATCACCCTCCCCAAAAAATTGAAGAATAATTGATGCACACAACTACAAAAAAATATCATGTTATTCACTTTTGTATAAAATATATTTGCTTTTCGTGTGCAATATTGTGACAGCTATAGTCTAAACGTATCAAAACTCAGTGCAAAGCAAACGTATATGTTTGAACGCGTATGTCATTAATAAGATAATACTTTTTTGCTGATACAGAATAATTCAGTTTTGATATTGTACAATGTATGTGTACACAGAATCTTGTAATCGAACACTGAGAAAAGACTTTCAACTTTCTCTTTCAACACCAAGGTAACAACTACCGAAATAAAATGTCGATCTAAACTGATTACCAACGTGAATCGAGTAGGAAATTCAAATTTATTCCAGATGCTGTCTTCATTTCGAAAAAAAATATACAACAAACAATTATATAGTTTTTCCTAAATATAAACTATCAACTGGTTTGGTAGTATAACCCTATATCCGTACTTAATTTTGTCTTGAAAATTTATTTAATAATTCCACAAAATGAATAAAACTTACATGGGCATCAAATCCCTTTTCTGGATCCGTCCTAGGTAAATAGTTACTGCTGTAGGTCATATTGCTGTATTGTCCCGAGTCGTTCTGATCGTAACCTCCTTTCATTATTTACACACACTTTTCACTGACTTGTAACACGAAATATTAATTATCGCTGGCAATTTATTGTGGGCGATTACAGAAACACATCCATTCACAATATAGAACCCAACACCTTCACACACTCCAACCACGAAAAGTAAAGGTTTTAGCGAAGCGAAACGAAACGTTAAATAGATTAACACGTTTCCGTGGTGAAGAGTACGTTACGTAGATTAGAATGAATACAATTAACAATCCACGGTAATATTGCGCCGCTGTATAATTATGCAATATTATACAAAAAACGCCGTATAACGCGACGTTGATTTGACAGGTCTGCTTATATCAACTACGAAAAGATAAGTTCGTGACAGCTTTTAATTAGTATAACACCGATATACCGTGCCCAACAATAGATGGTCGTTTGTTTTGAGTTTTACGGCAAATGATCCATTAAAAGAAAACGCATGACGCATGTATCTATATATATATTTTGCGGTACCTTTAAAAAGAATACAGCGTGAAATGTGGAACCCAAAACGAGATTCATTTGCTTAGCAAAACTGGAATAACATATGGATGGAGAAAATAGATTTGTCAACGAATGTAATGATTTGTTTCACAAATTGTGACGTTCTTAAGATGAAGTGTAATTCAGCGCCATCTAGCATCAAAATGTCTTCTTTTTTGCCTCATCACAGAAAGCGCAATCCGACCAACGTCTCTTGTACTTAACACGACGTCAACATCAAAATTTTATTACACTAGGTCAGAGACCACCAATTAAAAAGTACAGGGAACTATCTGGTAAGTAACGTGTACAAACCCCAAGAAGTGATTTATTTTTTAGATTGGGCCTTTCTAGTGTATTTAGAGCATTTTATTGCACTTGTTAGTAATAATTACTACAACTGATGGGTATTGGAAGTTTTTCATCCGTACTATTGGTCGAACTAAGATAGTTCTTAAAAAATCTGATTGTTTCGATTTATGGAAGGCCGTACACGCTTTGATGTTACAATGGAAGTCTATAGGAAAATAATTGGTTGTCTCTTACCTTTAATGTTATTTTACCAACTGTATTTCTCTCCCCCACGACGTTAAGCGTTGATAATTGTTTTTAAAAAGAAAAATGCGTTCAGTTCCTACACTATGACTGTATCTTCTGTTTAATACAGTGTTATTTTCAAGCACCTTGATAAGTTCAGACTTCCTATTAGCCGGCAAGTTGTAAACAGTCAACTGTCTGTTACTTGACAAGTAGTCATTATTCCATAAAAATGTATCCTTATATGGTGATTGATTTCTGTCATATCGTGTTGCGAGGCGAAAACACGACAACACGAAAACACGACACATTTCACTCAAAAACACGGTGTTTGGAGGGCGCTGATACGACATATTTATTTGTCGATTTTTCGTGTTGGCGGATATGAATATGTCGTGTTGGCGCCCTTTATTTGTCGTGTTGTCGTGACTTCGCCCCGCCGACACGAAAACACGACCAATATCTTTTTTTTGTCGAGTTTTCGTGTTTTCGTTTGGCGTCTTCCTTTAGACATACGCACAACAATTACTCAGTACTAAACTGAACACAACATAACTACATATAAAAATATGCCAAAAACAACTAAAAAATATATATTTAAGAATCATGTTTGACCTATATTATATGTATATTTCGTACGAATACCATTTTGTTACATAACAAAATATCGAAAGATGAACGTCGAATATCAAACTAATTAATTCTGCCTTTTTTTACCCCTCACCTACATTTTATGTAGTCCCAATCCGTAATATCAGACTGAAATGAAATGAAAGTGATATATACGTCACGAGTTGGACTACATTTTATGTATTTAATCATAATGTATGAAAGCAATTTCTTACTAGTATAATAAGAACATTTTTTGATAATGACCAAATCTGATAAAATCGTTTTTTACAGGTTTTTTAAAAAATATTTTGATAACTCTACTCAGTATTACAGCGAAGATATTGCGTGTACGAAAGTGGCGGGTTAGCTGTTAGCTAATACAAATGTATATACACATATGGAGGATATTTGCATTATTAAAAAATTACATGATAAATATTCGATATACCTGCATCATGATATTAATCCCATGATGACAATGCAAAATTCCAGTCGTCTCTTTGTATCATGCTGTACCCATGCAGTGTGATAAGGTTATGCTCTGCCATACGTTTAGTGTTTTTAAGAACAATAATTATCATAATAATAAAATCTAAGCTAAAGTCCTTATTCAACGAGGGAACTCATTTGGATAAGTTCGCGTATACGTAATTATTTTTCTAATACATACACTTCGTATTCTTCAATTGATGAATGAACATCTGACATACTTATGTACTGTTTTGTAATCTCAACTCTACTTTGAAACATATTATAACATATAAAACATTATAATAAGTTATATCACAACAGTTAATGCAGTTTTAGTGAATATAAAAATCCTGAATTGACGGTTCGTTCAAATAGAAAGAAAAATGCTTCTCTGCCATTGACTTCAGAATAACTCTACGATTTATTAGAGATGTCTGGAAAGTATTTGTCGTGTTTCCTTGCCTGTGGGGCGAACACACAAAAACTCGACAAATAAGGTACTTGTCGTGTTTTCGTGTTGGCGGGCGAAAATACGAAAACTCGACATTTATTGTTTTTGTCGTGTTTTCGTGTCGGCGGGACAAAGTCACGATATCACGACAACACGTCAACACGACATATTCATACCCGCCAACACGAAAACTCGACAGATAAATTTGTCGTGTCGGGGCCCTCTAAACGTTGAGTTTTCGCGTAGAATGTGTCGTGTTTTCGCCCCGCGGACACACGAAGACATGAAAACTCGACAAATAAGATATCTGTCGAGTTTTCGTGTTGTCGTGTTTACGCCCCGTCAATACGCCAGCACAAAATGGCAAACATCAGCCGCCATACCTTTTCCTTTAAGAACTTTGTGCATGATACCATGAAAGTGTTTTGGTGGGAATTTGAAACATTAAAATAGTCAGGTGAAATAGTTTCTTGTGTTTTAACCAGTGCTGGAAAAACGATTTTGCACTCTGGTGTATACTAAGATATCTCTCGTGTAACGATATACGTTTATGTAGCGGATTCGTGCAGTGATTTGTTTACGTAAATCTGAATAAAAATCAAAACCTTGACTGTTCATCTTTTTCCGTGAAGCATAATCTCGATTTCAAAAGTTGTTTTACGAAACAAATATTACGTTACGTTGCAGATGATAAAACAAAACCGGAATTCATATTGTCTGGTCTTAACGGTTAACGGACGTATTTCCCGTTTTTTACGTAAATCCGATGTTTTATTTAAGCACTCTGCTGTACTGAGAAAATATACAATAAGGAAGTCATTTGTCTGATTTTATACATGAAGTTTGTTTCACAGAAATCGTGCCAGTAGAATAATCAATAGTGATAACTGCGTACAAATATGGTAATCATTTCATTAAATAGAAATAAAATTAAATGTTCAATTTTATGCCCGTAATAAACTCTAACTTAACGCCTTTATTAATTATGCTCACTGAATTCTAATGATTCTGTCCACGTCATATCTGTTAATTGATGACTTGCAACATTCATTTGACATGACAATACATGTATGATGTTATTTTGGTCGTAAAGTGCATTCTGGCGCATTGGCTTGTGTTGTTTCCTTGATGGAAAGCGACCAATGTTGATTCTGTAAAGGTGTGTTTGTGATGCGGTCTTCCGGTATATATATAAACGGTTCTAGCTTTTTTTTTCTCAAAGCGACCAATGTTGATTCTGTAAAGGTGTGTTTGCGGTCTTCCGGTATATATATGAACGGTTCTAGCTTTTTCTCTCAAAGCGACCAATGTTGATTCTGTAAAGGTGTGTTTGTGATGCGGTCTTCCGGTATATATATGAACGGTTCTAGCTTTTTCTCTCAAAGCGACCAATGTTGATTCTGTAAAGGTGTGTTTGTGATGCGGTCTTCCGGTATATATATGAACGGTTCTAGCTTTTTTCTCTCAAAGCGACCAATGTTGATTCTGTAAAGGTGTGTTTGTGATGCGGTCTTCCGGTATATATATGAACGGTTCTAGCTTTTTTCTCAAAGCGACCAATGTTGATTCTGTAAAGGTGTGTTTGTGATGCGGTCTTCGCTATATATATGAACGGTTCTAGCTTTTTTCTCTCAAAGCGACCAATGTTGATTCTGTAAAGGTGTGTTTGTGATGCAGTCTTCCGGTATATATATGAACGGCTCTAGCTTTTTTTCTCAAAGCAACCAATGTTGATTCTGTGAAAGTGTGTTTGTGATGCGGTCTTCCGGTATATATATGAACGGTTCTAGCTTTTTTTCTCAAAGCAACCAATGTTGATTCTGTGAAAGTGTGTTTGTGATGCGGTCTTCCGGTATATATATGAACGGCTCTAGCTTTTTTCTCTCAAAGCGACCAATGTTGATTCTGTAAAGGTGTGTTTGTGATGCGGTCTTCCGGTATATATATGAACGGTTCTAGCTTTTTCTCAAAATGCGACCAATGTTGATTCTGTGAAGGTGTGTTTGTGATGTGGTCTTCCGGTATATATATGAACGGTTCTAGCTTTTTTCTCAAAGCGACCAATGTTGATTCTGTGAAGGTGTGTTTGTGATGCGGTCTTCCGGTATATATATGAACGGCTCTAGCTTTTTTTCTCAAAGCAACCAATGTTGATTCTGTGAAGGTGTGTTTGTGATGCGGTCTTCCGGTATATATATGAACGGTTCTAGCTTTTTTTTCTCAAAGCGACCAATGTTGATTCTGTGAAGGTGTGTTTGTGATGCGGTCTTCCGGTATATATATGAACGGTTCTAGCTTTTTTTCTTAAAGCGACCAATGTTGATTGTGTGAAAGTGTGTTTGTGATGCGGTCTTCCGGTATATATATATATATATATATATATATATATATATGAACGGTTCTAGCTTTTTCTCTCAAAGCGACCAATGTCGATTCTGTGAAAGTGTGTTTGTGATGCGGACTTCCGTTATATATATTGAACGGTTCTAGATTCTTTTCTCAAAGCGACCAATGTTGATTCTGTGAAAGTGTGTTTGTGATGCGGACTTCCGTTATATATATTGAACGGTTCTAGCTTTTTCTCTCAAAGCGACCAATGTCGATTCTGTGAAAGTGTGTTTATGATGCGGACTTCCGTTATATATATTGAACGGTTCTAGCTTTTTTTTCTCAAAGCGACCATGTTGCTGTGAAAGTGTGTTTGTGATGCGGTCTTCCGGTATATATATGAACGGTTCTAGCTTTTTTCTCAAATTCGTTACAGGCACTTCCGTCTACAGTAGGGAGTATCTGCAGCAGACGTTAAAAAAGTATAATATTATAATTAAAAAAACCGTGTGTCTCGTTTCAGAACGAGAAACAGTTTGTTTTTAAGTGGTTACTGAAGTTTTCAACAGGAAAAATGTGGGAGAGAATACTGTAATAAATCAGTCTTGAGATATTTACTTTCATACGTGACTAAAATACCACACAGTTGTGTTTTTGTGTCAAAACAGACATGACAGATGTGTTGCATATTACAATTTATTCGTGAGAAAAATTTAAAACAGGATTATATGTTTACCTTAACATGTAAATTTACTGTTTGTCAAGAACAGAGGAACAAAAATAAACATAATTAACAATTTTCTACATTATAATACATTTTAAATTTAAATAGATAAATTAGCTTGAGAATCATCACGAACAGAAACTTTGTGCTATATATTTGGGACTTTACATAAAAAGAAGATACTGAATTTAATAAGTTTAATAAATCCAATGTGGAAAGACACACATTTAATATTCTTTTAATCACATGTTAGTTTTTTCTACTGAAACATAAAAATTTCATATTTTTTTGCGATTATAGACCACATCAATTAGACCAACGTCTCCTGACGTCAACATCAAAGAAGTACGAATAAGGTACCTGGGAATAAGGTTTTGTTTGTCCATTCTGATTGGTTTAATGGTTTAGTGAGCAATGTAAACAATCCCAATAAGTGATTTTTTTTTCAAAATTGAATTTTTACTACATTAACAGTATTTCATTATATATTTTGACAATTTTTGCTACATTTTGTGTAAATACAATTAACGTGGTAAATTGTAAAATTGGCAGCTTGCGACCTCATACACAGGGACAGTCAATTACTGCCACTAGCATACGAGCTTACTTTTATTGCTAATATCTTACTTTACTTTGAAGGGATACGATCTCTTGAAAATTGGTTAAAAAACTGGTATACTACTTTCTTTATTTGTTATTCTTGCGAAAAATATATGATATTTATCCCCACGTTAAACAGAAAACCAAATCAAGAAAGAACTATTTGTAAAAGTCGAGCTATAAATGGCCAAGGCAATTATTTGTACCGGTATGTCTGTTTTGCCTGCATGCCCGCTGATAGAAATTTAACTGGAACTTAGTTTCCATTATACTATAAAAAAAACTGTTATCAAGACGGGAATAGTTTCTGAGAGAACAAGTCTAAAAAGTACAAAGCTTTTTAAAAATGTATTGCACTATAATTCCTCAACTGGTTAACTTATTCTTTTCACGTAACCAACCGATTTTTGCGCCGAGGCTACGAAAGAAACTACGTTTACCTGAACGGTAAAACAATAATACTCGTACATTTTACTCTTTGTCTTATAGAGAACACGACCGAAAACAAAAGGATCTATGTAGAGAGATTACTTTTTCATATTTTTTTTTTGCAAATACACATTACTACGCAGCTGTGTAAGACGCGCAAAAACGAAGATTTTCAAACGTTCCGCCCTTCTGCGAAGTAGAGGTATTTAAACGCATAATACATTTAATATAATTACCGTACTGCCGGAAATATATATATAGTTTGGCAGTTAATCTTTCAACGGAATGTTAATTTCAGTAAAATTCCGTTAAATTTGAACATTTGAAAATCTATTTTGTCTCAAGTTTGACAGGAAATATTTCTTGCGAAATAAACGAAGGGGTCATGATCACCCTAGACCGCTCTTCGTTTGAAGAATTTTTGAAGAGGGTCATGCAATGAGATTATTTTGAAATTAGGCCAACGGTTTCTGATGAGAAATGATTCGTGTTTCCACTATTACATACAGAAACTTCTAAATAAAAGGAAAAGGTGTTTAATACGTCCTCTGGTGGCCATATTTTCGACAAAACGAAATTTCAACAAACCTGATACAGGGTCACCGTGGATAATATCTATACCGACCAGCGAATCTTAAGGTTTTAGCTCTTGCAGCAATGTTTTTTAATGAATGATACGAGTTAGAGCAGCCAAATTAGGGTAGTGTCCACTAAAACACACTCATATACAATTCAAAGTTTATACAATCATGTAATTAGATGTCCCATAATGCCTTTCTTGATAATGCGGCTGTCATATTTTTTATTATGCATATAATATATCTATTTCTTTTTAAATTCTATATTCGATGATTGTTTTCTCATGTATTTGCCAAATGTTTGAATACTGATTCACACAGTAAGATTTTGTATAATTACCTCCCTTTATGACTCTTAATGTAGTTCATGTATAATATAAAAAGTAGTTATTTTCTAAATTTAATCTCTGGCGGCTATGGTTTTGATGAATCTAGAAAATTTCGACAATTTTGTTGGAACAAGAAACTTTTGTTGAATTATTTCAAAAGCAGCCCTGGGTTTAAAGCAGACAATGTCGTTTGAGTATTTTTCCATTTTACGTTCTTGTTCTTTAACGAATAAAATTTCTGAACACTTTTTGTAGACGGTTCCCCAAAGAACATTTGCATGAAATTATTTCAAAATATGAACAGCATTAAGGCTTCTATCATATATATTTTGAGAAAAGCTCCATCAAGACTATACTTCGTTTTCAAATGCAAATAATTTGTACACTCCTATACATGCTCCCGGTATGAAACATTTTGAAATCAGGCCTGCAGTTCCTCAAAAGAAGACTCAACTAGAGCTTTCGCAGGAGTGACGATTTATACCCCCACAATACGGCCTTGTCACGTAACCTTAACCTTTTACCTACTGACCTCAAAACCAATACGAGTCATCTGCTAGTTATGATCAACCTCCCTATTAAGTTTCGTGATCCTAGGCCCAAGCATCCGGAAACGGATTAACTGTTCCGGGTCACTGTGACCTTGACCTTTGACATACCGAAGTCAAAATCAATAGGGGTCATCTGCTGGTCATGAACAACCTTCTTATCAACTTTCATGATCCTAGGCCCAAGCGTTCTCAAGATATCGTTCGGAAACGGTTCAACTGTTCCGGGACACTGTGACCTTGACCCTAGACCTACTGACCTCAAAGTCGAATTTGACCTGTTTTTACGATGATACACCTGTGTACCAAAAATAATTTAAATCTGTCAAGCTTTTCACGAGTTATTGTCCAGAAACCACGAAAACCAACGGACCGACCGACTGGCAAGCTCACTCCTGTAAAAAGTATAAAAAGATTACGCTATACATAAATATTGAAAAACTTCATCCCCTGGTAGCCTGAAGAATGATCGAAAGGAATTTCATAATGGGTTTTCAAAGGAGAGTTTGTGCGTAACTATTTTAAAATTAAGTAAGTGGTTTCTGACAAGAAGAATCTCAAAGTTTCCAGTACAGCCCAACCGTGCCCTTGACAGCCACATTTCTTAATACAGCCAAATGATCTGAAGGAGTTAGATTAAATGTCACCAAAAAAAACATGTGTGTAAATCATTTAAACAAGAGGGTCATGGTGGTTCTAGATCGTTCACCTGAACTTGTTTTAACAATTTTGGTAGAGTCAAACACATGGAAGTATGTGACATTATTCTTAAACGGTACCAGAATTTTTGATAAGGTCTTTTTAATTTTGTTTAAGTTTATTCCTAAAAAGACATTCTGAATTGATCTGTAGTACAAAGTCAACTATATTTTAAAATTAAGAGAAACTTTTCCCCAAAAGTTGGATTAGGAAACGTATAGCGAGAACAAAGTAAGCTGCCCCATTAGCTCAGCTGAATACATGGGAAAGTTTCATGAAGATTCAGTCAAAAATGTGCTTTCTAGTGAGCTAATCATGTTTTTCTGTTATCTGGCTAGTCCAGCTTGCAATGTAATTATCACTTTCATCACATTACAGTCTGACCGTCAGGGGAGGTAACTAGTGTCGAAGATTGCGACTATCACATGTCAAACTAAAGTCTTCTTTCATCAAGGGACAAAACCCTGTATTTACCGTTGATAAGACAAATTAGATATGCGAGTTTCTCCCCTTATCTACCCGTAAGGTAACATAACGTATCTTATCACCAGTCATTCTGATTCATCAGATGTTCGACATGGTACCCGAGACGAACCGGAGAACCATGGTAGAGCTCTGGTATGCGAGAATGCTCACCAATAAACAGTGTTGTCATTATCATCCATAATAGAATAGGAAGGACGGAATGGGAGTCCGTATATTTAATGCAAGAAATTTATTGGATAAAATATTTTCATGATCACCTCAAATATGAACAGAATCAATAACCAACCTCATTAAAACATAGCTATGATGTAAATATAGTCATATAAATTAAAATCATAAAAATCATTTTCAGCAGTGATATGTGAATGAAATTTTAATTGAAAACATTTAAATTGTGAATTAAAGATATCCAGATAAGATAATTTTGATTCATCAACAGCTTTTAAAACTCGATTTGTAACATTTAGTGTTACAATAACATTTTGCTTCTAGGCTTTCTTTCGATGCGGGGATACCTGGTTATTAAATGAAAGTTCATTTTTGAGTACAAGCTTTGAAATGGACTAAGACAGTCTGACATTGTGGAAACTTTTACTTGCAGCAATTAAAAACCAAGTATTTACAATATATATCAGTACAGAAAGAAATGACAATTTAAGACACCAGTCAAATAATTAAGTACTAAATTTTTAGGTTTATCTGACCGCTATCTCATTTGCATTTGCTTAGTTAATTAAGTATAATATGTTGCGCAATAGAACATCTGGTTGTATATCAGTATGGATAGCGCACACTGCATGCAGTTATGTAAATTCGCATTTCTGTGATCAAAAGTATTCATAAAAAATTCCGAAAAAGTCAACGTTATAGGATAAATTTTTAGTATAGAAATATGGTGATTTATTTAAAAATCTAGTTCATTTTCTTTCATTTCTTTTCATCATAAATTTTTTTCTTTTTATAACTGACCCTTATACAGGCGCGGATACCTGCTGTGTTTACAGAAGTTTTATGGTATGATCATGCTGACAACTACTATACTAAACACTTTGCTATTAATCAGAAACACATTACACGCTTATATATAAATACTAAGCAAAAAGCCAACCTGCTATATGCTATTTTATTTTAAAAGCAGTATTACTGTAATACTAAAATCCATTTTAAATTAAAAGATATCAAGTTAAAAGATATATCATATCAGTCCATCGTTCACATTTAGACTTAGAATAGTTTTGACTGTAAGCTTCGTAAACATGATAATAAAATTAAGTACTCCAATCTGTGTGTCAGTAGTATATTTTATATACTTCCAGTGCTAAATTTGTAATACATATAATAACAGTAAAAATAATACAGTCTTATGTTCATATAGCTGTGATTTATTCTGTTATGCATTAATCTGATTCTGATGAATAACTATGGAAGCGAAAACTCTGTAAAAGCCGATAAAAAGTCTGATTTTTTTATATTTTCTAAACTGAATCTCAAAAGTTATACTATTTTTATTTCGCAGGCACTAATATCTTATTTATTTCACTTTTACAAAAATGCAACCGATACATTCTGTCAGTCACAGTGTAGCGCGGATGTTAAATTTACAAAACTATATACTGTGATTATTGACATTTCACATGTAACAATCTGTTACATTTTAAGACCCCGAATGTTTTAATGACACGTGGTTGCGACAATTTACATTTTTGACCGCAACAATGACACGTGGCTTTGACATTGATCGCAATACACAGTAATATTTGACACCAGTTTTTTTTACATAAAATAAACGATATGTTACGCAAACTGTGATAAAGGCAATATTTTTATCTTTTATTTTTAAACAGTCAAAAATCTTAAGCTATACAATTGTATTCCAGCTATGATAATTCTAACATCTTTGCCTCTACTACGGAATACTTCAAGCAAGGCAGAGACTCTTATCAGCTAACAGAACAGAACAGAACAGAACAAAACTTTTTTAACAGAACATAACTCGGACATTTTGGGCAGAGTGGCTAAAATGCAATTTTAGCCGTTTTTAAATGCAAATGGAAGCAAGATGCTATTGGATTACTTTAAATATTTTTGTATCATCATTCTCTTTGTTTGTTATTCTTTCAGGTCATAACAGTGATAAAATTTGTTTCAGAGGAGAAACAGTATTAAATGTCCTTTAAAGTTAGCGAAAGACGTGGTTTGCTTGCATTTTATATAGGTTAAATAGGGAAATACTATAGTTGATTTCAAATGAAATTGGAAGCAAGAAGAAATAGTGTTACAGTAATAAAAAATACACCAGTGGAAAGATAAGAAAATGAATTTTATGGTAGGAACAGTGATAAATTTAAATATCAAGGCAGGAAATAAGAATGGTCAAAACAAAATTTAATCCTTCTATATTTCAATGTAAAACAGAGGTCTGTCTGATATCAGAAAGTCTCTGCGGCGGCTGTTCTCGCACCCCGCTGCGGATAGCTTGATAAGACGCCTAAGAAGAAAAAAGTTGGGTATGCTTGACACAAATGCCTTTCTAAAACAATAGATTTTATACGAATGAGTTAGAAGACACTACTGTTTACAAGGTGTTTCTATTTTTTCTATGATTTGACCTAGCGACCTTGTTTTTCATACCAGATGACCAAGTTTCCAACTTGATCTAGATTTTAAAAGGGGAACCATTCTTAGATTCTGACAAGGTTAAATTTAGATCAAATAGAAAATATGGCATCTAGCATGAAACAAGACTTAGTTTTTTCTTTGTTTGACATAGTTAGTTTTAACCCAGTTTGTAACTTGTTTGCGACTTTGTGACAGCAAACATTCTGACCAAGTTTCACTGACATTGAGCCAAAACTGTAACCTATAGTACGTACATTTACAGTAACACTATGGATGACAAACTCTGGACTATCTGCCAATAATAAATAGCTTACTCTTATATATGGACATTTCAAGAAATTTTGGAAAGTTTTAATTTTTACAAACAGATGGAAATGAAGTACTTGACTACACTGGTCAGATGTTTAAATCAAAGTTGTAATGAAATACTGGTCAGATATTTAAATTACAGTTGTAATGAAATACTGGTCAGATAACTAAAGTACAGTTGTAATGAAATATTGGTCAGATGTTTAAATTACAGTTGTAATGAAATACTGTTATCTGATGTTTAAATTACAGTTGTAATGAAATATTGATCTGATGTTTAAATTACAGTTGTAATGAAATACTGGTCAGATGTTAAAATTACAGTTTTAATGAAATACTGGTATATGATGTTTAAATTACAGTTGTAATGAAATACTGGTCAGATGTTTAAATTACAGTAGCAAATGAAATACTGGTCAGATGTTTAAATTACAGTTATAATGAAATACTGGTATCTGATGTTTAAATTACAGTTGTAATGAAATACTGGTATCTGATGTTTAAATTACATTAGCAATGAAATACTGGTCAGATGTTTAAATTACAGCTGTAATGAAATACTGGTATCTGATGTCTAAAGTTCAGCTGTAAGAACTGTAAAAAAAGAGCTGTCTGTTGACAGCGTGCTCGACTATTCGAAGAATTGATGGAAATATAGGGTCAAAATATTACCAGAGATTGACAAAAGAAAAAGAATAAATAAGATAAACAGTGTACCTGCATTTGTGGATTTTGATAAGTCTTGCACTACATGGCAATGTGTGACCATGATGGTTAGCAAGTGTTCAAAGTTTCAATGCCATATATCAAACAGTTTAGACAAAATATGGAATGGTATGCAAAACTTAAGTAATTTCTATGTCAAAAAGGGCCATAACTGAGCTAAAGTCCTTGTCCTAGCCATGTAGCCTTGCCTACATATGTAGACTATGATGGTAGACAAGTGGTCAAAGCTTCAAAGCCATATGACAACAGGTTAGGCAAAATATGGACTGGTATGAAAATTTTAACTGATTTCCAAGTCCAAAAAGGATAATAATTTAGCCAAAATAGTTGACACTCACAGAGTTATGAACTCTTGCTTACAGATGGAAATCATGACAATAAACAAAGTAAACACTTGTTTCAAAGCTACATGTCAAATAGTTTTTGACAAAATGTGGACTTGTACGAAAACTGAACCAATTTCCAAGTCCAAAAAGGGCCATTATTCAGCCAAAATAGTTGACAGAGTTATGTACTCTTGCCTACAAATGGAAATCATGATGATAAGCAAGTGTTCAAAGTTTCAAAGCCACATGTCAATTAGTTTGACAAAACATGGACTTGTACGAAAACTGAACCAATTTTCAAGTCTAAAAAGGGCAATAATTCAGCCAAAATAGTTGACAGAGTTATGTACTCTTGCCTACAGATGGAAATCATGATGATAAACAATTGTTCAAACTTTCAAAGCAACATGTCAAAAAGTTTCGACAGAGCATGGACTTGTACAAAAATTGTACCAATTTCGAAGTCCAAAAAGAGCCATAATTCAGCAAAAATAGTTGACAGAGTTATGTACTCTTGCCTACAGATAGAGACTGTTATTACAAACAAATGTTACAAGTTTCAAAACCATATGTCAACCACTTTACACAATATATGAATTGGTACGAAAAACTTAACCAAGATTTTTAAGTTAAAATGGACCATAATTCAGCCAAAATCCTTATGGAACTATGTGCTGTAGCCTTAAACTGGACATGGTGATGGTACACAAGTGTTGAAAGTTTCAAAGCTTTATCTCAAAAGACTTTGTCAAATGTGGACTGGTATGAAAAACTTAACCAAGGTGTGATGCCGACGCCGTGGTGAGTAGGATACCTCTACTTATTCTTCAAATAGTTGAGCTAAAAACTAACCTAAAATGAGTCTAATATTATTGTAAAATCTCAAAAACTAAAACTTGTTTAACAATATTCATGTGTCTATTTCAATGTATTTTCCTTAGAAAATGAGAATCAATTATGGCAAAAAAATTGTAATTATCTCATAAATAAAAGTGATGTAGTCAATTTTTTCTTAATTGACTAATCCATTAAACCTGCGGTGGTATAAGTAAGGAGTAAACAAAACAGTAAAATCATTGTTTATTAAGCATGTAAAATGTTGTAAAGTGTTTAATTTGTGTTTTGTTTTACTACTGCTATTACTACTCTGTTTTAGATTCTACAACAGTATAATAAAGTCAGCACATCAATACAATTTGTTTCAACAGCATTATCAAACCACCAAGAGGATATCTGTTTGTTTCAGTATAAGAGCGAAATATATTTCAATGAGTCAACACCATATGAGCCGCGCCATGAGAAAACCAACATAGTGCATTTGCAACCAGCATGGATCCAGACCAGCCTGCACATCCGCGTAGTCTGTTCAGGATCTATGCTGTTCACTAAAGGTTTCTCTAATTGCAATAGGCTTTGAAAGTGAACAGTATGGTTCCTAAGCTGGTCTGGATCCATGCTGCTTGCAAATGCACTATGTTGGTTTTCTCATGGCGCGACTCATATGTTAAATTTTCACAAGTTTTGTAGCCATGAGTAACAAGAGCACCGCCTTGCGGGTGCTGACGCTCATCTGATTTTTTTTGTATAATAGAAATATTGTCCTACCCATGATTTTCTAAGTCTAAAAAGGGCCACAATTCTTGCAAAAAACAGGATAGAGTTATGTTTCTTGATGTACAGTGTCCACTTATGATGGTGAAAAACTGTTGCAAGTTTTAAAGCAATAGCTTTGATAGTTTATGAGAAAAGTTGACTTAAACATAATATTCAACCAAGAAAATGATTTTTCTAAGTCCAAAAGGGGCAATTATTTTTGCAAAAAGCAGGATGGAGTTATGTTGCTTGCTGTACAGGGTCAGCTTATGATGGTGAACAAGTGTTGCAAGTTTCAAAGCAATAGCTTTGATAGTTTAAGAGAAAAAGTTTACCTAAACATAAAACTTAACCAAGAAATCTGATATTTTCTAAGTCCAAAAGGGGCCATAAATCTTGCAAAAAGCAGGATGGAGTTATGTTTCTTGCTATACAGGGTCAGCTTATGATGGTGAACAAGTGTTGCAAGTTTTAAAGCAATAGCTTTGATAGTTTAGGATAAAAGCTGACCTAAACATAAAACTTAACCAAGAAAACTGATTTTCTAAGTCCAAAAGGGGCAATAATTCTTGCAAAAAGCAAGATGGAGTTATGTTTCTTGATATACAGGGTCTGCTTATGATGGTGAACAAGTATTCCAAGTTTCAAAGCAATAGCTTTGATAGTTTAGGAGAAAAGTTGACCTAAACATAAAACTTAACCAAGAAATCTGATATTTTCTAAGTACAAAAGGGGCCATAAATCTTGCAAAAAGCAAGATGGAGTTATGTTTCTTGCTATACAGGGTCAGCTTATGATGGTGAACAAGTATTCCAAGTTTCAAAGCAATAGCTTTGATAGTTTAGGAGAAAAGCTGACCTAAACATAAAACTTAACCAGGCAACGCCGACGCCGACGCCGACAACTGCTCAAGTGATGACAATAACTCATCATTTTTTTTCAAAAAATCAGATGAGCTAAAAATGTAAAATCTGGTGAAAAATATTTCATCTTACACACAAATTTTCTTTTTATTTCATGTTCTTAGAATTAATGGTTTTAACCAAATTTTATGTATTTGATATTTTTCACCCAGTGATATATACATATTTGACATATTTCACTGTGAAATTATCAGATATTTCAGAAAAATTTCAACAATTCACTGAAAAACATGAAATAATGAGAAATCCATTCAAGTTTGGTCTTTTCACACCAGTAAAATCCTCATTTAAGTAATACAATAACTACTGAAAAATATTATAAACAACAATAATAATAATAAAGGTTGGAATGTTTTCAGTCTAGCACTTCCATTTTTTGGTCAATATCAATAACAGACTACAGTTACATATATTAAACACTAAATCTTCACTTTTAAAGTGAGTATACTTTCTACTGGACTGATATATAGTGAAACTGTACACTAATACCACAAGCTGGAAAACCAGAATGTGGTAATATTTGTCAGCAGTCTTTATTCAATGGTTAAGTGCACATCACATGTTTAAAAACAGACATAAAACAAGGTCCTTTAAGACAGGTGGTCTCTGTTTACAGGTGGTCTATAGGTATGACTGCAATTAATGTTGCTTTTATCATTTTCATTTGATTAATAATATTTTTTCTCACAGATCACAATAAGTATTTCAAAGCTAATGGAATGTCCTGGTGATTGTACAGTAGATTTCACTTATTTGAATACTGGTTATTGGAATATTCCGTATATTTGGATACAAAGTTAAAGCACCAATCAATCCCTATATAATTCCAATTAAAGTTTTCTGTTACATTTTGTACTGGTAGATACACACAGCTGTTTCAAATCTGGGATTTTTGCAGCAAAATCTGCAGTTATAGATATTATAAATATAAATTATAAGTCCAATTAACTTTCACAAATAAACAAAGCCAATGTTAAGTTATTTAACTGCTGTGTTAACATGGTGGATTGCAACATCACCTATAGTCAAGTATCCTGATAAAATATATTATAACAAACAGCAACATTAATTAATCTTGTGAACTAGCATTACAAAGCACTTCAGATAGGTAGACATGTTTGACATTGAAACTACGCAGGTATATTCTTTCTACTTCCACTATTGATAACTTATTTACAACAAATAACATTTATAAACATTCTGATATAAAAAAAATCCATGCACACTTTCTTCGTAACATAAAATTTGATGTCACGCTGACATAAATGTACCAAGAAAGAATGCTACTACATTTGATCTAATACTAAATGTAAAAGACATTTCAGAATAGACAATAATAAAATGGAGTTACACTTAGTTTACACACACACACACACACACACACACACACACACACACACACACACACACACACACACACACACACACACACACACACACACACACACACACACACACACACACACACACACACCACACACACACACACACACACACACACACACACACACACACACACACACACACACACACACACACACACACACACACACACACACACACACACACACCCACACACACACACACACACACACACACACACACACACACACACACACACACACACACACACACACACACACACACACACACACACACACACACACACACACACACACACACACACACACACACACACACACACACACACACTGCATAGGTGATAAGGGGCGAAAAATAACTCATTAGATGTCTATGCACTCCTAAGTTTTTCTGCATGACGTGTTTCTTCCAGTATTTTAACACTATTAAAACACACTTTAGCATTGATGTCTCACCAGTGTACTATATTTGGTACCATACATGCGCAATGAAACAGTGCTTTCCTATTTCATCTACGTTTTTACATAAAAACATACTAGAATCTAAATTCTTCTTTTAATATATCTTAATACCAATTGGCTATATGCTGCATGCTCTTCACTCTGGCTATGCTCTTGTGAATTTATTCCACAGGCATATAACCTCTTCGTATTGTTCTGAGATATTAAAATCTAGCTCAGTTTTACTTTATTTCTAAATTGATGCCAAATAACAAAACGTATCTTCTATTGAAGAGCATTTCCTTTTAAAAGGTTTCAGAACACTAAATGATTTACCATCAACTTCACTACTGAACTTCGTAAATTGATTTAAATTGGATTATCAAATATAAAATTTGGATAATCGCTATTAAACAAGATTTCACACTGACACAACGGTATAATCTAATAATTAGATGACATTACAAATATTGCAAATAATTGTTCTGGTCATTAAGTAAACGCTACATGATTCCTGTAACAATGATAATACTTTCTGAAAGACAGTAGATTACAAAATAAATCACATTTGGTGTAAAAATATAAAAGTGTATCACAGTGTTGTAACAAGAATGATGACAATATTGTATGACAGGTGACACCTGAAAACGCTTGATAAAACAAAATTATACAGTTCTTAACAGGGGTTTACTCCAAAAACATAACCTGGCATGGTAGTCACAAAAATCTGCATATGTCCAATGCAATTTGATGATGTACACCAAGTTTCATTTGAAATGGATTAAAACTGTAGGAGTTGAGAACATCAGAAAGTGTGATGGATGGACAGACTGACTGACAGATGGACAGTTCAAACACTATATGCCTCCAGGGTCTTCGAGATGCTTTGGGCATAAAAATGGTCCTCTAGGCAACAGATGGTTAAGTCACATTTCAAAATTAAACCATTTCACCTAACAGTTACAAAGACGGTTATTTCATGAAAATCTTCCTGACAAAAAGCCCACGTCAAAAGTGGATAGAATCAGTATTTCACTATGATTGTCAATATTTAGTTATATCCGAAAGACAGCATATATAAAACTGAAGACAATTTTCAAGTTTTCCTCTCTTTTAAGCATTCACTGAAAAGGAATGGTTTCCCCCCCCCCCCCCCCAGAATTTTTTAGCTTCTTAAATCACATAAAACTCCACTAAATACTGAATCAGATAAATTATTGTTTTCAAAAATTCACTGGTTATAATATTTCCTCCTATTTACACATTATCAAAACGTTTGAACATACCAGAGCCATAACAATTAACTCAGAAATGCAAAACCATAAAAAATATGAGTACAAAAGTGCTCATTTGGAAAAAGACACATAATAAAGCAGAAAACACACTAAAAGATAATACACAGTTCAATACCCAGTCAGTGCCAAACATATCTTTTTCTTTGGTTCGAATCTCAATATAATGTGTGCAGTAACCGTGGAATTATGCACCTGTGAAAGTTTGAAAAAAAGCCCAACAATTATCAACACTTTCCAGTTGGACATTACTGAAAAGCTGAATTAAAACTACTGTGTTTTAGAGGTCTTTAACCATTTAGATTATTTCATTACTGTAAATTTTGTAAAAGTTTTTTTATAGTGGACCTCTGACCCGATGGAAACTAATGTAAATTTTGTAAAAAAAAAATCATATTAGCCTCTAGACCATGGACCTCTGACTCAATGGACATTAGTGTAAAATTTTGTAGAAAGTCTTTCATATCAGCTTCTAAATTATGGACCTCTAACTGATTGAAATTACTTTAAATTTTGTAAAAGGTTTTTCATATCAAGTCTACCAGCTTCTAGACCATGGACCTCTGATCTGATCATAATCAAAAACTGGGAAATACCAAATCCCATGGACAGAATAAGTAGAAGTTTGAAAAATGTAACAAAATAATCGAGCGGATATGGAATATGAATCACAGAAATAAAATACGCCAATGCAAGACATAGAACAGAAAATGCTATGAAGAATCTACTATTTGTTCTAGTTGACTGAAGACCTGAATCAACGATGCTGACGGATTCTTGTAGAAGTGCCGACAGATCTTGGTCTTCCTGCTTATTTTCTGAAAAAGTCATATTTCTTGGATATAAAAAGGTATAGAATTAAGACACTAATGTTAGCTCTGAAAACCATCTCAATGACATGCCAAATGTCCTGTAAGTACAAGCAATTTAAATCCAATAATGAGCCTCGCCATGAGAAAACCAACATAGTGGGTTTACGACCAGCATGGATCCAGACCAGCCTGCGCATCCGCGCAGTCTGGTCAGGCTCCATGCTGTTCGCTTTTAAAGCCTATTGGAATTGGAGAAACTGTTAGCGAACAGCATGGATCCTGACCAGACTGCGCGGATGCGCAGGCTGGTCTGGATCCATGCTGGTCGCAAACCCACTATGTTGGTTTTCCCATGGCGTGGCTCTAATATGAAATCATTATCTTTCATTGGTAAGAAATTTTGTGTGTTTGAACATGTAATTCCATGGGATATTAATCCATAGATTTCAACTTTGAAGAATTTTACCTGTTCATAGGGATTCAATTTCATGGACTTACTCAACCACAAATCCACCTTTATAAGTCATCCACAAAAAATAATGATTTCACAGTATCTGTTCAATAACTGAATAACAGATTTTTCCCATGCAGATTTTCTGTTGTTGAATTTTGCTCAACACACTAAAGTCAAACTTCCTTATCTCAAACTTGATGGGACAGGCAAAATTTGTTTTAGTTATCTGTTGTTTGAGCTATTGAACAATACAGATAATATACAGATTTTGGCAGGACCTGATAATTAATTCAAGCAGTTCGAGCAAACGAAGTTTGACTATTTATTATGTGGATAGACAGGGTGAAATGATTCTCACTTTAGTCCAAAAAAAACAAAAAAACTTTAATCTTTGAAGGTGAATAATATAAAGAGGACAGGTATATCTCTCTCCTTGAAAGAATTAAACAACTGTCGCCGACTCTTGATTTTCCACATAATTTCCTCATGTAACAGTGGTCAGTAAAACTGCTTAGCATCTTTGGCTTCTCTGCCAGTACTGTCTTGTCCTATGCAAGTAACTGACAACATCCCCATATAAATCATATGTGGAGAACCACTATCTTCTGAAACTTTGTCACAGAGAACCTATGCCTTCTCTGAGGACCAAACACAAGACCTCACAACTCACAAGCTTGCCCTCTATCTACTTTTAAAGGGCGCACAGTCGTCAGATTTAACGGTATGACATATTTATATGAGCCGTGCCATGAGAAAACCAACATAGCGGGTATGCGACCAGCATGGATCCAGACCAGCCTGCGCATCCGCACAGTCTGGTAAAGCTCCATGCTGTTCGCTTTTGAAGCCTATTGGAGTTGGAGAAACTATTAGCGAACAGCATGGATCCTGACCAGACTGCGCGGATGCGCAGGCTGGTCTGGATCCATGCTGGTCGCAAACCCACTATGTTGGTTTTCCCATGGCACGGCTCATATATGTGTGGTTATGTGTATTTACCTTTCTGTTCCTTTTTATCTACAGTTATGGTTGCTTCAACAGCTTCATGATCAGAATAACTGAAAGGTTTTCCTGGCACTCTTCCCAATGTCAGTGAACAGTCCTCTATTTCTACACTGATACCTATAAACATAATTATGTTTCAAATTCAAAATGATAACTGAGTCTTAGTTTATACAATGCATTTCCACACATCAAAATTATAATAAAGGTAAACAGTAAGTGTCCAACAAGATATCACAAAAGTACAAGTACAAGAACACTTTCCAAGTTAACTGTATAATTCAGTAAGCACCTCTAATAATGTACACATTGATAAAACAATTCTGCCATTCAAAACTCTGTATATTCATTTTTTTATTATTATACCTATATAAATTCTGCTTGCACGCCTCGCTAGATCTGATCTGGCAAAAATCCACTCAAGCCGAATACAGCACCCTAGATCGAGCTAGACTGTGTTATAATTACCCTATTGTATCTAGCTGTTTAAATTGCCAGAATCAAAAGTGTTCTTTGGAGTATGGATTTACTTCACATATATCTTTAAATATAAACATCTCTATTATTTCAATTGCAACAATACACCAACAGGTAAATCTTGAAATGACAAGGGTCAGACCTACACTAATGAGTAGTGATTAACAAGAGGGCCATGATGGCCCTATATCACTCACATGAGTACGATTGCTCTTAATGAGAAGATCAAGTTTTGACATAGATCACATAGGCATACACATTAAATATCATCAGGATAAATATTTCCTTGTAACAGTCCCTTTTGCCCTATGGGTCACTAGTTAGGGCCAATCTCCAAACCAAGCTCAGTGATGTAGCTCTGACTGTACTTTTTCTGCCCCACAGCAATACTGATCTTGAGAGGTGTTTAAGTATGGTTAGAAAAAGTCAACTAGATCACAGAGACTGTTTGGCAAACAGAACTTTGAATTCATTTTTAAGGTGTAAGTTCAATGAGGACAGTAAATTTTTAGATTTTGTGTGAGCAAAGAACTTCTCAGATCTTCAAGAGAGGCCTGTAGTCTGTACAAACAAAAATGTATTCATTGAATTATAATAATAATTAATGATTTGTGTCACAATTTATCTTGTTATATTTACAGACACGTTTTACAATCTACTTTCATAACGTGCATAAGGTAAACCAGGAAAAAAAATCTCCCATTTTTGATACCCAATCTACCACTTTTCGGAAACAAATCTACCACCTTTGCAGTTCATAGTGATCACATGTATGGTCCAACTAATGACAATAATGAAATTTCAAATGAGTCCTATAAGTACTTACTGATATAAATCCATTTTGATTAAAATCAGGGGAGGTAATCAGATATAAAATAAGCGTGCATAGCGTCTGGTCAACCTGATGACAAACATTAAGTTTCAAAACCAATACCATCAATAATTCCAGAGATAAAACCATTTTATGGATAAGTGCTGACCATGACCTCAATGTGTGACTTGACCTTCAAGCAACGGGAACTGATATCTTATTTGATTAATGTTGTGTGCATGATTTTCTAAAGTTGAATGCAAAATGCGGCATCTATCATGTTCACAAGGTAAAAATTAACGTATTTTGGCACTTTCAATGTTCATTCAGGGTCCATAACTCTAGAACCTATGATTGGATCTGACAGGTCAGGGTTAGGGTTAGAGTTAATTTGCAAGTTTGTATCAAATCAAACCATGAATGAAGTCTCTATATGGCTGCAAAAGCCGAAATAGCAAAGTCTGGCCCTTTAAGGGGCCATAACTCTGGAACCTATAATGGGATCTGGCCAGTTTTCAAAAGGAACCAAAATATTATGCCAATACAATTTGTGTGCAAGTCTGATAAAAGCTGATTGCAAGATGTGGTTGCTATTGTGTTCAAAAGCAAACAATAGCAAATTTTGGCCCTTTAAGGGGCCATAACTCTCTAATCCATGATTGGATCTGGCTAGTTTTTGAAAGGAACTGAGATAATATGCCAATACATGTACAAGTTGTGTGCAAGTTTGATTTTTGCAGACTGGGGTCATGATGGTAAACAAGTATGCAAAACATCAAAGCAATATCTCAATGGACTTTGAAAATATTTGGGGTGGTACGCAAACTTTAACATTTGTGTGACGCTAACGCTCACGCCAACGCTGGGGCGAGTAGGATAGCTCCCCTATTGTTCGAATAGTCAAGCTAAAAATGTGACCACAGAATTCATGATCTGCAATTACTTTATTAGAGATAGTCCATCAATTCAATTTCCCTACACAAGTAGTCTTACAGATCTGACATTTGAGCAAAGGTGTAGAAAATTGGTAATACAAGCATACTGCTCACCAAATCAGTGTGGATACTCAATCATTAACTTTCTTTCCAACTACCCTTCACTTCTGCTTTTCAATGATGATTTAACTCGAGTAACATGGTAACTATTCCTCAGAATCCAAAATCCATACTGGATGTTATTCAATTAATTTGGTAAGCATGTGACCAAGGTGAGAAAAGTAAATCTATATCAATGTTATTGCTGATATACCCTACCTTCTCCTGCTTTATAAAGGATGTAATCAATTCTTTTCCCATGTGGATATTTATCTCGTTTATTGTTTCCACTGTAACTGTTACTAGGGCAGTCAGATGTATTCCCTTCCTTGTCTTCTGATTGGGTGCTTTGCTGAAACATATATATTTTTTATATCTCCAACTAGTACAAAAAGCTCATTTGAGCCGCGTCATGAGAAAACCAACATAGTGGCTTTGTGACCAGCATGGATCCAGACCAGCCTGCGCATCCGCGCAGTCTGGTCAGGATCCATGCTGTTCGCTTTCAAAGCCTTTTGGAATTAAAGAAACTGTTAGTGAACAGCATGGATCCTGACCAGACGGCGCGGATGCACAGGCTGGTCTGGATCCATTGGTCGCAAAGCCACTATGCTGGTTTTCTCATGGCGTGGCTCATTTATTTATAAACACTAATAACACATTGACCTTAAACAAGGACAAAATATGGCTTTTTGTGTTGAACATCATTATATAGCATGCATTCTTTCCTCTTGACTATTTGGTAAAAGCCTCGACTTCAATGATTATACAAGGTCTTACAATCTACAATCAATATTACTAGATTAATTGTACAATGTTTATATATGATATTTCATTTCTTCTTTTGTTTGGTTTAACCCAGCAGCATTTCCATTAGTCATTAACACTAATCCTGCTAAATTTCTACAATGAACTTGTCCATCTTTCAATTTCGACAGTACCATTAACTGTTAAAAGGGGTGCATACCAAAACTAGAATGTGTCTGTAGGACACTGGGTGTGCCCCCTGTGGTACATTTGTCACAAATAAGGGGCAATATACAAATGTCTGCAGTCTTAAACGAGCAATATAGCTTCAACAAACATTTTATGAAAAGGATTTATCATTCTAGGCCATATCCTTTTTGAGCTATGAGCATCACAAACAAAAAATCCACTATTTTGGCCATTTCAAGGGCTATAACTCTGTAATAAGCGCTAAAATTCTCAAGAAGAATGCAAAGCATGCAAGGTCACATCATGATAAAGACTCAAGCAAGGTTTCATGAATTTACATAAAACACTTGTTGAGCTAGGCACATTATTAGGTGAAAATGTGCATTTTTGGACATTTCAGGGGCCATAACTTTAAAACTAGGGGGAGGAGCCAGCCAAAAAAGAAGAGGACCTGGTATGCAAGTTTATATCATGAAAAGACTCATGCAAGTTTTCATCCATTTATATCATATACTTTTTGAGCTAGGTGCATCACAAGGTGAAAAGGTGCATTTTTAACTATTTCAGGGACAATAACTCTGGAAATAGGGGGCGGAGGCAGACAAAAAATAGGGGGTGGGCAAGTTCATATCATAATAAAGACTCATGCAAGGTTTCATCCATTTATATGAAATACTTTTTGAGTTATACGCGTCACAAGGTGAAAATGTGCATTTTTAACTTTTTCAGGGGCCATAACTCTGGAAATAGGGGGCCGTACCAGATGAAAAATAGGAGGTGGGCAAGTTTATATCATGATAAAGACTCATGCAAGGTTTAATCAATTCATATTAAATAACTTTTGTGCTAGGTGCATCACAAGGTGAAAACATGCATTTTTGGCTATTTCAGGGGCCATAACTCTGGAAATAGGGGGCGGAGCCAGATAAAAATAGGAGGTGTGCAAGATCATATCCTGATTAAGACTCATGCAAGGTTTCATAAATCTATATCAAATCCTTTTTGAGCTAGGTGTGTCACAAGGTGAAAATGTGCATTTTTGACCATTTCAGGGGCCATAACTCTGGAAAAAGGTGGCGGAGCCAGACGAAAAATAGTAGGTTCACAAGTTCATATCATGATAAAGACTCATGCAAGGTTTCATCAATTTATATCAAATACATTTTTAGCTAGGTGCAAAACGAACTTCAGACGGATGCACGCACAGACAAGACCAAATCTATATGCCCCCACCACTCATGGGTGTGTGTGTGGGGGGGGGGGCGGGGGGGGGGGGCTGGGGCACAAACATACTGACTGAATGGCGAACAGTGTAGACCATGATCAGACTGCACAGATGTGCAGGCTGATCTTGGTCTACACTGGTCTCAAATGCAGAATCAATTGTGTCCTGCATGATAAGGCTTAAAGCCCCCTGGTTAAAGCTATTTCACATTCTTGTACAGTTCCTGCTGATGGTTAAATATTCCAGTATCTATATAATGCAAATGTAAAAACAAGAAATGATACTGAAATAGAAAGAAATACTCAGCTTTTGAATACTTTCATATTAAAGGGATAATTTAGATTTTTTCATAAAACATCAGAAAACATACACTTCTAATAGGAATCTAATACAATAACAGAATAAAAAATTTCATATAATATATTGTTAAATATGACTGATGACCTTGTATTCAGAAACTACAAATTACTGAGAGCTTTTCTGGTAGAAGCTATTGTCTATTTTCTTGTGAAGGATGTTACTGGTGAAGTTTGAAAAAAAAAAACAACAAAAGGACTCATTTGGCAAGAAAAGTAGAACTGAAAGTTGGATGTTTTCTTTCATGCTTTAAAGTGCTGAATGTCTTCCTAGTTGTGCAATTTGCAAAGCAAACAAAGCTCATAGTTATCAGAAGTCTGCACTTGACTGGCTAGGGCTGTGGATCGTCGGACAAGTGTCGATCCGATCCGCGAGTCAGGCCTGACGATTCACAGATCGAACCATGGATCACCAGCAACAACTTATAAGGATACAAAAATGCAAGACTGTTATATTAGTACCATTTTCTTTATGGAATCTAAACTTTGCAGTTCTCGTAGTGCTCAAGTTAATAGTTCTAACTTATGTTTCATCTTTTGCTCATTAATTTAGGTGAAGCTTTGCGGGTGGACTTCTGTAATGTTCGGCCATACTTGCAGACGAACAATATAATAATGTCAGTCATTAATATCACAATATTTAGTAGCAGTTTCCCTTTTTTATAAGAAAACTTTATTAATAGGAAAGAAATTGCATGTTTTACTTTTTTATTGAAATTAATTTCTTAAATGATAAATTAATTTCTTAAATAATAAATGTTAATTTACTGTTTTGACAGATTTCACATTAATTTTAGTTCGAAAATAAGACTGATGCTAAGATACCTAAGATATTTGTTTACATCTGGTTTAGAAACTGACAATGCATAATCGTCTTAGACGTGCAAGAGAATTCATTGAAGACGTTTAATGTGGCTTTAATTTAGTTGTATTGATATAATTTTACATATTGCATGTATTAATGAAAAAGATCGCGATCCAATGATCTCGACAATGACGAATATCCGTACTCAAACTTTTGGTTGGATTCGTGGATATCCGAGTACTCTGATACTCGTTACAGCCCTATGACTGGCACATACACTGTAGTTACAACATCTTGACAACCTCCAACTTTTTTTTTCGTATTTTCAAATTTACCCCATACTTTCAAAACAAGGCGTAATTACTCAAAAAATAAAATAAATTTTCTGGAGCAACGACAATATCCCAGGTTAGAAAATTTGTCTGTTTCATTGTAAGATGCGCCACTCCTGAAAATACATGTACTGCATTACAGGGTTCACTCAGTGAAATATATTTCCATCTTACACTAAAACAAACATATATCCTCTACTTATTGGTTTGTTGGAAGGTGTAGAAAATGCATTTAATGCTAAGAAACATTCAACCATTGGTAATCAAGAGTTGTATTGATCAATCACATGTGATATGACAGCGTCATAATGAGGTTGGGCCGCTTTAGAGGTAGTGACATTGCCTAAGAGATGACAAATAGATAATGCTCATGTTCTGAAAACAGTAATTCAAATAATCACATTTAATATGTTTATATTCATCATATTATCAACTTTAAGCAAAACTGGATCGTAAATAAAGGTATCTGAGCACTTTTCTGGGTACTTTTTGAAAACCCCACATATCAAGGTAAAAACTGACTGCTTGATCAGTATTATTTAACCATTAGCCTGCTGGCGGCAAGTGATTCTGCCTTTGCGACCAGTGCAGACCAAGATCAGCCTGCACATCTGTCTGATCATGGTCTGCACTGTTCGCCATTCAGTCAATAAATTTTCAGTGAACACCCCTCTGAATATCAAATGGTATTGCCCAAATTGAATGATGGACCAGTCCATTTCAGAAATTCAGCAGGGTAAGGGTAACTACCTTTTCTAACCAAGCATCCTTCAAGGTTCCGTTACAGCAGATCATCTTGTAGCCTAAATCAACAGGTTCAAAGTTCAAGTCTCCGCAGAGAAAGGAAACATGTGCCCCATTACTTGTGTACTTTATAAACTGGCTGGAACTGAAGGCCTGACATATCCTATGAGCCCGGTACTCATCACGCTCTCTGTTGTATTCTGCATGGATCTGAAAAATAAATACACCCATTTTGTTTGTTCATTTTTCTCAACAAGTCAATATAAAAATACAAGAAAGAGAAACACTACTGTATCAATTTTTATTTTAAACAAGAGGGCCATGAAGGCCCTGTATCGCTCACCTGACCTACTGACCTAAAGATCATCAAGATTAACATTCTGACCAAGTTTCATTAAGATATGGTCATAAATGTGGCCTCTAGAGTGTTAACTAGCTTTTCCTTTGATTTGACCTGGTGACCTAGTTTTGACCCCACATGACCCACATTCGAACTTGATCTAAAGATTATCAAGGTTAACATTCTGACCAAGTTTCATGAAGATACAGTCATAAATGTGGCCTCTAGAGTGTTAACAAGCTTTTCCTTTGATTTGACCTGCCAGGCTTGGGGTAACTGAATACAGTAATTGTAATCACCTGTAACTGATTACTCAAATGCAAGTATTCAAATGTATTTGATTATTCACCTCGATCTGATTACATGTAATGTAATTTAATCAATTACAGTGAATTTTCTGCCTGTAATTGTGATTACTTTTGATTACTCTCTGATTACTGAAGGAATAGTATGACATCAGGGTATAAATATATAAATTTACAATGTAAGTGATTATCTATCTTATGTTTGATTCACTTCATCTGGAGAATATTCCAAATAAGTTCAATGTAGTCAAAAACATTTCCCTAATCAATTGACAGGTACAAAATGTATGATAAATGTACTGAATTGCCATCTTATTATAGTTTTAACTTATTTACAAGTTTATTAGGCAATTGGCATTATAGCATGCCTTTGGCCACTATTAAGGATCAATAATCCACTGACACCTGCATTATCTACTGTGGATTCAATGTATTATGCACAGGTGAGAAAATATGACATTTAGCAGTTAATATACAAACAAGTTAAACAATGACCCTTGGTAATGCAAACATGACTTGCCTGAATTGAAATCAGAATGTTATTAATATTATAATTTATCCTTCAAAATGCAGATTTTTGTGAGCATTTAATTGCAACCAAACTGTCCTTTCATGACTTTACTGAAAGATGTCAAAGTGGGTGCTGGATTATTTTGATATACCCAAGGGTTGTTCTAGGCCCATAAAGGCCAAATGTAAACTGTGCCCATCCATAATTTCTGGGAGTACATTGTCGATATCAAAGGTGAACAAGAGCACCGCCTTGCGGGTGCTGACACTCATCTGATTTTTTTTGTATAATAGAAATATTGTCCTACCCATGATTTTCTAAGTCTAAAAAGGGCCATCATTCTTGCAAAAAGCAGGACAGAGTTATGTTTCCATGGTTCATACAGAACATCAGAGACAAAATTCAAGTACTTTTCAAGGACTTTTTACGATTTTTCAAGCACTATTTTTTTTCAAAACCACGACCTAATCTGAACAACTTTTATTATATAATGCAAAAATAAAACAACCATCACTTGTCACACCTTTGAAAATGACGTAATTCGATTATAATATTAGATTGATGTGATTCACTATTTTGCTGAGGTTTAACGCTTTTCTTGTGATTTTTTAGCGCACTCCTACTACATGGTTCATACAGAATATCAGAGACAAAATTCAAGTACTTTTCAAGGACTTTTTACAATTTTTCAAGCACTATTTTTTTTTCAAAACCACGACCTAATCTAACAACTTTTATTATGTAATGCAAAAATTAAACAACCATCACTTGTCACACCTTTGAAATGACATAATTCGATTATTAGATTGATGTGATTCACTATTTTGCTGAGGTTTATCGCTTTTCTTGTGATTTTTTAGCGCACTCCTACTAATGATACCTCAAAATTTTGTCACACAACGTACAAATACACTTCGTTCTGTCTGCTCTATAGGGCTTCAGCCACTGTTTATATTCGTCTTTTGTCTCCCGCTTACTTGAGTAAACACGTTTATTTTTCTTACTCATTTTAATTCACTGGAAACACTCGCAAATAGCTAAAAATTGCGAGTTATTATTCCCCGTACTTTTTTAAACGGAAACGGAAACATGCAAACGGTAATATAGTAGAAATAGTACTCTGTAAATATCGATAAAGTTTGGCCGTAGACCACTATAATAGCATACGAGTGACCCGATCCTGCAATTTCACGAATTTATTTTCATTTTCTCCGATTTATTTTAAGCCTTAAATTCTTTTTGCAAAGCAAAGTTACGGAAATAATATTTTCAAGGAGTGAAAGGTCAAATTCAAGGAGTTTTTTTCAAAATTCAAGTACTTTTCCAGGTTTTTTAGGGTTTTTGTCATTTTCAAGGAGTTTTCAAGGACTACCATCGAATTCAAGGACTTTTCAAGGCCTGTGCGAACCCTGTACTAATAATACCTCAAAATTTTGTCACACAACGTACAAATACACTTCGTTCTGTCTGCTCTATAGGGCTTCAGCCACTGTTTATATTCGTCTTTTGTCTCCCGCTTACTGGAGTAAACATGTTTATTTTTCTTACACATTTTAATTCACTGGAAACACTCGCAAATAGCTAAAAATTGCGAGTTATTATTCCCCGTATTTTTTTAAACGGAAACGGAAACAAGCAAACGGTGATACAGTAGAAATAGCACTCTGTAAATATCGATAAAGTGTGGCCGTAGACCACTATAATAGCATACGATTGACCCGATCCTGCAATTTCACGAACTTATTTTCATTTTCTCCGATTTATTTTAAGCCTTAAATTCTTTTTGCAAAGCAAAGTTACGGAAAGAATATTTTCAAGGACAGAATGGTCAAATTCAAGGAGTTTTTTTTTCAAAATTCAAGTACTTTTCCAGATTTTTTAGGGTTTTTGTCATTTTCAAGGACTACCATCGAATTCAAGGACTTTTCAAGGCCTGTGCGAACCCTGGTTTCTTGATGTACAGTGTCCACTTATGATGGTGAAAAACTGTTGCAAGTTTTAAAGCAATAGCTTTGATAGTTTATGAGAAAAGTTGACTTAAACATAATACTCAACCAAGAAAATGATTTTCTAAGTCCAAAAGGGGCAATAATTATTGCAAAAAAACAGGATGGAGTTATGTTGCTTGCTGTACAGGGTCAGCTTATGATGGTGAACAAGTGTTGCAAGTTTCAAAGCAATAGCTTTGATAGTTTAGGAGAAAAGCTGACCTAAACATAAAACTTAACCAGGCAACACCCACGCAGACGCCGACCCCAACGCCGACAACCGCTCAAGTGATGACAATAACTCATCATTTTTTTTCCAAAAATCAGATGAGCTAAAAATGGCAACAGACAGCAGATGTTACTTGGTGGAACTCAAACTGACAATGATAAGGTCAGTCTTGAACATTCCTGAAGAAAAGCTGAAAAAAACTTGACACAGTGAAATTAAATTCATATGAACGTAAGCTTCTAAGCGAACTGTGCACAATTTTACAGCCCTTTGAAGAAGCAACAATTCGAATACAAGCAGATGTGAATGTTATGGCCAGTTTAACTATTCCAATCACAATTTGATTAAAACAAGCTATGGACATACAACAATAAAATGACTCAATCGTTGAAAGCATCATTGCAGATTGCTTTCTAACTATTAAAATGATGATTTGTTCAAAATGTCAGCTCCAGTAGATCTGTTTAGTTTAGTTTAGTATTGCAGCAAAAATCTTTAGATCTGAACAATTTTGTCTAAGTGATGAAAACTTTCACAAGTTAATGATTATCAAGGACAATGACACCCTACAGTGAGAAACATGTAACAATACCATAAACGAAGTTTCTGGATTTCAAGATTTAATAATAATTAATTCCATTATCATATTTGTAAATAAAGTTAATTTAACCATATATTAATTCAGTTATATACAAATGTATGCCCATATAACTGTCGTCCAAACAAATGGCTTTATTGAAAGTAATCAACTGTAATCATGATTACTTGGATGCACAGGGGTCATGCTGTCGATCGCCACTTGAGCCATTTGCGACAAAAAATTAAATGTGGCTCCGAAATTTTCTAATTGGCGAAAATGACCCGAAGCTATATCTGTCTGCAAAACTATGAATATTGCCAGTTTTACGAACCAAAAGGTGTGAAAAATCGATAATCTGTGTAGACACAACATCCGTTATTGAAAGGGAGGGAGCCAATTTGCAAATTTGCATCATGCAAGTAATGTAATTCAATCAATTACTGATGCAAATTTAGAGTAATTAATTGTAATTGTAATAAGAAAATGTCAAAGTAATTGTAATGCAATCAATTACTGATGTAAGTAATCAGCCCCAAGCCTGTGACCTGGTGACCTAGTTTTTGACCCCACCTGACCAAGATTTAAACTTGACCTAAAGATCATCAACATTCTGACCAAGGTTCATTCAGATACAGTCATAAATGTGGCTTATACAGTGTTAACTAGCTTTTCCTTTGACTTGACCTGGTGACCTAGTTTTTGGCCCCATCTGACCTAAAGATCATCAAGATTAACATTCCGGCCAAGTTTCATTAAGATATGGTCATAAATGTGGCCTCTAAAGTGCTAACTATTTTTTCCTTTCATTTGACCTGGTGACCTAGTTTTTGATCCCACATGACCCAGATTCGAACTTGACCTAAATATCACCAAGATTAACATTCTGACTAAGTTTCATGAAAATAAAGTCATAAATAAGGCCTCTAGAGTGTTAACAAGCTTTTCCTTTGATTTGACCAAGTGACATAGTTTTTGACCCCACCTGACCCAGACTTGAACTTGACCTAAAGATCATCAAGATTAACATTCTGACTAAGTTTCATTAAGATATGTCATAAATGTGACCTCTAGAGTGTTAACTAGCTTTTCCTTTGATTTGACCTGGTGACCTAGTTTTTGACCCTACATGACCCAGATTTAAACTGGACATAAAGATCATCAAGATTAACATTCTGACCAAATTTCATGAAGATACAATCATAAATGTGGCCTCTACAGTGTTAACAATCTTTTGCTTTGATTTGACCTGGTGACCTAGTTTTTGACCCCAGATGACCCAATATCCAACTCGTCCAAGATTTTATTGAGGGTAACATTTTGACCAAGTTTCATTAAGATTGGGCCATAACTGTGACATCTAGAGTGTTAACAACATGGTTCCCACTCTTTTCCGTGGAAATAATTCAAGGACTTTTCAAGGACTTTTCCAGGACATTTTCACAAAATTCAAGGACTAATAGGTGCCAGAACTTTAAGAAAATAAGCTTGAGCTATCCCTAAAGTGGATGAATACTTCTGCCTCGCTCACTGTCACTTGGTTAAAGTAGTACTGTTTAAGAGACATAATGGAAAATATCTAGGTCCGAGTTATCTCCCCTTTGCTAGATTATCTTGTAATATGAACAGCCTCATGTCATATACTACCTGTCTCTTAAGTTTCAACAAACCCCTTCAAATAGTTTAGAGTTAGGTTCACAAGAATCATGGACAGACATAAATGGACAGATGGACAGTCTCCAATATACCCCCTTTGAACTTCATCGGGGGGGGGGGGGGGGGGGGGGGGTATACATGTAAATTTAATCAAACTAAAAAACAGGACTCATATTACCATTTTATTAATTCAACTAACTTATTCTCAGAACATTTAAGTAATAAACTGCAACTAAAAAACTTGTTTACAAGGAAATGTTTAACTACAACTAGAAGTTATTTGCTCAAAATAAGTTTAAAGAATTCAATTTATGAAATCTCATGGACAATGCAGTCATCTGGCAATACCGATTTATTGTCAATTTTCAGACTTTTGAGATTGTGTTTTACACTAGCTTTGCAAATTTCTCTTGTTTGTAGATAAGAAATCATTTTTCAAAGTGTGTCACGTTTTTCTTTCATCTTAATCACCAGACGCTAATACAAAGAAAGACAACTCTGTATAGACTAAGTAGGTGTAACACCATTTAAATCTCAACTGATGTGAAGAGTTGAAGATACAAATTTTTCAAGAACAGGGATAGCAATGCCGGTGTTTCTCTATTTAAATATGTTTGCTTTTTATATACATTGGCAATATTGTGAGCATACAGAAAGAACAAAATTCCCAACTTTTTCCAGGTTTTTTGTTCTTTCTTTAAAATTCAAGTACTTTCAAGGCCTTGAAAATGAAACGAAAAATTCAAGGACTTTTCCAGTTTTCCAGGAAGCGTGGGAACCCTGTAACAAGCTTTTCCTTTGATTTGACCAAGATTTTATTGAGGGTAACATTCTGACCAAGTTTCATTAAGATTGAACCAAAATTGTGACCTCTAGAGTGTTAACAAGCTTTTCCTTTGATTTTACCTGGTGACCTAGTTTTTTACCCGAGATGACCTGATATCGAACTCGTCATAGATTTTATTGAGGGTAACATTCTGACTAAGTTTCATTAAGACTGGGCCAAAATTGTGACCTCTAGTGTGTTAACAGTCAAATTGTTGACGACCAACGACAGACACAGGGCTATCACAAAAGCTCACCTTGAGCACTTTGTGCTCAGGTGAGCTAAAAATTGATTTAATTTTTTTTGCATTAAACAACAAATCGGCAAAATTACTGGTCATATGGCAACTTTCCTGCTTTTGATGTTGAATTAATCTCTTAGGTGCCCCTCTGGGTATTATTTCAGCTCATTTTTCACTGTGTCATCTGGACTAGATAGCTTGCTCACATGAAAGAATTCTACAACCTGAGAGAGGTTTAGAACTCACAGCAGTGCGGACAAGTGATAAGAAGTCAGTGACCTTAACTGCTCTCCGAAGAAGACCCAATAAAGTACATGAATACAATATTAGGCCTCTGCTAATATCATTATAAATTTGTTAAAATGTCATTTTTTTTAATATTTGTTGGAATTATCATCACACTGTCCGATACAATTTTAGGACATATGGCAATTTTCAAGCTTCTGATAGTGGAGTAAGACCCCGTTTGACCTTATGTCATTTTGTATGTGCATTATTTTCAGCTGTAGTTGGCATCAGAATAAAACCACCAGCCTTCCGTAAGCAAGCTGGATGGCTACCATGTCAATTTTCAAAGTTTCATCATGAAATATGTAAATCAAAGTTATAAGGGAGTAACGATATATCGCAATTCACTGTATCGTGATACCTTAGTCTGGTGATACACATATCCTATCATAGACCTGTTTCACGATACAGAAACAATACAGTGAAAAGTAGAAACGCTGGATGAAAACTTTTATAACATCAGTGTTAAAGATATAACTAAACAAATGTATCATTTATAACAGTTTCTTTAAAACAAAATTAGTAAGTTTTGAACTGGAATATTTGACCTCAGCCACACTCTCCCTCATAACACTGCAAGTAACTATAAATTTTGCACTGAAAGAGTAAGCTAACTAACTTACATGGGTTATATAGAGATGTACAATGGTCCCAGAGACGTCTATCTTCGCCAAGCCCAAACCCTTGCCTCCAAACCAATCGCCATGCTGTATCTTATGACAGTATCCATTAGGATCAAATCTATGGTATAAGGTCTCCAATATTGGATGTTTTGAGAACAGGCAAAGGCCACTTCCTATACTTCCACTGCATGAAATAACAAACTTTATAAATGTCTGCTTAAGGTAAACAAGACAAACATATATAAATGATTTCAGTAAACACTGAATATACATGCAACAGAGTGACTACTGTATTTTGTATCGTAGCCTTATTTATTATGGTGTGAGCTCAGTAGTCTTACCTGCCCTACTTGTAACTTACAGACAGGGAACCAGTAAATACCGGTAAAAATGATGCTGAAGTGTAACACAATGATAGCTCGCAGGTCAGTTTTCAGTTAATTAATCATTGTGTTTATTTTATCTGTTATTGATTTTGGTAGATAATCCTGATAATTCTTACAAATGATACGCATTCTGTTTACATGCGTAGGTCATTGTTGGTATTTACTACTCAAGCAAATTTCGTAACATCGGAGTGTTTTATCCATTACGTTTTGGCCTAAATGACTTTGTTTACTATTATTACCGATCAGATATTGTGAAATTCTCAAAAGAAATTGATTCGGTCAGCCTTAATTACTTTATTTTTGTTTTCGATGGAATTTTCATTAATTGGCCAGAAATGTTAATTACTTTGTTTACCTGTGCAGCATATTGTTGTTGTTTACAATTTATACAAAATGAATCACCGTTGAATGTTTTATCTATTAGATTTGACCCTAATTATTTTGTTTGTTTCGATAACAGTCATTCATTTACGAAAATACACAATGGTGATTGATTCTACATCTGTTGTTTACTATTATATGAGTACATAATGGAAGTTTTGATTGACATGTTTTGAAATTGCATCAAATATTTTGAAATACTTGTAAACATGTTATTGCGTTGTAGTTCGTAAAAAAAGTATAAATACTTAGATAATTAAGAGAAGAGAGGAGAATGGGGAGAGGAGGACTGAGTCAAGAAAAGAGAGGACGAAGTTAAGGAGAGAGAGACAGAATCAGGAAGTTAGAAATGTTTTACAAAAATGGGATCGGATAATTGCAGTTCGGATCGGTTCAGATCAGCTCGGTTAAGTTCAATTTTTGGGCTCGGGTTTAAGAGCGGGTTAAAAATAAATGTGGAAGTTTTAGAACTGACTATTATGTTATAGAACTTTTTGACTTAAGCATACAAATTAATTAAAAGTTTGACGCGGGAAAATACTATTTAAAAAGCTGATGTATTTATACCTGAATTGACTATTAGTATAGTTGACGTCTGTATAACCTTGTAAATTAAACCGAGTGTGAAAAACTGCTGACTTTCTCAATCTATGCAACCAGTGTGGTGTTACAGAAGTATGGCTACACAAAAGCTAATTCCACTGACCATCAGAGTTCAAGGATACTCTGATATACTTGTTTTTTTTATCAATTTAGATGATTTCATTGCATGTCCTAAGAGACAAGTACTGTCTTTGTTCGGGTTTAGCGTCTTTAACAATTTTTCAGTGAAATAAACATTGTTGTCTACTTGTAGTAGTGGGTACAATGCCTAGCTTTATAATACTGCCTCAAAGGAACATCACGCCATAGACATGTAACTACCCAGTCACATTACACTGACACAGGGATGACCAGTCCCAAAACTATCTTCTGAATGCTAAGCATCAAGTGAGGAAGCTACTAGTACCATTTTTCCTATCTTTGGTATGATATGGCAAGGGAGCGTACCCACTACCTTCCGCACACAAAGTGTATGTAGTGTTCTGATGAATATTTGTCCATAGACAGGTAAAAGATACATATTTCAGGATTCTGAAAGTTTTACCTGTAGAAATAATGACTATATGGTAATGTATCTCCAATATTTCTTTTCAAAATTTCAAAGTCACCTTTGTGCCATACCTGAAAAAAATGCCCAACTTAGCTACTGGAGTACTTCAAACAGTAAAGAAACTTAAAGAAAGAAGCCTTCTTAATATGTTCCTATGAATGACTTGTAAATTCTTCCAACATACACCTTATTTAACCTTTAGCCTGCTGTCTGCAACTGACTCTGCCTTTGCGACCAGTGTAGACCAAGATCAGCCTGCACATCCGTGCAGGCTGATCATGGTCTGCACTGTTCGCTATTCAGCCAGTAAATTTTCAGTGAACACCCCTTGGAATAATAAATGGTATTGCCCAAATTGAATGATGGACCAGTCCACTTTAGAAATTTAGCAGGCTAAGGGTTAATCATTTACAGCAAAACAATACAAACGGAAACAGACAAAATAATTAATGTAGAACTGTGCTAAAAAAAACAGTACTCATATCTGACACAAGTACTATTACTAGTTAGCAGTATGAAAGATATTTTTCCTTTGCTTGTAAACAATATAATGCAGCTTGTAGCACGTAGCTTATTCTAGTCAATCCAATACTAAATTCCATTATTACTAATATTAGCCTAATGCCAACGTTTTTGTTAAAATTCTATACAGTAATATTATGTACAATTAAAGGAAGTATGAATGACTGTACCTCTTGAAAAGCTACAATATCATATGATGACTTTCCAACTTCAGTTCCAATAGCCAAAAACCTCTCCTTTCTATTTTTACAAACAAATGGTACTGGCACACCCCTGAAAATATATCAATGACACTATTTTGTACAGAAAATCAATAGAAAAGCACACAAAATTATGTTTAGACATTATCACAAAAAAGATGTAATCACTTGAGTAAAAAAGATTTAGATACCCGGTACAATAAATCCTGTTTTATTCATAATACTTTACTGCTTTTCACATGCATTTCAGCATTGCTTTCCACAAAATACCATTTCACTTTACATCTACATGTATTGTGGAGACAGTTCTTGTCAAATATGTTTCAACTTAGCTAATTAGCTTATTATCAATACCATGGCCTAAGCAGAGTGTTGCAGAGACTTCTAAAATTCTCCTCTAAGCAGGTATTGAACCCAAGATCTGCAGGTTAGGAGTCAGATGCTATCACGTTGCCTCAAATAACTTAATCAACATGCTTAAGTTAAACATTGTTGCATTTATAAATAATTTCATTATCTACACCAAGATCATTCTAGCTTCTAAAGAAACAATAAATATATAGGCAAACAATTTACAGTATGAAAGTTATGTAACCTACCATAATCAATAAACACACTGGTAAGTCAAAAAGAAGCAAGAAGGGCAATAAAGCTCAGTGTTCTATCACAAGCTGATATACAATACCAAGTCAGAAAGGGGCAGCCTGGCTAAAAGGGCAAAAGGGTGGAAAAGAATACGGAACAGGCAGTTCACCCTGCTATTTGCTTCTGCCTTGGGAGCTGAAATCAATACCACAAAACCAGAGACATCAGAAATGGTGGAGTATATCTTTTGGGGTGCCATTTATGACTAATAGTGCTATTGAATTTACAGTACAATCAGCTGTCCAATCTTCATCATTTGTTCAAAAGAATGTTTCCTGCTACTTAATTATGAGAAGTTGATAAAAATTTGTACAAAAATAAAAAACAAGTACTGTCTGTAAGACAGCACGCGCAACTATTCGGCAATTTGACAGTAAAATGAATATATGTCTCAATAAGAGACCTCACTTTAAAAGGAAGTCATTATCTTATATTGTACTAAAGTTATATCCAGAAAGCGAAGAATGCCAAACAGCTTTAAGTATTAAAGGGGCATAATTCTGTCAAAAATACAATTAGAGTTATGGGGATTGTAACCTCACATGCTGATGATGATTATAAAGAAATATTTTTAATTTCAAGTCATTATCTTTTTAAGTACCAAAGATATGTCTATAAACGAAGCTTTTGGAAAAATTTAACACGAAAATAATTCCAAGTATAACAAATTGGTGACCTTGACCTTAGGTATAATGGGCCCAGCCCCTGCACACACTTTGTTTGTATGCTGGACAATATTTATGTGAACTTACAATAAGATATATGCAATAGTAACAAAGATGACAGAAAAACAAAAGTTGCCGAAAAACTTTAACCTTAAAAATAACCAAAGTATAACACTTTGGTGACCTTGACCTTATGTATAATGGGCCCAGCCCCTGCACATACTTTGTTTGTACCGGTATGCTAGACAATGTTTATGTGAAGTTACAGTAAGATATAAGCAACAGTAACAAAGATAAGACAGAAAAATACAGGTTGGTGAAACCAATAGTAGCGTCTTCCACGCATTTATACTACGTATTGCTAAGACAGATCAGTGGAACAGACTAAACGAACAGAAGATGATTATGCCGTTTTTATCTTGTTATTAGAGAGCGTTTTGTTACATACATGCCACCAACTGGGGAGGTACCACGCAGGCATCCAGGCCACACCAGGAGGTGCTCTCATCATGGCCATACTTTTTAAAAAATAAACTGTCAAAACATTAAAATGAAATATTTGTAAATAACTGTTTTAAAATATTACAATTTTTTCCAAAGTCTGAAAATGAATTGCTGTAGGTAAAAATCGCCATTATTGATTTCAGCCAACTTTCGTTTTATCGGCTGAAAAGTAGTCATCGATAAACATGATTAGAACTAGTCGAACTAATCCGAAGTTTGTTTTATTTTGTGACGGTCAAACTGTAACAAAGCTATACATGCAAGATCTGTTCTGTATTCTAAGTGAAACAACAGACTCAGTGTATTAAAATTCATTAAAAGACAAAACAGGACTTGCCTGCAACATGCATATCTATAAAATACGCCATTGTAGCACAAAACAACAGTAACAGTGCTTGTTCACAAATGTGTATTGATTTTCTTCCGGATACTATGCAACATCCGAAGACTACACAAACCGGGACAAGTACTGTTTAGCACTTGCCATGGAAACAAACTTTTTGATTGTTCAAAACATAAATGATTCCATTTGGCTTAAAAATCAAATCATAGTGTAAGAATTGTTTTCGTCATAATTACCAGCAATTAAGCGTCAAAACTTTGATCTTCATGACCGTGCAATTTTCTATTCCGAGACTGGTATATATGCCGACTCCCGTGAACTGTATCCGGGTGCATGCCTATCTAGTCCGTGAGTGACAGACTCAAATTGTTTAGAACTATAGGTATTTTTTGTCCCATAGTTTTCATGACATTTTCGTATATGCAGATGGGATCGAATACCTCTCGCAAAAACACGTGGTGGGTCACTATATAAAATGTTTTGGTATAATTGGACACTGGCAAATTTGACTGACAAAAGCATGCACTTAATTATTCTGCACTCTGTTTAAGAAAGACTTACCGTTGTTTTCAAACCATAAACTTTTTCTCTGTTTATTTTACTGTTAAAAAAAAACAAAAAAAAAAGAAGAAAAAACAAGGACATACATCTATATATCAAACAGGGAATACAAAGCCTCCGCAAAACGAAACCCACAGCACGCAGACGTGCACACTACAAACACACACACGCACGCACGCACGCACGCACAGGCAAACAAAGCAAACACACGAGAACAAAACGAACAAATAAAGGAACACAGAGGGACACCACCTTGGAACGGTCAGTGGCAAAAACACCACTGGGGAGCTTAAACCACTTCAATTATGACAAATTGCTTCCATTTTAATCATGCCATGAATATCCTACCACTTTAGATTTCATACAGTTTGCTGGATTTTAGTGATGAATATAGCCAGTCTATCCCTCTGATCCATGACATTCCGTGCAAAGCATGGTTGCAAATTCATTCCGTGCAAAGCATAATTGTAAATTATCTAAATACATGTACACTGCTCACTTGCGTACAAATTAAACCAACTATCAGACAAATCGAGTCTGCAATATTTACTATTTGTTTTGTCCTCATTGCTTCTAAGGGATCTATTTTTCAGATTTTGTTAGGGCCTAATATATTATGTTGTTATTAAGTGATTAAGTATATATCACATGATATCTATTTCAAAGAAAAAAAATAAAAACAAAAACATTAGATAATTTTAGGATTTTATTTAATGATAACATCCTTACATCATTTAAAGATGTTTCAGCAAATAACCTTTTTATTTACACTACAGTATGTTCTTTGATTTTAATGCCGACCGTAACTTTGCAAATTCTTGTCCGGGCTGTAATTCTGTCATCCATGAAGGAATTTTGAAATAGTTTGGTATAAATATATTAACCTTTATGAGACGACGTTTTTAAAGTTTTAATGTTTTTAAAGTTTTGATATTAATAAAATAAAGCTTAAGAGTATAGATGTAGTTCATGGTCAGTGGCAGTTTTTCTCAGGCGCTTCAGGAGTGTTAGTAAGGTAGTCGCGGCTCTTACCCTGGATGACAAAATTTAATAAATTTAAATACTTTTATAACCTATTTATTATTTCGGAAATTATGACACAGTTTAGGGGGGTATAACATTTAAAAACAATATAATAACAATAAATACTCCAGCCAAGACCCAGACATGTTCAAAAATAACACCCGGGCCTTGAATTAAGGTCCCTTTTTAACTATATCATATGAATCTAATTCTTTGGAATCGATCCAGGCGCCGACCTGTATCTGGCAACGGGTCTCAAAATTCAAATCTCGCTGGGCCTACGATTGATTAGTTAGACTGGAAACAGTCATAACTACGCAGCGCAGCGTAAACAAATAAGAATGAATAAAACAAAACAAAACAAAGACGACGTTTCATGTGTAACACTCAGACCCCTTTCTACAATGTCAAGGTCACACTTAGAAGTCTAACAGTCTGTTTTGTGTCCGGATCGTAACTTTGCCATTCATCAAGAGGTTTTAAAAGTATTTAGCATAAATGTTTATCAAAATGAGAACCCTATCTCCAAGGTCAAGGTGTTAACAGGGTTATTTTTGTGTCCGATCCATATTTCTGCTATCCATGGAGAGATTTTGAAATATCTTGGCATAAATGGTAACTATAATCAGACAATGTGTCACGCGCAAGACCCAGATCCCTTGCTCAAAGGTCAGTGTCATATTTAGAAGTCATATCATAATAGATCTTTACGTGTCCGATATATAACTCTGTTATCCATGAGGGGGTTTTGAAACAACTTCGCATAAATGTTTACCATAAGGAGGCAATGTGTTACGCGCAAGACCCAGACCACTAGCTCCAAGATCAAGTTTACACTTAGAAGTCAAGTGAAAGGTTTTATATCCGATTCGTAACTCTGTCATTAATATCATGTTAGAATCTAAATATCTTAAGATTTTGTACCAATTGCAAATTAGCTCAGTGGTAAAGCATACAGTCCATGTTAAACAGATCTTTTACCGTGTGGGGTTCGAATCTCACCATCGACATTTTTTTCTCGTAAACATTTAGATTCCTTCATGAACTATGTGACAACACAACAGAGAAGTATCATAAGCCGATATGGCAGATCAGAAAAGTTTACCATTATATCAAAAATGATATTGACTAAATACATGCATTTTTAAAGCCATGCAAATAATAAACATACTGTTGTTTTATATAAAGGCATACATACAAATATAAACCATCAAAGAAAGAAACAAAAATATGGGAATGAAAATGAAAACATTAAAAATATTCCCCGATAACGAGAAAACGTGTCGTGCATAACAACCAGACCGCTAGCTCCACGATCGCTGTCACATTTAGAGGTTAACGGTTTACATGGTGTGTTTCTTGTCAGTTTCTTGTCAGTTCCATACCTATTCCGTCGGTGAAGACATTTTAAAATTACATGGCATAAACGTTCCCTATATTAAAATAAGGTGTGAGACGCAAGTCCAAAATCTCTAGTTTCAAAGTCAAAGTCAAACTTAGATTAAAAAGCTAACATTTATGTTTCTTGTCCAGTCAATAACTCTGCCATCATCAAACATTACTTGTCACAAGTTTCCCTATGATGAGTTAGTGTGTCATGTTCAAGACCCAGACCCTAGCTCTAACGTCAAGGTTACCTTCGGAGAAATGTTTTCTCTTGTCGAAAATTAGTCATAACTTAACTATTCTGGCATATTTTGCGCATCGAACTGTAGCATTCTTGGACAAACCTCAGGGGCGTTTGTCACTAACAGTGCCATCTCTTGTTTGAGCTTCAATTCTAACTTTGAGAGTTACATATATTTGTAATTATCACTTTAAAATGTCAAGGTCAGTAGTGGCTATTGTCATGTTACCTTAAAGACACACCACTAACTATCTGTAACCTTTTGTATTTCCATAATGCTGTCTGACTAAAGTACATCTCCTTGTACGCTATACTTCGGATCTGAAGACGTGCTATTGATAGCCTCGTTCTGACGACCATTCCGTTAGCCAGGCAGAAGGCTTACTTACAACATTTTGTAAGAATAAAAAATCTGTAAGCGACTGGTCCCGAATTCGAGTCCCTGACAGCCTACACATTTTTACTTACTTACAACATTTTGTAAGAATAAAACATCTATATTTAGACTGGATTTTTGATAGTTACATTTTTATGACGTAAAGTGTCAGCCGGTTAGCTCTGTCGGTAAAGCGTTAGCTCTGTCGGTAGAGTACTTGCTCTGTAAGCGACTGGTCCCGAATTCGAGTCCCTGACAACCTACACATTTTTTTCTTAATCTTTGACATTCGAACATGTCGTCTGATTGGTTAAAATAAAAAAAAATAGAATTGCGAAAATAAAAATAGCAATTCTGGAAATCAAAAATATACAGAACACGATTAAGAATGGGTCCTTCTCGAATCTTGGTTTAGAAGATCAAGTACTTCAGTCAGATTGTTCCATAATTGTAATTATACATTTTTGTATGGAGAAATGAGAAATAACAAGTGTCTAATTACAGTTTGACAGTAACAGATATAAGGATAAGACAATGTATTACTAAATATATTATTCAATTAATGTAGTAGTATGCACGGTACTTCATGTATTAAGGTGAGTTTAGATCACACTTTGTTTCTATATACAGTGTAAGATAGTTATTATTCTATTTTTTATAAAACTATACTGAGAAGAGAATGACTGAGTAAGTTTGCAGATGAAGATATGAAAACCGGACTGAGCTTGTCCACCTGTCATCTTGTAGAATAGTTGTATGATACCAGTATTACCAGAATTATTTGCACAAAGTTCATGTGGGAGGAAAAGTAGACCACTAGGTATTGGTGGGTCTTTAACTCTAATAACTTGTTAAATACCGATGGATAAAAATAAATGCTAGAGCCTACAATTAACGGTCAATGCAATACGTTAATGTTACACACCGATAGCCACACGAAAACTACATGCAGATATAGATTTGCCACAGTTCTCTACTGTGAAAATCTAAAGTGGTAATTTTGACTGGGAATTCACGGCATGTTGAAAATGAAGTAATCGCAATCTTGAGCACGCTTTTCACAAATATTTACTTGACGGTACGACGGCACAAGGCAATGCTTATCAATGTGTTGCATATCTGTTCGAGCATTTTATTTATTTATTTATATAATATTTATGATTAAAAGTAAAACTTTTTTGAATTGGCAAACTTTAAGTCACATCTTTAATTGGAAATAAATTGGTCTTAAAAAGTCCGCATTAAATTAAAAAGGCAATTAGAATTAATTCTATGTAATTGCTTTACAAACTGTGCCGGTATAATTTTTGACGATATTACAATAAACTGTTCAATCAGTTTCAGTTTATTGGCAATCAGCAATACATTTGCCTTTGGCCATTTACAAATATAAATAATTGAAACATTTCGCGAAAATTTTGTTATGTATGGGCCTAAAATATTACATACAACCATGGCTTCTTTACGTTCACTGATCACTGCGTGAACGTAAAAGTATAAATTACAAATTAATGAATGATGGTCATATTAACTGTGGTGATAATTTGATTTATTTACCCGTGCAAATTCAAATTGAAAAAAAAAACAAAAAAAAAAAAAAAAAAACAAGTCTATATTTATCAAATACAATAATCACTTTCACCGGTATATGACCTTTTTCATTATCATGATATTGGCCGAAATCTTTTATGAAAACAAGGACATTTTTATAACTATATTATTATTCTACATTCCATAAAGGAAAATTAATTCCTACTCCACAAATCTTCATGGTCCACGGGGACCCCTGTTGTGCAAAATTGCCCATCAATTAGCGACTATTACATAATCGCTGATAAGCAGCAGATAAGACGGGGGTTTTAGATTGGTTTATCGTGTAGGACACCTCTTCACAAATGTTTTATGGTCTAACTCTTACTGGGAATATTGTGAAACAGTGAAGTTTTATTGTAATACAATAATTTCTAATAGCAAATATATATACTTTAGGTTAATTGTAAAATGTAAGATAGTATGTGTTTTAGACAATTATAAAATGTGTTGGTTTTTTTTGTTTTTTTTTTTTAACAAATGTATGTATAATATAAATGTGCACAAAGATGACTCAAATGAAATGTTGAACTTATATGGTAGTGGATCTAGGCATTTAAAACACATATGACACTAGAAAATGCCAAAATTTATATCTGTGTTTAATTCAGTTTAGGTTGTATTGTCCAGCTGTTCGAAACTATTCTGAAACAAACTGCTTAACCGTTTAACCCATCTAAAATTTTATGCAAAAAAGTATAATAATTAAAAAAAGTACATCTATGATCAATTTGCCGATAAATAATTTAATAAATAAATATCTGTTTTATCGTTTAAGCTATAAGAAGATATATATGGCAGAACATCTCTACTTTATGTCTCAGTTGATGATTTTTATTACAGACGTATTTTGGGGGTAATTAGCATAGCCTGGGGTGTTTATCTTGTCTCCATCCGGTGTATTCGCAAAGGTCCATAAAACATCACGCGTAAAACACTTACAGTCAATATGCAGTTATTGTCAAAATCGAAATTTTCAGGGCGATAAACTTGTTAAAAAAATAACAAACTTGAGAACATAATTTTACAACATTACGTTTCACAGCAAAAAGGGGAAAGGCTTTCAAAAGGGATTTGAAAGAAAAGGAATCGTTTTGTGTGATGTTTTATGTATATCCTTTACCACCGTAGGTGGCATTTTGTATTTTTATATTTTCGGTCCATGCATTCAACGAAACTTATAACTTCGCTCAGCATATACAGGACAGAAAATCAACATTACATACGCATGATAAACAAGTATTTTTACTGTAAAATCGTACATTTTACTTATTGTTTAATATAATATAATTATTTATAACTCATGGAACAACGTCGGTATCTAGCAAAGTCCATAAAATACAATTAATTACAGTAGCTTAAAGATGTGTTATATTCTGCTTTAATTTGCATACTTCAATAATTCTGTCTAACCAAGATGCGTTGCTCAAACATGTAGAGCCGAGTTTTCCTATAAATGCCAAACAGCAGGTTTATCGATAATTTAGTGTAAAGGGAAACAACTACAGCGGCGCACAAGGCAAAAAATCAATACCGACAAGAGTTGCGGTTCTCGTATATTTCACGCTCAAAGTTGGGGATGTATGGTGCGCACCCAACCTCACTCTTACCCCCACCATGTTCCAAACACACGGGACAGTGTAAAGGTAAAAAGGTAAAGGTAAGCTTTATTTAACGTCGCTTATAACCCAACATATAACACGAGCTACAAAGCTCTTGTGCGACAAACTAGGTATCCAGTAACAGATACTTACCTATGCTTATTTTACCTCCTGGTTCTACCCTTTCAATGCTGAGTGCCAAAGCAAGGGAGCTACCAGTACCATTTTTCACGTCTTTGGTATGACGCGGCCGGGGATCGAACCCCAGACCTCCCGCACTCAAAGCGGACACTCTTCTGCTATAGGCTATTGAGGCGGTAAATAAAAGTAATCCCCGCCAGGTGAATCTCTAACACACGTAATAGAAACAAAAATGCTCCTCTATAAATATATAAAAAGAAAACAAACCTTAAGAACCAAAAACGTATGTACTCAATGCCTTTACAGAAGACAGAGCAACAAGAGAAACACCCATAAGGGCCCGACGAAACAGGCCAGGAGACAGGTATCAAAACAGTTCAGTCCTGGAAGGATTTAAAGAGTCCTCCCCCTCTTCCGTCAAAGGCAATCAAAGAGGGAACCGTAGTGTCCAACTGTAAACGGGTTGAACACTAAACATGCGGTATGTCTCAAAACAGCTGGGTCGTAACTTCTTTTAATAAAACATTTGATAAGTTTACCAAATACAGTTGGAAAATTACCGTGACCCAAAATCTTACGAAGTTTGTAAACCACATCCCCATAAAAACGGGGTTTGAAATACCTTCTCGCAGAAGTGTCTTTAAATTACTATTGAATTTTAAAACCAAATCAGAATTACGATAGCAAAATTTAGCAGTCTTATATAAGTTATGTGACATAATCAAAACTATATTTGAACAATTGAATTTAAACCTGGTATGATTTCCGTAAAATTTGACAAAAAATGCGAGCAAGGTGACCGGAAAATGTTTAAAAATTCCAGTTTTATTGATTATTACTAATCTTTAACAATTTTAATAAAAAAGCTGCGAACTGTAATGACAATTTTGCTTTTGTTTCAACTGAGAAACTATGTTTCTGAGTGTTTGGATACTTGGCTTAATTAAAGTACCACTAAAAAATACTTAGATTTCGGACTTTATTCTTAATTTTCCTGACATTTGATATTATATTTTGCTTTGAAAAAAAGACAGACTCTAACTTCATTCTAACAATTATTTTATGCATTTTAGTAGGTGGACTGAAAATAGGTTATGAATCTGGCTTATGTTGAAAGTACATGCATTTGAAATTTGCCATTAATTTCTAAAGACGTATGACTTTATTGATACATTAACTGTTTTTAAATGTACAAGTCATCACTAAAGATGATGTCTATTTTATCGTGTCCTGTAAAAGTCATTAAATATAAGTAATTTCCCAAAATTCCTAAGGGGTACTCGATGGTATATCAACAGAAAAATAACGGCAAAATCAAACTAATCTTTAAACCGCTTTGTGATTTGATCTAAACATTACAAAAGCATTTTTTTTTAAATTAGGGAGGTGTCCAGAATTACCCGGTCGAATAAGATTTATTGAATATAACAAGGATTATTCTTCAATTATTTACTATTCTTGTTTTCATGTGTAAAATGGTTTACACTTATTTTAGTTTTTTGAATTGCATCCATAAAAATACGTGACACAACTAGACATGAAACGAGTGTGAAAAACTTTGACAAAAACAGCCAATGTAGTTCCCAATGGTCTTTTAATATAATATTATTGTTATATTGTTACATGATTACATCCAATTAAACAGAATTATGTATTAACGGCAAGTTTTTACATGTGGAAACATATTTAGGACCACCTGGTGTAAATAAAACCAGCCAAGACAAAAGTGCACACCAAAAATCTTAAATAGTTTGGACCTTGCACTTACTCCTGGACTAGTTGCAGACCAGCAGGTTAAAACATCAGAAATGGAAGTCGATCTTGTAAACAGAGACCCCAATGGCCTTAATGACCACATCAAGGTAAGAATATTTTATACATTCAATTAAATTTATTTAGTTATATTTACTCTATACGGTGATACAATGGAACATATAAAGTAACAGCATCTAGCAGTTTTTTTATTCAAAATAAATTAGTTTACGCCGAATATTTGGTCAAATGTTGTTTTCTCTATAAAAATACGAAACCATTTGAGCCGTGCCATGAGAAAACCAACATAGTGGGTGTGCGACCAGCATGGATCCAGACCAGCCTGCGCATCCGCGCAGTCTGGTCAGAATCCATGCTGTTCGCTTTTAAAGCCTATTGGAATTGGAGAAACTGTTAGCGAACAGCATGGATCCTGACCAGACTGCGCGGATGCGCAGGCTGGTCTGGATCCATGCTGGTCGCAAAGCCACTATGTTTGTTTTCTCATGGCACGGCTCATTTAAGCTTTAACCAACCATTCAGTTTCACAGCTCTAGATCTCTACTCTGTCTAAATATCTTGTGATGTTTTTTCGTGATTGAACAAAAATCTGTATCGAGGTAGCATTATATATCGAAAAATCGCACAAGAAAGACCGTGAAGCGGAGTGATATCTTATAATTATTTTGATTTCCCTCTCGTTATAATTTCAAGCAAGTTATCAAAATATAGAAAGATTAATAATTATTATTATATAAACTCGTGAACGGACTACATGTATATGGAAAAAGGCTTACTTTTGATTACAAATGCGACATGATTATAATTTTAAAAATACTGTATACACACAAATACACTAAACTTCTAAGTATTCTGGGCGTACGACTATACTAATTGAATATTTATATCGATGAATTTTCATTCGGAATTCATTTGATATATAGAATCGCTGCGATTTTTAGACAAAATGTACTTGTACTTTAAATATGATTCGATATTAAATTTTTCGAGTAATATTTCATAACAGTAAATACTGTTGTTTAAATGATACTTTATTGTACTTACACATTATTTTTTCGTTTTCGTTTGCTTGTATTTTAAAACACTAATAACTTTTGATATGATATTGTAAAAAATACTGGCTTCACCATACAAGAAAAATGCCAGTTTTGAAGTTGTTAACAATGCGTCTGATATAATTTGTTTTGAAATATATAAGAATTACTTCTTTTGACTAATATTTTCATTCAGAATTGAAAAGCGTTTGTGAGGGGGTACCGGAGGTAAACTTCTTTAATAGTTTAGAAATGAAAACTCATGTTCTACTGGTCATAATATGACCAAACTTCAATTTTAAAGAAAGTTTTTTTAGCCAAAACCTGGAGAAGATCTAGACCATTTTCATTGTAAATTTCCAGGTATTAGTTTTATTCTTTGAGAAAATGTCTACATACGCGTAATTGCTAAACGGCTTTTTTTCATGGGAGCATTTTCTGAGGGTGATGTTTTTCAGAACAGATTATTTTTCTTATATGTAACATAACATGTCAATATTTTTCTATTTTTGATAAGAAGACATGTCATACTAAATGACCATATATGGTTTTAATATCATTGAAATGCTCTAAAGTATTTAAATTAGGTCTCAAGATTTCATTGCTTATACGAAATAAAGAAGGAACTGAATTGGTAGAGTGTAACCTTAATAAATAACTAAGCACATGCCCGATAAGCCATGGTAAATTAGACGACAAACCATCAGAAGGCCTTGATTGTTTTCATTCTTACATATTCAATGAAATAAGTTGATAACAATTATGCTGGGCTTCATTTATCCGAGTGATAAAGATCGGGACGTCATGATGGGTCATAATGCTCTCTTACTGGTCCGCGCGTCAACCGGTGTTCGTCGCAGAATATGCAGATCATAACCTTCTACTTTGTTTAACTGGCAATCAAATAGAGCCATGTTAGAACGACAATTTCTAAACTGATGCCTTTGCTGTATACAGATCTGAATGTCTTGGTGTATTTTCACTTAACTTCTTACTTTTACATTTCAGGTGCAATTTGAAGATGTGTTGGCCGAACCCGAAGGAGCCCGCAGTATTGACTGCGTATGGAAACTTTCCTACACATGCTTCAATCTCTGGCTTGGACTTTGCTACAAACTTATGACCCTCTTCTATGGTATCTGCATCGCTGCCGAATGGGGATGCGAGTTTGCCACTATTGCTTTCTACCATATCTGGTACATCACGCCAATGCTGAGAGTTTGCGAGATCAACTGCGCCGTGTTCACCAAAATCACAAAGACCTGCTTAAGCTGCTGTATAGAACCATGCTGTGGGGCATGCGGGTCATTCTTCATCCACTTCAAGAAATAAAGCAATATTAAGCAAAGAAGTAATAATACAAATACAATAAAAAATTATTTTTATAGCTCTTTGTATTAAGCTTACAACAAGTTAGTGTTTTCTAACGTTGTATTCTGCAAATAGCGCATGAAAAGTTATAAATTATTGTGATGGATAAAACATTTTATCTTTTTTTTTTTTAAATTTTAATGAAAATTTATTATCTTTTTTTTCAGCTGCCTATAATAAAACATTTCTTTATTCAGAAATCACACATTCATATTCACCCATCTATGATTTATTAGACATAGATACATATTTTTTATATTGTTGAGTTTTAATAAAATATAGTGAAGGCATAAGGCATTTTGTATTCTATCCCCCCCCCCCCCCCGCGCCGGTGGTTCTAGATACTTCTAGCTACTTTGAGATTATAAGATACATTTATGCGAGCGTTGCGCTAGAATATTTAGTTTCGGTCGGTATTTTATCAAATACCACCTTTAACTATCCTTACATATCTTTTAGTAATCCAGAGCTTTTGAATGCACTGAAAAATATTCTTGAATCAAGCTAGTGTTTCTTTCCAAAATAGACAAAAATAGCAGAAAAAAGTTGAAACATTTAAAACTTCAAAAAGTTTAACCCCTTGTGTCCAAATGTAAAAAATGAAAACCTTTCAATTTATCGCGCATTTTAGTTTTTATGAATTATATAAAAAATGCGGCAAAAAGAATCGAAAATCTTTGAGCCTAACATTAACAATATTTTGCTAAAATTGTCCAAAATAACCATGGTAATTCAGGCATATTTTTTTCAGTGTATTTAAAACGTCTACTAAATTTAAATGCCAATTTAAAAATGATTTTGCAAAGCGCGTTGATTACACCCATTATATGTATTTTGCCGTCTGCAATAGGCATTTCCTACCAGCTCTTTGGCACAGATATTATTAAAGGGAAATATTCAAAATTTGACAATGTATGATTTAGAAAGAGTTTAATAAAAATATAAACTGGTAAAATTATGAAAATCGGACTACAAACAACAACAAAAAAAGATGGCAATTTTAATATTATCAATTTAATGAAATGGCAGCCTTTTTGGGTACATCGTTCTCTCCTTATATAGGCATTACCAACTATTTTATGGCAAAATGATGCTAAATACAATTAAACATGGAATTTAAGTTTAAAGTTCACACTTTTACAAACAAACTAAGGTACATATTATATTATGGCCTACAAAATATGATTCTCTTAGTTGTTATTCACTGATTTACCATATATGGTAATGCCCCATAAAAGGAAAGAAAGAAAATGTTACTGTGCCCAAAATGGCTGTCGTTTCATTACATAGGTGGTATTCAAATGGCTATATCTTTTCTGTTGGTAGCATTTAGTACGTTAGAACTGGTGGGCACATGGGTGATTATTAAAGTGGGTGAATAACATTTGCTGAAACAGCTAGTATGCAATGCGAAACGAGTATTATAACTGTGTGATGGCGCAAGCGTCTATCCGTCTGTCTGTCAGTCATATTTCGTACCCTGAGCAAAATCTAAAACATTCAAGGTATTGACTTTAAACTTGGCATATTGTTACGTGGCGATGAGACGATGTGCAAAGCGCATGAACAAGGTCGGCAGGTCAAAGGTTAAGGTCATAAATTTAGATCAATGGTCAAATCCAACGTTATATTTCGTGTCCAGAGCATAACTTATCGTGACTTAAAACTTGGAATGTAAATAGGAGGTGATGAAACAATGTGCAAAATGCAATAATCCGCATAACTCGCCGCTAACCACCACCCATCCCTCATTAACATCCACAAAAATTCTCTTACTTTTAGTTTCTTGTGCCTTAGTATTCTGTCACTGCCGCCGCACAAAATCCCTCCCCGTTCCACCCCGCCTCACCCTACCCATCCCCACATTTCCCTCACCCCCTTACACACACATTTTTTTATTTTACTTCCATGTGCACATATTACACTTACTACAACATGACTGGCTTTTAACGAATATACTGATTTGATGAGCGATATTATTTCCTAGTATTTGTTTTACCGGTTGATCGAATGAATTCTGCCTAAAACGCGACTTAGATTGGATATATGGCTACGTCCTAGTCGTGGTGCTGGACCTTTTATGTTCTAAAACCTGGGGCTTTGCGGAGCTCTTGTTACAAAATGGTACAATAGTGAATCGTTTTAGAAACAGTACATTGATATATGAAAAAATGCTTGCTTAATTCTCAAAAGTAAAAAGGTTTATTGCTAAATAGTTTATGTAGACCATAATTTTCTAACGAAATTTAATTTAGGACGCAATAACATACTGAAATGGTCATTAAGTTGTAGACCATTGTTATCATGGCGTAAATGATAGGAAAATGACTACGATTGCAAATAAAAAAGTAACATACACACGTTGTTATTCAAAGATGGAGATAAATTTTGGCCTAATTTTAGCAGGTCCAATTTATATTAATCCGTAGTGTTTAAACAGTAGATCTGAGGTAATTGCGAATCTTACTACGGAATCCTGTTTGGACCGTCACAATATCTTGTCGTCGTGAGACACGTCATGCTACGACACGACACGCGACACTACGATACGAAGCGCGACATTTGTACCGCAACGTACCGCAATATTGTTTTGACTGCAATTCTAACACGATCCGATTCATTTTCCTATTAAACAAAGAAGGCTGGAAACAGTGAATTATTAAACAACAATTCACTGTTCTGACGTCACAACTATTACGTCATAGCGTCAAGCGGCGTAGCGGCGCGCTGGAAAAGAACCCGACTGAAAACGGGCAAATATTTAATGCATGCCGACAAGGGTGTACTTTAAAGTTCTTGATAACGTGTTAGAAACGAAATAATATATCTCATTCAGTGATTTGCTCTTGAATAAATCACTGTTTGTCGTTCAGATGCGTAGCATTATATCACTCGGGCTACGCCCTCGTGATATAATTCCTTCGCATCTGAACCCCAAACAGTGATTTATTCAGCGACAAATCACCGATGAGATATATTATTTCTTAAACATCATCAAAAACCGTGAATTATTTAAGAAATAATATATCTCATCCAGTGATTTGTCGTTGAATAAATCATTGTTTGGAGTTCAGATGCGGAGGAATTATATCTAGAATTTTATATAATAATACGCATCTGAACGACAAACAATGAATTATTCAAGAGCAAATCAATAAATGAGATATATTATTTCGATTCTAACACGTTACTAAGGATTTTTAAGTACATCTTTGATGACATTCATTAAATATTTGCCCGTTTTCAATCGGTTTCTTTTCCAGCGCGTCGCTATGCCGTTTGACGCCATGACGTAATAATTATGACGACAGAACAGTGATTTGTTGTATAATGATTCACTGTTTTCTGCCTTCTTTATTCAATAGGAAAATGAATCGGATCGTGTTAGAATATACAACAAATCACTGTTCTGACGTCACAATTATTACGTCATGGCGTCAAACGGCATAGCGGAGCGCTTGAAAAGAAACCAATTGAAAACGGGCAAATATTTAATGAATGTCGTCAAGGATGTACTTAAAAATCCTTGGTAACGTGTTAGAATCGAAATAATATATCTCAATTAGTGATTTGCTCTTGAATAAATCATTGTTTGTCGTTCAGATGCGTATTATTATATCACTCGGGCTGCGCCCTCGTGATATAATTCCTTCGCATCTGAACTCCAAACAATGATTTATTCAACGACAAATCACTGGATGAGATATATTATTTCTTAAATAATGAGCAATACGCTAGCATATAAACCACATAGCACATAATATTTTCATATCGTTAAAGACTAATCTGATTGATATAAAAACAATTAACTAATCATAAAGCACATGTACATTTAAATCAAACAATTAAATATATACTGTGTCTATCTTTTATTGAAAATTTATTATCAATTCAAATGTACAAACTTCTAATCAAATGTGTACAACCCGGCAAAATATAAAATCTAACTGTCCACGTAGAGATGCATTCACAAAAACAAAACTTGCCGTGGTTAGTGTACGTTAGTTTAATGTATTATTTTAAACCTATAACAGGCAATATTGTTTTACGTATACACAACATATTAATTCCACGTTTACATAGGTACTATGCAGAAGTTTATTTGTCCATTTTTTTCAAAATGAAATTTTGATATAAAACGTTGCACGTCGTATCGAACAATCGTGCGTCGCGGGAAAACACGACACTACGATGGCTCTAACAGCTTTTCGGTTGACGTACGAAGTCAATGCAAAATCCATGTGTTAGCAACGGTACTATTTTCTACCCTCAACAGTTAGATTGATAACAACTTACAGCTGTTTAAACTATATGGAGAAATGAAATACCAGGTTTGTCAAAAGTTGAAACATTCCCTGAATGAATAATTACGTTCTTAATTAACACACTAGTAAGTTCTGAATTACAGAGAAAACCCAACCGTACAAACACATACTTTAAAGGATTATTTATGTTTGAAGAGCTTAATGCAGCAACTGGTAAATGCAGCACATATTAACCGTTTGTCAGAACGAAAAATGTATTAGTGGGTGCACACACGTCGTAGAGAAACCCTGTCTGCACGTTCAGAACATCAGTTAATAGATTTGATATGAAGTTTGACGAGCTCTATGAAGAAATCGGTGAATTTGGAACATACCAGAAAATAGTTGTGAATCTAGGATGTTTCACAAGCTTTTACGCTGGGATAACGTTCTTAACATCGTTCTTTGTGCTGGCAATACCGGAACACAGGTAATATAGAAGCATCAGATCACAGATTATATCAATCAATTAAAATTCCAAAAACTAAAAACGCGTCGTAGAGGAAAAGTGTTTGTATTTTTAATTTCAAATTTTTCGTCAAGTTTTAGTATAAATAACCAATTAGTCTTGAATGTGTAGAACTTTATTTCAGTTAAATAATATTTAATGTACATAAAGCTCATTTTTATTTAAAAAAAGCACAATAAGTCCGTCCTATTTTTTCCCACAGTAACTATGAACCTTGCGAAAATGTTAACATTTACACAGCTAAATTTCTCAAATGGACGGGTCAGTCATTCAATTTGGGCAGTGCCAGCCCGGTTCTTTAGCCCGGGGATTTGAAAATCATGCACTGCAGCCTGACCACGGACTGTTGATACAATAAATCCCTTAAATTGTAAAATAAGTTCAAGCAATGATACTATAAAGACAATAATTATCATTGAAAAATAATATGATACAGGTAGAGAAGAGAAATAAAGGTGAAATTAGGACATCTCAAACATACGATCATTTACTTTCTTAGTTCTGTCTTTCAGATGTGCCATTGAACATTTACACAATGATACATACGGAATACAAGACATATATCACGAAGCCTTGGTTAATGCTAGCATTCCACTGTCAGACTCGGCAGAACACAAGTACGACCAATGTCACATTTTTAAGACGTCTGAAGACGGCAAACTGTCTAAAGTAAAATGCAGCAGATGGGTCTATGATGATTCCATTTATAAATCGACACTCGGGGCCGAGGTGATTATGTTTTCCTCTTTTTTTATCATGCAAAAATACAGCTGTAATAAGACTCTTTGGAAGGACAGAACGCAGCCCAGAAAAACAACAGCAAACTATGTTTGATTTGAGGCTGTTCATGAGACGTAACAGAATGATTAACATCACTCACGCCTCACTAGAGCCAACTTTAGCGGTATTCTGTTATTCGAGAAAATGTATAGATTCCATAATCCCATATCGCCAGAAATAATAACAAAAATGAGTTTAAGCACAGAGCGACTTTTATACGACAGTCAACCGAATTATCATTCGATCTGTAGTACAATATGCAAACTTAAAGTCTAAATTGGTTCTAAAGAACTGAAAGTCGTAATGACGTTTGGCATAGGTCAAATAATCATAAATAACATATACGAAAGATGTGTAACTTACTAATAAGCTTTATTATGAACATGAAGTATACTTTTTATATGCCCGTCTGAAAGACGGGGCGTATTGTGGGAACGCCCAGGGCTGGCGGGCGGGATGGCGGCGTCCACAAACTTTGTCCGTTGCATTTCTTCTTCATGCATGGAGGGATTTTCATGTAACTTGGCACAAATGTTCACCATTTTGTGCCGGAATGTCGTGCGCAAGACCCAGGTCCCTAGGTATAAGGTCAAGGTCACACTTAGAGGCCAAAGATCAGATACAAAAATGACTATGTCCGGAGCATGTTTCTTCATGCATGGTGGGATTTTGATGTAGCTTGGCACAAATGCTTACCACCATTAGACGGAGTGTAATGCGCAAGAACCAGATCCCTAGGTCTAAGGTAAGGGTCACACTTAGACGTCAAAGGTCAGATACAATAAAGACAACTTTGTCCGGAGCATTTCTTCTTTATGCATATAGAGGAATTTGAGTTTGATGTAATTTGGCACAAGTGTTCACCATCATGAGACAGAGTGTTATGTGCAAGAACCATGTCCCTAGGTCTAAGGTCAAGGTCACACGTAGAGTTCAAAGCTCAGATACAAGAATGACAATTTTGTCCGGAGTATTTCTTCATGCATGGAGGGATTTTTATATAACATGGCACAAATGTTCACCACCGTACGTGAGGCAGTGTGCCATGTGCAAGAACCAGGTCCATGTCACACGTAGAGGTCAAAGGTCAAATATAAGAATAGAATTCTCTTGTATGGTCTCTAAGTGCGCTGATGAATGCTTCTACCTATTGTCAACAAACTGTATATGCAGGTCACCCATGACACTTATTTTAGGTCAAGATAAATAGGTCAAATGTCAAGGTCACTGTGACATGTGCAGTTCTGTAACAAAAACCTTTCTTCTTACAAACTCTCGACGGGCGTATTTTGTGACTATATCACCCTTGATTCTTCATAACGTTCTTTGTAGACACCGCAACGAACGGTTAAATGGTTCTACAGTATTCATATACATAACCATAATCATGATTACCGTTGCTGAAAGTATTTGAAGCAACGATAAATTTCCCAGCTTCAAACCGGATCAGGCTTTAGTTAACATACAGTCTGTCATGGGCTTTTCCACTTTTTCTGTTTTACAAATATTGACTATATGTAGGTTACAAAAATAAGCATCATTACTGTATGTTTCAGCTAAATATGGTATGTGATCAGGCAATTCTGAAGTCGAATGCACAAATGAGTTTCTTTGGTGGACTTGTTGTCGGATCTTTTATTTTAGGAATGATGTCAGACAAGTGAGCAAAACGCATGTTTATCATAAGTATATCAAAGGTCAACAGGTATATCTTACAATTCAACTCCCGATAGACTATTAATGCATTCCCATTTGAAATTTAAATTCTAAAGTTTAGTTCTGTGTACGCTTTGATCAATATAATAAATGATTTATAAGCTCTGAGTCAATTTAACATACACAAAATAATGTGTTTGTCATAGGATATGAACGGCAACCGTTCATGTTGTTATCGCCTCATTGTTTGTCGAAACAGCTAAGAACAGTCATCCATATTGTAGCAGTTCCATAGACCTTCACAATCATTAATATAGTTGTATACTGCTGCCATGTTTTCTTTTTTATTTTAGATATGGAAGAAAACGAACGCTATGCATATCTTCAATCTTCTATTTCTTGGCCGCCCTGGGCACCGCCTGGGCAAGCAACTTTATTGTACTGTTTATACTTACCTTTTGTGTCGGTTTCTTCTCAGTTGGAAACTTCATGTCAAGCTTTGTTCTTGGTAAGTTAATCATTACCCTCCTTTTCTTAAATGGACTGGTCCATTTTTCAATTTGGACAGTACCTCTTATCATGCAAAGGGATGTTCACTGAAAAATTACTGACTGAGTAGCACGGATATGTAGGCCGATCTCGGTCTGCAAAGGAATCAAAGGAATTGCCGCCAGCAAGCTAAAGGTTAAACCTGAGTTAAAACGTTTCCATTGTCCTAGACAAATAGTTTCATTATAATGTTTGTTTGTATAGGTTTCTCCTTAATTTAGAAAGTTCATATGCTTTCAAATGCTCGAAACTTCACAATATAGGTAAACTGGTTTCTTCCCCTTCTTCTTGTGGTATTCATTTCTGTATGAATCTTAATAGAAATCTTTATGCGTGATTTGATATCAATTATTACATGTTTACATCATTCTATTAATTAGTACCCAGTTGACATAACCTGAGGCTGCAGGAAAAAATGTCAGAGAATCTTGCTAAATATTTAAATATATACCGTAGTAACGTCCCAGAGATGAATATCTAAAATCTCAGAAATGCGAATTTTGTGAAAATGGCATATTTATTATAAGATTAGCAATAGGTGACGAGTATACAAAACTTCAATAATATGTTCTGGTTTACTGAATATATTGTAAAATAGATATTTTACAGGAATGGAATTCGTAGGTCCTTCGAAAAGGCGATTTGCTGGAACGTTAGGAGGCTTCTATTGGACGGCTGGAACCCTGACTCTTTCTGGTCTTGGCTATGCAATCAGGGATTGGAAGACTTTACAGATAGTATGCGCCGCACCAGGACTGATTTTCCAAGTTTACTGGATGTAAGTTTGATTTTTTATGGGGTTTAAGGTACATGAATTGATTTTTTTGCAATTACTAGTTTGAAAGCTTCATGTTCATGCCTGTATTCGCCATGAAACCTCCGTTGGTATATAATATATTTTTCATTTTTATTTGAATTATTTTCAGAATATACCCTGAATCTCCACGATGGCTGTACATCAATGGCCGTCACGAAGAAGCAAGAGTAATCCTTGAAAAAGTAGCTCGATCAAATGATAAAATTTTACCTGAGAAAATGTTTGAGAGCGTCGAGATGGACGGGGAGGAAAATGCAAAAGAAGAAAAATTATGGCATCTGTTTACGTCACGCGTGCTTTGCATCCGAACTTTAATCCTCTTCTTTCTGTGGTAATCTATGCATTTGAAGATAACAAATACATATCAGCTAGCACAAACGCTTCTTCCTATATTTGTAATGATAGATGTGTTTCTTGTAGAATCTTTAGACATGTAATAAACGTGTATGCAAAAAAGTTTGCAAACTTTTGCAACACACGAACAGTTAGAAGGTCAATACATTTTTTAGTGATTTTACAATCAGTTTTCTGTATGCACTTTTCATTTTCATTAAGATGTGAACATTTTCTCTTGAAACGTTTTAATGGTAGCGGTAAAAAAGTATATATTGCAAAAAGATTTTTCTCTCAGTTTTTTCTTCCTTGCATAGTATATAAAACCTTGTTTGCACCTGTAACATATAAAAATAAAATAATATCTTCAAAATTTGAATACATAAACTAATGTACGTAATTGAACACGTAAGACAATAATAACATTTCTTATTCTATACAGGTTGGCCATTTGTATGGCTTACTACGGCATGGCACTCAACAGTGCTGATCTTGGCGGCGATGTCTTCCTAGATTTTTTCCTACAAGCAGTAATGGATATACCTGCCAAAATTCTCGTGGTTATTTTACTGAACAGAACTGGTCGAAAATTCCTAATGGTAACTAGTATGCTGATTGGTGGTGCTGGTTTCTTAGCGACTATTTTTACGGAATATTACGGTGGAGATGGTAAGTTGAATACAGACATGTCTTTTAGTGAAGTACCGAAATATTAGAGATATATGTCTGGTATTTTCAGTGAAAAATAATTCTGGTAAGAAACTATAAAATTGGTAAACTTTAGTCAAAACATGGAATAAAAAGAAAAATGGTTTGTTTTACAAGTAAGATCGAAACATCTTTCACTCATGAACATAATATCTTACATTTTCACTAGTGCCTATGCCTCTCGTGAAAATCAGGTGTTCACATGCCGTGCCATGGGAAAACCAACATAGTGGCTTTGTGACCAGCATGGATCCAGACCAGCCTGCGCATCCGCGCAGTCTGGTCAGGATCCATGCTGTTCACTTACCGTTTCTCTAATTGTAATAGGCTTTGAAAGCGAACAGCATGGATCCTGACCAGACTACGCGGATGCGCAGGCTGGTCTGGATCCATGCTGGTCGCAAAGCCACTATGTTGGTTTTCCCATGGCACGGCTCATTAATATTCTCTGTATAACATAAATTATGCCATTCAATGTAAACAATAATAGAATGGCAGTGCTTTGAAGGGAACTGTTATAAATAAACCAATCAAATCCTTAGAGTATTTAAGGGATTAGATGCAAACCATGTTACTGTATTCTCCGGTGACTTTGAAATACTAGTACAGTATTTAATGTGTTTACGCTTTGATGTAAATAATAAGTTTTAAATCTCCGTATTCTATATAATTAGTTAGCGTATTTTTCTGAATTCTTCATTTCTTTTTCCAAATTTTTCCCGAAGGTTTATCTTTCGGATGAGCACGCGCTGAAAATACAATACTCTTTATGCACAAAACATCATAACCAAACGACTTAAAATTCAGTACATTTCAGACCTACATACGTTAAATACAGCATTTGCATTGGTGGGCAAATTTGGTGCTGCCGCAGCCTATCCAGTGGTGTATGTTTTCTCGGCCGAGTTGTTTCCAACAGTTGCACGAAATGCTGGCATGGGTGCTAGTTCTTGCGTTTCCAGAGTTGGAGGAATGGCGGCTACCTATATCGCAGATCTTGTAAGCATGTGAACACCCGTGTTAAAATATACTGCGGCAGTTTATTGAAACAACTTGTCAATAGATAATTTGATCGAAAGCTCTTACTGTCGATTTAACTTCGAACATTTTCGAGTTAGCAAGGGCTTTAACGCCGTTTTTCAACGGTAGTTCACTTAATATGTAATGGCCGGCAGTTAAACCTAACTGCTATTACTGGATTATGCACCAGTACAAACCTATTCTCCGCAAGTAACTAGCAACTTCACCATATGAATCAGAGGCGGAGGACAAATGATTTCAGACACAATGTCTTTTATCAAATCGTCACAGAAGTATACGCCTCATCCGGGGATCGAACTTACGATCCCGCGATCCGTAGATCAGCGCTTTCTTTTTGAGCAAAGCAGGTGAGTTTGCAAGTAACGCAGGATTTAAATTTGGATTTAACTCCGGCCCGTCTCACGACGGGATTTTTGTTTAAAAACAGCGAAAAAGACGGAAGCTTTGGTATCCCATTAACGCGAGCAACTGCAAATTCTTTGGCAAGATCGGAATCAGCTATCGCAATATATAAACACAAAGAGGCTGTTGTTTCATATTTACGTATCTGCTCCATGGTAAACCAGTGTGTGTCATTCAAAGATCTTTCAGTTTTATTGAACATTAGCATAAAGAACGTGCCGCTGGTCAGCTTTTACAAAACACGTTCAGGTTAATTTTTGACTGAAAGACCTTATTTTAATTACAGGACCGATTTATTGACAATAAATTCGGGAAGACTTTGCCAATGATTGTCTTTGGCTCTTTTTGTTTTGTTGGCGGTTTATTAGCGTTCTTTCTACCAGAAACTTTGAACAAACCGCTCCCAGAGACTATAGAGGAGGGCGAGCATTTCGGCAGGTAAGCGTCTCGATTAGAGGTGTATAATTTGCGTTTCAGTATTCCTCATAAACGGTTAGCATAGAATTTATGAAACTTAATATACTTTTGGCTAAGATTGGGGAATTTAACTGAGTTAACCTTATTATACCGGATATATCACATTAAAATATAAATGGTATTTCGCTTTTTCAAATAACAAATATAAAGTAAAAAAAAACTTATACGAAGAGTTTTCTTTGGTAATAATCCGTTTTTTATAAAAATGTTAGAAATCTGCTCGTGTCCTTACATCAATCATGTTTACCATTATTCCAGGAACGATGAAGTAAAGGTTACAGACAACACAGCGTCGGCAAATGCGACAGGCAAATATTCGACAAAGTTATAAAAAAATAAACGCTTCTAGTGTTTAAATGGTGTTAAGAACGCATCAAAGTATTATTGTATCGATCATATATGTATATCATGAAAATCAACTCTAAATGTAGTTCTATTCTGTACAAAATAATAATCAATTAATCAGCTGTCAATCTAATACGTTATTTTACCTTACATTTTAGAGATATTGCACCATCCCTGGGTATTAAGATGCAAATGTTTTTACGTAAATAGACATAAAAGTTTATAGAATGGAGATCAAAATCCTTGAGTTTTCTAAAAAGCTTACTTTTCTCTTTGCTCTCTGCATGACTATAGCATCTGGTGTTTCCACGACATATTTAAGCAGGAAAGTAAAAAAATGTTTACAAGGAGATCACGTGCTGTTATAACACCTTATATGCGTGTTCCATGGCGAGACGTAAAAGTATTGTGGAGGACTTATAACGCATAACTAAAACACAAACGCTTATAGACGCAATGTTAATTTTGCTTTTTACACGTATAATGCTAGAATAGCGTTAACACATGCTTTTATCCTGTTATAGCGTCTTAAAAATCCTTCGGTGGAGACGTTGGTGCTTTCGCTGGTTCGGACACCAACCGATCACTGCTGATTCTGCATTATCCTAACATTTTGACTTATTAAGCTGAGAAATACATGAGAGTACACTTGTGTTAACAAGGACCACGTACTGGTAATACATTGTTTTATATATGCGCAGAGATACTCCACATATTTTATGTTTTCATCAACGTTACAGAAAAAACTTGCGTGAACTTCCCTAATGAACATCCGGTCTGGAGGTCACATCAGTGTGCACATGTTAAAACTAAAACAGAATGCAAAATATTCACAGTTGTATTATTTATCTAATTCACATTGCACAGCATATACACATTTTAGCGTACGACATACATTTTCACAACAGCAAATCAGAATAATTTTGCTATCTGGACCAGAACTTCATTAGGGAAGTTCATCCAAGTTTGTTGATGAAACTATAAACTACGCGTTGTTCCTCTGAGATAAGAAATGTTGAAGGAATATGACCGGTACATTACGAAAGACCCGAAAGACCCGTGGTGACATTTCAACTTCATTATTTCACGATTTCTGCTTCCTGATTTCACGATTTCAACTTCATGAATTCACGATTTCACGATTTCCACTTCATGAATTCACGATTTCACGAATTCACGATTTCACGAAAAAACTTCACGATTTCTTGATTTCACGATTTTTTGATTTCACGATTTCCACTTCATGAATTCACAATTTCACGATTTCTGCTTCCTGAATTCACGATTTCCACTCCTTGAATTCACGATTTCACGATTTCCACTTCATGAATTCACGATTTCACGAATTCACGATTTCACGAAAAAAAACATCACGATTTCTTGATTTCACGATTTCCACTTCATGAATTCACGATTTCACGATTTCTGCTTCCTGAATTCACGATTTCCACTTCACAAATTCACGATTTCCACTTCACGAATTCACGATTTCCACTTCACGAATTCACGATTTCACGATTTCAACTTCATGAATTCACGATTTCCACTTCACGAATTCACAATTTCCACTTCATGAATTCACGATTTCCACTTCACAAATTCACGATTTCCACTTCACGAATTCACGATTTCAACTTCACGATTTCACGATTTCCACTTCACGAATTCACGATTTCACGATTTCAACTTCATGAATTCACAATTTCACGATTTCCACTTCACGAATTCACGATTTCCACTTCACGAATTCACGATTTCAACTTCATGAATTCACGATTTCACCATTGTGAATTCGTGAAGTGGAAATCGTGAATTCGTGAAGTGGAAATCGTGAATTCATGAAGTGGAAATCGTGAATTCAGGAAGCAGAAATCGTGAAATCGTGAATTCATGAAGTGGAAATCGTGAAATCAAGAAATCATGAAATCGTGAAGTTTTTTCGTGAAATCGTGAATTCGTGAAATCGTGAATTCATGAAGTGGAAATCGTGAAATCGTGAATTCATGAAGTGGAAATCGTGAAATCAGGAAGCAGAAATCGTGAAATAATGAAGTTGAAATGTCACCACGGGTCTTTCGTAACCCACTTGTTCAATATCCGTAGTACACATTTACCGAACTGCGCGTTTTAGGTGAGAAATGCGCGATTGAAATGGGTTCGTTTATTTCCCGTTCATGACTATGTTCTTATAGTATACCTAGGGGTAGGCTATAACATGTACAGAGGCATTTTCTTTCTGGTCTGATGCCAGTGCTTATTATCATATGAGTATATCCTGCACATAACCGTGTTTATATTAGGTGTATGTTTGATTAGATTTTAAAACCTCAGAAATACAATTTATCCTTTTCGATATAATTGCAGTTTCAAAACAATACCATACTATAATAAACTAATTTATGTAAATTCCAAATGACTGTTTTTGGCGTCTGACGATGTAAAACTGCATACATGATTAATATCGAAATTATTCACAAACTTCAATTTTTGAACTGTCTTAGCCAGTGCCTTGTTTGACTGATATTTAAGCCCTTCCAACATAAAATTTATAAAAAAAATTGTTAACATTTAATCGTTGGAGTGGTCATGCCGAAAGGATTGTTTCTGCTCGCCAACACTTCTTTTAAACAGACCAAGAAGACCTGGTTCCCCTCTGCAGTAAGAAAATAGTTCAAACACAGAGCAACGATGGTAACAACATTCGCACACTATTCCACGTTCATAAAAACTGGATCTTTTGACTAGATATGAATTTGCCTCTTGTCTTCGTATCAAAATTCCACTGAGGTCTTCTAAGTGTCCTGAAACAATGATCAATATCAGTTTTATAAACAATCTTTAAAGGCGGCATACTTAGATGCATATACAAAATGATATTATAAAAAGGAATGGAATTTACAATCCTTGTCACTTTAACATAATTTTATTTGTAACAATTTAGGCTTGTATTTCAATAAATGAGTAGGCACTTTGGTTTAGAGGAGGTATCGGGAAATGTTTGATTTCCATCTGATCTGCTGTGTTCAGTGCATATCTAAGCTACACTCGATGTTGGCATTTTGTAAAATATGTAGGCATGTGTCTAATATCCTCAAAGGGAGCTACAACATTGTCTAACGATACAAGTTTTTATTCCCCAAAAGCTAAAGCAGTTTCCTTCCGATTAACAGATTTTCCAGTGATGTTTAGGACATAAAATGTGACACTCTACAGCGTACAGACTCAAAAACATAATGCACCTTCTCCTAGCATTGCCTGAATATCCCCCCCCCCACCCCCAGTACAATATCACTTCTATTGTTGTTACATAGAGATAAAATTATTTCGAAAAAAGGTTTGTTGTGTTACTTTGGTTTTTGACAAGATTCTGTATTACTAAGCGCTTTTGAATAAAAGCGTTAATCAAATATATGAGAAAAACCTTTGGAAACTTAGAATGTGACAAACAAATAATAACCACCCCCTCGGCTTAGGCAAAAAATCAAATGATTCTAAAGGAAATATAACGATACTGAGGTCATTGTTTTATAACTGAAATAGAAAATTTCGTTTGAAACAGTTTTAAACTGCTATGTTGACAACGATGGTTTTTAACCTGTATCTGAATATTTAATTGGTCAGTCACCACTACCGTGGTCAATGCAGATCACGGTATCGGTATTTATTTCATGTTATCAAAATTTTGCCGATGCTGACAAAGGTACTTGTCCTAAATTGAGGTCATTAACAATACACTGACCGTGTCATTACATATTCCATTGATGCAAATAGCATTATACATGTAGATACAGATCTATTTATAACAATTTCAAAGTTGAATTTAGTTATGTCCACTGTTAATGGGTCATTTTGAATCTTTGTATCATTTCCTTTGGCGTAATATCAGTAATTCGGTCAAACATATGCTTCCAAATGTCAATAATTTCTAACGCATTACCTCGTAAATCGGGGATCAAGAAAACATTAGTCTTCTTGTGGAATGTTGACCCCTTTTCGTACTTACATTTCCACAAGTTCGACTGAAATAAGGTAATGTGAAGGTATATGTTTACAGCTGACTTGCATTTCACACATCCTTATTCTTTTAATTGCTTGAAATCAGTGTATAGATTTTGTAATCGAAAGTCTAAAAGAGTTATACTATAGAGACTTAACAATACGGTCCTGAATTGACTATATTTCATATTGAAGAAAGAACAATTCCTTTTCTTGGTTTGCCTTACCTCTATGCCTCCAGCAGGTATAATAGTTTGATTCCATACGTCGTATTTTATTTCGATGTAAAACTGGTGGAAAACTAAAATTTTTAGTCCCATTTGTCACTATAACCTGCACTTTGTTTACTGCGCCTTAAAAGCCCAAATCAACGTAATTGAACCGCACCATGAGAAAATCAACATAGTGCATTTGCGACCAGCATGGATCCAGACCAGCCTGCGCATCATGCTGGCCTGTATCCATGCTGGTCGCAAATGCACTATGTTGGTTTTCTCATGGTGCAGCTCAATTGTAAGTAAATCTAAAGAGGAAAATTCAAACTTGAACATTTCTTCAAATGTTTTAATTAACTCTGATTTAAAGAACTATCAATGTGATAAATAAGAGTCAAATTAAAAAAGAAAGTGAGAGTCCTTCACATGTATGCTGTCAAGGTCAAAATACAATCATAATTTAAAATGTTCATGTTATTAACGATTAAAATAATATATGAACACATTTTTAGTCTATAATATTTTAAGATCCCCATAACGAGCAAATTTTAGTGAAGATAGTTTAGAGAGATTTCTTGCAAATCCACGAACCGCGCCAGTAGCTTGCTAAGGAATAAGACATATGAGCCGCACCATGAGAAAACCAACATAGTGCATTTGCGACCAGCATGGATCCAGATCATCTTGCGCATCCGCGCAGTCTGGTCAGGATCCATGCTGTTCGCTAACGGTTTCTCTAATTGCAATAGGCTTTAAAAGCGAACACCCGAGTAACATTGTGATTCGCCGTCCGGTAATTATTATTCAGAATAATCCTCAATTCAGAAAAAATATCAAACAGTTTTCTCGATTCGGTTTCGACCTTTGCCGTTCTTTTTAAAATTTTACGACCTGATTCTGAAAGATGTTTTTTGTGTGTGTGTGTGAATCACGTCAGATCGCACATTTATTTTATTTGACCAATTTTTATTTTCGAAAGTAAACGGATTTGTTCTTTCTAGACAAAACCTTCGTGCAGGTTGATCATGGTCTGCACTGTTTGCTATTCAGTCAGTAAATGTTCAACGAACACACCTTTGAATCGTTAGCGGTACTACCAAAACTAAATGACGGAACCAGTCCATTAAAAAAAACATAGCAGGGCAAAGGTTAATAAATTCTGAATTGTTGAATTACTTTCAGAGATTTCTCGCTTTCTTCTAAATCCGCCGTAGGATGGATACTCGTTATAACCACCAACACAAAGCAGGTCTAGGGTCTCATCAATCCTACTACCACAGAGCCCATGTGGGTGGGGCCCGAAGCTTTTGGTGAAGGGCGTGCATACTCTGTTCCAGTTTGCCGTGACACTATGGAACAATGATATAGTTAGCATTGTAACTATATACCATGTGTCAATATTCATCATCATTGAAAGCTGTAATAAAAAAAAGAACTTTGTAGGATTTATGGGTTTAAGGTACGTGAACCTAGACCTAAAATATAATCATCTGTCATCGGTTGTAGATGCAGGCTGTTTTCGCGGCAACGATGTTCGTGTAAAATTTTACAAAAGACAGTTGTAAGAAATGGAGTACACGAACATAAGAGAATACGGATTGAGGGACACTCTCGCAATTTGCAGAGTTAAGAAATTCTTCTCCTAAAATTCATGGATAGAATACACTTTGATTGGTAGGGGTTTGCACTCTAAGGGTTCATTCATATCAAAATGTGTTCAAATTATATTAAATACATACACAAGTGTATCTTTCTGGATCTTCTTGCGTTATTAGCAAAAAGGCTATGTTGACGATAAATATCATCAACAATATTTTTTATAAACATTAAGAAGAGACGAGGACCGAGGAGGAAGCCCTTGAGGCACACAGGCTCGAATATAGCTCCAGTTGGATTGAGCGCCTGAGATAACTATGTTTTATTTCCTGTGAGACATACGATGAAAACCAACGCAGTAGACTACCACTTAGTACGTCAATACAATTCAATTTGTGGACAAGACTTGTATACCATCTGCGATCAAATGCTTTGTTTATATCGCAAATAATGCCTGTTTTCCTGAATCGATTGTCGTTTTATAAGTAGAGGAGCTGATTAACAATCAAATCACATGAGACAAAGCCAGACTGAAAAGAAGTTAAATGTCTTTTCTATTAAGATAGTTGAATGTGTGTTTGAAACATCGCATTTCGTTCTTTTTTTAATCATTCGGTCACTAAGGAAACAATACTCTGATTATATAAGGATTTTGAAATCAACCACAGATTCAATAATAATGTGAACATAATTTTTTAAACAGTCCTTCGTAATATATATTTTGTTTCGTGTAGTCAAACAAACGATGGTACTATACGTCGGGGCTAGGTGCTAAATCAAATATGAAATTTATCAACGAGGCATTCAAATACTTTTAGATATGTAATACCAGTTCAGCTTTCTTGTTGAAAACACCCTCCGCATTCCAATGCATCAGCCTGAAAGGTTGATGCGAATTGGTTATTCTCCTTGGTATGTTCCTCCTTCTTCTCTTTGCATGTTGTGGATTGAAGGAGGGACACCCAGTAGCTGTGGGTGGACTCTGTCGAGGCTCAGAGCCCGGCACTTAATCCCCCTGGAGAAACCTCAGAGATTCAGCACCACGTTGTTGAATACCGGATGGCTGTGTAGACATAGCGATATTGCATGGTGCTGTGGTTCGTTAAGAGAGTGCCAATGGCCCAGCACCTCTGTTTTCAACTCTCTAGGTTTCTTTCGGGGTTACCTCACCTTTAGTTCCGAGTTAAATTTCTATCCTGGGATCACAGGAGCTATTTGTCCCATAGCTGGGGGTCTGTTCATAGGCATCAGGGCGTGTCCACACACCGGTGGGCCTGGCATGCCACATGTCTGAGGGCAGACCTCCTCCGAGTCCCCTGCAGTTCTGCCTGAGGCCGCAAGGTGCTCAGTTACCGTGTGGCGCCACCTCGGAGGCACTGCAAAAGGGCTTGTCTGCAGAGAGGCTATGTACTGGCATGGGAAGACTTACGCACTCGGCTCCTTTTTCACCAGAAGGCTAGCCAGCGGTGGAGGCTGAAAGCGGAAGGTGACAAGCACACAACACACAGCACACCACACTTGACGCATCAGCAGACCAATTGCCACACAGTGAAGACATCATAAACCCACTAGCGAATGATATGTCCTCAGTGACTGTGAGACTTGCTGTTCTTCGTCTTGACTGCGGGAAGCAAGAGGATGAAGGCATTCGGAAGAGCCTCACACTTGCTATGATTAATGAAGACTATCCTCCGGAATTATGGACTCATGTCTATACAGACGGATCAGCCACATGCGCCGTCAAAGATGGAGGAGCAGGAGTTTTCATTCAATACCCATCTTGCAAGAGAGAAACACTACATGCAGCCACAGGAAACACTGCAGCAATTACAAGGCAGAGACTGAAGCACTCACGAAGGCCGTCTCAATGGTTGAAGACTCGGCAGAAGAAAGCTCCTAAGTCGTCTTTCTCACAGATGCACTGTCTGTCATGGAAGCTCTGATCAACAATAAAGCTCCGCAGCTAGCCAGGAGAATGCAGAGCCTGAGTATAACCTGCAAAGTAGCACTTCAGTGGATTCCATCCCATTGTGGACTTGCAGGCAATGAAGAGGCAGACAAACTGGCTAAGCTAGGAGCTCAGTCAGAACAACCAACAGAACCTGTGAGTTACAAGGAGAAAGTCACCATCATCAAGGCACTAACGAGACCAAGGATGGAGGAAGATGCTTTTCATCTCCTTGATCGGTCTGAACAAGTGATGATGGTCAGGCTCCGCTCAGGGCACAACAAGCTCAATGCTCACATGTACAAGAAATACAGACTGACATCATCGCTAGCTTGTCCATGTGGTGAAGAAGACCAGACTGCGGAGCATATACTTCAGAGATGTAAAAGGCATGACCAGGAGCGAGCTGCGACTTGGCCGATAGATACCTCAATCCACCAGAAACTGTATGGAGGCATTGAGGATCTTCGGCAAACCACAAGTTTCATCGAGGCTACTGGTCTGACAGTGTAGACGCGAACGACAAGAAGAAGAAGAAGTAATACCAGTTTTTCATAACCATAATTTATTGATCTCCTTTTAATTTTTAGATAATCATCTGGCATACTTTAAGTTCAAAACGAAGCTTTCTTAAGTTATTGTTTATTACGGTAAGAAAGAAGTAGCTTCTAAAAAGCCGCGTGAAAACGCTACGGGTGACACTAAAATTGAAAACTCTTAGTGTGCAAAACTAGAATAAGATATGAATGAAGGTGAACGAAGCAATCATTTGTGAAGAAATTATAAAGATAACAAGATTTATCTGCGCAAATAAATCAAACAAGACAGATATATACATTTTTGTTGAGAAACATAGAAGAACAAAGAGAACAAAAATCCTAGTTGGTTTTACATTGAAAATAATACTATGACGACAAAATAATTGACAACCCCAATACATTTCAGCTATCCAACTGAAACTTTCACGTCTCAATATCAAAAAATATATAAAAACGATGACAACTGACTTCTTTTTTTTCTTTTAGATTAATTATTTGATAAAATTATCAACTATGTTTTTTCAAGCGGTTAAAAAGTAACAGCAATGTAGGTTGATCAACCGACAAAGCTAGCAATAAATCTCGAAACGTAATTTTCCATTTTATGCATTTTTTCTCATTTACATATAAAACATTTTCATAAAATTAGCGTGTCAAAATAATTTTCATATTAAATAAAAAACCGTGACTTCTCGAAATTGGCAGTCGATAGTCAATGACGTTCATATGACTTTTAAATACTAGTTCCGCAAGTTACAGTATGTTAGGTAAACAGAGACAGGTTTTTGTCTGCTATAATTTTCCCAGGTTGCGTATGTACTATACATTAAAGATGTTATTAACTACAAAACAGCAGCGCTATACTGCGACCATACAATATCTGCCAGTATTTAGACTCGGTGTTCTTATATTTTCTGATCGTTTAAAATCACGGAATTCATTCGTGTTTATTTATAATAGAATTTGCTTAAGCCAGGGATTGAGGGGTGTTTTTGTTACCCCCCTCATGACATGTTATCTTATAGTTTTCATGGTTACGTTCTACGCGTTCAAAGGACATCTTTTGCAGATTTTATAAATATTATAACATATTGCACATGTTCACTCTTGCAGTTGACTTTCTTGTTTGTTTTTCTTAGTTATCTATAATTGTTCGATATTAAACTTGCTGGCGAAATTCTTTTAACACGATCCTGGATATTCGCGTCGCAAATTAAAAGTACAATGCATTTATCGTTTATTTTGAAGGTTTTGCATGTTTTATTGTTGGTATTGTGCCGAATTTACCTTCGTTGTTTTATATATGAGCGGATAACAATAAATTGCTAAGTTTAATGGCTTTTGACATACATAAGCTTACAGCAGACCTTGTATTGATCGAGTTTGTTCATGAGAGGTAATAAAATGTCATGTTCTGAAAACTCCATTCACGTTGAAACGTCCCTGTACCCTTGACAGCAAGAAATTCTGCATGACAATCATGTTGTTATTTTTCTGCGGAAGAGAAACATTTTATGTCAGACAGTGCGCATATGGGACTGGTAAAATGTTGATTTGTACTTTAAAGAAAGAAATTCACATTTACTTACACTGAAATAAATACTCGCAGTGACAACCTCAGTATAGTGTACAAATCACAAAATAAATGATATCAAATTATCGCAGCATGACATGACAAAGAGTATTCAATGTTTGAAAGCAATTGAAAACATATGAAAAGTTATGCTTCGCTACCATAAGTACGTTCATGTGGGCGTAAATATGCAAGGTAAATATTCCCGCCGTGGCTTTCTTGCTATCCAAATGTTCTGATTTACCAGTACAGTCACCAGATTTAACTTCAACATAACTGAACTCGAGTTAAAATGCTGTCTTGTGCAAACGCGTACATGCGTTTAAGGTTCTTTTTATATTATTTGCGTGTGGTAGAAATTCGCTTGGTGCGGACACTTTTTATTCACACTGTCCTGTGATTTTAGAACAGTAAGGTTATGCTATCCAAGGCAGTGTCCCACTTGTGCCTTTATTTGTTTTGTCATGTCCTCCACATCTATATGTTTTATAATAACGTATTATAATTTTTACTAGATTTATGTAACACTCTATTCCTGGCACACACGTTCAAAAGTGCTTGAAATAAAAAGACAGGCGCCAAATTCATCTCTACCAGTACAGATACAGAGCGATCTGACCACGGGGACAGTGAGCGAGAGAAAGCCCCCAGAACATAAAGACAGCAATCCTCAGATACAGGCATGCGCGGCTAACTTTGACAGCAGGTGCTTGCTTACAAGTCTGTATATCTAACTGTTTTATATTAATTCTAATATTGGGGCCCTGTGACAGAGTGCTTAAGGTCACTGAGCCAATCAGCGATGTGGATTCGAAATCCTACTTGAGTTGTAGAATTCTTCATGTCAGGAAACAATCCAGTTGGCGTTTGAAAGGTCGGTGTTTCTACCCATGTGCCCTCCCATGCCTGAAACAAAGCCTGAAGGGGGACCTGGGGTCATTTTATCATCCAGAAGCTGGAAAAAGTCACCATATGACTTAGGTTGACTGTGTCGGTATGACTCTTAACACAACAACACAAACTTAATAGCCTTCATTTTGAGTGGTTTCTTTATATACTCAAACAATCGTATACATGTACTTGGTTGTATCTGAAGGATCAGAGGATCATTGAAATAGCTTTTGTGTAAGAGTTAGTCAGGGTACACAAAGCTTATCTTCGTAAGTAATGTACTACTTTTTACCGTTACCAATGTGTGTATTTCGTATGATTTTGTGTGACTGGTAGTCTGCCGGTGCACTTAACACGAGTCCTCATTTGTGTATTGAGCTCAAAGGTTAGTCCATGAATTGCACCACAGTTTGGTATACTACTTAAGAAATTGTACACTTAAATTCTTACAGTGACTTGTTCGTGAAATTATTTATATTTCACTACACTTACCAAAATACACACATGCTTTGAAAAGTAAAAAAATGAAATGAGATATAGTTTTTATATTGCAGTGAGAAATAAATCAGATTTTGAATAAAACATCTTAATAATAAAAATGTATCTAGTGGACACATTAAAAATACAAAACAAAAATTGTCAATTGTCATGACATTAACTACAAAAAATGCAAAACAGTTCAAATAATCTCTCATTAGTGAGATAATTTTCGAGTACCAATACTATCTAATTATTTGTCTCTTCATACACATCAACATTTTGTAGTAGGATGAATACAAGTTATAATTTATATTTTGTACCATCTAGAAAAAGGAAAAACTAGCTACGGTGTTGATCAGTAAAAGAAATAACTGGTGATTTTGGAAAGTTGCAGTAACTGTATGTTTCATTTTCGGAATTAACGTTTCACATTCAAATTCATATAACAATTCTTTCCTTATTTTTTCCAGCTAATTTAAATATATAGTTACATTACATAAATTGAAACCGTATTATTACATCATGCACAGTCTTTATATAGATTTATTTTTAACTTTTAGGTTTGTAGATATCATCATTATTAGTTTATGTTTGCTTTTTAGGGTCAGTAGTTTACATTTCATTTTAGTTGTTCGAGACAAAACTTAGCCGGTTTCTTATGTTGTCGTTACTAATTGGAGTTTACACTACCATTGTAGCGATTTACACATATTTACAAATTGAATAAATCCGATTGCACATGTCTTCACAAAAACATTTCCTCAGACTTCATTATGATTGACACCAATTTGATAATAACATAGAATTGCATGCAACCTTATAAAACCCGTCTGAGCTGATAGTTCAGAGATATTTTCAGACACAGAAACAAACTAATACCCTTTACCCTATTTTTCTCTGGCACGATTACAGCCTACAGGTGACAGTGCATTAATAATGAATGAATAAATGCTATTACATACAAATGATATGTGTTCGGCTTGATAAATGTTGCGGAGGAAACCGGCTTTTTTCAGTGTAACAACATACCTTTCTCTGAGCGGACACTAGATGCAGTATACTAGATGCAGTATGTTTTCGCACGTCTTAGTCACATGTAAAAAACGTAAGATCGAATGTCCAGGAGTGGAAGATATTTTGAACAAACAATTTCATTGCATGTTTTTTTCAGTGTTTTTCTTAGTTTACTAAATTTTAGTCATTTGATCCGCGCAACATGTGAGATATTTTCACCATGAAAGAAAGAGATAAAGTTCACTGTTATTTTTTCATTGAAAAAATGTAATGAATGTATGCCTTCATTAGTTTCAGTCTATTTTTTGCTGCATGATAACTACTTAATATAAGAATAACAAAACAAATGTTTAAAGGCATGTTCAAATGAGACAACGGGAAAAAGTCGATAATCTTAATTTCCCCCCATTTACCTTCATATTTATTTCAGGGGCCTCAGTGGTCCAGCGGTTAAGGTCGTTGACTTCGAAAAACTTGCCTCTCACCATAAATACTAAAAACACGACATTTGCAACGTCGATAGGTTGGATTGTCCATGCATAATGTTGCTACTTGAATTCTTATGTATTGTAACTGTTTAGACGGATACATATATATTTATATGAATGTCAGCTCTCTGAAATCAATAACAGACAAAATAACAGACAAATACAGTTATATCTATTCATAATATCTACTTTTGGGAGACATTCTCAGTTACAATCACTTTTTCGATGTTCCGTGTCTGGACTGATTATTTTCTAAAAGAAATGGCGTTAATGGAATATCTCAACTCAAGAGATGTCGTAGTTTTTACAAGACAAGATAAATCAACAGCCGCCATTAGATATGTATCTTGTTATTTGTGTATGAACAATCAAAGCCTGTTTAAGGCAAATTGCTATTGACTGATATCTAAATAATCTCTTTCACGCTTTGTGCTTACTAAACCCACTTAATTTCTACTTTATGATATTCTATTTTAAAAATGTTTGCATGTATGCACATCGTGATTGTGTATGATTTCTGATGTAATTAATATAGACCTATTTATCTGTTGTACATGTAACAAAGAAATGGGATTTTGTTGCCGTTGCCAACGTCACGATTGCTGGTGATGTCAAATAATTCACCTGATAAAGAATAATGCAAATTGACAAAAAAAAAAAACCCAATCCGTTCAGTAAGACATAAATCATAATAAAGGTAAGGTACACATTTGATAGAAACACCTGAAATGTTAATTAACATATGCAAAAACTAAAAGGTACGAGTAGAATCCCAAGAAGCATTGAGCACGAGAAACACAGCTAGAACCACACATAGCAAAGTGGACCAACCACATTAGAAACTGTAATGGAAACATGTGGCATATTGGTTGCTTCACATACCTATCAACAACACTGACTTGATTTAATTTTGTGAATGGATTTCTAAAATAACATAATGTTTTACATTTCCAATGCCGTTTTGTTGTAGACAGCCAGTGCTTTTATAAATTCAAACTTGATACATAAGAGATTCATATGAGTTTAAAAGACATGCTGTTATATTTTATTCTTTCGTGGTATTCAAATGTTCAAATTTCAAATGTCCTTAATATTGGCAGTGTTGTAAAAGAAAGCTTTAAAATTTCTTACTTTTAATAATACTCTGATGACAGTATATCAAAAGTGTCGACCGGCTCTGTAATGTGGACGGTTAAGAATATAAGAATCTTTCACTGCTTGAAGGTTCCGATTGAAATATGTGACTCGATGGTAACTGTTTAGGCGATAACGAGGTGAGTTTTTTCCAGCGGAAAAATCCTGTCTGACAAGCAGGAAGGTGCATGCTTGTTTCGTTTGCTTTAAATACTTTCCTTTGACTTTTAAGACCTTGATTGTTTTACTAGGTCGATAAAATATCAACAACAACGAAGATATCAACCAGTTTATAAACAACTGATGTTTACATATAATAAACTTCTCATATATGGTTTACATTGTTCTAATAAACGATTAATTTACTGTCCTAATTAACTGGTTACAGTCAATTGACTTGAAATGAGCATTAATTACTCATTAAATTTGTTTATTATCAACCGATTTCACTATCCATGAACAAAAATATTACAGTAGTGTTATTTCAGTTTACGCCTATTTTCATAGTATTTTGTCATACTTTCGTAAAACTTAACTTATGACCTGCTATTCATTATTTTCATACTTTTCACATATGTTAACTTTTGAAATTTCATTTCGTACAGTCATATTATAATGTTATATTCCATGTTCGGTAATGAACATATTGTATGTTTCTGTCTAAATCATAACCCTATCATCTCCATTCTAAACGTAACAATACGAGTACAATATAGGCTAAGCATCTCATTAGTTAAATATTTCCTATATTGACATTGTCTTTAAGAAAGCATGGTTCCTTTTTCAGTGTTTATTTAAATTTATTACTTTTCAATTACTACATACGTTGACATAGATAAAATGGATATAAAATTTATTAATCACATTTGAATATGTAGATCGTTGATTTCACATATCCCATGTCTTGATTTTACAGTAGCAAATCAGAGAATTTTGAAAGACAACATCTTTAGAAAAAATGTTGAAATAATGAAACGGCATAAAAATTTATGTTCATATACTGAACATAAATTTTCACTGGTTCAGTTCATGTCAAACACTGCGTATATATATGAGACTAATAAAATATTAATATGTGCCTTAACGTTTATCAGTTCTATTTACATTAGTACATGTAGTCACAACCCCAAAATTATTTTTTTTTAAATACACGAAATAAATGATAACTATCAAATGATCACAGTACGACATAACAAAAACTAATGGATGTTTGATAGCAATCGCGAACGTTTCAAAGGTAATATGAGCTTAAGTGGGCGAACCTAAGCTTTCCAAAAATGTCGGCTCTCAAAATTATTTGATTTACTAATACAAACAGAGGCGTCCTGTGGCTGGCTTTCTATTGCAATGATCACTATCAAATGATCACAGTACGACATGACAAACTCTCATGCATGTTCGACAATAATCGCAAACATTTGAAAGGTAATATGAGCTTAAGTGGGCGAACCAAAGCTTTCCAAAAATGTCGGCTCTCAAAATTATTTGATTAACTAATTCAAACAGAGGCGTCCTGTGGCTGGCTTTCTATTGCAATGATCACTATCAAATGATCACAGTACGACATGACAAACTCTCATGCATGTTCGACAATAATCGCAAACATTTGAAAGGTAATATGAGCTTAAGTGGGCGAACCAAAGCTTTCCAAAAATGTCGGCTCTCAAAATTATTTGATTAACTAGTTCAAACAGAGGCGTCCTGTGGCTGGCTTTCTATTGCAATGATCACTATCAAATGATCACAGTACGACATGACAAACTCTCATGCATGTTCGACAATAATCGCAAACATTTGAAAGGTAATATGAGCTTAAGTGGGCGAACCAAAGCTTTCCAAAAATGTCGGCTCTCAAAATTATTTGATTAACTAATTCAAACAGAGGCGTCCTGTGGCTGGCTTTCTATTGCAATGATCAAACCATACACTGACTGCACTTGAGTCAAGAAGTAAAAAGACGTTATCATGTTTATTTTGCAAATCGTGCAATTCAAATAAAATACTCGTAAATTGCAATTACGTAGGTTGTATATTTACTAGTCCATGTTATTACATTAAACGTTTTGTCTTGGACTTTAATAAATTAATTTTACGTAACAGAACTAGCAATAAAGCCAGTTTGGTTCCACTTGAATTAATGCCCTATATTGCATACGTGCGGCTTAAATCACTAATTCTTAGATTCTAAGAAAGTAATGAACCCGCTGTATAAATGCTTAAATGTAGTTTAATATCTGTACAGTTTAACATTTCTACATGGATGAACAAATTCTGAAATATTTGACCGGTGGATGTGATCCATGTTGTGTCTACAGCGTTATGGCTGATACAGAACACTTGTAAACTTCACTTCTGACAGCTTGTGACTAAACCATACTATAAGATACATTATGGTGTGTCTTATATTGATTCATTTAAATGTTTAAATAATTTATCAAACTATGTATTTCTTAAAAAGTTTCGAGCCCCTTCTAATATCGAATTCTTTTTTCGTCAGTCCTCGTTGAGATTTATATTGAGTTAACCTAATTTTAATTGTTTTATATCCTAGCGTTTTATAACCATAATTAAAAGTACCACATTATCTACATAAATTAAAAATTGAAATGTCTCAATGACATTATCTAGCAAAAATGTAAATCACTTCAAATAACACACTTTTTTTTTGTTTTAAAGCGTGGCCTTGCATGGTAAAAGTTGCTACTACTTAAGATAGTCATTAACGTTTGAGAAAACAACCTAATAGTCTGCATTAATTTGAATACAGTTACACTGTCCTTTTTGCCAGAACTTCTCTCATCTGTTTGAAAGGAAATACTGACATAAACAACATGTTTCCTCTGACAGTCGAATTGAATTATCTATCGGTTGAAACATTTCGTTATAATACATAATCTGGAACTGTTACCATTAAAAACTTGCACAATTTTTTTGTCAATTTCAATTCGCTATAAAGTTTAACAACCCGCGCATATTTGTTTTTATGTTCGTTTCCCTGAGGACAAAATTCTGTATTTCAACAAAGCTTAGTCAATCTGTTTTATCATATCATAGATGTTGACAAATCAATCGACAATAGAATATCTGACGTAGACGATTACCTGGAAAATATAGGAATAATGAAACGAGGTTGACTGTTTCGTAGTAATTAGCATATCAGACGATATGCCGACGGAATTCCAGAGTAGCAATGTTTGACATTCGCTGAAATTATAAGTTTTTCTTAGAATCCGTTCAAAGTGACATTATGGAAATGACATGCTTCGCCAATATGACCAACATTTAAGCAATTCATCATGCAACTATTTTCATGGGATTGTTTACAGCTTCCCATAAAACAGTTCTGTATATATTTCGTCCTTGGAATTTTCACCTTCGATACAGATTAGTCATTCCCTCTCTTGCAGAAATCAAGACACTCTAGTCGTGCTATATTACACCTACACATAAGTATCGTTCATTTTTGTTCAATGTTATATTTCCATTGATATAGATGAGTACATTATCTAACACCATATAAGATACATGTTTTATCAGTTGCAGCTCTTGTTCATTCACCATGTTCTTAATCCTCAAATCTGAAATCATCGGCTACTTCTTGAAGCATGTGTCCCGTACAAAGCACCCAAACGGTACTGTGGTTTTACTCTTTGGAATGTTAGCTACTTCAAGGTCTGATAGAGATTATAGATTTGGAAAGTGTTTACTTTCTTGAAGTCCTTACTTGCAGGGAAAAATGCACCACTAGTTCACAACACTGTAGAATGATGTCACAGCAACACCATGACACAATCTGAAATAACATACACGATTAATTTACATACAAATGCGCAAGAGAAATGGAAACGTTTTAACATTGTATATGATTGCATTTGTTCAGTGAAACATGAACAATTCATCAAGAAGACATTTCAGTTCACAAAAATGCTGGACATACTAGTATGATCAGTTTAACATCAACTGGTTAACGCTTTTATATTTCAATGCACTTCTCACACCTTATCTTAAGATTACAATTACCAAAGTCAATTGCCCATAATGAAACGAAATGTGTTGTACCATGTAAGGAGTTTTGCGGTAAAGCACAAACTCACATTTCTCATTAACCAATGTTATGTTGACAACCTTAGTAAGCTGTGTTAAAATACAATTTATATCATTACTCGTGCGTAAACAAGTAGTGGGTGGCAAAAGTGGTGGTATCAGATCTGTCATTTATCTACGATGGACATAAGTTGTATTTAGATATAAGTGATATTACTCATTATTTGATTTTTACAGTTAAATGTCCCTTTGTACATAGATTCTAAACGTAATGCTTTTTTATTGCCTTTAATGAAGCGAGAATCAGTAAACAGACAATAAATCTCAACTAAGGACATACGAACACTGCCCAATAGTCAGAAATCGGACAGTTTGTTCCAATTTTATAACAACAAAATATAGAAATGAAGAGGACATGGTATCAAAGTCAAATAATTTAGGAGAATACCATCCTACTATTATACATGTGCATTTCACTTTTGTCTGTCCAACATGGGAGACAAATATTAAAAGCCTCGCTGGTTTAACATTTCAAATTGTTTTAACCTTTAGCCTGCTGGCAACAAGTGATTCTGCCTTTGCGACCAGTGCAAACCAAGATCAGCCTGCACATTCGTGCAGACTGATCATGGTCTGCACTGTTCGCTATTCAGTAAGTAAATTTTCAGTGAATAATATAATAAGTGGTACTGCCTAAATTAAATGATAGAACAGTTCATTTTAGAAATTTAGAAGGGTAATGGTTAATGTAGTGACAACGTAATGAAAATCACTGAGCACTTAAACATTCACCACGCGACAACAAAGCTGTAAAATATGATTATATCTAAAACGATGACGACCATGTATATGAAAGATTTACTTTTTTATATCATAATTGAATCATGAGTTTGATCAAAGCATCAACTTTGATAATTCTTGCGTTTACACAATAACAAAAGCTATATTTGTGGTAATGTAGGTCAACCAAGCGTCAAAGTCAGCAATAAATTTGTAGATGGGGAACATTTTCCTTTTTGTAAATGTCACATTTACATATAAAATTTAATAAAAGTTTGCCTGCTGCTCTAAATACTCAAATATTGTGTATTTTAAGCAATGAATGCTTTATTTGATATTTATCTTACCAGTATTAAAACAAGCAGACAAAAGAAAGTCGTCTCGTGTTTAGGACAATGGTAGATTTATCTGTTAAATGAGATAGATACGAATTATTCAAGAAAGCTCGCCCGAAGCACACCAAAGAAGTTTTTGAAAAAAAAAAATGTGACTAATTTTTGATGCATTGTTGTAGATGTTAGAATAATTTAAGTAAGATAAACGGTAAAGCTTTTTGTAAAGTTTGTAAATTATCTTTTTCGAAAAAAGTTTACATCATTTTTATTGGCTAGAATTTTATACAGGGAACCATAATTAAAGCCAGGAGTTTGACGAATTTCTGAAAATATGTTTTAAATTCTTTAAGTTCTTGCTTTGAATGATAAATAATTTAATCTGGATTTCGCTAAATAAAGCCGAAATTCGCGAAAAAACCCTGTCATGGATTTAATGGATCAATGTTAGTACATGTATGTCTTGCCCACTAGCATTATGGTGTCCATTCAGAGTAATGTTGCAGCAGAGGCCAGGTTAAATCAGTCTGATGTGATGCATATTTATACAGAATAAAAAATACTCAGCGTATATTTGATTCATACACTGTTTATCAGCCGAACATCATATAGTCAAAGTATGGTATAATTTATATCAGTTATGCTCAGAACCACTTGAAATCAAGAACTGTTTTTAGCGTTGGTGCATAAGGCAAGAACAATATTCTTGATACAAATGTACGCCAAACTCTCCCACAAACCGTTAGTTCTCAAATGTATCCGAGTTACAAGTGCAAAAAGTGCTCCTTGAGTCTTTCTTATGCATAGATCAAACAGATGACCTGCACTATCCTAAATTACCAGCCACTGGCATGACTTTTCTTAGACGGCAGAAAAAGTCGTTACTCAGAACTATCATATTTTCTCGTCTTTTTTGATTACTTAGTTAATTTAATAATAGTATAACAGAGGTGCTAGGAAACCCGAGTGTTTTTTGCACTTTCCGTTACCTCTCATGAACAGACAGAACCTGCCATTATTTCATCAGCAATGTTGTAAATAAGTTACGCTTAGTTGGTTGAACTTTAGAAGAATTTGTAGGTTTTCCAAGACTCTCATCACATAATTTATGAAGGTCACGGTGAAAGCCCACACAGGCGCACACCGCCGTCACCGTAAAGAATACCTGAGTTCTACCATTAAGGGACACGCAAGTGTTTCACCTTTAATGGTGTCATCGACTTGTGAATGCATTGGACGCCCACAACAATACTCGCTACTTATGACTATGAAGGTATTATTTTCCTCTTACGTTAACTTAGCAGCAATTCATCACATGTCTTATTGCAAGCATTTACTGTACGCTTGCTTGTTGTTCCATAAGGAAACAACAGCACATGCAACATGTAAAAATAGATTATAGTAGAAGAAAGTGATAATAAAGCTGCGAGCAATACTTTACTAACTGTAGAAAAATCATACCCGAAATACCGAAAAACATAAACAGTGAAAATAACACATTTTTGCATATATCTCTAGTTGCATAACTTTTATACAGCATTGCCATTCTTCAGATTAAGGATAACATGGTGTAATAGCCATATTTCATATCTTGTAACTGGATGGTAATATTTTAATGAAATTTGGTCACTTTAAAGATATTCAAAATTAAAAACTTTTCACCGAGAGATTTTTCGAATTTTATCATATTGGGGGGAGATAATCGGTATTGAAGTTAACATTGATGCCTATGGGAAATATATAATTTCTTTGATTATGAGAATCTGAGCTGGAGTTTCGAGAAAATTTTGCGGTAGAAAGCTGCATTATATGATTCTGATACAAATATCAAAAAGAAATCTAAAATTCACCGTAGGGAAAAGGAGAAAATTATTTTTTCTAGTTTTCAGGGAAGATAACTCTTGAAAAAACAAAATTATCAGGGGAGATAATCTTAAGGAAATTTTTGAGAACTTCTGTCACTATATAACTTGTCAATATGCACCTTATTTCTATCGTTTGACATTTTCAAAGTTTACATTATCAAGTTGTATGTACACTTTTGGTGAAATTGAGGCCTATTACGAGTAGTCATCCTTAAGCTTTCATCAAGCAAGTGCAATTCTGATGACATAAGCTCATTGCAAATCAATAAACCATGATCTAAAGATGTCTGAAGATTAAATCAATGTGGGTAAAAATCTAATTATTTGTCTCGTCGTGCACATCAACATTTTGTAGGATGAAAATACAAGTTATTATTATATATTCTATGCCACCTAGAAAAAGGAAAAACTAGGTGTTGATCAGAAGTTGAACCTAAAAGCAGTAACTGGTCATTTTGGAAAGTTGCAGTAACTGTATGTTGCACTTTTTTGGTTTAACGTTTCACATTCTTATTTTTTCAAACTATCTTAAATATATAGTTATCTTATTACATACTCGTTTCTATTCCCCGTTATTTTATTTTTTATTATTCCATAAAGTGACGCCTGAATTTCATATCGGGTGCGTGACGAAATTCGGTGTGTGTTGTTGCACTGTTTTTTTCTAATTAGTTCAGTATTGTCAATCCTATTCAGACTGTTGAACATATTTATGATATGTACATTATATTTATACGTGTAGATGCGTATGTAATAAAAAGGTTATTATCTTTGCATCGGGAAATATGCACTCGTTCTTCAGCGGAAGAATTTTGCGCTCCTAAAGTCGCGCAATATTTCCGCTGAAGAACTCGTGCATTTTCCCGATACAAAGCTAATAACCTTTAATTATATAAATTGAAACCGTATTATTACATCATGCACAGTTTTTATATAAAGTTTGTTCTATTTTAGGTTTATCGATATCATTTATGTTTGCTTTTTAGGGTCAGTAGTTTACATTTCAGTTGTTTGAGACAAAATTGAGTTGCTTTTTATGTTTTCTTTGCTAAATTGAGTTTACCTTTTATTTCGGTGTAACAACATAACTATCACTGAGCGGATACTAGATGCAATATACTAGATTCAGTATGTTTTCGTACGTCTTAGTCATGAGTAAAAAACATAAGATCGAATGTCCAGGAGTGGAAGATAGTGCATGTTGAACAAACAATTTCATTGCATGTTTTTTCAGTGTTTTTCTTACTAAATGTTAATCATTTGATCGGCGCAACATGTGAGACATTTTCACCAATTTCACTGATATATTTTCATTGAAAAATGTAATAAAAGTATGCCTTCCTTAGTTTCAATCTAAATGTTATTGTATGATATCTATTTATTATAACAATAACAAAACAAATGTTTCAATGCAGGTTCAAGTGAGACAATTGGAAAACATCTTAATCTTCCTCATTTACTGTCATATTTATTTCAATTTATTGGCAAAGTGTTTCAACAGTATACATGAAAAACAGATGATCACGTTTGTAACAGAAATCTACGACTTTCAAAGAGAAATACTAAAAACACGACATTGGCAACATCGACAAGTATGATTGTTCATTCATGTGGTTGCTATTTGAATTCTTATGCATTGTAACTACTCAGGCGCGTACATATATATTTTTGAATCTCAGCTCTCTGAAATCAATAACAGACAAGGACAAATACAGTTACATAACATCGTAACATCTACGTTTGGAAGACATTCTCATTTACAAGCAAACTTTCGATGTTCCGTGTCTGGTCGGATTAATTTCATAAAAGTAACGACGTTAATGGAATAGGCCATGAATGTCGTATTTTTGACTAGACAAGATAAATTAACAACCGCCATTAGATATGTATCTAGTTATTTGTGTATGAACAATCAAAGCCTATTTAAGGCAAATTGCTATTGATTGATATCTAAATAATCTCTTTCACGCTTCGTGCTTACTAAACCCACCTAGATGTACTTTATGATATTCTATTTTAAACGTGTTTGCATGTACGCTCGTCATGATTTTGTAAGCTTTCTTATGTAATTAATATAGAAATATTTAGCTGTTGCCATTGCCAACATCATGACTGTTGGTGATGTCAAATGATTCACATGATAAAGAATAATGAAAATGAGAAAAAACACAGTCCGTTCCGAAAGACATAAATCATAATAAAGGTCACATAGGATTTTTACACTGTCCAAAATTATCGCATACTAAAGTTTTATTTTCTGGTATGAATGGAAACGCATGAAATGTTAACAGGTTATTTAACATAGGCAAAGAAGGTTATAGAAGACTCCCTGGAAGCATTGAGCACAGGAAACACAGCCAGAGTCATACATGGCAATGTAAGCTCGCCATAATTAGAAACTGTAATAGAAAGATATAGCTGCTTCTAATACCCTTACACAATACTTACTAGATTTTGTTAGTGTCAATAGCACAATGTTTTACAAAGAAATACATTCTCTTTCTAATGTGATGTTTTTGTAAAAGGATATAAGCATTTTAATAGGAGAATTTAAGACATGTATGATATTTTGCTTTTGCATGCAGTGTACGCCGTCTTAACTATTGCTACTTTAACTAAACGTTTGTAGTGCAGTATATTTTCTGGTCCTTTAGGATCATTTAGTTTCCTTTTCTATAAAGCTGGCCCTAAAGCGCCGGAGGGATGATGCATATTTCATCGCAAGAACAGTCAAGTCGAGTGCGCTACTGTATTGCTTTGTTGCGTCGCAGATTTAATTGATATTCTGCAATTTTCATAAACGTTGATCGGACATTACCACGAATGACATGGTTAATCAGCCACAGACGATCATTCAAAATATTTCAGTAAGACTATCTGTACAACATTTTACTGCCAATGATAATAGTAATAAACTAGCAACCACTTACTTGAAAGATCTGGAGCTTTAATTATTTTCTGCAGTTTGCAGATATTTAGTTTTATTGTAGACAGCCAGTGCAATGCTTTTATAAATTCATAACTTGATACATAAGAAAAGCATATGAGTTTAACAAAATCTATTGCATTTTATTCTTCCGTTGTATTCAAATGTTCAAATGTCAAATGTCCTTAATGCTGGCAGTGTTGTAAAAGAAAGCTTTAAAATTTGTTACCCTTATAATACTCTGATGATAGTGTAGCAAACGCGTATACTGACTTGCTTATAATATCCGTGTATTGTGAGCGGTTAAGAAGGTGCATATAAGTTTACAGATTATGATAAACTCTTGTTTCGTTTGCTTTAAACACTTCCCTATCGACTGTCAATACATCGATTTTGTACTAGGGAAATAAAATAACAACAACAACGACAAAGTCAACCAGTTTGTAAACAACTGATGTTAAAATTAAAATAATCTTCTCTGAAAAGTTTTGCATGATTAATTTACGGCTACTGTCAATTGACTTGAACTGAGCAATAATATTCAATATCATTGCTCATTAAATTGGTTTATTATCAACCGATTTCACCATTCATGACCAGTTTATAACTTATCATCTCTGTTCACAATGTAACAATTCAATTGCACATATTTCCTATATCGACATTATCTTTAAGAAAACATGTTTCTCTTTTTCAGTTTTTATTTAGTTCAATTACCTTTTAATGACTACATATTTGACGCAGATAAAATTCAGATAAAATCTACAGATCAAATTTGAATGCGCAGATCATTAACTCTACATTTTCAATGTCTTGATTTTACAATAGTAAATCAGAATATTTTGAGAGCCAACATCTTTAAAAAATATTGTTGAAATAATGACACAGCATAATAATTTATGTTCATATATTGTACTTTAACTTTCACTGGTTTGGTTCATGTCAAACTCTGCGTGTATATATGAGACTAATAAAATATTAACATGTACCTTAACGTTCTTCAATTATCTACTTACATTTGAATAAGTAGCCACAAACTCAAAATTCTTTTGAACAAACGAAATAAATGACAATTAACAAATGACCACAGTACGACATGACAAAAACTAATGGAAGTTTGATAGCAATTGCAAACATTTGAAAGGTAATGTGACCGTAAGCTGGCAAACCTAAGCTTTTAAAAAATGTTGGTTCTCAAAATTATTTGATTTACTAATACAAACAGAGGCTTGTTGTGGCATTCTATTGCAGAGATCAAACAATACACTGCACTTGAGTCAAGAAGTAAAAAGACATTATCATGTTTATTTTGCACAGTCGTGCAATTCAAATAAAATACTCGTAAATTGTAATCACATAGGTCGTATATTTGTCAGTCCGTGTTATCTTATATTAAACATTTTGTCTACGATTACTTGCAACAGAGCCATTTTTGTTCCACTTAAAATAATTAGAGGTTATTATGCAGGGCTGGTGTGCCATAAGGTGATATTGGCATACCGGTTGAGTATGCCAATATCGTATTACGGCACGCCAGCCCTGTTTTATAACCTTTTTTTTTCATATGTTTCACTCTACTGTTTAGGGGCCTATGTGGAAGAGTGGTTAAGGTCGTGGACTTCAAATTACTTGCCCATCACAATGTGAGCACTCGGGATGTTGAATTCTTCATGTGAGGAAGCCATCCAGCTGGCTTAGGAGGTCGGTGGTTCTACCCAGTTGTCCGCTCGTAATGATATAATGCACGGAGGGGCACCTGGGGTTTTCCTCACCATCAGAGCTGGAAAGGCGCCATATGATATATAACTGTGTCGGTGCGACGCTAAATCCAACAAAAACTCTACTGTTTTATCGTAAATAAGATTAACTTATGTTGCACGGCCTTAATGTTTCGTGTAATGCGCGGGAACGTCATCACTGTATGATGACACTGACGTCATGTCCATCCAAACGTTTGTTACAGATTAATTCAGTCTAGGACCACAGCTGCTTGTGTCATCCTTTTTAGTTAATTGTTACGTTTGGCTTAAATCACTAATTCCTCAATTCTAAGAAAGTAATGAACCCGCTATAAAAATGCTTAAAACTTTGTTTCATATCTGTAGACAGTTTAATTTTCCTAAATGGAGGAATAAATTCTGAAATATTTTTACCGATGTTGTGTCTGGAGCGATTTGGCTGTTACAGAACAACTTTTCTAACACTTGTCCTTACTCCGAGAGATTCCTTTATATGAAAATTGGTACATCTTTGCATGATATTATATTGTTCTATCACATTGGTTTGCATGTAACAGTCCCCTTGAAACTTTACTTCAGATACATTATTGCATATGTTACTAAATACAGTAACAAATTTGCACTGAGAAGCAGCGTGAGGCCGATATCAGTGTTCGTGAGAGATGGTGTGTCTGATTTCGATATCTGGCACACTTCCGGCGATATCAGGCACACTCCCGGCTGCGCAAAACAGCCAGATTATATACCTTCCCTGACAGGAGGTCCAGTATATGCAAACTAACTTTATTATACAAAAGAAAGCATGGTAAATTAACATAATTTCGCTAGTTTCCTTTTCCAGCATGGTTGAATAATTCAGACACAAGAAATTACGGCACTAGAATGCATGAAATTATAACAATTTTTTTTAAGAGGAAATGACTTCAGCGTCAACAGCTTAATCGATTGTTTCAGCTGTCAGTTGTTCCTTAGAAGATCAATGTCTTCGAAAACATCTGGACACCTAAAACGGAAACTTGTTCCTAGTCGAGCGCGTTACATCTCCAGCACTGCTGGATACAGTACCAGTTTGAGTAAACAACCTGTAAATGTAAGTTTTTCTGACAAATTTGTATATTATCTTTAAATTCTATCTTATCTCTTTAAAGAGACAATTAAAACAGTATTTTGATAGTTCTGTCTACGTTTAAGATAAACAAGTAAAGACATACGATACTGCACTGCGGTTTTCAGCTTATTATAAAGTTGTGTTTACGTAGCTTTTTGTAGCTGTAATGTTATCTTATTTGTGTATCTTCCATTGAAATTTAAACCGAAATTTATCGTTTAGTGAAGTGTTCATACATCCTCATTTTATCATTAAAACTTGATTATTACAAATGTAACATCTTAAGCGCGGTTGAAATAGAAGTGTAAATCTTTGAAGCTCGTCGAAGCGCTTTAGAATAAGACATTGTACAATTAGGACACTTTTCCTTGATCTCGTCATGCATTCAGCAATATATTATAGGATGAAAAAACACTCTTAGGTAAAGTAAATAACAAAATCTGAATAGATCAGCTCACGTACCTGTTTAAGAAAATACCTGTAAACGCAAATGAAACAACAATAACAACATATAAGCTCAGCTGAGTATATTTGTTTTCAAAAACATCATAAATTCTTCTTAACAGTGCCGACAGTATGAAAGTCCATTTCTGTGAGACAACCTTTTCCTCAAATGAAGATCATTCAAATAGTAACTAGCAGATCAAAAAATAAATATAAAGTGTAGCCAAGCATAATGTAAATTCTTAGTAAAATAAAACAAAAATCAACAAATATTCAACCTAATATTTAAAAAAATAACAAAACAAAGCACAACTTAAAACCATGTTCTATGGTCCAACGCTTTAGGTGGCGTTGCATTTATGATATCTTAAATGTATGTCAATAACAAAAATGTGTACACACTCTTAGCACCAGAGTACAGCACTTAAAATCTCTATATTTCGAGAACAAGAACACAAGCATTTTATTTGTCTATTTAAAGCATTGCAAAACAATAAGTATCATCTACATCTAAGTGATATATGGTTCCCCGGTTATTAAAAAACTGAACACAATTCTAGATAAACAAAGGTTTGAGACAAAACATTATTTTAAATTTTTATCTAGAAGTGGAGGGTTCAACCAACATCCGCTCCTTCTCCAAAAGGAATCTACGATATACCTCTGTCGGTAAAATAGAATAGAACAGAATCTACTTTTGTTTTTGGTTGAACTGTAGTCAGGTAAGATCATGTCATATTCACTTCTACTTCTTTGATCTTGTATCCGTCGCTTACTTCTCGCTATTCGTAGGTTCCACAAAATAAAATGTACCTGCTTTGTAGAAATTGCTCTTTTGTGACGTTCCAATTGTTTCCAAACGATATCATTTTGTTAACAATATTGTCAGCTGAATATTGTTGACTTTCTACCATTCTAACATTGTATTCATTTTCATTAAACTTATGTGTTGTTGAAGTAATTTGGCAAATACAAATGCCTACTTCCCAGTGTGTACTTTATGCTATGAGTATATATGTATGTAAATGCATGTGAATGACCAGAAGAGTAGTTACGAATAATTGACCTTGGTGTAAAAAAACGAAGAGATCGCAGTCATAAAAAATCACATGGCATGGACACACAGAAGAGGTCATACAAAAATGTAGTTCGTGAATGACCAACAAAAATAAGAAACTTCCAAACTTAGCAAATACATTGAAATGAAACCGTATGTGTGTATTGGGCTCAAAGGGTGGCCCGGTCAACATCTGCCATGAATTGCACCGCAAATTAATATACTAAATAAGGAATTAGAGTACACTGAATTTTTCAATAGGGGCAAGTTTACGAAACTATTTGTATTTCAATAAACTTCACTTACATACATATGAGCCGTGCCATGGGAAAACCAACATAGTGGGTGTGCGACCAGCATGGATCCAGACCAGCCTGCGCATCCGCGCAGTCTGGTCAGGATCCATGCTGTTCGCTAACAGTTTCTCCAATTCCAATAGGCTTTAAAAGCGAACAGCATGGAGCCTGACCAGACCGCGCGGATGCGCAGGCTGGTCTGGATCCATGCTGGTCGCACACCCACTATGTTGGTTTTCCCATGGCACGGCTCAATTATGTTCTGGTATGGAAGTCTATTGTTATATAAAACTATATGTTTTCTGGCAGTGACACATTGATACTTAAACACAAAATCAGATCTTATATGAAACAACTTAAAAATAAACATAAGACAGAATTAATATATTAAGAGCAAATTTAAAAACACCTACTTGATTTGCATAAATATAAACACTGAACATCTTGAGTGTGAAACAGATGCTGTCAGAAGATGTCATGACATTAACTCTAAAATGTCAAGCTTTACAGGGTCGTCATGCATAGCTACGTGTCGTTTCTTTTTGAAGAGCGAGTCATTAACCTTATAGTAGAAACGTCTCCATTGTCTGTTTTAACGTTAATTTGATTTCACTGTGTGCGCAAGACAATGTGTAACGTCTCTCAGTAACTTTTTAAGGACAAAGAGTTCCTTTGATAGGTGGCGTTAGTTATCTGTCGTCTAAAAACTTACTTTCTGCTGTGTAATTTAGAACGATAACATTTAAAAGTCTCCACTTACAAGAAGCTTCAAGCTGCAAGCTTTCATCACAAGCAAGCTAATACAAATTAGTATAAACTAAACAGAAATGAGCCGCGCCATGAGAAAACCAACATAGTGCGTTTGCGACCAGTATGAATCCAGACCAGCCTGCGCATCCGCGCAGTCTGATCAGGATCCATGCTGTTCGCTAACGGTTTCTGTAATTGCTATAGGCTTTTAAAGCGAATAGCATGGATCCTGACCAGACTGCGCGGATGCCCAGGCTGGTCTGGATCCATGCTAGTCGCAAAGCCACTGTGTTTGTTTTCTCATGATGCGGCTCAAATAACTTTCTGTAATGCAACAAAACTTTCTACATGTTGACTACAATAACAGACATTAACCTGGAAATTGAAAATAAACCAACCAATTTGCTTAATACATAATATTAGCGTATCAAAATGATATGACGTCGAATTACTAGAGTTATATTATTTTCCTTGCAATGTTCGAAATTCTGGAAAAAATCTGTTTAAAACGACTTAAATTGAAATGAAACAAGTGAATGAAGTATTGCCATGCAATACAAAGTCCCCTACTGGAAGGCACCTAATTTTCTCTACTGCAGTATAACATAATGAACTGATATCTATCAATGATGTATAAACAATAGTGTACTATATATACAATATGTTATAATAAAACATGGATTAAAATTTGTATATATAAAAACCTAAAGTTGTTTTCATATGGCATTTTTGGCCGATTATCAAAAAAGGTATCATATAAGTTATTTATAGTAACAACAAAGGGAAATTAATCCTAAAAAAATCTATATAATATAAGTCCACAAGAAACTCTTTACCAGGTAGAGAAAGTTTAAAAAAAACACCTAAAAATTGGATGTGACATGCATGTTGTACCACAGAAAAGTGGTTCCGATTTTTCCCTATGGCCAGTAATAAATAAGTTACAAAATAATTTATTTATAGTAACAACAAAGGGACGTAATTCTAAAACAAGGGTGTCTCATGGTAGTGACCATTTGTGCCAAGTTACATCAAAATCCCTCTATGCATGAAGAAGGAATGCTCCGGAAGTGTGACCTTGACCTTGGACTTAGGGACCTGGTTCTTGGGCATGACACTCCATCTCATGGTGGTGAACATTTGTGCCAAGTAATATTAAAATCCCTTTAAGGATTGTTGTGTTACAGACTGGACAGGAAAAAAGCCCTTTTGGCCTTTGACTTTAAAGTGTGACCTTGATCTTGCAGCTAAGGGCCCGGGTTTTGCGCATAACACATTGTCTCATCCAGTGGAATACTTGTGCAAACTGATATTTAAATCCTGTTTTGCATGACAAAGTTATAGACTGAACAGGAAAAAATCCCACTGATCTTTGATCTCCAAGTGTGACCTTGACTTTAAGTCAGGGTTCTGGGTAATGCGCATGACACATCGTCTCATCATGGGGAACAGTTATGCCAAATAATATTAAAATCCATTGATGGATGACAGAGTTCTGGACCGGACAGGGAAAAAACCCTATTGACCTTTGACCTCCAATTGTGACCTTGACCTTTGAGCTAGGGGTCCGGGTTTTGTCCGGGTTTTGTCCGGGTCTTATCATGGGAAACATTTGTGCCAAGTAATATTAAAATCCCTTCATGGATGGCAGAGTTATAGACCGGACAGGAAAAAAAACCCTACTAACATTTGACCTCCAACTGTGACCTTGACCTTTAAGCTAGGGGTCCGGGTTTTATGCATGACAAGTCGTCTCATCATGGGAAACATTTGTGCCAAGTAATATTAAAATCCCTTCATGGATAGCCGAGTTACGGATCGGACAGGAAAAAAGCCCTGTTGACCTTTGACCTCCAATTGTGACCTTGATCTATGAACCAGGGTCCGAGATTTGCGCACGACACATCGTCTCATAATGGGAAACATTTGTGCCAAGTGATATTAAAATCCCTTAATGAATGGCAGAGTTATGGACCGGACACGACACAGACCCTGTTCATGCCATGTTAACATATGACTGCCAAGTGTGACCTTGAATTTTAAGCAAGGAGTCTGAAAGTTGTGCATGACACATCGTCTTATAATGAGGTACATTTGGGCCAAGTAATATTAAAATCTCTTGATGGATGGCCGAGTTATGGACCGGACAGAAAAAAAGCCCTGTTGATCTTTGGCCTCCAATTGTGACCTTGACCTATGAGCCAGGGGTCCGGGATTTGCGCATGATACGTCGTCTGATCATGGAGAACATTTGTGGTAAGTGATATTAAAATCCCTTAATGAATGACAGAGTTATGGACCGGACACGAAACAGACCCTGTTCATGCCATGTTGACATTTTACTGCGAAGTGTGTTATGGACCGGACACGAAATTGCAGACGGACGGACGGACGGACGGGCGGAAAAGCGCATTCCTATAGTCCCCGAAACTGGTTTTCAACCAGTAGGGGACTAATAAAAATGCTAACTGGAGCACTTGTTCAATCAACAGGCGTTTAAGCAGTCGATGGCGATGCAAGCGATGTAACAGAAATTATTGGATATCTATATAAAACTGCAATAAAACAAAATGCATGTACAGCAATTCAATATCGTTCACTATTGATCAGTAGTACTGAAGGTTGCCAAGATGCTCAATTACTATAACTGACATAAAATTATAACTGATTTCCAGAGAGTGACCTAGTGTGTCAGTCACTGCACGTGCAAACATGTGGAGTTATAATTCAATATGGTAGCTTTTATGACAGTTTGGATCTCCGGACAAATTATGCAATTTGTTCAATAGTACACCACAATCAAATGTGTTCGTATTTTGTTTTATGGAATTATCACTTTTGATATGGATTATCCCTCCTTTTCCTAGCACATCTACTAATGTACTATACAACAGTTTCGTTCGTATTCTGTTCTATGGAATTTTTACTTTTCATGTGGATAACTCCCCCCTTATCTTGCACCACATAAGATGCATGTTTGATCAATTGCTGTTCCTGTTCATTCACCATTTTCTTTATTTTCACTGTTGCATCCTCAAATTTGAAGTCATCGGCTCTTTCCTGAAGTTTGATCATATGATCAATTTCTATCACGTTTTTCCCGTGCAGAGACTCCAGCGGTGCAGTGTTTTTCGCAATGATTTTACCAACTTCAGTTAGTATTGATTTTGGATTATTCACAGCTTCATCGTCTGAGAGAGATTTTAAATTTGGAAAATGTTTGCTTTCTCGTAGCTCTTTATACGTGCAGGGAACACAGATGCAACACGAGTTCACAAGACTGTAGAATGACGTCACAACTTCACCATGACACAATCTGAAAAAACATTTACATTAATTTACGTACAAATGTGAAATGGAAATGTAGACGTTTTAATTAATATACGTCCTTATAGACATTGTGAATGATTGCATTCAACTATTTTCAACATTCATCAAGAGGGCATCTGAGTAAACTTAATTGTTGGCTTGTTACCACGGAGACAGTAGCAACACCATGGCGGAATACAACTGTGCTCTACTATGTAAAGAGTTGAGCGGTTAGACACTATCTCGCTGATCACATTTATATGAACATTTATAAGACATCCTGAATGAGCTGTCATAAAAAAACAGTTTTCGTCATTGCTGTTGCGTAAACTATGTGGTGAATGGTAGAAATACTCCGCGGAACTTGTGATGATGTAGCATTAGATATAGTTACCTCTTATGAACAGACTTGGTCAAACTGATACAGATTTCATTACGCTCGAATTTTTAAGCAATATTTTTTCCCTTTAGCTTTTCAAATTATCATCTGATCTAAAACAAATTGAAAATAAAAATGTGCCAAGGAACAAGCCATTAGACGTATTTCGAAAAAAACTCCGAAGAGCAGTGATGCGGCTGAACGCAACTGAAATTACCAAAACGTAAACATTTACTCCGCGACAACATGACTGTACTTTCATTTTATATCTTAAACGCTGACAGCCGTGCAAATGAAAGATTTACACATTATTAAACATTAGTTTGATCAAAATATTAAATGCGTTTACACAATAACAAAATTACGGAAGATATGCTTGTGGTCATGTAGGTCAACCAAGCGTCAACAATAAATTTGTAATTAGGGAACATTTTTCATATTGGAAATGTCATATTTGCATATTAAATTAAATAAAGGTTTGCCTGCTGAACTACACGAGTAGTTATTTTGTTAACAATGAGGGTTGTTTTGTATTTCATAATCATATATACTAATGTGCATACCAAATGACTCGTATGTTCAGGAAAACTGCACAATTTTGTGAAACGACGTTTAATTGTTATTATTAGTGCAAATATCAATTTTTTTTCGACAGTAATGCAAGAAAATTTGTTGTTTTATTAAAGATTTCTTTAAAAGACATATAAAGTATTGATTAGTGACATTCAAAAGCATATTAATGACATTGTATTCTGGACATTTTGACTATTTTGTGTTAGAAAAAAATGTAGAATGTAGTAATTTTGATATCTGTCTCATCATAAAGAAAAACACACATCTTTAAACGTGGCAATTTATTCAAATTCTTCAACATAGTTGTCAGAATAATTTGTATATTTAATGTATTTGATATATATATACAAGCAAGCACAGATAGTGCTTGACTCCTTTTTCATTCTATCATTGCTATAGCTATAGTTGATTGCTGTAAATAATGGGATTTGGGTCATTTATGGACGATTTGGGTTAATCACATTTATAGCTGGATCCCAGCACCACATATTATGTTGTATACGATAGTATAATGGAACCAAATATTTGTTAGAGCAAGTACTCGTTGTAAAAATACTATGTATGAATTTTGACCAATCAGAAATAAGTTCTATAAATAGCACCAATCAAAGCTCACTTCTGCTAAGGTATAAATAGGTAGATGGATGACAGAGAGATCATTCTGTATCCAGCGATTGATGTAGACACATCGGGGATTCAACTAATAACTTATCCCTGTACCTTGATGAGGAAGTTATTGCAACAACACTGTAAGGGCGGATAAATTATTAAAAAGAAGACGTTTGAAGTTCATAGACTAAAGAAGAGTTGCAGAATTGAGCTATAGGGCCAGCGCATAGGAGTTATACCAAAACGGTAATTGAATGCTATAGACGATAGCAAATATAGGCTGAGCATCGGAAAGCTGAGGCGGATACATAGTGTTTGGTAATCTACTGAGATAGTAGGAGAGTTCCAGCTTATAGACGAGGTTCAGCGTTATTGGCGAAGTACAGCCAAGGCATCGGGGTTATATCTATATGGTAGTTGAATGCTACATGAGATAGCATATAGGCGCTGAGCATCCAGGAGTCAGGACAATCTTATCAAGTTACAGCTTCAATTAAGAGGACATAGGCTGAGCATCTATGCGATAGGATTTCGTATGTTGTTGATTCAAAGACATTGTCTGACGGGAACTTCAACAAAAAGACCAGTCAAGTATAGTATCTCCAGCCTATAGGAGTTTGAGCTGATTATCATTAATTGAAGATTGTTAGTTTGAAACATTTAGTGATTTGCCTGATCCCTGAAATTATTTAGCTCCTAACTGAAATCATTTACGAATCATTGGTACACGAATTATTTAGGCAAGGTAGCCAGAGAAAAAAATTATATACAAGATATTTGGTCTCACCAGCTACACGTTTTAACAAAGGACATTCTACATCGTTTGTCAGCTAGTCTAAGACATAGTCACCTTAGCGATTGGACCCATTTTATTGTTCAAGATACTAAAGGCGTAGGCATTTCCCTGGGTTATATAACTTTTATAAGACTTTTTTTTTAAGATAAATACAAGATTTGAGCCGCGCCACGAGAAAACCAACATAGTGGCTTTGCGAGCAGCATGGATCCAGACCAGCCTGCGCATCTGCGTAGTCTGGTCAAGATCCATGCTGTTCGCTTTCAAAGCCTATTGCAATAAGAGAAAACTATTAGCGAACAGCATGGATCCTGACCAGACTGCGCGGATGCGCAGGCTGGTCTGGATCCATGCTGCTCGCAAAGCCACTATGTTGGTTTTCTCGTGGCGCGGCTCATTTATCATCCGAACGTATTAAGAGTCTTTACAACTTGAAATGTTTTATTTCATGTCAATAATGAAAATATAAATATAACATATACAGATACAAGTAGAATTTTGGTGCTTATAAAATGTTTTCCTTCAAAGCTTTACAACTTCCGTCTTTAAAGATTATTCTATCATGAGCAAAATCCTGAGCTTATCAAATATAGTCGCCGGCTTCCTTGAATACAAGTAATGTTTTCGCAACGTAAGTGCATAATGTCGGAACAAGAGCTTCAAGAAAGCAAAGCAAACATTCCAAACACTATCGCACACTATGTACACAAAAAACCTTCCTTATACAAACAGTTTTTTTCTTAGATTTATCCGAATTACAACTGAAAAAAGGTGCTCATTGAGTCTGTCTCGTGCAAAGATCAAACAAAACATTGTGCTTTTAACTCTGTATCAAATCAAATGCTTCTGTATATCCTCAAGGACTTAAGAAACACTTGAAAACTTCGATTTAAGAAAACTTTTGAGATATGTAGATTAAAAAAAGTTAAAGTAGTGACTTTCCGTTCTGCATGAAGCATGACTACCAAAGCTCATAATGAATTACTTTTATTCGAAAAATATCTGGTTGTCGGAATAACTTTGAATGTTAAACTGTTAAAACATAATTGAATCAAGCAGTATGTCCGATGATAAAATGTTATGTTAATTTTTCTTCCGTTGCAATACGCAAATGTATGTAGCGTCAACGTAGTTTTAAACGTGCTGGTCCCATACCGAAGTATGTCCAGTATAATGTCGTTGGCTGCTCCATACCGAAATAATTGAATGGTGTTTTGATCTTTTTTTGCAGTGATGTTGACGTAATTTTAAACGTGCATGTGTTGGTGTTAGACGTGGAACCCTAGACCGAAGCATGTCCAGTATTACTTATGTGACTGGTCCGTGGTGTTTGATCTTGTCACCATTTAGCTATCTAATAAAATCATTTTTGAGAAACGTCTACTTTGGCAAGAAAAAAAGTCGATAATTATTTAATTAAAACATCGTTATTTAATAATATGTCGGGAAATAATTTAAAATGAAATGGTTGTTTGTGTTTTTTAATCGGCTGTAATAAGTAACAATAAATAATTATGGTAAAGTCAGGCTGTGAATTGCGCATGGAGAGAACTACAACATAACTTCATATGCGCAGGTGACAACGGTCACGCTTCCTGTATTACATATGAAACAACCATATTTTTAGACCAGAGTTTATTAATATAAACTATATGCATACGAGTTGCAAGAATGAACTGATTCAATTTATGGAAATGACGTTTTAAATGCCCTTTGATGTATTCATAAACTTCACATACCAGTGACAGACGGCAGTTACTTAACAAATTGCACGCGACAGCACATTGTCAGAAGAAAGTCTTTTTTTACAGTAACCAGGAATACCGTTAACCCTAATCAACAATATTTCACATATCAATGTTTTTAATCATGAAGAAAATAACTAAACAAGAGCACCGCAATGCAGAGGAATATATGCCCGAAGGTATGACCTTTGACCCCTTAGTGTGACCTTGAATTTGAAGCGAGCCATCCAAAACATGCGCTCTGCACGTCGTCGTCTCGACGTGGTGAACATTTGTGCCAAGTTTCTTTAAAATCTTTCAAGCAGTTCAAGAGTTACAGAGTGGACACGAAACAACGTCATATGACCTTTGACCCATAAGTGTGACCTTGACTTTGAAGCAAGCCATCCAAAAACATGCGCTCTGCACTTCGTCTCGATGTGGTGACCATTTTTGTTAAGTTTCTTTGAAATCCATTCAGAGGTTCAAAGTTACAGTTCAGGAGTTACAGAGCGGACACGAAATTTCTAACGGACAGACAGACAGACGTACACCGGCGTCATAACATAATACGTCCCTTCTTGCGTATAATAAGCACTTTTGTTTAAACAACCCAAAAAAATAGAACGTATTATTTCGCCTACAATTCATCGCAAAAATAAATACTATATCCTTCTAATAAAAAAGTTAGACACGACACATCATAAATATATCTTTTGTACGGAAATGCATAAAAATAAGTCCGCGTGGGTTTGATTTAGAATGTCACTTATTTTTAAGATAATTATCTTCTGTTTAATATCCTGAAAAACCTAGGTAACAATTTATCAACGAAAAGATAGTGCAGTTTCATATTTATACTAATGTTATATTACGAGTACTTTGGCATCAATTGCTTACGTTTCGAGATATCACTGCATCTACAATTACATCACAGTGAGTAACGAGGAACTGAAAAAAACGAGGAATTGAAAATAATACTCATGTTGTAAGAATAAGGAAATATTAATGCTACGCACCTGTAAAAGTAATATGGCGGAAGTCGTGGACGTATGTGACTCACTCTTAATTGATTAAATTCTTGCAGCACTTGTAAGGTACCGTGACTCTCATCACACATGTGACACCCACAATTTGTGAAGGTCATGGCCAAACTCCGACTTTGTACAGATTCGCACCGCAGACGCCGTATTGAATATTTGAGTCCGTCAAACTTTTTCACAATATCGTCAAAATTTGATAGCAGTGTAATATTGTCTACATCACTCATATTAAACCCAATAGAATCCCCAGGGTCAGCTGTGAACATCCGAGCTGCTTCTTTCCCGCATATTGGACACTCAAGTTTTCCATTTGTTGTCGGTGTCATCGACTTGCGAATGCATTTATGGCAAAGCACGTGTCCGCATGGAAACGTATCCGGGGCTTTGCCCATTGACACTTCACGATAATATTCACTGTCACTAACTTTTCGAATCTGTCGTCCACCTCCATACTCGCTAGATTTGGTGGAGTAAATTGGTTTGAGGGTATTGTTGTTTTCCTCTAAAGTTTGCGGCATTCCGTTAACTTGGCAGCAATTCATCACAGGTCCATTTGCCATCATTAGCGATTCATTTGTTTGTTGTTAATTATGGAAACCATAGCACCTGCAACACATATGAATGAAGATATAGTCTAATAACAAAAGAACTATTCAACAAACGTGATGGAGTTAGCAATCCTTACCTAACGACAGTGAAATTATAGCCAAAAATACCCAAGAATATTTACCGCGCAGACACCACATTTTATGTATATATCCGATTCTTTATATAACTTATATTTAACATTTTCATTAATTATTGCTATCCTTGAGACATAGCTTTCATTGAGCAAGTGCAATTCTGGTTACAGAATTCCATTCAAAATCAATAAATTATGATCAAAAGATGTCTGAAGATTAAATCAATGCATGTAAAGACAGATAATTTGTCTCGTCATACACTTTGGAATAAATAACAATCGTTTGTATATCGATGTGTGTGTTGGAATGAATACAAGAAATATTATGTATTATTTGACAGTCAGAAAAAGTAAATACGAGCTCCGGTTTTGACCAGTGGTTGAACCTAATAGCAACAATTGGTCATCTTCGACCTTTCTAGTAAACGTATTTAGTTTCACATTCTAATTTATAAGCAGTTTCTTCCTTTTCCCCCACCTTTTTTAAATAAACAGTTGACTGATATAATCTGAAACGCTGTTATTACAACATGCCCGTTCCTGACATACATTTTGGCTTTAGTGTCCGTATCGTTTTATGTTTGTGCTTTTAGGGCCAGTATAATACACATCTGTATATACCTTGTCGAACGGCGTTTAGATCCTTATAAAATACATACATGATAATGTGTATTATATATTGTTCTTTAAGATACGTATCATACAAAGCAGACACACGAGATATATATATATATATATATATATATATATATTATATATATATATATATATATATAATATATATATATATATATATATATATAATATATATATATATATATATATATATGGAAACCACACGGCATGGCTAAAACATACTGAGACCTCTTAATACTTCTATTCAAATGAGAAAGAAACATGTGGTGTCCATTATATGTGATACTCGTATGTCAATTTTGTACTTTTAAAATCAAAATAATATACTAAAACATTACAGACAAAAATGACCAAGATTTTCCTAAAACAATACTGGTGCTGGCTGATTTTCATGAAACTAAACTTAATTTGAGCAGCACCATGAGAAAACCAACAAAGTGAATTTGCGAGCAGCATGGATCCAGACCAGCCTGCGCAACCGCGCAGTCTGGTTAGGATCCATGCTGTTTGCTTTCAAGGCATATTGCAATTAGAGAAACCGTTAGCGAACAGCATGGATCCTGACCAGACTGCGCGGATGCGCAGGCTGGTCTGGATCCATGCTGGCCGCAAATGCACTATGTTGGTTTTCTCATGGTGCTGCTCAATTTATATTCATGCTGCAACATCGTTAATTTTCTTGTATATCTTCGTAATATACGAGAGTTAGACTGGGCTAAATTAACAAAACAAAAAAGGAGGGTTCCTAGCGAATCAAATTAATTCGTTCGTATTGTGCAGCACTGTTTATGGTCATTTCTTATTCTGTTAGAATGGCTACGTCTGTTTTATTATTAAAACGGTATGTTGGTTTTCTAAGATTGTTTTTGTTTGCTTCATAAAGGACACGTTACAACTATAGTGATTTACATTTTCTTTATATATTGCTGCATATGACCATGACAGTTACTAGAATGGTATCTCATAAAAACCGCTTGCAATATTTCCAGACACAATAACAAACTAATGTCCCATACCTCATATATCTCTGCTCATATATCTCTGATACTGTCTGGTGCGACAGACGACAGTGTATTAATAATGGAATAAACGCTGACACTTATAAATGACACGTGTTCAGCTAGACAAATGGCATGTAGGATAGTCATTTGTTCTGTGTAAAATCAAGATGCCGTTCAACGTGTAAACACCGTATGCAATGTTATGCCACAAATGAAGCAAAAACCTGGTGTTTACATGTGAAAGATATTTTGATCTTATTTGACCTTAACCTCGCAGCAGGAATTATTCTTGATATTTTCACCGTGACATCATTAGATATATTTGAGCCGTGCCATGGGAAAACCAACATAGTGGGTATGCGACCAGCAAGGATCCAGACCAGCCTGCGCATCCGCGCAGTCTGGTCAGGATCCATGCTGTTCGCTTTCAAAGCCTATTACAATTAGAGAAACCGTTAGCGAACAGCATGGATCCTGACCAGACTGCGCGGATGCGCAGACTGGTCTGGATCCTTGCTGGTCGCATACCCACTATGTTGGTTTTCTCATGGCGCGGCTCATTTCACTGTTATATTTTGAAAACATGTCATTAAATGTATGCATTCATTAGTTTATAGACCAACTTACAATGTCTTATTACAATACAAACTACAAACTAAAATTTACATTAGTGACAGCTTGGGTTGTTCGTGCATACTATTTCTACTATAATTAATGCATAAAATTTATATTAATTGTTTTCATCCTGTCTAAAAAATGATATCAAAATGATTTTTACAGATATATTTGAAAGTAAATTCTCTCGAATCAAATCTAATAAAGACAATGAATACTGTTACATCTCAGAGAAAAATCTTCAATTTTTGGAGACATTCTCAGTTACAGACAATAGCTGAAAAATCTTCAATTTTTGGAGACATTCTCAGTTACAGACATTAGCTGAAAAATCTTCAATTTTTCGAGACATTCTCAGTTACAGACATTAGCTGAAAAATCTTCAATTTTTGGAGACATTCTCAGTTACAGACATTAGCTGAAAAATCTTCAATTTTTGGAGACATTCTCAGTTACAGACAATAGCTCAATGTTTCGTGTGTAGTCGGCTTAATTTTCGAAAGTAACGGCATTAATGGAATATATTGGGCAAGATGTCCAAGCATTGCGTATTGCTGACTGGACAAGATAAATCATCCCCGCCATTTAATATTTATTTACCTCATTGTGTATGCACCAACACAACTTGTTTTAAGGCAAACTACTGTTGATTGATATCTAGATAATTCTCTTTTCACGCTTCTTGCTTACTAAGCCCACCAAAACAAATGATGTACTTACAATTATTAATTAACAATGATATAAAGTACATGTGTCTGTATTCGTTATCATTTTATATGCAGTTGCATTACTTCATGCATGCTCATTTTATATATGCAATTTAACAACAAGAAGATATATTTGTTTGTTGTAGTAACGAAGAGGAATGCTGTTGCCATTGCTGTATCATCAGTATGGTTAAGGTCAAATTATCTGCTGATATTAAAAGCGTCCAGGGGCAAAATACTAGTAATGTCGGAAAATCATAAAACATAATAATGGTCACTCGGTCTTTCATATAACAAATTGCAAATTAAAAACAAAAGTAAATAGAATCATAATTTTCTGCTAAAAATAGAATACTGACATGTAACATACCCTTTACATTTTTTAATGAATGACTGCAGTTATTTACAATTAAAGAAACTACGTTGCATATAAACATTATAAAGTTATACTTTACATGTGTCTGGTGTAATTTGGTGAAAGTGATATTAGCAACTACATGAGAGCGAGGAATTAATTACATACGTCGAGTTTGTGGTTCTGTTGCAAAAGAAAGCATCTTTCTTGATTTTCGTTATGAATTTTTCATTTTTCAAAGTGTTATGTGACAATGTATTACCAAAACCCTTATAAAGGTTTATTTATAGATCTTTAAGTCTTTAAATCTTCGTCACATTAGGCATTATAAAACCAATTTAGATTTAGTCGTCGTAATCCTATTGTAATCCTATTGAAATCGTAAAGATCAAACAAAACCTGCTGAATTTTATCAGTTCATTTGATGACTGAATCGCTCTAATAACAATCATCACTATATATTGTCCTGCATAGGATACTATAACTCACTTCAACTATCCTTGCACACCACAGTACTTAATATGCTTTAAAACGGTGGAGAAATTTAACAGAGTAACAACAATTTTCTTCAGGAAATGCGATCAGTTACTGGGACAGTCACTGAGTAACCGACAGTCAAAAAAATAAATAAAACGAACAAAATTATATTAAGCTGGCAAATTAAATTTCACTTAATAAACCACCAATAAATTTCCTAGTAACAGCATCGCAGTTTTCAGTAAGCTGGAAAATATTGAGCAGCGTAAGTTTTAGTCAATGCAAAACATTTATAAATTCAAATGAGTAGGCACCGTTCGGTAATATGGGAGGCAACCATTCAGTTAAATTTTATGTTTTCATTGTACACTTTTAATGTTCATATAAGCTAAATGTTGAAAATGATGTAAAAGAATTTTTGTTTCCTTTTCAAAGTTGTGGTTGCGGATGACTGATTTGCTTTAATAGGGAATTCAATATGAGTTGAATGCATTTAAATGTCAGCAGAGTATTGCAAACTATTGCTTTATTGCTTTTAATCAATTTCCACTGACTGTCAATGCGCTGACATTGTACCAGGGAAATAAAACAAAAACAACAATATAGAAAATACAAACTGATGACAAAATGCAATAATCTTCCCTAATAAACGATTTATTACTCTTAAAAAATGTATATCTGCATTTCGCGATTTATAGACAACAAAATTACAGACGGCCAGTGAAATATATTAATAATGGAATAAAATACATACATGCTAAGATAAAAATGCAAAAATTAGAGTAATTAAAGCTGTACGGCATAGTAAACGACGATCTTCAGGCTGCTCATGGCATCTTTAGTAATAAACACCAAGTCTTATTGAATGGTTTCCCTGTCAGTTGTCAAAACTATTGGCACTTAATCAGACTTCGGACTACCTTTATCATTACTGATCGAAAGGCTATTCAATAAATGTATATAAGATAATAAGTTTATATCGAACAATGGGTATATGAGGAAATTTCGTACCAAACTGCTATTTATACGATTAAAGAATCCAAAAACGCTATTCAATAATACTAGAATGACAAAAGGTTTAAAATGTGTTACATCACACACATTGGAACACAAAACAGCCGTTTAAATATTGTCAATTTCGTAATAAAAAATAAATATTTGTTCAGGTTGTGACCATTGGTTGAACCGAAAAGAAACAGATGGTCAAAGGAACTATAATTATGACACTTTTAAACTTTTAAATCCTCTGTCCTTATTTGAACTTTCAATTAATCAAATCGTATAACATTATTGTAATGTTGTGTAAAAAAAGCGAGGATTTACTTAAATGTCTTTAAAATAAAGTTATGTAAAACATCCTTTGGAAGCAACGAATGCTACCGAGCAAAATAATAGCAGACTCGCTTTGAATGAGTTTGTTAATGAGAAATAATGGATTTTTTTAACACCACTCATGCCCATTTGGCGTCGTCGTAAGAGAAATTATATTGTTCTTACTAATAGTATATATGTGTTCAAAATTTAAAAAAAACTTTAAAAACATTAATACAGAATTCTCTAAAACATCACTGTTTACAGTAACAGTGTTATACGTAACAATGACAGTGGAAACAATGACAGTGAAGACTGAGGATAAACAACCTAAACAAACATTTCCAATATATTTCTAGACAATGTAACAAAGTGGAACCTCAGGCGCCATATAATTTACGAATACAGACGAGCTGTGACAATACATTAATAATGGAGTAAATACACACATGTTAAGACAAAAATGCCTGCAGATGATTATACTGTCGACTAGAATATATACAAGTAGTTTGTCTGCGGTATGTAGGACAACTTTAAACTTCTAAGCAAGGTCAGATTGCAATCAGTTCTTGATGAAACTTTAAGTAAGAAACTTTGACTGCATATAGATTTCGTCCATTTCAGGCTTACTGACTTCTCTCATAAAACAAAGCCATCCATTGGGCTATCGAAAAGACAATGGTTTTATCCGGGTTGTCTTCATTCATAAAACAACACCACGGTTAAAGCTAGAATATCGTCGTATGACCATACCTCTGTTGGTGTGTTTGACTTAAAAACAGTTATCAAAAGCACAAATTTTGTATACATTCATGCTTTTAAGGATAAATAATTACGTTGACAATTTATATACAATCAAAATATCCCGAATAGTTTTTTTTTACTTTTAGTAAATAATTGCAAATTAATTTCCTCCGAAAGAAATACATTTACATATATAAAAAATAAATAAACGAGCCGCGCCATGAGAAAACCAACATAGTGCATTTGCGAGCAGCATGAATCCAGACCAGACTGCCAATCCGCGCAGTCTGGTCAGGATCCATGCTGTTCGCTTTCAAAGCCTATTGCAATTAGAGAAACCGTTAGCGAACAGCATGGATCCTAACAAGACTGCGCAGACGTACAGGCTGGTCTGGATCCATGCTGGTCGCAAACGCACTATGTTGGTTTTCTCATGGTGCGGCTCATATATATTTCCAACTGTGGTGGTCAATTTACCATGTAGATATTTTCCATTACTAACAAACAATTCCGCGTGTCTAGACCAATTACTTTTGTAAGTAACAGTATCAAGAGAAACTGGTCAAGTTGTTGACATCACATGTCAACAATATTCTCCTTTATCAAATACACATTCCTGACTGTGTGTATTGCTTTGAAGTGAAATTGGTTCTAAACTGTATCTCAGTTAATTTCGTTTGACGCTAAATGATTCAATGCTAAAATCAGCTAAAAGCCCATTCTGCAGCTGTAACCCTTTATTACACCATGCTTTGTCGTATCTATTATATAGAATAGGATACCCATAAGCGACATAGTATTTTAAATGAAAAAGAACACATTAGTTTGATCATTTAATACTCTCCTCACAAGTTTTTATTATTATTGAAATTCAATAAGCATGTATTGCAAAAACATATTGCCTAAGAAGTTCTCGATTCTCGTTTTGGGTTTATTTATTTAAATACAAAGCAAAAAATAGCCTTTTGATAAAATATATGACTGCTTTTTTGTAGGTCTCCAGTCTGTCCCGTATGCCCATGTTGTTATCAGTGATAAGTCATTTTCAAGTACAAGCGCATGTTACAGTTTGTAAAATTTATAGCAACATGTAACTCATTTGGAAACTAATTTGACATTCAAGGACAGTACATTTTAGGAACATTCCACCCGTTGTGTATTTCTGACTTCAGATCTGACAAATTGAATAATAAAGTGGAATGAATTTAAAAAGTACTACTCAAAGCTTATTCATATTGTGATTCAATAGTAACTTGATAAAGAAAAGAGAAGAAAAAACCAATATACAACACATTCAGACAATTATTGTAGTTCCTGCAAAATGATTAGAACGTGAAAGGTGACCTTGAATATAAAAAACAAACAAACGAAACGTGAGTTAATGGTACAGGCTGAAAAACAAAGTGGTCACATTTAACAAGAAATGTAGAATTTACCAACATATACACATTTTTATTTCTGTTACATAAAATATACGCAAGGTACTCGAAAGAACTGAAAGACTATACAAATTATACGTAAGAAAATATGATACTTTCATATAAACAAACTGATAAGTTGAAATTCGCAGAGTTACAGCCCCTTAAACGTTGGGTCTCTACAAGTATGATCATTCGATGTCTTGTTAAGAAATATGAGTACCACGTGACTGGTAACGACTTTTTGTTAGTGAATTATGATCAAATATTTTCATGAGACCTGAAACACGTTTGTATCCATTGGGATAAAAATATCAAATGTACAATAGAATGTACTCATAAATTATTCTAACAGATGATTTGATATGTAACACTTTCGGGTGAAATTTGTTAATTCAATAACGGCTATAGAAATATTAATCAGAAACAGGGAGCCATATTAATGACCACACCAAATAATTTGAAATAAACATTAAATGTCAACATCAACATATAAGAAATAACTGAATCGGCACATAACCTACATAGTTCAAATTTGTACCAGCAATTAAAACTTAAGCAGATAATCATTCTACAAATTGTCAGATGGCAACAAGTACAAAACACACTGGAAAAGCAGCATGTTTATAGTATATGAAGAATTAGAAACAACTTCCTTTGTATACTAGTGATCCTATTATTTTCTAAAATTAATATTTACACAATTCTAAGTCTGATATAAGATTCATTTACTCTTTTGCTGCTACACGTAAGTAAAATCCATGCTTTAAAGGGCCTAGTAGTGTTACAAGGCTCTAATGACCAGTACATACATAACATAATTACTCTTTCCACGGAATATCTAAATGTAAACATGGTACATGTCAAGGTACATTGGTCTGCATAAAAAAGTCAATTCATTTTTAACATATCAGGTTAGCCTGTTCCTATGGCGAGACGTTGTTATTATGTAAAAATCAAAATGTTTATTTTGTCTATAAGTCTATTGACTTGTTTCATATATTTTGTCATTCATCTGAACATTCCAAAGATCAATTTAGGACAAATTCTAATTATTACAATATATAACCAGTTGAAAACACGCAAAATTCGAATAAATCTGAGAAGAGGTCCTTTGGAAGCATAGAAGTCAACGCAGACTCGAATTGATTGAGTCTGTTCATGAGAAAACTTTATATAAATGAATTGAGTAATAAAAGTAATAAACATGCATTGCTATATCGATTCATATTTGTATTCCAGAGTATGAGACAAACTGAAAGTTCTTGTGCATTCTTTATAGTAGAAAAAATGCGAAAAAAAACAAACCCAAGCAAAACTCCATTTTCATTTTTTACGTTGCTTTTGACGTTTTAAATGAAGTCAAAACGCGAAACAATACTTAACAAGGAGCTGCGTTCAATAAACGCTTGATGCCCCCGGTGGCATCCTTGTCGATACAAAGCAACCTAAATCCAAAACGAGGTCAAGGTCAAACTGAGGTCAGATGATGTTTGAAGATGAGGAATGGTCATAGGTTACATCTGTATTAGTATCAATTCATTCTTGTAAGCGGTATTGATGCTAGACGAAACGGTCTCATTTGGTTAACTAAGAGATGGCCCATATAAAGCAACCTAAGTCCAAAATGAGGTCAAGGTCAAGGTCAAACTGAGGTCAGGTGATGTTTGAAGATGAGGAATGGACACAGGTTACATCTGTATTAATATCAATTCATTCTTGTAAGCGGTATTGATGCTAGACGAAACGGTCTCAATTGGTTAACCAAGAGATGGCCCATATAAAGCAACCTAAGTCCAAAAGGAGGTCAAGGTCAAGGTCAAGGTCAAACTGAGGTCAGGTGATGTCTGAAGATGAGGAATGGTCACAGGTTCCATCTGCATTAGTATCAAGTCATTCTAGTAAGGGGTATTGATGCTAGACGAAACAGTCCCATTTGGTTAACCTCGTACGGACGGACGAACGGACGGACAGGACGATCACTATATGTCTCCCGCATCAGTAGATGCCGGGGGCATAAAAAGTATACAATTCCGCCTTTAATAACGTTCTTTAATTATCTAAAATTACTTTCTTTATATAATGCATCAGTTGTAAAATGCGGATGACACAAACAAAATTCCGTAAAGAAAATGCAATGTAACTATAACTTAGAAACAAATTAAAAAAGCTTTTTTGTTCAATGACTTCTAGCACTAATTTTTCGATTTGTGTCACCAAGAAAGTAGTAGACATTTAATTGAATTAACAGCATCAGCTGATAAAAGATTATTAAAGAGATAAAAAGATGCACCTTTCGGTGTAAATGAAACATGATTAAATCTGTCTGGTCATATTTCATTATTTCAATCAATCTGCGACCATAGCATTTATCAAAATTCCTTTGCATAATTCATGAATACATGTTGTTGCTTCTACAATTTATGCAAATTTTATTGTTTCTCTATTTATATTTTTAGATTAACAACATTCAGGCAACAAGTAAATCATCTATTGTAAGAACATTTGATACACAGTATGAAACCACAAACAGTAACATTTTTTTTTATAATTCAGACATTCTGAAATACTAACAAAGGCAATTCTTTGTGTTTGGTGTGGTCGCTTGTTTTTCTAAGTGACGATATTAGTAACAGCCGAGTTCATGCTATGAAGACAAATTGTCGAATAGACATCATAAACTATACTCCAGTATCAGATACTTTTCTATATATCTTTCCGCATGTACAATCAAACGTTTAAAGGCAAATTGCCGCTGAATTAATCTAATTTCTAGCTCAATAAAGCCGACTGAACCATGATTATATCCAAATGAAACCAAATTCGATTTTATACGATATGCAAATACGTTTCAAGGTTACAACATTGATACGCTTCATTTTTTCAAGCTGAAGACATGAAAGGAGACTAACATTTCCGAAACAAAACATAATTCCTTCTGGGAACATTATTTGAAAATGGTCCAATAATTCCCTTGTACACGAAAACATAACATTTTATTCCGTAGGTCGTCGATGTATCCAACATTTGCATTTTGCTACTTGCAATAATTCATACTTATCTTTTAGTGAAAGCTACAGTTTTTCAAGGTTTGTTGGATTCTGATTTAATACGGTAACAACAACGTACCGCAATTACCCTATCTTTAAATGGAAGAGCAACGAATGGACATGAATAATTACTGACGGCATAAAGACGGCATAAAGATGGACGGCCTAGCACATGTGTTTTTCTTTAATGGAGATATGTCTTCCTTTTTGTAACGCAATAGTTTTTACACATATGATGTCATAATATAGGCAAGTTCATTGTATGCGTGACCTTGAGAATCGTATTGTAATAATTATGTAACATTATATGTATATTTAATAATGTACCTGTAGTGTACTCTCTAAATAAACTTTCTGTTCTGTTCTGCTAAACGTTAGAAAGACACAAATTCAAGCCCACTTTAAATGCCAAAAAAAGAACATACAACAATGCATCATTAAACTAATTTAATGCCAGTTTAGAAACATGAATAAAAGAAAAACAGACCAATTAAGAAAAATAAAGGATACACGTTGAGTGCAGCCGGGTCACATTTGGGAAGAACAATATATAAGGAACGCGCTTTAAATATTACTTTACTGTTAACATTTCAGACATGATTTGGGCCAGATTATTTAAACTAAATGTGGGAGTGAGTGGGAAGTTATCTGAAACATATGTAAATTTAGCATTATATATAGAACCCTAACTGTTAAAGTATTAGCGTCAACAGGTATATTAAACTCAACTTCGACGTAATTACTGTAATAACAATGTTAACACACAAGATCAAACGACATCTACGCAGATTATTCAGGTTTACCACACATACTAGTAGTCTTGTGATGCTCTTTTCAGTTTCCAGCTTAAAAGAATGCATGTATAAATTGCATTTTCAATGAGAAAACTTCAATGTGCTTCCGCCAGTAACTGTTTTGTTCGGATGTTTCAGACCATTTAACAATCTAGAACGTGTTGCAGCTAGTTACACTTTTGATACTTTGTATATCTGCTGATAACATGACTGCGTTATTAAAAAAAATCAATGAGATAATGTAGAAAAAATTACTCAGCCAATCTTGACGATATATGGCAATGCCCTCTCATTTAAGGCAGTGAAGAAAAACGTGTGTTGAACAATCAATGACAGCTGTGACAACGAGCGTAAAATATACTATAAATTACTAAATTAACTTCAATATTGTTTTGGAAGAAATATATATCACTATTGTTTATTTTCTAAACTGCATACGCTTCAAACGTAATAGGCTTACTTATTATTTGAGTACTCTTATGTTGGAGTAGCTGATAGTTAGAGACTAAAATGGACTGTCCATAACAAAGAAACGGATGGCCATTATATATTACATCCACAATTACATATAAGAGGTAACATAAAAATGATGGGAAAAGGACATTGCAAAATAATTATACGTATGTATCTAAAGCTGCATGTTGCAAATAACACGTAACAACTGAAACAGGATATAAAAAAGTAATGCTATATACAGGTACGTACACCCATTATTGGTAGAGATAGAACGAAAAACGACATATTTTATTAATTGCATTACATCAAGGGCTTCACAAATGATTCATACGGCAACTGGTTGAAAAAAAGCAATACACGTGTTTAGTATACTATCCGACCGTAACAGATACCCCAAAGTCATCTTCAGTTTTGTTTAGATTGAGCTAAAATAACAATTGATGCCAGTAAAGGAAATGTTAACCATACAGCTTGTGATTGGTTACTTCGTATCCTAAGGCTCAATAAAAAGTCAGTTAAGAAATATTCTAGTTTTAAAAATAAAATTGATATTTGAGGTCTTCCGTCACAATAAAAAGCTGGGAAGTGGCCAGAAGATTCACCGAATTACAAAACTTTACGTAGGTACCCTAATAACATAAAACCTTATTAATGTATCTATTTAGGATTAAATTGTGATTTTGTTTATTCAGGATACACCGACTGAAGTATTTAATTATGATTTAGCATTGCTCATATATCTATTTGCAATGTTTGTGTTTGGAAAACAAAGAGCAAAATAGTAAAGCATTTGTATTTAAAATCTAATTTTCCATCTCCACAATAAACTGAATAAACTAAATTTTAGTCCCTGACGTTCACGCGCCAAGATTTACAATCCCGATCAAACGACATTTTTTGATGACTCACTATGACCGTATTCAGTGTCGCTCCATAAAAAATATTTTGTCAAATAAATAAGTATAATATATACCATCATGTTTGAACATCGATGTAACAACGTACCTTCAACTATTGTGAAAGGATAAAACTGAATCATTGACTGAATTGAATTTAAATTGCGCAGATCATACATGTTTCTATGGTGACGGGTTTGTTTTACTTGTATATTATGTGTTAGGTATAAACAAGCTCCAATTACTGCTCTAACATAAACGCACTTTTTTGCGACTTGTTTCACAAATATCTTATCATATGCGGCTTTAAAATAAATAAAACACCTTTTTTTACATACATAACTTTAAGTGATAGGCCATTATAATGCGTCGAAATAAGCTTTCAAAACAGGTAATAAACATTCTTTTAGCGTAGCTATCTGAAATGGTAAAATATATAGTGTAGATTTTAAAACTGTTAAAATTGAATCTTGATCGATTTTACACGTTCGAGTTGTGGTAAGATGAAGAATTTTCATTACGTATAAATGCAGCATATTTGAGTGGGAAGCACATTTTCAAATTTTTGAAAAAGGAAAAACGCCCGGTTTTACAATGACAAACACAAATATGAAATTGATAGTGAGTCAAACTGTTACCATACTATGCTTTTCTTTGATTTACTTTATATATGAACAGGTTATAATGGTCTATAAAACTGTCAGACTGAAAAATATATAGAATTTACAAGTACTTTACGCAGTACCTGTTTTGCTTATACTGTCCGATTTACATTGAATTTACTCACAAGTATATCTATATACTTAACTATGTCATGACATGATTATAATTTTGTTTCTTAAAGTTCGTGTTAAGATGAGTACTATTTCGGATTTATTTGTAAAACACTTCCAAAAGAAATTCAAAAACGTATGAGCCGTGCCATGAGAAAACCAACATAGTGGGTATGCGACCAGCAAGGATCCAGACCAGCCTGCGCATCCGCGCAGTCTGGTCAGGATCCATGCTGTTCGCTTTCAAAGCCTATTACAATTAGAGAACCCGTTAGCGAACAGCATGGATCCTGACCAGACTGCGCGGATGCGCAGGCTGGTCTGGATCCTTGCTGGTCGCATACCCACTATGTTGGTTTTCTCATGGCACGGCTCAATTATGCTACATTTATCATAATGGTACATTTACTAGTCAACCTTATCAGCCGACCTATAATACTTGGTATATCAGAAGTATATTCTATTCTTTAATTAGTTCAACTAGTGCAACACTGACTTTTGATGTTTGTGTAATGTTAATGCGATATAAATATGACATTTTACTACAAAACACATGGCAAAGATAAGTAGAAAAAAAATCCTTCGTTTCATGTTGCTCCTATTTACCTTACAATCACAGTCATCATAAAACAGGCTTACTTTGTGGAATCTTAAAAATTCCTTGGTGTTTACTTTTACTAATTGTTTTATTTGCAGCATAATATATTTCAATATTGTTTATTCTTTCCTTCACTTCATATATTTCTTTATGTTTTATATCAAATATCATTTAAACCACTTATCTCATGTCTTCATTTCTCACAATAGTCCCAGACACGTGGTTCACTTACTTTTGTTCTATTAGTGTTTGCTTATAAACTAAAGTAATTATTTAACTAAATACAGTTGTAGATATTTTTGTTCATGAATGGCAAAATATTATCAGGTTATGACGTTTGAGGGATATGATTTAGATTAAAAATATGACCTTTACTTAGTTGTATTATCTGAAAAAAAATCTTTAAATTTCCACTTTCAAACTTACACAATCGAGCATATGATGATAATAAAGGATTTCAACAACATTCAATAGGAATTTGTACGGTTTGTAAATATGGATTATTCGGCAAGGCTTTAAGTTAGATAGCCGTATACAAGTATATTCTATCCACATCCGTTGATGTTCATGCGTCAATTTTCGGTAACCCCTTTTAGATCATGACCAACAAGTATCCGAATTCATTCACTGTTGCAACTGGTTACTCCCGTTTAGTTCCGTTAAAATATTTTGGAATAACCGCCAAGTATTGTAAATTGGCCTGTATTATCGCATAATAAGTAATTTGCAATTTGTCAATAAATACTGTTTAAACCAATCTATAATAGATAAGACCTTACATAATACACTGGGGGTATCGAAATGGTGCGACATACCTGCACCTAATGAATAAAACCATGTAATTTATTGAATTCATAACTAATGGAGCTTGTTGCATTGAATATTTATTGCATTTAATATAGTTAAATTGCCTAAATCACTTCAACTATATTGTCCATTTTCCTATGATAATTGTTCTGTTTCATAAAATACGTTTGATATCTAACAAAACTTTTGAGCAACGGCGCGTTTTTTGTACATCTCGTCAGTATTAAAGCAGCAAAATGTAAACAATTAAAATAACCTGTTACTTAAAGTGATATTTAATTGAGATTTTGAGATATAGCTTAAACTTACAGGTACGAACAAGTTTGATCCCAACCTGTTGCGCAAGTTTCATCGACATTTCACGTAATCAGTACGCAATCAGTGATAAATGTGTGTGTTTTTGTTGCGGGGGTTGAAAACCTAAAAGCACGAAGGCCGGAACTGTTTTTTTATTTCTGCATACCTGTTTTGAATGCAACAAACACAAATTGCCACACGCCCAGTTTCGGATGTCACATATGAAACTAATACTGTTTGAAAATGATAGCAAAATTACTTCAATCTATTTATTTAAAATACCAATACGTGACAACAGCCAAATAAAGGATGAGGTCATTTGTCGATAAATCTATATGGGGAGAATTACTGGCTTATATGGCAAGGCCGGAACTGTTTTTTTTTTTTTATTTCTACATACCGGTTTTGAATGTAACAAACACAAACTACTAGCTTATATGGCACTGCATGCGTGTGTCTGCAATATGCACATGTCTGTATGAATCAGCATCAGTAGATTATTACATACGTATTAAGGGTAAGAAATTCATTTCTTATAGTGACATGTGATGCACCTAAACATTCATATCTTATCTAAAGTCAATTCCAAGAAAATAGTACAACTATGTAATAAAAACACAATAAATGTACACGTAAGCCGATCAACGTAATAAAAGATAGGCACATTACACTTAACACAAATGAGCCATGCCACGGGAAAACCAACATAGTGGGTATGCGACCAGCATGGATCCAGACCAGCCTGCGCATCCGCGCAGTCTGGTCAGGATCCATACTGTTCGCTAATAGTTTCTCCAATTCCAATAGGCTTTAAAAGCGAACAGCATGAAGCCTGACCAGACTGCGCAGATGCGCAGGCTGGTCTGGATCCATGCTGGTCGCATACCCACTATGTTGGTTTTCTCATGGCACGACTCAAATATTTTTCCTACACTAAGCAACTAATAAATCTATATGTAAGTACACTAGTAATGTAATCATCCATGCAAGAAATCCCAATCAAATTAGGTAACTTCAAAATGCGTCGTAATATACGCACTTCTCATTTACACGACATGCATAATGTATAATGTAGAAACTAATTTATAATTCTTTCATAATTCTTTCAATTATTCCCATTAATGTGAACAAATATTGCTACACATATATATTTACAAATTACATATAATATCAAAATATAAAATTTATGTCAATAAAGGTTCTTCAATCTACTTATATAAATCATAATTTAGATGTTATTAGTTTATACAAAATAAAAAAAAATATACATACATGTTTCCCACGACATTATTCCCACAGTATTGTATAAAATGGATACAGTTAACTACATGTACATATTTAGAGTGACCTTCTAATCCTGTTTAATCCAAACGAACATTTGCGATCATCATTTATCCCTTAATAAGATTTATCATGATTATACTTTAACTTTCGGTTTCCCTCTTTTATATACACAGTATTTAATATTTTGACCTTGGTTTATGTCGGAATACTGGTTAAAACCACTTCAATCCTCGCTATTCACCTGTGTCAATTTGTATTCTAATCACGTATATACAGCCAGTTGTACAATTTTGAATTACGCCAGCGGTCTATTTCACAACCTAAATAAGATTAACTGTGCAGTGTATAAAACCATATATACCGCATTTATTTATGTAACGTATCGATTGCTGCAATAGATGCATTTATCGTCTATATAACAGATCGCAATGGAATAGCTACTTCCCGGTTTGAAAGTAAAGGCCTGTTTTAGCAATAAATGTCCTCAGAATTGAAGTGTGTAACTTCATATTATGACATGGTAATTTATGACTGAAACCGTACAGTGTTCCTATAAGGGCATGAGAAAACTATCAAATGAAAAGTCATACGTATGGCAGATTTTATGACAGCTTACAAGCTTGCTCGTACACTGGTAACCTGTTGAATCATTTGAAATTACATTTTGCAATAACGGCAACATTTCCACTGTTTGTTTTGAAATATTTTAAACAAATTACGAAAAAAAAAAGAAGATAATTTAAGTTTAAACTATTATTTAACATAAGTCAGGATGTTAACATACCATTGCCAAAATATTTTTTTCACGGACAATTTTGGAACCAATAATACATCTTAAGATGCTATTACTCGTGCGCTAAAGGTAAAAAACATGCAAAATATCCATAAAGCTATAGTTCGCTACGCCAACCGACTTGAACAGGGCAAAAATGCTATTAACCGATTAACTGAACAACTCAAGCATTTTTTGTTTTACAACGTACAATACTTATTATATATGCGGACCCATTGTGTAGGGATACAGATACACCATTAAGCCATTAGAAAGACTGAAAGTTATAAACTAATCTAATTTCTAAAGGTAATTTTAAATACTATTAATAAGGAGATTAACGTTTGCGTTTTCAAATTTGATTTAAAGAACTTCTTTTTGTATTACATATCAGAAGTGCTTCAATAAAATAGGCGTATTTTCTTTAACCACAAATTAAACACAGTTCCCTGTTTCACAAAGGTGACAACTGTAATTATATATCTGCATATGTTTGCATAGGTATTCAGTCATGCACAGCATCAATTTTTTCAAATTTCAATGAGCATTTACGTTTACGAATAAATTATCATGAAATGCATTATTCAGTCTGAATCATCGAGCTCAGATTTCGATCAATTAAAGTTCCTTGTATTACAGTGTAGTAATAGTGCAATATTATGTATATGTGTGTGTTAATCATCTACGTATAAAAGGAAAAATCCTAAAGGAATATCCAGCTTCAAAGAAGGCGGCGACCACAAAACGAAACGCTTTAACAGTGTATGTATGTATGTATGTATGTATGGAAAAACAAACATACGAGGTAAAGCAATTGGAGAAAAGGACAAAACAAGTAAATAAACAAAAGAAAAAACACAATGGGAGACATTTAGCAACTGTCCATTAGAAAATTTACACATAAAATTCTTACAAAGTTATATCTGACTATAAACAACAAAACAAATCCATCACATAAATATTTAGACATGAAACTAAGGAGCAGTATAAATTTAAGTTAACTGTTTATGACAGTAACGGATATGATACGTATTACGGCATATATTAGTCATCCAAAGTAAAACAAGGCTCTTTCAAAGTTTCAGTATACTAGTAGCTCCTACAATTATGTATTCAATGAATATAGGACATTTTTGAAGTATAAAACTTATACTGAGGCAGTTACACACTTGATTGTAAAACTTGCTTTTTGTGAGTATTGGATTAATATGAAAGGTCAAGGGAAGGTTGTGTTATAGGATGAAAGTTACACTGTCATTATAAAGAAAATTCACAGTTTTCTTACATCCAATACTATAATAAGAGGGGAAAGAGAGGACACTTGAAATAGATTACTATCTGTAGCAGTCTATATGCTGAATACTTGATTAAGTGATTCTGTTATTACATTTCTTTTAGTTTCCAAAATAATGAAATCCTCTCTCCCGTGCCTTCAGATAGCTTGTTATTAAATCGCCAAGAGAGAAATAGATTGCGTTTACTGGTCTCATTTACGTCTTTGTAAAATCATTACTATTTATTTGTTTTCTCATTTTACTTTCTTCTTTCATGAAGCTGTTAGTCACTTTTAATACCGTCGGCAATATTACTGTCTACTTTCTTATATGGAAAGCTATAAAACGGGTCATGCTGTTTTGTGACCATGGTATATATTAGAATATCTTGATATATCTATATGTATTAAAGTGATATGACTAGATATTTGATATTGTTGGTCAGTTTCTTGCCTGTATTCGAGAAATCAATTAATCTGTCTTATGAATGAAACGTTCCAGTTTGCATTGCAAGAGCTAAGACAATGCGTTTGCTATAAACATTCTCAGTGACTTGATCACCTGAACGGTGTCATTAGATATTGAGATATGAGAAAAAAGTAATGGCGTACTAACAATTCTTCTTGGTTTAACAAAAATAAAACGTTTTAGAATCTGCAGTACGAAATATAAGAATGTTATTATATAACGAAGCATCAATCGTTAGAAAATCATTATTTGTATATTCACAATTCAGTAATGTTATTATTTCGGTACCTTTGGAACTATGTAATAATTTTCAACTAAAGCGTATGCGAGATAGAGGGGGTGATGCATTAAGGGTTTGTCATTTCATTCCCTTACACACACTGTACCTTTAGGATACCTTTGACATTGTGTTGTCTTGGTTTAATTTTGTACGTGTATCTAATGATCCTAATTTGCATAATATCTTTGTTTAATGATGCATATAAACATACTAATCAGAAGTTGGAGATGATGATGTTGAACATCAAAATCGTAAACTGGGCGTTAAATATGCACGTTGAAAAAAAAGCAAATCATTATGTTACTCGCATCAATGAGGTTAAATGAATTTGTACGACAACCTATTAATTATGACAGCAACACTACTCTTCATATGCAGATTTTTAACAGATGTTTATACTTTTGCATTAAATGATGAATGGGATTTAAGATGAAAGCAATTTACATTTCAGCTCGACAGTATTTTACTTTTTCACCATTTATGTCATAATATATGTTTAGAAAAAAGCGCTTTTTCCTAATTAGACATGTCTATCATGATATCTATACACTCCATTCAAGGCAAATCATAAAAATGTCGGCTTCTATATAAGAAAGCATTTTAAAGATATTTGTTATAATGCAGAGATTTTATATTACACTCCTTCCTTATGTTGAGGAAACTTTAAGCCTTTACCTTTGTCTTGTTGGTACCGTGTTAATGTATAGTAATCCAAGGCATTTACATGCATTAACACCAGGAAATACATTGCATAGAATTAAGGCAAAGTTTATCAGGAATTAATACATGTATTCATGTGCACACGATATGTGTAAAAGCAGTGGCGTCATTAATACCGTTCAGGCGAGACCTTCAAGTAAAGAAATAGGATTCAATAATTTCTGACTCTGACCGCTATTGAGGGATCTGTTGTAAGTTCATAACAACGTTACACAGTCCATATTTTCGTTGGAATTTTGTATTTGAATGATTGTTTTATAAGACGGGGTGCTTCTCTGTAAGCTGTACCGTTTAATGCAAAAGAAAAAAAAACGCAACCAGTGAAAACACTAGACTCTAAATGATACTAGTCTAGTCTTCTGAAAAGGCACTGAGAAATATTTTTTACAGGTCTTCAGGTTTGTTTTAATTATTAAGTTACGAGAGCTTTTTCGCGTGTAAGGTATCCAGCTGGCCGGGATAACTTTTATTTACACTGTCTTGTGTCTTTGGAACACAGTAGGGGTTACGAGTGAGGTACGGTAAGCACCATCAACAGGTTTAAGTTTCCAAGTTATGCCTTGCCACTGTCCGTTCCAAAATAAAAGCCCACCATGTTCCTTTGTTTGTATGTTCTGTATTTTGCTTGGCTATGTGTTGTGTGTTTGTTGGTTGTTTACACTGCTATGCGTGCACTGCTGTGAGTTGAAACGTGGTTTTCTCATTTCATATATTCGCTAAGTAATCAACAAACATTTCTGTTCAAACATAATTACGAAACAGAAACTTATGTTTAACTTAATCTATCCAGAAGAGAACGCTCAGTCATAGCACAGTTCCGTTGTGGAGTCCTAGCCCATAGAGTGGAAACTGGCCGTTTTATTGGCGAAGACCTTAATAATAGACTATGCAAATACTGTACAAAAAATGAGATTGAAGACGAAAAATATTTTCTCTTAATGTGTGACTTTTATAATGATTTAAGGCAAAGAACATTTCAAAGGATTATCTCAGACTAAGAGCGAAACTCTTTTTCAGATGTTGATTTAATAAAAACATTATTAGTTGACTATCCAAGGAAAACGGCTAAGTTCCTGTCATGTGCATTCGACCACAGAAAAAAACATTTAGATGAATATGAATATTTTTTAACTAAAATTTAGTCTAAAGATGATCCAATGTTGGAATCAGCCATCTACAGATTTTTTGATCCATGTCGAAATTAATTGAAGTTATAAAATAGTGACTTATAGGCCCATTGGGCCGGTTGTACTGTAAAATAGTTATATTTTGCTGTTGTATTTATTATGTTGTACAAATGTCACTGTAATAAAAGAATTATCTATCTATCTATCTACATTTCTCTGGCTCTGAGTCTGGCCGATTGGTGGTTAAATCTAAATAAAATATATCAACCCGAAAGACGAACAATATATCTAATGGTACCCATAATGATAAAAAGGTAAACATGTATGGCACTGAATAAAGCATCTCATTATTGAAGGAAAATGATAAATAGTTAATCATGACAAGAAGCCCACAGTGACTTTATGCTTAAAATTACATGCATGTGCACCAGAATAAAACAACCTTATAATTCAAACGTTTACTTCAAGCACTGAAAATCCAAGTACTTTTTTTCACATTTCTCAATATTTGGCCAATATCTTCAAGATCTGAAGTGTCATTTTTGAAACTAAGCATACCTTTACAAAAACTTGTTACCAATAAGATTATAAATTTTCAACAAAACGAACCATGTCAACATGTCATTTTAAGGCTTCATCCCATTTTCAAAAGTCATAAAAATGCACATTATGTCTAAAATGTACAACGAAGTGAGAATACTGTCTGCGAGAATATTGTCCTTACTGTGTCATGTCGAAGAGGGTCAAATATTTAACCACACGCTTGTGAAATGACAATAGCTACAATACTGTCTTGGAAGTTGTACATGATGTTAACAGCATCTTGTTCTTGGAATGTTCAATAATTTTCTTCGACTAATTTCACAGATATTGGCAAAATAGCACATGTTGCTTTAGACTATTTGCTAAGTGTATTGTACATGGACTGAAGTGGCGATCTGAACAAATAATATCACGAATTGATAAGAAGCTGATAAGGACAAGTGGGAGGTATCTATTTGTAGGTTATGGCTGTAGTTTCAATTCGTAGAAGGATCACATTTTGTCATTGGTTATACTTGGTGGGTTCTTTTTTTGTATTAATTATAAAATTAATCATATTTATGTATGTGTTCGCAACAGCTTATTTTTTATTTTTTGGAATTATGACAATATGTAAAAGCTGGCATTTACTTCGGAAATCCTTCTCTTAAGGAGAGCAGTTGCAAAAACAGTCGCCACAGTCTACTTCTTGGCTCTTATACTGCAATAACGTGGAAAATAAGCTCAAATACCACTCCATCTATAACCAAATTATGTTTCTTTGTTTGCTTTTGGGTATAACACCGTTTTTCAACAGTATTTCAGTTATGTAACGGCGGGCAGTTAACCTAACCAGTGTTCCTGAATAGTGAAACAGTGCGAACCTGTTTTCCGCAAGTAACTGCCAACTTCCCCACAAGAATCAGTGGTGGAGGGTGTATGATTTCAGACACAATGTCTTTTATCAACTCGCCACGGAGAACATACGCCTCGCCTGAGGGTCGAATTCATGCGCTCTCTCTATTGAACTAAGCGATCGGGCTAACCAAACTATTCCATATACAGACTGAATTAGGTAATATAAATACTTGTTTACGTATTAACTGCAAGGACAGCAACCTACCACAGTAACATAATTTGATGAAATGTGGGGATATAGTGAACTTGAATGAAAACTCAAAGACATAGACAAGCTAGACAACAAAAATAAATATCCAGTAGGAAAGTCAATTCAAAGTCAACAAAAATAAATTCAGACTTTTTAAACCATTACTTTAAAGAGGTGTGTGTATAGTAGTGTTACAACATATTACATTGGAATCGACGTAAGTCCTGACAGATTGACAACTAGAACTTAGCTTGTTCAAGACTTAACTGCACTTTCTGCAAGGCAGTTTAGAAATGTTTGAAATGTGGTAACTCAGTATCGTCCATAATTATTGGAATCGGTAAAAGAGAGTGATCACAGGTCTTTGTGGTGAGCATTATACGTGAACTGTGGATATATATCTGAAAGAACTGAATTTCTTGAAGCTTGAGATACAGAAAAAGTTTCTACTTAGAGTTTATTTTCAATATAAGCGGCTAATATTGTGTACATATGTATTGCTGTCAACTACTTATATTATCTACACAACAAAGTTATGACGTGTATGTATCTACCGTCACATGCAAAGTAACATAAAATGCTGGGAAAAGGATGTAGAAAACTACACCGTATTCTGGAATGTGATGATACGTATGGTTCTACAATGAAATGTGAAGAACAACACCGGATGGAAGAAAAAGGAAATGGCGAATTGATATACATATATATCTTCCATAGCTTGTACCATATACAAATATTGATGTAAACAGGAAATAACTAAGAAATGATACAAAATTATTGCTTTACATCAATGACTTCATAAGTAATTCACAGGAAATCTGGCCGAAGAAAGAAAGCAACACTATTGCCTCATATGCAAGCATCACTGTCACCTCTGCAGATGGGCAACATTGTGAAAACTGATCGCAAAACACAAGGTTTCCATAAAAATGACCAAGGTCATCTTTGGATAGCTATGAATAACTACTGCATCCATTAAATACAATTTATGCCATACTTATAATGTTGCAATTGATAAAATAGTGTGAACCTGGCTCATGCAAATGCAACAATACACATAAAGGCAGTAAAGAACTAAAATTAATCAAAACCCTGAAAGAACTGATAGTCAGTGCTTAATGAGTGATATTTCAGCCGATACACCTGAAGAATCAACATTTCATTGTGTATAGACCGGTCATGATTTGAACAATGTTGGTAGAGGTCCACTAGACAAGGCAACATGCCAAATATCTAAGCTCTGTGTATTGTGGTTCAAGAAAATGTTTTCCCTATAAAACTCTGTGTAAAACATAGTTTGCTCCAGGGTGGGGCCAATTTCAGCCCTAACCCTTAACCCTAACCTTAACCCTAAAGTGTAATGACTCCGAATATTTCGAAAGTGAATATAAAGTTCATAATTATTCTTGATTCCGTTGCTGCTTGTTTTTGTTTTTTGTTGTTTAAAACAGTAGTCTAGTCCTCAGTTGCTCACACACTCACACAATACCAAGATTATAAAAGAAATATGGGACAATTTTGTTACACGTCCAGAATATTTGTGTGATGCGGTCACATAGACTCAAACGACTTGAGGTTGATTTAGAGCTATATTAGAGCTATAGCCAGTTGCTAAAGCTCTGGCGAAAAAGAAAACTATTTTTACAAGCGTTTGATATTTTCCATATATTTACGTGTGCTAATATTAGATAAAAGCACACATTTTTATTTTTCATCCGCTCTTTATATGTGTTGAAGGTATTGAAATGTAAATCTGAAATCTAGTGGTTCTATGCAATGAAGAACAAAATCTCGCAGTGAGTCTGAACTTTGCATGAAGAAAAATTCTTTAGGCGCTTCAGTATGTATGTTTTTATCTACGTGTATCGATGCCTTTTGCTCAATGTTTTATTTACCTAATTCTAATATGGTGGCATGACAAACTGCAAACTTAATTAATCAGAGTATATGCATTTTCGATTGAATTGCAATTTTGTTGATTCAGGATACGCTATTGAAGTATTTAATATTGGATTTAGCAATATTCTTTTCATGCAATTCGAATATCGTATTTCAATTTAATTTGCTTTCGTAATCGAAAGGAAAATATTATTATTTAAAATCTTTATTTTTCCTTTTCTTAACCTATCCAAATAGAGGATATAACGACAAGAAATGACTTTCAATATAAATCCATGCTTTTGTAAAGGAAAGCCTTTTAGATTTTAAAGTTTAATCTAAATTGTATGAGTCGTCTGTAAATATAAGTTTGCTGACATTTTTAAATCGGATTCATGGGTCGATTCTAGGTGTTATAATATATTCCTATGTTTATATGATCATGTCTTGCAGGTACACGACTCCATCCATCGACAGTTTAGTCAGTTTATTTAGTTTCATTCCTTAAAGGCATGTTTAGAAACAACATGTTTCATAAAATTACCCTGCACATTGTATGTAAATATCAGAAATATGTAACAGATAAGAAATAAGATGATATTTTTCAGTGGTTTAAGTTTAATCTTATGATGCAGCATATCTGTGGATACTGACGTGCATTAAATAGTTTTCATTAGATGTAAATTAACACTTCTTTACATTTTCCTATACGATGGACCTGCTTACGGATCATACGTATACTCAGTGTTACCTACTGCTTATTGCACACATGTCATCCCAGGGCGGCTGTCGAAAAAAATGCTTAAAACGGTAGTATCACTATTACAAAAGATAATACAATTTTTGTTTATTTAAATATCATTCATCTTACATTTTCATTGATTTTTACACGTTTAAACGTGTCAGTTGTAGTTATTTTGGGGCATTTAACAACCTAAAAATGCAACAGATCATATGAGCAGGTAATGTAATGTATCTCAGCAAATTTAAGAGCGAGAAGCAAATTAGCACAAACGAAAAACGCCAAATGTTACAATAACATCACCTGTAAAATATGAAACGGATACCGTGTAAACCTGGAATCCATTAGAGGTTTCTTTAATCTACGGTGTGCAAGAGCACGTTACAAGAGTGTGTTAAGAAATCGAAGTGCAAGGTCGATAAATTGATATATATACTAGAAAAGTTACTGTCTTCTAAACGTAATGTGTATGTCTGCGGTGTGTACATGTCAACATAAAGCACCATACGTCTGCAATGTACTGTAAGATAATCCTATTCTAATCGAATGATACTTGTTATCTTAACTTCGATCTAAAACCCAACCTCAGTATTTCAAGATTGGCAACAAAAACAAAACAGTTCAAATAAATAAAAGAATATAGACTCTGTTTGCTGTCATTCATAGAGTAGCATATTATGTTTTATAGCGTCGACATAAGACCTATTGACTAAATGAAAATCATGTTGTATATCATTATAATGAGCATAGAAATGTACTATAGAATAGATGAACCGGCTACGAATATATTGTTGCTGACGAGGCGTGATAAAATATTCCCATACATTATCCTGGGAATTACTCCAAGAACATTATATTTTTCTTCCGATACCAGATACTAAGTTACAATTGCTGAATTTATATATTTCTAATTCCATGACTTGTAAAACCATGTCCTTAAAAGGACAATATCAGATTTCCAAGAGGACATGCATGTTATTCGCGTAATCCTAGATTTAAATACAGTGCGTACCAAGAAACTCGTATTACTTGTAATTTCACATTGAATCCGCAATATCATTTTCGTATGTTTTTTTTGGGAAAAATACTACATATACGTGAAAACTGTCATTTCTAGTTTGTGTTTACAAAAGTAATGTAGTTTAGCCATTTATAATTGTGCAAACATCAACATAAATACAGAAATAAAAATCACAACTGTCAATGTCATTCATAGTTACAGTATAGAATTATAAGAGAATAAAATATTCTGTAAAACATTAAAATATTGTCTACAAAATTAATGCACGATGCATAAACAGCCTTGGGAAAAGTATAAAATACTCCGTCTGTTGCACCTTTCCGTTAAAATAATCTAACATGGACACTGGTTGCATCAGATTTACTCAATGCTTCAAGGAAATTTAGCTTTTATTTCTTATTTTGTTTACCTCAGATTTTACAATTATCGTCTGTTATATTCACTTATATTTGTGTTTGTGTTTTTGAGCCGTGGTTCTTTCCTTTCGTATAATAAAGTATAATATATTATCCTGTATATAAGTGTATGTATAATATATAAACGATAAAAACAAGGATTACACAATGTAACCTCAACATGGCGCATCATACCTGTGGATAATGTGTAGAGCATAAAACCAACGAATCCACTGAACGCGTTACTGTAATTTTATTCAAATTGCTTAAACCACTTGACTCTACTTTACTTTTTTTATATGATGATGGGTCTATTCAACTAAACTTCATCAAATGCTTTCCTTAAAATACTTAACGTTTGTGCAAGGATGATGACTTGTATCGCTTTTTGTCAATTCAATTTTATTAGATATTTTAATATGGTTATAACACCATATTAAAAGCATATTATAATTATAATAACCTGCTGAAAAAAGACAGTAAATATGAGTTTGAAACATAGCTTTATATTACACTTAGGAACAGATTTGATCCAGCCCTTGGTATAAATTTCATCGATATTTCATGTTATCAGTGAATAATAATCTGTGGTTATTGTGGGGATTCGAAGCATTTATGTAGCATGTGAAAAAATATTCAGTTGAGTAGGGTCCATATTTACAAAGCATCTTAACAAAACAAAAACCAGTAAGATCGAAATTTAATATTTTCTCATTTGTTTTTCTATTTTATTTCAAACCCATGGATTTTGGTTTCTTTAAACAGAAATATAGCAAATACAAATATCCACGTATTCTGTTATGCTGCGTTTACACTTAGCCACGATATCCAGGATGTCCACGATTTAAAGAAAAGCTCGGAGCTCCACGATTTATTGCACGGATTTTGTGATACTACGCTTTCTTACGCTCTCAGTACGTTTTGTTACTACCTGCAGCGTTTTATTACGATTCTGGTCGAGATCTGCCACGATTTTCATCACGTTCTCTCAAGTTCTCTTACGATTACCACGATATGCTATCACGCTTTGTCACGTTCTGTTTAGATCCCTCACGTTATCAAGTTTTGTTAAGCTCTCCTACGATTTATGGTCACGATTTGATCAAGATTGTCACGTTTTGAGCACGATTGGAGTATAAATAGGAGTCATGGGTCATCCTCTCATTCTCTCCAGAGATTTCAAAGAGGAACGAGCTATGCATCAAAGAGCTGAACAAAATGCTGAATTTGCATTTTTCGTGTATGCCTATAATAGTTACTCGTCGGCAGCAGCAACAAGGGACGGCATAGGGCTGGATATAAAAGAGAGAAATGAGAAGAAGAAATAGAAAGCCTAAGACCTGGTGGGTAAGACCATGGTTAAGTGGAAACCGAAGGCTCAAACTGGGACAATACTCTCAACTTTTCACAGAACGTGTGAAGATGTTTGCTCCAACGCCAACTATGTAAGGATGCCTGCAGATCTAGTGGAACTTAGAATCGTGTTTCCACGTTCACCAAGATCCCCATACGATGGAACATCAAGGTCTGATGCGCTACGTTAAGGTCTGTTAAGCTGCATTACGCTCTACAACGATTTCCACGTTCTATCACGTTCTCTCAAGATTTAAGATAAATCGGGGTAATCGTGACTGTCAAAAATTTTGTCACGATCCTTACGATCATCACGATTCCACCAAGTTCCCTCAAGATCACCACGATTCGATCCCACGAGCCCCCACGCTCACCACGCTTCTCTCAAATCGTGGAAATCGTGGACATCGTGGCTAAGTGTAATCGCAGCATTAACAGAAATGACATTGAAGCCAAAAACGTTTGACACTTAACTAAGACGTTTCACGAATATGAGCTTAAAATGAAAGAAACACAAATAGGAATGCCACAGACCCAGCTCCGGATATGACCGTGTTACATATGAAAATGATATTGTTAGAAAATTACAGTAAAATGTCTTCTATTTTCTTTTTATAATTTATTAACATCTTACGAACTAGTTAAGTAAACAAGGGACATTAAGTTGTCGATATATTGATACTGAGGGAGTTTTTGCATTGCGTGTGTCTGCGATGTGTACATGTCCGCATTAAGCAGCAACAGTGGTTTCTGCAGATCATAAAGTATTTACGTCATGCAAGAAATTCGATTCCTATTAATTAACCTTTGGTGTTAGGCCACATTGCATCACTGTCATTCGTTATTACTGCCCCAATTTTTTATTTCTATATTTATATTTATTTATATATATTATTGTTTCATTACTTATACATTTTATAATATTTTTAATCATTTTTGTAATGAGATGAAATATTCATTCTCATGCATGTATAAAATTACAATAATTCACAAATTAATCGGATTTTGTCTGTCACACTGAAAAACAATAAATCGTAATAAAGAGAATGTAAATTTGATACATACATGTTTCCAAGAACGTTATTCCCAAAATAGTTTATAAAGCGAATACACTATATTATATGCGACATTTTCCAAACCAACGATTTAGAATGTGATTGATTATAATTATATGTAACTTTCGCATATTCCACTTTTATAAACATAAACTTTAATGCATCAAACCTGGTTTAGGTAAAATACTGATTCTACCACATAAACCTTTGCATAATATATTGAGTCATTTCAAAATCCCATTTACATCCAACTGTGAATTATACTGTACGTTACGCCAGTGGTCTAATGAGATTGACACTGCAGTGTATAACCAATATATACGACGACATATCGGTTGCTGCAACTGATGCATATATAACTATTTGGAACAAAACAGTACTTCCCGATGCTAAATACGAGTAATGTTTAAATAGAAAACATGCGAACTCCATACGAATGGTGATGGAAATACATTCTACCGCCCTCTAACCCCGGGTTGAGCAGAATTCCCTCAAAACTGGTGTCGGATTTAATTTGAAATTATGTGTTAACTATATATATATATCTTCAACAGCCAAATGTACACAAAGATGAGGTCTGTCAGAGAAAACTGCCAATGCTGAAAACTGGCTGGCTCTAAATGACTAGCCAAGTAAATAACATTCTAAAAAGACTTTCTTGCTGAAACAACCGGTCGATGGCAGATTTACAATCAATCTTTTTCTTATAGATTCTAAGGATAATTTTCAACATAAATATATTCTTCACTTTTTAGTCAGCGGGTAGATAAAGTAGAAATGTATCTTCTTAAAAATAACGTTAACTCAGGACAGGTCTGGGCAAGGTATTAATGTTTCATTCGATGCAGTTGCAAATAACACTGAGTACTGGACTGTGGACATAATAAACAATAAAACACCAAACCGGAAGGAAACATGACATAACAAGGTGATTATGTATGTACAAAATAGCATGTTGTGACAAGCTGAGAGACAGTGTGTCCAATTACATACAGAAAAATGGTTCTTATCACAGAAATGTGAAATAGAAAAAGTGATGATTATCTGTTTTCAATTTCTATCACACATGCATATTATGTTTCTGTTCCCGTGTATAATCAATCTGAACAGTTGAATGGAGAATACTTCAGTCATTGAGTAATTATTTTATTCATACAAACACAGACAAAGCAAAGCTAAGATCCAATTGTAATTTCTACGTTTCTGCCTTCCAGAAACGAACGAAACTCCATAAAAGTGTACATTATGGATGTGTGAATGATTTATATTTACACAAAAATAGCTTAAACTATCTAAAACGATGTGGAAGAAACACGTACAATGCTTGTTTGTACATTTAGAATTTAATTTAGATTCGTATAGGTCATCATTACTGAGATGTATATTTAAGATCCATTCAGTTTGTCTTAGTAAGCCAAATATTAAATATTATTTTTAAAATATTTTTAGTTTTCTTCTTTAAATCTTTGTAAATAGAACATATAACGATATTAAAGGATTTCAATGTTGAATGGCAATTTATACAGTTTGTAAATAAGGATTATTTGGTCAACTTTGAATTAAATAGCGATGTAAATGTAGATTTGTACATGCATCAAATCTTTGTCTTTTGTATTTATCAAATCATGACCAAATGGTATATAAGACTTGATAGTGAATGGCTTTTCCTGATGGATATTTACCACTGATGTTTGTAAGCAATGACATTTGTAAACTAATGCATTTGATGACTCACTACAGACTCATCACGACTGTAACCTGTTTCTTAGAGAAAAATTCGTATACTAACTTTAGTATTTAAATTGCCCTGTATGTACGTACAAATCTATGCATACTTTAATTGATAAAAAACTTAAATGATACGTGTTAGAGGGGAGTATTGAAATGTATCTTTAAATGGTACGGCGTAAAAACCTAGTGATACAATGAATTTATAACTCTTTAGTAAAGTAAAACTGCTTAAATTATATGCAGAAATTAACATGTAACGATAGAGAAAGGGCATAATAAAAGATTGAAACATGTGTTTCTTCAATCACATATAAACATAACAAATAAATTGGTAAAATTACTTAATCCTACTTCCTGTTTCTTGAAGAATACTTGATTCACCATAATTCATAAAAATGGGTATCTTTCGTACAAGCACGATGTCGTGTCTTGTACATTTTGTCATTATGGATCCGTCCAGAGGGAGGTTTTATAACAAGATAATACTAGTATGACGTAAGTAAAATCAAAATACAACTTGATATTACACTAACGAGATTTTGACCCTGCCCCTGGTATGCATTTTGATCGACATTTACGTTATCAGTGATTAATAATACATGCAGCAGCGAATGGTGTGGTTATTGCGTGGGTTGGTTTGTTATATCAGTACAGAGTAATTTACTTTTTGTCACCATATTCTTGTTACCCACATGTGTTTAATCCGTTATATTTATTATATTGTCTGTAGTTACTGTTATGTAACCTTGACGAAATAAAGAAATATTGTATTGTATTGTATTGACAGCCTAAACGCGGGAAATTAAAATGGACGGTTTCAGTAGGCCATAGCTTTTATCTATGACTACCTATTTAAAAAGAAGCAAGCATAAATTAAATTGACACACGCCTAGTCCCGGATGTCAGATATGATACTTTCCGTAAATGACAGACACTTCACTTGATATATCGGTTAAAATAACGATCAAATAAAGAATAAGTTAAGTAATCAATGTGCGTTTTATCTATAAATCGATATAAAAGAACTGTTGCCTTATATGTACTGAGTATGTCTGCGGTATGTACATGTCAAATAAAGCAGCCCCAGTCTGTCTGCCGATTATAAATTATTAATCTAATGCAAGAAATTCGATTCCAGTTAGTTAGTTAACACCAAAATGCATCTTTGTTCTTCGTCCTTATGGCCTACCTTTTGTCTTTTATGTGACGAGTTCATGTATAAATGTAGGAACTATTATTGAAATGTTACTTAAATATTTTGTAATGCTTTTAATTATTTTCATTATACTACCAAAAAGTCATTGTTATACATGTATATTTATAACTATTTTATATCAAAATTTAGATATTTTGTCTATAAAACAAAAATATGGCTTCATTCTGTACATCAGAATAAAGATAATGATAAATAAATATAAAATCAATTAATACAAAATTAATAAAATATTAATGCATACATGTTTTCCAGGACAGTATTCCACTATATGGTACAAAACGAATACACTATATTACATGCACTCTCGAATCCTGTTTAAACCAAACGAACATTTGCGACCACTTGTTATCCATTAATAAGATTTATCATGCTTATATGTCACTTTCGTTTTTTCCTCTTTAGTAAACGCAGCGTTTAATACTTTGACCTTGGATAAGGTAAAATACTGGTTTTACAACGTATATGTTCACAATTCACCTGTGTTCATTTATATTCTAAAACACGTATATATATGTAAACACTACATACAACCCTGAAATACACCGAACGTTCCTTCACAACCTAAATGAGATTGACAGTGCAGTGTACCGTATATATTACGTATCGATCGCTGCAAATGACGCATCTATCTATATATTTCAATGAATGTGTACTTCTAGATCCTGTATAAAAGTGTATTTTAAAGTTATGTCAAATTTATAAATGTATTGGACGGCATAATGCTCTCATTATCAAATCAGACAACGAAAACTACAAAATGAAAGAAAGAAGATGAAACACAGAACAAAAATAATATAAAAAAAACAAACAAAACAAAACAACAACAAAAAACAACAAAAAGAAAAAGAAAATGAAATTTGACAAAATGTATGACCTCTATTTATTTGAAACTAAGTAGTATTTGGTCAGATGTTTACTGCAACTCCTTGATTACTTCCATTTAAATTTTTAAATACAACATCATTTTCATTTTTTACATTGTAAAATATTTTAAACACTTCAAGTAAATGCATTTGAAAGGATACAAGGACAAAAATCACATTTGAAAGTTAATCAGCTACTAAATGTCAGACTATCAAATATTCCATGGACTCAAAGTCACTTTTCAGACCCGATAATACGTCTTTAGATGCTAGTACTCACCTGTCGTGAAGATTATAATTTTATATGCCTAAGCAATTTCTGCATGCAACAGCGGGGTATACACTCCGTCACTTTTCATGTTTTAATGGTATCTCTCATGCGCTCTAAATATTGAATAGGTAAAGGCATGATTACTGTGACTGACATGTGCCGCTATACAGGCTTCGTAAGACAAAAATGCTATTAAGTGATCAATGATCTAGCTAAAGCACTGGTGATGCTCCGTATGTATGCAGTAATAAAAGGGACATTTATTGGTCTGCTTGTAGACCTGTACATATTCAATATTGCAATGTTGTTCAATATTCATATGTTGCATAAGGCTGCATGATGGTTAAAAACAAATTTTGAATTCAAAAAGTGCTTTCTTTCGCATTTTGAAGCTTTTAAAGTACAAGCTTTCCTTATAGCTGATTAATATATCAGTGCAATAGAATGTATACTTTCGTATACTGCAACTTGCAAAATACAGATTTTGTATTTAACAAAGGTGATATGTTTTATTCTGTACTGACGCATACTTGCATAGAAAATCGTTCATGCTTATCATCTGTTTCGTTAAATTTCAAGGAACAGTCTAACATTGAAACACATCGTTGAGTTAGAATCTTCGAACTTAGTACCGTCATATAACAATATGTAAATTGTAATGACGCAACATCATTATTATTTGTTGTTTATTGAGGTAAATTTAAATAAACAAGACATTTATCAGCTATTACTGTACATCTACAGAAACATTCCTAAAATAAACTAATACTAAGAGTATGCTATTGTACCTGACATAAAAACATACTCATCACCTAAATATATAGACAAAGATTTTAGGAGCAGCTCAATTCTTAGTAAAACGTTTATGTAAGAAACTGACAAGAAATATTTTTCGTTAGTCATGCAACTGAATAAAAGTCTGCAAAGTTTCTAGCATGTATATCCCTAGCTGTAGCAATCATATTTTTGCAATTTCCATCACGTGTTTCTTTGATTCATATTGTTATCGTTGCTTTTAGTTTGCTTGCTATCAGAACGCTTCTAGTCAAAGTTTACTGACCTCCTGTATGTCCATACAACGCTATCACTGATTATTTAACTCTTATTTTTATGAAGATGTCAACCGCTTTTAACACCGGTCGCATTAATATTTACCTTCTCATACAAAAGGTTTATCAAACTGCGAGATGTTCAAACGGTTTCACACGGTTGGTCACGACCTTTCTAACAGTCTGATATACCTTTGCATACGAAAGTTCAAAGACTAGATCTCAAAGATGAGTAAGATTTTTACATTAAATGTGCTGCTTAGATCAGTAAAGTTATATGTCTTTTTGACGAAAAGCATCCAGTTTTTGTCTTATTAGAAACCTTCTCAGTGGCCTAATAATAATTGGGTGATATTATATTTTCTAGTCCTATGGGGGAATGGAGAACACTCGGTTTTACTATAATAGAAATCCGCTTAAGCCGGTGCTAGTGAACGTAAGGGGTGTTGTACATTCCATTATCTCTCATGAACAAACCGAAAACAAATCGAGTCTGCTATTATGTTTCTTGCTTGCGTGCTATGCTTCCAAAGGATCTTTTCACACATTTTATTAAGAAATGACATAATCTCAATTCTTCTCTATCGAAAACATACTACAGAAGCTACTGTACGAAACGTAACAATATGTATGTATGTTTATAGATGAAGCAGCAGTCGCTAAGACTGTAACCGCTATTATTTATGTTTTATCAAGGAAATGAGGAAAGAAATGCAATATGAGTGTTATTATTTTTAGTCATTTGGGACACTGGAATTAATTTAATATTCAGACGGTGTCGGAGGGCTTTTTTTTCTCATTAACAGGCTTGGTCAAACCGAGTCTGCTACTTTGTTGTTTGCTTGTGTTTTATATTTCTGAAAAATCTTCTTACGGATTAAAAACGGTTAGATTTGACTCTCTATTTTCGAAAACTCGACCTATTTGACTTAAACAGAAATTTGCAAATTATTGTGCGATCGATATAACATCCCTATTATGTTGTTTATGAATTTACTGATCAGAAGATTGAAGTTTACATCTTAAAATCATTAATTGGGCTTAAGTTGGCACGTTGATGAAATATGCAAACACGTTTCATATAAATCAAACATATTATGCTTCAATTCGTAAATTGCAAAATAAAAACTAATAATCCGTGTAGAAGAAAACCTTATGATGAAAGCAATGATATTACTAAAATTACATTTTTGTCACAAGTTTATGTTTCTGAATTACATGATAAATGGGATTTCAAATGAAATCAATTAGTATTTCAGTCCAACTTATCCCGAACTATGTGTTTAGAAACAAAACAACACATTTTAGACGGGTCTACCATGATATCTTTATAGGCAATCTATAAAATATGTGCTTTTATATAAGTAGTACTGAACGCTTTAAACATTTCTCTAATAATCTGTATGGCACGTGTAACAACAATAAGGGGAGATAATTGAAAACTGAGACAAATAAGAATCAAAGTTCTTTTTGTGAATGCCCTCTGTTCCCGTATGCAGTTTAAATTAATTTTTCTTCTCCACTTTCATACTTATAGTCAATTTTGGACAATTAAATTCAGTTATTCAATAAAGGAGCTAATTCAAAAGGTCAGCAAGGTAAAGTTATGGTTCTTGTACAAGTCATAGCCTGGAGAAGGTATCTAGACACGGAAAAACAGACGGACGGACGCATTAACAGTCGGACAAGCGGAAATAGTGATTGTTGTAGTGATTCCGCAAAAAGGCGGAGCCCTAATAAATGTGAGTCTCAAATTTGTAACTGGTAAATTGTAATACCTAGATGGGCAGAGATTATGATAGATTAATGAAGTTCAGTTCTCTGTAAAAAAATAACATTTTACAATCCATACATATAAATTGCGTTTAGTAATCATTAACTGTGTAAACAACTTCTTTTGAAGTTTGTATTGAATGCTTTCAAGCGATAACATGGGACATACGTGTATTTGGAAAAAGGACATTAACAAATTTTACTTAAGTTTTAAATTAGTTTTCATCATCGTCAAATGTGATGAAAGAAAGTGCTTCAATGGTTTAAGGGCAGTAGGATTATCATTTAGAAATATAAAACATATTTAATCAAAATAAGAGAACACACTCGTCTGTTTAATTTAGCTTAGGTCATGGACTGTTGAAAACTCTTGAAGTAGTATATAAGAGTTGCAACTCCACCGGAAATCAAAATGCTAGATATAGTTTTGAAACTATTCATAAATGAGTTAAGTAATCAATGTACATTTCTATAGCGAGGTTAAGTTATTTTAAATTTAGGCTTATGAGCAATTCTTTTATTTATACATAAAAACTAAGAAAACAACACAAAATTTCATCCAACCTAAATTTCATAGTTGGTTTTGAGATTGTATACCCTAGACACGACATTAATCTTTTGCGTTCCACCTTTTCGCAGCCTTCGATTATTATCTCAAACTGTAACATAAAATTATATTATCAATTTTGTAATCAAACTATGAAGATTTCGTTTTTTAATTAAAAATAACTGCTTATTTGCATGTACAATTTCATGACCAATTACTAAGCAAACTTCTAAACGCTTAAATTGTTATACGGGAATGGCTAACAGCAAACAATTGCCTTGAATAAAGAACAACAACCAGAGAATATCAGCATTTCTTTCATGATTGTACCATTTATAAAAAGTAGATATTTGCTACGGTATTGACGGCCAACAGCAACTGTATCCCTGCACCTGTCTGTGCACATGGCCTAAATTTTAAACAATTTACTTCTTGTTTGAGCTTTCATTTGGTCTGAGATACAAAAGGAAAAGCTAAGTATGTAAGTTTTAAAAATGTCAAACACTTCTTTCGTAGTGTTGCTGCTTTAAGTCATAGGCATTGTATTTTGAATTCCTTATTAATATTTATATTTACGCTTTTATAATTAAAATATATTAGCTAATTAGATAAACTTATTTTTTTTTGTTCTGTATACATTTATTACACTGTTCTCTGAGATGAATGTCGTAGGCAATTTCTAAGTATCCAGATGTTCTAAAATGCTGATACATGGTATTTCTCCGTATATGATCCAACTGCTTTCTTATTGTGAATGACGCATGCCGACTAGACGACAGTATCAGATACGTGTCTATCTCTCTCTTTCTGCATGTAACATCAAAGGTTTTAAGCATATTACTACTGATTTAATGTCTTTTCTGGCTAAATGAATCCGAAAGCTTTATGGTTATTGAAATGTCAAATGAAACAAGCCACATGCAAGACGAACTTTATATGATATGCTATATTATGTGATATACACACCTGTTTGATTCATTATATTTCATATAAAAGTCTATAAGGATGACAGCAATTTCCGAAACAGAAAATGTTTTTTTAAAAATCCAGGTTAAAAGAGCTAAGGTTACACAAAATGTTGAAAGCTCTAAGTTTCAACTGAAAGCTGAGTTTCTTTAGTCATGATAGAAGAGTGCAGTAAACGGAGTATAACAAAGTGATGAGACTGACACGTAATAATGGATACAGGACATACCAAAGTTTTGATACGTAACTTTTCTGTAGAAAATGACAGGTAATGATGGAAACAGGATATTCCAAAATCATAATACGTATCTTTTCTAACATCAGTTGTCGTAGCCGACACGAAAATATAAAAAGTAATGATACGTATTTTTAACGTTACATATAGAAAATGTCACAGAAATCTAGAACTAGGACATGAAAGAAATGATACAAAAGTATCTGTCTTACATCAAGGACTTCATGAATAATTCAACTGACCGAACAAAGAGAACAACACCTTTGATTTATATACGAGCACCATTGTCACCTCTACAGACAACCAGCTTTGTAAAAACTGGCCATAATAGGCAAAAATTTCTATCCATAATCGTCTTCCGGATAACTAAGTTAATGGCTGCAGCCAATAAATGAAAAGTCTGCCACATTCTTATAACAGCTTGAAATAAAAAAGCAAAACCAATAAATATATAATGAAAGTACTCTGCTCCTTCGAACTTTAGATAAATGTTTGCATTTAGTATGTATATTGAGCATAGAAAACAAGCCATGTCATGATATCATTTTAAGACTTCATCCCATTTTAAAAAGTCATAGAAATACACTTTATGTCTAAAATTTACAGTGAAGCGAAAATAGTGTCCTCACTGTGTCATGTCGAAGATGGTCAAATATTATCTGTCTTATATTTACGCACATGCTTGTGAAATGACAATAGCTACACTGCTGTCTTGAAAGTTGTACATGGTATTAATACCATCTTGTTCTTCGACTAATTTCACAGATATTGGCAAATACAAATGTTGCTTTAGAATATTTGTTAAGTGTATTGTACATAGACTGAAGTGGCGATCTGACCAAATAGTATTACGAATTGATAAGAAATTGATAAGGACAAGTGGGAGGTATATCTATTTTTAGGTTATGGCTGCGGTTTCAATTCGTAGTAGGATCGCATACTGCGTGGGTCCTTTGTTGTTATTAATTTTAAAATTTAATCATATTTATGTATGTGTTCGCAACAGTTTAGATATTTTTCTTTGGAATTATGACAGTATCTAAAAGCTGGCATTTACTTCGGAAATCCTTCTCTTAAGGAGAGTAGTTGGAAAAAACATTCGCCGCAGTCTACTTATTGTCTCTTGTATTGCAATATCGCGGAAAAGAATTCAAATGCCACTCAATTTATAACCAACTATGTTTGTTTGTTTGTTTTGGGTTTAACGCCGTTTTTCTACAGTATTTTAGTTAATAATCTGTAAGTAACTGTCAACTTTCCCACATGAATCAGAGGTGGAGGACGTATGATTTCAGACACACTGCCTTTTATCAAATCGCCCTGGAGAACATACGCCTCGCCTGAGGATCGAACTCACGACACCGCGATCCGTAGATCTGCGCTCTCCCTATTGAGCAAAGAGGGCGGGGTAAGTATACTATGAGTTCATATACAAACTGAATTATGTAATATAACTACTTGTTTACGTCTTGCAAGGACATCAACCTACCACAGTAACATAATTTGATGAAATGTTGGGATAAAAGGAACTTGAATGAAAACTCAAAGACATAGACAAGCTAGAAAACAAGGATAATTATCCAGTAGGTCATTTCCAAGTCAACAACAACAACAACAACAACAAACAAAAACAGACTTTTCAAACCATTACTATATAGAGGTGTATGTATGGTTGTGTTACAATACATTACATTTAAACCGATGTAACCCCTTATTTCATTGCATTTACTGCAAGTCAGTTTAGAAATGTATGAAATGTGGTAACTCAGTATCGTTTATGATAATTGGAATTAGTAAAAGAGAGTGATCACAGATCTATGTTGTGAGCACTGAACGTGAGCTATGGATATATCTAAAAGAACTGAATTTCTTGAAGTTTGAGATATGCAGTATAACAGAAAAAATTTAAATAAAATTTTCAATATAAGTGACTAATATTGTGTAAAAATGTAATACTGTCAGCTAGTTATATTATGTATATAACAAAGTTATGTTGTGTATGTATCTTCCTCTACATGCAAAAATAACATAAAATGCTGGAAAAAGGATGTAGAAAGTTACGCCGTATTGTGGAATGTGATGATACGTGTGTTTCTACCATGAAATGTAGAGAACAACACCGGATGATAGAAATTGATACACATATGTATCTTCAATAGCTTGTGCAAAATACAAATAACAGGAAATAGCTAAGAAATGAACAAAGAAAGCAACACCACTGGCTCATATGCTAGCATCACTGTCACCTCTACAGACAGGCAACATTGTGGAAACTGATCGCAATATACAAGGGTTCCATACAAGTGACCAAGGTCAGCTTCTGGATAGCTACGAATAATAACTGCATCCATTAAATTAAGAAATGATTTATAGCAAAAGAGTGCTTTATCACTATTTATGCACAATGGGCAGTTATACGTCGGGCGTAATAATTGCACGAGGGCGCAGCCCGAGTGTAATTATTTGTACGACGTATTACCGCCCGAGTGTACAAATAGTGTTAAAACACTCCTTTGCTATAAATTATTTCGATTCTAATATGTCTTTAATCTAAAACAGTAGATAAAATATAGAAGCGCTCTTTCTTGGTCGCAAAAAAAACTTTGACGTCACCGCACGTTAACGTGACGTCATTCTAGCGTAAGAGTGTTTTAACAGAGACAAGCATATTAAAACATTATTTATGCCATACTTGCAACTGATAAAATAGTGTGAACCTAGCTCATGCAAACGCAACAACACAAATAAAGTCAGTAAAGAACAAAAATTAAGAAGTAAACTAATCCTTACAAGCGTTTTAATTTTCCACATATTTACGCTGATATTAGATAAAAGCACACATTTTCTTTTCTCATCCGCCCATTATATGTGTTAAAGGTATTGAAATGTAAATCTGAAATTTTGTGGTTCTGTATATCATAAATTTATATGCAATGAAGAACAAAATCTCGCAGTGAGTCTAAACTTTGCATGAATAAATTGCTTTATCGAGAAACACAGTATATACAGATACGTCCCTGGGAAAGCATTTCAAAAATAAAAATCGGGTATTAACAGCACGTGAATTGCCTTGTTAGCACACGATTTTTCTCCCGTTAATACATGGGCGGATGCAGTGAAAAAAGTAGTTTTTATGCAAGAATTTTTATATACCCAATTCTAAATCGTGGGCATGATAAGCACCAGACTTAATTAATCAGGGTATATGCATTTACGATTGAATTGCGATTTGTTGATTCAGAATACGCCTATTGAGTATTTGATATTAGATTTAGCAATATTCTTTTCATGCAATTGGTATATCGCATTTCAATTCACTTTGCTTTTTGTAATCGAAAGGGAAATATTATTATTTAAAATCTTTATTTTTCCTTTTCTTAACATATCCAAATAGAGGATATAACGATAAGAAAGATTTTCAATATAAATTCATGCGTTTTTAAAGGAAAGGTTTTTAGATTTTAAAGTTTAATGTATATTGTATGAATTTTCAGTAAATAAAATTTTGCTGAAATTTTGAAATGGAATTCATTGGTCAGTTCTAAATGTTACAATCCATTCCTACGTTTATAAGATCGTGGCTTGCAAGTATACGACTTAATTCATCGACAGTTTAGTCAGTGGTTTTAGTTTCATTCCTTAAAGGGATATTTAGAACAAACAACACGTTTCATAAATTACCCTGCACATTGTATGTAAATATCTGAAATATCTAATAGATAAGAAATAAGACATTTTTCAGTGATTTAAGTTTATCTTATGGTGCAACATACCTGTGGCTAATGTCGTTCATTAGGTGCAAATTAACACTTCTTCACGTCCAAACGTGTAAGTTGTGATATTTGGAGGCATTTAACAACTTAAAAATGCAGCGATTCATACAAGTAGGCAATATTATGTATCTCAGCAAATTTAAGAATGGGAAGCAAATGCAAAAAGTGAAAACGGCCAATTGCAACAATGATATCACCTGTAAAATATGAAACCGTTACTGTTATATGAAGCTGTTATCATAAATCTACTTTGTACATGAGCATGTTACAAGAGTGTGTTAAGTAATTAAAGTACGAGGTCGATAAATTGATCAAAAAAGTCACTAGCTTATAGACGTACTCTATATCTGCAGAGTGTATATGTCCATCAAGCACCATCAGTCTGCAGTGGCGAAATTAAAAATGCGAATGTAGTGTATGATAATTCGATTCCAAATTATTGATACTTGTTAACTTAACTATGATCTAACATCCCACCTCAGTATTTTAGTGGTTCTAAGTCCATATTAATAAAAACCAAACAGACTCTTTTTGCTGTCATTCGTCGAGTAGTATCTTATATTTCGTAGTGTTAACATAAGACTTACTGACCAATTGAAAGTCGTGTTATATATCATTATACATACAAATATACGATAAAAAACTGTAATAGTCAAGACCAACTGGCCGGCCACGAATGCTTTAATGCTGACAATGAGTCATAAAATATTCCCCTATATGAACAGACGCAATCAAACCAATTCTGCTATTGTGTTGCTTGGTTGCGTTCTATGATTCAAAAGGAACTTTTCACAGATTTTATTTACTATCACAAGAGTAGTCTCTTTGTGGCGGCTGTAAAAAGTCTCCCCGTACTTGGACTCGGTGTTACTACATTTTCTGGTCTTTTGGGATAATGGAGTATTCATGAATAAAATTCCGGTTAAGCCGGTTCTAGGGGGCGTAAGGGGTGTTGCACATTTCATTACCTCTCATGAACAGACTCAAGCCGAGTTCGCTATTATATTACTGGGTTGCATTCTATGCTTCCAAAGGATCTTTTCACAGATTTTATTGTAAAATCATGTTATCAGATTTACAAGAGGACATTTTAAACTTACTACGCATCTCATACGCTCAGTCCTAATTTAAATACAGTACATCAAGCAACACGTATTTCTTTCAATTTAACTTTTGAATTCGTAATATCACTTCCATATTTAATTTGGCAAATAAAAATACTACAAAATTTATGTAGTTTATTCGGTTATTTGAGTCTCAGCTTCGTGCAAATATTAACATAAATACAAATATAAAATTCGTAAAAATACAGTGACATTAATTCTACTGAGTTATAAGAGACTATTATGTAAAACATTTAAAGCAACCTTTGGATGAGTATAATAAAATACTCCCTAGATCAAGTTCGAATCTTGGTTATGTGGGGTAAAAAAATAAGTCAGTAGGACAGATCAACCTCCCCGTAACAATCATCTGATACAGACGTTGCGACAGGGATTCAGCCTTTACTTTGTTTGCGTCAAATGGAATAATATTCATCCTTCACATTGCTTATATTTGTGTTTGTGTTTTAGCAGATGAATATAAACACGTACATACATATTATTTCCTGTTTTCTTATTTGTTCAAGTCATCAGATTTGTTTATCTAATTTTTATTGATGTTTGAAACGCCAAGAAACCCCCCCCCCCCCACAAAAAAAAAAAAACATTGTTTACTTTAATATCTGAAGAAATATTTTTAGATATAAAGAAATACTGAAACTATGTATATTTAGTTCTGTAATATGAACATGATACTCGATATGAGGTTTAAAAGATGGTCGTCACATCAAATTTCCTTCAATGCTTAGCCTTACCTTCTGAAAAAAAATTAAACAACACCAAATCTTAGAAAGAAAAGGTCATTTCACATGAAAATTGAACAGCATATAAAACATGTGTATTAATCTACAAAACAATTGTTAGTTTTACGAATACATGTATATACATTGAAGTTCGGATAAGGACTGCATAAAGTGGCCGCACTTTCGGACAGTTCAACACCTTTAAATACTCACCATTTTCAAAAAAAACTGTTAAATGTCTTTGTTTTGATACATTTGCAACAATGCCCCATTGCTAAATTGTCTCATAACTAGGTGGTACGTAGTTTTCAGCAATTGTTTATTTTTATTTCTTAACAAATCACTTTCATTATAAATGGTGGACAACAATTTGAAAATATTTTATGTACCCATCGTACGGGACAGTGTTGCAGAACATGTAATGGTCAAGTAGATATTTGGTAAAGATGGTGTTCGTTTATCAAATATTTCTGTGTTTTGATGATTTACTCCTAAACCTTAATAATTCTTTCGTAAGATAGAGGAATAATGTTTTTATGTTCAATAATACATTGTTCCACTTCCCAGCCTAACTGATTCTTCAATAATACATTGTAATAAAGGATTATTTGGTCTTACAGGTTTTACGTTAAATAGCCATGCACATGTATATTTTACGACAATACAGGAAATATACATTCGTTGTGGGGGTATATGTGCCTTTGTTCTTAGTTTTACATTCTGATCATCCATGTTTAAAATCAAGACCAACATGACAGAAAGACTTAAACGACATTTGTAAACTGTTGTATTTCATGACTCAAGACGGTATCTGTTCCTTTCCTTTTGTATGATAAAGTATAATATATTACCTTGTATACAAATATATGTATAATATATAAACGATAAAAACGAGGATACCACAATTTAACCTCAACATGGTGCACCATACCTGTGGATATTGTGTAGAGCATAAAACCAACGAATCCACTGAACGCGTAACTGTCAAATTTTATTCAGATTGCTGAAACCACTTGACCCTACTTTACTTTTTTTATATGATGATGGGTCTATTCAACTAGGCTTCATTAAAATGCTTCCCTAAAATACTTAAAGTTTGTACAAGGATGAAGACTGGTATCGCTTTTTGTCAATTTAATTTTACTGGATATTTTAAAATGGCTATAATCCGTATTAAAAGTCATATTATGATTAAGATAATCTGCAGAAAAATAGGGTAAAACTGAGTTTGAAACAAAACTTTATATTACACTTAGGAACTGATTTGATCAAGCCCTTTTTATACGTTTCATCGATATTTCACGTTATCAGTGAATAATAATCTGTGGGTATTGTGCGGATTGGAAGCATTCACGTAGGAAGTACAAAACATAATTCAGTTGACTAGTGTCCTTATTCACAAAGCATCTTATTAGAAAAAACATCACAAATATCTATACTATTTAAACCAGATGGATTTTGTTTATTAAGCATAAATTTTCTTTAAACAGTGAGATGGATATAAATGTTTCAAAAGTCCATGTATTCTTTTAACAGAAATGTTATTGAAGCCACTTACATTTGACACCTTACTAAAAAAAAGAATATCCAGCTGGGAAAGCCACGTTCTAAAAACGCAGCCTTCCCAAACTCGCACGTGATCAACACACACAACACACATAAGACGCTTTACGAATATAAGCTTAGAATGAAACAAATACAAATCTGAATGCCACTGACCATGCTCCGGATGTTACATATGAAAATGATATTGTTAGAAAATTATAGTAAAATGTCTGCAATTTCCTTTTTATGATATATCAATAGCTTACAATGGCCACATAAAGATCAAGGAACGTAACTTTGCCGATATATCGATATCGAAGGAGATTTTGCATTGAGTGTGTCTGCGATGTATACATGTCCGCATTAATTAAGTAGCATCAGTGGTTTCTGCAGATCATAAAGTATTTACGTCATGCAAGAAATTCGTTTCCTATTAATTAACCTTTGGTGTTAGACCATATTGCATCATTGCCATTCGCTATTAGTGTCCAAATGTTTTATTTCGCATGATATATGTATGTAACTTTATACGACTGTTATTGTTTAATTACTTATACATTTCATAATATTTTAATCCTTTTTGTAATGAGATGATTCATTCTCATGCATGTATAAAATTACAATAATTCACAAATTAATCGGATTTTGTCTGTAACACTAAAAATAAAAATCGTAATATTGAGAATGTACATTTGTTACATACATGTTTCCTAGAACGTTACTCCCACAATATTGTATAAAGCGAATACACTATATTATATGCGACATTATCCAAACCAACGATTGAGAACATGATTGATTATAATTATATGTAACTTTCTCTTTTTCCAATTTTATAAACACAACCTTTAATGCATCAACATTGGCTGAGGGAAAATTACTGATTCTACCACTTACATCTTCGCATAATATATTCAAACTTCCATTTACATCCAGCTGTGAATTACACTACGTTACGCCGGCGGTCTAATGAGATTGACATGGCAGTGTAAAACAAATATATAACACATATCGTACAACTGATGCATGTACAATTTGCATCAAAATAGTACTTCCCGATTCAATAAGTAAAAACCTTTTTAATATTTGAAATAGTAAAAGTGAGAACTCCATAAGTCGCCCAGCTCAACAAAAAAAGAAACTGTTGCAGACTCGGTGTATGAATAGATGTGTAACGGAAATACATTTACCGTCAGTGCCCTCTAGCCCCGGGTTAAGCAGAATTCAAGTCATAAATACCCTCAAATCAAAGTAGGTCTTAATGATATATATCTTGAATAGACAAGTGTACTTATCAGGACAAGAAAACTACCAACGCTAAACATTGGCTGGCTCTAGAAGACAAGCCAAGTTAATAAGATTTATAAAAGACTTTAAGGTTTAGCAGTATATCACAAAACAACAGATTTTTTTAGTAAATGAACAGCATCTTGACAAATAACTTATCCGTCCAATACATGTTTTACTGTTCTGTCCCACAGAGTTGGATACTTAAAATATTCTTAATGAGTTGTCCCCCTTTAAATAAGAATGCCATTTGTAAAGAAATAAATGTAAACAATTGTCAAAAACGATATTTTACCTAGTTATGTAAAGTTTAAACACTCGCACGAGGTTGCAAATGCATCAAAACGAAGACATGTAACATCTTTTAAAAAATGGCGAGTTTTTAAAGCCGCTGAACTGTCCAGAAGTGTGGCCCCTTCATGCAGTCCCTTTCCGGAATTCAATACATATATCAGTAAATTGACAATGGTTTTGTAGAATAATATAAATGTCTTATACGCTGTTAAATTTTCATGTAAAACAATGCTTTCTTTCTATGATTTGATGACGTTCGAATTTTTTTCTCCGAAACATGGATCTATACCTTAATGTTGAAACAAGCGGTCAATGGCAGATTTACAGTCCAGACGTCTTCTTTTCATAGATTCCAAGGATAATTTTCAACAAAAACATATCCTTCACTTTTTAGTCAGCGGGTAGATAAATTAGGAATATATCTTCTTAAGAATAATTTTAACTCCGGACAGGTCTGGACAATGTATTAATATTTCATTCGATGCAGTTGCAAATAACACTGAGTACCATGCTGTGGACATAATTAACGATAAAACACCAAACCGGACGGAAATATGACGTAACAAGGTGATTATGTATGTAGAAAATAGCATGTTGTGACAAACTGAGAGACAGTGTGTCCAATTACATACAGAAAATGGTCCTTATGACAGAAATGGGAAATAGAAAAGTGATGTTTTTTCTGTTTCCAATTTCTATCATATATGTATAATCATATAATCATTCTGAACAGTTGAATGGAGAGTACTTCAGTCATTGAGTAATTATTTTATCCATACAAACACAGACAAAACAAGAATAAGCTCAATTGTAATATCCACGTTTCTGAAACAAATGAAATTCTACAACAGTGTACATTAGGTATATGGGAATGATTTATATTTACACAAATATAGCTCAAAATATCCAAAACGATGTGGGAGGAAAATACAAAAGTAAAAAAACAAACAATATTTGTTTGTTCAGTGAAATGACCCACACAGAATATGACAGATAGAAATGAATTGAGATTTGAAAAAGTCTTCAACAGATGTATATTTAAGATCCATTCATCTTGCATTAGTAAGCCAAAGATTAAATATTACTTTTAAAATCCTTGTAGGTTCCTACTTTAAAGCTTTCCTTATAGAACATATAACGATATTAAAGCATTTCAGTGCTAAATAGCAATTTATACGGTTTGTAAATAAGGATTGTTTGGTCAAGTTAAGTTAAATTGCCGTGTAAATGTAGATTTTTAACATTCAAGGTATCCACATGTGTTAATGCGTCAAATCTATGCCCTGCCCTATATATACACTTACAAAACCATGACCAACAAGTAAGAGACTTCATAATGTATGTCTTTTCCCGATGGGTATTTATCATTCTTGATTATTTAAATAAATTGCCCAGTATGTACGTACAAATGCATGCAAACTTAAATGGATGAAATGATACATGTTAGAGGCGGGAATCGAAATGTACCTTAAAATGTTGTGTTGTAAAAACCGAGTAACACAATGAATAACGCTTGATTATAGAGAAGGGGCATAATGAAAGGATGAAACATGTGTTTCTTCAATCACATCTAGACATAACAAATGAATTGCTGAAATCATTTAACCCTACTTCCTGTTTCTTGAAGAATACTTGATAATTTCACCATATTTCCTAAAACTGTGAATCTTTCGTACAAGCATGATAGCTTGTCTCATACATTTTATTTCTCATTATTGACCAGCCCAAAGGGCGGATTTATAACAAGATAATATGACGTAAAGGTAAACTTAAAATATAAGTGTTATTACACTTTGATCGCCATAAACGTTATCAGTGATTAATAATACATGCAGTGAATGCTGTGGTTATTGCGGGAGTTGGTGGCCTAAACGCAGGAAAATAAGATAGACTGTTTCAGTAGGCCATAGCTTTTTATCTCCGACTACTACTTAAAAAGAAGCAAACATAAATTAAATTGACACACGCCTAGTCCCGGATGTCAGATATGATACTTTCCGTAAATGACAGGACACTTAATGTACTCGTATCAGTTAGAAATAACGATCAAATAAAGAATAAGTTAAATAAACAATGTGCGTTTAATCTATAAATCGATATCAAAAGAACTGTTGCCTTATATGTACTGAGTATGTCTGCAGTATGTACATGTCAACATAAAGTAGCACCAGTCTGTCCGCCGATTATAAATTTAATTTATTATTCTGATGCAAGTGATTCGATTCCAATTAGTTAACACCAAAATGCATCTTTGTTCTTCGTCATTACTGCCTACAATTTTCTTTAACGTGACCTGTAGAAACTTTTATCGAAATATTACTTTAATAATTCGTAATGTTTTTAATCATTTTTATTATAATATCAAAAAGTCATTGTTATACATGTATGTTTATAAATATACTATATAAAAAAAATTGGATATTTTGTCTATAAAACAAAAATACGGATTCATTCTATCAATCAGAATAAAGATAATGATATATGATAATAAAATCAATTAATTTAAAAGTAATAAAACATTAATGCATACATGTTTTCCAGTACAGTATTCCACAATATGGTACAAAACGAATACACTATATTACATGCACCTTTGGATCCTCGAATCCTATTTAATCCAAACGAACAGTTGCGATCACTTCTTATCCATTAATAAGATTTATCATGCGTATATGTCACTATCGTTTTTTCCTCTTTAGTAAACGCAGCGTTTAATACTTCGACTTTGGATAAGGTAAAATACTGGTTTTACAATTTATATGTTCACAATTCACATGTGTTAATTTATATTCTAAAACACGTGTACATGTAAACACAACATACAACCGTGAAGTACACCGAGCGTTACTTCAAAACCTAATGAGATTGACAGTGCAGTGTATAAAACCATATACCGTATATATTTACGTATCGATCGCTGCAACTGACGCATCTATCTATATATTTCAATGATTTATGTACTTGAAGATCCTGTATAAGCTACATATTTGAAGAGTGTATTTTAAAGTTATGTCAAATTTATACTGCTCGATCCCTTGCTTTTGTGATACATCTGAAAGTAAAGCTGTTTACTACATGTCAGAATATCAAATATTGCATTGACTCAAAGTCACTTTACAGATCTTTAGATGCTAGTACTCACCTGTCATGAAGATTAACATAGATAGAAGAATACCTAAGCAATTTCTGCATGCAACAGCGGGGTTTACTTTCCGTCACTTTTCATGTTTTAATGATATCATTCATGCGCTCTAAATATTGAATAAGTAATGACTAACATATGCGTCGCTTTATCTCGCTTTGCTAACTGGCTTCGTAAGACAACTCAGGCACTGGTGAGTGCACACAATATGTGGGATATTTACTGGTCTCCTTGTAGACCTGTACATATTCAAATGTTGCAAAAGGCTGACAGTTTAAGACGTTTGAATTCAAATGGTATTTTTGCTTTGAAGAAATACGTGTCTTTCGCATTTTGAAACTTGATTTAAAAGATTTCTTTACTGCTGATTAATATTATCAATACAATAGAAAGCAAACTTTCGTATACTGCAACTTGCAAAGTACAGACTTTGTATTTCACAAAGGTGAGGATCCTGAATTGACGTATGTTTGCATTGTAAATCGTTCATGCTTAGCATCTTGAAGGAGCAGTCATATATGAGAATAAATCATCTTGTAACACATTGTTGTGTCAGAATCTACGAACTTAGTACCGTCATATTACAATGTTGTAGTGACGCAACATCATTTTTATTTGTTGTTTATTGAGGTACATTTAAATAAACAAGACATTTAACAGCTATCACATTGTACATCTATAAAACATTCCTAAAATAAATTAATATGCTATTTTACCTGACATACAACTTATTATGGAGACAAAGATCTAAGGATAATCCCATTTCTCAGTACAAACTTTATCTAAGAAACTGACAAGAAATATATTTCGTTAGTCATGCAATAAAATTCATATGCAAAGTTTCTGGTAGGTTTATTCCTAGCTGTAGCAATCGCATTGTTAAAATTTTCATCGTGTGTCTTTGATTCATATTGATATTTCCAAATATTGTCATTGCTTTTAGTTGGCTTGCTTTCAGAACGTTTCTAGTCTAATAAGTTGAGTTTACTGATGCCTTGTTCGTCCATATAACGTTATCACTGGTTATTTAACTCTTATTTTCATGAAGATGTTAACCACTTTTAACACCGGTCGCACTAATTTTTGCCTTCTCATACAAAAGTTTTATCAAACTGCGAGATCTTCATACGGTTTCACACGGTTGACACGATGTATCTTCGAACCGTTTGATATACCTTTACGTACTTGACTTCGAATATGAGTAAGATTTTTATATTGATTTAACATGTCTTTTCGACGAAAAGTATCCAGTGTTTGCCTTATTAGAAACCTCGGTTGAGTTTTGGACTTGGTGTTGTTATATTTTCTTGTCCTTTTTTGTCATGGAAAACACACATTTTTACTACATAAGAAGCATAAGCCGGAACTAGGAACGTGAGGGACGTTGTACATTCTTTTACAACTCATGAACAGACTGAATCAAACCGAGTCTGCTATGATGTTGCTTGGTTGCGATATTTTCACAGATTCTATTAACAACTACAGGAGCGGTCTTTGAAGTGCCGTGTGTCTCTCCATACTTTGACTCAGTATTGTAGTATTTTCTGGTCTTTTGGGATCATGGAGGACAAATGAATTCCGTTTACGCCGATGCTTGGGGCGTGAGGGGTGTTGCAGATTTTATTACCTCTCATGAACAGACTCAATTAAACCAGGATATTATTATGTTGCTTGGTAGCGTTCTATGCTTCCAAATTCTCTTTTCGCAGACTCTAATAACTATTACAAGTATCGTATGGCGGCAGTAAAAAGTCCCCGCGTACTCGTTTTCAGTATTGTTAGATACTTTCATTTTTACTATTATAGAATTCCGCTTAAGCCGGTGCTAGGGTGCGTGAAGGGTGTTGCAGATTCCATTACCTCTCATGAACAGACTCAGTCAGACCGAATCTGCCATTATGAGACTTTGTTGTGTTCTATGCTTCCAAAAGATCCTTTCAAATATTTTATTAAGAACAATGACATAATCTTAATTCTTCTCCATCGAAAACATACTACAGAAGCTACTGTACGAAACGTAACAATATATATGTATGTTTATAGGTGAAGCAGCAATCGCTAAGACTGTACCCGCTATTATTTATGTTTTATCAAGGAAATGAGGAAAGGAATGCAATACGAGTGTTATTATTTTTATTCCTTTGGGACACTGGAATCAATTTGATGTTCAGACGGTGTGACAGGGCTTTTATTTCTCATTAACAGGCTTGATCAAACCGAGTCTGCTACTTTGTTGTTTGCTTGCATTTTATGTCTCTGAATAATCTTCTTACGGATTAAAAATGTTTAGATTTGACTCTCTACTTTTGAAAAACAAATTTCAAGTTATTATGATATCGTTGAACATCCCTATTATATTGGTTATGGATTTATTGATCAGAAGATAGAAATCATTAACTGAGCATTAAGTTGGCACTTTGATGAAACATGCAAAAAAGTATCATATAAATCAAAACATATGATGCTTCAATTAGTAAAAGGCAAAATAAAAACTAATAATCCGCGTAGAGTACTATAGACGAATACTTTATGATGAGAGCAATGATATTACTAAAATTACAATTTTTATCACAAATTTATGTTTCTGAATTATGTTATAAATGGTATTTAAAATGAAAGCAATTAATAGTTCAGTCCAACTTATTTTGAAATACGTGTTAAGAAAAAAAAAACAAAAAAACAGCAACATTTTTAAAAATAGTTTCAACGTTTCTATTAGAATTCTAGTTCTATTATTGTATGCAGTTAAAATAAATTTCCTTCTCCACTTTTATACTTATACTCAATTTATGGACAATTAAATTCAATAATTCAAAAAGGGAGCTAATTCAAAATGTTAGCATGGTAGAGGTATGATTCTTGTTCAAGTTATAGCACGGAGAAGGTGTCTCGAAACGAACAAACAAACGGACGGACGCATTAACAGACGGACAAGCGGAAATAGTGACTATTGTAGTGATTCCGTATATAAATGTCAGTCTAAAATTTGTAATGGGTAAAATATAGCATTATGTAACTCTACAATAGTTGTATTATCTAAACAGACGGGGATTATGATAGATTCATGTATTGATTTATTTTCTTCATTTTTCTCTCAAAATAACATTTTACAATCCATACATATAAATCACGTTCAGTAATCATTAACTGTGTAAACAACTTCTTTTATTTTTTTACTGAATGCTTTCAAGCGATAACATGTGACATACATGTATTTGGAAAGAGGGCATTAAATTTTAATTAACATAATTTTTGGATTACTAGTAATATTTTAACAACCGTTTTCATCATCGTGTAATGTGATGAAAGAAAATATTTCTTTGTTTAAGGGCTTTAGGATGATCATTTAGAAGCATAAAACATATTTAATCAAAATAATAGAAGACTCTGTTTTAGTTCAGGTGAGGTCATGAACTGTTCAAAACTCTTGACGAAGCACATAAGACTTGCAACTGCACTGGAAATCAAAATGCTAGATATAGATTTGAAACTATTCACATATGAATTAAGTAATCAACGAACATTTCTATATCGAGTTTTAGTTATTTTCTATTTAGGCTTTTGGGCAATTCTTTATGTATACAACATTAAGAAAACAACACAAAATTTCATTGTTGGTTTTGGGATTTTATACGCTGATCACGACATTATTCTTTTGCATTCCACCTTTTCGCGGCCTTTGATTATTATCTCAAGCAGTAACATAAAATTATATAATCTTGTCCAATGCGAAAAACTATGACACTAAGAAGATTTCGTTTTTTAAATGACTACTATCTGATGGTAACGATATTAATGTGAATGATGCACTGCCGACTAAACTACAGTATCAGATACGTGTCTATCTCTCTCTTTCTGCATGTACCATCAAACGTTTTAAGCATATTACTACTGATTTAATGTATGTTGGGGCCAAATGAATCCGATTGAAATCACAAATTAAACAAGCCACATGAAAGACGAACTTTAAATGATATGCTATATTGTGTAACAAAAACATCCATTTGATTCATTATATTTCATATAAAAGACTAAAAGGATAACAGCAATTTCCGAAATAATAAATAAATGACTGTTTTTAAAAGTCAAAGTTAAAAGAGTGCAGTAAACGGATATGTTTTTTGTCAATATTTTTTCTTTAGTCAATATTTGTGATTAAAATTACGAAGATGTTTTTGTCGACGTTTTGAATTTCTCATATAATTTCTCAGATATGACGGAAACAGGACATACCAAAGTTTTGATACGTAACGTTTCTATCATTACATGTAGAAATTGACACGTAATGATGGAAACAGGATAAACCAAAGTAATGATACGTCATTTAACGTTACATGTAGAAAAAAACAACAACACGGAAATCTAGAACTTGGACATAAGAAAGACATGATACATGTACAAAAGTAACTGTCTTACATCAAATACCTCATAAATACTTCAACTGGCCGAACAAAGAGAGCAACACCTTTGATTTATGTGCGAGCATCATTGTCACCTCTACAGACAACCAGCTTTGTAAAAACTGGCCATTATAGCCAAATTCGTCATCTGGATAACTAAGTTAACGACTGCAGCCAGTAAATGAAATCTGCTACATTCTTATAACAGCTTGAAATAAAAAAGCGATAGCCCAGAAATAAATAATTAGAAAATAATCTGATCCTTCCAACTTTAGATAAATGTTTGCGTTTTAGTATGTATATTTAGCGCTAATATTAAAAAAGTAACTAACTCATTCGTCAGTAACATTATGTAATAAAGGGTTATTCGGTCTCACAGGTTTTAAGTTAAATAGCCATACACATGTATATTTTACGAAAATAAAATACAAGAACTCTTCATTCGTTAGTGACTAAATCCCTTTGGTTTTGACTTCTTATCATTTGTGTATAAAATCAAGACCAGCTAAACGACATTTGTAAACTGTTGCATTTCATGACTCATGACTGTAAGCTGTTTCTTTCCTTCCGTATCACTATCTTGTATATACTAGTGTATGTATAATATATAAACGATAAGAGCGAGGGTACCACAATGTAACCTCAACATGGTGCATCATACCTGTGGCTAATGTGTAGGTATTCAATGAATGCGTAACTGTCAAATTTTAATCAAATTGCTTAAATCACTTAACCCTACTTTACATTTTTATATGGTGGCAGGTCTATTCAGCAGACTTCATCAAAACGTTTTCCTAAAATACTTTACGTTTGTGCAAGGATGATGGATTGTTTCGCTTCTTGGTAAATTCGATTTTATTAGATATTTCAGTATGGGTATGCAACCATATTTGAAGCCATATTATGATTATAATAACTTGCTGAAAATCTGAGTTTGAAATATAGCTCTATTTTACACTAAAGAAGCATTTGGTATAATATGTGTAGATATCAGTGAAACATAACCTGCGGTTTTTGCGGGAATTGGAAGCCTCTACGTAGGAAATAAAAAAATAAAAGTATTATGTTGATCAGGGTCCATATTCACAAAGCATCTTAGTAAAAATTTCACAAACATGGAAGTTTTATATTTTCTTATATTTTTTTCTGTTTCATTTTAAACCCATAATTTTTGTTATATTTTCGCTGAACAGTAAGATGTAAATGTTTAAATTATCGACATATTCTTTTATAGAAATTTTATTGAAACCACTAACACTTAATACTTAACTAAGAAGCTTTATGAATATATGCTTTAAATGGAGCAAACACAAATTGGAATGCCGTAGACTCGATTCCGCATGTTACATAATTATGAAAACATTATTGTTCGAAAATTATATTACAATGTCTTCTATTTCCTTTTTATGATATATCGATGGATTACAACGGCCACATAAGAATTAGTTAAGTATTCAAGGAACATTACTTTGTCGATATATCGATATTAAGGGAGTTGTCTGCCATGTGTACATGTCCACATTAAGCAGCATCAGTGTTTTCTACAGGTCAAAGTATTTACGTCATGCAAGAAATTCGATTCCTATTAATTAACCTTTGGTGTCAGACCACAGTGCATCATTGTCATTCGCTATTACTGTCCAAATGCTTTTATTTCACGTGGTATATTATATGACCGTTATTGTTTTATTACACAGTAAACATTTCATACTACTTTTCATCATTTTTTGTTATTGTATAATGAGATGAATAGTCTTTTTCATGCATGTATAAAATTACAATTATTTACAAATTAATCGGATCTTGTCTGTAACACTGACATGTTGCTTCTTTAAATAAATCGTCAAATAGATAAAGTAAATTTATTTAAAAATGATACATACATATTTCTCAGGACGTTATCCCCATAATATTGTATAAAACGAATACACTATACTATATGCGATATTATCCAAACCAACGATCGAGAACATGTGTTATCCCATAAGATTGATTATGATTATATGTAACCTTCGCTTTTTCCACTTTTATAAACTTTAATACATCAACATTCGTTTAGGTAAAATACTGATTCCACCACATAAATCTTCGCATAATATATTCTGAATCACGTAAAAACATCCAATTTACATCCAACTGTGAATTACACTGTACTTTACGCTGGTGGTCTAATGAGATTGACGCTGCAGTGTATAACCAATATATACGACATATCGGTCGCTGCAACTGATGCATTTACAACAATTTGCAACAAAATAATACTTACTGAGGCAAAAAGTGAAAACCTTTTTAATATTTGAAATAGTAAAAGCGAGAACTCCATAAGTCGCCGAACACAACAACAACAACAACAGAAAAGAATAATAAAAATAAAAATTAGAAAATGTTGCAGAGAACGTGTTTGAATGGTAGCGGAAATACATTCTACCGCCAGCCCTCTAACCCCATTCAAGTCATAAACACGCTCAAAACTGGTGATAGTAATTTCAAATTATATCTTGATGATATATATCTTGAACAGCCAAATGTACTTATAAGGACAAGATGAGGTCTGTCAGAGAAAACTGCCAATGCTGAAAATTGGCTGGCTCTAAATGACTAGTCAAGTAAATAAGATTTAGAAAAGACTTTCTTGCTGAAACAACCGGTGATGGCAGATTTACAATCCATCTTTTTTTATAGATTCCAAGGATAATTTTCAACAAAAATATATTTTCCACTTTTTAGTCAGCGGGTAGAAAAAATAGAATATAATTTATCTTCTTAAAAATAACGTTAACTCCGGACAGGTATGGACACGGTATTAATGTTTTATTCGATGCAGTTGCAAATAACACTGAGTACTGGACTGTGGACATAATAGACAATAAAAAATATGACATAACAAGGAGATTATGTATGTAGAAAATAGCATGTTGCGACAAACTAAGAGTTAGTGTGTAAAATTACATACAGAAAATGGTCCTTATGACAGAAATTGAAAATAGAAAAAGTGATGTTTTTCTGTTTCCAATTTCTATCATATATGTATATAATAATTTTGCTCCCGTGTATAATCATTCTAAACAGTTGAATGGAGAATACTTTAGTCAATGAGTAATTATTTCATTCATACAAACACAGACAAAACAAAAATAAGATTCAATTGTAATATCCACATTTCTGCCTTCCAGAAACGAACGAAATTCTACAACAGTGTACATTATGGATGTGTGAATGATTTATATTTAAACAAAAATAGCTTAAAATATCTAACGCGATGTGGAAGGGAAATACAAAAGAAAAACGTACAATATTTGTTTGTTCAGTGAAATGTCCGACACAGAATATGACTAGTTACAATTGAATTTAGATTTGCAAAAGTCTTCAATACTGAGATGTATAGTAAAGATCCATTCATCTTGCCTTAGTAAGCCAAAGATTAAATATTATTTTTAAAATCTTTTTAGGTTCCTACTTTAAAGCTTTCGAAATAGAACATATAACGATATTAAAGGATTTCAGTGTTGAATGGCAATTTATACGGTTTGTAAATAAAGATTGCTTGGTCAAGTTTAAGTTAAATAGCCATGTAAATGTAGATTTTTAACATTCAGGGTATCCACATGTGTTAATGCGTCAAATATATGCCCTACCCTATATATACCCTTATAAAACCATGTCCTACAAGTATGATACTTGATAAAGTATGTCTTTTCCTGATGGGTATTTATCATTCTTGTTTATTTAGATAAATTGCCTTATACGTACAAATGTATGCACACTTAAATGGATAAAATGATACATGTTGGAGGAGAGAATCGAAATGTACCTTAAAATGTTGTGTTGTAAAATCCGAGTAACACAATGAATAACGCTTAATTATAGAGAAAGGGCACAATGAAAGGATGAACACGTGCTTCTACAATCACATCTAAACATAACAAATGAATTGCTGAATTCACATGGTTTCTTGAAGAATACTTGCTAATTTCACAATATTTCGTAAAACTGGGTATCTTTTGTGCAAGCATGATGTCTTGTCCCATACGTTTTGTCATTATGGATCTACCCAAAGGGCGGTTTTATAACACGGCAATATGACTTAAAGGTAAAACTAAAATACAACTTGATATTACACTAACGAGATTTTCACCCTACCCCTGGTGTGCATTTTGATCGACATTTACGTTACCAGCGATTAATAATACATGCAGTGAATGCTGTGGTTATTGCGGGGGTTGGTGGCCTAAACGCAGGAAATTAAAATAGACGGTTTCAGTAGGTCATAGCTTTTATCTCTTACTACCTACTTAAAAAAAGCAAATATAAATTGAATTGAAACACGCCTAGTCCCGGATGTCAGATATGATACTTTCTGTAAATGACAGGACACTTACTATATCAGTTAGAAATACCGATCAAATAAAGAATAAGTTAAGTAATCAATGTGCGTTTTATCTATAAATCGATATCAAAAGAACAGTTACCTTATATGCACTGGGTATGTCTGCAGTATCTACATGTCAACATAAAGCAGCACCAATCGTTCTGCACATTATAAATTATTACTCTGATGCAAGAAATTCGTTAATACTAAAATGCATCTTTGTTCTACGGCATTACTGCCTACACTTTTCTTTTACGTGACATGAACATGTATATAATATTATGTAGAAACTTTTATTGAAATGTTACTTAAATATTTCGTAATCCTTTTAATTATTTTCATAATAAATATCAAAGATTCATTGTTATACATATATGTTTGTAACTATTTTATACCCAAACAGAAATATACATTCATTCTGTAATTCAGAAAAAAAAAACCAGATAAATAAATATAAAACAAATTAATACAAAATTAATAAAATATCAATGCATACATGTTTTCCAGGACAGTATTCCACTATATGGTACAAAACGAATACATTGTATTACATGCACTTGTTTCGAGGGACCCTCGAATCCTGTTTAATCCAAACGAACAGTTGCCAGTTATCCATTAATAAGATTTATCACGCTTATATGTCACTTTCGTTTTTTCCTCTTTAGTAAACGCAGCGTTTAATACTTCGCCCTTGGATAAGGTAAAATACTGGTTTTACAACTTATATGTTCACAATTCACCTGTGTTAATTTATATTCTAAAACACGTATATATATGTAAACACAACATACAACCGTGAAGTACACTGAGCGTTACTTCACAACCTAATGAGATTGACAGTGCAGTGCATAAAACCATATACCGCATTTATTTATGTACGTATCGGTCGTTGCAACTGGTGTATTTATCTATATATTTCAATGATCTATGTACTTGAAGATCCTACATAAGCTACAAATTTGAAGAGTGTATCATCAAATTATGTCAAATTTATAAATGTCTTGGACGACACAATGCTCTCATGATCAAATCAGTGAAAGAAAACTGCAAATGAAAGAAGAAACTGAACCAAAAACACAACAAAACAATCAACAACAAAAAAACAACAACTGAAATTTGACAAAATGTATGACTATTTATTTGGCTCTAACTAGTATTTTGGTCAGATGTTTAATGCAACTCCTTGATTACTTTCCATGAGATTTGTAATTACAATATCATTTTCATTTTTTACTTTGTAAAATATTTTAAAGACTTAAAGTAAATGCATTTGAAAGGATACAAGGATAAAAATCCATCTGAAAGTATATCTCAAATATTCCATTGACTCAAAGTTACTTTACAAATCCAATATTACGTCTTAAGATGCTAGTACTCTCCTGTCATGAAGATTAACATTGGTAGAAGAATACCTAAGCAATCTCTGCATGAAACAGCAGGGTTAACATTCCGTCATTTTTAATGGTATCACTCATGAATGCGCTCTAAATATTGAAAAGGTAATGATTGACATATGCGTCACTTTATCTGCTTTGCCAACCGGCTTCGTCAGACAAAAATACTATTAACTGATCAATTATTCAACTCAAGCACTGGTGTTACTCAGTATGTATGCGGTGATAGAAGGGACATTTATTGGTCTGCTTGTAGACCTGTACATATTCAAATGTTGCATAAGGCTGGTGGTTAAAGACAAATTTTATATTCAAATGTCATTTTTGCTTTCAAGAAATACATTTCTTCCTCGTTTTGAAACTTGATTTAAAAGTATAAGCTTTCTTTACAGCTGAAAAATATATCAGTGCAATAGAAAATATACTGTCGTATACTGCAATTTGCAAAATACAGTTTTCGTATTTCAGAAAGGTGATAATTTCTATTCTTTATTGACGCATGTTTGCATAGAAAATCGTCGATGCTTATCATCTGTTTCTTTAAAGTTGAAGGAGCAGTCATATATGAGAATAAATCATCTTGAAACACATTGTTGAGTCAGAATCTACGAACTAAGGACCCTCGTTTAACAATTGTTTTTATCATTTTTATTAGTAGTTTATTGAGGTAAATTTAAATAAACAAGACATTTAACAGCTATCACACTATATAACAATAAAACACAATAAAATAGTATGCTATTGTACCTGATATACAAAACATGTTATTCACCTAATTATGTAGACAAAGATCTAAAGCACAACTCATGTCTTAGTACAATGTTTCTCTAAGACACTGACAATTAAGAAATATGTTTCGTTAGTCATGCAACTGAATAAAAGTCATATGCAAAGTTTCTGATATTTTATCTCTTGCTGTAGCAATCACATTGTTGAAAGTTCTTTAATTCGTATTGCTATTTTCAAATATTGTCATTGCTTTTATTTTGCTTGCTTTCAGAACGTTTCTATTCTAATAGGTTGAGTTTACTGATCTCTTGTGCGTCCATACAACGTTATATCACTGGTTATTTAACGCTTATTTTTATGAAGATGTTAACCACTTTTAACACTGGTCGTATTAATATTTGCCTTCTCATACAAAAGTTTTATCAAACCGCGGATGTTCATATGGTCAGGACGTAACCTCAAACTGTTTGACAAACCTTTGCATATGAAAGTTCAAAGACTTGATCTTGAAGATGGGTAAGATGTTTATATTGAATGCGATGACTGGTATGTCTTTTTGACGAAAAGCATCCAGTTTGCTTTCATAGAAACCTTCTCTGTGCCCAGTTTTTATTAAGGAAAAAGACATAATCTCAATTCGTCTCGATCGAAAACATACTACAGAAGCTACTTACGAAACGTAACGATATGTATGTATGTTTATAGACGAAGCAACAGTCGCTAAGACAGTAACCGCTATGGACATGAAGAAAGGAATGCAATAAGTGTGTTATTATTTTTAGTCCTTCGGGACACTGGAATTAATTAAATGTTGAGACGGTGTTAAAGGGCTTTAATTTCTCATTAACAGGCTTGATCAATCCAATCCGAGTCTGCTTTTTTGTTGCTTGTTTGTGTTTAATGTATCATCCGAATGATCTTCTTACGCATTAAAACATGTTTAGATTTGACTCTCTACTTTCGAAAACTCGACCTATTTGACCTAAACAGAAAGTTGCAACTTATTATGCGACCGTTTAACATCCCAACTATGTTGCTTATGTATTTATTGATCAGAAGATAGAATTTTATATCTTGAAATCATTAACTTGGCATCAAATTGGCACGTTGATGAAATATGCAAAAAGAGTATCATATAAATCAGATTATATTATGGTTCAATTAGTAAATGGCAAAATAAAACTAATCATCCGTGTAGTGGAGAACTTTATGATGAGAGCAATAATATTACTAAAATCACATTTTTATTAGAAGTTTTGTTTCTGAACTGCATGATAAATGGGATTTAAAATGAAAACAATTAATAGTTCAGTCCAGATTGTGCTGTTGTTTTTTCTGGACGGGTCTACTATGATATCTTTATTATCTTCCTTCAAGACAATCCGTAAAATATGTGCTTTTATATATAAAGTAGTACCAAACGCATTAAACATTTCTTTTATAATCTATACGGCAAGTAAAATAGCAAGTAAGGGGAGACAATTGAAAACGTAGCAAAATGATATTAATAGATCTTTCAGTGAATGCCATCTACTCATGTATGCAGTTTAAATAAATTTCCTTCTCACTTTTTTATACTTCTACTCAATTATATGACTAAAACATGTTGGAAAAGACGTTAAATCCGAACAACATTTTATGGACATTTAAATTCAATAATTCAATAAAGGGAGTTAATTCAAAAGAATAGCATGGTATTTATTTATTCATTTTGATGGGTTTAACGTTGCACCGACACAATTACAGGTCAAATGGCGACTTTCAAGCTTTGATGGTGGAGGAAGACCCCAGGTGCACCTCCGTGCATTATTTCACCACGAGCGGGAACCTGGGTAGAACCACCGACATTCCGTAAGCCAGCTGGATGGCTTCCTCACATGAAGAATTCGACTCCCCGTGTGAGGCTCGAACCCACATCGATGAGGGGCAAGTGACTTTAAGTCAGCGACCTTAACCACACTGCCACGGAGGCCCCTAGCATGGTAGAGTTATGGTTCTTGTACAAGATATACCCCTGAGAAGGTGTCTCAAAACGGACAATCAGACGGACGGACCCATTAACAGACGGACAAGCGGAAATAGTAATAATTGTAGCGATTTCGCAAAAATGTGGGGCCCTAATATATGTCAGTCTAAAATTTGTAATCGGTAAAATATAGCATTATGTAACTCTACAATAAATGTAATACCTAAATGGGCAGAGATTATGATAAATTCATGAATTTAGTTATACTTCCTTCTTTCCTCTCTAAAAAAATAACATTTTACAATCCATACATATAAATTGCGTTTAGTAGTCATTAACTGTGTTAACAATTTATTGAATGCTTTCAAGCCATAACATGTTACATACATGTATTTGGAAAGAGGACATTAAGAAATTTGACTTAACATAAGTTTTAGATTAGGAAAATGTTTCTACGGTTAAGGGCAACACACATTTAATAAATTTAGCTGAGGTCATGGACTGTTAAAAACTCTTGACGTAACACATAAGAGTTGCAATTGCACCGGAAATCAAAATGCTAGATATAGATTTGAAACTATTCACAAATAAACTAAGTAATCAACATACATTTCTATAGCGAGGTTTAGTTATTTTCCATTTAGGCTTTTTGTGCAATGTATACATCAAAATGAGAAAACAACAAAATTCCTAAATTTGAACCTAATTTTTTTATGCTAAAATAGATATTATTCTTTTGCATTTCGCTTTTTCGCGGCCTTCGATTATTATCTCAATCAGTTACATACATGACACTAAGAAGATTTCGTTTTTTGATTAAAATAACTGCTTATTTACATATCTAATTTCATGACAAATTACTAAACAACCTTCTTAACGCTTAAATTGTAATACGGGAACTGCTTAAAGCAAACAATGACCTTGAATAACGAACTATTAGCCCATTGTAATGAATATCAGCATTTCTTTCATGATTGTACCATTTAATGAATTATAAAAAGTAGATATTTGTTTCGGTATTGACCAGCGGATCAAATGGTCAACAGCAACTGTATCCCTGCACCTGACTGTGTAAATGACCCGCATTTTAAACAATTTACTTCTTTTAGGAAATGATATATGTTATCAAAGGCCATTACAATACTATATCGTAGTGTTGCTGCCTTTATTTATGGGCATTGTAATTTAAATTCCTTATTTATATTTATGTTTGCACGTTTGAAATTAAAATATATTAGCTAATTAGATAAACGTAAATATCTATATACATGTGTAACAATGTTCTCTGAAATTAATATCATCGGCAACTTCTAAGTATCCAGATGTTCTAGAATACTGATAAATGGAATTTCTCCGTATATGATCCAAGTGCTACCTGATGGTGACGATATTAATGTGAATGATTCACTGCCGACTAGACTACAGTATCTGATACGTATCTATCTCTCTCTTTCTGCATGTACCATCAAACGTTTGAAGCATATTACTACTGATTTAATGTCTGTTGGGGCCAAATGAATCCGATTGAAACCACAAATGAAACAAGCCACATGAAAGACGAACATTATATGATCTGCTATATTGTGTAACTAAATCAACAATTTGATTCATTATATTTCATACAAAAGACTAAAAGGATAACAGCAATTTCCGAAACAATAAATGACTGTTTTTGAAAATCCAGGTTAAAAAGAGCTAAGGTTACACAAAGCGCTAAGTGTCAACTGAAAGCTGAATTTCTGTAGGCTTGAACAGCTCCGTAAACGGATATATTTTTATTGTCAATATTTTTTCCGCTGTCAATATTTGTGATTAAAATTACGAAGAAATGTTTCTTTGTCGACGTTTTGAATTGCCCTTATAACAAAGTGATGAGAGTGACACATAATGATGGAAACGGGACATACCAAAGTTTTGATACGTAACTTTTCTGCCGTTACATGTAGAAAAACTGACAAACCAAAGTAATGATACGTATTTTAACGTTACATGTAGAAAATATCACGGAAATCTAGAACTAGGACATAAGAAAGACATGATACAAAAGTAATTGTCTTACATCAAATACTTCATAAGTAATTCAGCTGACCGAACAAAGAGAGCAACATCTTTGATTTATAAACGAGCGCCATTGTCACCTCTACAGACAACCAGCTTTGTAAAGATTGGCCATATATCCATGATCGTCTTCTGGATAACTAAGTTAGCGACTGCAGCCGATAAATAAAATGTCTGCCACATTCATTAACAACTTCAAATAAAAAAAAGTGATAGCCAATAAATAAATAATTAGAAAGTACGTAATCTGCTCTTTCGAACTTTAGATAAATGTTTGCGTTTTAGTATGTATATTTAGCGATAATATTAGATAAAAGTAAAATGGTTTACTTGCATCCCTGATATGCAAATTAATGCATTGAAAACCAAGACTGTGTTGAAACAGCTTCGGCACTTTGTAGTAGTTGTAACAAGCATGTATGTTTTAATCAGTACATGTAACGATGTCATTTATTAAAGGTTCCATTTACATAATTCAATGTAGCCTTGTTGTAGTGTATGTATTCAGGATTGAATTAAAGAATGTTCCTATGAAAGTATTTAGTTTAGCAATAGTATTTCACACTACACGTATGTACTGATTTCGTAATCAAAAGAAAATTTATAGTTTCAATTTGTCATAGCATTTCATAGATAACAATCCATGGAGTTGATTGAGATAGTAAATTTGAATTATTTTATGCATATGTTGCACATTTATAGGTTACCAGACTTGCACGAGATGTGCAGCGGAAATATTGCACCACTTAAGGAGCCAAATTCAAGGAATTATTTCAGGCGGGTAGCTCGGTAGAACCAATGACCTTTCGAAAGCTAGCTGGATGACTTTCTCACATGAAAGAACCAACCCGGAGCGAAATGTAGCAGTATGTTCAGTACTAAATGTATTAGCTGTATTAAAATTGTTTGCATAAAGTTCATGTGGCTTTAGTGGAAAAACCCAAAGGGCGGTGTTATGGCAAAATGAACTAACCACAATATTATAAACTTTAAGGTAAAAAGAAATTGATTATAATCTTAGAATATTATTACACTTAAGAGCAGTTTTGACCTGCCACTTGTATATATTTTCAACCATATTTCATGTTATCAGTGATTAATGATACACGCAGTGAATAAAGTGGTTATTGTGGGAAGTAAGAAGACTAAAGTAGGAAGTAAAAAAAATTCAAGTAGGCCTTAGCTTTTATTTTAGTTAATCTGCTTGAAATGAAGCAAACAAAACATTGAAATGTTACACACCCAAATCCGGATATCAAATATGAAATGGATACTCTATGAAAAGGATAGTGAGAATTCAATCTATTTCTATCTATCTTCTAGTACAGTCACACCTCAGTTAAGAGTATTTCGTCTGTTTGCTAATATATCAACTGGTTATAATGGTCAAATAAATACTAAATTAAATAATCAAGGTGCATCAACCTACCAATAAATCGATATCGAGACAGTTTCTGCTCATACACACTGAATGTATCAGCGGTATGTACGGAAGAAAACAGGGCTAAATTCCGCTTCGGCAATCGGCTGGATCAAAAAAGCACTAAATAATTATTCAGCGCAAGCTTTCATGTTTATAACATACAACACTAAAGTGCTGTTCAAGACAAAGAGGCAATTATCGGATCATATGTATTCAAAAATTGCAAAATACTGGTCGTTACAAACTTATTTTTAGTTTAGTTTTCTGTAGATATTTGAAAAGATGCATTTATGCGTTTTAAATTATCTGTTATATTGCATGTCAGAAGCGTAGGCGTAACTTCTTAGAGAACAACTTGGATAGATTCAGATATCCTATTTATTACATGTCTGCCTATGTTTGTATGGATACTTATTCATGCACATCATCAGTTTCTTTTAATTTCATTATTTTGTTTTTTCCTTGTGTAATAAATATTTAGACCAATTAGTGAATTTGTCTTCCAGTTTGTCTGATTAGAGACAAGACAAGCGTACATAAAAATAGAGGGAAATAGAAAATATTGACCATTCTGCTCGATTTTGTAAAGACAAAAGGAAACAAAGTGCAAACACAGATGACTACTAGACATGATCCTGTCTACCACTAAATATAGAAAATTACACGTTATGATAATGAAACAGGACACAACAAAGCCTTAACCCAAGCCTTAACCTGTATATATTTACCATTACATATGGAAAGTACAAGTACAGAAACATGGAATAGCCAATTCCTGATATATATGACAATCAACATGTGAAAGACAAGAATTTCATAAAACTGTCCATAATCAACTTCATCAACTGCTCTCAGTAAATAAACTGTTTACCGTATTCTGATAACAGCTTGGTATTGACCTAATATTTTTAAATTCGCATTACATTCTTACATGAAATAGTAAATTGAAGATTTGAAACAAAATCAAAGTAAAAAGAAAACTGATCTTTTGGATTTTACGCAAAAGATTTTAATACTTTCATTCAAATACTATTATATACAAGGCGCCAGTATAAGATGTCAGATCATGCGGTAATTCTAAGATTACATTCCGGCTTTTATAAGATTATGGCCTTGATTCAACGACATCACTTGATGAGTCACTACGACTGTAATCTATTTTGGTTTTTTCATTGATAAGTTGGGGAAAAGCCACATACATATAACGAAATATGTCACTTATTTCCGCATATTGTAGAGTGGGAAGCAACTTTAGAATATGACAAACACCCAAGTCCACCATTCCAAGCACTTGTAAATCATAAGCTTGATAGGCATACTACTGTGTTACCATAGTTTAACGATTTATTCAATTTACTTCATGTATGAGCCTCAAACAACGGAAAAATAAAGTATGTGTTTGATTATCAAACAGCATTGTAAGATCAATAAATCGATGTCGGCAAAGTTGCTTGCTAATACGTAATGCGTGAAGTCTGTAGTGGCGAAGTTAATGCTGGTTTACATGAGACGCATTAACAAAGTGATAAATGCCATTTTATATATCGTAATAATGACAATGTAAATTAAGGTAACTAGACAGGCTAAGGAAGACGATATTTTAGGATTGTTTCGGATAAAGAAATGTATAGCAGACAAAATGTTCACATTTACTAGCAGGTAATAGCATAAATACTAAACCTACTATTTTTATGATATAATTTAACTAAATGTACGGATTTTGGGGGAAACTGTTGTTGGAAAAACAAGCAAGTTGTTGGAAAGAGAAGCAAGTTAAAAGAGACCATGGTTGTAATAAATAATTTATTTACAAAAGGAAGTTTAATTCGCAATTAACCTCATGTGCAAACTTTTGTTTCATTACAGATCAGTCTTTACGAAATTTAAATGTATGTAGCACTAAAAACAGAAAACAGGTAGATATGAAACTATCAAATTAAAATGAGTTTTAACTGTCATGATACTGTAAAGTACATTTTTATTACCTAGTACATCAATATATCAATAACAATGTAAGGAAGGACCTCGACACTACAGTCGATATTAATTTTTGGTCGGTAAATAACCACAATGCACTCAAGGACACAATAAACCTCATCCATATATGGCAATTATTTTATTCCTTCAACTTGTATTCAAGTATTTTATTATTCACTCATTATTATTCGGTTACATATGATCCGATACGGTGGTTTCTATTGTGACACTTGAAGCGTGACTTTTGTCGTCCGTACACGTGTAGCCCATGCTGTTATTCGTGTTATAACATTTTAGTGCATATTTTCATTACATTCTGAAGTCAATTACAGACATATGAACAACATTGTTGTCAAAAATTTCCGACTTTTATTCAATTAAATATCTTTCCATTAAAGTCAGTATTGATTTTTTTCCAAAGTAAGCGTTTCTCAAAATATTTTCTTAAAACGCTATCACTCAAACCAGTTATATCGGTATAAGAGTAACCTAAATTATACTTGACATTTGTATGTTGTTTGCGAGTCCTTTTTATTTTGCTCAGATCATTATATACCGTATTCCGATTAAAAAGAAAACCTTTGTTGGGTATACGAGTTGTATTCAGAATTTGAGACTGTCCATATAAAATATTAAAAAAAAAAAACCCTTATATTTACATGATTTAAGCATATTGACTACTCCAGTTCCTTACATTATTCACTCTTAACGGAACGCATTTTCCATCCGTGCTATCCATGACCGAAAAGCCACAGAGTAGTCTGTCCTTGGTAAACTATGGAGACACTGATACACTGCGCTACCAAGAGCGCTTCTCGAATTGTGGCAACTTCTAGCCAGCATTCTCGTTCAGCAAAGGAAAGAAAAAAACACAGGGACTTAGGTCGGGCGAATACGGAGGGCGCGGCAATTATACTTGACCTGCTGGTCCTGTAACTACTACTGTACAATACTGCAGATGCATTGTCATGCATAAGGCAGATGCCCCGTAAATTAGTTTGCGGGCGACGTTTAACATAATGTTGTTTTTTTTTACTGATTTTAGAACTTTGTCCCTGTAAAACTTTCCAGTAATAGATCTGCCCTATGCTTTTAGTATTTGCACAATAGACCCTTGGAACAAACCCGATCTTTTGACGATAGCTTGTCGTTCTTGTCCTATCCTAAGCCACTGTTTGTTGTTAATCCGCCTTTGAGATTCGAAATTATATACCCGCGTCTCATCCCCTGTGCGAATTCATTAAACTTCCCTTCATCTGCATCTTAACAGATTTTAGATTTTTGTGTAACATTGCACCCTTTGTGCATTTTGCCCTTTGGACATAAGATTAGGTACCCACTTTGCAAACACCTTCGATAATTTCAAGGCCAATATCTAAATATCTAAAATGATTTTTACGAAGAAAAACCCAACATTCAAATGCCTTTCGCGGTTTTCAAAAAGATACTTAAGTTACAAAGCGCTAAATGGTCCTGTGCATGTTCCTTTTTACAAACAAATAGGAAATTATGTTCGCTGATATGTTTAAAATGAATTTCATGCACAAGTTCTTAGTTTCACATTCAGATGTTATAAGATGATGGTTTACATTTAAAAGATTTGATCCAACTACAATTGTAAATTGTTGCAACTGAGGACTCACTACTACTGTTATTTGTTTAATATATTTTCATATACATACAAATGCATATTTGACATACAATAGATGCATGGGAGTATCATGGAGCAGCACACGGCGTGCTCGGTACCTTTTGTCATAGGGTGGTTTTATGATAAATTGCAACATGGTTACAACAATGTCGTGGTTATAAAAACCTGTTGTGATACATGTTCTGATTTTTCAACAGTTACGAACAGTTTTAACCCAACTATCGATATTTCACGTTATCAGTGATTAATGATAGGTAGTTATTGCGGGGGTTGGATATTAAGCTTGATGGTAGAAGGAAATTAAAAAAAACACATCGGTAGACAAAAGCTTTTATCTCTGTCTAACTACTTAAGATCAAGTTAACATAAATTGAAATGCCACACGCCCAGTCCCAGACTGTTGACAGGAACATTTTTTCTTCTATTTCCTTGATTTTATCAGTGGGAATGTATACTCAGGTAAATTCAATATGTATTATTTATCGATATCAGGCGCGTTCTTGGCTTGTGTATACGCGCTGCGTTTGTCTGCAAAAGGTAAAACATCGGCATTAAATAGCATTTATCCTTTCTGCAGACCATTACGTATAAATGCAGTAATAGATTAATTTCCATTTTGTACATCATTATCATCAGTATTGTCCATACTTTCTATTTACGTGACATGTACATGTATATTATTTCTTATAAAGACAAACTGTGTAATGCGATAATTATTACTTAAATAGTTCATAATACATTTAATTATTGTCATTGAGACCGGACTACAATTACTGAATGCCATCTTTCAGTATATTGTCTATAATACTGAAATATTGCTTCAGTCTATAAACCTATATGCATGGATAATTATATTGATATAAAAATGGTACATACATGTTCCCAGGACATTACATAGTATCCCCACAAAAGTGTATATAATTGTACACAGGATGATAAACGCACTTGTTTGAAATGGTCTTCTATTCCTATAAATCCGAATGAAAGTTTGCAATCATTTGTTTTTAAAATAAGATTTATCACGATTATATGTAACTTTCGCTTTTTCCTCTTTAATAAACACACCGTTTAATAAATCGACACTGGTTAAGGTGAAATACTAGTTTTGTCATTTAAATTTTCACCTGTTTCAAGATAACATGTATAATAACGTATATATACAACAGGTCTATCTCATTGACTGTGCATTGTATAAACCATATATACCACATTTACTTAAGTACGTATCGATCGCTGCAATTGATGCATCTATATATAACATCTCGCAATAAATAACTACTTTTCGATGTCAAAGCTAAAGTCTGTTAAAGTCATAAATATCTTCAAAAGTGAAGATTGCAATTTCATATTACGTCATATTAATTTATGACTTGAACAACCCAAGGTTCTCATAAAGAAATGATCTGTCCGCCAGATAAGGCATAAACCTTTGACTGATATCATGCTCTCTTTTAATATTGGACCAACTTGTTTCACATTGGCGGCGTACGCCGTTTCGCCGCTGGTATTCGTTTGGCTTCCCGGCACTGCCCGGGTCTAAAACGGCGGAGCGTTCGTTTTTTTCAAAAACCGGCGATATTGATTTTTTTGCCACTCACGTGACCGGCGTATCCCGGGTTGGATGAAGCGAATTGGCCCATTGTTTTACTAATCAGAGAGTAGAGCGGCGCAGGCAAATTTTTGTTTTTGGATGAAGAAAAAAAAACGAGAGAAAAATCACATTTTTATAGGAGCTCAACAAAATCTTTAATTAAATAAAGCTTAAATATATCTCGAAACCTTGATCAACTAAAATTCAATATTTACTTTTTGCAACATGTTTTTCATCCTAGAAAAAAATATACACTTAACTTTCTAGAAAAATACTTTGAATGTCAAATTTAGAAATTTATTGGAAAAAAATATTAAAAAATAAATACATTATTCCAGTGAAGTAGGAACGATTTTCTCCAAAAATCATCTTGTTTGGGGCTGGATAACTTGCACTTTTACACTCCATGCTCTGTTTCGTAGTAGATATCAAACTTCACTTTTCCTCTTCGGACTACTCAGTGCTTCCAAGTTTATGTCTGGATACTTTTAATGAAGTTAATTCAGTCATAAGTTAACGTTGAACAAGCAAAAGTCTGACATCGTAAACGGTGTACAGTTTCATCTTTCCTGAGAAGAGAGATCTCCACAGATTTCTTCGCGCATAGTTATGATAATGTAGTCAGGTTATTGGAAATGTTACATGTGAAATGTTACACAACATGTAAATTTCCAGATGGAAATCGCAAATTGAAAGTGAAAGGAGAACTGTCAAATTTATAAACGCAACTATATTTCAGAAAAAAAAACATTTGTCAAATCATACTTTATGCCCGAACACGCATCTAAAACAAGTTAAGGGGAAAATAGTTTTGAAAAAGAAATTGTATGATTACTACAAAAAACGGACAGACCAAGTATAATTGTTAGACAATGAAAATGTGAATACCAGTATTCATTCTTTCAAAATCATTTTACTCTATCAGTTCTGGAGCCGATACTTCGTCTTCTCCTTGTTAGAGATGCTTCCGTGATATAACCATCTGGAAGGTTTTAAAAGATATCTAAATGTAAATAAAGCAACGGTCTTCTCGATGCTTTAAAGACATTGTTGAATCTGCAGTAAAGATATATCAGTGTATATTGCTATATTTCAGGTCTTGTGAGGTCTAGGATTATAAACTTATTTTAGATTAAAAAGGTGATCAATACCTAAAGTTGATCTATTTTTCCCGGACTCTGTTTTGTAAGTTAAAAATAAAATATTATTACTTTAAATCTTTATTTTGACACTTTGCATCTAAATTAGATAATAGATTTCAATTGACAATGGCATTTTATGCGGTTTGTCAATAAGGATTATTCGGTCAAGCTTTAAGTCAAATAGTTATTTACCTAGGTATTGTACGATTAATAATACATGATCTCCTCATTTACAGGATATAAGCTTTGGACAAGCTTTGCTGAGGAAACTTTGCGCGACTTTAGTGGGCAAAGGTGCAAATCAAGACATTAATTATGTCAGGCACGCGCGGGCACGTGCGGGCACCTTAGAAGAACCATTGATCTTGATGGATTTCTATCATGAGGAAATCTACACCGCATGTTACGTTTCAAACCCGCAGGAGAGGCAAGTAATTCGAACAAAATGTAGCAGTATGTACAGTTCTTGATGTAGTAGCCAAGTTTAGACTAGACTTCGTTTCAACAGTGTAAGATGTCTATATTGCCGTGTTTTATAAAAATGTAAAACATACCGAAAAAAGATTTTATATTACCTAATAAAAGAAACTAAAAACTATTTTTTTCAGACAAGCTTTGAAAATGCAATTGTCGTCCTGCCATACTGCAGTATAACTGGATTATAACTTTTTGCATGAAGTCCATGTGGTGAAATAGTAAAGGCTGTAGTGGGTCTTTAAGATTTGGTTACAAACCTGTGGCTAATGGGTAGAGCGTATAATTCATTGAATTCGTAACTGGCAGATCTTGTTGCATTAAATAAGTTAAATTGCCTAAATCACTTAACCCTACGTAACATTATCCTTTTAAATGTGTTGAGCCTATCTCTTAAAGTATAAGTGATCATTTAACGAGACTTAATTAAAATCCGTGCAAGTATAAAGGCATACATTTTGTCAAATTAAAAATGTAAAAATAAATTCCAGTCTTAAAACATTATTTTATATTACACTTTTGACCTGTCACTTGTATATATTTTGCAACGATATTTCACGTTATCAGTGATTAATAATAAGTGGTTATTGTGGGGAGTTAGAAGCCTAATGTAGGAAGTGAAAACAAGTTTCAAGTAGGCCGTAGCTTTTGTTTCAGTTTATCTGCTTGAAATGAAGCAATGTCACACGCCCAATTCTGGGTGTCAAATATGGAATTGATACTCTATGAAAATGAGTTGTTTCTATCAATCTTCTTGTACATCTCTGTTACGTACGGAATCCTGTTGGGGCCATTTATAATGTCGCCGTCGCGTTTGCGGGTCGACACACGACAACGCGAAGTGACATAGCGACATTACGAAGTGACACCCGACAATCGCAAACGACGGCGACAATCCCAAACGACAATGTCGCGGTATCCACTTTAAAATGTCGCCTTTCAAAAGCACGATATATCGCGATGTCACTTCGCGTTGTCGAGTGTCGTTTCGCATTGTCGCTATGTCACTTCGTATTGTCGCGATGTCACTTCGCGTTGTCGTGTGTCGACCCTGCAAACGCGACGGCGACATTTTCAAACGACATGCGATAATCACAAACGACGCTCGACAACGCGAAGTGACATTTTCCAGATGTCGTATCGTATGTCGCGTGTCGCGGGTTTGGGTGAGGGTCGACGCGCGACAATTCCAAACGATACACGACACGCGAAGTGACACTCGACAATACGAAGCGAAATTTCCATAATGTCGTATCGCATGTCGCCCGTCTACCGGTGAAAGGGTAAGATAAAAAGCTGTATTTCCGTACTTTTCCGTACGTAAAATGGCCATGTTTTCATTAACTTCAAATAATTGTAGAATGTTCCAAACACAAGATATTTTAATGAAATAACTTTTATAAATTAAATTCAAACATTGTCTTAACGGATATGTAACTTGTATAATTTTACCGCCGACGGTTTCGTCGGAGGACCGTCTCAAAATGTATCATTTTTCCTGAAAATATGCATACTTCTTCATATATTAAAAAGAGAGGTGGTCCTTGTCTGAGGAGCCATATCTTCATAACCTGATGTCCGATTTTAATAAATGATACCTTGTTGCAAAGGGCAAGCCAGTACCTAGAGAAAAGAGGCCACGTCAGGTTCGAACCCGGTTGGCTAGGGGTCATGGTCAAAATCCGGTAATATTCTCAAAATATGAACTTGTCAGAGCAGTCAAGACGGTCCTGAAAACCCAAGCACTACCTTCACTGAGTCCAATGACACCATTGGAGCAATTTTCATGGCTCCCCGGGTCGAGTCAGCTTAGTCTTGGCCAGCACCCTACCACATATAACAAAAGTTTGATCATTGTCTGATACCTGTCCTACTTTTTTTTAATTATTATTATTGTAATTTATACTGAATTTCAGTTGATAATGACACTATGTTAGATTTTGACCCTTGTTCGAGTCTCTACATCCCAGGTACCTACCTATACCATATATATATATGAATATGTTCGTAGATGACTTGGCTTTACATTTAAGCTGTTTACAAGTCCATATGAGGCCATCAGAGCTCTGGACAGGTATCAGAAAATGATTTAACTTGTTATATACGGTAAGGTGCTGGCCAAGACTAAGCTGACCCGACCCGGGGAGCCGTGAGAATTGCTCCAATGGTGTCATTGGACTCAGTGAAGGTAGTGCTTGGATTTTCAGGACCGTCTTGACTGCTCTGACAAGTTCATATTTTGAGAATATTACCGGAATTTGACCTATGGCCTTGACCCCTAGCCGACCGGGTTCGAACCTGACGTGGCCTCTTTTCTTTTGGTACTGGCTTGCCCTTTGCAACAAAGTACCATTTATTAAAATCGGACATCAGATTATGAAGATATGTCTCCTCAGACAAGGACCACCTCTCTATTTAATATATGAAGAAGTATGCATATTTTCACGAAAACTGATACATTTTGAGACGGTCCTCCGACGAAACCGTCGGCGGTAAAATTATACAAGTTACATATCCGTTTAGATAATGTTTGAATTTAATTTATAAAAGTTATTATCTTGTGTTTGGAACATTCTACAATTATTTGAAGTTAATGAAAAACACGGACATTTTCCGTACGGAAAAGTACGGAAATACAGCTTTTTATCTTACCGTTTCACCGGTAGACGGGCGACATGCGATACGACATTATGAAAATGTCGCTTCGTATTGTCGAGTGTCACTTCGCGTGTCGTGTATCGTTTGGAATTGTCGCGCGTCGACCCTCACCCAAACCCGCGACACGCGACATACGATACGACATCTGGAAAATGTCACTTCGCGTTGTCGAGCGTCGTTTGTGATTATCGCATGTCGTTTGAAAATGTCGCCGTCGCGTTTGCAGGGTCGACACACGACAACGCGAAGTGACATCGCGACAATACGAAGTGACATAGCGACAATGCGAAACGACGCTCGACAACGCGAAGTGACACCGCGATATATCGTGCTTTTGAAAGGCGACATTTCAAAGTGGATACCGCGACATTGTCGTTTGGGATTGTCGCCGTCGTTTGCGATTGTCGGGTGTCACTTCGTAATGTCGCTATGTCACTTCGCGTTGTCGTGTGTCGACCCCGCAAACGCGACGGCGACATTATAAATGGCCCCAACAGGATTCCGTAGTTACGAGTATTTCCTTAGTTTGCTAATATATCAATGAGTAATAATGGTCAAATTAAGAATAAGTTAAGTAATCAAGGTGCATTATCCCTTCAGTAAATCGATATCGTGACAGTTCCTGCTTATACACATTGAATGTGTCTGTGGTGTATGAAAGAAAACATGCTTCGCTAAATTCCCCATTCGGCAACTTTTTGGCAACCGACTTGATCAAGACTTAAATGCTATTAAGCGAATAATTATTCAACGCAGTCATTCTTGTTTATAATATACATAGTATAAATGCGATCATATTGGTCTATAGACAAAGAGACAATTATCCATCTATTGGATGACATAAACGAAGTCAAGTATTGCAAAAAATGTTAGTTACACAAAAATTTGTTTCTGAAAAGGATATTATTTTAGGAGATGCATTTATGTGTACATCCGTTCTATTGCTGGCCAGGCGTAGACGTAATTTCTTACACAACAACTTAAATTCAGATTTCCTATTTCACAAAGGTCGCTTTTATTATGTGTCAGCCTATGTTTGTATTGATAATTATTCATGCACATCATCCGTTTCTTTCAATTTCACTCAGTGTACACGTTAAAGACAAAATTACGTCAACATGTGTTATTCAATCTGACTCATTGCAATAAAAGTGATGTTATAAATGCATAGTAATGATTCCCCATTACTTCATTATATAGTTTTATCTCCAAGTAATAAAATACATACACCAATCAACTGATATGTCTTAATAACGGAACGCTTCCAGTTCGTCTGAACAGAGACATGACAAGCGTCTGACTAAAACAATCTCAGTGACCTAACGTCGATACATATTGAGTTGTGAGAAAATGTTATGATGTAATAGGAATTGTATTCGATTTTGTAAGACAAAATGTAACATGATGCATAAATAGGTGAAGCAAGAACCCCGAGAAGCATTATTTGTTTATTGAAAGTGGCATGGGTAAGGTGTTATTTATTTTGGGACAACGGAATTCGTTGGATGTTATTATTTAGTATAGTTCCGCCTTTGTCTGTGAAAGCGGGTATGTGGTGCTGCACATTTCATAACCTGTACTGTTCATTCAGAATATTGATTCTAGTGTATTTTTATTGAGTCCAAGACAAAGCAAATTCTAACATATTTTACAAATAAAGTTTACTTGTGTTGTCATGGCAGCCGAAATTCAAGAACACACACGCAGCATGAAAAGACAGTGGTTCATTGCCGAAAGGTTTAAATGATTTAATAACATGCAAGACAAAGCCAAAATGCTTTTAAGACGTGAACTGTTTAAATCACATTAGAGAGAAAGATGTAAAGTAATGACTGGCCGACACAGAGCCGTTAATGCTGTTAAACGTTACAATGGCACAATTGCCAGTCCAGTTCAAATGACAATAAGAACTTAGCTTGTTCAAGACAGTGATGTATTAATTGTAAGACAGTTTAGAAATAATAAAGGTTACCGTAGTTTTAGATAAACAAAGGATACAAATGCGTGTCAATATCGTCAAATTAAAGAATACTCAACTGATATCTGTTATTAACGTACACTTTAAATTATATTATTGATAACAGTTTAGAAATATTTTCACTTAAAAACCGGAAGAAGTTTTAAGTTATCTATGACATTTAACTTGAGTATTAGATAGAACCATTACTCTTGAAATATTTGTGTTAATAGGCATATTTAACTCAGATGTGATGTAATTGACATCATTAACGTAAAGATCAAACAAAATATATGCAAATTATGCAGTTCACTGCAAGCAGTAATCCTATATAGTTAGAAATCATAAATAGGCTGACTATGCTATTCTATGTGATGTGAAAAATTATCACAATACTCATAGCGAGGCCAACTCTGGTTATTTGATTAAAATATCTTCCGTTATAATCACTAAATAGTTGACCTAACAAGTAACATAAGATTTCTGTCATAGAAAACATTTCATTTTGTTTCAGGCAGTAACAACAACGACACTATATGCAAGATGCAGACTAGACACGATCGGGCTACTCTTACATGTAGAAAATTTCACGTTTTAATGATGAAAACATGGCATAACCAAGCGATAACATGTATATTTACCATAACATTTAAAAAGTAGCATGTAATGACAGAAACAAGACATAACCAATTCCTGATAAGTGTATGTTTGCCTAATTTAAATGTCTTCGTAAATAATTCAAAGAACAGCCGGCCGAACAAAGAATTCAAAGCAACACCTTCGTCTCATAGCGTACTTGTCACCTCGGCAGACAATCAACCATGTGAAAGCTGGCCCGATACAGACGAGAATTTCATAAAACTGCCCATAATCAACTTCTGGATAGCTTAACCACCAACTGCAGCCAGTAAGTAAAATGTCTACCGTATTCTTATAACAGCTTTATATTGATCTAATACTTTTACATTTGCATTTCGTAATTTATGGAATAGTAATTGAAATTGAAAATCTGTATGTGTAATGATGTATAAGGAAAACTTATGTTTTGATATTACGTACAAGCTTTCAATGTTTTCATGCAAATACTTTGAAAATTATTTAATATGCGCCAATATTAGATAATATTGCATTGTCCTTCTGTCCTCTGTGTTAAAAGTATTGAAATCGGAATATGATTTTTTTTTTTTGCGTTTCGATAAAGAATTTCTGCAACGAAGAACGAAATCTCGCCATCAAAACTGTGTGTGCAGAAAAAGCTTCCGACACCTCGTGGTACAGGAAACAGTCATATATGCTTTAATCTACTTGTGCCGATGTCATTTATTCAGTTTATATTTAAATTTACTTTATCTTTGAGCCACACACAACGGCAAAATAAAATATATGTTTGATTATCAAACTGCATTGTAAGATCAATAAATTGATGTCGACAAAGTTGCTTGCTTATACGTAATGCGTGAACCTGCAATTTGCACACGCCAAGTCTGTTATGGCGAAGTAAATTCTGGTTTACATAAGACACATTAAGGCATTAAAAAGTAATTATAAATGTCATGTTATATAGTAATAATGACCATGTAAATTTATGTAACAAGTCATGCCAAGGAAGATGATATTTTCGGGATTCACTCACACACTCTCTCATACAATCATGCTCACCACAATACCACAAGGTACTATTTTATGTATGTTGGTAAACCACTACTTCCCAAAACATCGTCAAAATTATTTTCTCTTCAGATTTCAAAGCTGAATGCGGTACGCGTAAAGAATCTGTATTATTTATGTATGACCTCATTCAATTCATTAATGAGTGGCATTTGTGTATAATGGTTTGTATTAAATACCTTATATATGCATTTATAATGCGGACTTGTATACTCTTGGATCTTGAGTATGGAAAAGTTAACTGTTATGTATTTATATAATTCCCTTAATACACACTATCGCTATAAATGCGATCTTGTGATCCAGTTAACTTTCAGAGAGAGAATAAATTATATAGCTTCTCTTGTCCCAGATAGTTAAAAAGACTAAAATGACAATGATTCACCGTGCCACCAAGTGCACTTCTGAAATTGTAGCGAAGTCTAGCCAGCAATAATTTCCAGCAAAGTAAAGAAAATAAACAAAGGAAGTTAGGTCGGGAGAATACGGAATACGGAGGGTGCGGAAATTCTTGACCTGCTCGTACAATAAATACTGCTGTACAATATTGCTCTTGCATTGTCATGAATAAGGCACATGCCGCATAAACCAGTTTTTGGTCGACGTTTAATGTAATGTTTTCTTACCGATTTTAGAACGTTGTCCCTGTAATGATCTGCCGGAAGCACTTGGTATTTGCACAATAGTGGTTTTATAATAAATTGCAACATGGTTATAACCATGTCGTGATTATAAAAACCTGTTGTGATACATGTTCTGATATTTCAACACTTACGAACAGTTTTAACCCAACTATCGATATTTCACGTTATCAGTGATTAATGATAGATAGTTATTGCGGGGGTTGGATATTAAGCTTGGTAATAGAAGGAAATTGAAAACAAAATCGGTAGGCAAAAGCTTTTATCTCTGTCTACCTACTTAAATTCAAGTTATCATAAATTGAAATGCCACACGCCCAGTCCCAGACTGTTGACAGGAACATTTTTCTTCTATTTCCTTGATTTTATCAGTGGGTAACTATACTCAGGTAAATTCAATGTGTATTATTTATCGATATCAGGAGCATTAATCCGGCTTATGTATACGCACTGCGTTTGTCTGCTCTATGTAAAAGCAATTATCCTTTCTGCAGACCATTAACTTAAAGTATAAATGCAGTAATATATTGATTAATATTTTGTGCATAATTGTCACCAGTATTGTCCATACCTTTTATTTACGTGACATCTATATGTATACAATTTCTTATGAAGAAAATATTTTATTCAAATATTACATAAATATATTTAATTATTGTCATCACTGAGATCGGATAGTCTTTGTTAGACATTTTTATTCACAATCATTGAATGTCATCTTTCGGTTCCTTGTCTATAATACTGAAAGTTTGCATCAGTCTATAAACCTATTTGGATTATGTAAATTAATATAAGATAAAATGGTACATACATGTTTCCCAGGACATTACATAGTGTCCCCACAATAGTGTATTCAATTGTACACACGGTGATAAATGCACTTGTTTGAAATGACCTTCTATTCATTTATAATCCGAATGACAGTTTGCGATTATTTGTTTGTTTTCAAAACAAGATCTTTCACGCTTATATATAACTCCCGATTTCCCTCTTTAATAAACGCACCGTTTAATGAATCGACATTGATTAAGGTGAAATACTAGTTATATCATTTAATGTTTTACAATTCATCTGTTTCAAGATAATATGTCTAATAACGTATATATACAATCAGAATACGTCAGAGGTCTATTCCATTGACCATATAGACCACATTTATTTAAATACGTGTCGATCGCTACAACTGATGCATCTATATATAACATATCGCAATAAATAACTACTTCCTGATGTCAAAGCCAGTCTGTTTCAGTCATAAATATCTTCAAAACTGAAGACTGTAATTTCATATCACGTCATATTAATTTATGACTGGAATAACCCAAGGTTCTCATCAAGACATGATAAGATCTGTCCGTCGGATAAAAGCTCAACCCTATTACTGACACCATTGTCTCTTGTATTGGGCCTCCTTGTTTCACATTGGTGGCGTACGCCGTTCCGCCACTGGTAGCTGATTTTGTATTTGTTTGGCTTCCCGGCACTGCCCGGGTTTAAAACGGCGGAGCGTTCGTTTCTCCTAAAACCGGCAATATTGCTTTTGCCGCTCACGTGACCGACGTATCCCGGGTTGTGTAAATTATTACTATAAAATAGAACACTGACAGACCAAATATATTTGTAAGAGAATGAAAATGTGTTTTCCAAACCAGAATATCAATATTCATTGTTTCGAAGTCATTTTACACTAAGTTCTGGAACCGATACTTGTCAGAGATATTTCCGTGACGTGCATCTGAAAGTTTTTTAAAAGACATCTAAATGTAAATAAAGTAACGGTCTTCTCGATGCTTTAAAAACAACTTTCAATCTGCAGTAAAGATATTACAGTATATATTGTTATAGTTTCAGGGCTTGTGGGATCAAGGATTATAAATTTAATTTATATTAAAAAGGTGATCAAAACTTAAAGTTGACCTACTTTCCTCGCACTCTGCTTCTGTACGCTCAAAAAAAAATATTATTATTTAAAAATCTTCACTTTGTCACTTCCCAGCTAAATAAAATAATAGAGGTTATAATGACAATAGATTTCAATTGTCAATGGCATTTTATGCGGTTTATTAGTAAAGCTTTAAGTCAAATAGCTATTTACATACTAGGTATTGTACGATTCATAATATGAACTGCGCCACGAGAAAACCAACATAATGGCTTTGCGACCAGCATGGATCCAGACCAGCCTGCGCATCCGTGCAGTCTGGTCAGGATCCATACTGTTCGGTTTCAAAGCCTATTACAATTAGAGAAACCGTTAGCGAAAAATAAGTTTTTGAACTGTATTGTCACTGAAATGTGGGTTTATTATGCTGAACCTGAAACAAAAGCTCAGACAAAACAGTGAACCTCCCAAGAAGTTTAAACTGTCTCCCTCTGCTTGCAAGGCTATGCTGGTTGCTTTTTGGGATTCACGTGGAATTATACTGGCACATTGCATGCCAAAAGGTTAAATTGTGGCTGATGGATACTATTCAGAAGTAGTTTTGAACAAATATATAAAACTCAAAGAAAAACTGAAAATGTTGCGTCCCAGGCTAGCCTAGAAAAAATGTCCTTCTTTTGCATGACAATGCCCCCAGCCTCAGTACATCCCAGACCTTGCCCCTTGCGACACTTTTATTTGTTTCCAGAACTGAAAAAGGTTCGCTGAAAACAAATACGAGACCAGGACGGCTTTGATTTCAGCTGTAAATCTGTACGTCAGCAGTAAGTCTACTTCATGGTTTGCAGAGAGAATACAAAAGCTCCCACAAAGATGGTAACATTGTAAAGACGTTGGCGGGAATACTTTTAAAAAGAGTAAAAAGAATATTTGAAAGATATATATTTGCCTAGGTATGAGACTGACCGAGCTTAATATGAGAGAAATACCGAGTACGTTAGTTATACTGGATTATGTATACGATAAAGATACTGCACAATGTACAGTTGAGATTCTGGACTAATGATAGCAGTGATACTCGACTAGGTACGGGAGATATATTGGACTAGGTACGAGTAAGGTACTACTAGTATGGGAGAGGTACTGGAGGAGGATCAAGAGACATACTGGAATAGATACTCTTGAGAGAGATACTCTTCTTATGCTAGAAATAATGATCAATATTCAAGAGAGATACTAGGCTAGATACAAGGTTGTTACTGAATAAGGTATGAAAGAATTACTGGACTAGTAATTAATAGAAATATACTTAAATTGGCATACGAAAAATATTGAAACAGGTTTGAGAGAGACGCTGGTCAAGACCGGAGTTATGATCTAGAGAAACACTCCGCTGACAAACTTCGTTTATTTTGATAATGTTATTACCAATGTACATACATACTTTAAGTATATTGTGTAAAAGTTTGCTTTTTCTAGGTGATCTATAACCCGTCTCTGCGTCGATTTGAAATTAATTAAATCCAAAGCGTTTACTCGCTGTTAAAATAGAATGCTAGTCAAAAGTTACAGCCATGCAACAAGTCTTTAAGCGTAGAGAACTAATGAATAGAATAATAGAAGAGCCTTCGAAATCAGATTATGTTATATGAGCTGTGTCATGAGAAAACCAACATAGTGGCTTTGCGACCAGCATGAATCCAGACCAGCGCAGCATCCGCGCAGTCTGGTCAGGATCCATGCTGTTCGCTAACAGTTTCTCTAATTGGGTCTTTTAGATTTGGTGACAAACATGCGGCTAATAGGTAGAGCGTATAATTCATTGAATTCGTAACTGGCGGATCTTGTTGTATCAAATAAGTTAAATTGCCGAAATCACTTAACCCATTATTCTTTTAAATGTGTTGAGCCTATCTCTTAAAGTATAAGTGATCTTTAAACGAGACTTAATTAAAACGTAAAGCTTCCGTGCAAGTATAATGACAAACATTTCCTCAAAGTGGAAAAACTAAAACGGTGTTGTTATGGCAATATAAATAACAATACTATCATAAAGGTAATGTAAAAATAATTTCTAATCTTAAAACATTATTTGAAATTACACATTTGACCTGCCACTTGTATATATTTTGCAACGATATTTCGTGTTATCAGTGATTAATAATAAATGGTTATTGCGGGGAGTAAGAAGCCTAATGTAGGAAGCAAAAAAGCAAAAACAAAAACAACATGTTTCAAGTAGGCCGTAGCTTTTATTTCAGTTTATCTGCTTGAAACGAAGCAAACAAAACATTGAAATGTCTCACGCCCTATTCCGGATGTTAAATGTGAAATTGATACCTTATGAAAATGATACTGACTTTTCTATCTATTTCTATCTATCTTCTTTTACAGTAACACCTCTGTTACGAGAATTTCTTTTGTTTGCTGATATATCAACTGGTAATAATGGTCAAATTAAGAATAAGTTAAGTAATCAAGGTGCATTATCCCGCCAGTAAATCGATTTCGTGACAGTTCCTGCTTATGCACATTAAGTGTGTCTGTGACGTATGAAAGAAAACATGCTTCGCTAAATTCCCCTTCGGCAACCCTTTGGCAGCCGACTTGATCAAGACTAAAAATGCTATTAGGCGAATAATTATTCAACGCAGTCATTCTTGTTCATAACATACATAGCATAAATGCGATCATATTGTTCTAGACAAAGAGACAATTAGCCATCTTTTGGATGACATAAACGAAGTCAAATATTGCAAATAATGTTAGTTACACAAACAATTGTTTTTGAAAATTATATTATTTTAGGAGATGCCTTTATGTGTACATCTGTTCTATTGCTGGCCAGGCGTAGACGTAATTTCTTGCACAACAACTGAAATTCAGATTTCCTGTTTCACAAAAGTCGCTTTTATTATGTGTCAGCCTATTTTTGTATTGATAATTATTCATGCACATCATCCGTTTCTTTCAATTTCACTCAGTGTACACGTGAAAGACAAAACCATATGTGTTATTCAATCTGACTCATTGCCATAAAAGTGATGTTATAAATGCATAGTAAAGATTTCCCATTACTTCATTATAGAGTTTTATCTTCGTGTAATAAAATACATACACCAATCAACTGATATGTCTTATTAACGGAACGCTTCCAGTTCGTCTGAACAGAGACATGACAAGCGTCTGACTAAAACAATCTCAGTGAATGATTAAACATTGATACATATTGAGTTGTGAGAGCATGTAATGATGCAATAGGAATTGTACTCGATTTTGTAAGACAAAATGTAACATGATGCATAAATAGGTGAAGCAAGAACCCCGAGAAGCATTATTTGTTTATTGTCAGTGGCATGGGTAAGGTGTTATTTATTTTGGGACGACGGAGTTCGTTGGATGTTATTATTTAGTATAGTTCCGCCTTTGTCTGTGAAAGAGGGTATGTGGTATTGCACATTTCATAACCTGTACTGTTCATTCAGAATATGGATTCTAGTATATTTTGATTTAGTCCAAAACAAAGCAAATTCTAACATATTTTACAAATAAAGTTTATTTGTGTTGTCATGGCAGCCGAAATTCAAGAACACACACGCATCATGAAAAGACAGTGGTTCATTGCCGAAAGGTTAAATGATTTAATAACATGCAAGACAATGTCAAAATGCTTTTAAGACGTGAAATGTTTAAATCACATTAGAGAGAAAGATGTAAAGTAATGTCTGGCCAACATAGAGCAGTTAAGGCTGTTAAACGTTACAGCCAGTCCAGTTCAAATGACAATAAGAACTTAATAAGACAGTTTAGAAATATTAAAGGTAGTTTTAGATAAACAAAGGATACAAATGCGTGTCAATATCGTCAAATTTAAGAATACTCAACTCATATATGTTATTAACGTACGCTTTAAATTATATTACTGATAACAGTTTAGAAATATTTTCACTTAAAAACCGGAAGAACTTTTAAGCTATCTATAACATTTAACTTGAGTAATAAATAGAACCATTACTGTTGAAATATTTGTGTTAATAGGCACATTTAACACAAATGTGATGTAATTGACATCATTAACGTAAAGATCAAACACAATATATGCAAATTATGCAGTTCACTGCAAGCAATAATCCTATATAGTTAGACATCATAAATAGGCTGACTATGCTATTCTATGCGGTGTGAAAAATCATCACAATACTCATAGCGAGGCCAACTCTGGTTATTTGATTGAAATATATTCCGTTATAATTACTAAAATAGTTGACCTAACAAGAAACAGAAGATTTCTGTCATAGAAAACATTTCATTTTGTTTCAGGCAGTAACAACAACGACACTATATGCAAGATGCGGACTAGACATGATCGGGTCTACTTTTACATGTAGAAAATTTCACGTTTTAATGATGAAAACATGGCATAACCAAGCGATAACATGTATATTTACCATAACATTTAAAAAGTAGCATATAATGACAGAAACAAGACATAACCAATTCCTGATAAGTATATGTTTGCCTAATTTAAATGTCTTCGTAAATAATTCAAAGAACAACCGACCGAACAAAGAAAGCAACACCTTTGTCTCATAGCGTACTTGACACTCAACCATGTGAAAGCTAGCCCGATACAGACGAAATAGTAACTGAAATTGAAAATCTGTAGCAGAATTGATGTATAAGGAAAACTGATTTTTTGGATATTATAGTACAAGCTTTCAATATTTTACATGCAAATACTTTGAAAATTATATAATATGCGCCAATATTAGATAATAGTGCATTGTCCTTCTGCCCTCTGTGCTAAAAGTACTGAAATCGGGATATGAATTTTTTGGCGTTTCGATTATTAATTTTTGCAACGACGAACAAAATCTCGTCATCAAAACTGTGTGTGCAGAAAAAGCTTTCGACACCTCGTGGTACAGGAAACAGTCATATATGCTTTAATCTACTTGTGCCGATGTCATTTATTCAGTTTATATTTAAATTTACTTTATGTATGAGCCACACACAACGGCAAAATAAAATATATGTTTGATTATCAAACTGCATTGTAAGATCAATCAATTGATGTCGACAAAGTTGCTTGCTTATACGTAATGCGTGAACCTGCAATTTGCACACGCCAAGTCTGTTATGGCGAAGTAAATGCTGGTTTACATTAGACGCATTAAGGCATTAAAAAGTAATTATAAATGTCATGTTATATAGTAATAATGACCATGTAAATTTATATAACTAGTCATGACAAGGAAGATGATATTTTCGGGATTCACTCACACACTCACTCATACATGCTCGCCTACATGCTCACCAAAATACCACAAGGTACTATTTTATGCATGTTGGTAAACCACTACTTCCCAAAACATCGTCAAAATTATTTTCTCTTCAGATTTCAAAGCTGAATGCGATACGCGTAAAGAATCTGTATTATTTATGTATAATCTCATTCAATTCATTAATGAGTGGGATTTGTGTATAATGGTTTGTATTAAATATCTTATATGTGCATTTATAATGCGGACTTTTACACTATTGGATCTTGAGTATGGAAAAGTTAAATGTTATGTATTTAAATAATTCCCTTAATACACACTATCGCTATAAATGCATTGTATCCTTGTGATCCAGTTAACTTTCAGAGAGAGAATAAATAATATAGCTTCTCTTGTCCCATTTAGTTAAAAAGACTACAATGACAATGATTGACCGCGCCACCAAGTGCACTTCTGAAATTGTAGCGACGTCTAGCAGCATTTTTTCAGCAAAGTAAAGAAAAGAAACAGGAAGTTAGGTCGGGAGAATACGGAGGGTGTGGCAATTATTGACCTGCTGGTACTATAAATACTGCTGTACAATATTGCTCTTGTGCACAGAGGCATTGTCATGACTAAGGCACATGCCGCATAAACCAGTTTTAGGCGATGATTAACGTAATGTTTTCTTACTGATTTTAGAACTTTGTCCCTGTAAAGATCTGCCGGAAGCGCTTCGTGTTTGCGAAATTCATTTAACATCTTTTCTTCTGCATTTTTATATATTTTAGAAATGCTTTGCAACATTGCACCCTTTGTGCTTTTTACTCTTTGGAAAAAAGATTGGGTAGCCACATTGCACCTTCGATAATTTCAAGGCCAATTTCTAAATATTTAAAATGATTCTGACGAAGACAAAACCAACATTCAAATGTTTTTCGCGGTTTTAAAAAGAGATTATAAGTTACAACGCGCTAAATGGTCCGCTGTATATGTGTCCTTAACAAAAAATAGGAAATCATGTTCGCTGATATGTTTGAAATTAATTTCAAACATCAATTCTTGGTTTTATATTCAAATACTATATTATTATGGTTTACTAGTAAAAGATTCGATCTAATTACATTTGTAAATTGTTGCAACTGATGACTCACTACAATTATACTTTGTTTAATATATTTTCATATAAATAAATTATCAGTATGTACACACAAATCCAATTATGAAACATAATAGATACATGGAAGTAGTATGGCACAGCTCACGGCGTTTTGGTACCATTTGTCATAGATTGTAACCATGTCATGATTATAAAAACCTGTTGAAGTAGTGATATACCTATTCTGATTTTTACCCTTACGATCGAACAGTTTTGACCCAACCATCGATATTTCACGTTATCAGTGATTAATGATAGGTAGTTATATCGGGGGCTGGATATTAAACTTACTTTTCAGTAGGCCAAAGCTTTTATCTCTCTCTACCTTCTTCAGAAATGCCACACGCCCAGTCCCAGACTAATACTGATTTAAAACGACAGGAACATTTTTCTTCTATGTCCTTAATTTTATCAGTTGGTAACTATACTCGGGTAAGTTCAGTGTGTATTATTAAATTTATTGATATCAGGAAAGCGGTCAGCTTCTATATACGCGCTGCGTTTGTCTGCAGTATGTACATGTCGGCATTCAACAGCATTAATCCTTTCTACAGATCATTACCATTTTGTGCATCACTATCATCATTTACGTTGGATTTATATAAGTTTAATATGAAGAAAACTGTGTTTTCAATTATAAACTTAAATTTATCAAAATATATTTATTATTATATTTATATATTAGCTATATTATTGTCATCAGTGAGACCAGGGGCCGTATTCATAAAGCATCTTAAGTATAAGTATAAGAAATTGATTATTTACTTAAGTATTACTTAGGTTAGAAATTTATTTTACTTAAGTATATTTGTTATTCATAAAACAACTTAATAAGTAATTCTTGTTTTTTATTGAGGGCGAAAACATTAAAAAAAACAACATTAATTTCAGACAGATACAACATGCACAATTATGTTTAAAGTGCTTTTATCTGAAAACAACACTTTAATCGTACTCACCACGCTATTTTATTTTCTGACTTAAGTCACTTCTTACGTATCTTAAGTTTTAGCTGTTTTATGACTAGAACTGAAATCACCACAAACTTAAGTAAAATCTTAAACTTAAGTCAAAACTTATACTTAAGATGTTTTATGAATACGGCCCCAGATATTGTTTGTTAGATATTTACATTTTACAGTTATTAAATACCATTTTTCGGTATTTTTTCAATAATACTGAAAGACTGTTTCAGTCTATAAACTGATTAAGACAAATGAAAATAGATATAAACAAAAATTCTACATACATGTTTCCAATGCCAGCACATTACATAGTATCACACACCAATGTATACAAATATACGCACTTTATAATATGCACTTGTTTGATATGACCTTCTATCCCTATATCATCTAAACGAAAGTTTACTATCATTTGGGTTTTTTTTAACAAGATTTATCACGCTTATATGTAACTTTCGCTTTACCTCTTTTATAAACACACCGTTTAATAAATCGACATTGGTAGGTGAAATACTAGTTTTGTCACTTAATTTTCACAATTCACATGTTTCAAGTTAAAGTCTAATAACGAATATATACAATACCATGTGCGTTACGCCACAGGTCTGTGGTGTATAAACCATATATACCACATTTATTTAACTACGTATCGATCGCTGCAATTGATGCATCTGCCTTGCATGAATATCTTCTTTCCGATGTCAAAGCTAGTCATAAATATCTTCAAGATTTAAATTTCATATTTCGTCATATTAATTTAGGACTGGAACAACCAGAGGTTCTCATAAAAATATGATCAGATCTGTTCGCCATATAGCACCCAAACTTTTGCATGATTGTATGATCTCTAATAGTATACTGGGGTCCGTTTCACAAAAGTTCCTTAAATTTCATCTAAGTATGTAATTTTAAAACACATTTATTTCATAGGATGTAACTTGCATCTTTTTGAAAATGTGTGGTTAATATAATTTTAGCCCAAATCTATTTTATCCGTGCTTATTTCATATTCTAAGATAAGCCAAATAGTTAAAATGAATTTACTTTAAACGATGTTCATGAAACGCCTTATCCCTAAGTTCAATGTCCTAAGTAGGCTTCGTGAAACGCCCCCACCCCACAAAATAAAACACGGACAGATAAAGTATACTTTATAGAAGGAAAATGTGTTATTTCCAACAGAAAACCACAATCAGATCACCATTATTATTTTGTTTAAAGACATTTTACCTTATCAGTTTTGGAACCGATACTAAATCTCAAGCTGCGTTCAGCCCAGCAACTAAATAAAAGACAGTTGCAAAGTTTCTAATATTTTATCTCTGTCTGTAGCAATCTTAGTTTTAATGTTGTAACAGTGTTTACTAGTATTTGATTAATTTTCTGTTAGTTTCCAAGGTAACATTTGTCATGTATTCTGTTTGCTTGTCTTGACAGATGTGTTTGTTTACTGTTCTCATTTGCGTCCAAATGTTATATTTATATATCTCTTTGTAACATTATCACATATTTTTCTCATTTTACGTTCTTATTTTGTGAAGCTGTTAGTCACTTTTAATACCGATGGTAAATAATAACGAAAATTCGAAGTTCTTTCGAACTATGCAATGGTCATATGTTGTTATAACTATGGTGTATATTCAAATAGCCTCGGTCAAAAACTTAGACCTTAGACCAAACAACAAAGAAATTGTGCTTGCCTTGTCAGAGAGGTTTTCTAGAACATTTCTCAGCGACGTAACCATCTGGAAGTGTCTCAAAAGATATTTAGACACAACTACAGCTGTCACAGGATGACGAATTATACTGGTACTGATGATAAACCCGAACAGAAAATGAGGTTTTTTACCGGTGACTTTTTTATTTCTGCAAATTGAAATCAATGGTCGGTATCAAAATAAAGCTTAACCTTTGCTGAAAACTTTACATAATTCAAATTTATATTTAGTAAGCAAACTCACACGAATTGAGGGCCTGAAAGGGGTATGTAAAAAGGGGACTTTATGAACGTTGACTGATGATAAATTCGAACCCTTTGTCATTTACAAAATTTCCTTGGTATTATTATATTGAAACTTTCCCCAAAAAGCTGCAACAGTCATTCCTGATCAAGTAATGAAAAGTTAACAAATGTCAGGCCTTCATGTTTCGGCAGTGAGCATGCGCAAAAAAAAAAAAAACACCCTCTTCCCCAGTAATTTTGGATAAATATTTTTTATACAAATTTTACAAAGTCATTTATTTATACAGAATATTTACCAATTTTGTTTTTGTTTACACCAGTTGGTGTTGTAAGTGGAAAATATTAGATGGTGTGTTCAATTTTATAAATAAACGATTGCAATCGAATATTTCCAAGGTGTTCGACTTTATCACCTGTCCGGGTTTATCATCAGTACCAGTACCCCTACAAAACTTCAGAAAGTAAAATATGTTGAAAAAGGTACTGATGGAAGGAGAACAAACTCTGCTATCCATATATATGCCTCACGATATGGGAAAATATCTAGAATTATGAGGAAATCAAAGAAATCAATTTCAGGACTGTTAGATGCATGGCTGTGTTATCGTACATAGCATTTAACATACTAGGTAGCTTACTTTTCCAATGCATTGATATAACATGAACAGGATTAGGATTGACAAACGGTGTTCACTCAACAATTTCACTCAATAAACAGATTGTAAAGCGGGCTAGGGTAAGTCTCTTCATGATAACAGAGGTGATAAAAAAGTAAAACCTTACACCAATGACTACAAAAATAATTCACAAAACAACCTGTCGATCAAAGAGAGCAAATATATTTACTTTATATACTAGCATCATTGTCACCTCTGCAGACAATAAAACTTGTAAAAGCTGGCCGTTCTACAGACAAGTGAAACAGACCAAATCAACACCCGGATAGATAAAATAACAGCCATTGTCAAGGTATATAATGTCTACCATATTCTTGGTACAGTTTCATTGATTGATCAAATATTGTTTAATGTACATGGACAAAAAATCGTTAACAAAAACAAAATACTAGTAAAGTCATGTACCTTTAAAATCTGTATAAAGTATTGAAAACAAACCTTTCAAATTCTGCAGTATGATAAAGCATCTATGAAATCTTGCCTGTGCAGGAAAAGCTTCCTATAGAAATATTCTTTTTCAAATCCATTTCTATTCATTAACTTGTGTAAGCCAACGGCAAATACAGCTGAAACTCAAATTCCAAGTGATCGAGACCTCACTTCGAGATAATCGAAATTCATCGACTAAATTCAAATTTGATTTTACAATACGGTTTTCATTATACATGTTAGAAACAATTTATATACTTAAAAGTTCTAGAAAATACTTTGAATTTCAAATTCAGAAACTTATTGGAGAAGATTGATCATAATAAATAAATTTTTCAACAGAAGTAGGAACGGCTTTCTTTGAAGGTCACCTTGTTTGGTAAGGTGCATTTTTGACTTCATAACGTGCACTTTTACACTTCATGGTCTATTTCGTAGTGGCCTTTGTGCGCAAGTCTTGACATTATTTTTTTCAAAAAACGTTTCACAATGTAGTCAGGATATTGGAAATGTAACAAAACATGTACATTTCCAGATGGAAATAGCAAATTGGACATGAAAGAAGAACTGTCAAAATCTAAAAATGCAATTATATTTAAAAGAAAGTGTCTGATACATTCGTCAATCACATATAATACCCGGGCAAACATCTAAAACAAGGTTAGAGAAAAATACTTTTGAAACACATTTGATGATTTCTACAGAATAGAACACAGACAGATGATGTATATTTGCTATAGAAGGAATATGTTTTGTTCGAAATAGGAAAACCTCATCCAGAATACCAGGAGTCTATTGTTCAGAGTCGTTTCGGAACCGATACTTCGATCTATGGATCTTTATTAGCTCAGCAATGAAGTAAAAGACAGTTGCAAAGTTCCTATTGTCTGTATCTGTCTTTAATGTCAATTTTAAATTTTTCATCATGTGTTATCTGATTAATTTCTGTGGGTTTCCAAGGTAATATTTGCCTTGTCTTGCGTTTGCTTGTTTTGACAGATGTGTTTGTTTACTGTTCTCATTTGCGTCCAAACGATATATCTCTTTGTAACATTTTTCTCATTTTACGCTCTTGTTTTATGAAGTGTAAGTCACTTTTAATACTTTGGCAATAAATAACGAAAATTCGGATTTCTTTCGAAATATGCAATTGTCATACGTTTTCATTGCTACGTTGTATGCTCGAATAGCATCGATCAATACATACTCAAGTAGAAACACTAAAGCATAACCAAAACAACTGCCTTCTCTACTTAAAGAAATGTAACAGGAGTTTGCTAGAACACTTCTCAGCGACTTAAACATCTGGAATGGTGTCAAAAGATATTTCAGTATAAAGACATTAATGGCCTTCTCGGTGTTTTACACTATTTATGTAATATTTTTGATACGTAACAGACAGCAAAGCCAGATTTTGACACTTCCCTTTCCCAGTGTTCGTGGTTTTGATTAAGACTGGGATTTAGTGTGAATCATATTGACACTGATTGTTCCAAGGCAAAGGTTTACTGTGGTTGTTTATTGTTTGTTATTTCCTTACTGTCTGTCTGAATAACTTTGTTTATGTATTTTTGTTTAACATTTTGATAATATTTACTCCCATTCAAAATCTACTATGCTTTCTGATTTAGGGGACTGTATTCTGAAAACGTGATTTTACCTGTTGTATGTTGTCCCTGTATTTGTTCTCGAACTTTTATACCACTGAGTCCATTCATGCTATGTAAGAATATAATTCGGCTAAAACCTATGGTAGGGGGCGTTGGGGAGTTTCAAATTTCATTACCTCTCATGAATATTTAATCAAGCCGAATCTATTTTGCCTGGTTGCGTTCTATGCTTTGCAATGCATTTCATAAAGATTTTGTTAACTATCAAGAAATTAGTCTTTGTGAGCGTTGTTAAAGTTTCTGGTCCTTTGGTGTCAAGAACTATAACCACAAGATACAAGCAAGTGAATGCAATCTGATAGAAATGGTGAAAATACGCAAGAATAGTTTATATTCTAAAATGCTTTCTGGGAGACTACTGAAACGTAAAATTGGAGAAAGTGGAAACTCCTCGACAACATCTGAATCAGTCATTATACATAGAACCATATTTCTTGAAAAATGTTTGTGTAAACAGGCATATTAAACTCAAGTAAAATGTAACTGTAATTGTAAATGTATGATCAAACATAATACTACTCATAATGAATACTCCTACATAGTAAGGCATCAACCATGTATTAAACTATTATTATACTTTCTATGTGACAATTCTATTAGATTAAAAGCTCGTCAATTACTTGAATAAATAACAAGTGTTGACTTTATAAGAAATCATTGAACTCGTTTCTTTTTGTAGAAGATTATTAATTAATAAATCAACAATTTCATCAAGAACATGATAAAAAGAAGAATATATATATATATGGGATACATGTTAAAGAATAGAGAATATTTGATAACGGAGTGAATATCTTCTAATTTCAATTTAAGTGTCGCGCGATTTGCGAATTAGGATTAATTTGTCAAAATTAAATTTATGGAATCAAGAATCCTGATACTGCAGCAAAGAAATCCCTTACATTACCACAATCTAATTTGAAATTACCATATACTGACTTTAGGCCAAATATAAACAAATACATTTTATCTAAATGGCAATCGTCACAGAACAATGCTTCGTTCAATAAACTTCATGCTATTAAAATGACACCAAGGGAACATATCTGTTCACAGGGATGAAGTTGATAATAGGTCATACCCGTTTGACTCAGTCTTATATTCTAACCTGAATGTGTACCATACTATTAAACATGTTTAATCCACTGTCACAGCGCAGTACATACTATGACGTTCAATCTTTGAAAGAGTTATTTGAAAACGTTTCAGTCGACAATATTTTGTCCTTTTTAAAGCTAATAGGCATTTATAACAAAATCTGAACATCATATGTTTATTCACATATTTTTCAATATTATTGTTTGCCACTGACATTTTAACCCTTTATATGTATATACATTTTACATAAATGTTTTTAGAGATGCTTCATACTTTACTTTTTCGGCGTGTCGTATTAAGCACGGTTTTATGACTCGTATGACCTTATGCCGCCTGAATAATGTACCAATCGGATTGCTTGGTAAGGTACTCTCGGTATTTTCAGCCATAATGAGAGATTTAGTAAGAGTGGCGCTGATTGGAGGAAAGGCTGAAAATGCTTCACTCTGAGTCATGTGTGACACTGAGTGAAATGACAACGCGTTCGTCATCTATAACCTCTATAAGTACAGCACAATCGGGTTGTATGCGTACCACTTGAACAGGTGTGCGTAGCCAAATATTCATCTGCTCATCCGGACATATTTCCGTTTTTTTTTCAAGTTTTCTTAAGTTATTTCTGTTTTGTTAAGTTTCCTTTCCTTAAGTTTTGTTTTTGCAAAAGGTTATTTGTTTTATACAGTCATTAACTCTTATCCTGCATTACAGCAACAATTTCTAACCAGTGCAAATCATTACTAACCTGCAACAACATGTCCGATACTGTTGAATTTTAGACACTAAATTTTAAATACATCTTTCCGGTGAAAACAGTACTGTACATATTCTGAATGATAGACAAATTTGATAATAAGCTGAAGTAGAGTAAGGGTTCATGTTGCTTCCAACAATTCCAGAAATAAAGTATAGAACCTATTTCAATATTGTTTGCTTACTGTTAACATCTTTTAAGCAACAAAAGATTTTGTGATTTTTTGGTGTCCGTCGTGTTCCCTCCACAAAGTCTTCTTCAGAACTATTGTCCTCATTTATATAAAACTTCACAGAGGCCCCTTTCAACATTTAAAATACAGGTTTCTGTTTTTAGAGATGCCTTACAATTTACGTTTTCAAAACACTTGTTTTCGGCGATATATGGCCATTTTATGTCGATTCGCCGTAAAATCTGACACACTCACTCACTCATATGTACTGTACCAACAAACAGTTAAATAAATGCAGCAACTGAAAGCTCGCTGACACTTTTGAAATGGAATTCATGGGTCAATTTTCAGTCACAGTATGACTCACCGCGACTGTATGTGAGGATATTTTTTGGGGATAAATCACACCAGTGCAGCGAAATATGTTATTTATCTCAGTATGTCTCATCATGTTAACAAACGCTCGAAGTCACTCTGCAAAACAAGTGTCAAATATGTAATAATGAAAACTCCTTAAATACATTAATATCTAAACAGGCTTTAGCGATTAAATGTATATACTGAGTAATCAAAGTGCATTATAAAATCGATATATCGGTATCAGGAAATTTGCCGACACGTACTGCATAAACACATGCAAACCTGCAGTGGTGACATTAAAATGCTAATGTACTTTAAGATAACTCGAGTCTAATTAATTGATAGTTGATACGGATAATTTATCTTTAATCTTTACCCCGGGGATACCTGATGATATTCATAACGTAATATAAGACGTATTTACTGAGTAAAAAGACAACATTTTTATATATCGTAATAAAGAGAATGTAAATGTACGAAAAAAATCAACAGAAAAGACAAAATGACCATAAAGTAGCATCGAAACTAATCTTATTGTGTTAGTGGACTTGCTGTGACATGTGTACGCTCGTTTGGACTGCTAGACGCTTCGTCGTAACTGGTCTGGTATATAGTGGTTCGAATAAATTCTCTCTATCATATAATAATTAATAATGCTTGTATCCTGGCGGATCTCATGTATGGGAAAGTCAATTGTTATGAGTTTAATTATATCCCTTAATGCAAACTATCCCTATATATTCAGTGTATCCTCGAGATCCAGTTGGAAATATAGCTATCTGGTCCCAATTAGTTAAAAAGACTAAAATGTCACTGCTGATTTGTGAGACATGAAAACAGAGATGTGAGTATATATGCAAATGTTGAACCAGTACGAATGTGTAGTACAATTCGGGTGTGTATTTAAAACAGCATCGAAACTAATCTTACTGGGTTAGTGGACTTGCTGTGGCATGTGTGCGCTAGTTTGGACTGTTAGGCGCTTTGCCGTAATTGATCTGATATATTGTGGTGGTGATTTAGTTCGTATAAATTCTCCCATATATATAAAGTTCCAACGCTTTAGCCTGTTTGAATCATAAATATCAAATATTTTCCAAATAGGACATACTCCATTTTTTCGTGAGTATATGAGAAAAATTTCCAAATAAAATTTCAAAACTTTGACACTATACTATTGGCATACGTACAGGCTTATTAGTAAATGTATAACGCAAATGTATGTTTCTCAAAAATAAGTGAAGAAACGACATGTTCATTCTGCAAAAAATTGCCAGTTTGCTCTAGAAATGTCCTAGATATCAAGAAAATACAGACAAAAATCATTTTGTTTAGTAATAGACGAAATACAGCGTACATTAAATATGTCTCGATTGAAATATATAGAAGATAATTTTCTTAGAATTATATCTAATTTCCATTCAATTTGCTTTCTAAAGCCAAAGCAAAATATTACTGCTTGATATCACAAACATTTGCTCTTTCAAGCTGACAAAGACTTTATACTTAATATCATTTTACACCTATTGTAAATAATGATAATTGAATAAAGTGTGAGAAGTTGGCGAGAAGTTCGACATTCGACATTGAACATTCGTTCTCAGAACGACATTAGACATTTGAAGCGTGAAGTTGGCAACACGTTAAACTTTCGACATTGAACATTCGATTTAAGAACGACATTGGACATTGGATACTAGAACGACATTGGACATTCAATCTTAGAACGACATTGGACATTCGAATCCAGAACGACATTGGACATTCGATTTCAGAACGACATTGGACATTCGATTTCAGAACGACATTCGACATTCGATACCAGAACGACATTCGACATTTGGTACCAGAACGACATTGGACATTTGATACCAGATCTACATTGGACATTCGATCTCAGAACGACATTGGACATTAGATTTCAGAACGACATTCGATACCAGAACGACATTCGACATTCAATTTCAGAACGACATTCGACATTCTATTTCAGAACGACATTCGACATTTGTTTTCAGAATGACATTCGACATTCGATTTCAGAACGACATTCGACATTCGATACCAGAACGACATTCGACATTCGATTTCAGAACGACATTCGACATTCGATACCAGAACGACATTCGACATTCAATACCAGAACGACATTCGACATTCGATTTCAGAACGACATTCGACATTCGATTTCAGAACGACATTCGACATTCGATACCAGAACGACATTCGACATTCGATACCAGAACGACATTCGACATTCGATTTCAGAACGACATTCGACATTCGATTTCAGAACGACATTCGACATTCGATACCAGAACGACATTCGACATTCGATACCAGAACGACATTCGACATTCGATTTCAGAACGACATTCGACATTCGATACCAGAACGACATTCGACATTCGATTTCAGAACGACATTCGACATTCAATACCAGAACGACATTCGACATTCAATTTCAGAACGACATTCGACATTCGATTTCAGAACGACATTCGATTTCAGAACGTCATTCGACATTCGATTTCAGAACGACATTCGACATTCGTTTTCAGAACGACATTCGACATTCGATTTCAGAACGACATTCGACATTCGTTTTCAGAACGACATTCGACATTCGATTTCAGAACGACATTCGACATTCGATTTCAGAACGACATTCGACATTCAATACCAGAACGACATTCGACATTCAATTTCAGAACGACATTCGACATTCGATTTCAGAACGACATTCGATTTCAGAACGTCATTCGACATTCGATTTCAGAACGACATTCGACATTCGTTTTCAGAACGACATTCGACATTCGATTTCAGAACGACATTCGACATTCGTTTTCAGAACGACATTCGACATTCGATTTCAGAACGACATTCGACATTCGATTTCAGAACGACATTCGACATTCGTTTTCAGAACGACATTCGACATTCGATTTCAGAACGACATTCGACATTCAATACCAGAACGACATTCGACATTCAATTTCAGAACGACATTCGACATTCGATTTCAGAACGACATTCGACATTCGATATCAGAACGACATTCGATTTCAGAACGACATTCGACATTCGAGGATTGCTGGGTCGGTGTTTTCTACCTTGGCACCGATTCCTGAAAGTTTGCGAGTGCTTCTGAAAGTGTCGCAGACCATTTTAAATGATTGAAAAAGAAACATGGACTATTGTGACGATGTTTTCTCCCTTGGAACCGTTTCTTGAAAGTCTGCGAGTGCTCCTGAAAGTGTCGTAGACCATTTTAAATGATTGAAAAAGAAACACGGACTATTGTGACGATATTTTCTCCCTTGGCTCCGTTTCCTGAAAGTCTGAGAGTCCTCCTGAAAGTGTCGCAGACCATTTTAAATGATTGAAAAAGAAACACGGACTATTGTGACGATGTTTTCTCCCTTGGCACCGTTTCTTGAAAGTCTGCGAGTCTTCCTGAAAATGTCAGAGACCGTTCTTAATGGGTTGAAATGATAGTTCTTGTGAACATCCAAAAGGAACAAGAACTATCATTTCAACCCATTAAGAACGGTCCGTGACATTTTCAGGAGGACTCGCAGACTTTCAAGAACCGGTACCAAAAGAGATAATACTAACCAAGTAGTTCTTGTTTCTTTTTTAATCATTAGAAATGGTCTGCGACACTTTCAGGAACACTCGTAGACTTTCAAGAATAGATGCCAAGTGAGAAAACACCGTCCCATTAGCCTATGTATCAATTCAACCGATTATAAACGGTCTGCGACACTTTCAGGAGGACTTTCTGACTTTCAGGAAACGGTGCAAAGGGAGAAAACATCGTCACAATAGTCCGTGTTTATTTCTCTGTCATTTAGAATGGTCTACGACACTTCCAGGAGGACTCTCAGAGTTTCAGGAAACGGTTCCAAGAGAGAAAAAACTTCACAATAGTCCATGTTTCTTTTTCAATCATTTAGAATGGTCTGCGACACTTTCAGGAGGACTCTCAGACTTTCAGGAAATGGTGCCAATGGAGAAAATATCGTCAAAACAGTCCGTGTTTCTTTTTCAATCATTTAGAATGGTCTACGACACTTTCAGGAGCACTCACAGACTTTCAGGAATGTCGAATGTCGTTCTGGTATCGAATGTCGAATGTCGTTCTGAAATCGAATGTCGTTCTGGTATCGAATGTCGAATGTCGTTCTGAAATCGAATGTCGTTCTGGTATCGAATGTCGAATGTTGTTCTGAAATCGAATGTCGTTCTGAAATCGAATGTCGAATGTCGTTCTGAAATCGAATGTCGAATGTTGTTCTGGTATCGAATGTCGAATGTCGTTCTGGTATCGAATGTCGAATGTCGTTCTGAAATCGAATGTCGTTCTGGTATCGAATGTCGAATGTCGTTCTGAAATAGAATGTCGAATGTCGTTCTGAAATTGAATGTCGAATGTCGTTCTGGTATCAAATGTCCAATGCAGATCTGGTATCAAATGTCCAATGTCGTTCTGGTACCGAATGTCGAATGTCGTTCTGAAATCGAATGTCGAATGTTGTTCTGGTATCGAATGTCGAATGTCGTTCTGGTATCGAATGTCGAATGTCGTTCTGAAATCGAATGTCGTTCTGGTATCGAATGTCGAATGTCGTTCTGAAATCGAATGTCGAATGTCGTTCTGAAATCGAATGTCGTTCTGAAATCGAATGTCGAATGTCGTTCTGAAAACGAATGTTGTTCTGAAATCGAATGTCGAATGTCGCTCTTAAATCGAATGTCGAATGTCGTTCTGAAATCGAATGTCGAATGTTGTTCTGAAATCGAATGTCGAATGTCGTTCTTAAATCGAATGTCGAATGTCGTTCTGAAATCGAATTTCGAATGTCGTTCTGGTATCGAATGTCGAATGTCGTTCTGGTATCGAATGTCGAATGTCGTTCTGAAATCGAATTTCGAATGTCGTTCTGGTATCGAATGTCGAATGTCGTTCTGAAATCGAATGTCGAATGTCGATCTGGTATCGAATGTCGAATGTCGTTCTGAAATCGAATGTCGAATGTCGTTCTGAAATCGAATGTCGAATGTCGTTCTGGTATCGAATGTCGAATGTCGTTCTGGTATCGAATGTCCAATGTCGTTCTGGTATCGAATGTCTAATGTCGTTCTGAAATCGAATGTCTAATGTCGTTCTGGATTCGAATGTCTAATGTCGTTCTAAAATTGAATGTCCAATGTCGTTCTGGTATCCAATGTCCAATGTCATTCTAAGATCAAATGTTCAATGTCGAAAGTTTAACTTATTGCTAACTTCACGCTTCAAATGTCCAATGTCGTTCTGAGATCGAATGTTCAATGTCGAATGTCGAACTTCTCGCCAACTTCACACACTTAATTGAATAAGACTTTTTAAGTTAAATAGCCATGTACATGTATATTTTACAAACATTCATACTCGAAGTAAATCCATATTAGCTGTGATTCATGCGTCAATGCTAAAAGACAATTGGGACAATTATAAGACTTGTGTTAGCAACATTTGTAAAGACTCTCAAACACTGTAAACTGTCTAGTTTCCTTGTGAACATTATCCTTATGTACCTGCAAGTTCATACAATATAGAAGCCTAGAAGCCTTAACCTGTGGCTAATTATCAGGCAATGCAGTCGGATCTAGTTCTATTTAATAAAGTTAAATAGCTTAAATCTTTTACCATCCTTTACATTTTCCTCCAGCGACGGATCTGTTTCATGAAGCATACTTGACATTTAAACATGATAGCGATGTATGCTTTCAAGGGATGTTCTTATATATCTTATTAACTATCACGACAGCAGTCTGTAACTGTTGTGTGGTTGCCCCAAACCGGTGTGACTCAGTTAAGTTGCATTTTGTGATAGTGGATAAAATATTTAAGAACACCTCTTAAAAACATACATCGTTCATTCCAAGCTTTTCAATTTTTGTATAATACTGTTCCTCATATTAGCTATTACTAGGGGCGTGAGAGTTGTTGCAATCTCCACCATCATCCATGAAGACTCAATCAAACCTACTTTTTACCACATTGCTTGGCTGCGTTCTATACTTTAGAAGGATATTTTTATAGATTGTACTCTTTTAAACGCTTATATAATGACTTGTTTCACTCATTTTGACATCGTTTGTTTGTTTGTTTTTGATTTAACGCCGTTTTTCAACAGTATTACAGTTATGTAACGGCGGACAGTTAACATAGCCGGGGTTCCTGGATTCTGCTCAAGTGCAAACGTGTTCTCCACAAGTAACTGCCAACTTTCCCACACGAATAAGAGGTAGAGGACGAATGATTTCAGACACAATGTCTTTTTATCAGACCGACCGAGGATCGGACTCACGACCCCACGATCAGTAGATCTGTGTTCTCCCTATTAATTGTGATATGGTAGAGTTATCCAAAGGGTAATGCTATGGCATATATAGAATAATTATAGCTTTACAAATGTAAAATATAAAGTCTAACTTAAAGACATAGTCTGCCAATATCTGAGGAAAATGTGACTTCTGATGGCATTTTTTGTTAATGCTCGGATATTATTATGAAAGTGTTCATTAAGATCAAACATGAAATTTAAAAGGGGCTGTCGCCTTCTACGGTTCCTCCTTACAGTATAATGGGGTCAAAGGTCAAATGAGTGCATTTACAAATAAACTATACCGCTGTGCACTCGTTTTGTTTTAATATAAACATCTAAATTGGTTAAAATATTGTTTTTCAACGCCCTTTAGTATTTTGTAAATAAAACTGATGATAATATTAAAAATATATATTATATATATTATATTATATAGAATAATACATATCTGGGAATACGATAGCAAAGTGTGTTATACTTGACATGTTTGCCAATCTATATATATGGATCAATTGCAAGAATATTTTTGGTATTGTCGTATCCAAGGGTTATTTTAATGTAATTTTAAGGTCACAGACATGCCAAGGTCAAAAATGAACTTCTGAAAATGACTTCTTTGGTACTAAAGGAATAAAAATGTTGCGTTTATTAATAATATACTCAACAACTTTTCTAACTCCACACCTGTTTTTTTCTTTTATCGCCAAATTTTGACATATTTGAATGAACGTTCTACACAATGTTGTTGTTTTTTTGGGGGGAGGGGGCGGAGCTAACGCCGTTTTTCAACAGTATTTTAGTCATGTAACGGCGAGCAGTTAACCTAACCAGTGTTCCTGGATTCTGTACCAGTAAAAACCTGTTCTCCGCAAGTAACTGCCAACTTCCCCACTTGAGGTGGAGGACTAATGATTTCAGACACAATGTCGTTTATCAAATAGTCAAGGAAAACATACGCTCCGCCCGAGGACCGAATTCGCGACCCTGTGATCCAAAGGCCGACGCTCTACCTTTGAGCTAAGCAGGCGGGTTCAATGTTTAATGATTATTTTATTATAATAAAACATAAAAACGATCATAGCGTGAATTATATTCATTTATCTGTAAGGGTAACAATAAGGTAACCTTTAAATCAAAAGCCATATAATAAGTAAATTCATCACAGCAGAAATTCAAAGTATCATATTCTGAATGTTCAGCTATGTTTAGTTGAAATGGAACATCCGTCAATATTTTCAATATGAACATGTTAATTTTATATCAGGTTTGTGATGTCATTAATGACACCAATTAATGACAAAATTATTTAATACTGCAGATGGCAGTACTTGCCTCATAGAGACCAGCACCGCGTTGCATCCATTCTGTGACATTTTATTTTTATTTTATTTATTTATTTATTTACATTTTTAGATTTAACGTCGCACCGACACATGATAGGTCATATGGCGACTTTCCAGCTTTTTAATGGTAGAGGAAGACCCCAGGTGCCCCTCCGTGCATAATTTCATCCCGAGCGGGCACCTGGGTAGAACAAGCGACCTTTTTTATTTTTTAGGTTACCTTATTTGAACTGTCATGTCATGAATTTATGCACAGTTGATATCGATGTTATGTTTATTTAATTGAACTGGTCATTAAGCAATGTGTCCAATTTTCATTCAAATCTGTCAAAATTTGGCAGAGATAAAAACAAAAGTGAGGTAGCAATAAAATTTGAATTTAAGCCTTTGAACTGACTATCAAAAGATTATTTACATATTGTACACCCTTTGATAAATGTATGCGAAAAAGAAAATATGGTTGGTTTTGAGGAGTTAGACTACAACGAAAATGAATTACGTATAAATATATAAAAATTCTCATATAAACAGTTAAAATCACTTTACTGTCATGTATACAACCAAGTATTTTAGCTCAATAAGGAGAGCGCAGATCTAAGGATCGCGGGATCATGAGTTCGATCCCCGGGAGAGGTGTATGTTCTCCATGATGATTTGATTATTGACATTGTCAGGAGTAATTTCGTCCTCCACTTCTCATATGGAGAAGTTGGCAGTTACTTGCGGGAAAAGGATAGTACTTGTAGAGACTCCAGAAACACTGATTAGGTTAATTAACCGCCGTTACATGACTGAAATACTGTTATAAGTAACATTTACATATATGGAATGCTTCTCTAGCTCCTAAAGAAATGATTTCAATACTGGTGATAATTCATTATATGATATATATTTATGTTAATTTGTCCACGCGTTGATGGTTAAATAGGACCATTTTAGAGGAATAACTGGAATATTGGTCACATTATAGGTGTACACAGTACATGTACGGTAATAAACACAACAGAACAGATCTGTAGGAATTCAACTAGTTACTCTATATACCATGTCTTTGATTTGCTGTAATTTCTTTCCTTTTTCTACTATCGGTTAGACATTTATCATCATATTTTATGTATTTGTACTTAAGTAGAACATTTCAAGAACTATCACCGAAGCTCCTAATGCGATATATGCAAAATTCAGCACGCTATTTCTTTTTCGAATCTTATATGTTTTGGCTTTGCTGCCACACTCTCACTTCTTGTTCAAAACAAAAGTTGAAAACGAATCAGATCGGTACAATTTACACATCTGACACATGGTTTCAGACAGGATGTCCTTGATTACATTGTGAAAATAAAGCTAGTATCTTGGAACTAAAACTTTAGTCATTCAGATGTATTTTACAAATTTAAATGTAAAAATAAAGATATAAAAACATATGTCTAATTTTACACGTTTAAGGCTAAAATAGCATTAGCTCACATTTGTTTCATTTTATAACATTAGATTCCTTCGTGATAAATTGGTACGTTTGCTCTTCTCGGTTCTATCACCAACCAAATAGTCGGAAATCTAAAGGCGTTGTAACAGGAAAACAAACATGCTTACCCCTATATTCACAGTAATAAAGATAATACTAATAATATTCGATATACTTCCAAATTCACTGACAATTATTAAGCCTTTTTGAAGTTATGACATTTATAGAACCAGCATAAACAAATACCGGTAGTTACAAAATTGTAGATATTGAAAACACTTGAAGAGCGGTTACCAGTCCTTATAATAGCCTAACGTTAATGTGCAATGAATTTTTTTTGCTAATTCAAGAATATAAAGAGAGTACCATTTTCATGCTAATAGAATGAAAATAAAAACAACATTTGCGGTTATCTAATATGAATATTTAAACTTTGATATCGCTTAATTTTTGTACATAAATGGTATTTCTAAACACCCACACATTCCTGAAATTACTACAGCACATGCGTAAACCACTGGAATAGATTTTTAATTAACAGCATAGACTATTTTAGATAATGCTTGAGAGAATTTGCACATTTCATACTATCTCACAAACAGACTTAATCAAACTGACTTTGCTGTTTTACGTCCTTCAGTTCTGTGCTTCCGAAGGAATCTTTAGGTCTGTCAACAGTTATTTCAGTCAAACTATGTTCGCTAGAGCTCAACGGGACAAGCAAAATGTGTTCGAGATATCAGTAGGACAAGCCAACGCGAAGTACTCATTATATAGAGCTGACGATGAGTCCGAGGCAGTAGTAAGCGTATAATCCGAATTCGAGTAAACGAAATATGCTTCATAAGCCGTCCGTTCGTAAACGTGACAATACGAAAGGTTCTAAATCAGCCGCCGTAGTTACCCGCTGATATATATGAATGTTTGCTATCATTTTGGAATAGAATCACGACCACATCTGGATCCAGGCGTATGCAAATTCATTTAAGTTTTCTTCATTTCATATAGGTAGTCTGAGATTTAGGCTCTTGCCTACTGAACTTTTCTCTTCTAATTCCCTATGTTTAGGCTTCACTCCTCCGCTGAAACCACCACATGCACAGAACGTATTATGGATTAATAATCACTTGCAATGTCCACGCAAATATTTAAGAGCATGGTCAAAATTGTGTTAGTCTGCCTATAAATCCAGAAAAGTGGCCTAGAAATTGCCTTTGATGGCATTTTTTGTTAATGCCCGACAGCCATGTTCATTGTTAACTTTATAAAAATTGGAAAAGTTTCAGGGGGGCTGTCGTCTTCTAAGGGTCATAGTAAGGTCACAGCACAAGGTCAAAGGTCGCGCGCACACCAAGTCAACATAATGATACTTTCAAAATTTTGTTATATCGTTTATGCGTGCGCCAGGGCGAGGACACAGCTGAATATGCTACATAACCCGTGCGAACGCCAACGCGACATAACAAACTGTCATAAATCAGCCATCAGAAAATATGATTTCAGCAATAAAAGTGCATTATTTCATTTATAAAGAAATATCTCTCATACTTTGTGTGTCTGCAGTATGTATCAGCAGACAGCAGCGTCAGTGTTTTCCGCAGTTTATATGAATCATTAATGCATAAATTCGATTCAAATGAGTAAACATTTGTTGCAAGCCGCATTTGCCATTGCTGTCCACATTTTTTATTTAAGTTTCATGTATATGTTGTTAATGTGCGAAGCAAAAAATGAAATAAAACCAAAAACCAAAAAGAAGATGCTTTAGATCCTTATCGGACTCGGTTTAATCGAGTCTGGTTATGAGACGTATTGAAACGTGGAACACCTTCACATTTACTAGTATCGGCTTAGGCGTAACTCTGTAATGCTAAACTTTTTATTGACTCCATGATTCCGAATGGCCAGAAAGTATAACAACATTGAGTCCAAGAAGCAAAGTATTCTAATACATTTACCAATATTTTCATTATTGAAAGCAAAATTGTCTCTGTAATTCATGTATAATTAAAATTATTCAAGATCACAATTAGGATTTTTGTTAATGTTGAAAGGTTGCCTCATTCAATAAATCATAGTATGAATAAATAAACAGATACAGGACTGCTTCCCATGTCATTATTCCAATAGTGTATAAAGTACATGCATCGTATTGTGAAGAACATGCACAATTTTGAGTGAACTTCTTATATATATTTTTTTAAGTTACACCGGTGGTCTATTTCGCAGTCTAATGAGATTGACAAGGCATTGTAAGAACCACATATACCGCACTTATATTTGTACCTGTCATTTGTATATATATTAGAGAGTTACAACAAACTATGTTATTGTGGTGTATGACTTGACTTTGTCATAGTCATATGCGACTTGACTATGTGGAAATGGTACATTACTCGAATATGGAATAGAGATATACGGTTTGACTGTATCAAAGCGGTATATGACTCGATTATATCATTACATTGATATATGACTTGACTATGTTAAAGTGGTTCATGACTTGACTGTATCACAGTGATACATGATTGACTGTCACAGTGTTATATGACTTGACTATATCATAGTAATATATGACTTGATCATCCTAGTCTTGTCAAATTTGTCAGAGGAAAGCAGCCAAATAAAACGCTTAAAGCATGGTGGATTTTATAGCCTCTATAAGAAAAGGTTAAATGTAAATTACTACTGAAAACGATATTTTCTGACCATACCTTGCTTTGACAAATAACTTCTTTAATAGTAAGCTGTTTTTCAATACTGCAGTCAAATGTAAGTGCGGATACAGAGTCATTTATCGGTCTGACAGTTGCCATACATTTAATGTTGCAAACGGCTGATACTTATAATGAACAAAAGATAGATTTCGTAAAATATTCTTAAATACCTAGGAGAATGCACTTTCATGTTTAAGTACAATCTACTCTTTTACAAATAGGAAGTGTCTCAATTGCAAGAGAAGGCGTATCTTCTTTCACCGTAACCTCAATACACAACTCCTATTTCGCAAAGGTGACAACTTTCTTTGTGTATTTGTGCACTGTTTGCATTGATAATCATCCATGCACATATTTATTTTCTTTGAATTTCAATAAGCATTCAAATTTACGAATAAATTATCTTTAGATTCTTTTTTCCATCTGAATCATTGAGCTGAATATCAGATGATTTAAATATCCTGGTTTGACAAGGTGGTCATGGTACAATGTTTTTTAATTTCTTATTTATCTTTGTTGCAATACAATGAGTAATGAAATTTTGGAAGCATATAACTCAACCAACTTTAAGATAAATAAAGGTAGTCATGGTTCTGTTCTGAGAGGTAATGTAATTTGCAACACCCATCACGCACCCTAACACCGGCTTAAGCGGAACTATGTTATTCAAAAACATTAAATAGGAGGTTCCATGATACCAAACGACCAGAAAATATAACAACACTGAGTCGAAGTACGGGAAGAGTTTTTACAGCCCTCTCATACCACTTGGAGACTGCTGCTGTGATAGTTAATAAAATCTGCAAGAAGATCCTTTGGAAGCATAAAAAGCAACCATTGAACATTTAACAACTGCAAGTTAGTACAAAGGTACTCTTAAAATATTATTTTACTAAACTGAAAACGAGATACATAACTCATTGCATTCTTAAATATATCTACATCAATTCGAAGCATTTGATCCCCGAACTGACTACACATGAAATTAGGCTCGTCCTCACTGGATGCTTAGTCGGTCTTGTGACGATTGCAATATTATGTACCTCCGGAATTCGAGCTTTGTGGAGGCCACATCACGAGGCGCCTGGTTAGATCACTTGGTAGAGCACTCACCCTGTAAGCGGAGGGTCTTGAGTTTGAGCCCCAGATTGACTGCATATTTTTTCACCCTTTGACCTTTATTTTAGCAACTAACTAGAAACATGATTAAACAAGTATATTGCGTTAGTCCTACAACACATTACTAAACTCTTGCAAAGTTTAAATCATATTATCATCATCCCAGTCCGTAGCAATCTGTATGATGAACCTTTCATGGAGTGATGTTTCGATTACTTTTCTGTTGGTTTCAAATGCAATGAAATCCTCTTTCCTTATCATATCTTCATAGAAATCGACTGTTGAAATTCGTCCCGGAATTCACTTGGGCTCATGTAATGTTACTGTAAGTTCCGCTTGAAATTATGCTAGGGCTAGACGTGGAGGATGTTGTTCATTCTTTATTTCTCACAATAAATCAAACAAGTCTGCCATAAGTCTTATGCTTCAAAAGGGTATTCGTTTAGCTTGTGAAATACAAATGTGTAATATTTACTTGTATCTTAGTACAGATTGTGTAACAATTATATATATCATAGCAATTTCTCAGTTTTCTTATTCCAAGTTGTGGAGGAGATAGTCACACCTGATACTTCTGTCAATTAATTTCAAAGGTGTTTAGGTATATATAAGTGTGTAATGGTTATACATTTTCATACCCCCAATGTATAATTTATTACACTATGCCTACATGTATGTGATCTTAGGTTCTCTTTCAAAAACCAAAGCGAACACGAAGCTTATAGATTGCAATTTAAAATGGGCGTTAAATAGATTTGCTACGCAATCTTTAAAAAAAGATTTCACATTTCTACGTATTCATACAAATGACTCTATTAGAGTATGGCGAGTCATCTAGAAACTGCTCATGCGTACGACAACTATTACATACTTATTCATCATTTATCTCATAATATGTTTAGTTAGAAACGTCACTTTTTCTTAATAGACACATCTATCTTGATATCTTCAAATTATCGTTATTAAGACAAGAAATGAAACTATATGCAACCGTTTGATAAGTTGTATGAGAATATAAAAATAAATTATTGATCAATAAAATTTAAGACTTAATCAATTTGTGGCGTTATGTCTGTACACTTCTACCTAATCACTTAAAATGTAGTAATATTAAAAAGAACTGCCTTTAGCGTTGTGTTTTTTAGAGATTTATTAGCACTGTGTCCATTGAGGGAGTAGGCAGCGTCAATATTATATCATTCGGGCAAAACTTTTGTCACGCCGTGTCTTGCCATCTTCGAATATTGCTCCTCGGACGAATAGTGTGTATACAGACCATGTATATCTCTCCGATCCTAAGATTGCACCTTTACGACTTTATGGGCTTGGTAGAAAACAAAGCACAGATTTGATGACATATACATAATATACTCCTACTTCAATTATCCTTAAGCAGTAGCTGGATGGAAATGTGGCGTTTGTAGAGTGGTAGAAGGACATACTGATGGTTAGAAAAAGTTTGTTTACAAGATGAAACATAATTCTAGAGTATACCTAATTATCCTGGCATCGCCACTTCACCGTCCAACCTTGGTAGTCATACTCGAGTAATACTCAAGTATATATTTATGTCGCCATGATGTCATATAAGGCTGATAAACAGCTACAGAATGAATTTCGCCCTTCCTCCTGATTTAATTTCGTGGTTTTCACAATGATTTACAGTAAATCCCTTTGGAAACTTTAAACACAGCACAAAATGTTATCGTTGTAGTGTTATAACATAGCTTACTTACGTTTGTAAAATACAGGTTTTAAGATTAGGCGCATTCTTCAAACACTTCAGTTGGCCAAATTGAATCGGTGTTACGGTATTAAAGTGATCTTAACATTACGTTATCATGCAGCTTATTTTGACTCCAGGGTTGTTAATCACTTAATTTTCTGTTCAAATATAATATCAGTGATAAATGTTGGCTATTTATCTCGTTTTAGCCTTGTGTACATATGTTGACATGATTTAAATGTTATTTGCTATGCACAAAATATATTGTTATTCTATCAGTGTGATAAAACACATGATTAACAAGAGCTGTCTGAGGACAGCAACGCTCGACTATTCAACAGCTTTGTTAGTTAGTTTATTATATGATAACAATTTATATTAGCTCGATTGTGATGAAAGCTTTAAGCTTATTTGAACCACTCCCGAGTCCGCTTCCTGAAAAACCAGTACTGGTGTCTTATGAAAAGACATGATTGTGACCCCATTAGGGCTCAAGCCCACGACGCCAGGGTTGAGGGGCCGACACCTTAGCCACTAGAACGCAGCCTTGTCAAGTCGAAAAAGTGGCACACTTTTTAAAAATGCAGAACAAAGTTATAGAATCTGTACATTGAATGTCAGCTCATCAGAGGGGGCATGTGTGTAAGGTTTCGGTCCATTCCCATTAGCGGGTACTGAGATACCAGCTTACATACAAAACTGAACTAAATTTTCTAAGTCGAAAAAGGGACACACATTTGTAAAAAAGCAAACTAAAGTTATGTAACTTGTGAAATGTAAGTCAGTTTATCACTGTAAATAAATGTGTGAAGTTTCAATCCATTCCCACAAGTGGTTACGGAGATACCAGCTTACATACAAGAACTTAACCAAATTGGAACGCGAACGCCAACGCGTACGCCGACGCACGGGCGAGTCCAATAACTTTGTCTATTCTTTGTATAGTCGATCTAAAAGTTATATTCTGAGTTTAGATTTCGATTTGATTTGGGGTTTTCAATGCACCAACACAGTATAGGTTATCTGGCACCAAACAGGTCTAAATAATTCGATTTATATCTCATTTATATCGGAATAAAAACCTGAGGTATGGAATCAAAACTTTTGTACCTGCTGGAATCACAAAGATACAGCAAAACCAAGTGTTCAGACCCTATAAGTCGCCTCTTACGACCATATACAGATCGTCCCAGAATCACATTGTAATCGAATTTATAGTCATCTCTTACGTCTTTGGAGAGGATACGCACAAACTAACTTAGTCCAGAATTAACATTTACATTTACGGTTAGCTATATAGCGAGTTGTCTCATAATTTTTGCATACCTCTTTGTCGGTTAAATCAGGATTACGCTGGAACGCATATATTATTTTTGCAAAAGAAACATGATTTTTCCAGATGAGTTTTAAATAAGTGGTACATCATTATTAAAATGCTGAGTTAAAGATGATTTATTAATCCTTAATTCATGTATCTTAATAGCAGAAAGCAAAATATAACACATTTTGCATGTGACTGATGCAGACCTTATCCAGGCTAAGGACACCGGTGTGACAATTGTATCATATTAAGAAGACAGAACATGCTTTTATTGTCGAGAAATATAACATGATATTCATGCGTTACCTCAAGGAAGTAAATACCAAAATACTTTAAATTCAAATTTGGCATGATAGATAATATGTTTGCTTGAAAAAAGAAACAAAAAATGCGTGAAAAAGTTAAAAGAATACAATTTCATCAAACATTCCGGTTCTATGAACAATTCCACTTTGTGTCTAATAGCAAATTGGTAAACTCGCAAACATTGCCCATTTTATAATACATTTTGTAAGTAAACCAGTTTTGCAGATAGCAAAATCAAAATTATTTTTGATACATTTAATGACATTTTATTTGTTTCTTCAGTAGGGTTTGACTGTGTTGCTTCGAAGTTCTTGTGTAACCCTTAAACAAAGAAGCCAGATTCATGTTTAAGAAGCAGAGGGCGGGTAAAATCATGATGGGAAATACTTCGCTGATTGAAGCAGACTAGGCAATATACCTTGGAGTGACCTTTGACAAACGGCTAACCTGGAAGCCCCACATCAGTCAAGCAGAAGGGAAGGCCCGTAGGAAGCTTGCCATGAAGGGCAAACTTGCTTGAACAACATGGAGAGCAAATGAACAAATACTCAAGACAGTATATCAGGGAACAGTGAGACCCCATTTAGAGTATAGCTCAACTGCCTGGTCCACTACTGCCAAAACTAACCAACAGGCTCTAGACAAGGTTCAAAACCAAGCATTGCGGATCATGACAGGTGCTACAAAGTCTACACCAAGTTCCTTCATGGAGAAGCTAACAGGCACACAGCCGTTACAAGACAGGAGACATGCAAAGGTCCTGCTTCAAGCAGGGAAGTTCAGGTCTTTTCAAGACCATCCCATGAAAACCAAGTTGGATGGCTACACCAAAAATCGGCCCAAACGTAGCAGCTTCGTTCATGAGGCAAAGAAACTCAATCGAGAGTTCAAAACTGAGCTGAACATACCAACGACTCCCCTAGGTAGTGAAGACATTATAAACCCATAGCGAATGATCTGTCCTCAGTGACGGTGAGACTTGCAGTTCCTCGTCCTGACCGCGGGAAGCAAGAGGATGAAGGTATTCGGAAGAGCCTCACACTTGCTATGATCAATGAAGACTATCCTCCGGAAACATGGACTCGTGTCTACACAGACGGATCAGCCACATGCGCCGTCACAGATGGAGGAGCAGGAGTTTTCATTCAATACCCATCTGGCAAGAGAGAAACACTACATACAGCCACAGGAAAACACTGCAGCAATTACAAGGCGGAGACTGAAGCACTCATGAAGGCCGTCTCAATGGTTGAAGATTCGGCAGAAGAAAGCTCCTCAGTCGTCTTTCTCACCGATGCACTGTCTGTCATGGAAGCTCTGATCAACAATAAAGCTCCGCAGCTAGCCAGGAGAATGCAGAGCCTGAGTATATTCTGCAAAGTATCACTTCAGTGGATTCCATCCCATTGTGGACTTGCAGGCAATGAAGAGGCAGGCAAACTGACTAAGCTGGGAGCTCAGTCAGAACAACCAACAAAACCTGTGAGTTATAAGGAGAAAGTCCCCATCATCAAGGCACTAACGATACCAAGGAAAGAAGAAGATGCTTTTCATCTCCTTGATCGGTCTGAACAAGTGATGCTGGTCAGGCTTCGCTCAGGGCACAACAAGCTCAATGCTCACATGTACCAGAAATACAGACTGGCACCATCGCCAACTTGTCCATGTGGTGAGGAAGATCAGACTGCGGAGCATGTACTTCAAGGATGTAAAAGGCATGATCAGGAGCGAGCTGCAACTTAGCCGATAGATACCTCAATGCTCCAGAAACTGTATGGAGGCATTGAGGATCTGCGGCAAACCACAAGTTTCATCGAGGCTACTGGTCTGACAGTGTAGTTGCGAAAGAGAAGATCATGTTTAAGAAAAGTAAAATTAAATGTTTTTCCTTTTAATTCTTTCTAATATATGTTCCATTAAAATGATTGACTGAAGAGGGAAGAAAAGATTATGCAATAAGGACTTCGGACACTATCATATGCTTCTAGCCTACATTTTAAATGCAAATTTCTCATTAAGTATTTGAACAATACCCAAATCGTTTCGAGTCAATGATAAACCAATGTATTAGTTAATTTATTACAGCAGAAACTGATTTGTATCTGTTCCTATCAAGATGTTTTTCTTATTTTATCTTGAAAAAATAAAATGTTTAATTTCCGTAAAAATATAATGTCATCACTTTACGGAAGTTTTAAATATATTAATTCCAGTCGAAAAAAGTGATAAAATCTGTTTATTTAAGGAAAAAATAACATTTTAAGATTAAAATCCTATAAATAAATAAAAAAGAGAACGATATTTTTGCAAACAACCTGTACTTGATTTATCTATATACTGTCCGTAATGTAAAGTTATTGATGCATTACATGTGTGAATAGGTATACATGTATAAGTGACCGGTCAGTTTTATTGCAGTGGTTCAGGTAGTTATTTAAGTACATGTACATGTCCGAATAGCTCTGTTATAAGTGATGGCAGATATTTATGTGCTGTATAACATTAATACTAAGAAAAGGCAGTAATCTTATCAAGGCCGTAGGGTGGGTTCTTGCTTGGGATAAGTACCAGTGGCACAGATAATATTTGAGCCGCGCCATGAGAAAACCAACATAGTGCAATTGCGACCAGCATGGATCCAGATCAGCCTGCGCATCTGCGCAGTCTAGTCAGGATCAATGCTGTTCACTAACGGTTTGCCTAATTCCAATAGGCTTTAAAAGCGAACAGCATGGATCCTCACTAGACTGCGCAGATGCTCAGGCTGGTCTGGATCCATGCTGGTCGCAAAGCCACTATGTTGTTTTTCTCATGGCACGGCTCATTTCGCTTAAACATGTAATAAAAATGTATCCGAAATGACAGTTCTTTCTGAGGCTTGCCTAAGCAAGCTGGATCGGAAAAAGTTAAATCGGGATAAGTCTGACAACAACCCATCTATAGATAATGTTGTCTATTTAGGGCTGAAGTTGTGGGCAAAACATATTCGAAATGTGTCATCTGTAGGGCTAAAGTAGAAGCAGGTCTCTGCATAAAAATTCCACCTGAAACTCGGCTGGACCGTTTAGTTCGTTTTTGCATCTAGCCGTATTTGTATATGCCATCTGCATGGAAAGCGACTTGACACATCACTTTCGTGGCATCACACTGTGTGTGAAACCGTCACCGATATGACCTGCCAAGAAGCTAATGTTCTTGACCTATGCATTACAGGCATATCAATGCCAAGCGTTATTCCTGTTGGATAGACCATAGTCAGGATCAGATTAACTGCTGTGCACATATTGCCTCTTTTTTGTTGTGTTTAGGCCTAGTCCGCTTCAATTCAGTTTTCAGAGTAGGAAGAACATGAAGTAATGAATGCGTGTAACATTTAGTATGTGTCTAAAAGAAATAAATATAAATGCACAGAAGAAGATGAAGAAATAAAGAAATGAAAAATATATAAAAAATACAAAAAATAATAACAACAAAATGGAAAACAAATTACATCATCGCTAGTGGCGTGCATGTTGCGAGGAGGGCATGCAGAAGATTACCTGGTGTGTTGCTAGTATTTTACAGCACACATTTGCCAATTTACTGCAACAAACAACCAGGATAAGCCAATGAAAATTTAACCCAACGAATAATAATGAATTCACAGTATTTGCTTCTCTCACTACTACACATGTATAACATGCCTATATGTGCCCTTTCAAACATTTGTATAGTATTTGAGTTACAAACAGAAGTAAAAATATGTGACTATCAAATTATTAAAAATGAATATAAAAAGTATTGGTTATTTTACATTTGGGAACACCCTGTAGTTATATTTTTTGTTTAAAAGTACTGCTCCACCCCTTGCATCAACACAATAGTCACAGATAATGTGTATAATTAATATCTACATATGCTGGCCAAATATGGTTTTGATGCACGGGGGGGAACAATGTTGTTTAAAGTAAAATAGCTTTTATATGTATATAACAGGGTACGTTATTCTATTTAGAGCAAAAATTACCATTTTATGAAACAAAAATTGAAAAATTTGACTTTAAGAAATAATCTCAAATATGTATTTTGATGGTATATGTAATTAAATACTTATTTCTCAGAGGTTTATTTTTCACTCTTGGAGTAGGCAAATTCATATAGAAAGTGTCCGAAGTCCTTTACATCCACATCTTAATGGTTTTATATTTGTTTAACGTAATAAATATATCATAAATGGCCAGTATTTTTGAATTTCTAGTTTTTTGGTTTATTGAAGGATTAAAATCAAGTGTTGAAGGAGCAATTCATTTTTATGATCGCATAACTGACACACACTCTTTAGAGGGAAACAGAAATACAGCCTTGTACAGATGCGTTATTTGCTTAAGTGACAAAAGCCATGTATAAACAAAAATGTTTAGTGCAGTCGGCGGTGGCGAAGTGTGTGAGTATTTAAGTGATGTAGTGGAAGAGACAGCTTAGCCTGGAAGCCAAGAGTTCGACCGGTGGGAGCGGTGGCGTAGTGGTTAATGTGTCAGCCGCTCAACCCGGGGGTCATGGGTTCGAGCCCCATTGGGGTCACGACCACGTATCTTCATATGTCACCAGTACTGATTCATCCAGGAAGCGGACTCGAGAGTAGTTCAAATAAGCTTTAAGAAATACGAGCTAAAATAAATTAGTATTAGTTAGACCCTCCAGTATGATATCATATGACACAAGCGCTGGTGGTTTGAGGGAAGAAACTTCAATAATTATTTCTTCACACTCGAAATTCAGTCTAACATGTACAGTGTATGGGTGACATTTTTAGACTATTTATAACATAGTTTGAATTTTCTAAAGCAAATAGCGAAATCACTTAAAATTACAATCACGTTATTTTCTTGAACATTTAGGCCCTACGTGTATTGTTTTGTTGATTCGAAAGACATTAATAACATGATTGTGTAAAGCACTGATTAACAAATGTACGATGACTGTGACTAACATGAGTAAAATAAAATGTCATGCTTAATAAAATTGAATAGTGGGTGAGGTCAACAATGATCAAAAGATTAAATTACACGCTTTAGAGTCAATGGCAATGTATCCTAATTTTATACAGGAGATAACTATCTAACGAGCTTTAAACATTTGTTTGCCTTCTAGGTAAAAACAGTCATTTCTAATTTCAACTATTTTAGATAAAGGCGTCGTCTAAAGGCAAGCTGCATCTATCTAGTTTGTCAGAGCTGCAGCATATTTGAACAATACATATTGATTTTAGCATAAAAGGAAATAAAAACCAAGCAGAACCTTTGAGGTGTTGTAAAATATATAACATATTAAATACATCTAAATATAGTAGTTTGATTTTATGGTTCTGACAGCATTTGCAATTCTGTTACATGCCATCATATGGATGTATCAGTACAAATGTATCAGTACAAATAAATTAAGACAAAACATAAGATATTTGACACAAATACGCAAGATAATGAGCACGTGGATGTTATAGGATGGGAGTAACATACACACACAAGCTGATTTTAATAGAGCGCACGAGCTATGTGATGCTTCGTATAAAATGCCATAAGGCGAATGTGTTGTGTTAACTAGTCTTTTGATTCCGATGATTCATATTTCTTTTGAACCTAGCTAGGCTATTGCGAGCAAAAGTTTCTGAACTACCATTCTGACCTACTGTATGATGTTAAAACAAACAACAGCAGTTCTTAGTAAAAGGTGTTTTGTAATTTGATCGTACTTTCTCTGTGCCTTTAAGGTGGTAATGCCTGTAAAGTCTGTATTACAACAAATAATGGTATCATTTTCATAATTATAATATGATGTTAAAACAATCAACAGCTGGACAGATTGAAATATTTTAGCTTCTTTGTCGTTACCGCTTACAAAGTCGTTTATCTCTATTCAAATGTGGCATTCTTTTTTGCAACTGTGTTACGTCTTTTTGTACATCTTTTCTGTATTTTCTTTTCGATCACTTGACTGTGACGTCATATTGTCAGTTGCATTATAAAAATATTCGATTACAAATTAATAAAAGTCTCCACAGCGGTAACGTGCAGTACCTGTAATTCAAATGATATATTATTCACTTTGTTGGATGTTGGCCCGAATCTAATATTTGAAATTTCTTTTCATGCTTGAATTTTAATTATGCATTTCTTTTTAATATAATGTACAATCTGTTTTAGTTCAGGGAGTGACAAAACATTTACATATATTATTACATTTTACTCTCAGTAATTTTTAACATTTAGCCTGCTGGTGACAAGTGATTCTGCCTTTAAAAGTCTATTTAGGATTGCATTTACGAACTTTTGTTTGCACAGACGCTTCTCACTGATTCTGGTTTGCAAAATGTATGTAACCAGCCCGCAGGTACCACAAATTACTCACAAGAAAGTACAATTGCAATGAAACATCTCAGTAGTTTGTATTGATGTATTATTTTAATGCATTGATTCTTCTGCTTGAAAGCAATTCACACTTTACTTTTTCATTTAATATTACGTAAATACATTTATTTATAGTAACAGTAAGTAACCATTGACCTTTCGAGTATTTTTTATCTTCTAGTTTCACAAATATATCATAATATATGCGTAATCTTATTTAAAGGTATACTATAGCCGAAAATATAATGGTATTTTTGCCGAGTTGCTTACGCAGGAGAAACCCCTGCCTTAGAATGTATCTGTTTGAATGACTTAACAATTATAACTCTTACGTTTTCAAGGAATTGTAGTTATGCAATACATTTTACATACATAAGATATCAACTAAACGTAACTTAATCTATGCAATTCAAATTAAACTTTGAGATGATCCTAAAAGTACAAATCACAGGTGTGTAATAGGCAAAAAGTAGTCCACAAATGAGATTATTAAAGCGTAATCGATCAAAATGCATAAACGTAGGAATATTGAATTTATATGTAAATTAGCAAAGATTTCGATATTTATGATGTTCAAAACTTCTAACGCGATATTTTATGCATTTTATGTCTTTAATACATGTAAGTAAAACTATAACATTTAAAACAAAGCTGGTTAGCCACTTAAAGCCAGCCAGTTGCAAAGTTTTGTAGCGTGAACTACTTCTAACATCTTTAAACCTATATAATTTAAATCGCATTGAAGGGGTCAAAACTAGTCAAAGATTTGCAGTTTTCTGCCTTTGAATTTAGACAGAACATGAAAACAGGTATTATTGGTACAGGGGAGTTTGTGGCGCAAAGATTTTGTACTTTTGCAAAGAGATTCCAATAGAATTTCTTACACATGATCACCACGAAATATAGATATGCATGAAGGGGTCAAAACAAGTCAAAGATTTGCAGAGTTTTCTGCCTTTGAATTTAGACAGAACATGAAAACAGGTATTATTGGTACAGGGGAGTTTGTGGCGCAAAGATTTTGTACTTTTGCAAAGAGATTCCAATAGAATTTCTTACACATGATCACCACGAAATATAGATATGCAATCGATCAAAGCTTTTGTAGGTTACCCTTTTTGGTTTTTTGGTTCAAAATGATGTCTCATTTTTATAGGATTCAAAAGAAAGATCATATGTATATGCGATAACAAAAAAGTGTAAATGAGAATTACAGTTTCTGTGGGTTGGTTAAGGATGGAGACATAAATACGCCAACCTTACACAGCTTTAAAGAAATTCTAGATGATAACTTTGAAGTGTAGATGTGCATGATTTATATTTTCCTAATTTTGCTAAATTCATTTGTCATTTTTACATTGTAAAGGCCCAATCCACACACACGCACTTCCAATTATTTTTTATCAAAATTTCGGCACAGACTTCTTTGATACTTTAGTAAACTGTCCACAAGAAGAAAGCATTCTGAAAGCCATTCTTGTGATATCTAGTTATGACACATCAGACACCGAGCAATAATACTGAATTAAGTATAATACATTGTACATAGCATACGAATTGTTCTGATTATCTTTCGTCAATTTCTGAAAAATGGTACATGTTAATAGTTACGACAGGATAAAACTCAAAACAAATTGTGCATTTGTACATTTATCCCTTTGGAAACTTTTATCAAAATGGAATAAATACGAATGCTATATTTTAGAATTTAAAGTTTTAAATTTAGGGCGCATTCTTGAAACACTTTATTTTGCTGAAATTGCATTAGCGTTTATAGTAAGTATTCTTGACTTAATCTTATCTTGTGGTTTATTTCTTAAGTTGACTCTAGAATAGTTAATCACATAATTTCTCTTCAAACATAATATCAATGATAAATATTGGCTATTTATTTTATTTCAGCCTTGTGTACACATGTCGACGTGATTTAGATGTTATTTGCTATGCACAAGATATATTGTTATTTCACCAAAGTGACAAAATCACACCGATAAGTCCATGATTAAAAATTGTTTTATGAATTTGCAAAATGTTATCTAAACTTTAACAATATCTTATCTTAAACTGTGAATTTAGAAATATCTTAACTTTTTACTACAAATCACCGCGACTTGTTTCGTCATTATCAACTGTTATAGAGATCTTGCAAATCACACGTTCTATAAATGCCACATATTTTTTCAAAGGGGAGGCGCACCGAGTAACTTTGTCCAAAATTAATTTTTAAGTTTTTAAGTTCAAAAATGCCATGTAAAAAGCGATTAAATCAAATAAATTATTGTCACTAAAACGATTAACTGAAGTCTTTTCAAAAAGTTTGCAGTAATTTATACCCATCGTAAAGACTCTCTGTCTCTGTTTAACCTTATATATCATATGCTGATTTTAAAACAAGGCGCTTCCTGCGAGCATGTCAGCCCTTTTTTTAATTTACTGAAGGATTAAGACCAATTCTTTAAAAAGCAATTCAATTTTATGGTCCTAAGTTAGCGCACAAGCTTTTGACGAAAGTAAACAGAAATGAAACCCGAGTATAGATATGTCATTTGCTTAAGAGGCATAAACAATAAATGAAAGCTAAGTGCAGTTGGTTAGGGCAAAGGTATGAGAATGTTTAAAACTGTGCTGTTTAATAATATTCAACCTGGAGAGAAAGGGTTCGAATCCCACTGGAATATTATTTCATGATACCACTGCTGGTTTTTCATAGGAGTGATTCAGATAAACTTCAGTAAAATAAAGAATGATTTTGTAGAGACTAAGATGTACAAGAGAATAATGGCCTTGTAGTATATGATCATTTTATTCCAGAGTTTATTTTTTCTAAACCAAACAGAAACATAATCAAAGATAATAAAGCTCTTCTATTAATTCAAATAATAAAAGTATGCACCACAATAAGTGTATACATTACGAGTAATAAAAACACATAGTGGGTCAGGTCAACTTTGATCTGAAGATTAAATGTCCTCGGGTTCAGTATGGCTACGTGGACTTGATACATCCCTGTTTGATATTTGTCTTTGTTTTTTGATACTGAAAACAAGCTATAAATATTTGTTTGCCTCCTAGGTAATAAACAAAGCATGAAAAAGAAAATTCGTATAAGTGGTCAAGAAATTAGTCATCGTTTTGTCACTACCATAACATCAAAATAACGGATACATCTGTTTGTGTATTAACTAGTAATACTTCCCAATGTCAGTGGTACAGCTTATTTGATCAATACAATGCATATGTCAAAAGCTCATTGAAATGAAAATGATTCATATAGAAATGCTGATACAATAATATAATACTTAGATAACTCTGTTTCTATGAAAATTTCATCAAAATGAAATATTACCTGTAGCACATTTGCCAAAATACACAGAATAATGCATCGGGATATCTTTAACCTTATGACCTAGATTTTCACCTTGCTTGGTGGCTTCGAATAACATTTGACATCAGTCAGGTGTTTCATGATGAATAAATATCTACATCAGATATATTCGCAAATACACAAGATACTGCTAATGGACTGGAAGTAACACACACACACAAATAGGTGGAACAATATATTTTCAATATAGTACCGAGAAACAACTTGGTTTGGGTTATTGTCATTGTTTGTCCTTTTACAGTATTAGTCTTTCGGTTCTGTTTTGTTTCTTCCTCAAGTGTTACATGTACTTTCATTTATTGTTTTGTATATTCCTCTTTATCATACCGAACATTTGTTTCATATAAGAAACCACTTCAAGATAAATGAGTTGTGTAAAACTTCACTTTGATTTTATTTGCCCATATTTAAACAATGCATATTTGTTTTGAACATTACCAAACCGCGATGGTAGGATAGTAGGATGGAATAAAAGCAGGATGGCAGGATAGCGATGGTAGGATCATGTCATCGTATCATCCTACCATCGCTGTCCTACCATTCTACTATTGCAGTCCTATCCTACCATTGTTATCCTACCATTCTACCACCGTCGTCCTGTTATATCTGACCATCCTGTCCTACCATCAACAATCGCGCTTTGATAATAAAGCGATTGGCGATGGTAGGATATGAACAAAACAGTGTTCTGTAAAAGAAACTTTGCATGACAAAAAAAACCCAAAAAAACACCGTAAAATCAAAACGAAATCCTTAATCAGCACATTTCAAGAACAAAAATAAAGTGTTAAAGATATCACATTTGGGTTGCTATTTACAGAATGTACTCGATGTGCCTATTTTGTGCATTTATCATTGATCATAACTCTGTGGTTGGTTATCGCGTTAATTTTTGTTCAAACATATTGCCATTGATAAATATAGGCTATTTATTTTACTTTTAGCCCAGTTTGCCGTTATCAAAATATTACCATTTTTATCATTTCAATATAAAAAAACCCACATTACTTCGTGTAAGCATGCAATTAGTAAAAATGCATAACAATGTGTAGTAAATATATTGCAATATTATGTTGAATTTCAACATGTAACGGATTTCGGAGCAATGTGTAAAATGAAATGCATATTGTATGAAAGAACGAAGAGGAACAACTCAGTCTTGTGTCAACTTCTAAAGTCAACATTTCATACAAATAGTCTCCCTTCGGAGATGCAACTTCGACCCTGTGTAAAAAAAATAATGTCACGCAGTAACCTGCCTGTGTATTTTGAATATAAAACTTTATACATGTACAGTTAAAACATAATTCACATGAAATGAATGGATATTTTCATTTATAGATTTAAAAAATAAAAGATTTTCCGGAAGATTTCCCGGAAGCAAAGAGCGCCCAAACACAGCCATAGGGTCATGCATAAAAAAATAGGCCCGCAACAAAAATAAACTGTAAGGGGAAAAATATAGCCGACGGGTCGCTTCAAAACTCCAACAAGTACATTTTAGTTATATGCAAAATATAAAAAGGGGTTAAGGGCTAAATAAAAGGAAGGAATGTTGTGACAATCCTGTTTTCTGTTCAAATGGCCCATAGCTAAGCAAAATAGTCAACTTGCCGATCATTTGATTTTCGTTGTAACGTTGCGCCATATTAAAAAAAAACTTCAGCGGGCCGTTACGTAATAATTGACAATGCATAATCTCTACACTTTGCTCATAGCTTCATTTTAGTTATTACATATGGCGACACATTCTTTAAATATCTATAATAAGATTAAGTGGCTTTATATATTGGTTATGCTGAAAAAGGTAGTAATAGCATGCAAAATTAAAAAAGTAATTACATTTTTATAGCGTTAATTATTCCCATTTACAGAATTTCTTTATTAATCGTATGATGTTAAATCAAACCAAATGATTGAGATAATCCGGACAATTCCTACTTCTTTCGCCAACAGTTGAAATTTTCGTTACTTTCAGATTTGGTATAATCATTTGTACTTTATTGTTTGTATGGAATGGGTATGTCATATACATTTGAGTTTTACTAACTAAGCATTTTATGTTGATGTTTACAATGAATCTAAAATTTGAACCAATATATATTATATACATAGTTTCATAACAGTGGCACATATCAGCTTTTCTTTATGGAGACATAGTAGAGCTACATATTAGATTTTCTTTATAAGTCATATCAGTGTTACATACACTGACGAGATATGAGAACGCAACAAACGTATGCCTGAATATATTTTTACTACAAAAAACCTCAACTTAAATGTTCAACACGTACACATCTCGATACCCTATACCCATTGTCTTAATTTTAAGTCTGTTGTGCTGATTAAAGCTGAACACAATGGGTATAGAGTATCGAGATGTGTATGTGTTTAATTATTTCAGGGTGATGCTTTTTGTATTAGACATATGTTTGTTGCGTTTTCATATCTCGTCAGTGTATCAGCTTTTCTTTATGAGACATAACAGAGCTACATATCAGGTTTTCTTTACTACACATATAAATGTCACATATCAGCTTTTATATATGAGACATAACAGAGCCATACATCAGCTTTTCTTTATGAGACATAGCAGAGCTACATATCAGCTTTTCTTTATGAGACATAGCAGAGCTAAAAATCAGCTTTTCTTTATGAGACATAGCAGAGCTACATATCAGATTTTCTTTATTAGACATAGCAGTGCTATATACCACTCTTTCTTTATTCTTTATGAGACACATCAATGCTATAACTCAGACTTTCTTTATGTGACTTATCAGTGCTATATATAATAGTAGTACTACATATCAGACTTTCTTTATGAGATATAACAGTGCTACATGTCAAATGTTTGGAATAAAGTAACTTCTTTAAGTTTTTATTTTTCAAATATTCTGTAACACTATATATACTCTATCCCTATGGCATCATATACATTTGAAATATAATGTCTCTATATACGCTTTCAGCCTTTGCACTTCTTTTCTTTAAAACCGTGACAGAATTCATCAAAGGACTAATTTTTTGACATCGGTACATTTTACAGGTGTAAAAATAGTTTTGTGATTCTGCTAATGGATAAGTAACTATATTTTAGGTAAAAATCAAACCTGGTTGTGCTTGAGCTGACGCACAATATACTGACATTCAAGTCATCAGCTTAATGGAGTCATATCATTATTTACTGAACTCAAAAGGATGTGCCTCTCAACATGGATGTTACAGGGCGCTCATCAGTGCCGCAAGAGATGTTTGTTCAGTAATCAGATACGAAATGTCTTCAAAGGAGATTTCTAGCTTGAGGCAAGTAAACAATGGCATTTTATAAGATAACACACAAATAGACCCCGTTTGTTCTTAGCGGGAAGCAAATGTGCACAAACATTTCTTACTTAGGTTATTTGACTTACGTCCCATATCACGATCCGGGGATATTTTGTAGGCCTAGATTGAGCACAGGGTGCCATGCGGGTGGGTTGAGAGGTGACACCAGCGTATGTCGAGTTAAACATGCATTAAGAGGGAAATTAGACGGATCATGAAAATTGCCTTGAGATAACTCCGAGTTATTAGAATTTCATGTTACTCTGAATATCATTCTAAAAACATGTTCAAGGCCTTTTACCTCAAAAGTTTTTGAAAATCTTTTACTTCTACTCTTGCACATGTCTCAATATTGTTAACGATATGTACATACCCTAGTTGTTCTCTTTCAAGTTTAAAAATTAGTTTGCTGTAATATGTTAAAAAGGTTCATAGTTTCGTGTCTGGGATGTAAAATAATTGTGAAACCTGTATTAATGCTGCTTTTGACTACATATATTAAATACTTGATTCTGAAAAGAAACAACTACTAGTAACTGATCCATTTCCAGTTAATAGCATTATGGGCATACATGTTTTGATTTACAACTGAAACAATTATTTTTTCATGTGTAGTACTTAGATATGCATTCTCTTAAATGTACTCAGTGGTACTAGATGGTTAAAATTCAACTACGATTGTGAAGGGAAGTGCATGCTATTAAACGTGATGGTCCCGACAAATCTTGCATTACTGAAGAGTGGATAAAAACCCTACATCGGTAATAACTCACAACCCTCTTGATTTTGTCCTTGTTTGACTTTAGTTACTAGTGGCTAGTAACATTTCATAATCTGTTGATTTTTTTCTATTGAAGCCAACATACACAAGTTTGTACACTGAGCACAAACTCCCCTGATAAGACTGTGCTCAACAAAGTTTTTTTTTTTTTCAAATACGTGTCAGTTTTATTTGCTTTGACGTTTAAATGAAGTATATTTCGTTTAAGTTTGTGATAAATCTTGAACATTTTAAAGTCGAAAGATTGCGCACCTTTTAAAAAGACTTGCGAGATTTTGTGATAAAACTTTTAATTTCATAAGAAGGTCAATAAATAATCTATAGCTTACACTTCTAAACTTCGTTTAGTTACAATGTAACCTAATATGTCAATAGTCTGCCTTTCTATACTGACGTTCAAATTTTCTTTCTGGTGCGTGACGCCATTTATGACGTCATTGTAATGCGTGTCGTCATATGAAAATGTTTATTAACAATACTTTTTTTACTTATATTAGGCTAAAGAACACTTTTATATCATTTATTAATAATTTGACCGAAGATGCGCATGTAATAAATGTAAGGTCTTTAGCTTTGTATGTAGAAGTATGCACGAGTTGGTTGGTTTGTGGTTAAAAACTAGCTTCAAGACGTTTGTTGAGCAGAAATGTATCATTCTGCAATATGCAGTCAAATGCATTCATTGCGGAATGTATTGCGCGCCCAGCTTACAACACAACTAATCACATGTGGACCATCACTTTGATATAATCATAATAATTAAATTTGACAACTAACGACGTAGGAAAGACAAATCTTCTGGTGTCAGTACATATTTAAAATTAAAACATTCTTACACCAGTAACCTCCCTTTGAATGTAAACGTAAAACATCAGTAAGATTTGTGTTTCAAGCCAATTTCATAATTCCAAATGATATTAAATTACTATAGGTTAGAGAACACCAATTGTTTTCCCATAGGCTTCCATAATAACATTATGGCGTGTACGGCCTGCCATAAATCGAAACATGTATATCCAATCACATTTTTTTTCGGCGACGCCGTCTAAATTCGTTTTCGTTACCTATGCCACGTGACTTCAGTTTCCAATCAAACTACATGATAACGCAGTATAGATTATTTTTATCAAAATGGAAGATTTATGCAACACTCTGCCTGATTGAACGAGTGTGTTCAATTTCTTTCACTATGTTGATTGTGCTACGCTGAGTGAAATGTAACAAAGCGTTTATCCTAAACACGCTGTTCATTCACAGTTTAAAGCTAACTTTGGCTCAGTATCTTTAGCAAGAATATTGGATATATCTCAAATGAACAGAAAGTTTAATAAATATGATAAAAACTCTGTTCAAATACCAACATATATGAAGATTTAAAAGAAGAGCTGACTACGGTCGGCCGTAACACTTGAATAAGGGTGGAATAAGAGTCTTATTTTTAAAGTAAGATTGTTCCTTGTTACAATTGTCGTCTTATATGAAAAGTTTTCTGCTTTTGTGACTTATTCAGGTTGCATAATTAAAATAACTACATGTTTGCTTTGATAGAATTGTATCGAATTATTTAACTGATTTATTATATATGATATTTTCTTTAGTATGGTATGCAAATAATGAACTCAGTGAAAATCCTGTTTTATAAAATAAATGCTATAACATGACTGAATCTCGTTACACTTAAATGAAGGTACGCTGCATACAGTTAAACTATGAGATATGACATGGTCATAACTTTGCTTATGAAACAGAAATATTGAAATAAACACAAATGTATGTTTTGCTTGACCTTCACTTTTTTATAGGTGTGAACGTCATTGTCCAAAGATTCATGAATAGTGAATATGCATTTGTTATACGATCAGTTGGCATTTTAGAAATAATAAAAATAATAATAAAAAAATCCGCTTAATTGATTTTTTTCTCATGTATTCTAATCAAAACTTGATTTTACATCTTTATTAGCCCGCAGCCAACTTTGTTCACAGGACATTTGACCCTTTTAGGGGCTGCAAGCGCAAAACTAAGAATGCCTTTATACAGCGCCCTCATGAACAGCTTGTGGATCTTTGTCATACTTGACTGGAGCCTCATTATAAGGTCCTCTTCCAAATTTATTTATATAGGAACATGGCCTATTAGGGACCACTATAGCTAAAAGTATATATGCCTTTCTTCGCATTAAACCACTAAAATGTAATAGATTTTTATCAAACTCGATGTGAACAATATCGTAAGGTCTCCTGCTATTTTGTTACAAATGGGATAGGGAACCAATTTATCTAAAAATAAAACACGTTATAATGACCTCTTCTCATGAACCGCGTCATGAATCTTCATCCATAAACCTTAAAAAACTGGGGGGGGCCCCCCTATTTTTTGTAATTATTCGTCAAAGGATAAACGAAACAAAATTGCAGCCCTACTAACCTTTAAGAGAACCATTTAACTTGTTAAAGTGCGTGTATTAGTTTATGAAATTGACAAATGTTAGATGAATGCTGAATGTTAGATGAAAAATTCATGAAACTACTTCCTATTACATTCGCCGACCCTCATTTAAAGAATTTCTTGTCAAGAACTATCTTAGTTCCACCAAATATCGACGAAAACTGAAAGTGAGAATTTATTTTGAGTAATTTTTCGTGGAATGAGAAGACCCCTCTTTAACATCGTTGGCATGTTGGAGAAATTTTTAATTCGTTTGGTAAAACTTTTTTCAATACCACATAAAATATAGCAAATTTTGCAAAATGTGTAATGAAATACTGTAAATGCAGTAAAAATATTCCATTTTGAAAAAAATAATCACATCTTGGGTTTGTTTACATGACTGACTAATCAGAACGGACAAACATTACCTTATTCCCAGGTAAACACTTACCTCATTCCCAGTAAATTGCCTGTACTTATTTGAATTGGTGGTCCCTGACCTTGAACGAATTATAACATAATTTAAAACAAGCAAACTGCAGCGCAAGGAACCACTAGGATAGAAAATAAAACACATTTTAAAACTTTCTAACGGTCGTGCTTGGACCAGTATTCACAATTACATTGTATTAACAAACATCTGAAGTCCACCTTCAGGTACTAGCACACCGATGTACAAGTAACTATAAACAGTATCAGCTATTAACAGTAATTACGATTACTATGTAGGGATAACGCATGTTTTTTCGTGTTATAACATCTGCAGAATCCCGAGGGATATGTTGCTGCACGAACCCGGTAGAGCGTGGGTACCAACGTATCCCGAGGGATTCGGAAGATGTCATAATTCGAAATGAACATGCGCTAACGCTATTCTAGCATATAAAACGCGTCGTAAGAACTAATAAATGAATATATTGTCCCTCAGCGTCATTAAATTTCCATAAAATACATGGGAATGTCTGCGCTGTTTTATCACGTTGAATTAATTTTCTTTTGAATTATCTGTTTTTGGGCCGTATTACGTTTACGCTTTTACACAGAACGCGCATATCTAAAATCTAAAAAGGGATTGATTATAAGAGCACGTGAACGCGTGAATCTCTCTGTTAATACATCAGCAGTTTTATGCTAGAATATGCATAATTGACAAGCAAAATAAGTCTTTACTAAAAAGAAAAGTCTTTATTTTGTAACTACATTTCTCTTCTGTCTGAGGAAAGATGAAACTTTCTATATTATCTGTGTTTGAGCAATTTTACGCCAATGCTAATTTTGCTTACAATTAAATGCTTTTTGGACGGTTCAGCTACTTTTACAAGGACTAAAATGGAAGCAAAACAAAAATAAGAACTTTCAGATAGAATTTATTTATGCATAATCATGGAGACATTCGACGGGCCATAGATATTGATGATTATGATACATGCTAACTGATGGAGACAGGGCTTTCTCATTTTCAGTATCATGAAAGTGTGCAGCCTTGTCCTAGACGCTGGAGAAAAATGACATCTAATAATTTACATTCATTAGCATAAATACGCCGGACTTACTCCAAGATAAAGTATAAAGCGTCTGTCAGAGAGAATTACCGGTTGTAACGTGCCAAAGAAAGAACTACATCCAAAAATTGGTATGAACAAAAGTTTTTTAAAATGCAAAATTTATTTAATTATCATTTAATTTTATTTGTCAAAATTTCAATGCATGCTGAGAAAACTCAGATCATTTTGAAGAATATGGTATAACGTGCCTGTACGGACTTTGGACCAAGACGTATGTACAAAATTAAAGATGACATTGGTACACATAAAAATGCATCGTACAAGATCAGTTGTGCACTGCTGCCACAACAGAACACTTTAAGTATGAAAATCATATACAGGATTTAATGATACGTGTTTCTCAATCTCTAATAATGAGTAAGCACCTAAACACATTCAAATTTTAGAATAAAACGACATCAGGTTTTGCCATATGGCTTACGTCATACATGGCCATATGACTTACGTCATACATGGTCGTATGGCTTACGCCGTATATGGTAGTATGGCTTACGTCATACATGGCAAATCCAAACCAGCTTTAGTAATAAAGAAATAGCGTAAGAAGTTTGCGCAGTCGGTAAGACCTCATAGGAGCGCGACTATATGATATACCAAAGGCGCAGGTCCGAATGGTACGAGCCGCTTTCTATTATTTATAAGCAGAAAAACTGGTATTCTCAAAACAGCTTGTCCGTGAACATCCCATGCATGTAACAAAAATAGTTGGACAGTTTTACAGGAAATTTGAAAATCGCAAAATCATAGAAAGAAAGAGATCTTTTTACACGAAAATTGAACAACATATAAAACATGTATATTATTCTAAAGTGCGGATACATGCCTTGAATTGCGAACAAAAGAGAGAAAAACTGTGTGAAGAGCGGCCCACACATTCGGAGATTGCAATACCTTAAAAAACAACACAACGAACAATGTTACATATTAAATAACTATGAAGCGATAATGTCCCATTGATGAAAATTCAGTCCAATCCAGTTGGATATAATATTCAGCAATTTTAACCTTATGGTTTTTTTTTGTTTTTTTTATTTTTGCAAATTATTATTATTATATTTTTATTATTATTATACGCTAACTTATATAGCACTCTTTTCATAAAAATAATACCGTTAAAGTTGCTTTACAAAAACTATAAAGAACACATATTATACACATACATACATGAAAATATACCGGTAAAAGATTAAAAGGAATAATAATTAAAACAAGATCATCCATAAATTATGTTCTACGTTAATTAAATCACATTACGAGACCAATCCCTTTCTCAACACGAAACAAACATTTCATGGTTTTCGGTTTAACGCCATTTTCAACAGTAATTTGTTTATAACATGTGTGAATGTGATTTGGTTAACGCCCTTTCAACAGTATTTCCAGGTTTTGTATTTAGTTTATAACAGTATGGAAAGAGATGCGTTTCAAAGATTTTTAAATGCGGACAGTGAGCTTGATCTCTGATCTAGAGCGGAGGGTCATATATCCAAAGCTTTGGAGCTGCATGCTTGAAACTCCTGTCACCCTTCTTTACTGTTCGACTCCTCGGTACAACCAAAGACATCACCGGTTCCATTCGCCGTACCTAAGTCTCTACGAGCTTTGTACAATGTCCAGCATATTCGGACAAGGTAGGTAGTGGCTGGCTGCATGGCTTTGTATGTAAGTATCAAGATTTTGAACTCAATTCGGTGCTGTAACTAGCTCTACAGAGAGTGTTAACATGCTGTGTCATGACCATTGTTTGAAACCATACTAGCACCGAGATTCTTCACAAAACAAATTGATGTTAATCTTATAGGGTTCCTACTTTCAACGCAGAATATCCTTTCGGGTTATTTTTTGTGATTTGTGTGAAATAAAATGACCATCATTATTGTCAATATTGAGCTTCAGCAAGTTCCTGATCATCCAAGAGACTATGTCGTTGAGACAGATCTCAATTCGAGATAGGGCTTTCGTGTGATGGAAATATTTTTTGGCTAAACGATAAGTATAGATGTGAGTCATCGGCATAAAAGTTGATGATTCAGTCAAGGCTTCCTGCAGTTTTGTGTACATGAAGTAGTTTTTCGGTCTTAGGGAACAGATCCTTGTGGTACCCAGTATGTCATATGGACTGGAGTAAGATAGTTCGCCATTTACTGCGAACTGTTTGGGTAGCGTCATTCAGATAAGAAGTCATCCACTGTAGTGGGTTTGCCAATGATCCGAAGTCCTTTTCCCTACTTTAAGCAACGTTTCATGTCGATAGTATCATTCCTGGCGATATATTCAAGCATTACCAAGATTGTGATTTCGTTTTGATCCAGGGATTAAAGAATGTCATTTTTAATTGCGGACACCTTTTGAGCCTATCTGAAGTGTCCAGTATTACGGAAGTACAGTACAAGACAGAATGGAAAAACAGGAATTGGACAGGTATATCGCTGGTATGAAAATTGAACAGCAATTCCTAATATGCTTGTCTCAGTAAAAAACACTCTTACGCAAGAATCACTCACTTAATGACGTCAATTGTTTTTTGTTGCGACCAAGAAAGAGCGCAACTGTATTTTATCCTACTGTTTTACGATTTAAGGGCCATATTAGAATCGAAATAATTTATAGCAAAAACCGTGTTTTAACCACTATTTATACAACCCGGGGGCGGAATACGCGTACACATAATTTCACTCTGGTTTGCGCCAACCATGAAAAATTGAGCCCGACGTATAACCACCCATCGTGCATAAATAGTGTTAAAACACTCTTTTTGTTATAAATTATTTCTGAAATAAATGATGTTTATGATGCTACCAAAGAAAAGTCTTTTTTTATTCAAATATTTCAATGAATTGCAGAAAGAGGTAGCATTGCCAGAAGTGTTTTTATGCATTGATACATCAGTCTTAGAACTGTTCAATATTTTTAATTTTTATGTGTTCGCAATTAGAATTGCAAAAATAAAGCATTTGATTTGATTTTTCTTTGAGACTGCAGTATGTAAATTTAAACAGATTGTTGTTAACAATAAAATCTTAGGAAGAAATATTGTAAAGAAACGAGCATATAACTCAAATGAATGAACTTTTGTTGGTAAACGAATAACATACATGTAGTTGCCAACAATTTACCTGTCCAATACATGTTTTATCGTTTTGTCCCGTACTGTGGCATGAGATGCCTTAAATACAATGGAAAAAACCACCCAAAAAATCACGTTTTTTTTTACATTTTCAAAACTACATCATGATCACTGAAATATATGAACGAGATATTTTTAAAATTTGATGATCTATGAATTATCGCCCTTGCCATCAATTTTATGTGTTTCACACAACTGTTATGTGCAGAAATACTTAAGAAAATTACCAAGAAGCATGCAATAGGGCCAATAAGAATGTTTATACACTAAACAGAACGTAAGCATGTTGCATCAAGTTTGGTCGCTTATTTGACGGTAAAATAATTTATTTTAAATGGCCAATTTGTACTGCAGTTTTAGTACTCCGTCTAACACACAATGCCTAAGCAAAGGAAGTATTAACTTTTTTCTTAAAGATGCTTGAAATGCGTTTTTGTATGAAAATCAGAAGTTGTTGCAACTCATTAAATCCCGTGTATGACGTGATATAATTTATACGACCAACACATTAGCTCGCTTAAGTCTCCAAAGTAGTCCATTAAACTGACCCATGTAAAGTTACCACAAATAATCAGTTACCATACAATTAAATTAGTTTATGGTGTTACTGACGTTGTTCCGTATACAAAGGCCTTCTTCCATGTAGAAACCGTATTCTTTTCTGTATCATTAGATTTTTACCGCCTTCAATTACCATTCAGCCAGTGTTCGCATCAAATGAGGTGGCCATATTCACATTTTAACAATTGTCACCGCTAGAGCATAAAATGCTTTAATTTGCTCCCCTATTAAATCTTGTTTAACCACACCCATTTAGCCACTGATTGACATTTGCGCATGCCATTTGATAACCTAGGTAACATGTATCAGCCCGATGTCACTATTCACCAGATGGAAAGTAGTCCAGAACAAATGGTCGTCTGAGAAACATAACAATGGAAAAAGACGTGAAAGAGTTTTCTGCGGTTTGTGGTCAAGCTGAAACTTCAAGCGGGAGTTCTGAAAGCCCGTCAATTATGTATGACAGTGATTCTTCGCAGGAAAACCAGGACTTTAATTCAGAAATGTGCCAGAAAGGACGTAGTAGACCGTCTGGAGCAAGGCGAAGCATGGTTAGTGATAAAAATGGTGATGAAACGGAATTGCAAGAACTACGACTTAAAGTGAACTCACGAGAAAGAAAGAGAATGCATGATTTGAACTCTGCCTTAGATGGATTACGGGAAGTTATGCCTTATGCTCATGGACCTTCAGTACGAAAATTATCAAAAATTGCGACTCTGTTACTGGCAAAAAATTATATCCTGATGTTGACAAATTCTTTAGAGGAAATGAAAAAACTTGTAAGTGACGTGTACAGATCGTCGGATAAACGTCATTCACCGACGCCGCCGGTTCCGGTCCTCCAGCCGCAGCCGACACATCATGGCCTACATTACCCTTTGGTGCCCACTTCAACACGGTCGTTGGTTTCACCTGAAATGGACGACAAATCGACTGGGAAAGAAAAATCTCTGGCAAGTGCGATAACTCCAGTAACTGTAAGTGAGCATCATGTGTTTGATCCTCGGTGGCAGACGCCGTGTGCATGTACTCAGTGTTTATATGTACATTCAAGGAGAGGCTATAACCCAGGATTTCCGCCGTTATATTCTCCATATCCAAGGAAAGGCAATGAACATCATTAGTTACTAGTACAAAATATCAACTGTTAACTGGGATAGTGTTACATCTGAACTTACTGTTACTTTGCCACCTGATCTGTGTGTTACAGTAAAACTGAACGATTGTGTTACATTTTTTTACTATAAATTCTTTCTTCAAGATGGAAAGTAATGACTTTAACATGTTTTAAACAAAGGAAAAAAAAACAATGTTACCTCTTAAAGCACATATTTCGTTGAAATTCAGTTAAAATAAATGCGCATCTTCATTTGTTACAATGCTGATTAATTTCTATTTTTATTATTCTGAAAATATTTGTTAACTTTTCACACTTCGAATTATATTTTCTAGATTATCCTCGAAGAAATTGATCATTTAGTTTCCGTGTAAATTTCAGTTTGAAAAGGAACATTTTGTTTACTATTCACCAAAATTGTTTAACAATATTATAGTATACACTTATTGAATGGCTTGACGGTCAGTAATCAAAACTAATATTTTACTGTTGACATGCAACATATACAATAAGTATATCATTACATGACAACAGAAATAAATTTGAAATTTCAAGTTTTTTCAGTTTTTAATTGTAACCCAGCAAACATTTTGTCCTGCTATAAATTATTCAATAGCACACAACTTATGAAAAACTTACTAAGTGAATTTGTAAAAAGCATTAAGATTATTGAACTTAAGAACTAGTGGCGAATAACTTCCCCGCAAAAGGTAGCCCAAGAACTGATATTAAACATATATACAATTTAATATGTATAGAAGAGAATGAAAACTAAATTTTGAATAAGAAATTATTGTTTTCTAAGAAATTTATGAGCATGTTGATATCAAACAAAGAAAGATATATTATTTTCATATCATACTGCAAATGGATGGAAAAAGGTTATATGAATTTACATCTACATTTAAAAGGAATGTTAAACAATATTATGACGATATTTGTTTGAAGTTCTACAGTCACACTTGTGTTAACTGAAGCTAAAACAACATCACAACACTGGTCAAAATAAAACAGTAAAACAGAACTTTTGGGTCGTCTTTTAAATATCATTTGGATATATTTAGAAAACTGTTTTTCAAATGTTTATTTTAATGCCGCTTTGAATCAGGAATTTTTTTAAAATTTAGATTGCTGCTCTCTTCAGATAAAAGATTATATTCAACAATAAAACGGAATACATGTCTTCAGAGAGAATATATCCAAAAATATAGTTCTTTCATCGCTAATGTATGAACTTCTGATAATGTGTTAAAATGACGCATTTTTTATTATACCGATTATGGATCAAATCCTTATTTACCAAATCTATTCTAAATGCACAACGGAGACTGTATGATTGTAAGTTTCTAAATTTGTACATACGGTATGTTTGATTTGAAGCATAGTACCGTTGATTTATCACGAAACCTACAAAAATGAAACTCCTGGAGAAAAACGAACAAATGGCGAAAATTTCTTTCGTGTTTATCTTACTTTAGCTTGGTTGTATCCAGCTTTTTCTGTCAGATAGTATGTGAAAAAATAATTTCATTGAGACATTACTTTATCATTAAAACGAGTGCTAAAATAACTATCGAACATTTTAATATTGTCTAAACAACATATATGGTTAATTTCATTTTTTGCACTATATATATACGAGAAGACATTAACCTGATATACATTATTGACAAAATAAATGTGTCCGATAACAGTAACACCAAGACATATCTAAATGTTTAACATGTGTAATTATATAACATATTAAATAAAAAAATGTCGACATAATATTTAACGTTTTCAATCTAAATTGCTTGTGTTGTTAAATGATGCAGCTAATTTTGTAACGGCTGATTATTTTGGTGTCAACCAGATTCATCGTACATAAAACAAATCATGGTAAAACACCAGTGGTCAACATTAAATACACTTTAATGGGTACATTAGTTAGGGGTAATAGTATAATTTAAAGTGGGAAGGTCAGAAGGCGAAGGATAATTTTAAATTTCCAGTGATTCTCCTAGCTTCATACCCATTTATTTTTATTTCTTGCACAACCCTGCAGAGAAATTAATACTGCAGATTAAAATAAAACATGATATATAATTTCTTACCGATATGCTGCAGCAATTACACATATCAAGGAGTCACAGTTACTTTTCCTCTTTAGTTGCCATCACACTTCTGTTTATTTTCTGGGGGAAAAAGTTCAAGACATAAGTAATTTGATTAAACTTTTCGAAAAATTCAATTAAATACAACAATCTCTTATTTTGATATTTTAAATCGAAATCATATTTCTTTTTTTTAAAAAATATTCTTCCCTTCCTCCTCAACCTCCTCGTTCTCCGAAATCTTATTTCGTTTCAACAAAATTTTAATTAGTTATAACGAAGTATTTATTCGTTTTACTTTATTGAAAAATTCGTATATTTTGCAGAAAAATTATATAGTTTTAACATTTTGCTATATAACGAAATTTCTCGTATATGCTGAAATATTTATTCGAAATATATTTTGGATATAACGAAATTTATATTCGATTTATAAGTTAATGAAATATTATTTCGTTTTAACATAATCTAATTTCGGTGCTTCAAATGCCAATTTGTTTAACAAGCTCTGAAATATTAGACATATTAATTAGTTATTTTTGAGTTTCATTTACATTCATTGAAACAAATAAACACTTGTAAAAACCATATAATTAGATTTCCTTATATAACTAAATTTAGATTTTTAGATCCTTAACAACCACCATTTTTTCGTTTTTTCAAATATACTTTTTTAATGATAATAAAATCTGATTTCGAAGGCTCTTCAATTATTTTTAATATTCATTATTCCTCTAACGCTTTAAAGACTTGTGCATGGCTGTAATTTGACGAATGCAAACTATTTAACAGTGAGTGAACGCTTTGGATTTAATTAATTTCAAAATCGACGCACAGACGGGTTATAGATCACCTAGAAAAAGCAAAATTTTACACAATATACTTAAAAGTATGTACATTGGTAATAACATTATCAAAATAAACGAAGTTGTCAGCGGAGTGTTTCGTCATAGATCATAGACTCCGGTCATGACCAGCGTCTCTCTCAAACCTGTATCAATATTTTTCGTAAGCCAATTTAAGTAATTTCTATTAATGACAAGTCCATAATTCTTATCATACCTAATTCAGTAACAACCTTGTATCTAGCTAGTATCTCTCTTGAATATTGATCATTATTCTCGCAAAAGAACAGTTATCTCTCCCTCTCAAGAGTATCTATTCCAGTATGACCATGATCCTCTTTCCAGTACCGTCCTCTCCATCCTAGTATGTACCTTACTCGTACCAAGTCCAATATATCTCCCGTAACTAGTCGAGTATCACTGCTATAATTAGTCCAGAATCTCAACTGTACATTGTGCAGTATCTCTAACGTTAATACAGTCCAGTATTACAAACGTACTCGGTATTTCTCTCATATATCAGCACAGTCAGTCTCATACCTAGGCAAATATATCTCTTTCAAATATTCTTTTTACTCTTTTTAAAAGTATTCCTGCCAACGTCTTTACACTTTTACCGTCTTTGTGAGCTTTTGTATTCTCTCTGCAAACCATGAAGTAGACTTACTGCTGACGTACAAGATTTACAGCTGAATCAAGAAGTCGTCCTGTTCTCGTATTGTTTTCAGCGACCTTTTTCAGTTCTGAAACAACTCAAAGTGTCGCAAGGGGCAAGGTCAGGTATGTACTGAGGCTGGGGCATTGTCATGCAACAGTAGGACCTTTTATCTAGGCTAGCCTGGGCCGCAACATTTCAGTTTTTCTTGAGTTTTATATATTTGTTCAAAACTACTTCTGAAAGTATCCATCAGCCACAATTTAAACCATTATGGCATGCAATGTTCCAGTATAATTCCACGTGAACCCAAAAGCAACCAGCATAGCTGCAAGCAGAGGAGACAGTTTAACTTCTTTGGAGTTCACTGTTTTGTCTGAGCTTTTGTTTCAGGTCAGCATAAATAAACCCACAAAATCAGTACAATACAGTTCAACAAACCTTATTTTTTCATCACGTTAAACGCCCCAAATGTTCTTTTGTTATGGTAACCCTAAAAGCCTTTAGGATTTCTTGCAGCTACTTCAGAAACCCACCTAGCACTTAGCTTGCTCAAACTTAATTTTGCGTGTAAAATCTGATGTGACGACGCTCTACCGATCCTAAACTGATTAGCTACCTCTCGCAATGTCACTCTGCGATCTTTGTTGACGAAACCCTCAAAATTCGCCACCATGGTATAGGCCACTGCCCTCGCGCTTGTCCTGCCCTCCCTAAACTGAGAAACCCAGCTATAAAGGTTGAACGGGATATGCAGGCTTTCGAAAAACTTCTCTGCAACATTTGAAAAATGTGGCAAGGTTTTATACCCTTTAAAAGTAGAAATTTAATTACAGCAGCTTAGAGTCCGTGGTAGTCCTAACTCCCACCTTGTTTAAATGCTCAAAACTTCGTGTATACAAACTTCTCATTAATAATAAACTAAGCGATTTATAGGCGATACAACATACTTTTCACTCGTGTATATTTTGTGTAGGTAGCTTCACGTGGAAAGATAGAAACATAAAAAAATCCGATATTTCGCGCCCGCGAAAAAGCTTTTGGACCTGAGAAATCTTAGGCGCTAGATGGTGACTCATTTGCTCACAGAGGAGTAAAAGAAGCACCGCCTTAAATGTGCACGGAGCTTTAGAAAACATACCAAGGCAGTGATAGTCGGGTTTAATTTCTAACTTGCCAACCGGTGACGAAACCTGGAATGCAATATGTTTTGAAAGCCACAGAGAAGGAGCTGAAAATAAGGCAATGCAAGCGAAACGAACAGGAAACGCCCCTGTTTTTGCCAAGAGAGCCATAAGAATAAGATGTTGTAATCTCAGTTTTCTTCAATTTTCTAGTGGCCAGTCGTTTCAAGTGACTTGTCCATTCTGGTCATACAGTCACTTGACGATTCTAGTCAAGAACTCTGTACGAGAACCGAAAGAGTTTTATCAATAAGAAACATTCAGCAAAGGGAAGGTCAGGATTCTATCTTATATACGACAATGCCATCCTCTCACAAGTGCGGAGGTTTTTAAGTCGTTTTCAGGCTTCTGAAAGGTGGAATTGTAAACCATCCGCCTTATTCACCTAACGAGTCCCTGATGACTTTCTTTTTATTTCCAAGGCTTAAGTAAATGTTTTCTGAAAAGAAATATAAGTCCAGTAATTCTCTTGGCAGCGCCAGTTATCAAAAGAAGACTATTTATCTGCTTTTCGCGACTGGTAAAAAGGTTACAAAAAGTGTTTCGGTAAAGGGGGAATACTTTGAAGGTTTGTAATAAAAATAATTTTTATAAAACGTAGTACTTAAGAAATCCGAACCCAATGACAGAACGTCTTGCAGGACCCTCGTATCTCTTGTACACAGTAAAGTATAACTCACATAGTATTACACTTCCTACATATCCTCCTACTAAGTCAGTATCTCACCTATCTATTCCTGTGTGGTCGCCTCGCAACATACGTAGTACATTAATTTTTAGTCGTACCTTGTGCAGATCTCCATCGTACATAGTATAAAAATAGCTTTTAGTACCTAGTCAAGTAACTGACTTGTACCTAGTCTAGAACCCATTTGGTGGTACCTTGTACAGAATCTCTGCTTGTACTTAGTCCAGAATCTCTTTTGTACACTAGTCTAGTATCTAATTCTTACATAGTCTCCTAGTCCTGAATCTGATTCATACCTATTCTAGTATATTTCTCGTACCTAGTCCAGTATCTCTCTTGTACCTAGTCCAAAATCTCTCTCGTACCTAGTTCAGTATCTCTCTTGTACCTAGTCCAGAATCTCTCTTGTACCTAGTCTAATATCTCTCTTGTACCTAGTCCAGTAAATTTCTTGTACTTAGTCCAGTATCTCTCTTGTATCATTTCCTGTATCTCTCTTGTACCTAATCAGTATCCTCACTCGTACCATCCTATTATCTCTCATGCACCTATCCAATACCACTCTTGTACCTAATCAGTAAAAATCTTGTACTTAGTCCAGAATCTCCAGGTATCTAGTCCAGTATCTCTCTTGTATCTAGTCTATTTTCTCTCTCGTACGTAGTCTGTTATCTCTCTTGTACCTAGTCCAGTATATCTCTCGTATCTAGTTCGGTATTTCTCTTGTACCTAATCAAGTATCTCTCGAACCTAGTCCAGTACATCTCTTTTACCTAGTCCAGTATCTCTCTCGTACATAGTCTAGTATTTCTCTGGTACCTAGTTGTCCAGTATCACTCTTGTACACAGTTTAGTATCCCTCTTTTGCCTGGTCCAGTAACTCTCTCGTACCTAGTCCAGTATCTCTCTTGCACCTAGTCCAGTTTCTCTTCGACCCTAGCGCAAGATATCTCTCATACCTAGACATAACTCTCACGTTTTTAGTCAAGTATCACTCTTTACGTAGTCCAGAATCCACTCAGAAACTCTCCTGTACCTTGTCCAAATATCTCTCGTACCTCGTCTATGATGCCCTAGTCATCAGTCCATCCCAGTCCAGTAATCTGTGTCGTACTTAGTCTATTGTTTCTTTTGTACCTAGTCCAATATATCTCTCTCGTACTTAGTCCAGTATCTCTCTCAAACGTAGTCTATTACCTCTCTCATACTTAGTCTAGTGTATCACTCGTACCTAGTCCAGTATTCCTCTCGTGCCTAGACCAGTATCTTTCGAACCTTGTCCAGTATCTCTCTCTCTTATCTAGTCAAATATCTCTTTCGTTGCTAGTCAAGTATCTCCCTCGTACCTAGTCCGGTATCTCTCTCGTACCTAGTCCAGTATCACTGTCGTTCTTAGTCCAGTATCTCTCTCGTTCTTAGCCCAGTATCTCTCTCGTACCTAGCCCAGTATCTCACTCAAACCTAGTCTAATATCTCTCTCGTACCCAGTCAAGTATCTCACTCGTACCTAGTCCAGTATCTCTTTTGTATATAAGCCAGTATCTCTCTGTACCGTACCTAGTCCATTATCTCTCTCGTACCCTAGTCCATATCTCATTCATTCTCCGATCTAGTCCAGAAATCTCTCTCGAACCCTAGTCGAGTACTCTCTTGTAACCTAGTCCAGTATCTTTACTCGTACCAGACTAGTATATCTCTCGTACCTAGACCAGTATCTCATTTGTACCTAGTCCAGTATCTCCCGTTCATTTAGTCCAATATTTCTCTCGTACCTAGTCTATTATCTCCCTATTACGTAATCCAATATATCTCTCGTTCCTAGTCCAGTATCTCTCTCGTACCTAGTCCAGTATCACTCTTGTTCATTGTGCAGTATCTCTTTCGTACCTAGTCCATTATCTCTCTCGTAAATAGTTCAGTATCTCTTTTGTACCTATTCCAGTAGCTGTCTCGTACCTAGTCTATTATATCTCGTACCTAGTCTGTTATCTCTCTCTTACCTAGTCCAGTATCTCTCTTGTACCTAGTCCAGTCTCTCTCTCGTACCTAGACTATTATTTCTCTTGTATCTAGTCTAGTATTTCTCTCGTACCTAGCACATTAACTCTCTTATACCTAGTCATTAGTCTCTCTCGTACATAGTCCAGTATTCCTCTCGTACCTAGTCTATCATCTCCCTTTTACCTAGTCCAGTATCTCTCTCGTACCCAGTCTATTATCCCTTTTGTATCTAGTCTAGTATCTCTCTCGATCTAGCATAATATCCTTCGCGTATATAGTCCGTTTAAAAGTCTCACACTGGACGTTTCAGATATCTCTCCCGACCCAGTCTAGATTCACATAAGTTCCTACTCACTATGCACCGACCATTACATAGACAATTGTGTCGTACAAAACAAATGATACAAGATTGAATTCTTCGACGATGTCTTTAAGAGATGAACCTATTCCAGTTTCAAATGTCTTGTACTTAGTCCATATCTCTCTTTACCAAGTCCTGTATCTCTCTTGTACCTAGTCCCGTATCTCTCTTGTACTAGTCCAGTATTTCTATTGTACCTAGTCCACTATCTCTCTCGTACCAATCCAGATCTCACTCGTATCTAGCCCCAGATCTCTCTTTACCTAGTCCAGTAATCTCTCTCCGATCCTTAGTCTATTATCTCTCTTGTGTCTAGTCCAGTATATCTCTTGTACTTAGTCCAGTATCTCTCTTGTTGCTAGTTAAGTATCTATTTTTACGTAGTCCAGTATCTCTCTTGTACTTAGTCCAGTATCTCACTTGTTGCTAGTTAAGTCTCTATTTTTACCTAGTCCAGTATCACTGTCGTTCTTAGTCCAGTATCTCTCTCGTTCTTAGCCCAGTATCTCTCTCGTACCTAGCCCAGTATCTCACTCAAACCTAGTCTAATATCTCTCTCGTACCCAGTCAAGTATCTCACTCGTACCTAGTCCAGTATCTCTTTTGTATATAAGCTTGTATCTCTCTTGTACCGTACCTAGTCCATTATCTCTCTCGTACCTAGTCCATAACCTCATCTCTCTCGTTCCTAGTCCAGTATCTCTCTCGTACCTAGTCGAGTATCTCTCTTGTATCCTAGTCCAGAATCTTTTCTCGACCTAGTCTAGTATATCTCCGTACGCTAGACCCAGTAACGCATTTGTACCTATACAGTATCTCCCCTTTCATAAGTCCAAATATTTCTCATTGTACGCTAGTCTATTTATCTCCGCTATTTGTAATCCAATATATCTCTATAACCTCTCGTACCAAGTCCATAACTCATCTTGTACTAGCCCATTATCACCTATTCTGTGCAGTAACTCTTTCGTACTCTAGTCCATTGATCTCCCCTCGTTAATAGTTCAGTATCCTCTTTTGTACATATTCCAGTAGCGTCTCGTACCTATCTATTATATCTCGTACCTAGTCTGTTATCTCTCTCTTACCTAGTCCAGTATCTCTCTTGTACCTAGTCCAGTCTCTCTCTCGTACCTAGACTATTATTTCTCTTGTATCTAGTCTAGTATTTCTCTCGTACCTAGCACATTAACTCTCTTATACCTAGTCATTAGTCTCTCTCGTACATAGTCCAGTATCCCTCTCGTACCTAGTCTATCATCTCCCTTTTACCTAGTCCAGTATCTCTCTCGTACCTAGTCTATTATCCCTTTTGTATCTAGTCTAGTATCTCTCTCGTATCTAGCATATTATCTTTCGCGTATATAGTCCGTTATATGTCTCACACGTTTCAGATATCTCTCCCGTACCCAGTCTAGTTTCACATTTGTTCCTACTCACGTATGCTCGACAATTACATAGACAATTGTGTCGTACGAAAACAGAATGATACAAGATCTGATTTCTTCGACGATGTCTTTTATAGAGATGTACCTAGTCCAGTAAATTTCTTGTACTTAGTCCAGTATCTCTCTTTTACCAAGTCCTGTATCTCTCTTGTACCTAGTCCCGTATCTCTCTTGTACTAGTCCAGTATTTCTATTGTACCTAGTCCACTATCTCTCTCGTACCTAGTCCAGAATCTCACTCGTATCTAGTCCAGTATCTCTCTTGTACCTAGTCCAGTATCTCTCTCGTACCTAGTCTATTATCTCTCTTGTGTCTAGTCCAGTATATCTCTTGTACTTAGTCCAGTATCTCTCTTGTTGCTAGTTAAGTATCTATTTTTACGTAGTCCAGTATCTCTCTTGTACTTAGTCCAGTATCTCACTTGTTGCTAGTTAAGTCTGTATTTTTACCTAGTCCAGTATCACTGTCGTTCTGAGTCCAGTATCTCTCTCGTTCTTAGCCCAGTATCTCTCTCGTACCTAGCCCAGTATCTCACTCAAACCTAGTCTAATATCTCTCTCGTACCCAGTCAAGTATCTCACTCGTACCTAGTCCAGTATCTCTTTTGTATATAAGCTAGTAATCTCTCTTGTACCCGTACGCTAGTCCAATTATCTCTCTCGACCTAGTCCAATAATCTCATCTCACTCTTTTCCTAACAGTATCTCTCTCGTACCTAGTCGAGTATCTCTCTTGTATCTAGTCCAGTAATCTTTCTCGTACCTAGTCTAGTATATCTCTCGTACCTAGACCAGTATCTCATTTGTACCTAGTCCAGTATCTCCCTTTCATTTAGTCCAATATTTCTCTTGTACCTAGTCTATTATCTCCCTATTATGTAATCCAATATATCTCTCGTACCTAGTCCAGTATCTTTCTTGTACCTAGCCCAGTATCACTCTTGTTCCTTGTGCAGTATCTCTTTCGTACCTAGTCCATTATCTCTCTCGTAAATAGTTCAGTATCTCTTTTGTACCTAGTCCAGTAGCTGTCTCGTACCTAGTCTATTATCTCTCGTACCTAGTCTGTTATCTCTCTCTTACCTAGTCCAGTATCTCTCTTGTACCTAGTCCAGTCTCTCTCTCGTACCTAGACTATTATTTCTCTTGTATCTAGTCTAGTATTTCTCTCGTACCTAGCACATTAACTCTCTTATACCTAGTCATTAGTCTCTCTCGTACATAGTCCAGTATCCCTCTCGTACCTAGTCTATCATCTCCCTTTTACCTAGTCCAGTATCTCTCTCGTACCTAGTCTATTATCCCTTTTGTATCTAGTCTAGTATCTCTCTCGTATCTAGCATATTATCTTTCGCGTATATAGTCCGTTATATGTCTCACACGTTTCAGATATCTCTCCCGTACCCAGTCTAGTTTCACATTTGTTCCTACTCACGTATGCTCGACAATTACATAGACCAATTGTTCTCCGTACGGAAACAGAGTTGATTCAAGATCCTATTTCTTCGAGAAGAATGTCCTTTTATAGAGATGTACCTAGACCAGTAAATTTTCTTGTACTTATCCAGTATCTCATCTTTTACCAGTCTCCTGTAACTCTCTTGTATAACTAGTATCCGTATCTCTCTTGTACTAGTCCAGTATTTCTATTGTACCTAGTCCACTATCTCTCTCGTACCTAGTCCAGAATCTCACTCGTATCTAGTCCGTATCTCACTGTACCTATCCAGTATCTCTCCGTACCTAGTTCTATTATCTCTCTTGTACCTATCCCGTATATCTCTAGACTTAGTCCAGTAACTCTCTGTTGCATGTTAAGTCTCTATTTTTACGTAGTCCAGTATCTCTCTTGTACTTAGTCCAGTATCTCACTTGTTGCTAGTTAAGTATCTATTTTTACGTAGTCCAGTATCTCTCTAGGACTTAGTCTATTATCTCTCTTGTGCCTAGTCAAGTATATATCTCTCGTACGTAGTCCGGTATCTGTCCTGTACCTAGTCTACTATCTCTCTCGTACCTAATCCAGTATATCTCTCATATCTAGTCCAGTATTTCTCTTGTACCTAATCCAGTATCTCTCGAACCTAGTCCAGTACATCTCTTTTATCTAGTCCAGTATCTCTCTCGTACCTTGTCTAGTATTTCTCGGGTACCTAGTCGTCCAGTATCTCTCTCATACCCAGTTTAGTATCCCTTTTTTACCTGGTCCAGTAACTCTCTCGTACCTAGTCCAGTATCTCTTTTGTACTAGTCCAGTTTCTCTCTCGAACTTAGCCAAGTATATCTCTCGTACCTAGTCTAGTATCTCTCGCGTACCTAGTCCACAATCTCTCTCGTTCCTAGTCCAGTATCTCTCTCGTACCTAGTCCCGTATCTCTCTTGTACCTAGTCCAGTACCTTTTTCGTACCTAGTCCAGTATCACTCTCGTTCCTAGACCAGAATCTCGTTTGTACCTAGTCCAGTATATCTCGTTTACTTAGTCCAGTATCTCTCTCGTACCTAGTCCAGTATCCTTTTCGTACCTAGTCTATTATCTCTCTTGTACCAAGGCCAGTATCTCTCTTGTTCCTTATGCAGTATCCCTCTCGTACCTAGTCCATTATCTCTCTCGTAAATAGTCCAGTATCTCTTTTGTACCTAGTCCAGTATCTGTCTCGTACCTAGTCTATTATCTCTCGTACCTAGTCTGTTATCTCTCTCGTACCTAGTTCAGTCTCTCTCTCGTACCTAGACTGTTATTTCTCTTGTATCTAGTCTAGTATTTCTCTCGTTCCTAGCATATTAACTCTCTTATACCTAGTCATTAGTCTCTCTCGTACATAGTCCAGTATCTCTCTCGTACCTAGTCCATCATTTCCCTTTTACCTAGCCCAGTATCTCTGTCGTACCTAGTCTATTATCTATTTTCTATCTATTCTAGTATCTCTCTCGTATCTAGCATATTATCTTTCGCGTATATATTATATAGTCCGTTATCTGTCTCACACCTTTCAGATATCTCTCCCGTACCCAGTCTAGTATCTCTCTCGTACCTATTCTAGTTTCTCATTTTTCCTAGTCCAGTATGCTCGACAATTACTCAGAAAGAATGATACAAGATCTGATTTCTTCAACGATGTCTCTTATAAAGATAAGAAAGAGTAAAAGGCCACATATTGATCCCTGGGTAACACCTGCTCGTGGGACAGCCAATGAGAATTAATTCCAGGAAGAACAACACGTTCGGGTCCGTTTGAAAGATAATTTTGAAACCAATTAAAAAGAGCTCCTACTATTCAAGACGCATACGTATAGTGTATGTTAATATTTATTCATACTAAACATAAAACAGTGTGTAGTATTTTAGGCTACTGCATGTATTTTTACACACAGAATTTTTTTTTATGTTTACAACTGTACTGTTCATATTTTTAAATATTAAACTTGGGCATGATACCCGTTCAAAGTTTCTATCTTTTTTGTAAACAAAACGTGCTCCTGGCACAGACTTTTGCACAAGTGGGAAAGCAGTGGTAGATCTACTAAAATTTCATGTGTGAAAATAAAATAACCTTCCCCTTCATAAAATAAAACAGAATTAAACAAGTTAATACTGTATGTAAACATAATGACATGTCCGTTTGACAAAATAATAAATATGGCAATTAACAAGAACAGTATAGCAACGGCAGGGGGGGGAGGGGGGGGGGGGGGGGGGGGGCAAAAAACCACAGCTTTAATACAAGTTAATATTGTATGTAATCATAAATGGCATGTCCGTTTTGACAATGATAATATGATCAGAAGACAAGACAGGTACCACGCAACAGACAAAAATTACACAGCTAACAATTAATAAAATGTATTAGATATATGCCATGTCCGTATTCAACAAGATAATTTATCAGGAAAACAAGACAGTACAGCAAACAAAACGAAATAACACAGCTTAAAACAAGTTAAGACTGAATGTAAACATAATGGCATGTCCGTTTGACAAGATACAATTGTCATTAAGACAATACAGTACGGAAAACAAACAAAATAACACAGCTTTAAAACAATTAATACTGTATGTAAACATAATGACATGTCCGTTTGACAAATAATATGGTCATTAGAAAAGAACATATATAGCAAACGACTAAAATTACACCGCTTTAAAACAATTACTACTGTATTACTGTATACATAATGACCTGTCCGTTTGACAAGATAATATGGTAAGTAGACAATAACAGTACAAGCAAACAACAAATAACACAGCTTTAAAACAAGTCATACTGTATGACTGTAATATACCTAATGAACGGATGTCCGTTTGACAAGATAATATGGTCAGTAGACAAGACAGGACAGCAAACAGACAAAATAACCCCGCTTTAAACCTAGTTAATACTATGTAAACATAATGACATGTCCCGTTTGACAAAATATAAAATATGTCATTAGACAACGAATAGCAAACGGACAAAAAAGCACAGCTTTAAACAAGTTAATATTGTATGTAATTAAAATGGCATGTCCGTTTTGACAACGAAATATGGTCAGTAGACAAGACAGTCAGCAAACAGACAAAATTACACAGCTTTAAAAAAAGTTAATAATGTATGTAAACATAATGCCATGTCCGTTTGACAAATAAAATGGTCATTAGACAAGACAGTAAAAGCAAACGGACAAAATAACACTGCTTTAAACAAATTAATAACTGTTTGTAAACATAATGGCATGTCCCCATTTGACAAGAAAATAGTATCAGAAGACAAGACATACAGCAAACAGACAAAATACCACAGCTTTAAAACAAGATAATACTGTAATAATATCATAATGATGCATGGCCGTTTGACAAATAATAGTTCAGTAGACAAGAAAAGTACAGTAAACTACAAGATAACTCAGCTTTAAACAAGAATAATGTAGATACTGTATTTAACATAATAAAATTACCGTTGATCACATCAGACAGTCCCGGCGTTCCATAGAAATCCTTTCAGATGCAGACCTATCCGGCTAACTTAGCCTAGATCTTTGCGGCATAGACAGTCCTTTAACGTGCCCGGTGTATAGCAATAGGTGAATATATATGCAAAATTGCTGAAAGCTATACAGCCTATAATTTTGTCCGTAGCATTACAATTTCATATTTATGTAGTCCTCTCAGACTTAAAGATAAACTATGCCCGTTTTTCGCTATGATATATTGCTTCGAATATAGAAAGTACTCATCAAACAGATTTAATTTGGTTGTATTAACCAAATTAAATCAAATTTAATTACAAAATCATCCAGTTCTTTTATGAAGTACATATTCATACTGTATTTATAAATACCTATGTATACATCTGTAGTGTTGTAAATCTTACATACATTAGTGTTGTATACAAACAAACATGATTGTTTTGTGTTTACATTGGTTCCGTTTATTTTGGGTATATCTATATCTTTAAATATCCTTCATATATGTGTACACGATACGTTTTTAGTTTGAATGGATATCAATCAGGTCTAGCTGCCAATAGTCACCTGTTAAAGATGTTTCCCTGATTGTTTTCGCAGATGTTCCCTTTATTCATTTACCTTCATATTATGTCGCTTAACTTCTATAATAAAAGCGGAGCTATAATATCTCCCGGGTGCACTCCCCGCTGCGAAAAACACCACTGTTCAACGACGGATCAATCTATCAGCTTTATCCGCGTTAGAGCCTTTTGTCATCGGTGTAAAATGGGTATCAAATGCTTAAGGAAACGATCGGTGTATCATCTTGAATTTAACATCCCTCGCTCTCAATTAGGGTGCCGGGAGAATTATTTAAATCAATAAACATACAAAACAGTCTTGGTCGTCTTTGAAATTTGAATATAAACAAAACCAGTTGTCAGCGGTTCGAGTGATTTGTAGCGTGTTTAAGTATGTGAAAATACACTCGATACCAAAACAGCTTCTGTTATGTTAATGAATTTGAAATTGGAACGGATTAAGCATGTAAATTCCCGTTTGTCCGATATATGAAAAAACAAGTTAAAAACGCCTCATAAATCAAAGATTGTACTATGTTTACCATACCATCCAAAAGAACAGTATTATTTTACAATTTCAAATAAAGAGGTATAGAAACCGTGCCTTTTTTGTGAGAACGGGTATATTAGATTGCCGAATATCTGTTAGATACAAGAACATCTTACAAAACATCAAGAAAGGTGAGTATAAAAAACATTTAAATATAAAAGGTGGTAACTGACAAGGGAGACCTTAATGTAACTTAGGCAGTTAAGAATGAAACACTCAGAGGGAAAACTATACGCACAAAAAAATAAGATCTAAATAAGTAGAATTTACACTTTACGAAACTTCTAACAATCTTTTCAGTATCTTTTATATTACTGACTCTTTAATTTTTAAATTTCAACTACACGTAGAATAAAATAAGTTAAAAAGCAAATGTGAGTCATGGTATCATTTGATTTATTCTACGGCACCAGTTCAACTTTTAAAAGTTACAAAATACACGTAAACGGGTACGATTGACATACGAGCCAATTTCGTTACAGACAAAAAAGATGCCAAAACTAAATAAATTTTTGTATCTTCCCCAGTCTTTGGAATTAATCAAAATTTGTTTGATACTGACACGTATCAGTAAAAAGTCAGTTTCCTCACACCTCTGTATCACCATAAACACTATTTGCCCCTTTTGTAACAACACTACTTTTAGGTGTATTCATATGACTTTTTAAAAATGGGTAGTGATCGGAAAATGAATGAAATTATGTCTTTGCACGATTTGGTTTTGTTGAAATTTTGATATGTTTTAACATAGTATTTGTCTAGATAAGGGAGAAATTTGATAAATGTACTGTAAGAATTATGAAAGATATCGCCAAGAGTATCGCGGGGGCGTTACAAGTTTCGATTAGTACATAATTCGAAAAGAGTGTGTGTGTGTTCGGGTTACGTCTTTTTCAACAATTTTTCAGTTCATATAAACGCCGGATGTCTACTTGTAGCATGAACACAAATACCCACATTATAGTGCTATCTACCGTTCACTGAATATCACGCCGAAGACACGTGACAAATACCCCAACCCATTCACATTAAACTGACACAGGGGCTGACCAGTCCTAGCACTATCCTCTTAATGCAAAGCACCAAGCGAGAAAGCAACCTAGTACCATTTTTTACGTCTTTTGTATGACGCGACCGGGGATCGAAGCGGATTCTCTACCACTAGGCTACCGAGGCGGTTATAATTCGAAAAGAGTAATGTCACTTATAGAGCTCTGTAGAATATGGTGTGGGCTCTCCTGTTAATTGTTGTTGAAAATGACAACCTATGAAAATAATTTGGTGTTTTACTATTATGTTCACATAGTGCAAAGATAGATTAGAAAGATATGTTAATGTAAAATGAGATAAAAGATTATGTATCCTATATGTAGTCTCTCTGTATAAAGTTAGAATGTTTTTTGTATTCTAGATCTGTTGCTTGTAGTAATAGTCTTCCGTTTCATCAATGGCACAGCCCTTATATCTGAGGAAATGGTTTGTAACCTACTCTGACAACGTACAGACTACGCTCACAAAGTGACACTAGCTTTACATCCCTAACACGGCGAACAAAAGTAAAGACAGATCATGCCGTCGTTGTCCCAAATGTGGAACGATCTACCCACTAACTGAAAGAACATTCGTCTGAAGCAAACTTAAATCAAAACAGAAAACAACGTTTTTTAGTCAGTTTCATGAACAATGGGTGTACTCTTGTTAAAATAAAAAATATCAGCAGTGGTATAAAAAAGTATTTATACATGTCTAAATCTCTAAATCTAAGTTCTAGAATCCTGTACATATTTTGAATGTATATATTTTAAATGTGTGTTATGTAATTGTAAAGCGCAATAGAATATTTTGTAAATTTTGCGCTATATAAATGCCATGTATCTGTATTTAAGGCAGAAATATTACCGATTCCAGTAAAACTGAAACTGAAGGTTCAGTAAAAATATTTATCATAATATGTTTTGTTTGGCTTCAAATACAAAATGAAATTGATATTTGGCCCATTTTGTAAGTAACATAAATGATCGATGACAATGAAGAAAACCTAAATGTTGTTCAGGCTTCGAGAATCGAATCAAGGCATACGACTGAAAAATGCAGGGTATTGTGTGTTCGTATTAAAATTAGATATGCTATAAATGATCATTTTTCAGCTTACATTCTCCTGTCTCCTCAGTTATACGCCTCATTACTTGTGTTTTATTTAGCATCTAACCGACAAATCTTGAAAAATTGTTTTCTGATTCTATAAGCCCGCCTTGGTATTGAAAGCTCATAAATAAGAAAAGAAATGTCTATTTGACTCCTGTTTGAAATTATTTGAAAATAATAGGAACAAGAAAAAAAAGAGTAAAAAAATCTAAATTTAAAGAAAATAGCTGAAAGTATTATAATCTTGTAGGTGATGCTAATGGTGAGTACAGATGCATGCGCATCTGTCAGCCAATGGGCTCTTCTTTAAGACTGATTCAAGTGGAAAACTGTTCGCATGTTACATCAATTATTTCCAAGGCTGTAATGATATCGGGAATAAAGCCGTAAGGTTTAAAAAGGAATTTCTCAAGCATATAACTAAGGTGTATTGAACAAATGTTGTAATTAATTTTCGATGACATCTTACGAATTTACAACGTATTACAGCCAGAAGGGACGAACAAATCGAACAAGAGACGGTGAAGCAGTAGAATAGTAATTGCGTGAAAACAAATTAGTAACCGACAGGGGCGGTACCACAATTTTCACGGCAATTTGAAATTCAAGTAGCTTTGCCTCAATTAAACTTTATTCATTAAATTCCGGAACATCCGATTACAGTTCACACAACTGCAGAATAAACCCAAGTTAAGCCAACACCAAGTTGACAGAAAACACACGATGAGTACTTCTTATGCACACCAACAAGTTGTCATATACTGGTACTGATGATAAACCCGGACAGATGATAAAGTCGACCACCTTAGAAATATTCGATTGCAATCGGTTATTTATAAAACTGAACACACCATCTAATAGTTTTCACTTACAACACCAACTGTTGTAAACAAAAACAAAATTGGTAAATATTCTGTATAAATAAATGACTTACATTTATTTGTATAAAAAATATTTATCCAAAATTACTGGGGAAGAGGGTGTTTTCTGCGCATGCTCACTGTCGAAACATGAAGGCCTGACATTTGGTAACTTTTCATTACTTGACCAGGAATGACTGTTGCAGCTTTTTGGGGAAAGTTTCAATATAATAATACCAAGAAAATTTTGTAAATGACAAAGTGTTCGAATTTATCATCAGTCAACGTTCATACAGTCCCCATTTTACATACCCCTTTCAGGCCCTCACTTCGTGTGAGTTTGCTTACTAAATATAAATTTGAATTATGTAAAGTTTTCAGCAAAGGTTAAGCTTTATTTTGATACCGACCATTGATTACAATTTGCAGAAATAAAAAAGTTACAGGTAGAAAACCTCATTTTCTGTTCGGGTTTATCATCAGTACCAGTAGCGATTTTCATGCTTAGTGGATGGGAAAAAAGACTACAGATTCCGGCCTCGATATCATTTCAGACACGGGCGAGCACCTAGGTTGAACACAGACCTGCTAGCCAGCTATTGAGACTTAAACTTACTCCAATGAGAAGTCAACTACCTTTATCGCTTGTCAACTGAAGCCCCGAGTTAAATTTTATGTCTTAACATGCTTATGATTGACATTTTCAAGAATCATACACGGTAGGTCCCAAAACTCAAAAGTTCATAAATTGGACAGAAAATAAGCATGTGAGCAAAAGTGCAATAATATGTGTTGATGTGCTGTCTCATAAACTATTTAAATGCTATTGTAGAGACAAAATTAATTCCAGGGGCCTGTTTCACTCGGGTAAGTTCTACAGGAATAACTGATATGTTAAAATTAATCTAGTTAGATTACGTTTAAACCCATATTTTAAAGGTCAATAATGCTTTAAATGTGTATCTTAAAAACAAATGAAACAGCTTTCCAAATAGATGTTATACGTACTTACATGGTTAGAAAAGCATTACGTTTAATATTGCACATGAACTGTTACAGTTGGAGCCATCAACGGAGATAATAAAAAACAATTCATTCAATATAGCCCGGCTTATAAGTCATCCGATCTTGCACTTTTTAGTAGAGACAAGCCATGAACATAAAATGGTTGCAGGTTATGTCAAATAGAAATCTGGATATGGAACACTGACTTTTCGCACCTTCTCTTGTCAGGGACAGACAACTCATATAAAGGACATTTTCAGCAAATTTCTTTTTAAATCGTCATATTTCGCTCAATTCTTAATGAATCTTTACGATTTTTTGGATTTAAGTGTTTTGTGTTAATATCTTTCTATTTATAGTATCAAAAGCAGGTCTACTCTCAAGCTTATTCATGCGCAACGACTTCCGTTATTTTGATAAAAATGCTCTTAGTAGTTATATTTTTGGATGAATCCTGACAAAATTGTTATATAATTTATCTTTATAGGAATGCAGAATTGAAATAATGTAAATGAATAATATATTTCAGAAAAAGAAAAAAAAATCATTGTGGTTTATAAACAGCTACCGTTCATTCTTCTGTATCAAAATTACCGTAAAATGTTTGTAATATAATACTCATTTTTCAATACAAAACCCTTAAAACAACACTTATTACACTTTTGTGACATTATCTGCGAACGAATATATCATTTTCCTGAAAAATAATCAGTTAACGCAATTAAAAGGGAGGTAATCGGTTAATGAAAATATATTGAATGTGCATATTTGTCGCATTACCGTGATTTATGTGTTATAATATTGGTATTGGTTAGTTACAAGTATCCAGGCACTTGTGTATTGAGATTAACAAAATGATTAAAAGGTACGTGGTCTCGTAAAGTATAATTAAGTGGAATCATTCATGGCGATTTACCATTAAATAAATTGCACATTCTGACCTAACTGGATTTGGTTGCAGTTAAACAAAGAAAAAAGTAGTCAATATCTGTATATTTAAGAAATAAGAATTAATATCACGTGGACGTAGCTCGACTGATATAATAATACGTATCAGATGACAAACAATGAAGAGCATATCACTAAATTTGATATATTATTTCGATTCTTACACGTTACGAAGGACTTTAAAGTACGCCTCGGTAGCCTAGTGGTAGAGCGTCCGCTTCGAGTGCGGGAGGTCGTGGGTTCGATCCCCGGCAGCGTCATACCAAAGACGTAAAATGGTACTAGCAGCTTCCTCGTTTGGCGCTCAGCATTGAGGGGATAGTGCTAGGACTGGTCAGCCCGGTGTCAGTATAATGTGACTTGGTGGGGTTTTTTTTGTTGGGTTTAACGTCGCACCGACACAATTACAGATCATATGGAGACTTTCCAGCTTTGATGGTGGAGAAAGACCCCAGGTGCACCTCCGTGCATTATTTCATCACGAGCGGGCACCTGGGTAGAACCATTGACCTTCCGTAAGCCAGCTGGATGGCTTCCTCACATGAAGAATTCAACGCCCCGAGTGAGGCTCGAACCGGCTTGGCGGGGTATCATGCCACGTGTCTACGGTGTGATATGCCAGTGTGGCAGCACTATAAACTTGGGCATTGTGCTCACTGCTACAAGTAGACACCGTCGTTTATAAGACTGAAAAAATGTTGAAAAAGACGTTAAACCCGAACACACACACATCCTTGACGACATCCATCAAATGCTAGTATTTGCCTATTTTCTATTTTGTGTTTATTTCTTTTCCTGTGCGACTGACGTTATAATTGTGACGTCAGGAAATTAAAATGTTGATATATAAAAATACACAATAATCAGATAGGAAAATGAATTCGGTTGTGTTAGAATCTGCGATAAACAACGGTTGACGCGCGGACCTGTATGATAGCATTATGAAGTCCATTATGACGTCAAATGGTGACATGACGTCCGGTTTATTACTACTTGTATAAAGAAGCCCAGCAAAATTTTATCATGAAATTTCAATGACCGTGTAAGAATAAAAATAAAGAAGGCCGTCGAGTGGTTTTTCACCTAATTTATCACAGTTCAGAGCTCAGATGCGCAATAATTGAACCAAAATGTTTTAATATATCTAATTAAAATGCGATATTTTTAACAGCGTGATTAATATAAAGACATGGGTGCGATATTTTAAGTGAAATGTTTCTATAAATCTAACAAAGCTGTTTTACTTTTCTTGTAACGGCATGATGTGTGTATCATTCTTTATATTTTTGCAAACTAACGTAATTAAAGACATACTCAAATGAACAGTACTAAGTCGCGATTTATTTCTTACGTTAACAAAACTATATTTATATGTGACAAATGAACATTTTAGATTGAAAGAAAATTAACATGAGAACATAATTTAATCACACAAAGCATGAAAAAGTCTTACAGAGTTGTTATTGACCTATAGTCTTACAAAGTTGTTATTGACATATTATCCTAAAGGTCTATGGCTATAGTGTAAAATAAAAATCAGCTAAATATATTTGTGTTTTAAATGTTAAGGGGTGCGAACTTCTAATGCGTCAATGTAGTACATACCAAAATGGAAACTGCTAATTTGCTTTTTATATCATATATGCACATTTTTTATTTGTCTTTCTTTAATATTGTTTACTCTGATTCAGTTTTTCATTACTTTGACTGTTTTTATAGATAAACTTTTCAACTTACGGCATATATTTATACTAGCATGCAACATCATGAAAGTGTCTTATGACTAGTGTCTAGTGTAATCACAAAAGAATGACGACGCGACGTCTGTAAGCAATCGTACATCCAAACGCTCTGATATTTGTAGTCCCGTTTTGGAAAGCCAATTAACTTCGGTAGAACTATTTATTTCATTTCATTTCATCAAATGCAATCGTTTTACAGTACTAAGATGTGTAAAAATGCTTATGTTCATCTCACACTTCCTTTCATTAAGACATAGACTGTGGTTTAGTGGTTCACATCTGGGTATGAAACATATGGACGTGTTTAGCTTACAGGTAGCTTATTAGGTAGTCTTCACACGCGCTTTAAATAAAAATCATGTATTTCATACCAAAATGGTGATGTGTATCTTATAACTACTACTTGAAATATTCAGTCTAATTTTACATATTTTGGGAGTTATACTTCTCGGAAGCCCTACAGCAAATGTATTAATGTGGTGTCACAATGCATTTTCTCATTCGTCGCATCCGGTAACATACACATTTACCATACCGCAATTGTTCCAGCTTTACGTAAAGTCATAGTAATGGCACATAGGTTTATCATTTATAATGCATTTTAACATATACTAATGAGGGAGCCTGTCCAAATTGTAATGTACTTTGTTGACTTAGAAACATATGTAAAAGTACATTTATAAATATTTTATGTACAGTCATACGACAGACTAGCACAGTATATCTTCTCACTGGTGAAATGCAGTTTGATATAAATATATTAGATCAAAGTCGCCACAATATGAAGCAATCATGCATTTTTTTCTCATTAATTTATATAATAGAATAATGTATCTCTGACAGGTAAAAACCCCTAAAATGAAATTTAGTAAGGAAATAAATCGTTTCAAACATGCGCAAATGTTCAGTTTTATCCCCCCCCCCACCCCACACACACACAAACACACGCAGACACACACACAACACACACTTTCTTTCCGGATATTTACCTTATCGGGATCAATTTGCATTAATTCGTGTCAAAATTTTATCTCACATACCACTTTTAACATTATAGTTCTAAACAAATGTTTTAAATGACTACAATAAACAATAAAATATGAGCTAGATACTTAGATATATTAAGTTTTTGATTGAGTCGCTTCTAAATGGGTTCAGGCATTGATATGAATAAACGTATTTGATATTGCATGTTTCAGTTAGCTGTAATGTTGACATTTTACTAACAATATACTTTTCTAAATGAGTAAAAATATGTGCATGTGGTAATTTGAAAGGTATTTGAAAAAGTCTAAAGTATGACGCTAGAAGATTTGGTAAGTGCATATTGTCATACAGTTTACAGCTGTATGCAACATCGCGGTACTAATAAAATCTCCCAGACCTATCCCTACAAATATTCTTTAAGGGAATATTTCTTCTTTCAGTTTATATACGTTTCTTGCTTTTTAACATTTAAAAAGGGTTTGCTTTTCTTAGTATTTTATATGCCATCCCTTAGCCTAGCTCTGTTGTGAAATAGTCATGAAATTAACCACTCTACATTGTTCTTCATTATGTTATATCAAGTAATATATCGCTGCAAAAGTATAGAAAAGTATTTAATTCAAATTAAGATCTATGTATGAACTGATTATTACATAAACACGAGGGTTAGTTCGTATCCACAAGAAAAAAATATACAACATTTAGAATGAGCAAAATATGAGGCGGCTCTCCCGTATGTGTGAACAAGATTAAAATGACACGAAAAGGCATTTATAGTCGAAACAACTCTAAAGCGATGTAATCTTATTATGAACAAATGTTTCCTCTTTTTTATAACACTATTTTATAAAAAATTTGTCATTGATTGAAAACAGGATGTAAAGTTTAAGAAATGTGATACGTCGTTTTAGATAATTTATCCCTGTTCATACAAACTATTCCAAAAGTAACCTGTCTTTGATATTTCTTAAAATATAATAACTTTGAGAAGCTCTACATAGCCCAATTGTTTTGTCACCAGATTATTAAAAATTTCGAAAATGACGATAAAATTTTTAACGTTGCTGAACATGATCAAATTATTTTTACGAATTCAATAGTCCTAAAGATGACGTCATAAAACAGTTTGCCCAGGCTTTCATGGTTGACTGATTCGAGTGTTCCATATCCAGAAATTATCTTCTGGTATTGTGCTTTAAGAAATGTATTATCTTAAGTCTCTACTAAAATGTGCAAGGTTCGGCCATATTTTAGGATTTATAAGCCGGGCTAATAAACATTCTAGTATATTCAGCAATATTCAGACCTTTGACAAATGCTAAAGAAAGTTATTATCAGAAGTAAGATTTAACAAGAATTAATGTATAATTTTATATTCATAACGGAAAATGTGGCAGCCACATTTTAAACAAAGGCATTCTGAGCCTTTAACTGTAGCCTTAGAGAGCTTCATTCAAAAGACCAAGGCCATGGATTATAAAAGAAATCAATGAAAATTAAATGTTTATATCTCGTATTTATTTCTCACGCGGGCTACATAACCACCAATAAGAGGGGAAATAATTAATTGTGGCACTGATGGTGGAAAGATCGTGTTTTACTTCCCTTTAAATATCTGGTTATATTTTTACATAAATTTGTGTTGTTATTATTTTTATAAATTTATAACACCTAAAACTCAATGGAATATTTAGTCCTAAACCTGCTTGTTCTTCGCACATATTAACATCTACTGCGCACTTGATTCTCTCTAAAACGGTTACTTGGAGAAAATCGTACTCAAAGCTAGTTTCGACAGTCTCTTGAGGAGATTGTACCCGTTCATCAAATCATCAAGCACTCTCTCTTTACCCCCTACTGGCTACAAGAGATTCAGCAAAACAGTGCATGTTGTTCCCGTAGTCTGTCCTTAATTTGTTGGTATGCTATCTCGAACTGTGCTTTCCCACGCTACAATTTGTTGATGTCCTGTTTGTTCGAGAAAGAGAGACAACAATGTTTTACAGCAAAAGTTCAAAATCTGACTGTTGGCATCCGGAATAAGAGCACCACCTATTTATGCCTGGAAGATGCCTCTCCATCTGTTCGTCTGTTCAACTTGTTTGACAGGATGCTTCCATTTTTGCCTCGCATTGGCTTGTTTCTATTTTCCCCTTCGTCCTGATGGCTGATGCTGCTGTATTCTGCAGGATGGCTTATTTCAGTCGTTGTCGAACTTGTCTGCCTTTCTTTGATCTATTTATGGTGCCACCTGACTACCGAATCTTGTAGTCCAACCCTCTTGGTTTCATTATATGTATATCACTGCAAAATATTGTATTATTTCATATTAGAAAGCAATAAAATATGATACTGAGTCCTAAGTCCTCTTCAACTGTTGGCGTGATCGTGATACTCTTCCTAACCCAATTATTCTCAAGGGTCTAGCCTGGTTCAGCGGTTGTTGAGGGCTAATGTGAAGGAATATTACTTCTTCTTATCTCTCAGTTCACCCCAAGTCTTCCGACGGCAGCAATTCGGCCTTTGAGTGCAGTTGTCAAAAGCTGGTGGTCTGTCAACGAGGTTTGTCTGTCGTGACATAAGACCTGATTCTTAACTGACAATGTTGCATAATATACTGGCAAGACATTCTGTACGGCTTTATTTGGGAAAATTATTCCTTCTATAACCAGGTCGCTTGCCATAAGACGTCAGTGAAGAGTTCTCATCGAAGCTGCTCTTTCTCTCTTTTTCCATGCTCACCTGAAAGAAACAAGGGAGAGAAGAAGGACATGCGTAAAACGAATGAATGGGAAAGGTAAGTTACAATGCAGCAGGTACTCTCCCTTTATACGTTACACGGTCTGTGACGTTTGAATTTGTTTTTGCGATATAAACATTTTGCGATATAAACATTTTATATTACAATCTTGGGAAAATCTGGTGAAAATCACTGTGGCTGTTAGCGCGTAGCTTTAAGCGCACAACGATCATGACACGATTTATTGAGATACAAAAAGAAGAAGATAAATCGCTTTAAATCTTGTTTAGAAAAATAGAAGAAACAAAATGTATAATTTACGTCAGTAAGGGCACACCAAAATGTTAAATGTTTCTTTAGAAAAATAACAGTAAAAACGTTTTAGGTTTCAAGTATACTCATGTGTTTAAAGTTAAAATAACTCTTGCTATGAGTCACGAAATCTGTTGTCATACTAGTTTTCATTTCAAAAATTAAGTGACTGGCAACATCTTGTTCACAATCAATGCATTGTTACTTGATATAAATCCATATGAACTTTCTATATACATTTTTGAATGTTCATTCATACATTCGTCAAATTCTAGAGATTGCTGAAATATTTTCTTTAAGCAGAACATTCTCATTTTCATTACTGTGGTATATATCCATGTACATTAACATAGTCTTATTTTAGAAGATACTTTAAGTTTCCGGTAAAATGAGTGACACTCTCGTATTTTAAGAGCCTATATTCAAGTAAGTAAGCTTTTTGACATGCTGCAATGATTATAATGTGTCATTTGATACGTTATTACATATTTATTACATGAGCCCATTCAAATAACACACTGCTTATACTATAAATGGGAGTACAGATACAAATAATTTGCGGTTTCAGTAACAGTGAATGTTTTGTAGAAATATTACCCATTTACAAAACTGTAATAATTACACAGTCCAGTAAATTTACATACCTTTATCGCTTAATGAAATTTATTAAAGCGAAGAAATCAGAAATCACAAAATTTATCAAATAGAATAGGACAGGACAGAACATAAATTTATTTAGTAACTTATACAACATGGCACCATATACAAAGTTGCATACAAGGAAAACATGTCATCCGTTCTACGAAATCGGTTATAAATGTCTATATCTAAGCGAAAATATTTTGTCATATTTTAAAGACATTGAGTGATTTTGCCAAGCAAGTAGTACAAAACGAATTAACAATAACAAAGTAAAGCCAGAATGTTAAATCATAAAATATTATTACCATGGATTTTCGCTTACACGCTACATGTAATGTTTTAAAATACTCTTTATAATCCCCTCTTAAGGGGATTGACTATGTACCCGTTCCTCAAATCGTCTCTCCTCCCCACTACTGACTACAAAAGATTCAGCAAAATAGTGCATGTCGTTCCCGTTGTGCGTCTTTAATGTTTCTGTTTGGATGCTATCTCGAACTGTGCTTTCCATTGCTTCATTTTGTTCCGTTTAAATTCTTTTTAACCTTTAGCCTGCTGGCGGCAAGTGATTCTGCCTTTGCGACCAGTGCAGGCCAAGATCAGTCTGCACACCATGGTCTAAACTGTTCGCTATTCAGACAGTAAATTTTCAGTGAAAACCCCTTTGAATAATAAATGGTTTTGTCCAAATTAAATGATGGACCAGTCCATTTTAGAAATTTAGCAGGGTAAGGGCTAATACTCTTCGAACACTATAAGTTCAAAATGTAGTTGAACTGATAGTCAAATAATCAGTTTAGTTCACAATTACATGTAGTTAATTGATTTTAAATATTCGTTATTCAAACATGTATATACATTGCTGATCAAATACTCAATACAGTTATAATGTCTTAACAGAGTCCAAACAAAGATATAAGGCAAAAATAATTCTACTGGCCTTTACAAATTCATTTTGATAATTAACCTTTAATACGGTAGTGAAAGTGGGAAAAAAATGGATACATATATACATAGCTCACAATGTTTAAGTTGTTTTCATTTCACTTCAAACGATTTAAAAAGATTTGAAAAGTCATTACGAACTGCGCCATATTAAATGTGAAAAATACACACACACATAAAACATTTTAAAAATCATCCATTCTCATTCTGTAAAAACATATTTAAACAAATTTTATTGGTGAAATACCGCAATACCTGTTAATTAATGTGATATCATATTTAATGGGGATTAAATTTATGGGGAGAAATCAAACACAGTTGGAACATGACTCATGACATTATATTTTGTATTCAATTTCAATTTTCAATTCAATTTCAATTTCAATTCTATTATTATTAGAACATTCCTTAAACGTCGGGCTTGTCAGTTTGTGTCACGTCCCTGCAATTCACAGCATGTCTTACCTTACACTATACAGTCATACCTTTTTGTAAAGACCACCCTTCGGTAATGAAAACTTAGTGTTTGTTAACAAGTGGTCTCCCAACAAAGGTAACTTTTCACTATTTTTGGTTAAAATGGAAAAGAAAATAGTAGCATTTAAGGGCAGGAATTAAAGTAGCTTGGCCTTTATTCGGAGGTGGTCTTAAGTACAATGTTGACTGTATATTTAAAGAGACAACAAAATTTAGAACAAAACTGAGATTACGGTCCTATACACACGCAAGCAAAAGGTACAGAGAAACACTAAGTACACAAACTCACCATTTCTTGCATACAAGACGGGGATTTCCGGTATTTTTACCAGTGCTGGAAAAATCCACCCCGGGGTGTAAGATGACTTTCGTGCTGTAAATGACGTAGATTCTATTACGAACTACATATATGTAGAAGATTTTAATTTTTATGTAGTAATTTATATTTTATTTAAAAAAAAACGGAATAAAAATCCAATACCTTGACAGTTCCTCTTTGTTCCTGATAGTATATTTCTCGATTCAAAACACGTTATTTTATCAAAAAGTCATAACGTTACGCTGCAACTGATGAAACAAAACCGAAACTAAACATTGTTATTTGTCTTTGAAACGTCATGACGTCTTGCCTGTTTACGGACGTTGTTTTCCCGCGCTTTGTTTAAATACGCTGCTATAAGAAATAGTTCTAACAAGAAAGCCGTTCGATTAATTTTATTATTATTATTATTATTTGAAATCGGTATGCAAGAAAAAGATTCTGTCACTGGTTTGATAGGTGCAGATGGGAATATCCGGCTCTCGGGTAACTGTTTTGGCGGTAACTCGGCAAGAGCCTTGTTACCGCCTAAACAGTTACCCTCGAGGCCGGATATTCCCATCAGCACCTACAACCAGTGAAAGAATCTTATATTCGCTCATGTTGGCAGGGGTGTACTGCTGATATATTAACTTTTTGTAACAGAAATATAAATAAAAATAAGAAAAAATCAATTTTCTCAAGAGAACTTTGGTCGCTTTTTTATCTGCTGATTGATTAAATATGACTACATAGGTATAATTATTTTGTTAACTGATTTGTAGAAATAATGGATGTTTAAAAATATTGCCTGTTTTTGAGATATCCGCAGAAAAATCAAACAGAGCAGACATGTACAGTGATATCATTCAACGGCTAAAACGTGGTAGAAACCCATAGACTTTATATAAAGTTTTGATGACTGTGCGCGCTGCAAAATGAAGAGAATTGCATGACTGTGTGAGAGTTACAATCACATTGACTCAGAAGATAAACGTGTAAGTCTACGTAAAACTATTTATACATGTACATCTACAGACAGCTGTGCCTATAAGGTTCATTGGCGTATTTTCAAAGAATTTCATTCATTTTATGCGACAAACAAGGAGCGTTTTTATTACAATTCATACTCATAAAGATGTTTACTACACGCTTAGTTTGCAAATTTATTAACATTGTAATAAATCAAGGAAACGTGATAAGTCTCGATCAATGCATTTAATTTACGACGAAATTTTATAATTTATCCGCAAGAAAAGTATTTACTTAAGGTTGAACTGTGTACATACATCAAAAGGTTATTGAACGGTATTGTAAAATGCATACTTTAAATCCATTATATTAAAGAAAAGGTACGTAACATTATAACTTATCTCACTGTAAGTTATGAGAATTGCACAATGATCCGATTAGGAACCACATGATAAGACATCGTCACAATATGTATACTGCAGGATTGATTAAACTTTTAATATCAGATTTAGAATTCTCAGGTTCATAACATTTCATAAGTTTTATGGCCACTTGATAATATCAGCGACCGGGGGACAAGTGCGGATATTGACCTGGTATACCAAAATTTAGTTTAATATACGCGTGATAATTTGTGACGGCTTGAGATTTATACCAGCCGGTTTTATTATTATTATTATACCAGATTTATGTAGCGCCCTTTTCATTATCAATTTCACGTTCAAAAGCGCTTTACATAGTTCAAATGCAGCCACACAGGGCGCATAATTCATCCTCTACTAGTACAGACACAGAGCGATCTGACCAGAGGGAAAGCGGAGACAAAGCCCCCACGACAGAGAGATCAGAAATCAGATACAGGCTTGTCCGGCTAACTTAGCCTAGCTCGTTGCGAATAGACAGTCTGGTTCTTTAACGTGCTCAGTGTATAGCACTGATACACGCAAAGATTGCCTGGGTTCCTGACCAGTACACCTCTATAGTAGGATGGGAAACACTGAAAAGCGTTTCTGAAAATTTCCGAGTAGCTGCCGAGGATCGAACCCCGGACAAGCTACAGCCTGTTACATTGCAAAAAGAATTGTTTACAAACTTACTATAATTTATTTGGCGTGTTACGTCGAATAGAAATAAAACGACTATGAGTATTCTTGCACTCGCTGTTGAGTCAGAGCAAACTCATTAATTAGAAATAAATACAGAACCCACAGAGTTTCCCGAGAAAGGGAAAGAAATGTTTGATAGTGATGAACACAGATTAACGACAACTGCGAAATGAAGATGCGGTAAATGTCAACTCCATCTACAAGGCATCTACGTGTCCAGCAACGCAGGTCGTTGTGGACGAGCAATAGTGCAGCTGGTGCGCATATTTACCATACCCTGTAGCAAAGTCAGTAATAGACACATAGCACAGGCGAGAGCTTATAGTTTTTAAGCAATCAATTACGCTCAATATCATAATATCAAGCGAGATATCAGACAAATGACAGTTTCATTTCCTGTTAATTCAAGATGACGCTACAGCTCATTGTAAGAAGGTTAATGAAAACCAGAAAACAAGAACAATCTGAAACAAAGGCCTGTAAATCATTTGAAAATGCTTTTGGGCAACACTGCAGGGCCTGGCGGAATAGGGGGTAGACAGATCACACCATTAATTGTCGATATCAGAGAGGAAGTTGCACTCATCAAGAAGACTTATAAACACAGGAGATACTCAAACTCCAATGATGAATCAGTTACGTGGTTTTAAGTCATTACAAAGTGTCTTTAAGACAGACAACACGAAACACATAATGGGTAATGCATGAGCCAACAGTATTCAATTTGACGAACAAACACTGAGTGGGTGACCCATAATTTGAACCAAATGTGCAGTGGCACACTTGATGCAAGATACTAACTTTCTGTAAAGTATAACAAAGAAAGCGAGAATCAGCTCAACTGAATCCGATGATGTGCTTGTACTTGCTACGCAAATTGTGGAACATGTTGAAGGTGACTTGAAAAAAAAGATGAAACTCTTGAGTGATGACTACAGCGGAAAGATTATTGTCCATCAAATACAAATATTTTAAACACTACGATCAGTTAAGAACCTTATCCTTGCTGAACTTTGATTAAGATTTCTATAATTTGAGACGTATTTGTCGGAGAAATATTTAAGTTATTCTGATATCATAGTGATATGTATATTTTTGTATAAATGTTTGCTTATAAATTGACTGAATGATTGTGTAAATGTATGAATGTATATGAAATTTAATTGAGGGCCATACTAGAAATAAGTTGTATGATATTTGTATTTGTACGCTTATTATGTATGTAATTAGTATGTAACCTTCAGAAAATAAAGTTGTTGTAACAGTTGTTATTATTATTATTATTATTACTACAATCTGAGCAATGTATATGACAACTTTTCTCAACATAAAGTCCATAGATATGTTTGTGCAGAAAGGAGGTATTTCAGCTGATGTGGGAACATAAACGTGCCATTATTCAACCGATTTGAACAAATGGCTTCTTTTAGCAATTGCGTGTAGTACAGTTCCGTAAAACTGTTTGATATGACACTGAGGCATTACCGCATCTGAAAACACATCTGCTGCACAGACGTAAGGTTTCGTTTTTGCAGTGGGCAACCAATTTACTTCATAGTAAATTCTGAAGAAAGGCCTTGTTACAGGCTGCAATTATATTAATTATATTTTCATGCTAAGGGAATCAGTATAAACATCAGCTGGCCAAATGATCTACTGAGATGTTTGTTTCATCAAACAAAGTCTTTATGGAAAAGTTGATAAGCACCAACGATTATACCATGAGCATACAAGATGGATGGATATGTTGCAGTCTAGGCGGGGATGAAGATCAAGCCCAAAAAAATCCAGAAGTTTTGTTATGAGAAGACAGACAGCAACTATCTTCATCCTCCGGGTGAGAACAGGGGATTTATGGATGAAAATACTAAAAAGCCTGTGAAAAATGCTTTGATGTCTATAAAAATCTCTAAGATCAATGTGAAGTAAAGAATGCAACAAAAAAAGAAGAACTCAGTTTGATCGAGTCTGTTTATCAGAGGTAACGAAAAATGCAACGCCACTAGCTAGCACTGGTTGAATCGAAACTCTGTTTTAAGTTAACATACAGTGAACAGTCTCAATGATCCTAAAGGAAAAAAAAAAAACAAGCCTTAAATAATGAAAAAATCCAAGCTCGCAAAGAATCAACTTCAAAATGTATCGAACCTTATAACAATACTTGACTCGTAGGAAAATTCTCCAAAATATATCCTCTATCCACAAAACTGATGTGGCCATTTTAGTAGAATATTATGGTTGAAACTGTTGAAAGACTGGCCACAGCTGGCTCGGCGTACCACCAAAGTTGCAATAACATAATACACAAATGGAGAGCAAAACAACTTCCACAACCACTTTTGTTTTGAATCGAAGATTTTATGGTACTGAAATGCTGGACTCTGATGAATCTTGAAGACTCGAGTGATGGATATAAGACCCGAAGAAAGAAAAAAGTTTAAGCAGTTCAAGCAATGCTAGTATCAGACAAAGACCTGAAGATATTATTGGTACCGTTGCGGTCGGTACCAAGTCAAAATAAGCTGTTAGCAGACACACGGGTTGACTGGCTGGGCACAAAGAGGTTGACAATGCAGTGTTGCAGTTTCATTAAGCATTTATCTGTTTTCTGTGTGCAAAAACGACTCTGCTACTTTCTGCATAATTCTGCTGTTAATTCCAATATTATTCTTTAGGGTCAAGATCAATTACCTGACAGGGCTGATGTTGTGATTAATGGGTTAGCTTCTCGATGTTTTGATGCGTGTATAAAAAAGGGTTGTATTTCAATGTTTGAGAGAAGACTTGTACTAAAATGTAGTCTTTATTGGATACATTTTGTCGGTTTATACCGCACAGGAAAATGTTAGAACATCAGTGCAAATAGTTGTTATAACAGGACTTCAGTGTAGACTGAAATATAAAACTGAGCTTGTAATACAAACTTAACAGATAATCCGTTAAAGCTTTAAAGTGCACAACGATCATGCGGAAGTCCGGGATATTGATTATATCCGCTTTTAACAGCTTTTATTAAGAAAATTGATTTGTAGTAAGGAGATTTCAAATGTTTCTTTAGCACAACTGTAGCTTTAAAATAGCAGTCTGTCTTAAATTAAGTATGTGAATCAGCAAAAGCTGGTGTTCTCGATAGTATTTTACACTGAAAAAACTTTTCCACAATTAGTTCACCGTTACTAATTATGAGTATATTATATATATATATATATATATATATATATATATATATATATGAACTTTTGTATATCAAGTAGACATACTAACATTACTACATTTATAAAATTCTTGTGATTATTGCAATATGTGTTCAGCAGTTATAATTGTGGACTATCCGCCACCATAAGTGTACTATATTACTTCATTCTGAGTAAGGGAAACATAGTCTTATTTTAGAAGACACTTTAATAGTTTCCGGTAAAATGAGCGAATACTCTTGTGTTTTAAGAGCCAAGTATATTCAAGTTATTCGACACTCACTGATTGCCGACATACTGTATAATGTGTCACTTGATATGTTAGCCTGCTCGAATGTTTCTTCTCTGAAAAGTAATCATGCAGAACATAATGTTTTATTTGTTATGTTATGCACGATCATAAAATGTTTCAGAAAATCTAGGGGGAAAGATATGAAACTATCAGTCTATAGTATATCAATTCCTATCATATTCCCAAGCGGTATTGTTGTCAACCATTTAAAACAATTTAATAGTTACAATGTCAAGTAATTAATTTTACCACTTATTATTTTAATAAATGAATTCCAATAAAAGGAGGAAGTCAGAAATACAAAGAAATGTTCAAAGGAATCATAACATAACAGTAAATGCATCTACTAACTTATACATCATCGTATCTTGTTACAGAGACATAAACATGTATAAATGAGCCGCGTCCTGAGAAAACCAACATAGTGGCTTTGCGACCAGCATGGATCCAGACCAGCCTGCGCATCCGCGCAGTCTGGTCAGGATCCATGCTGTTCGCTAATGGTTTCTCTTATTACAATAGACTTTGGAAGCGAACAGCATGGATCCTGACCAGACTGCGCAGTCTGGTCTTGATCCAGGCTGGTCGCAAAGCCACTATGTTGGTTTTCTCATGGCACGGCTCAAATATTGTACAAAGTTCTAAAAACTCACTTCTGTTAATATCATAATGTTATTAATTAGGTAATTACATACTCCGTTATTTTACCGTGAATGTCGACAATCCAAGGCCAAGTAATAAAGCCAGTATGTAATCCCATAATTTAATTAACGACTTTTTTATTAATTAACTATATAATATTTATCAACAAGATTTATTTTCTCTTTTTAAATCATGAATGTGAACCACAATGTTTTGGTAAAAAAAAATAGAACAGAAATATAATATGAGATTTAATTTTGAATCATTCGTGAATGTAAACTTTAAAGAAGAAAAACTCGTCCAGACTAACCTTAATGTTTAACTTGTCTTCAATGTAATGAAAAGCATTGTCTGCCAAGTTTCAGCACAGACCATATATACCTTATACAATGTCTTGTTCGATTGATTTACAGGACTAAGCACCACTCGATTCTGAAACGAATTTTTTTTTCAGTTCCGCCAGTCAGAACATTATGAATTCAGCGAGAGTCCGCGTATTTCAATAAAATAACGTTCGAAGCTAATTTTTCTTGCACATCAGTATAAAAATAACTCCCGTGTCCAGTTGTCCAAAAATATGGTGGCTGATTTAAGACATATCACTCGTTATGTCACATTAGCGTGCGCGCGGTTAATATAAAACAATTTGTTTTGTCGTTTTTGCAAGCGTGTCAACAGTAACGAGACAGAACAGAACATTTTTTTATTTTGCGTTGGTGCGCGCACCATCAACAAAAGTTTCATGTTGCCTTTCCAGCTAAGATGAAATAAAATGCTTCGTTGTCTCGCGTTGGCTGCGCCCCAGGACGACACAACGAAATGTGCTATATAAGCGGCGCGCACGCCAGTGCGACATAACGAAATATTTTACTTTGTCTTGGCGCCCGCGCCAACATGGCATTTTTGTTAAAGTCATGTACGCTTGCACGAAATAAACAGTTTCGTTCTGTTGCGTGTGGCGCGTTGCTAGTTTTCGTTTTGTCGACATATTTTAATAGCACTGTTATACAGAAATGGCTTATTTGTGGACCTTAAATAAGCCGTGCGCGCCAACTTAAATAAGTCACCATAAGAAAGGGAGAGTTTAACTGACCTTGAAGCTGTTTTTTCAATTATTTTCCTTCTTCTTTTTTAAAGTTGTTTGGTCTCTTACTATAGAAACAGTTAGAGTAAAGAGCGTGTATTTCATTCTTTCGGTTTGGTGTCGAAAATCAAAATTTAGAGATGATTACATGATGTATATAGCCTTGATTTTGTTCATTATCTCTCTATCTAATCTTGTCAGCGTATACTGTTTCATCAATCAATTATGGGTTTTTAATACAGTGAAGTAAATAAATAGATTACATGTCCTGCTGTGAGTATTTCAATTCAAATGAATT